>NC_135170.1:8345032-9677532 GCF_041146795.1 Maylandia zebra
CAGGGTAACTGCAGGAGGGGGGGGGGGGTAATGTGGGTCCACGGGGCCTGCTGGAGGTCCAGGTCCATGCTAGACATGTGGTACAGGGTAACTGCAGGGGGAAGGGGGGGGGGGGTAATGTGGGTCCCCGGGGCCTGCTGGAGGTCAAGGTCCGTGCTACATATGTGGTACAGGGTAACTGCGGGGGGGGGGGGGGGATCTAATGGGGGACTAGATCAGGTGAGGATGTAATGGCCAGTTCGACAGCAGCACATCTTTTTCGACCGTAAGGGAGAGAGGAGGCCGACTCTCTGCCTCGGCCAAATGGAGAGAGATTTTCAGCAGGGCCAGTGCGCCAGGAGCACATCTTTTTCAACCGTGAGGGAGAGAGGAGGCCGACTCACCACCTCGGCCAGGCCCTTTTTTTCTCCCCTCTCCAGTTGAGCAGTCTAAGGGTAATGAGTAGCAAAGGTGCCCTCCGTCATTTATGGGAGACGGGTGTCTGAAGATGCGCAAGTCAGCAGACACCCTCGGCAACGCTCGGACGGCACTGGGACGGCGCGAGAGAGCGAGTTGCTGCCTCTTCCGGCCCACCTGCCTGCCAGCCTTCCCTCCCACCCCGATCGACTGGCAAACGTGGCCTGCCATCAGAGGGCTGCCGCCGGGCCCGGCGACTTCGCCGGCGCCTTCGGGCTGTCAGCTCCTCCGGCCCGCAGGCTCGCCTCTGGCGCCGGCCGGGGGTTACAGCGCGAAGGTCGGAGGGGGTGGTGGTTCTCGGACCCCGCCCTGTCCTCCCCGCGCTTCCCCCCGCCAGACGCAATCGCCCGGTAGCGAGACCGAGACGCCCGGTCCGTCCCGGTGGTCATACCACGGCGGGCCTCGTCGCAGAGTGGGTAGGCAAACCCAGAGTTTGCCCACCCCACGAAGGCGACGGGGCCCCGTCCGGCAAACACGGTTTCTCGAACCCTCGCCCCGGTCCACACCTGCGTCCGGAAAGCCTTGCCCTGGTCGACAGGGCTCAGTAGCCCCGAGCGAGCGAGCGAGCGAGCGCGTGCGTGCGCGCCGCTGCCGCCGCCTGAGGGGCTACCTGGTTGATCCTGCCAGTAGCATATGCTTGTCTCAAAGATTAAGCCATGCAGGTCTAAGTACACGCGGCCGGTACAGTGAAACTGCGAATGGCTCATTAAGACTAAGCATCTCAGCTTTCATGACACTTAACTCTTTTTTCAGCTTTGCCACTTCAGGATCAACTTCTTGTTCAGGTGCCGACTTAGAAACAGGAGTTACAGACTGTGACATTACTGGGTTCTTACTATCGTTTCTGCTTTGGAGCATGTCCTCTTCCTCCCTTACTTCTTTTAGCAACTCACTGAAAGAAGGGGGTTCTCGCAGCTTGTGAGTCATACAAAGACGAAGTGCAATCATGTCTTGTTGCAGTGCTCCCCTCACAACCTGCTCCATCCGTAATCGATTCATGTCAGACAGTGCCACGCCTCCTTTTCTGAAAATACAGTGCAGCAGTTTATCCAGCCTCAACAAGTAAGTAGACAACTTTTCACCCACATTTTGGTAGGTATGTCTGAACTTCACCAGAAGATCGGACGCACTCTCAGTTGTTCCAAAAGCCGTCTCCAAAACCTGCATGTAGTCATATGAAGTTGCAGTGGGCTGCTGCACTCTCAAGAACCTTACAATGTCTGCAGCTGGACCTTTCAGACTTTCCACTATTCGCTGTTTCTTTATGTTGTCACTGCACTGCCACTCATCTAGCAGATGTGTTGTCTGTTCTGCCCAGGCATCATACTCTTCCTCCCCATTGGGCGTAGGTTTCACACCAGAGAACATGCGCAGCTTACGATAGCTCTGAGAATCAACAGATGTGGTGTTACATTTATCCACTAAGGAACTGATAGCATGTATCAAAGCAGTGTTCACATCAAGGGGTGAAGGCTGAAGTAGGCCACCAACATCAGTAAGAGTTTTACCTTCCGCATTCAGGAATGACATTAGCTTAGATTGAAACTCATCATTTTCTGCAGGAGCAGTGAGCACATGAGCTGGCCATGGACCCGCCTCCCCAGGAAGTCCAACAACATCCGGTACGGTTTGATTTTTTAAGTCAGTTGAAGTCTTGATCAGTACCAACTGTGTCTTAGAAGCTACATCAAGACAACGGTCAACTATCTTGGATTTTCCAAATACTTTGACCTGACTCAAAGCCGATAGCAGAACTGCATCTGTGACATCGGGGTCCACATCACTCAAAACAACTGCATGTCCATAAGCTAACTGCTTCCTTTTGCACCAAGCTTCAATTTCAACGGCTTCCATTTTTCTTTTTCTTTCTTTTTTTTAGCTCAAACAGTAAGAGATCTCACAATAAATGTAACCACACTTGACAATGAAAATAATTTCCTTAGCAATTTCAAAAAAATTAATTCCCTCTCTTTGGTGAATAACAGAAAACTAGGTCAGTCATAACAAAAATTACAGACAATCCCGGACGAGCCCCCAAAAATGTAACACTTTTACCACCGGCTCGTGTGACAAGACTCCCCCCTTATGCCCTCGGGTGCAGTCTTGACTCTACTTAAACATTCTGTGATAAAAGATACATCTCGAAAAATAAATATCAGTCTAGGGTTCATGTGATTCTCGTGTCTACACAGACAAGCGGAGGCTAAGGAAATACACTTAACCGATTAAGGCTAATACATGTGAATACTCAAATGATAAGACACCATGCAATAAACCCAACACAGGATCTCAGGGTTAGAAAATGTATTAAACAATTGCAGGAAATTCACATTCAACCCCTTTTTGTCTTCATGGAAAAAAAACACATATACAAAACATACAATAAACCCCCGGGGGATACATTTTAGTATTTTTCCCTTAACCTGTCCAATGTTATTCTTTCCCCAGAGTGCACTCTTAGTTTATTTTTGTTGTTGGCGCGCTTTAGTTGGAGCTCTTAATAATAACAATACCTCCGAGTATCCGTGATGTCTCCACCTCCTCCGATGAATAACTCGCTCGTTGTGGTAGCAACCGTCTCCACTCGCGGCAGCGAGCAACGAATCTCCGGTTCCTTAGATAGCAGCGAATGATCCACGGTTAGTGACTCTCTCCCGAGACAACTCTCAAACTCCGTCTCTCCGCTCCGGCGGAATCTTCGTTAGCCCGGACCGTGGCGTTAGCCTAGCTCCAGCTAGCCAACATAGCCAAACGTGCCTCGTGCTTAGCCAAGCACAAAAGATACGGGAAGCCCGGCTCCAACGCTCCGAATGATTACCGGGAAGCCCGCAGACGGGTGATATGTTGTTGCCGAACAACTTTGGTGACATAAGTAGTCCCGAAGTCCATGCTTCGTCTATGCCATTTTAGTAATCCTTCTTTTTCTCCTCTCTTCCTCCCGAGACTCTTTCCCCCGGAAGTCATCTGCAAGTCATGACCTCTTGTGACGTAGCATACAAAATAAGTTACACCTCTTCTCTTTTAACAGACATTCACATTCCATGAAATTATGTTTTTTAACGTAACTGATTTTTTCACACACTATTTATGCATTTTAATACAAACATTTATATCACATATTTATACCACTCTTAACCTCACCATGAACTGTTATTTTCTCCTTGACTTATTCTCATGAAAACACAAAATAAATACCACTGATATTTATCAGAGTATTACATTTACAATATGTGCACTACAGTGCACAAGGGGAGTTCATTGATCACGAATGTGAAACTAACAACATTCAAGAGCTATTTAAGAAAATTAAATGCTCCATTGAAATTTTTGTGAACAGGATATTAAAACTTATTTATATAACAATATCATAAAAATGTAGATCAGGGATCAACTTAGAAGTCACTGACACTTCACTAGCTGTAAGCCATTGGTTCAGGAACAAGTGATTGCACTGGGCTTTCTATTTCACAAAAGTCAATTCATTTATGATATCTGAGAAAGTACTGTGATTTTTACTTGGAGACACAAAGGAACATTTGGCACTTCCCACATCTCACATATGTTTTACTGTTGCACCCAACTAATCTGGACTGTTAACCATTTCAGGCAAGTGGAGTGAACCATGTTTGGTTACACTCTCATCTGATTGGGGCTTCCTTTTCTTGATTTTTGGAGAGAACTCTTTATTACTGGTATTATTCAGGTCTTGTTCACATGTTTGTCCCTGGTTTTTCAGCCAAGAGGAGCTTAAACTCCAGATATTGTGAGTTCTTTTCGCACATTGAGATCATTGATAACTTTCAGCAACGACGTGATCTTGTAGAAACAATCAGGTGCCATGGATTCAGCTATAAATGCGACTCAGCCTAATAAGTGTTGCACTCCTGAGATGATATGTTTGACCGTTCTCGTGAAAATATTTGAAACAAAAGTAACTTATTCTGTATTTATATAAAAAAAATTCTGAATGCCATTATAAACAAGTAAGACATTGATTGCCTTATGTAATGTATCGATCCATTAAGACTATGACATACTGTACCTGTGATAAGTGGCACTGTTCTTGAACACTGATAGCAAAAGCTGCAGCAGATCTGGTAAAATCGTGTCTGGTAAAGGACGTTGTAGTAACAGCTTCTTCCTTTAGAGCAGAAAAACAAAGTTACTCCAAACTCCTGGCCAATTATAGAAATTCTTACATAACAGGTATAATCAGTTACACCTAATGATTGGTCCATTAAAGAACAAAGTGCATGACAGTGATTAGTGTTACAGTAGTGAATATTCAATATGATATAATATAATATAATATAATATTCATTCTTTGGAATAAAGAAAAAACAAAAGGAAAAGAAATCAATAAAACAATAAAAAAGGGGTTGTCCAGTTTTTTTAATGAGACTAGCGATTGGATTCATGAGAATGAGATTTTATCTTTTTAAATAATGAATTTTTGTTCGCACTTAGATATTAGTTTCTTTACATGTTTGTTGTATTTATTAAATTATTTATGTATTTTTAAATCACGTAATTTAGATTTGCACTTAGAATTTATGTTAGTATTAGTATATGGATATATTTTATTGTATGTATTTATTAATTTATTTAATTTTCAAGAAAATCATTCTTATCCATGTTTTGGCAGTATTTCTGGAAAACAGATTTTTTTACAGTGCTTCCAAACACTCTGTGTCTTACCTGAAACTGTATTCACCACTTATAATTCCTACGAGATACCAAAATTGCTGCCACATTGAACGATTTAAACGCGCTGAGAGTGTCTTTGATGCAAACTTCATCAGGAGACATGCCAGCCGCAGAGTGTGTGCTTGCTCTGGCTGCAGTATAGCCTTTACACTTTTTACACTGAACTGCTATTCTCTTTATTAATTTTTAATTTCATCCTGGTGATTTAAAATCCAACCACAGTGGAAATTGCTTATAACAGTTTGAAGAGCAATATCTAGCGGTTTAATATCGCGAGATCTTGTTAAATTTCTCATGATTAAAAATGGAGAAAAGGATTAAATGTAATATAGGACCAAATACGAGGAGTTAGACATGGCTAAATTTGTCATCAGAAGCCACACTACATTATTTAGTTTAACACTCACCGTGATCGGGCTGTCAACAACCTTCAGTGCACTTCAGGCAAACATCCACCAGCTGATATTTCCACGCAGGCACGTGCAGAGGGGGGGCTAGAGGGGCTTGAGCACCCGCCCCTTTCTTGATGGGTGCGCAAAGTACCCTTTTGTTGAGGCAACTTTTAAAAAAAAATTATTTTTTTTTTAATGTGTGTGTGCGTGCGGAGTCCTGTCTGTGCCCCTCAACAATAATATTTAACTATTAATCACAGTTTTGCTAAATAAAAGGATCTGGCTTGCATGAGTCACATGATCACATTTAACCAATGATCGCCCTTGACGGCAGAACGCGCTAGTTATGAGCCGGGAACGAGTTCACAAAGAGCACGCGCATTTGTTGCGGTCCGGAGCTGTAGGAGAAACACAAGTTAACTCAGAGACACAGACTGATGCGACAAAACCAGTAAGTAGGTGTACAGCGTGTACAGCATGTGTGTAGTGTATAGCACCCAGGAGTATTAGCTTATTACGTACACGTTGGTAAGTTGTCTTGTTGCAACTGACGAACTGAAACAAATGAGCGTACTGTGTGTGCAACAGCGTGACAAACATTACCTGTCCTTTTATTAACTGCACATGTAGTGCTGGTCATAGCTGCTGGCTACCTGTGTAAGGCTGTCATGGGTCTGTAGCTCTGTCACCGTTTTAGGGAACATATTTAGTTTTAAAGTAAGTTGCAGAGCTTTTTCTGCCTTTCGGGAGGGATTATATTTCACTAAAAACGATCTAATATGCATGTCCACATAATTATGCATTATTATAATTATAATATTTTAAAAAACACACGCTGTATTTTAAAGAACATACATTAAGAGGTAAATGGCCTGTATTTGTATAGCGCTTTACTAGTCCCTAAGGACCCCAAAGCGCTTTACACATCCAGTCATCCACCCATTCATGCACACATTCATACACTGGTGATGGCAGCTACATTATAGCCACAGCCACCCTGGGGCGCACTGACAGAGGCGAGGCTGCCGGACACTGACGCCACCGGGCCCTCTGACCACCACCAGTAGGCAACGGGTGAAGTGTCTTGCCCAAGGACACAACGACCAAGACTGTCCAAGCCGGGGTTCGAACCGGCAACCTTCCGATTACAAGGCGAACTCCCAACTCTTGAGCCACGATCGCCCCAAGAAGCAGATTATATTAGATTTATATTTTAAATAAGACAAAATTTGGATTTTACAGCAGTGAAATTATTGTATCTCTACAGTTTAAAAATGTAATAAGCTTTGGCCCTGCACAGAGTGGATAGTGAAACAAATGGAATCATCATAATGACATTATTTCATATTTATTACTTCCCCCTCCTCATTGCTTTATTATTGTAGCTCTAGTAATAAATAATAATGTAAGGATTCTGGATCAGCACAGTGATGCCCATAGTACAGTATTCTGAAGAAGGTCTAAAATGTCACTGTGTGTGCGTGCATGTGTGTGTTTTATGTATATTGTCAGGGTTTCTGGGTCTTTGACCCAGTATTCTTAGTTCATGTTCACTGTTTATATTCTGTCTGCTTCACCTCCTGTTTTATTGTCTTAGCCTTGGTCCATGTGCATTATGTTCCGTCCTCTTCCCGTTTATCATTAGGTCATTATGTTCAGCTGTGTACTCACCAGGTTCTAATCTCTCATCACTCAGCCTGTGTATTTATGTCCCTCAGTTCAACCAGTCCAATGTCGTGTCATTGATGTTATTGTGATGTTGTTCTCGCCGCTGTTAGGTTGTCCTCTGTTCAGTTCCGTCAGGTCAGCCGGTCAGTTGTCAGTCAGTCTTTCATTCATCCATTCAGTCAGTCGTCCAGCCGGCCAGCCGTTTCCTACTTCTGTTCTGTTTGTTCACTCCGTTGACAATAAAACACCAATCTTCACCTACCTGTGAGTCCAGCGTTTGGGTCCTCCTTCTTTCGTCCACGACCTCATCCTGACAGAATGACACGACCCGTGCCACGAAGACACGATGTGGACCCAGCGGACTCGGACCTCTTCGAGCGGCAGGACGCAGCGCTCTCCATTTGGGCGGAGAAGCTCAGGTGGAAACAGCGGCTCTTCTCAGAGAGGGAGCACGTCTTCGAGGGGACTCGTCTGGCTCTGGGTGGGCCTCGGAGACGCCGCGGTCCTCCACCTGCTGCCTCACCTGCAGCGGAGCATTCGCCGCGGAGAGTGGGCGTCACAGGCCAAGCTTCGGCCGCTCGCTCTCCCGCTGCTCCGCTCCTCGCTCGCCTGCCAGCCGTTCTACTCACCGGACCTTCAACCTCGCCATGGCACAGCGGCTCCGCCTACCACCTCGGCTCAATGGAGGCTCCCGTGCCAGAGGCTCATCTGTTTACCCCGCCCGCTTCCTCTACCCGGAGAAAGCGGCACACACGCCACCGTAACATGGACTATTTCCAGCCACTCCCGGCGGTGAGTCCCAGTGACTGTTTGCCACCTTCCTCAGTTGACTCTTCACATAAGATAAATAATAGACGCCTCTCCGATTCATGGGGAACGTCCCTCTTGGACGACAATGTGGACTGGGTAGACTTTTTCTGCTCTGTTTCCCCAAAGACAGCTCAGTTAAAGACTGTAAATAGCGGTGGCAGGAAGACCAGAACACTCCCCAATAAACCCGTCAGTATCACTCACCCAGTCGTTATTTCCACACCCATTATTCAGCCATTTCCCACCAGCATGGGGGCCCAGCCTACGCCCACACCAGTGCCAGCCCCCAGGAGGAGGGCAGCTGTGACCCGGTCTGCCTCCACACCTGCTTCTGTTTCTCAGGTGGGGGTGACTGGTGTCCAGCCACCTTCCGTGCCCGTCCCAGCGCCCAGGTTGAGGGCAACCAGAACCCAGCTTGACCCCCCTGGAAGAGGCTTGGAAGAGCTAACCGGTCCACCTGCCACTTCACCTCTTCATCCACCTCCTGATCCAGCTTTTCATGCCCTCGCACTATCACTGGTTAGGCTAGCTGAGGTGTCCCCTGCTCAGGCCCCAGCTTTATTAGCCCAGGCTGCACTGTTGTCCCCTTCACTAGCTCACTCTTTAGCTCAGCCATTAGCCTCACCGGCCTCTGTTTATCCATCAGTCTCCTTAGTCCAATCAGTTCACTCACCTGCTGTTCAGCTTCCAGTCCAGTCAGTTCACTCACCTGCTGTCCAGTCTCCTGCTGCCCTCCAGTCAGTTCAGTCACCTGTAGCTCAGTCTCCACCTGTCCTCCAGTCACCTGTAGCTCAGTCTCCACCTGTCCTCCACTCTTCTGTAGTCCAGTCTGCCGCCCAGTGCCCTGTAGTCCAGTTGCCTCCTGTTTCCCAGTCGCCTGTCCACCATCCCGTCCAGTTCCCGGACCTGCAGCCACAGCACCCAGAGCCAGCTGTGAGCTCTCCTGCTCCTCAGCCAGGGGTCTCCGCACCCGCTGGCCCGGCCGCTCCTCAGCCAGGGGTCTCCGCGCCTGCCGGCCCGGCCTCTGCCTCAGCTGCACCCACGCCCGGCCCGGCCTCTGCCTCAGCTGCACCCACGCCCGGTCTGGCGTCGGCCTCTGCTTCTGCTCCGCCTGGTCCGGCTCCAGCCTCAGAGCCTTCAGCCTCAGAGCCTTCAGCCTCAGAGCCTTCAGCCTCGCCTGGCCCAGCCTCCGTGCCTTCAGCCTCGCCTGGCCCAGCCTCGTTTGGGTCTGGAGCTAAACGGCCATTTTCTAGACCGCTGGCTAGGCCACTGGCCGGGCGCCATCACCGTCGTGGGCGGCCCACAGACCCTCTTCGCCTGAGTGGCCGCCGTCGCCTTCCGCATGGCCGGCCCCCGGACCCTCTTCTCCTGAGTGGCCGCCGTCGCCTTCCGCACGGCCGGCCCCCGGACCCTCTTCTCCTGAGTGCCCGCCGTCGCCTTCTGCACGGCCGGCCCCCCGAACTGCGTCCACGTCGCCGCCGTCGCCTTCCGCACGGTCGGCCCCCGGACCAGCGCTGTCATCGTCGCCGTCGCCTTCCGCACGGTCGGCCCCCGGACCAGCGCTGTCATCGTCGCCGTCCGCACGGTCGGCCTCCCGAACTGTGTCCACGTCGCCGCCGTTGCCGTCCGCACGGTCGGCCCCCTGAACTGTCTCGTCTCGACCGCCGCAGCCGCCCACCGGACCGGCTCAGTGGTCACTGCTGCCTTCCACGTGGCCGCCCTCCTGAACTGTCTCTGTGTGGACTCCGTCCCTCCGTCCTGGGCCCCCTCCGCCCGCCCTGTTCTGGTTTTTCGTTCTTTTGGCCGTCGGGTGCCGGCCTTTGCGGGGGGGGGGGTACTGTCAGGGTTTCTGGGTCTTTGACCCAGTATTCTTAGTTCATGTTCACTGTTTATATTCTGTCTGCTTCACCTCCTGTTTTATTGTCTTAGCCTTGGTCCATGTGCATTATGTTCCGTCCTCTTCCCGTTTATCATTAGGTCATTATGTTCAGCTGTGTACTCACCAGGTTCTAATCTCTCATCACTCAGCCTGTGTATTTATGTCCCTCAGTTCAACCAGTCCAATGTCGTGTCATTGATGTTATTGTGATGTTGTTCTCGCCGCTGTTAGGTTGTCCTCTGTTCAGTTCCGTCAGGTCAGCCGGTCAGTTGTCAGTCAGTCTTTCATTCATCCATTCAGTCAGTCGTCCAGCCGGCCAGCCGTTTCCTACTTCTGTTCTGTTTGTTCACTCCGTTGACAATAAAACACCAATCTTCACCTACCTGTGAGTCCAGCGTTTGGGTCCTCCTTCTTTCGTCCACGACCTCATCCTGACATATATGGATTTTTTTTTAATTATTACTCATGATATAACATTGTCCAGACATGCCTGGTAAGGACATGAGGAGGAAACAGTAGGAGCTGTGTGAGGCTACTAAAGGCAGTGCTATAACATTTTTCTGTCATCATTTTATTATAGATTAAGTGCAAGAGTTGTTAGATGTGGATAATTAGATTATAGTTTATTGCAGTAACAAGTTGTGCCTTGTTCTCAGATAGACAGCAAGTGGAGAGTGATATATGAAATGATAGGATGGAAGGAAGAAGAGAAGCAAAGAGTGATTCACAGGCAGAGCCTAAATTATTTCTCACAGTTTTTTTGTTGCCTTATGGTTCCAAGCGCTGTCACCAATCTTTGCATTTTGTTATTATCTCATGACACTTGTTTAATCATCTACCATCTCTCCTATGGACTTTTTACTGTCTACAGTCTCAGATAAACACAGCCCTGTCCTCCAGCACTATCCACAGCAACCCCTCAACATCAACATTGTACCCATCAGGTAAAACATCGGCTACGTTTGCTTTGCCTTGTTGCCCATATTAGATTCTTGATGAATGTGTGTTGTTGTTATTCAGCCTGGTTCAATGTGCCCCTTTTTAACTTTGAGCACCCGCCCCTTTAAACCTCTCTGCACAGCCCTGTTTCCACGGTGCTGGTTGTTGTTGTAGTACTACAGTTGGCAAAGACTAAAACACCAAAATTTTCAAATCCTAAAGAGTGGGATGTTGGGGGGATCCTCCATCCTCTTGGTGGGCTTCCATTCGTCAAATACAGAGGGTACGTCTGTTTAATGTGATGAAAGAACGAGTTAAAAACTCTGAAATCTTGTTCACAGCCATCTATTCCACAGTAAACCCAAAAATCCTGCCTTTGACCATGAGCTGCATTTATGTGGCTAAGGTGCACCTTCAGAGTTAAAGAAACAAAGATAAGGCAAGGCAAGGCAAGGCAAATTTATTTGTATAGCACAATTCAACAACAAGGTGATTCAAAGTGCTTTACAGAGACATTAGAAACAAAAACAAATAAAAAGCATGATTTAAAATTGATTAAAACAAGCAAACAAACAAACTAACTAAACATACACATTTCACACCTGTTCGCGCGATCTGAACCCTTATCGTAAGGGGAGCTACCAGTCCTTCTGTGGACGAGCTACTTTCTATTTTAAATTCCCTGAATTTAAAATACTCTCTAGACCCAGTCTAGACCCAGTTGGGGAGCTACCCAGAGCTCTAATCCCACACCTGTTCGCGCGATCTGAACCCTTATCGTAAGGGGAGCTACCAGTCCTTCTGTGGACGAGCTACTTTCTATTTTAAATTCCCTGAATTTAAAATACTCTCTAGACCCAGTCTAGACCCAGCTGGGGAGCTACCCAGAGCTCTAAACCCACTTAACAAACAAACAAACAAACAAACAAACAAAACAGTATATAAAATCAAAACAGATAAAATCAGAAATAGATAAGATCAGTAGTTAGTGTAAGTTTTGAAATTTAAGCTTAAAAGTGTGGATTTGGTGCTTTATTCAAATGCAGCTGAGAATAGGTGAGTCTTCAACCTGGATTTAAATAAATTTCAAAACATCAGCCCCAGCTCTGTGTTTTATTTATCAGTCTGAAACCTGGTAAACTTATACAAGATATCAAGATGTACAAAAAAGTATCTTGGAGCAATATCCCAAATCCAACAGGAAGTCAGCCATTTTAAAACGAATGTGTAATTTTGGCGACATTTTCCCCTCTTTTCAGGCACCGTTCTTTGACGAACTCCTCCAAGGGATTTCATCATATTGAACCATTCTCCAGTGTGTGGAATCTAAAGACCTTTGTGATGTTAAATTGCGAAGCTTTTCACATTCAGGGAAACGGGGTGGTCATGGCGGCACGTGGAGTTTCAATCACTCGCCAAAAAGCAGTAATCTGCTGTCACTCCAAAACACAATGCCCAATCCCTCCCAAAGGTTGCAGGTGTGATGAGACTCGAGCTCGGAAATGTTTGTTATGCCATTTGTACATAATGGTTAGAGCACCACCTAGTGGCGCCACCTAGCAGAACTCTCTGCCTGGGAGGGATGTGAGATGGGCAAATGAACTGAATCATTTCTTCAACAGATTTGACTCAGCCATGAGGCAGTCTGCAACATCGGCTGCAGACTCACCCACCCCCACTGCTGCTGTTCCACCTCAGACACTTCACACCTCCTCTATTCACCCTGCTCACTCCCCCCCACCCCCAACAACAGCATCCAATACACACTCAACACAAGGCTCCAGCCTGTCTCTCTCAACCACCCAGGTTAGGAGGGAACTGAGGAGGATTAATGGCAAGAAGGCAGCGGGTCCAGATGGCATCAGCTCGAGGGTCGTCAGGTCCTGCGCGGACCAACTGTGTGGGGTGATGGAGCACCTCTTCAACCTGAGCCTGAGGTTGGGAAGAGTCCCACAGCTCTGGAAAACCTCCTGTGTTGTACCAGTGCCAAAGACTTCACGCCCCAAGGACCTCAACAGCTACAGGCCGGTGGCTCTGACATCCCACCTGATGAAGACCCTGGAGCGGTTGGTCCTGGCTCAGCTTCGGCACCTAATAAGCTCATCACTGGACCCACTTCAGTTTGCCTACCAGCCTGGCATTGGAGCGGATGATGCCGTCATTCACCTCCTACATCGTTCCCTCGCTCACCTGGAGACCGCTGGAAGCACTGTGAGAATCATGTTCTTTGATTTCTCCAGTGCCTTCAACACCATTCTTCCCTCGGTTCTAAAGGACAAGCTGGTGAACTCTGGAGTGGACCATCACCTCACTACCTGGATCCTGGACTACCTCACCGACCGACCACAGTATGTGAGGACTCAGGGCTGTGTGTCGGACAGGGTCGTCTGCAGTACGGGGGCCCCACAGGGAACGGTTCTGGCTCCGTTCCTCTTCACCATCTACACTGCAGACTTCTCCCACAATTCCACCCAGTGCTTCCTGCAGAAGTTCTCTGATGACTCTGCAATAGTCGGCCTCATCACTGATGGGGACGACAAGGAGTACAGAGGTCTGACCCAAGACTTTGTGGACTGGTGCCAGCTGAACTACCTCCAGATCAACGCCAGTAAAACCAAGGAACTGGTGGTAGACTTCCGCAGGCACAAGCATTCTCCACTGCAACCACTGAACATCCAAGGTATGGACATTGAGGCTGTGGACAGCTACAGGTACCTTGGTGTTCATCTGAACAATAGACTGGACTGGACTCATAACTCAGACGCCCTCTACAGGAAAGGGCAGAGCAGGCTGTACCTGCTGCGGAGACTCAGGTCGTTTGGAGTGGAGGGCCCACTCCTGAAGAAATTCTATGACTCTGTTGTGGCTTCTGCTATCTTTTATGGCGTGGTCTGCTGGGGCGGCGGCATCTCTGCTGGGGACAGGAAGAGACTGAACAGGGTGATCCGAAGGGCCAGCTCTGTTCTAGGATGCCCTCTGGACCCAGTGGAGGTGGTGAGTGACAGGAGAACGGCGGCTAAGCTGTCATCCCTGATGGACAACATCTCCCACCCCATGCAGCAGACTGTGACAGCACTGAGCAGCTCCTTCAGTGGGAGACTGCGGCACCCACGGTGTGGGACGGAGAGATTTCGCAGGTCTTTCCTCCCCACTGCTGTCAGACTCCATAATAAAGACTTTAACTGATCAAGCACACACATCCATACATATGCAATAATACTAAGTGCAATAATCCTTTCTGTCATCGTTGTATTTTTACTCAGTTGTATATAGTATTTGTATTTGTATTCTATTTTTATCTTATTGTATATTTATTTTATTTTATTCTACTGTATATAGTATTTTATTTTATTCTATTCTGTACAGTTGTGTACTGTATTTATTCTTATTGTATTCTAATTTTTGCCTCATAACTTTTGCACTGTCCACTTCCTGCTGTGACAAAACAAATTTCCCACGTGTGGGACTAATAAAGGTTATCTTATCTTATCTTAGTGGGATGACTATAATCCTGGTTGAATAAGATGAAATGTTAGCTGGTGATTAAAAGCATGAAATTCATCAATGTGACGTCACATCGGAGGTGCTGGTTGTAGGTGTTGGGCGTGGCTCGACGCGCCAGGGGTGCGAGGGCCCTCATAACGCTGCTTGCAGCTTTAATTAGGGCCCAAACACCGAGAGTGCGAAGGCCCTATTGTATCTGCTCCGTTTCTTATTAGGGCCCGAGCACCGAGAGTGCGAAGGCCCTATTGTATCTGCTCTGTTTCTTCTTATTATTAGGGCCCGAGCACTGATAGTGCGAAGGCCCTATTGTAATTGCTCTGTTTATTAGGGCCCGAGCACTGACAGTGCGAAGGCCCTATTGTAATTGCTCCGTTTATTATTATTATTATTAGGGCCCGAGCACTGGTAGTGCGAAGGCCCTATTGTAATTGCTCTGTTTATTAGGGCCCCAGCACTGACAGTGCGAAGGCCCTATTGTAATTGCTCTGTTTATTATTATTATTAGGGCCCGAGCACTGATAGTGCGAAGGCCCTATTGTAATTGCTCCATTTATTATTATTAGGGCCCGAGCACCGAGAGTGCGAAGGCCCTATTGTATCTGCTCTGTTTCTTATTAGGGCCCGAGCACTGAGAGTGCGAAGGCCCTATTGTATCTGCTCCGTTTCTTATTATTATTAGGGCCCGAGCACCGAGAGTGCGAAGGCCCTATTGTATCTGCTCTGTTTCTTATTATTATTATTATTATTATTATTATTATTATTATTATTATTATTATTATTATTAGGGCCCGAGCACTGAGAGTGCGAAGGCCCTATTGTATCTGCTCCGTTTCTTATTAGGGCCCGAGCACTGAGAGTGCGAAGGCCCTATTGTATCTGCTCCGTTTCTTATTATTATTAGGGCCCGAGCACTGACTGTGCGAAGGCCCTATTGTATCTGCTCCGTTTCTTATTAGGGCCCGAGCACCGAGAGTGCGAAGGCCCTATTGTATCTGCTCCGTTTCTTATTAGGGCCCGAGCACTGAGAGTGCGAAGGCCCTATTGTATCTGCTCCGTTTCTTATTATTATTATTAGGGCCCGAGCACTGAGAGTGCGAAGGCCCTATTGTATCTGCTCCGTTTCTTATTAGGGCCCGAGCACTGAGAGTGCGAAGGCCCTATTGTATCTGCTCCGTTTCTTCTTCTTCTTCTTATTATTATTATTATTATTATTATTATTATTATTATTAGGGCCCGAGCACTGACTGTGCGAAGGCCCTATTGTATCTGCTCTGTTTCTTATTAGGGCCCGAGCACTGAGAGTGCGAAGGCCCTATTGTAATTGCTCTGTTTATTATTATTATTATTATTAGGGCCCGAGCACTGACAGTGCGAAGGCCCTATTGTATCTGCTCCGTTTCTTATTAGGGCCCGAGCACTGACAGTGCGAAGGCCCTATTGTAATTGCTCTGTTTATTAGGGCCCGAGCACTGACAGTGCGAAGGCCCTATTGTAATTGCTCTGTTTATTAGGGCCCGAGCACTGACAGTGCGAAGGCCCTATTGTAATTGCTCTGTTTATTATTATTATTAGGGCCCGAGCACTGATAGTGCGAAGGCCCTATTGTAATTGCTCTGTTTATTAGGGCCCGAGCACTGACAGTGCGAAGGCCCTATTGTAATTGCTCCGTTTATTAGGGCCCGAGCACTGACAGTGCGAAGGCCCTATTGTAATTGCTCTGTTTATTAGGGCCCGAGCACTGAGAGTGCGAAGGCCCTATTGTATCTGCTCCGTTTCTTATTATTATTATTATTATTATTATTATTATTAGGGCCCGAGCACTGACAGTGCGAAGGCCCTATTGTATCTGCTCCGTTTCTTATTATTATTATTATTATTATTATTCAGGCGAAACAAGGGCCTTTTTGAGGGCCTAAACATGCTCAAAAACTCATGAAATTTTGCACACATGCCAGGTCTGGTGAAAAATTTTGTATTTTAATGGTTTTACATATGAGCACTGGGAAATGGCTCTAGAGCGCCACCTATGCCTTGTTAAATGCAGCCCTACGACCACATCTTTTGAGCTACATGTATGAAATTTGGCACACATGTGTATCATGCCAAGACGAACAAAAAAGTCAGTGGGCCCATTGACGCAAACCCAACAGGAAGTCCGCCATTTGGAAGAGAAGGTGACATTTTGGCTCTAATTTTGCCATTTCCATGCCTCGAACTTTTGCGAACTCCTCCTTGGGGTTTGATTTCATAACCTTCATATTTGGTCAGTGTCAACTACACCCTTGTGCCATGTTAAATTGCGGAGCTTTTGAGTTTTCACAATACGGTGAGGCCGTGGCGCCATGGCGAATTTCGATGACTCGCCATGAAAATCTTATTGCCTCTCATTTTGTCATACATTTTCTGACCTTGACCAAAGTGAACACATATGATAAGGCTCCACCCCTGAACATATTTCAACTGCCATATTTGACACCAGGGACAGCGCCACCTAGTGGGAACAGGAAATGTCATGTTTTACACTTTGGGGTACAGTATTGTGATGGGTGACATCTGCAGCCTCAAATTTCTCCAGGAAAGCCTTAAGGAGTTGGTCTTGGGTTACAGTGAAAACTGTGACTTTTCACGAAAGGGTGTGACCCCAGCAGCATGGCGAACTTTGATGTCACGCCATGAAGAAACAAATTAGTATAACTCAATGAAATCCAGTCTGATCAGTACCAGACTTTACAGGCATGATGTCAGACCCGCCCTGAACAAATTGATATGCCCATTGTCGGAAATACGGACAGCGCCACCTAGTGGCAACAGGACATGTCATGGCTTTAACTTTGTTGTACTGATTTTCACAGGTTGATCGTGGCCACCTCAAAAGCGGTGAATATCACCATCAGTCCCTCGTGATGCTTCAGTGCAAAAATTGTGACTTTAAACTGAACGGCGCACCCTGGTGGCAACGCAGTTCATCATGAAAGATGAAGTGGCTTTTGAGGGTCTTGGCAAGTTTATAGAGGCTTGAAATTTGGCACACACCTCCAAATGGATGAAGGCATTGTTGTTATGTAACCATTTTCCTTGAATAGCGCAAAATGGCTCCACAGCGCCCCCTACAATATTTCAAAACATCAGCCCCTGCTCTGTGTTTCATCTATGAGTCTGACACTTGGTAAGCTTGTGTAAGATATCAAGATGTACAAAAAAGTCTCTTGGAGCAATATCCCAAATCCAACAGGAAGTCAGCCATTTTAAAATTAATGTGTAATTTTGATGACATTTTCCCCTCTTTTCAGGCTTCATACTTTGACGAACTCCTCCAAGGGATTTCATCATATTGAAGCATTCTTCAGTGTGTAGAATCTAAAGACCTTTGTGATGTTAAATTGCGAAGCTTTTTACGTTCAGGGAAACGGGGTGGTCATGGCGGCACGTAGAGTTTCAATCACTCGCAAAAAGCAGTAATCTGCTGTCACTAAAAAACACAATGTCCAATCTCTCCCAAAGGTCGCAGGTGTGATGAGACTCGAGCTTGGAAATGTTTGTTATGCTATTTGTCAATAATGGTTAGAGCGCCACCTAGTGGCATGACTATAATCCTGGTTGAATAAGATGAAATGTTAGCTGGTGATTAAAAGCATGAAATCCATCAATGTGACATCACATCGGAGGTGCTGGTTTTAGGTGTTGGGCGTGGCTCGACGCGCCGGGGGTGCGAGGGCCCTCATAACGCTGCTTGCAGCTTTAATTATTATTATTATTATTATTATTATTATTCACCCCAAACAAGGGCCTTTTTGAGGGCCTAAACATGCTCAAAAACTCATGAAATTTTGCACACATGCCAGGTCTGGTGAAAAATTTTGTATTTTAATGGTTTTACATATGAGCACTGGGAAATGGCTCTACAGCGCCACCTATGCCTTGTTAAATGCAGCCCTACGACCACATCGTTTGAGCTACATGTATGAAATTTGGCACACATGTGTATCATGCCAAGACGAACAAAAAAGTCTGTGGGCCCATTGACGCAAACCCAACAGGAAGTCCGCCATTTGGAAGAGAAGGTGACATTTTGGCTCTAATTTTGCCATTTCCATGCCTCGAACTTTTGCGAACTCCTCCTTGGGGTTTCATTTCATAACCTTCATATTTGGTCAGTGTCAACTACACCCTTGTGCCATGTTAAATTGCGGAGCTTTTGAGTTTTCACAATACGGTGAGGCCGTGGCGCCATGGCGAATTTCGATGACTCGCCATGAAAATCTTATTGCCTCTCATTTTGTCATACATTTTCTGACCTTGACCAAAGTGAACACATATGATAAGGCTCCACCCCTGAACATATTTCAACTGCCATATTTGACACCAGGGACAGCGCCACCTAGTGGGAACAGGAAATGTCATGTTTTACACTTTGGGGTACAGTATTGTGATGGGTGACATCTGCAGCCTCAAATTTCTCCAGGAAAGCCTTAAGGAGTTGGTCTTGGGATACAGTGAAAACTGTGACTTTTCACGAAAGGGTGTGACCCCAGCAGCATGGCGAACTTTGATGTCACGCCATGAAGAAACAAATTAGTATAACTCAATGAAATCCAGTCTGATCAGTACCAGACTTTACAGGCATGATGTCAGACCCGCCCTGAACAAATTGATATGCCCATTGTCGGAAATACGGACAGCGCCACCTAGTGGCAACAGGAAATGTCATGGCTTTAACTTTGTTGTACTGATTTTCACAGGTTGATCGTGGCCACCTCAAAAGCGGTGAATATCACCATCAGTCCCTCGTGATGCTTCAGTGCAAAAATTGTGACTTTAAACTGAACGGCGCACCCTGGTGGCAACGCAGTTCATCATGAAAGATGAAGTGGCTTTTGAGGGGCTTGGAAAGTTTATAGAGGCTTGAAATTTGGCACACACCTCCAAATGGATGAAAGCATTGTTGTTATGTAACCATTTTCCTTGAATAGCGCAAAATGGCTCCACAGCGCCCCCTACAATATTTCAAAACATCAGCCCCTGCTCTGTGTTTCATCTATGAGTCTGACACTTGGTAAGCTTGTGTAAGATATCAAGATGTACAAAAAAGTCTCTTGGAGCAATATCCCAAATCCAACAGGAAGTCAGCCATTTTAAAATTAATGTGTAATTTTGATGACATTTTCCCCTCTTTTCAGGCTTCATACTTTGACGAACTCCTCCAAGGGATTTCATCATATTGAAGCATTCTTCAGTGTGTAGAATCTAAAGACCTTTGTGATGTTAAATTGCGAAGCTTTTTCCGTTCAGGGAAACGGGGTGGTCATGGCGGCACGTAGAGTTTCAATCACTCGCAAAAAGCAGTAATCTGCTGTCACTAAAAAACACAATGTCCAATCTCTCCCAAAGGTCGCAGGTGTGATGAGACTCGAACTTGGAAATGTTTGTTATGCTATTTGTCAATAATGGTTAGAGCGCCACCTAGTGGCATGACTATAATCCTGGTTGAATAAGATGAAATGTTAGCTGGTGATTAAAAGCATGAAATCCATCAATGTGACATCACATCGGACGTGCCGGTTTGAGGTGTTGGCAGTGGCTCGACGTGCCGGGGGTGCGAGGGCCCTCATAACGCTGCTTGCAGCTTTAATTATTATTATTATTATTATTATTCACCCCAAACAAGGGCCTTTTTGAGGGCCTAAATATGCTCAAAAACTCATGAAATTTTGCACACATGCCAGGTCTGGTGAAAAATTTTGTATTTTAATGGTTTTACATATGAGCACTGGGAAATGGCTCTACAGCGCCACCTATGCCTTGTTAAATGCAGCCCTACGACCACATCGTTTGAGCTACATGTATGAAATTTGGCACACATGTGTATCATGCCAAGACGAACAAAAAAGTCTGTGGGCCCATTGACGCAAACCCAACAGGAAGTCCGCCATTTGGAAGAGAAGGTGACATTTTGGCTCTAATTTTGCCATTTCCATGCCTCGAACTTTAACGAACTCCTCCTTGGGATTTGGTCCTATAAGCTTCAAATTTGGACAGTGTCAACTACACCCTTGTGCCATGTTAAATTGCGGAGCTTTTGAGTTTTCACAATAGTATGAGGCCGTGGCGCCATGGCGAATTTTGATGACTCGCCATGAAAATCTTATTGCCTCTCATTCTGTCATACATGTTCCGATCTGGACCAAAGAGCACACATATGATAAGGCTCCACCCCTGAACATATTTCAACTGCCATATTTGACATCAAGGACAGCGCCACCTAGTGGGAACAGGAAATGTCATGTTTTACACTTTGGGGTACAGTATTGTGATGGGTGACATCTGCAGCCTCAAATTTCTCCAGGAAAGCCTTAAGGAGTTGGTCTTGGGTTACAGTGAAAACTGTGACTTTTCACGAAAGGGTGTGACCCCAGCAGCATGGCGAACTTTGATGTCACGCCATGAAGAAACAAATTAGTCTAACTCAATGAAATCCAGTCTGATCAGTACCAGACTTTACAGGCATGATGTCAGACCCGCCCTGAACAGATTGATATGCCCATTGTCGGAAATACGGACAGCGCCACCTAGTGGCAACAGGAAATGTCATGGCTTTAACTTTGTTGTACTGATTTTCACAGGTTGATCGTGGCCACCTCAAAAGCGGTGAATATCACCATCAGTCCCTCGTGATGCTTCAGTGCAAAAATTGTGACTTTAAACTGAACGGCGCACCCTGGTGGCAACGCGGTTCATCATGAAAGATGAAGTGGCTTTTGAGGGTCTTGGAAAGTTTATAGAGGCTTGAAATTTGGCACACACCTCCAAATGGATGAAGGCATTGTTGTTATGTAACCATTTTCCTTGAATAGCGCAAAATGGCTCCACAGCGCCCCCTACAATATTTCAAAACATCAGCCCCTGCTCTGTGTTTCATCTATGAGTCTGACACTTGGTAAGCTTGTGTAAAATATCAAGGTGTACAAAAAAGTCTCTTGGAGCAATATCCCAAATCCAACAGGAAGTCAGCCATTTTAAAATTAATGTGTAATTTTGACGACATTTTCCCCCCTTTTCAGGTCTCATACTTTGACGAACTCCTCCAAGGGATTTCATCATATTGAAGCATTCTTCAGTGTGTAGAATCTAAAGATCTTTGTGATGTTAAATTGCGAAGCTTTTTCCGTTCAGGGAAACGGGGTGGTCATGGCGGCACGTAGAGTTTCAATCACTCGCAAAAAGCAGTAATCTGCTGTCACTAAAAAACACAATGTCCAATCTCTCCCAAAGGTCGCAGGTGTGATGAGACTCGAGCTTGGAAATGTTTGTTATGCTATTTGTCAATAATGGTTAGAGCGCCACCTAGTGGCATGACTATAATCCTGGTTGAATAAGATGAAATGTTAGCTGGTGATTAAAAGCATGAAATCCATCAATGTGACATCACATCGGACGTGCCGGTTTGAGGTGTTGGGCGTGGCTCGACGTGCCGGGGGTGCGAGGGCCCTCATAACGCTGCTTGCAGCTTTAATTAGGGCCCGAGCACTGAGAGTGCGAAGGCCCTATTGTATCTGCTCCGTTTCTTATTAGGGCCCGAGCACCGACAGTGCGAAGGCCCTATTGTATCTGCTCCGTTTCTTATTATTATTATTATTATTATTATTAGGGCCCGAGCACCGAGAGTGCGAAGGCCCTATTGTATCTGCTCCGTTTCTTATTATTATTATTATTATTATTATTATTATTATTATTATTATTATTATTATTATTCACCCCAAACAAGGGCCTTTTTGAGGGCCTAAACATGCTCAAAAACTCATGAAATTTTGCACACATGCCAGGTCTGGTGAAAAATTTTGTATTTTAATGGTTTTACATATGAGCACTGGGAAATGGCTCTACAGCGCCACCTATGCCTTGTTAAATGCAGCCCTACGACCACATGGTTTGAGCTACATGTATGAAATTTGGCACACATGTGTATCATGCCAAGACGAACAAAAAAGTCTGTGGGCCCATTGACGCAAACCCAACAGGAAGTCCGCCATTTGGAAGAGAAGGTGACATTTTGGCTCTAATTTTGCCATTTCCATGCCTCGAACTTTTGCGAACTCCTCCTTGGGGTTTCATGTCATAACCTTCAAATTTGGACAGTGTCAACTACACCCTTGTGCCATTTTAAATTGCGGAGCTTTTGAGTTTTCACAATACTATGAGGCCGTGGCGCCATGGCGAATTTCGATGACTCGCCATGAAAATCTTATTGCCTCTCATTTTGTCATACATTTTCTGACCTTGACCAAAGTGAACACATATGATAAGGCTCCACCCCTGAATATATTTCAACTGCCATATTTGACACCAGGGACAGCGCCACCTAGTGGGAACAGGAAATGTCATGTTTTACACTTTGGGGTACAGTATTGTGATGGGTGACATCTGCAGCCTCAAATTTCTCCAGGAAAGCCTTAAGGAGTTGGTCTTGGGTTACAGTGAAAACTGTGAGTTTTCGCAAAAGGGTGTGACCCCAGCAGCATGGCGAACTTTGATGTCACGCCATGAAGAAACAAATTAGTATAACTCAATGAAATCCAGTCTGTTCAGTACCAGACTTTACAGGCATGATGTCAGACCCGCCCTGAACAGATTGATGTGCCCATTGTCGGGAATACGTACAGCGCCACCTAGTGGCAACAGGAAATGTCATGGCTTTAATTTTGTTGTACTGATTTTCACAGGTTCATCGTGGCCACCTCAAAAGCGGTGACTATCAACATCAGTCCCTCGTGATGCTTCAGTGCAAAAATTGTGACTTTAAACTGAACGGCGCACCCTGGTGGCAACGCGGTCCACCATGAAAGATGAAGTGGCTTTTGAGGGGCTTGGATAGTATATAGAGGCTTTAAATTTAGCACACCCCTCCAAATGGATGAAGGCTTTGTTGTCATGTGATCATTTTTATTGAATAGCGCGAAATGGCTCCACAGCGCCCCCTACAAAATTTCAAAACCACAGCCCCAGCTCTGTGTTTTATGTATGAGTCTGAAACCTGGTAAGCTTATAGGAGATATCAAGATGTACAAAAAAGTCTCTTGGAGCAATATCCAAAATCCAACAGGAAGTCAGCCATTTTAAAATTAATGTGCAATTTTGGCAACATTTTCCCCTCTTTCCAGGCACCGTTCTTTGACGAACTCCTCCAAGGGATTTCATCATATTGAACCAATCTCCAGTGTGTGGAATCTAAAGACCTTTGTGATGTTAAATTGCGAAGCTTTTTACGTTCAGTGAAACGGGGTGGTTATGGTGGCACTTAGAGTTTGAATCACTCGCCAAAAAGCAGTAATCTGCTGTCACTCAAAAACACAATGTCCAATCTCTCCCAAAGCTCATAGGCGTGATGAGACTCGAGCTCGGAAATGTTTGTTATGCCATTTGTGCATAAGGGTTAGAGCGCCACCTAGTGGAACGACTAACAAATCATGAATGAATGAGTTGAAATGTTAGCTGGTGGTTAAATGCATGAATTCCATCAATGTGACATGAGATCGGAGGTGCTGGTTTTAGGTGTTGGGCGTGGCTCGACGCGCCGGGGGTGCGAGGGCCCTCATAACGCTGCTTGCAGCTTTAATTATTATTAGGGCCCGAGCACCGAGAGTGCGAAGGCCCTATTGTATCTGCTCCGTTTCTTATTATTATTATTATTATTATTATTATTATTCAGGCGAAACAAGGGCCTTTTTGAGGGCCTAAACATGCTCAAAAACTCATGAAATTTTGCACACATGCCAGGTCTGGTGAAAAATTTTGTATTTTAATGGTTTTATATATGAGCACTGGGAAATGGCTCTACAGCGCCACCTATGCCTTGTTAAATGCAGCCCTACGACCACATCGTTTGAGCTACATGTATGAAATTTGGCACACATGTGTATCATGCCAAGACGAACAAAAAAGTCTGTGGGCCCATTGACGCAAACCCAACAGGAAGTCCGCCATTTGGAAGAGAAGGTGACATTTTGGCTCTAATTTTGCCATTTCCATGCCTCGAACTTTTGCGAACTCCTCCTTGGGGTTTCATTTCATAACCTTCAAATTTGGACAGTGTCAACTACACCCTTGTGCCATGTTAAATTGCGGAGCTTTTGAGTTTTCACAATACTATGAGGCCGTGGCGCCATGGCGAATTTCGATGACTCGCCATGAAAATCTTATTGCCTCTCATTTTGTCATACATTTTCTGATCTTGACCAAAGTGAACACATATGATAAGGCTCCACCCCTGAACATATTTCAACTGCCATATTTGACCTCAAGGACAGCGCCACCTAGTGGGAACAGGAAATGTCATGTTTTACACTTTGGGGTACAGTATAGTGATGGGTGACATCTGCAGCCTCAAATTTCTCCAGGAAAGCCTTAAGGAGTTGGTCTTGGGTTACAGTGAAAACTGTGAGTTTTCGCGAAAGGGTGTGACCCCAGCAGCATGGCGAACTTTGATGTCACGCCATGAAGAAACAAATTAGTATAACTCAATGAAATCCAGTCTGATCAGTACCAGACTTTACAGGCGTGATGTCAGACCCGCCCTGAACAGATTGATGTGCCCATTGTCAGGAATATGAAGAGCGCCACCTAGTGGGAACAGGAAATGTCATGTCTTACACTTTGTTGTACTGATTTTCACAGGTTCATCGTGGCCACCTCAAAAGCGGTGAATATCAACATCAGTCCCTCGTGATGTTTCAGTGCAAAAATTGTGACTTTAAACTGAACGGCGCACCCTGGTGGCAACGCTGTTCACCATGAAAGATGAAGTGGCTTTTGAGGGTCTTGGCAAGTTTATAGAGGCTTGAAATTTGGCACACACCTCCAATGTGATGAAGGCTTTGTTGTCATGTGATCATTTTCATTGAATATCCCAAAATGGCTCCACAGCGCCCCCTACAAAATTTCAAAACCACAGCCCCAGCTCTGTGTTTTATGTATGAATCTGAAACCTGGTAGGCTTATAGGAGATATCAAGATGTACAAAAAAGTCTCTTGGAGCAATATCCCAAATCCAACAGGAAGTCAGCCATTTTAAAATTAATGTGTAATTTTGGCAACATTTTCCCCTCTTTTCAGGCTTCATACTTTGACGAACTCCTCCAAGGGATTTCATCAGATTGGACCGATCTGAAGTTTGTGGAATCTAAAGACCTTTGTGTTGTTAAATTGCGAAGCTTTTTACGTTCAGGGAAACGGGGTGGTAATCGCGGCACGTAGACTCTCAATCACTCGCCAAAACGCAGTAATCTGCTGTTACTCAAAAACACAATGTCCAATCTCACCCAAAGGTCGCAGGCATAATGAGACTCGAGTTCGGAAATGTTTGTTATGCCATTTGTACATAATGGTTAGAGTGCCACCTAGTGGAACGACTAGCTAATCATGAATGAATGAGTTGAAATGTTAGCTGGTGGTTAAATGCATGAATTCCATCAATGTGACATCGATCGGACGTGCTGGTTTTAGGTGTTGGGCGTGGCTCGACGCGCCGGGGGTGCGAGGGCCCTCATAACGCTGCTTGCAGCTTTAATTATTATTATTATTATTATTATTATTATTATTCACCCCAAACAAGGGCCTTTTTGAGGGCCTAAACATGCTCAAAAACTCATGAAATTTTGCACACATGCCAGGTCTGGTGAAAAATTTTGTATTTTAATGGTTTTACTTATGAGCACTGGGAAATGGCTCTACAGCGCCACCTATGCCTTGTTAAATGCAGCCCTACGACCACATCGTTTGAGCTACACGTATGAAATTTGGCACACATGTGTATCATGCCAAGACGAACAAAAAAGTCTGTGGGCCCATTGACGCAAACCCAACAGGAAGTCCGCCATTTGGAAGAGAAGGTGACATTTTGGCTCTAATTTTGCCATTTCCATGCCTCGAACTTTAACGAACTCCTCCTTGGGATTTGGTCCTATAAGCTTCAAATTTGGACAGTGTCAACTACACCCTTGTGCCATGTTAAATTGCGGAGCTTTTGAGTTTTCACAATACTATGAGGCCGTGGTGCCATGGCGAATTTCGATGACTCGCCATGAAAATCTTATTGCCTCTCATTCTGTCATACATGTTCCGATCTGGACCAAAGAGCACACATATGATAAGGCTCCACCCCTGAACATATTTCAACTGCCATATTTGACATCAAGGACAGCGCCACCTAGTGGGAACAGGAAATGTCATGTTTTACACTTTGGGGTACAGTATAGTGATGGGTGACATCTGCAGCCTCAAATTTCTCCAGGAAAGCCTTAAGGAGTTGGTCTTGGGTTACAGTGAAAACTGTGAGTTTTCGCGAAAGGGTGTGACCCCAGCAGCATGGCGAACTTTGATGTCACGCCATGAAGAAACAAATTAGTATAACTCAATGAAATCCAGTCTGATCAGTACCAGACTTTACAGGCATGATGTCAGACCCGCCCTGAACAGATTGATGTGCCCATTGTCGGAAATACGGACAGCGCCACCTAGTGGCAACAGGAAATGTCATGGCTTTAATTTTGTTGTACTGATTTTCACAGGTTCATCTTGGCCACCTCAAAAGCGGTGAATATCACCATCAGTCCCTCGTGATGCTTCAGTGCAAAAATTGTGACTTTAAACTGAACGGCGCACCCTGGTGGCAATGCTGTTCAACATGAAAGATGAAGTGGCTTTTGAGGGTCTTGGCAAGTTTATAGAGGCTTGAAATTTGGCACACACCTCCAAATGGATGAAGGCTTTGTTGGCATGTGATCATTTTCATTGAATAGCGCGAAATGGCTCCACAGCGCCCCCTACAATATTTCAAAACCACAGCCCCTGCTCTGTGTTCTATGTATGATTCTGAAACCTGGTAAGCTTATAGGAGATATCAAGATGTACAAAAAAGTCTCTTGGAGCAATATCCCAAATCCAACAGGAAGTCAGCCATTTTAAAATTAATGTGTAATTTTGATGACATTTTCCCCCCTTTTCAGGCCTCATACTTTGACGAACTCCTCCAAGGGATTTCATCATATTGAAGCATTCTTCAGTGTGTAGAATCTAAAGACCTTTGTGATGTTAAATTGCGAAGCTTTTTCCGTTCAGGGAAACGGGGTGGTCATGGCGGCACGTAGAGTTTCAATCACTCGCAAAAAGCAGTAATCTGCTGTCACTAAAAAACACAATGTCCAATCTCTCCCAAAGGTCGCAGGTGTGATGAGACTCGAGCTTGGAAATGTTTGTTATGCTATTTGTCAATAATGGTTAGAGCGCCACCTAGTGGCATGACTATAATCCTGGTTGAATAAGATGAAATGTTAGCTGGTGATTAAAAGCATGAAATCCATCAATGTGACATCACATCGGACGTGCCGGTTTGAGTTGTTGGCAGTGGCTCGACGTGCCGGGGGTGCGAGGGCCCTCATAACGCTGCTTGCAGCTTTAATTATTAGGGCCCGAGCACCGAGAGTGCGAAGGCCCTATTGTATCTGCTCCGTTTCTTATTATTATTATTATTATTATTATTATTATTATTATTATTATTCAGGCGAAACAAGGGCCTTTTTGAGGGCCTAAACATGCTCAAAAACTCATGAAATTTTGCACACATGCCAGGTCTGGTGAAAAATTTTGTATTTTAATGGTTTTACATATGAGCACTGGGAAATGGCTCTAGAGCGCCACCTATGCCTTGTTAAATGCAGCCCTACGACCACATCGTTTGAGCTACATGTATGAAATTTGGCACACATGTGTATCATGCCAAGACGAACAAAAAAGTCAGTGGGCCCATTGACGCAAACCCAACAGGAAGTCCGCCATTTGGAAGAGAAGGTGACATTTTGGCTCTAATTTTGCCATTTCCATGCCTCGAACTTTTGCGAACTCCTCCTTGGGGTTTCATTTCATAACCTTCAAATTTGGACAGTGTCAACTACACCCTTGTGCCATGTTAAATTGCGGAGCTTTTGAGTTTTCACAATACTATGAGGCCGTGGCGCCATGGCGAATTTCGATGACTCGCCATGAAAATCTTATTGCCTCTCATTTTGTCATACGTTTTCTGACCTTGACCAAAGTGAACACATATGATAAGGCTCCACCCCTGAACATATTTCAACTGCCATATTTGACACCAGGGACAGCGCCACCTAGTGGGAACAGGAAATGTCATGTTTTACACTTTGGGGTACAGTATAGTGATGGGTGACACCTGCAGCCTCAAATTTCTCCAGGAAAGCCTTAACGAGTTGGTCTTGGGTTACAGTGAAAACTGTGACTTTTCGCAAAAGGGTGTGACCCCAGCAGCATGGCGAACTTTGATGTCACGCCATGAAGAAACAAATTAGTATAACTCAATGAAATCCAGTCTGATCAGTACCAAACTTTACAGGCATGATGTCAGACCCGCCCTGAACAGATTGACGTGCCCATTGTCGGAAATACGGACAGCGCCACCTAGTGGCCACAGGAAATGTCATGGCTTTAATTTTGTTGTACTGATTTTCACAGGTTCATCGTGGCCACCTCAAAAGCGGTGAATATCACCATCAGTCCCTCGTGATGCTTCAGTGCAAAAATTGTGACTTTACACTGAACGGCGCACCCTGGTGGCAACGCGGTTCAACATGAAAGATGAAGTGGCTTTTGAGGGGCTTGGAAAGTTTATAGAGGCTTTAAATTTGGCACACACCCCCAAATGGATGAAGGCTTTGTTGTCATATGATCATTTTCATTGAATAGCGCGAAATTGCTCCACAGCGCCCCCTACAAAGTTTCAAAATATCAGCCCCTGCTCTGTGTTTTATCTATGAGTCTGAAACTTGGTAAGCTCATGGAAGATATTAAGATGTACAAAAAAGTCTCTTGGAGCAATATCCCAAATCCAACAGGAAGTCAGCCATTTTAAAATTCATGTGTAATTTTGGCGACATTTTCCCCTCTTTTCAGGCTTCATACTTTGACGAACTCCTCCAAGGGATTTCATCAGATTGGACCGATCTGAAGTTTGTGGAATCTAAAGACCTTTGTGATGTTATATTGCGAAGCTTTTTACGTTCAGGGAAACGGGGTGGTCATGGCGGCACTTAGAGTTTCAATCACTCGCCAAAAAGCAGTAATCTGCTGTCACTCAAAAACACAATATCCAATCTCTCCCAAACGTCGCAGGTGTGATGAGACTCGAGCTCGGAAATGTTTGTTATGCCATTTGTCAGTAATAGTTAGAGCGCCACCTAGTGGGACGACTATAATCATGGTTCAATGAGATGAAATGTTAGCTGGTGGTTAAATGCATGAATTCCATCAATGTGACATCACATTGGACGTGCTGGTTTTAGGTGTTGGGCGTGGCTCGACACGCCAGGGTGCGAGGGCCCTCATAACGCTGCTTGCAGCTTTAATTATTATTATTATTATTATTCACCCCAAACAAGGGCCTTTTTGAGGGCCTAAACATGCTCAAAAACTCATGAAATTTTGCACACATGCCAGGTCTGGTGAAAAATTTTGTATTTTAATGGTTTTACATATGAACACTGGGAAATGGCTCTAGAGCGCCACCTATGCCTTGTTAAATGCAGCCCTACGACCACATCGTTTGAGCTACATGTATGAAATTTGGCACACATGTGTATCATGCCAAGACGAACAAAAAAGTCTGTGGGCCCATTGACGCAAACCCAACAGGAAGTCCGCCATTTGGAAGAGAAGGTGACATTTTGGCTCTAATTTTGCCATTTCCATGCCTCGAACTTTTGCGAACTCCTCCTTGGGGTTTCATTTCATAACCTTCAAATTTGGACAGTGTCAACTACACCCTTGTGCCATGTTAAATTGCGGAGCTTTTGAGTTTTCACAATACTATGAGGCCGTGGCGCCATGGCGAATTTCGATGACTCGCCATGAAAATCTTATTGCCTCTCATTTTGTCATACATTTTCTGACCTTGACCAAAGTGAACACATATGATAAGGCTCCACCCCTAAACATATTTCAACTGCCATATTTGACATGAAGGACAGCGCCACCTAGTGGGAACAGGAAATGTCATGTTTTACACTTTGGGGTACAGTATAGTGATGGGTGACATCTGCAGCCTCAAATTTCTCCAGAAAAGCCTTAAGGAGTTGGTCTTGGGTTACAGTGAAAACTGTGACTTTTCGCAAAAGGGTGTGACCCCAGCAGCATGGCGAACTTTGATGTCACGCCATGAAGAAACAAATTAGTATAACTCCATGAAATCCAGTCTGATCAGTACCAGACTTTACAGGCATGAAGTCAGACCCGCCCTGAACAGATTGATGTGCCCATTGTCGGGAATACGGACAGCGCCACCTAGTGGCAACAGGAAATGTCATGGCTTTAATTTTGTTGTACTGATTTTCACAGGTTCATCGTGGCCACCTCAAAAGCGGTGAATATCACCATCAGTCCCTTGTGATGCTTCAGTGCAAAAATTGTGACTTTAAACTGAACGCCGCACCCTGGTGGCAACGCAGTTCACCATGAAAGATGAAGTGGCTTTTGAGGGGCTTGGAAAGTTTAAAAAGTCTTGAAATTTGGCGCACACCTCCAATGTGGTTAAGGCTTTGTTGTTATGTGATCATTTTCATTGAATATCCCAAAATGGCTCCACAGCGCCCCCTACAAAATTTCAAAATCACAGCCCCTGCTCTGTGTTTTATGTATGAGTCTGAAACCTGGTAAGCTTATAGGAGATATCAAGATGTACAAAAAAGTCTCTTGGAGCAATATCCCAAATCCAACAGGAAGTCAGCCATTTTAAAATTAATGTGCAATTTTGGCAACATTTTCCCCTCTTTTCAGGCATCGTTCTTTGACGAACTCCTCCAAGGGATTTCATCATATTGCACTATTCTTCAGTGTGTGGAATCCAAAGACCTTTGTGTTGTTAAATTGCGAAGCTTTTTACGTTCAGGGAAACGGGGTGGTTATGGCGGCACGTAGACTCTCAATCACTCGCCAAAACGCAGTAATCTGCTGTTACTCAAAAACACAATGTCCAATCTCACCCAAAGGTCGCAGGCATAATGAGACTCGAGTTCGGAAATGTTTGTTATGCCATTTGTACATAATGGTTAGAGTGCCACCTAGTGGAACGACTAGCTAATCATGAATGAATGAGTTGAAATGTTAGCTGGTGGTTAAATGCATGAATTCCATCAATGTGACATCGATCGGACATGCTGGTTTTAGGTGTTGGGCGTGGCTCGACGCGCCGGGGGTGCGAGGGCCCTCATAACGCTGCTTGCAGCTTTAATTATTATTATTATTATTATTATTCACCCCAAACAAGGGCCTTTTTGAGGGCCTAAACATGCTCAAAAACTCATGAAATTTTGCACACATGCCAGGTCTGGTGAAAAATTTTGTATTTTAATGGTTTTACATATGAGCACTGGGAAATGGCTCTAGAGCGCCACCTATGCCTTGTTAAATGCAGCCCTACGACCACATGGTTTGAGCTACATGTATGAAATTTGGCACACATGTGTATCATGCCAAGACGAACAAAAAAGTCTGTGGGCCCATTGACGCAAACCCAACAGGAAGTCCGCCATTTGGAAGAGAAGGTGACATTTTGGCTCTAATTTTGCCATTTCCATGCCTCGAACTTTTGCGAACTCCTCCTTGGGGTTTCATTACATAACCTTCAAATTTGGACAGTGTCAACTACACCCTTGTGCCATGTTAAATTGCGGAGCTTTTGAGTTTTCACAATACTATGAGGCCGTGGCGCCATGGCGAATTTCGATGACTCGCCATGAAAATCTTATTGCCTCTCATTTTGTCATACATGTTCCGATCTGGACCAAAGAGCACACATATGATAAGGCTCCACCCCTGAACATATTTCAACTGCCATATTTGACATCAAGGACAGCGCCACCTAGTGGGAACAGGAAATGTCATGTTTTACACTTTGGGGTACAGTATAGTGATGGGTGACATCTGCAGCCTCAAATTTCTCCAGGAAAGCCTTAAGGAGTTGGTCTTGGGTTACAGTGAAAACTGTGACTTTTCACGAAAGGGTGTGACCCCAGCAGCATGGCGAACTTTGATGTCACGCCATGAAGAAACAAATTAGTATAACTCCATGAAATCCAGTCTGATCAGTACCAGACTTTACAGGCATGAAGTCAGACCCGCCCTGAACAGATTGATGTGCCCATTGTCGGGAATACGGACAGCGCCACCTAGTGGGAACAGGAAATGTCATGGCTTTAATTTTGTTGTACTGATTTTCACAGGTTCATCGTGGCCACCTCAAAAGCGGTGAATATCACCATCAGTCCCTTGTGATGCTTCAGTGCAAAAATTGTGACTTTAAACTGAACGCCGCACCCTGGTGGCAACGCAGTTCACCATGAAAGATGAAGTGGCTTTTGAGGGGCTTGGAAAGTTTAAAAAGTCTTGAAATTTGGCGCACACCTCCAATGTGGTTAAGGCTTTGTTGTTATGTGATCATTTTCATTGAATATCCCAAAATGGCTCCACAGCGCCCCCTACAAAATTTCAAAATCACAGCCCCTGCTCTGTGTTTTATGTATGAGTCTGAAACCTGGTAAGCTTATAGGAGATATCAAGATGTACAAAAAAGTCTCTTGGAGCAATATCCCAAATCCAACAGGAAGTCAGCCATTTTAAAATTAATGTGCAATTTTGGCAACATTTTCCCCTCTTTTCAGGCATCGTTCTTTGACGAACTCCTCCAAGGGATTTCAACATATTGCACTATTCTTCAGTGTGTGGAATCCAAAGACCTTTGTGTTGTTAAATTGCGAAGCTTTTTACGTTCAGGGAAACGGGGTGGTTATGGCGGCACGTAGACTCTCAATCACTCGCCAAAACGCAGTAATCTGCTGTTACTCAAAAACACAATGTCCAATCTCACCCAAAGGTCGCAGGCATAATGAGACTCGAGTTCGGAAATGTTTGTTATGCCATTTGTACATAATGGTTAGAGTGCCACCTAGTGGAACGACTAGCTAATCATGAATGAATGAGTTGAAATGTTAGCTGGTGGTTAAATGCATGAATTCCATCAATGTGACATCGATCGGACGTGCTGGTTTTAGGTGTTGGGCGTGGCTCGACGCGCCGGGGGTGCGAGGGCCCTCATAACGCTGCTTGCAGCTTTAATTATTATTATTATTATTATTCACCCCAAACAAGGGCCTTTTTGAGGGCCTAAACATGCTCAAAAACTCATGAAATTTTGCACACATGCCAGGTCTGGTGAAAAATTTTGTATTTTAATGGTTTTACATATGAGCACTGGGAAATGGCTCTACAGCGCCACCTATGCCTTGTAAAATGCAGCCCTACGACCACATCGTTTGGGCTACATGTATGAAATTTGGCACACATGTGTATCATGTCAAGACAAACAAAAAAGTCAGTGGGCCCATTGACGCAAACCCAACAGGAAGTCCGCCATTTGGACGTGAAGGTGACATTTTGGCCCTAATTTTGCCGTTTCCATGCCTCGAACTTTAACGAACTCCTCCTTGGGATTTGGTCCTATAAGCTTCAAATTTGGACAGTGTCAACTACACCCTTGTGCCATGTTAAATTGCGGAGCTTTTGAGTTTTCACAATAGTATGAGGCCGTGGCGCCATGGCGAATTTTGATGACTCGCCATGAAAATCTTATTGCCTCTCATTTTGTCATACATGTTCCGATCTGGACCAAAGAGCACACATATGATAAGGCTCCACCCCTGAACATATTTCAACTGCCATATTTGACATCAAGGACAGCGCCACCTAGTGGGAACAGGAAATGTCATGTTTTACACTTTGGGGTACAGTATTGTGATGGGTGACATCTGCAGCCTCAAATTTCTCCAGGAAAGCCTTAAGGAGTTGGTCTTGGGTTACAGTGAAAACTGTGACTTTTCACGAAAGGGTGTGACCCCAGCAGCATGGCGAACTTTGATGTCACGCCATGAAGAAACAAATTAGTATAACTCAATGAAATCCAGTCTGATCAGTACCAGACTTTACAGGCATGATGTCAGACCCGCCCTGAACAGATTGATATGCCCATTGTCGGAAATACGGACAGCGCCACCTAGTGGCAACAGGAAATGTCATGGCTTTAACTTTGTTGTACTGATTTTCACAGGTTGATCATGGCCACCTCAAAAGCGGTGAATATCACCATCAGTCCCTCGTGATGCTTCAGTGCAAAAATTGTGACTTTAAACTGAACGGCGCACCCTGGTGGCAACGCGGTTCTTCATGAAAGATGAAGTGGCTTTTGAGGGGCTTGGAAAGTTTATAGAGGCTTGAAATTTGGCACACACCTCCAAATGGATGAAGGCATTGTTGTTATGTAACCATTTTCCTTGAATAGCGCAAAATGGCTCCACAGCGCCCCCTACAATATTTCAAAACATCAGCCCCTGCTCTGTGTTTCATCTATGAGTCTGACACTTGGTAAGCTTGTGTAAGATATCAAGATGTACAAAAAAGTCTCTTGGAGCAATATCCCAAATCCAACAGGAAGTCAGCCATTTTAAAATTAATGTGTAATTTTGATGACATTTTCCCCTCTTTTCAGGCCTCATACTTTGACGAACTCCTCCAAGGGATTTCATCATATTGAAGCATTCTTCAGTGTGTAGAATCTAAAGACCTTTATGATGTTAAATTGCGAAGCTTTTTCCGTTCAGGGAAACGGGGTGGTCATGGCGGCACGTAGAGTTTCAATCACTCGCAAAAAGCAGTAATCTGCTGTCACTAAAAAACACAATGTCCAATCTCTCCCAAAGGTCGCAGGTGTGATGAGACTCGAGCTTGGAAATGTTTGTTATGCTATTTGTCAATAATGGTTAGAGCGCCACCTAGTGGCATGACTATAATCCTGGTTGAATAAGATGAAATGTTAGCTGGTGATTAAAAGCATGAAATCCATCAATGTGACATCACATCGGACGTGCCGGTTTGAGGTGTTGGCAGTGGCTCGACGTGCCGGGGGTGCGAGGGCCCTCATAACGCTGCTTGCAGCTTTAATTATTATTATTATTATTATTATTATTCAGGCGAAACAAGGGCCTTTTTGAGGGCCTAAACATGCTCAAAAACTCATGAAATTTTGCACACATGCCAGGTCTGGTGAAAAATTTTGTATTTTAATGGTTTTACATATGAGCACTGGGAAATGGCTCTACAGCGCCACCTATGCCTTGTTAAATGCAGCCCTACGACCACATCGTTTGAGCTACATGTATGAAATTTGGCACACATGTGTATCATGCCAAGACGAACAAAAAAGTCTAGGGGCCCATTGACGCAAACCCAACAGGAAGTCCGCCATTTGGAAGAGAAGGTGACATTTTGGCTCTAATTTTGCCATTTCCATGCCTCGAACTTTTGCGAACTCCTCCTTGGGGTTTCATTTCTTAACCTTCAAATTTGGACAGTGTCAACTACACCCTTGTGCCATGTTAAATTGCGGAGCTTTTGAGTTTTCACAATACTATGAGGCCGTGGCGCCATGGCGAATTTCGATGACTCGCCATGAAAATCTTATTGCCTCTCATTTTGTCATACATTTTCTGACCTTGACCAAAGTGAACACATATGATAAGGCTCCACCCCTGAACATATTTCAACTGCCATATTTGACATGAAGGACAGCGCCACCTAGTGGGAACAGGAAATGTCATGTTTTACACTTTGGGGTACAGTATAGTGATGGGTGACATCTGCAGCCTCAAATTTCTCCAGGAAAGCCTTAAGGAGTTGGTCTTGGGTTACAGTGAAAACTGTGAGTTTTCGCGAAAGGGTGTGACCCCAGCAGCATGGCGAACTTTGATGTCACGCCATGAAGAAACAAATTAGTATAACTCAATGAAATCCAGTCTGATCAGTACCAGACTTTACAGGCATGATGTCAGACGCGCCCTGAACAGATTGATGTGCCCATTGTCGGAAATACGGACAGCGCCACCTAGTGGCAACAGGAAATGTCATGGCTTTAATTTTGTTGTACTGATTTTCACAGGTTCATCGTGGCCACCTCAAAAGCGGTGAATATCACCATCAGTCTCTCCTGATGCTTCAGTGCAAAAATTGTGACTTTAAACTGAACGGCGCACCCTGGTGGCAACGCTGTTCACCATGAAAGATGAAGTGGCTTTTGAGGGTCTTGGCAAGTTTATAGAGGCTTGAAATTTGGCACACACCTCCAATGTGACGAAGGCTTTGTTGTTATGTGATCATTTTCATTGAATATCCCAAAATGGCTCCACAGCGCCCCCTACAAAATTTCAAAACCACAGCCCCAGCTCTGTGTTTTATGTATGAATCTGAAACCTGGTAGGCTTATAGGAGATATCAAGATGTACAAAAAAGTCTCTTGGAGCAATATCCCAAATCCAACAGGAAGTCAGCCATTTTAAAATTAATGTGCAATTTTGGCGACATTTTCTCCTCTTTTCAGGCTTCATACTTTGACGAACTCCTCCAAGGGATTTCATCATATTGAACCATTCTCCAGTGTGTGGAATCTAAAGACCTTTGTGATGTTAAATTGCGAAGCTTTTTACGTCCAGGGAAACGGGGTGGTTATGGCGGCACTTAGAGTTTGAATCACTCGCCAAAAAGCAGTAATCTGCTGTCACTCAAAAACACAATATCCAATCTCTCCCAAAGGTCGCAGGCGTGATGAGACTCGAGCTCGGAAATGTTTGTTATGCCATTTGTACATAATGGTTAGAGCGCCACCTAGTGGAACGACTAACTAATCATGAATGAATGAGTTGAAATGTTAGCTGGTGGTTAAATGCATGAATTCCATCAATGTGACATCAGATCGGAGGTGCTGGTTTTAGGTGTTGGGCGTGGCTCGACATGCCGGGGGTGCGAGGGCCCTCATAACGCTGCTTGCAGCTTTAATTATTATTATTATTATTATTATTATTATTATTCAGGCGAAACAAGGGCCTTTTTGAGGGCCTAAACATGCTCAAAAACTCATGAAATTTTGCACACATGCCAGGTCTGGTGAAAAATTTTGTATTTTAATGGTTTTACATATGAGCACTGGGAAATGGCTCTAGAGCGCCACCTATGCCTTGTTAAATGCAGCCCTACGACCACATCGTTTGAGCTACATGTATGAAATTTGGCACACATATGTATCATGCCAAGACGAACAAAAAAGTCATTGGGCCCATTGACGCAAACCCAACAGGAAGTCCGCCATTTGGAAGAGAAGGTGACATTTTGGCTCTAATTTTGCCATTTCCATGCCTCGAACTTTTGCGAACTCCTCCTTGGGGTTTGATTTCATAACCTTCATATTTGGTCAGTGTCAACTACACCCTTGTGCCATGTTAAATTGCGGAGCTTTTGAGTTTTCACAATACTATGAGGCCGTGGCGCCATGGCGAATTTCGATGACTCGCCATGAAAATCTTATTGCCTCTCATTTTGTCATACATTTTCTGACCTTGACCAAAGTGAACACATATGATAAGGCTCCACCCCTGAACATATTTCAACTGCCATATTTGACACCAGGTACAGCGCCACCTAGTGGGAACAGGAAATGTCATGTTTTACACTTTGGGGTACAGTATTGTGATGGGTGACATCTGCAGCCTCAAATTTCTCCAGGAAAGCCTTAAGGAGTTGGTCTTGGGTTACAGTTAAAACTGTGACTTTTCACGAAAGGGTGTGACCCCAGCAGCATGGCGAACTTTGATGTCACGCCATGAAGAAACAAATTAGTATAACTCAATGAAATCCAGTCTGATCAGTACCAGACTTTACAGGCATGATGTCAGACCCGCCCTGAACAGATTGATGTGCCCATTGTCGGAAATACGGACAGCGCCACCTAGTGGCAACAGGAAATGTCATGGCTTTAATTTTGTTGTACTGATTTTCACAGGTTCATCTTGGCCACCTCAAAAGCGGTGAATATCACCATCAGTCCCTCGTGATGCTTCAGTGCAAAAATTGTGAGTTTAAACTGAACGGCGCACCCTGGTGGCAACGCTGTTCAACATGAAAGATGAAGTGGCTTTTGAGGGTCTTGGCAAGTTTATAGAGGCTTGAAATTTGGCACACACCTCCAAATGGATGAACGCTTTGTTGGCATGTGATCATTTTCATTGAATAGCGCGAAGTGGCTCCACAGCGCCCCCTACAAAATTTCAAAACCACAGCCCCTGCTCTGTGTTCTATGTATGATTCTGAAACCTGGTAAGCTTATAGGAGATATCAAGATGTACAAAAAAGTCTCTTGGTGCAATATCCCAAATCCAACAGGAAGTCAGCCATTTTAAAATTAATGTGTAATTTTGGCAACATTTTCCCCTCTTTCCAGGCACCGTTCTTTGACGAACTCCTCCAAGGGATTTCATCATATTGAACCAATCTCCAGTGTGTGGAATCTAAAGACCTTTGTGATGTTAAATTGCGAAGCTTTTTACGTTCAGTGAAACGGGGTGGTTATGGTGGCACTTAGAGTTTGAATCACTCGCCAAAAAGCAGTAATCTGCTGTCACTCAAAAACACAATGTCCAATCTCTCCCAAACGTCTAAGGTGTGATGAGACTCGAGCTCGGAAGTGTTTGTTATGCCATTTGTACATAATGGTTAGAGCGCCACCTAGTGGAACGACTAACTAATCATGAATGAATGAGTTGAAATGTTAGCTGGTGGTTAAATGCATGAATTCCATCAATGTGACATCAGATCGGAGGTGCTGGTTGTAGGTGTTGGGCGTGGCTCGACACGCCGGGGGTGCGAGGGCCCTCATAACGCTGCTTGCAGCTTTAATTATTATTATTATTATTCCGGCAAATGAATCGGCCTTTTGAGGGCCTAAACATGCTCGAAAACTCATGAAATTTTGCACACGCGTCAGGTCTGGTGAAAATTTACGTATTTTAATGTTCTCAGACATGGCCAGGGAAAATTAGCTCAGTAGCGCCACCTAGAAAAATGAAAAACGCGAGCCCCCGATATGGGTATGACCTACATGTTTGAAAGTCGGTACACCTATATAACGTTCAGAGTCGAACAAAAAAGTCTATTATGGCAATGTCCTAAACCCAACAGGAAGTCCGCCATTTTGGATTGAAGGTGACATTTTGGCTCTGATTTTACCGTTTCCATGCCTCGAACTTTAACGAACTCCTCCTTGGGGTTTGATTTCATAACCTTCAAATTTGGACAGTGTCAACTACACCCTTGTGCCATGTTAAATTGCGGAGCTTTTGAGTTTTCACAATACCATGAGGCCGTGGCGCCATGGCGAATTTTGATGACTCGCCATGAAAATCTTATTGCCTCTCATTCTGTCATACATGTTCCGATCTGGACCAAAGAGCACACATATGATAAGGCTCCACCCCTGAACATATTTCAACTGCCATATTTGACATCAAGGACAGCGCCACCTAGTGGGAACAGGAAATGTCATGTTTTACACTTTGGGGTACAGTATAGTGATGGGTGACATCTGCAGCCTCAAATTTCTCCAGGAAAGCCTTAAGGAGTTGGTCTTGGGTTACAGTGAAAACTGTGAGTTTTCGCGAAAGGGTGTGACCCCAGCAGCATGGCGAACTTTGATGTCACGCCATGAAGAAACAAATTAGTATAACTCAATGAAATCCAGTCTGATCAGTACCAGACTTTACAGGCATGATGTCAGACGCGCCCTGAACAGATTGATGTGCCCATTGTCGGAAATACGGACAGCACCACCTAGTGGCAACAGGAAATGTCATGGCTTTAATTTTGTTGTACTGATTTTCACAGGTTGATCGTGGCCACCTCAAAAGCGGTGAATATCACCATCAGTCCCTCATGATGCTTCAGTGCAAAAATTGTGACTTTAAACTGAACGGCGCACCCTGGTGGCAACGCTGTTCAACATGAAAGATGAAGTGGCTTTTGAGGGGCTTGGAAAGAATATAGAGGCTTTAAATTTAGCACACACCTCCAAATGGATGAAGGCTTTGTTGTCATGTGATCATTTTCATTAAATAGTGCGAAGTGGCTCCACAGCGCCCCCTACAAACTTTCAAAACCACAGCCCCTGCTCTGTGTTTTATGTATGAGTCTGAAACCTGGTAAGCTTATAGGAGATATCAAGATGTACAAAAAAGTCTCTTGGAGCAATATCCAAAATCCAACAGGAAGTCAGCCATTTTAAAATGAATGTGCAATTTTGGCAACATTTTGCCCTCTTTCCAGGCACCCTTCTTTGACGAACTCCTCCAAGGGATTTCATCAGATTGAACCAATCTCCAGTGTGAGGAATCTAAAGACCTTTGTGATGTTAAATTGCGAAGCTTTTTACGTTCAGGGAAACGGGGTTGTCATGGCGGCACGTGGAGTTTCAATCACTCGCCAAAAAGCAGTAATCTGCTGTCACTCAAAGACACAATGTCCAATCTCTCCAAAAGCTCATAGGAGTTATGAGACTCGAGCTCAGAAATGTTTATTATGTCATTTGTACATAATGGTTAGAGCGCCACCTAGTGGAACGACTAACTAATCATGAATGAATGAGTTGAAATGTTAGCTGGTGGTTAAATGCATGAATTCCATCAATGTGACATCAGATCCGAGGTTGTGGTTGTAGGTGTTGGGCGTAGCTCGACGCGATGGGGTGCGAGGGCCCTCATAACGCTGCTTGCAGCTTTAATTAGGGCCCGAGCACCGAGAGTGCGAAGGCCCTATTGTATCTGCTCCGTTTCTTATTATTATTATTATTATTATTATTATTATTCAGGCGAAACAAGGGCCTTTTTGAGGGCCTAAACATGCTCAAAAACTCATGAAATTTTGCACACATGCCAGGTCTGGTGAAAAATTTTGTATTTTAATGGTTTTACATATGAGCACTGGGAAATGGCTCTAGAGCGCCACCTATGCCTTGTTAAATGCAGCCCTACGACCACATCGTTTGAGCTACATGTATGAAATTTGGCACACATGTGTATCATGCCAAGACGAACAAAAAAGTCTAGGGGCCCATTGACGCAAACCCAACAGGAAGTCCGCCATTTGGAAGAGAAGGTGACATTTTGGCTCTAATTTTGCCATTTCCATGCCTCGAACTTTTGCGAACTCCTCCTTGGGGTTTCATTTCATAACCTTCAAATTTGGACAGTGTCAACTACACCCTTGTGCCATGTTAAATTGCGGAGCTTTTGAGTTTTCACAATACTATGAGGCCGTGGCGCCATGGCGAATTTCGATGACTCGCCATCAAAATCTTATTGCCTCTCATTTTGTCATACATTTTCTGACCTTGACCAAAGTGAACACATATGATAAGGCTCCACCCCTGAACATATTTCAACTGCCATATTTGACACCAGGGACAGCGCCACCTAGTGGGAACAGGAAATGTCATGTTTTACACTTTGGGGTACAGTATAGTGATGGGTGACACCTGCAGCCTCAAATTTCTCCAGGGAAGCCTTAAGGAGTTGGTCTTGGGTTACAGTGAAAACTGTGACTTTTCGCAAAAGGGTGTGACCCCAGCAGCATGGCGAACTTTGATGTCACGCCATGAAGAAACAAATTAGTATAACTCAATGAAATCCAGTCTGATCAGTACCAGACTTTACAGGCATGATGTCAGACCCGCCCTGAACAGATTGACGTGCCCATTGTCGGAAATACGGACAGCGCCACCTAGTGGCAACAGGAAATGTCATGGCTTTAATTTTGTTGTACTGATTTTCACAGGTTCATCGTGGCCACCTCAAAAGCGGTGAATATCACCATCAGTCCCTCGTGATGCTTCAGTGCAAAAATTGTGACTTTACACTGAACGGCGCACCCTGGTGGCAACGCGGTTCAACATGAAAGATGAAGTGGCTTTTGAGGGGCTTGGAAAGTTTATAGAGGCTTTAAATTTGGCACACACCCCCAAATGGATGAAGGCTTTGTTGTCATGTGATCATTTTCATTGAATAGCGCGAAATTTCTCCACAGCGCCCCCTACAAAGTTTCAAAATCACAGCCCCTGCTCTGTGTTTTATGTATGAGTCTGAAACCTGGTAAGCTTATAGGAGATATCAAGATGTACAAAAAAGTCTCTTGGAGCAATATCCCAAATCCAACAGGAAGTCAGCCATTTTAAAATTAATGTGCAATTTTGGCAACATTTTCCCCTCTTTCCAGGCATCGTTCTTTGACGAACTCCTCCAAGGGATTTCATCATATTGCACTATTCTTCAGTGTGTGGAATCTAAAGACCTTTGTGTTGTTAAATTGCGAAGCTTTTTACGTTCAGGGAAACGGGGTGGTTATGGCGGCACGTAGACTCTCAATCACTCGCCAAAACGCAGTAATATGCTGTCACTCAAAAACACAATGTCCAATCTCACCCAAAGGTCGCAGGCATAATGAGACTCGAGTTCGGAAATGTTTGTTATGCCATTTGTACATAATGGTTAGAGCGCCACCTAGTGGAACGACTAACTAATCATGAATGAATGAGTTGAAATGTTAGCTGGTGGTTAAATGCATGAATTCCATCAATGTGACATCGATCGGACGTGCTGGTTTTAGGTGTTGGGCGTGGCTCGACGCGCCGGGGGTGCGAGGGCCCTCATAACGCTGCTTGCAGCTTTAATTATTATTATTATTATTATTATTATTATTATTTCGGCAAATGAATCGGCCTTTTGAGGACCTAAACATGCTCGAAAACTCATGAAATTTTGCACACGCGTCAGGTCTGGTGAAAATTTACGTATTTTAATGTTCTCAGACATGGCCAGGGAAAATTAGCTCAGTAGCGCCACCTAGAAAAATGAAAAACGCGAGCCCCCGGTATGGGTATGACCTACATGTTTGAAAGTCGGTACACCTATATAACGTTCAGAGTCGAACAAAAAAGTCTATTATGGCAATGTCCTAAACCCAACAGGAAGTCCGCCATTTTGGATTGAATGTGACATTTTGGCTCTGATTTTACCGTTTCCATGCCTCGAACTTTAACGAACTCCTCCTTGGGGTTTGATTTCATAACCTTCATATTTGGTCAGTGCCAACTACACCCTTATGCCATGTTAAATTGCGGAGCTTTTGAGTTTTCACAATACTATGAGGCCGTGGCGCCACGGCGAATTTCGATGACTCGCCATGAAAATCTTATTGCCTCTCATTCTGTCATAGATTTTCTGACCTTGACCAAAGTGAACACATATGATAAGGCTCCACCCCTGAACATATTACAACTGCCATATTTTACATCAGGGACAGCGCCACCTAGTGGGAACAGGAAATGTCATGTTTTACACTTTGGGGTACAGTATTGTGATGGGTGACATCTGCAGCCTCAAATTTCTCCAGGAAAGCCTTAAGGAGTTGGTCTTGGGTTACAGTGAAAACTGTGACTTTTCGCAAAAGGGTGTGACCCCAGCGGCATGGCGAACTTTGATGTCACGCCATGAAGAAACAAATTAGTATAACTCAATGAAATCCAGTCTGATCAGTACCAGACTTTACAGGCATGATGTCAGACGCGCCCTGAACAGATTGATGTGCCCATTGTCAGAAATACGGACAGCGCCACCTAGTGGCAACAGGAAATGTCATGGCTTTAATTTTGTTGTACTGATTTTCACAGGTTCATCGTGGCCACCTCAAAAGCGGTGAATATCACCATCAGTCCCTCGTGATGCTTCAGTGCCAAAATTGTGACTTTAAACTGAACGGCGCACCCTGGTGGCAACGCGGTCCACCATGAAAGATGAAGTGGCTTTTGAGGGGCTTGGAAAGTTTATAGAGGCTTTAAATTTAGCACACACCTCCAAATGGATCAAGGCTTTGTTGTCATGTGACCATTTTCCTTGAATAGCGCAAAATGGCTCCACGGCGCCCCCTACAATATTCCAAAATATCAGCCCCTGCTCTGTGTTTTATCTATGAGTCTGAAACTTGGTAAGCTTATAGGAGATATCAAGATCTACAAAAAAGTCTCTTGGAGCAATATCCCAAATCCAACAGGAAGTCAGTCATTTTAAAATTAATGTGTAATTTTGGCGACATTTTCTCCTCTTTTCAGGCCTCATACTTTCACGAACTCCTCCAAGGGATTTCATCAGATTGAACTATTCTTCAGTGTGTCGAATCCAAAGACCTTTGTGTTGTTAAATTGCGAAGCTTTTTACGTCCAGGGAAACGGGGTGGTTATGGCGGCACGTGGAGTCTCAATCACTCGCCAAAAAGCAGTAATCTGCTGTCACTCAAAAACACAATGTCCAATCGCTCCCAAAGGTCGCAGGCATGATGAGACTCAAGCTCGGAAATGTTTGTTATGCCATTTGTCATTAATGGTTAGAGCGCCACCTAGTGGGACGACTATAATCATGATTGAATGAGATGAAAGGTTAGCTGTTGGTTAAATGCATGAATTCCATCAATGTGACATCAGATCGGACGTGCTGGTTTTAGGTGTTGGGTGTGGCTCGACACGCCGGGGTGCGAGGGCCCTCATAACGCTGCTTGCAGCTTTAATTAGGGCCCGAGCACTGAGAGTGCGAAGGCCCTATTGTATCTGCTCCGTTTCTTATTATTATTATTATTATTATTATTATTATTATTATTATTATTATTATTATTATTATTATTCACCCCAAACAAGGGCCTTTTTGAGGGCCTAAACATGCTCAAAAACTCATGAAATTTTGCACACATGCCAGGTCTGGTGAAAAATTTTGTATTTTAATGGTTTTACATATGAGCACTGGGAAATGGCTCTAGAGCGCCACCTATGCCTTGTTAAATGCAGCCCTACGACCACATCGTTTGAGCTACATGTATGAAATTTTGCACACATGTGTATCATGCCAAGACGAACAAAAAAGTCAGTGGGCCCATTGACGCAAACCCAACAGGAAGTCCGCCATTTGGAAGAGAAGGTGACATTTTGGCTCTAATTTTGCCATTTCCATGCCTCGAACTTTTGCGAACTCCTCCTTGGGGTTTCATTTCATAACCTTCATATTTGGTCAGTGTCAACTACACCCTTGTGCCATGTTAAATTGCGGAGCTTTTGAGTTTTCACAATACTATGAGGCCGTGGCGCCATGGCGAATTTCGATGACTCGCCATGAAAATCTTATTGCCTCTCATTTTGTCATACATTTTCTGACCTTGACCAAAGTGAACACATATGATAAGGCTCCACCCCTAAACATATTTCAACTGCCATATTTGACATCAAGGACAGCGCCACCTAGTGGGAACAGGAAATGTCATGTTTTACACTTTGGGGTACAGTATAGTGATGGGTGACATCTGCAGCCTCAAATTTCTCCAGAAAAGCCTTAAGGAGTTGGTCTTGGGTTACAGTGAAAACTGTGACTTTTCGCAAAAGGGTGTGACCCCAGCAGCATGGCGAACTTTGATGTCACGCCATGAAGAAACAAATTAGTATAACTCAATGAAATCCAGTCTGATCAGTACCAGACTTTACAGGCATGATGACAGACCCGCCCTGAACAGATTGATGTGCCCATTGTCGGGAATACGGACAGCGCCACCTAGTGGGAACAGGAAATGTCATGGCTTTAATTTTGTTGTACTGATTTTCACAGGTTCATCGTGGCCACCTCAAAAGCGGTGAATATCACCATCAGTCCCTTGTGATGCTTCAGTGCAAAAATTGTGACTTTAAACTGAATGGTGCACCCTGGTGGCAACGCTGTTCACCATGAAAGATGAAGTGGCTTTTGAGGGGCTTGGAAAGTTTAAAAAGTCTTGAAATTTGGCGCACACCTCCAATGTGGTTAAGGCTTTGTTGTTATGTGATCATTTTCATTGAATATCCCAAAATGGCTCCACAGCGCCCCCTACAAAATTTCAAAATCACAGCCCCTGCTCTGTGTTTTATGTATGAGTCTGAAACCTGGTAAGCTTATAGGAGATATCAAGATGTACAAAAAAGTCTCTTGGAGCAATATCCCAAATCCAACAGGAAGTCAGCCATTTTAAAATTAATGTGCGATTTTGGCAACATTTTCCCCTCTTTTCAGGCATCGTTCTTTGACGAACTCCTCCAAGGGATTTCATCAGATTGGACCGATCTGCAGTTTGTGGAATCTAAAGACCTTTGTGATGTTAAATTGCGAAGGTTTTTACGTCCAGGGAAACGGGGTGGTTATGGCGGCACGTGGAGTTTCAGTCACTCGCCAAAAAGCAGTAATCTGCTGTCACTCAAAAACACAATGTCCAATCTCTCCCAAACGTCTCAGGTGTGATGAGACTCGAGCTCGGAAATGTTTGTTATGCCATTTGTCAGTAATGGTTAGAGCGCCACCTAGTGGGACGACTATAATCATGGTTCAATGAGATGAAATGTTAGCTGGTGGTTAAATGCATGAATTCCATCAATGTGACATCACATCGGACGTGCTGGTTTTAGGTGTTGGGCGTGGCTCGACACGCCGGGGTGCGAGGGCCCTCATAACGCTGCTTGCAGCTTTAATTATTATTATTATTATTATTCACCCCAAACAAGGGCCTTTTTGAGGGCCTAAACATGCTCAAAAACTCATGAAATTTTGCACACATGCCAGGTCTGGTGAAAAATTTTGTATTTTAATGGTTTTACATATGAGCACTGGGAAATGGCTCTACAGCGCCACCTATGCCTTGTTAAATGCAGCCCTACGACCACATCGTTTGAGCTACATGTATGAAATTTGGCACACATGTGTATCATGCCAAGACGAACAAAAAAGTCTGTGGGCCCATTGACGCAAACCCAACAGGAAGTCCGCCATTTGGAAGAGAAGGTGACATTTTGGCTCTAATTTTGCCATTTCCATGCCTCGAACTTTAACGAACTCCTCCTTGGGGTTTCATTTCATAACCTTCAAATTTGGACAGTGTCAACTACACCCTTGTGCCATGTTAAATTGCGGAGCTTTTGAGTTTTCACAATACTATGAGGCCGTGGCGCCATGGCGAATTTCGATGACTCGCCATGAAAATCTTATTGCCTCTCATTTTGTCATACATTTTCTGACCTTGACCAAAGTGAACACATATGATAAGGCTCCACCCCTGAACATATTTCAACTGCCATATTTGACCTCAAGGACAGCGCCACCTAGTGGGAACAGGAAATGTCATGTTTTACACTTTGGGGTACAGTATAGTGATGGGTGACATCTGCAGCCTCAAATTTCTCCAGGAAAGCCTTAAGGAGTTGGTCTTGGGTTACAGTGAAAACTGTGAGTTTTCGCGAAAGGGTGTGACCCCAGCAGCATGGCGAACTTTGATGTCACGCCATGAAGAAACAAATTAGTATAACTCAATGAAATCCAGTCTGATCAGTACCAGACTTTACAGGCGTGATGTCAGACCCGCCCTGAACAGATTGATGTGCCCATTGTCAGGAATATGAAGAGCGCCACCTAGTGGGAACAGGAAATGTTATGTCTTACACTTTGTTGTACTGATTTTCACAGGTTCATCGTGGCCACCTCAAAAGCGGTGAATATCAACATCAGTCCCTCGTGATGTTTCAGTGCAAAAATTGTGACTTTAAACTGAACGGCGCACCCTGGTGGCAACGCTGTTCACCATGAAAGATGAAGTGGCTTTTGAGGGTCTTGGCAAGTTTATAGAGGCTTGAAATTTGGCACACACCTCCAATGTGATGAAGGCTTTGTTGTCATGTGATCATTTTCATTGAATATCCCAAAATGGCTCCACAGCGCCCCCTACAAAATTTCAAAACCACAGCCCCAGCTCTGTGTTTTATGTATGACTCTGAAACCTGGTAGGCTTATAGGAGATATCAAGATGTACAAAAAAGTCTCTTGGAGCAATATCCCAAATCCAACAGGAAGTCAGCCATTTTAAAATTAATGTGCAATTTTGGCAACATTTTCCCCTCTTTTTAGGCACCGTTCTTTGACGTACTCCTCCAAGGGATTTCATCATATTGAACCAATCTCCAGTGTGTGGAATCTAAAGACCTTTGTCATGTTAAATTGCGAAGCTTTTTACGTTCAGGGAAACGGGGTTGTCATGGTGGCACGTGGAGTTTCAATCACTCGCCAAAAAGCAGTAATCTGCTGTCACTCAAAATCTAAATGTGCAAATTCTCCCAAAGGTCGCAGGCGTGATGAGACTCGAGCTTGGAAATGTTTGTTATGCCATTTGTCAGTAATGGTTAGAGCGCCACCTAGTGGGACGACTATAATGATGATTGAATGAGATGAAATGTTAGCTGGTGGTTAAATGCATGAATTCCATCAATATGACATCAGATCGGAGGTGCTGGTTTTAGGTGTTGGGCGTGGCTCGACGCGATGGGGTGCGAGGGCCCTCATAACGCTGCTTGCAGCTTTAATTATTATTATTATTATTATTATTATTATTATTCCGGCAAATGAATTGGCCGTTTGAGGGCCTAAACATGCTCGAAAACTCATGAAATTTTGCACACGCGTCAGGTCTGGTGAAAATTTACGTATTTTAATGTTCCCAGACATGGCCAGGGAAAATTAGCTCAGTAGCGCCACCTACAAAAATTAAAAACGCGAGCCCCCGGTATGGGTATGACCTACACGTTTGAAAGTCGGTACACCTATATAACGTTCAGATTCGAACAAAAAAGTCTATTATGGCAATGTCCTAAACCCAACAGGAAGTCCGCCATTTTGGATTGAAGGTGACATTTTGGGTCTGATTTTACCGTTTCCATGCCTTGTACTTTAACGAACTCCTCCTTGGGATTTGGGCCTATAAACTTCAAATTTGGACAGTGTCAACTACACCCTTGTGCCATGTTAAATTGCGGAGCTTTTGAGTTTTCACAATACTATGAGGCCGTGGCGCCATGGCGAATTTCGATGACTCGCCATGAAAATCTTATTGCCTCTCATTCTGTCATACATGTTCCGATCTGGACCAAAGAGCACACATATGATAAGGCTCCACCCCTGAACATATTTCAACTGCCATATTTGACATCAAGGACAGCGCCACCTAGTGGGAACAGGATATGTCATGTTTTACACTTTGGGGTACAGTATAGTGATGGGTGACATCTGCAGCCTCAAATTTCTCCAGGAAAGCCTTAAGGAGTTGGTCTTGGGTTACAGTGAAAACTGTGAGTTTTCGCAAAAGGGTGTGACCCCAGCAGCATGGCGAACTTTGATGTCACGCCATGAAGAAACAAATTAGTATAACTCAATGAAATCCAGTCTGATCAGTACCAGACTTTACAGGCATGATCTCAGACCCGCCCTGAACAGATTGATGTGCCCATTGTCGGAAATACGGACAGCGCCACCTAGTGGCAACAGGAAATGTCATGGCTTTAATTTTGTTGTACTGATTTTCACAGGTTCATCTTGGCCACCTCAAAAGCGGTGAATATCACCATCAGTCCCTCGTGATGCTTCAGTGCAAAAATTGTGAGTTTAAACTGAACGGCGCACCCTGGTGGCAACGCTGTTCATCATGAAAGATGAAGTGGCTTTTGAGGGGCTTGGAAAGTTTATAGAGGCTTGAAATTTGGCACACACCTCCAAATGGATGAAGGCATTGTTGTTATGTAACCATTTTCCTTGAATAGCGCAAAATGGCTCCACAGCGCCCCCTACAATATTTCAAAACATCAGCCCCTGCTCTGTGTTTCATCTATGAGTCTGACACTTGGTAAGCTTGTGTAAGATATCAAGATGTACAAAAAAGTCTCTTGGAGCAATATCCCAAATCCAACAGGAAGTCAGCCATTTTAAAATTAATGTGTAATTTTGATGACATTTTCCCCCCTTTTCAGGCCTCATACTTTGACGAACTCCTCCAAGGGATTTCATCATATTGAAGCATTCTTCAGTGTGTAGAATCTAAAGACCTTTGTGATGTTAAATTGCGAAGCTTTTTCCGTTCAGGGAAACGGGGTGGTCATGGCGGCACGTAGAGTTTCATTCACTCGCAAAAAGCAGTAATCTGCTGTCACTAAAAAACACAATGTCCAATCTCTCCCAAAGGTCGCAGGTGTGATGAGACTCGAGCTTGGAAATGTTTGTTATGCTATTTGTCAATAATGGTTAGAGCGCCACCTAGTGGCATGACTATAATCCTGGTTGAATAAGATGAAATGTTAGCTGGTGATTAAAAGCATGAAATCCATCAATGTGACATCACATCGGACGTGCCGGTTTGAGGTGTTGGCAGTGGCTCGACGTGCCGGGGGTGCGAGGGCCCTCATAACGCTGCTTGCAGCTTTAATTATTATTAGGGCCCGAGCACCGAGAGTGCGAAGGCCCTATTGTATCTGCTCCGTTTCTTATTATTATTATTATTATTATTATTATTATTCAGGCGAAACAAGGGCCTTTTTGAGGGCCTAAACATGCTCAAAAACTCATGAAATTTTGCACACATGCCAGGTCTGGTGAAAAATTTTGTATTTTAATGGTTTTACATATGAGCACTGGGAAATGGCTCTAGAGCGCCACCTATGCCTTGTTAAATGCAGCCCTACGACCACATCGTTTGAGCTACATGTATGAAATTTGGCACACATATGTATCATGCCAAGACGAACAAAAAAGTCAGTAGGCCCATTGACGCAAACCCAACAGGAAGTCCGCCATTTGGAAGAGAAGGTGACATTTTGGCTCTAATTTTGCCATTTCCATGCCTCGAACTTTTGCGAACTCCTCCTTGGGGTTTGATTTCATAACCTTCATATTTGGTCAGTGTCAACTACACCCTTGTGCCATGTTAAATTGCGGAGCTTTTGAGTTTTCACAATACTATGAGGCCGTGGCGCCATGGCGAATTTCGATGACTCGCCATGAAAATCTTATTGCCTCTCATTTTGTCATACATTTTCTGACCTTGACCAAAGTGAACACATATGATAAGGCTCCACCCCTGAACATATTTCAACTGCCATATTTGACACCAGGGACAGCGCCACCTAGTGGGAACAGGAAATGTCATGTTTTACACTTTGGGGTACAGTATTGTTATGGGTGACATCTGCAGCCTCAAATTTCTCCAGGAAAGCCTTAAGGAGTTGGTCTTGGGTTACAGTGAAAACTGTGACTTTTCGCAAAAGGGTGTGACACCAGCGGCATGGCGAACTTTGATGTCACGCCATGAAGAAACAAATTAGTATAACTCAATGAAATCCAGTCTGATCAGTACCAGACTTTACAGGCATGATGACAGACCCGCCCTGAACAGATTGATGTGCCCATTGTCGGAAATACGGACAGCGCCACCTAGTGGCAACAGGAAATGTCATGGCTTTCATTTTGTTGTACTGATTTTCACAGGTTCATCTTGGCCACCTCAAAAGCGGTGAATATCACCATCAGTCCCTCGTGATGCTTCAGTGCAAAAATTGTGACTTTAAACTGAACGGCGCACCCTGGTGGCAACGCTGTTCAACATGAAAGATGAAGTGGCTTTTGAGGGGCTTGGCAAGTTTATAGAGGCTTGAAATTTGGCACACACCTCCAAATGGATGAAGGCTTTGTTGGCATGTGATCATTTTCATTGAATAGCGCGAAATTGCTCCACAGCGCCCCCTACAAAATTTCAAAACCACAGCCCCTGCTCTGTGTTCTATGTATGATTCTGAAACCTGGTAAGCTTATAGGAGATATCAAGATGTACAAAAAAGTTTCTTGGTGCAATATCCCAAATCCAACAGGAAGTCAGCCATTTTAAAATTAATGTGTAATTTTGGCAACATTTTCCCCTCTTTCCAGGCACCGTTCTTTGACGAACTCCTCCAAGGGATTTCATCATATTGAACCAATCTCCAGTGTGTGGAATCTAAAGACCTTTGTGATGTTAAATTGCGAAGCTTTTTACGTTCAGTGAAACGGGGTGGTTATGGTGGCACTTAGAGTTTGAATCACTCGCCAAAAAGCAGTAATCTGCTGTCACTCAAAAACACAATGTCCAATCTCTCCCAAAGCTCATAGGCGTGATGAGACTCGAGCTCGGAAATGTTTGTTATGCCATTTGTACATAATGGTTAGAGCGCCACCTAGTGGAACGACTAACTAATCATGAATGAATGAGTTGAAATGTTAGCTGGTGGTTAAATGCATGAATTCCATCAATGTGACATCAGATCGGACGTGCTGGTTTTAGGTGTTGGGCGTGGCTCGACGCGCCGGGGGTGCGAGGGCCCTCATAACGCTGCTTGCAGCTTTAATTATTATTATTATTATTCCGGCAAATGAATCGGCCTTTTGAGGGCCTAAACATGCTCGAAAACTCATGAAATTTTGCACACGCGTCAGGTCTGGTGAAAATTTACGTATTTTAATGTTCTCAGACATGGCCAGGGAAAATTAGCTCAGTAGCGCCACCTAGAAAAATGAAAAACGCGAGCCCCCGGTATGGGTATGACCTACATGTTTGAAAGTCGGTACACCTATATAACGTTCAGAGTCGAACAAAAAAGTCTATTATGGCAATGTCCTAAACCCAACAGGAAGTCCGCCATTTTGGATTGAAGGTGACATTTTGGCTCTGATTTTACCGTTTCCATGCCTTGTACTTTAACGAACTCCTCCTTGGGATTTGGTCCTATATACTTCAAATTTGGACAGTGTCAACTACACCCTTGTGCCATGTTAAATTGCGGAGCTTTTGAGTTTTCACAATACTATGAGGCCGTGGCGCCATGGCGAATTTCGATGACTCGCCATGAAAATCTTATTGCCTCTCATTCTGTCATACATGTTCCGATCTGGACCAAACAGCACACATATGATAAGGCTCCACCCCTGAACATATTTCAACTGCCATATTTGACATCAAGGACAGCGCTACCTAGTGGGAACAGGAAATGTCATGTTTTACACTTTGGGGTACAGTATAGTGATGGGTGACATCTGCAGCCTCAAATTTCTCCAGGAAATCCTTAAGGAGTTGGTCTTGGGTTACAGTGAAAACTGTGACTTTTCGCAAAAGGGTGTGACCCCAGCGGCGTGGCGAACTTTGATGTCACGCCATGAAGAAACAAATTAGTATAACTCAATGAAATCCAGTCTGATCAGTACCAGACTTTACAGGCATGATGTCACACCCGCCCTGAACAGATTGATGTGCCCATTGTCGGAAATACGGACAGCGCCACCTAGTGGCAACAGGAAATGTCATGGCTTTAATTTTGTTGTACTGATTTTCACAGGTTCATCTTGGCCACCTCAAAAGCGGTGAATATCACCATCAGTCCCTCGTGATGCTTCAGTGCAAAAATTGTGACTTTAAACTGAACGGCGCACCCTGGTGGCAACGCTGTTCACCATGAAAGATGAAGTGGCTTTTGAGGGTCTTGGCAAGTTTATAGAGGCTTGAAATTTGGCACACACCTCCAATGTGACGAAGGCTTTGTTGTTATGTGATCATTTTCATTGAATATCCCAAAATGGCTCCACAGCGCCCCCTACAAAATTTCAAAACCACAGCCCCAGCTCTGTGTTTTATGTATGAATCTGAAACCTGGTAAGCTTATAGGAGATATCAAGATGTACAAAAAAGTCTCTTGGAGCAATATCCCAAATCCAACAGGAAGTCAGCCATTTTAAAATTAATGTGCAATTTTGGCGACATTTTCCCCTCTTTTCAGGCTTCATACTTTGACGAACTCCTCCAAGGGATTTCATCATATTGAACCATTCTCCAGTGTGTGGAATCTAAAGACCTTTGTGATGTTAAATTGCGAAGCTTTTTACGTCCAGGGAAACGGGGTGGTTATGGCGGCACTTAGAGTTTGAATCACTCGCCAAAAAGCAGTAATCTGCTGTCACTCAAAAACACAATGTCCAATCTCTCCCAAACGTCTCAGGTGTGATGAGACTCGAGCTTGGAAGTGTTTGTTATGCCATTTGTACATAATGGTTAGAGCGCCACCTAGTGGAACGACTGACTAATCATGAATGAATGAGTTGAAATGTTAGCTGGTGGTTAAATGCATGAATTCCATCAATGTGACATCAGATCGGACGTGCTGGTTTTAGGTGTTGGGCGTGGCTCGACGCGATGGGGGTGCGAGGGCCCTCATAACGCTGCTTGCAGCTTTAATTATTATTATTATTATTATTATTATTATTATTATTATTATTATTATTATTCCGGCAAATGAATTGGCCGTTTGAGGGCCTAAACATGCTCGAAAACTCATGAAATTTTGCACACGCGTCAGGTCTGGTGAAAATTTACGTATTTTAATGTTCTCAGACATGGCCAGGGAAAATTAGCTCAGTAGCGCCATCTAGAAAAATGAAAAACGCGAGCCCCCGATATGGGTATGACCTACATGTTTGAAAGTCGGTACACCTATATAACGTTCAGAGTCGAACAAAAAAGTCTATTATGGCAATGTCCTAAACCCAACAGGAAGTCCGCCATTTTGGATTGAAGGTGACATTTTGGCTCTGATTTTACCGTTTCCATGCCTCGAACTTTAACGAACTCCTCCTTGGGGTTTGATTTCATAACCTTCATATTTGGTCAGTGCCAACTACACCCTTGTGCCATGTTAAATTGCGGAGCTTTTGAGTTTTCACAATACTATGAGGCCGTGGCGCCATGGCGAATTTCGATGACTCGCCATGAAAATCTTATTGCCTCTCATTTTGTCATACATTTTCTGACCTTGACCAAAGAGCACACATATGATAAGGCTCCACCCCTGAACATATTTCAACTGCCATATGTGACATAAGGGACAGCGCCACCTAGTGGGAACAGGAAATGTCATGTTTTACACTTTGGGGTACAGTATTGTTATGGGTGACATCTGCAGCCTCATATTTCTCCAGGAAAGCCTTAAGGAGTTGGTCTTGGGTTACAGTGAAAACTGTGAGTTTTCGCGAAAGGGTGTGACCCCAGCAGCATGGCGAACTTTGATGTCACGCCATGAAGAAACAAATTAGTATAACTCAATGAAATCCAGTCTGATCAGTACCAGACTTTACAGGCATGATGTCAGACCCGCCCTGAACAGATTGATGTGCCCATTGTCGGAAATACGGACAGCGCCACCTAGTGGCAACAGGAAATATCATGGCTTTAACTTTGTTGTACTGATTTTCACAGGTTGATCGTGGCCACCTCAAAAGCGGTGAATATCACCATCAGTCCCTCGTGATGCTTCAGTGCAAAAATTGTGACTTTAAACTGAACGGCGCACCCTGGTGGCAACGCGGTTCATCATGAAAGATGAAGTGGCTTTTGAGGGGCTTGGAAAGTTTATAGAGGCTTGAAATTTGGCACACACCTCCAAATGGATGAAGGCATTGTTGTTATGTAACCATTTTCCTTGAATAGCGCAAAATGGCTCCACAGCGCCCCCTACAATATTTCAAAACATCAGCCCCTGCTCTGTGTTTCATCTATGAGTCTGACACTTGGTAAGCTCATGGAAGATATTAAGATGTACAAAAAAGTCTCTTGGTGCAATATCCCAAATCCAACAGGAAGTCAGCCATTTTAAAATTAATGTGTAATTTTGATGACATTTTCCCCCCTTTTCAGGCCTCATAGTTTGACGAACTCCTCCAAGGGATTTCATCATATTGAAGCATTCTTCAGTGTGTAAAATCTAAAGACCTTTGTGATGTTAAATTGCGAAGCTTTTTACGTTCAGGGAAACGGGGTGGTCATGGCGGCACGTAGAGTTTCAATCACTCGCAAAAAGCAGTAATCTGCTGTCACTAAAAAACACAATGTCCAATCTCTCCCAAAGGTCGCAGGTGTGATGAGACTCGAGCTTGGAAATGTTTGTTATGCTATTTGTCAATAATGGTTAGAGTGCCACCTAGTGGCATGACTATAATCCTGGTTGAATAAGATGAAATGTTAGCTGGTGATTAAAAGCATGAAATCCATCAATGTGACATCACATCGGACGTGCCGGTTTGAGGTGTTGGCAGTGGCTCGACGTGCCGGGGGTGCGAGGGCCCTCATAACGCTGCTTGCAGCTTTAATTATTATTATTATTATTATTCCGGCAAATGAATTGGCTGTTTGAGGGCCTAAACATGCTCGAAAACTCATGAAATTTTGCACACGCGTCAGGTCTGGTGAAAATTTACGTATTTTAATGTTCTCAGACATGGCCAGGGAAAATTAGCTCAGTAGCGCCACCTAGAAAAATGAAAAACGCGAGCCCCCGATATTGGTATGACATACATGTTTGAAAGTCGGTACACCTATATATCGTTCAGATTCGAACAAAAAAGTCTATTATGGCAATGTCCTAAACCCAACAGGAAGTCCGCCATTTTGGATTGAAGGTGACATTTTGGCTCTGATTTTACCGTTTCCATGCCTCGAACTTTAACGAACTCCTCCTTGGGGTTTGATTTCATAACCTTCATATTTGGTCAGTGCCAACTACACCCTTGTGCCATGTTAAATTGCGGAGCTTTTGAGTTTTCACAATACTATGAGGCCGTGGCGCCATGGCGAATTTCGATGACTCGCCATGAAAATCTTATTGCCTCTCATTCTGTCATACATGTTCCGATCTGGACCAAAGAGCACACATATGATAAGGCTCCACCCCTGAACATATTTCAACTGCCATATTTGACATCAAGGACAGCGCCACCTAGTGGGAACAGGAAATGTCATGTTTTACACTTTGGGGTACAGTATAGTGATGGGTGACATCTGCAGCCTCAAATTTCTCCAGGAAAGCCTTAAGGAGTTGGTCTTGGGTTACAGTGAAAACTGTGACTTTTCGCAAAAGGGTGTGACCCCAGCGGCGTGGCGAACTTTGACGTCACGCCATGAAGAAACAAATTAGTATAACTCAATGAAATCCAGTCTGATCAGTACCAGACTTTACAGGCATGATGTCAGACCCGCCCTGAACAGATTGATGTGCCCATTGTCGGGAATACGGACAGCGCCACCTAGTGGCAACAGGAAATGTCATGGCTTTAATTTTGTTGTACTGATTTTCACAGGTTCATCTTGGCCACCTCAAAAGCGGTGAATATCACCATCAGTCCCTCGTGATGCTTCAGTGCAAAAATTGTGAGTTTAAACTGAACGGCGCACCCTGGTGGCAACGCTGTTCAACATGAAAGATGAAGTGGCTTTTGAGGGTCTTGGCAAGTTTATAGAGGCTTGAAATTTGGCACACACCTCCAAATGGATGAAGGCTTTGTTGGCATGTGATCATTTTCATTGAATAGCGAGAAATTGCTCCACAGCGCCCCCTACAAAATTTCCAAACCACAGCCCCTGCTCTGTGTTCTATGTATGATTCTGAAACCTGGTAAGCTTATAGGAGATATCAAGATGTACAAAAAAGTCTCTTGGTGCAATATCCCAAATCCAACAGGAAGTCAGCCATTTTAAAATTAATGTGTAATTTTGGCAACATTTTCCCCTCTTTCCAGGCACCGTTCTTTGACGAACTCCTCCAAGGGATTTCATCATATTGAACCAATCTCCAGTGTGTGGAATCTAAAGACCTTTGTGATGTTAAATTGCGAAGCTTTTTACGTTCAGGGAAACGGGGTGGTTATGGTGGCACTTAGAGTTTGAATCACTCGCCAAAAAGCAGTAATCTGCTGTCACTCAAAAACACAATGTCCAATCTCTCCCAAAGCTCATAGGCGTGATGAGACTCGAGCTCGGAAATGTTTGTTATGCCATTTGTACATAATGGTTAGAGCGCCACCTAGTGGAACGACTAACTAATCATGAATGAATGAGTTGAAATGTTAGCTGGTGGTTAAATGCATGAATTCCATCAATGTGACATCAGATCGGAGGTGCTGGTTTTAGGTGTTGGGCTTGGCTCGACGAGCCGGGGGTGCGAGGGCCCTCGTAACGCTGCTTGCAGCTTTAATTATTATTATTATTATTTCGGCAAATGAATTGGCCTTTTGAGGGCCTAAACATGCTCGAAAACTCATGAAATTTTGCACACGCGTCAGGTCTGGTGAAAATTTACGTATTTTAATGTTCTCAGACATGGCCAGGGAAAATTAGCTCAGTAGCGCCACCTAGAAAAATGAAAAACGCGAGCCCCCGGTATGGGTATGATCTACATGTTTGAAAGTCGGTACACCTATATAACTTTCAGAGTCGAACAAAAAAGTCTATTATGGCAATGTCCTAAACCCAACAGGAAGTCCGCCATTTTGGATTGAAGGTGACATTTTGGCTCTGATTTTACCGTTTCCATGCCTCGAACTTTAACGAACTCCTCCTTGGGATTTGGTCCTATAAGCTTCAAATTTGGACAGTGTCAACTACACCCTTGTGCCATGTTAAATTGCGGAGCTTTTGAGTTTTCACAATACTATGAGGCCGTGGCGCCATGGCGAATTTCGATGACTCGCCATGAAAATCTTATTGCCTCTCATTTTGTCATACATTTTCTGACCTTGACCAAAGTGAACACATATGATAAGGCTCCACCCCTGAACATATTTCAACTGCCATATTTGACACCAGGGACAGCGCCACCTAGTGGGAACAGGAAATGTCATGTTTTACACTTTGGGGTACAGTATTGTGATGGGTGACATCTGCAGCCTCAAATTTCTCCAGGAAAGCCTTAAGGAGTTGGTCTTGGGTTACAGTGAAAACTGTGACTTTTCACGAAAGGGTGTGACCCCAGCAGCATGGCGAACTTTGATGTCACGCCATGAAGAAACAAATTACTATAACTCAATGAAATCCAGTCTGATCAGTACCAGACTTTACAGGCATGATGTCAGACCCGCCCTGAACAGATTGATATGCCCATTGTCGGAAATACGGACAGCGCCACCTAGTGGCAACAGGAAATGTCATGGCTTTAACTTTGTTGTACTGATTTTCACAGGTTGATCGTGGCCACCTCAAAAGCGGTGAATATCACCATCAGTCCCTCGTGATGCTTCAGTGCAAAAATTGTGACTTTAAACTGAACGCCGCACCCTGGTGGCAACGCGGTTCATCATGAAAGATGAAGTGGCTTTTGAGGGGCTTGGAAAGTTTATAGAGGCTTGAAATTTGGCCCACACCTCCAAATGGATGAAGGCATTGTTGTTATGTAACCATTTTCCTTGAATAGCGCAAAATGGCTCCACAGCGCCCCCTACAATATTTCAAAACATCAGCCCCTGCTCTGTGTTTCATCTATGAGTCTGACACTTGGTAAGCTTGTGTAAGATATCAAGATGTACAAAAAAGTCTCTTGGAGCAATATCCCAAATCCAACAGGAAGTCAGCCATTTTAAAATTAATGTGTAATTTTGATGACATTTTCCCCCCTTTTCAGGCCTCATACTTTGACGAACTCCTCCAAGGGATTTCATCATATTGAAGCATTCTTCAGTGTGTAGAATCTAAAGACCTTTGTGATGTTAAATTGCGAAGCTTTTTCCGTTCAGGGAAACGGGGTGGTCATGGCGGCACGTAGAGTTTCAATCACTCGCAAAAAGCAGTAATCTGCTGTCACTAAAAAACACAATGTCCAATCTCTCCCAAAGGTCGCAGGTGTGATGAGACTCGAGCTTGGAAATGTTTGTTATGCTATTTGTCAATAATGGTTAGAGCGCCACCTAGTGGCATGACTATAATCCTGGTTGAATAAGATGAAATGTTAGCTGGTGATTAAAAGCATGAAATCCATCAATGTGACATCACATTGGACGTGCCGGTTTGAGGTGTTGGCAGTGGCTCGACGTGCCGGGGGTGCGAGGGCCCTCATAACGCTGCTTGCAGCTTTAATTATTATTATTAGGGCCCGAGCACCGAGAGTGCGAAGGCCCTATTGTATCTGCTCCGTTTCTTATTATTATTATTATTATTATTATTATTATTCAGGCGAAACAAGGGCCTTTTTGAGGGCCTAAACATGCTCAAAAACTCATGAAATTTTGCACACATGCCAGGTCTGGTGAAAAATTTTGTATTTTAATGGTTTTACATATGAGCACTGGGAAATGGCTCTAGAGCGCCACCTATGCCTTGTTAAATGCAGCCCTACGACCACATCGTTTGAGCTACATGTATGAAATTTGGCACACATGTGTATCATGCCAAGACGAACAAAAAAGTCTGGGGGCCCATTGACGCAAACCCAACAGGAAGTCCGCCATTTGGAAGAGAAGGTGACATTTTGGCTCTAATTTTGCCATTTCCATGCCTCGAACTTTTGCGAACTCCTCCTTGGGGTTTCATTTCATAACCTTCAAATTTGGACAGTGTCAACTACACCCTTGTGCCATGTTAAATTGCGGAGCTTTTGAGTTTTCACAATACTATGAGGCCGTGGCGCCATGGCGAATTTCGATGACTCGCCATCAAAATCTTATTGCCTCTCATTTTGTCATACATTTTCTGACCTTGACCAAAGTGAACACATATGATAAGGCTCCACCCCTGAACATATTTCAACTGCCATATTTGACACCAGGGACAGCGCCACCTAGTGGGAACAGGAAATGTCATGTTTTACACTTTGGGGTACAGTATAGTGATGGGTGACACCTGCAGCCTCAAATTTCTCCAGGGAAGCCTTAAGGAGTTGGTCTTGGGTTACAGTGAAAACTGTGACTTTTCGCAAAAGGGTGTGACCCCAGCAGCATGGCGAACTTTGATGTCACGCCATGAAGAAACAAATTAGTATAACTCAATGAAATCCAGTCTGATCAGTACCAGACTTTACAGGCATGATGTCAGACCCGCCCTGAACAGATTGACGTGCCCATTGTCGGAAATACGGACAGCGCCACCTAGTGGCAACAGGAAATGTCATGGCTTTAATTTTGTTGTACTGATTTTCACAGGTTCATCGTGGCCACCTCAAAAGCGGTGAATATCACCATCAGTCCCTCGTGATGCTTCAGTGCAAAAATTGTGACTTTACACTGAACGGCGCACCCTGGTGGCAACGCGGTTCAACATGAAAGATGAAGTGGCTTTTGAGGGGCTTGGAAAGTTTATAGAGGCTTTAAATTTGGCACACACCCCCAAATGGATGAAGGCTTTGTTGTCATGTGATCATTTTCATTGAATAGCGCGAAATTTCTCCACAGCGCCCCCTACAAAGTTTCAAAATCACAGCCCCTGCTCTGTGTTTTATGTATGAGTCTGAAACCTGGTAAGCTTATAGGAGATATCAAGATGTACAAAAAAGTCTCTTGGAGCAATATCCCAAATCCAACAGGAAGTCAGCCATTTTAAAATTAATGTGCAATTTTGGCAACATTTTCCCCTCTTTCCAGGCATCGTTCTTTGACGAACTCCTCCAAGGGATTTCATCATATTGCACTATTCTTCAGTGTGTGGAATCTAAAGACCTTTGTGTTGTTAAATTGCGAAGCTTTTTACGTTCAGGGAAACGGGGTGGTTATGGCGGCACGTAGACTCTCAATCACTCGCCAAAACGCAGTAATATGCTGTCACTCAAAAACACAATGTCCAATCTCACCCAAAGGTCGCAGGCATAATGAGACTCGAGTTCGGAAATGTTTGTTATGCCATTTGTACATAATGGTTAGAGCGCCACCTAGTGGAACGACTAGCTAATCATGAATGAATGAGTTGAAATGTTAGCTGGTGGTTAAATGCATGAATTCCATCAATGTGACATCGATCGGACGTGCTGGTTTTAGGTGTTGGGCGTGGCTCGACGCGCCGGGGGTGCGAGGGCCCTCATAACGCTGCTTGCAGCTTTAATTATTATTATTATTATTATTTCGGCAAATGAATTGGCCGTTTGAGGGCCTAAACATGCTCGAAAACTCATGAAATTTTGCACACGCGTCAGGTCTGGTGAAAATTTACGTATTTTAATGTTCTCAGACATGGCCTGGGAAAATTAGCTCAGTAGCGCCACCTAGAAAAATGAAAAACGCGAGCCCCCGGTATGGGTATGACCTACATGTTTGAAAGTCGGTACACCAATATAACGTTCAGAGTCGGACAAAAAAGTCTATTATGGCAATGTCCTAAGCCCAACAGGAAGTCCGCCATTTTGGATTGAATGTGACATTTTGGCTCTGATTTTACCGTTTCCATGCCTCGAACTTTAACGAACTCCTCCTTGGCATTTGGTCCTATAAGCTTCAAATTTGGACAGTGTCAACTACACCCTTGTGCCATGTTAAATTGCGGAGCTTTTGAGTTTTCACAATACTATGAGGCCGTGGCGCCATGGCGAATTTCGATGACTCGCCATGAAAATCTTATTGCCTCTCATTTTGTCATACATTTTCTGACCTTGACCAAAGTGAACACATATGATAAGGCTCCACCCCTGAACATATTTCAACTGCCATATTTGACATCAAGGACAGCGCCACCTAGTGGGAACAGGAAATGTCATGTTTTACACTTTGGGGTACAGTATTGTGATGGGTGACATCTGCAGCCTCAAATTTCTCCAGGAAAGCCTTAAGGAGTTGGTCTTGGGTTACAGTGAAAACTGTGACTTTTCGCCAAAGGGTGTGACACCAGCAGCATGGCGAACTTTGATGTCACGCCATGAAGAAACAAATTAGTATAACTCAATGAAATCCAGTCTGATTAGTACCAGACTTTACAGGCATGATGTCACACCCGCCCTGAACAGATTGATGTGCCCATTGTCAGGAATATGAAGAGCGCCACCTAGTGGGAAGAGGAAATGTCATGTCTTACACTTTGTTGTACTGATTTTCACAGGTTCATCGTGGCCACCTCAAAAGCGGTGAATATCACCATCAGTCCTTGATGATGCTTTAGTGCAAAAATTTTGACTTTAAACTGAACGGCGCACCCTGGTGGCAACGCTGTTCACCGTGAAAAATGAAGTGGCTTTTGAGGGGCTTGGAAAGTTTATAGAGGCTTGAAATTTGGCGCACACCTCCATTGTGCTTCAGGCTTTGTTGTTATGTGATCATTTTCATTGAATAGCGCAAAATGGCTCCACAGCGCCCCCTACAAAATTTCAAAACATCAGCCCCAGCTCTGTGTTTTATCTATGAGTCTGAAACCTGGTAAGCTTATAGGAGATATCAAGATGTACAAAAAAGTCTCTTGGAGCAATATCCCAAATCCAACAGGAAGTCAGCCATTTTAAAATTAATGTGTAATTTTTGTGATATTTTCCACTCTTTCCAGGCACCGTTCTTTGACGAACTCCTCCAAGGGATTTCATCATATTGAACCAATCTCCAGTGTGTGGAATCTAAAGACCTTTGTGATGTTAAATTGCGAAGCTTTTTACGTTCAGGGAAACGGGGTGGTCATGGCGGCATGTGGAGTTTCAGTCACTCGCCAAAAAGCAGTAATCTGCTGTCACTCAAAATCAAAATGTCCAATATGTCCCAAAGGTCGCAGGCGTGATGAGACTCGAGCTCGGAAATGTTTGTTATGCCATTTGTCAGTAATGGTTAGAGCGCCACCTAGTGGGACGACTATAATAATGATTGAATGAGATGAAATGTTAGCTGGTGGTTGAATGCATGAATTTCATCAATGTGACATCAGATCGGAGGTGCTGGTTGTAGGTGTTGGGCGTAGCTCGACGCGATGGGGTGCGAGGGCCCTCATAACGCTGCTTGCAGCTTTAATTATTATTATTAGGGCCCGAGCACTGACAGTGCGAAGGCCCTATTGTAATTGCTCCGTTTATTATTAGGGCCCGAGCACTGACAGTGCGAAGGCCCTATTGTAATTGCTCTGTTTATTATTATTATTATTAGGGCCCGAGCACTGACAGTGCGAAGGCCCTATTGTAATTGCTCCGTTTATTATTATTATTATTATTATTATTATTATTATTTCGGCAAATGAATCGGCCTTTTGAGGACCTAAACATGCTCGAAAACTCATGAAATTTTGCACACGCGTCAGGTCTGGTGAAAATTTACGTATTTTAATGTTCTCAGACATGGCCAGGGAAAATTAGCTCAGTAGCGCCACCTAGAAAAATGAAAAATGCGAGCCCCCGGTATGGGTATCACCTACATGTTTGAAAGTCGGTACACCTATATAACGTTCAGAGTCGAACAAAAAAGTCTATTATGGCAATGTCCTAAACCCAACAGGAAGTCCGCCATTTTGGATTGAATGTGACATTTTGGCTCTGATTTTACCGTTTCCATGCCTCGAACTTTAACGAACTCCTCCTTGGGGTTTGATTTCATAACCTTCATATTTGGTCAGTGCCAACTACACCCTTATGCCATGTTAAATTGCGGAGCTTTTGAGTTTTCACAATACCATGAGGCCGTGGCGCCACGGCGAATTTCGATGACTCGCCATGAAAATCTTATTGCCTCTCATTCTGTCATACATTTTCTGACCTTGACCAAAGTGAACACATATGATAAGGCTCCACCCCTGAACATATTACAACTGCCATATTTTACATCAGGGACAGCGCCACCTAGTGGGAACAGGAAATGTCATGTTTTACACTTTGGGGTACAGTATTGTGATGGGTGACATCTGCAGCCTCAAATTTCTCCAGGAAAGCCTTAAGGAGTTGGTCTTGGGTTACAGTGAAAACTGTGACTTTTCGCGAAAGGGTGTGACCCCAGCAGCATGGCGAACTTTGATGTCACGCCATGAAGAAACAAATTAGTATAACTCAATGAAATCCAGTCTGATCAGTACCAGACTTTACAGGCATGATGTCAGACCCACCCTGAACAGATTGATGTGCCCATTGTCGGAAATACGGACAGCGCCACCTAGTGGCAACAGGAAATGTCATGGCTTTAATTTTGTTGTACTGATTTTCACAGGTTCATCGTGGCCACCTCAAAAGCGGTGAATATCAACATCAGTCCCTCGTGATGCTTCAGTGGGGTATCACCTACATGTTTGAAAGTCGGTACACCTATATAACGTTCAGAGTCGAACAAAAAAGTCTATTATGGCAATGTCCTAAACCCAACAGGAAGTCCGCCATTTTGGATTGAATGTGACATTTTGGCTCTGATTTTACCGTTTCCATGCCTCGAACTTTAACGAACTCCTCCTTGGGGTTTGATTTCATAACCTTCATATTTGGTCAGTGCCAACTACACCCTTATGCCATGTTAAATTGCGGAGCTTTTGAGTTTTCACAATACCATGAGGCCGTGGCGCCACGGCGAATTTCGATGACTCGCCATGAAAATCTTATTGCCTCTCATTCTGTCATACATTTTCTGACCTTGACCAAAGTGAACACATATGATAAGGCTCCACCCCTGAACATATTACAACTGCCATATTTTACATCAGGGACAGCGCCACCTAGTGGGAACAGGAAATGTCATGTTTTACACTTTGGGGTACAGTATTGTGATGGGTGACATCTGCAGCCTCAAATTTCTCCAGGAAAGCCTTAAGGAGTTGGTCTTGGGTTACAGTGAAAACTGTGACTTTTCGCGAAAGGGTGTGACCCCAGCAGCATGGCGAACTTTGATGTCACGCCATGAAGAAACAAATTAGTATAACTCAATGAAATCCAGTCTGATCAGTACCAGACTTTACAGGCATGATGTCAGACCCACCCTGAACAGATTGATGTGCCCATTGTCGGAAATACGGACAGCGCCACCTAGTGGCAACAGGAAATGTCATGGCTTTAATTTTGTTGTACTGATTTTCACAGGTTCATCGTGGCCACCTCAAAAGCGGTGAATATCAACATCAGTCCCTCGTGATGCTTCAGTGCAAAAATTGTGACTTTAAACTGAACGGCGCACCCTGGTGGTAACGCGGTTCACCATGAAAGATGAAGTGGCTTTTGAGGGGCTTGGAAAGTTTATAGAGGCTTGAAATTTGGCACACACCTCCAAATGGATGTAGGCTTTGTTGTCATGTGATCATTTTCATTGAATAGCACGAAATTGCTCCACAGCGCCCCCTACAAAATTTCAAAACAACAGCCCCTGCTCTGTGTTTCATCTATGAGTCTGAAACCTGGTAAACTTATGGAAAATATCAAGATGTACAAAAAAGTCTCTTGGAGCAATATCCCAAATCCAACAGGAAGTCAGCCATTTTAAAATTAATGTGTAATTTTGGCAACATTTTCCCCTCTTTTCAGGCTTCATACTTTGACGAACTCCTCCAAGGGATTTCATCATATTGAACCATTCTCCAGTGTGTGGAATCTAAAGACCTTTGTGATGTTAAATTGCGAAGCTTTTTACGTTCAGGGAAACGGGGTGGTCATGGCGGCACGTATAGTTTCAATCACTCGCCAAAAAGCAGTAATCTGCTGTCACTCAAAAACACAATGTCCAATCTCTCCCAAAGCTCATAGGCGTGATGAGACTCGAGCTCGGAAATGTTTGTTATGCCATTTTTACATAATGGTTAGAGCCCCACCTAGTGGAACGACTAACTAATCATGAATGAATGAGTTGAAATGTTAGCTGGTGGTTAAATGCATGAATTCCATCAATGTGACATCAGATCGGACGTGCTGGTTTTAGGTGTTGGGCGTGGCTCAACGCGCCGGGGGTGCGAGGGCCCTCATAACGCTGCTTGCAGCTTTAATTAGGGCCCGAGCACTGACAGTGCGAAGGCCCTATTGTAATTGCTCTGTTTATTATTATTATTATTATTATTATTATTATTATTATTATTAGGGCCCGAGCACCGAGAGTGCGAAGGCCCTATTGTATCTGCTCCGTTTCTTATTATTATTATTATTATTATTATTATTATTATTATTATTATTATTATTAGGGCCCGAGCACTGACAGTGCGAAGGCCCTATTGTAATTGCTCTGTTTATTATTATTATTATTATTATTATTATTATTATTCCGGCAAATGAATTGGCCGTTTTAGGGCCTAAACATGCTCGAAAACTCATGAAATTTTGCACACGCGTCAGGTCTGGTGAAAATTTACGTATTTTAATGTTCCCAGACATGGCCAGGGAAAATTAGCTCAGTAGCGCCACCTAGAAAAATGAAAAACGCGAGCCCCCGGTATGGGTATGACCTACATGTTTGAAAGTCGGTACACCTATATAACGTTCAGAGTCGAACAAAAAAGTCTATTATGGCAATGTCCTAAACCCAACAGGAAGTCCGCCATTTTGGATTGAAGGTGACATTTTGGGTCTGATTTTACCGTTTCCATGCCTTGTACTTTAACGAACTCCTCCTTGGGATTTGGTCCTATAAACTTCAAATTTGGACAGTCTCAACTACACCCTTGTGCCATGTTAAATTGCGGAGCTTTTGAGTTTTCACAATACTATGAGGCCGTGGCGCCATGGCGAATTTCGATGACTCGCCATGAAAATCTTATTGCCTCTCATTCTGTCATACATGTTCCGATCTGGACCAAAGAGCACACATATGATAAGGCTCCACCCCTGAACATATTTCAACTGCCATATTTGACATCAAGGACAGCGCCACCTAGTGGGAACAGGAAATGTCATGTTTTACACTTTGGGGTACAGTATAGTGATGGGTGACATCTGCAGCCTCAAATTTCTCCAGGAAAGCCTTAAGGAGTTGGTCTTGGGTTACAGTGAAAACTGTGACTTTTCGCAAAAGGGTGTGACCCCAGCATCATGGCGAACTTTGATGTCACGCCATGAAGAAACAAATTAGTATAACTCAATGAAATCCAGTCTGTTCAGTACCAGACTTTACAGGCATGATGTCAGACCCGCCCTGAACAGATTGATGTGCCCATTGTCGGAAATACGTACAGCGCCACCTAGTGGCAACAGGAAATGTCATGGCTTTAATTTTGTTGTACTGATTTTCACAGGTTCATCGTGGCCACCTCAAAAGCGGTGAATATCAACATCAGTCCCTCGTGATGCTTCAGTGCAAAAATTGTGACTTTAAACTGAACGGCGCACCCTGGTGGCAACGCGGTCCACCATGAAAGATGAAGTGGCTTTTGAGGGGCTTGGAAAGTATATAGAGGCTTTAAATTTAGCACACCCCTCCAAATGGGTGAAGGCTTTGTTGTCATGTGATCATTTTTATTGAATAGCGCGAAATGGCTCCACAGCGCCCCCTACAAAATTTCAAAACCACAGCCCCAGCTCTGTGTTTTATGTATGAGTCTGAAACCTGGTAAGCTTATAGGAGATATCAAGATGTACAAAAAAGTCTCTTGGAGCAATATCCAAAATCCAACAGAAAGTCAGCCATTTTAAAATTAATGTGCAATTTTAGCAACATTTTCCCCTCTTTCCAGGCACCGTTCTTTGACGAACTCCTCCAAGGGATTTCATCAGATTGAAGCGATCTCCTGTGTGTGGAATCTAAAGACCTTTGTGATGTTAAATTGCGAAGCTTTTTACATTCAGGGAAACGGGGTGGTTATGGCGGCACGTGGAGTTTGAATCACTCGCCAAAAAGCAGTAATCTGCTGTCACTCAAAGACACAATGTCCAATCTCTCCCAAAGCTCATAGGAGTGATGAGACTCGAGCTCAGAAATGTTTATTATGTCATTTGTACATAATGGTTAGAGCGCCACCTAGTGGAACGACTAACTAATCATGAATGAATGAGTTGAAATGTTAGCTGGTGGTTAAATGCATGAATTCCATCAATGTGACATCAGATCAGATGAGCTGGTTTTAGGTGTTGGGCGTGGCTCGACGCGCTGGGGGTGCGAGGGCCCTCATAACGCTGCTTGCAGCTTTAATTATTATTATTATTATTATTATTCACCCCAAACAAGGGCCTTTTTGAGGGCCTAAACATGCTCAAAAACTCATGAAATTTTGCAGACATGCCAGGTTTGGTGAAAAATTTTGTATTTTAATGGTTTTACATATGAGCACTGGGAAATGGCTCTACAGCGCCACCTATGCCTTGTTAAATGCAGCCCTACGACCACATCGTTTCAGCTACATGTATGAAATTTGGCACACATGTGTATCATGCCAAGACGAACAAAAAAGTCTATTATGGCAATGTCCTAAACCCAACAGGAAGTCCGCCATTTGGAAGTGAAGGTGACATTTTGGCTCTAATTTTGCCATTTCCATGCCTCGAACTTTAACGAACTCCTCCTTGGGATTTGGTTGTATAAGCTTCATATTTGGTCAGTGTCAACTACACCCTTGTGCCATGTTAAATTGCGGAGCTTTTGAGTTTTCACAATACTATGAGGCCGTGGCGCCATGGCGAATTTCGATGACTCGCCATGAAAATCTTATTGCCTCTCATTTTGTCATACATTTTCTGACCTTGACCAAAGTGAAGACATATGATAAGGCTCCACCCCTGAACATATTTCAACTGCCATATTTGACATAAGGGCCAGCGCCACCTAGTGGGAACAGGAAATGTCATGTTTTACACTTTGGGGTACAGTATAGTGATGGGTGACATCTGCAGCCTCAAATTTCTCCAGGAAAGCCTTAAGGAGTTGGTCTTGGGTTACAGTGAAAATTGTGACTTTTCGCGAAAGGGTGTGACCCCAGCAGCATGGCGAACTTTGATGTCACGCCATGAAGAAACAAATTAGTATAACTCAATGAAATCCAGTCTGATCAGTACCAGACTTTACAGGCATGATGTCAGACCCGCCCTGAACAGATTGATGTGCCCATTGTCGGAAATACGGACAGCGCCACCTAGTGGCAACAGGAAATGTCATGGCTTTAATTTTGTTGTACTGATTTTCACAGGTTCATTGTGGCCACCTCAAAAGCGGTGAATATCACCATCAGTCCTTCGTGATGGTTCAGTGCGAAAATTGTGACTTTAAACTGAATGGCGCACCCTGGTGGCAGCGCAGTTCACCATGAAAGATGAAGTGGCTTTTGAGGGTCTTGGCAAGTGTATAGAGGCTTGAAATTTGGCACACACCTCCAATGTGACGAAGGCTTTGTTGTCATGTGATAATTTTCATTGAATATCCCAAAATGGCTCCACAGCGCCCCCTACAAAATTTCAAAACCACAGCCCCAGCTCTGTGTTTTATGTATGAATCTGAAACCTGGTAGGCTTATAGGAGATATCAAGATGTACAAAAAAGTCTCTTGGAGCAATATCCCAAATCCAACAGGAAGTCAGCCATTTTAAAATTAATGTGTAATTTTGGCGACATTTTCCCCTCTTTTCAGGCTTCATACTTTGACGAACTCCTCCAAGGGATTTCATCAGATTGGACCGATCTGAAGTTTGTGGAATCTAAAGACCTTTGTGATGTTAAATTGCGAAGCTTTTTACGTTCAGGGAAACGGGGTGGTCATGGTGGCACGTGGAATTTCAATCACTCGCCAAAAAGCAGTAATCTGCTGTCACTCAAAATCTAAATGTCCAAATTCTCCCAAAGGTCGCAGGCGTGATGAGACTCGAGCTTGGAAATGTTTGTTATGCCATTTGTCAGTAATGGTTAGAGCGCCACCTAGTGGGACGACTAACTAATCATGAATGAATGAGTTGAAATGTTAGCTGGTGGTTAAATGCATGAATTCCATTAATGTGACATCAGATCGGAGGTGCTGGTTTTAGGTGTTGGGCGTGGCTCGACACGCCGGGGGTGCGAGGGCCCTCATAACGCTGCTTGCAGCTTTAATTATTATTATTATTATTCAGGCAAAACAAGGGCCTTTTTGAGGGCCTAAACATGCTCAAAAACTCATGAAATTTTGCACACATGCCAGGTCTGGTGAAAAATTTTGTATTTTAATGGTTTTACATATGAGCACTGGGAAATGGCTCTAGAGCGCCACCTATGCCTTGTTAAATGCAGCCCTACGACCACATCGTTTGAGCTACATGTATGAAATTTGGCACACATGTGTATCATGCCAAGACGAACAAAAAAGTCTGGGGGCCCATTGACGCAAACCCAACAGGAAGTCCGCCATTTGGACGTGAAGGTGACATTTTGGCTCTAATTTTGCCATTTCCATGCCTCGAACTTTTTCGAACTCCTCCTTGGGATTTGGGCGTATAAGCTTCAAATTTGGACAGTGTCAACTACACCCTTGTGCCATGTTAAATTGCGGAGCTTTTGAGTTTTCACAATACTATGAGGCCGTGGCGCCATGGCGAATTTCGATGACTCGCCATCAAAATCTTATTGCCTCTCATTTTGTCATACATTTTCTGACCTTGACCAAAGTGAACACATATGATAAGGCTCCACCCCTGAACATATTTCAACTGCCATATTTGACACCAGGGACAGCGCCACCTAGTGGGAACAGGAAATGTCATGTTTTACACTTTGGGGTACAGTATTGTGATGGGTGACATCTGCAGCCTCAAATTTCTCCAGGAAAGCCTTAAGGAGTTGGTCTTGGGTTACAGTGAAAACTGTGACTTTTCACGAAAGGGTGTGACCCCAGCAGCATGGCGAACTTTGATGTCACGCCATGAAGAAACAAATTAGTATAACTCAATGAAATCCAGTCTGATCAGTACCAGACTTTACAGGCATGATGTCAGACCCGCCCTGAACAGATTGATATGCCCATTGTCGGAAATACGGACAGCGCCACCTAGTGGCAACAGGAAATGTCATGGCTTTAACTTTGTTGTACTGATTTTCACAGGTTGATCGTGGCCACCTCAAAAGCGGTGAATATCACCATCAGTCCCTCGTGATGCTTCAGTGCAAAAATTGTGACTTTAAACTGAACGGCGCACCCTGGTGGCAACGCGGTTCATCATGAAAGATGAAGTGGCTTTTGAGGGGCTTGGAAAGTTTATAGAGGCTTGAAATTTGGCACACACCTCCAAATGGATGAAGGCATTGTTGTTATGTAACCATTTTCCTTGAATAGCGCAAAATGGCTCCACAGCGCCCCCTACAATATTTCAAAACATCAGCCCCTGCTCTGTGTTTCATCTATGAGTCTGACACTTGGTAAGCTTGTGTAAGATATCAAGATGTACAAAAAAGTCTCTTGGAGCAATATCCCAAATCCAACAGGAAGTCAGCCATTTTAAAATTAATGTGTAATTTTGATGACATTTTCCCCCCTTTTCAGGCCTCATACTTTGACGAACTCCTCCAAGGGATTTCATCATATTGAAGCATTCTTCAGTGTGTAGAATCTAAAGACCTTTGTGATGTTAAATTGCGAAGGTTTTTCCGTTCAGGGAAACGGGGTGGTCATGGCGGCACGTAGAGTTTCAATCACTCGCAAAAAGCAGTAATCTGTTGTCACTAAAAAACACAATGTCCAATCTCTCCCAAAGGTCGCAGGTGTGATGAGACTCGAGCTTGGAAATGTTTGTTATGCTATTTGTCAATAATGGTTAGAGCGCCACCTAGTGGCATGACTATAATCCTGGTTGAATAAGATGAAATGTTAGCTGGTGATTAAAAGCATGAAATCCATCAATGTGACATCACATCGGACGTGCCGGTTTGAGGTGTTGGCAGTGGCTCGACGTGCCGGGGGTGCGAGGGCCCTCATAACGCTGCTTGCAGCTTTAATTAGGGCCCGAGCACTGACAGTGCGAAGGCCCTATTGTAATTGCTCTGTTTATTAGGGCCCGAGCACTGACAGTGCGAAGGCCCTATTGTAATTGCTCTGTTTATTATTATTATTATTATTATTATTATTATTATTATTATTATTAGGGCCCGAGCACTGAGAGTGCGAAGGCCCTATTGTAATTGCTCTGTTTCTTATTATTATTATTATTATTTCGGCAAATGAATCGGCCTTTTGAGGACCTAAACATGCTCTAAAACTCATGAAATTTTGCACACGCGTCAGGTCTGGTGAAAATTTACGTATTTTAATGTTCTCAGACATGACCAGGGAAAATTAGCTCAGTAGCGCCACCTAGAAAAATGAAAAACGCGAGCCCCCGGTATGAGTATGACCTACATGTATGAAATTTGGCACACATATGTATCATGCCAAGACGAACAAAAAAGTCTGTGGGCCCATTGACGCAAACCCAACAGGAAGTCCGCCATTTGGAAGAGAAGGTGACATTTTGGCTCTAATTTTGCCATTTCCATGCCTCGAACTTTTGCGAACTCCTCCTTGGGGTTTGATTTCATAACCTTCAAATTTGGACAGTGTCAACTACACCCTTGTGCCATGTTAAATTGCGGAGCTTTTGAGTTTTCACAATACTATGAGGCCGTGGCGCCATGGCGAATTTCGATGACTCGCCATGAAAATCTTATTGCCTCTCATTTTGTCATACATTTTCTGACCTTGACCAAAGTGAACACATATGATAAGGCTCCACCCCTGAACATATTTCAACTGCCATATTTGACACCAGGGACAGCGCCACCTAGTGGGAACAGGAAATGTCATGTTTTACACTTTGGGGTACAGTATTGTGATGGGTGACATCTGCAGCCTCAAATTTCTCCAGGAAAGCCTTAAGGAGTTGGTCTTGGGTTACAGTGAAAACTGTGACTTTTCACGAAAGGGTGTGACCCCAGCAGCATGGCGAACTTTGATGTCACGCCATGAAGAAACAAATTAGTATAACTCAATGAAATCCAGTCTGATCAGTACCAGACTTTACAGGCATGATGTCAGACCCGCCCTGAACAGATTGATGTGCCCATTGTCGGAAATACGGACAGCGCCACCTAGTGGCAACAGGAAATGTCATGGCTTTAATTTTGTTGTACTGATTTTCACAGGTTCATCGTGGCCACCTCAAAAGCGGTGAATATCAACATCAGTCCCTCGTGATGCTTCAGTGCAAAAATTGTGACTTTAAACTGAACGGCGCACCCTGGTGGTAACGCGGTTCACCATGAAAGATGAAGTGGCTTTTGAGGGGCTTGGAAAGTTTATAGAGGCTTGAAAGTTGGCACACACCTCCAAATATATGAAGGCTTTGTTGTGATGTGATCATTTTCATTGAATAGCGCAAAATGGCTCCACAGCGCCCCCTACAATATTTCAAAACATCAGCCCCAGCTCTGTGTTTTATGTATGAGTCTTAAACCTGGTAAGCTTATAGGAGATATCAAGATGTACAAAAAAGTCTCTTGGAGCAATATCCCAAATCCAACAGGAAGTCAGCCATTTTAAAATTAATGTGTAATTTTTGTGACATTTTCCCCTCTTTCCAGGCATCGTTCTTTGACGAACTCCTCCAAGGGATTTCATCATATTGAACCAATCTCCAGTGTGTGGAATCTAAAGACCTTTGTGATGTTAAATTGCGAAGGCTTTTACGTTCAGGGAAACGGGGTGGTCATGGCGGCACGTGGAGTTTCAGTCACTCGCCAAAAAGCAGGAATCTGCTGTCACTCAAAATCAAAATGTCCAATATGTCCCAAAGGTCGCAGGCGTGATGAGACTCGAGCTCGGAAATGTTTGTTATGCCATTTGTCAGTAATGGTTAGAGCGCCACCTAGTGGGACGACTATAATCATGATTGAATGAGATGAAATGTTAGCTGGTGGTTGAATGCATGAATTTCATCAATGTGACATCAGATCGGAGGTGCTGGTTGTAGGTTTTGGGCGTAGCTCGACGCAATGGGGTGCGAGGGCCCTCATAACGCTGCTTGCAGCTTTAATTATTATTATTATTATTATTATTATTATTCCGGCAAATGAATTGGCCGTTTGAGGGCCTAAACATGCTCGAAAACTCATGAAATTTTGCACACGCGTCAGGTCTGGTGAAAATTTACGTATTTTAATGTTCTCAGACATGGCCAGGGAAAATTAGCTCAGTAGCGCCACCTAGAAAAATGAAAAACGCGAGCCCCCGGTATGGGTATGACCTACATGTTTGAAAGTCGGTACACCTATATAACGTTCAGAGTCGAACAAAAAAGTCTATTATGGCAATGTCCTAAACCCAACAGGAAGTCCGCCATTTTGGATTGAAGGTGACATTTTGGGTCTGATTTTACCGTTTCCATGCCTTGTACTTTAACGAACTCCTCCTTGGGATTTGGTCCTATAAACTTCAAATTTGGACAGTGTCAACTACACCCTTGTGCCATGTTAAATTGCGGAGCTTTTGAGTTTTCACAATAGTATGAGGCCGTGGCGCCATGGCGAATTTTGATGACTCGCCATGAAAATCTTATTGCCTCTCATTCTTTCATACATGTTCCGATCTGGACCAAAGAGCACACATATGATAAGGCTCCACCCCTGAACATATTTCAACTGCCATATTTGACATCAAGGACAGCGCCACCTAGTGGGAACAGGAAATGTCATGTTTTAAACTTTGGGGTACAGTATAGTGATGGGTGACATCTGCAGCCTCAAATTTCTCCAGAAAAGCCTTAAGGAGTTGGTCTTGGGTTACAGTGAAAACTGTGAGTTTTCGCGAAAGGGTGTGACCCCAGCAGCATGGCGAACTTTGATGTCACGCCATGAAGAAAGAAATTAGTATAACTCAATGAAATCCAGTCTGATCAGTACCAGACTTTACAGGCATGATGTCAGACCCGCCCTGAACAGATTGATGTGCCCATTGTCGGAAATACGGACAGCGCCACCTAGTGGCAACAGGAAATGTCATGGCTTTAATTTTGTTGTACTGATTTTCACAGGTTCATCGTGGCCACCTCAAAAGCGGTGAATATCAACATCAGTCCCTCGTGATGCTTCAGTGCAAAAATTGTGACTTTAAACTGAACGGCGCACCCTGGTGGCAACGCGGTTCACCATGAAAGATGAAGTGGCTTTTGAGGGGCTTGGAAAGTTTATAGAGGCTTGAAATTTGGCGCACACCTCCAATGTGGTTAAGGCTTTCTTGTTATGTGATCATTTTCATTGAATATCCCAAAATGGCTCCACAGCGCCCCCTACAAAATTTCAAAATCACAGCCCCTGCTCTGTGTTTTATGTATGAGTCTGAAACCTAGTAAGCTTATAGGAGATATCAAGATGTACAAAAAAGTCTCTTGGAGCAATATCCCAAATCCAACAGGAAGTCAGCCATTTTAAAATTAATGTGCAATTTTGGCAACATTTTCCCCTCTTTTCAGGCATCGTTCTTTGACGAACTCCTCCAAGGGATTTCATCAGATTGGACCGATCTGCAGTTTGTGGAATCTAAAGACCTTTGTGATGTTAAATTGCGAAGCTTTTTACGTCCAGGGAAACGGGGTGGTTATGGCGGCACGTGGAGTTTCAATCACTCGCCAAAAAGCAGTAATCTGCTGTCACTCAAAAACACAATGTCCAATCTCTCCCAAACGTCTCAGGTGTGATGAGACTCGAGCTTGGAAGTGTTTGTTATGCCATTTGTACATAATGGTTAGAGCGCCACCTAGTGGAACGACTAACTAATCATGAATGAATGAGTTGAAATGTTAGCTGGTGGTTAAATGCATGAATTCCATCAATGTGACATCAGATCGGACGTGCTGGTTTTAGGTGTTGGGCGTGGCTCGACGCGCCGGGGGTGCGAGGGCCCTCATAACGCTGCTTGCAGCTTTAATTAGGGCCCGAGCACTGAGAGTGCGAAGGCCCTATTGTATCTGCTCCGTTTCTTATTATTATTATTATTATTATTATTCACCCCAAACAAGGGCCTTTTTGAGGGCCTAAACATGCTCAAAAACTCATGAAATTTTGCACACATGCCAGGTCTGGTGAAAAATTTTGTATTTTAATGGTTTTACATATGAGCACTGGGAAATGGCTCTACAGCGCCACCTATGCCTTGTAAAATGCAGCCCTACGACCACATGGTTTGAGCTACATGTATGAAATTTGGCACACATGTGTATCATGCCAAGACGAACAAAAAAGTCAGTGGGCCCATTGATGCAAACCCAACAGGAAGTCCGCCATTTGGAAGAGAAGGTGACATTTTGGCTCTAATTTTGCCATTTCCATGCCTCGAACTTTTGCGAACTCCTCCTTGGGATTTGGTTGTATAAGCTTCATCTTTGGTCAGTGTCAACTACACACCTGGGCCATGTTAAATTGCGGAGCTTTTGAGTTTTCACAATACTATGAGGCCGTGGCGCCATGGCGAATTTCGATGACTCGCCATGAAAATCTTATTGCCTCTCATTTTGTCATACATTTTCTGACCTTGACCAAAGTGAACACATATGATAAGGCTCCACCCCTGAACATATTTCAACTGCCATATTTGACACCAGGGACAGCGCCACCTAGTGGGAACAGGAAATGTCATGTTTTACACTTTGGGGTACAGTATAGTGATGGGTGACACCTGCAGCCTCAAATTTCTCCAGGAAAGCCTTAAGGAGTTGGTCTTGGGTTACAGTGAAAACTGTGACTTTTCGCAAAAGGGTGTGACCCCAGCAGCATGGCGAACTTTGATGTCACGCCATGAAGAAACAAATTAGTATAACTCAATGAAATCCAGTCTGTTCAGTACCAGACTTTACAGGCATGATGTCAGACCCGCCCTGAACAGATTGATGTGCCCATTGTCGGGAATACGTACAGCGCCACCTAGTGGCAACAGGAAATGTCATGGCTTTAATTTTGTTGTACTGATTTTCACAGGTTCATCGTGGCCACCTCAAAAGCGGTGAATATCACCATCAGTCCCTTGTGATGCTTCAGTGCAAAAATTGTGACTTTAAACTGAACGCCGCACCCTGGTGGCAACGCGGTTCACCATGAAAGATGAAGTGGCTTTTGAGGGGCTTGGAAAGTTTAAAAAGTCTTGAAATTTGGCGCACACCTCCAATGTGGATAAGGCTTTGTTGTTATGTGATCATTTTCATTGAATATCCCAAAATGGCTCCACAGCGCCCCCTACAAAATTTCAAAATCACAGCCCCTGCTCTGTGTTTTATGTATGAGTCTGAAACCTGGTAAGCTTATAGGAGATATCAAGATGTACAAAAAAGTCTCTTGGAGCAATATCCCAAATCCAACAGGAAGTCAGCCATTTTAAAATTAATGTGCAATTTTGGCAACATTTTCCCCTCTTTTCAGGCATCGTTCTTTGACGAACTCCTCCAAGGGATTTCATCATATTGCACTATTCTTCAGTGTGTGGAATCCAAAGACCTTTGTGTTGTTAAATTGCGAAGCTTTTTACGTTCAGGGAAACGGGGTGGTTATGGCGGCACGTAGACTCTCAATCACTCGCCAAAACGCAGTAATCTGCTGTTACTCAAAAACACAATGTCCAATCTCACCCAAAGGTCGCAGGCATAATGAGACTCGAGTTCGGAAATGTTTGTTATGCCATTTGTACATAATGGTTAGAGTGCCACCTAGTGGAACGACTAGCTAATCATGAATGAATGAGTTGAAATGTTAGCTGGTGGTTAAATGCATGAATTCCATCAATGTGACATCGATCGGACGTGCTGGTTTTAGGTGTTGGGCGTGGCTCGACGCGCCGGGGGTGCGAGGGCCCTCATAACGCTGCTTGCAGCTTTAATTATTATTATTATTATTATTATTCCGGCAAATGAATCGGCCTTTTGAGGGCCTAAACATGCTCGAAAACTCTTGAAATTTTGCGCACGCGTCAGGTCTGGTGAAAATTTACGTATTTTAATGGTTTTACATATGAGCACTGGGAAATGGCTCTAGAGCGCCACCTATGCCTTGTTAAATGCAGCCCTACGACCACATCGTTTGAGCTACATGTATGAAATTTGGCACACATGTGTATCATGCCAAGACGAACAAAAAAGTCTGTGGGCCCATTGACGCAAACCCAACAGGAAGTCCGCCATTTGGAAGAGAAGGTGACATTTTGGCTCTAATTTTGCCATTTCCATGCCTCGAACTTTAACGAACTCCTCCTTGGGATTTGGTCGTATAAGCTTCAAATTTGGACAGTGTCAACTACACCCTTGTGCCATGTTAAATTGCGGAGCTTTTGAGTTTTCACAATACTATGAGGCCGTGGCGCCATGGCGAATTTCGATGACTCGCCATGAAAATCTTATTTCCTCTCATTCTGTCATACATGTTCCGATCTGGACCAAAGAGCACACATATGATAAGGCTCCACCCCTGAACATATTTCAACTGCCATATTTGACATCAAGGACAGCGCCACCTAGTGGGAACAGGAAATGTCATGTTTTACACTTTGGGGTACAGTATAGTGAAGGGTGACATCTGCAGCCTCAAATTTCTCCAGGAAAGCCTTAAGGAGTTGGTCTTGGGTTACAGTGAAAACTGTGAGTTTTTGCCAAAGGGTGTGACCCCAGCAGCATGGCGAACTTTGATGTCACGCCATGAAGAAACAAATTAGTATAACTCAATGAAATCCAGTCTGATCAGTACCAGACTTTACAGGCATGATGTCAGACCCGCCCTGAACAGATTGATGTGCCCATTGTCGGAAATACGGACAGCGCCACCTAGTGGCAACAGGAAATGTCATGGCTTTAATTTTGTTGTACTGATGTTCACAGGTTCATCGTGGCCACCTCAAAAACGGTGAATATCAACATCAGTCCCTCGTGATGCTTCAGTGCAAAAATTGTGACTTTAAACTGAACGGCGCACCCTGGTGGCAACGCGGTTCACCATGAAAGATGAAGTGGCTTTTGAGGGGCTTGGAAAGTTTATAGAGGCTTGAAATTAGGCACACACCTCCAAATGGATGTAGGCTTTGTTGTCATGTGATCATTTTCATTGAATAGCGCGAAATTGCTCCACAGCGCCCCCTACAAAATTTCAAAACATCAGCCCCAGCTCTGTGTTTCATCTATGAGTCTGAAACCTGGTAAGCTTATGGAAAGTATCAAGATGTACAAAAAAGTCTCTTGGAGCAATATCCCAAATCCAACAGGAAGTCAGCCATTTTAAAATTAATGTGTAATTTTGGCAACATTTTCCCCTCTTTCCAGGCACCGTTCTTTGACGAACTCCTCCAAGGGATTTCATCATATTGAACCAATCTCCAGTGTGTGGAATCTAAAGACCTTTGTGATGTTAAATTGCGAAGCTTTTTACGTTCAGTGAAACGGGGTGGTTATGGCGGCACTTAGAGTTTGAATCACTCGCCAAAAAGCAGTAATCTGCTGTCACTCAAAAACACAATGTCCAATCTCTCCCAAACGTCTCAGGTGTGATGAGACTCGAGCTCAGAAGTGTTTGTTATGCCATTTGTACATAATGGTTAGAGCGCCACCTAGTGGAACGACTAACTAATCATGAATGAATGAGTTGAAATGTTAGCTGGTGGTTAAATGCATGAATTCCATCAATGTGACATGAGATCGGACGTGCTGGTTTTAGGTGTTGGGCGTGGCTCGACACGCCGGGGTGCGAGGGCCCTCATAACGCTGCTTGCAGCTTTAATTAGGGCCCGAGCACTGAGAGTGCGAAGGCCCTATTGTATCTGCTCCGTTTCTTATTATTATTATTAGGGCCCGAGCACCGAGAGTGCGAAGGCCCTATTGTATCTGCTCCGTTTCTTATTATTATTATTATTATTATTATTATTATTATTATTATTATTATTATTATTATTATTCACCCCAAACAAGGGCCTTTTTGAGGGCCTAAACATGCTCAAAAACTCATGAAATTTTGCACACATGCCAGGTTTGGTGAAAAATTTTGTATTTTAATGGTTTTACATATGAGCACTGGGAAATGGCTCTACAGCGCCACCTATGCCTTGTTAAATGCAGCCCTACGACCACATCGTTTGAGCTACATGTATGAAATTTGGCACACATGTGTATCATGCCACGACGAACAAAAAAGTCAGTGGGCCCATTGACGCAAACCCAACAGGAAGTCCGCCATTTGGAAGAGAAGGTGACATTTTGGCTCTAATTTTGCCATTTCCATGCCTCGAACTTTAACGAACTCCTCCTTGGGATTTGGTCCTATAAACTTCAAATTTGGACAGTGTCAACTACACCCTTGTGCCATGTTAAATTGCGGAGCTTTTGAGTTTTCACAATACTATGAGGCCGTGGCGCCATGGCGAATTTCGATGACTCGCCATGAAAATCTTATTGCCTCTCATTTTGTCATACATCTTCTGACCTTGACCAAAGTGAACACATATGATAAGGCTCCACCCCTGAACATATTTCAACTGCCATATTTGACCTCAAGGACAGCGCCACCTAGTGGGAACAGGAAATGTCATGTTTTACACTTTGGGGTACAGTATAGTGATGGGTGACATCTGCAGCCTCAAATTTCTCCAGGAAAGCCTTAAGGAGTTGGTCTTGGGTTACAGTGAAAACTGTGAGTTTTCGCGAAAGGGTGTGACCCCAGCAGCATGGCGAACTTTGATGTCACGCCATGAAGAAACAAATTAGTATAACTCAATGAAATCCAGTCTGATCAGTACCAGACTTTACAGGCATGATGTCAGACCCGCCCTGAACAGATTGACGTGCCCATTGTCGGAAATACGGACAGCGCCACCTAGTGGCAACAGGAAATGTCATGGCTTTAACTTTGTTGTACTGATTTTCACAGGTTGATCGTGGCCACCTCAAAAGCGGTGAATATCACCATCAGTCCCTCGTGATGCTTCAGTGCAAAAATTGTGACTTTACACTGAACGGCGCACCCTGGTGGCAATGCGGTTCACCATGAAAGATGAAGTGGCTTTTGAGGGGCTTGGAAAGTTTATAGAGGCTTGAAATTTGGCACACACCTCCAAATGGATGAAGGCATTGTTGTTATGTAACCATTTTCCTTGAATAGCGCAAAATGGCTCCACAGCGCCCCCTACAATATTTCAAAACATCAGCCCCTGCTCTGTGTTTCATCTATGAGTCTGACACTTGGTAAGCTTGTGTAAGATATCAAGATGTACAAAAAAGTCTCTTGGAGCAATATCCCAAATCCAACAGGAAGTCAGCCATTTTAAAATTAATGTGTAATTTTGATGACATTTTCCCCCCTTTTCAGGCCTCATACTTTGACGAACTCCTCCAAGGGATTTCATCATATTGAAGCATTCTTCAGGGTGTAGAATCTAAAGACCTTTGTGATGTTAAATTGCGAAGCTTTTTCCGTTCAGGGAAACGGGGTGGTCATGGCGGCACGTAGAGTTTCAATCACTCGCAAAAAGCAGTAATCTGCTGTCACTAAAAAACACAATGTCCAATCTCTCCCAAAGGTCGCAGGTGTGATGAGACTCGAGCTTGGAAATGTTTGTTATGCTATTTGTCAATAATGGTTAGAGCGCCACCTAGTGGCATGACTATAATCCTGGTTGAATAAGATGAAATGTTAGCTGGTGATTAAAAGCATGAAATCCATCAATGTGACATCACATCGGACGTGCCGGTTTGAGGTGTTGGCAGTGGCTCGACGTGCCGGGGGTGCGAGGGCCCTCATAACGCTGCTTGCAGCTTTAATTATTATTATTATTATTATTATTATTCACCCCAAACAAGGACCTTTTTGAGGGCCTAAACATGCTCAAAAACTCATGAAATTTTGCACACATGCCAGGTCTGGTGAAAAATTTTGTATTTTAATGGTTTTACATATGAGCACTGGGAAATGGCTCTACAGCGCCACCTATGCCTTGTTAAATGCAGCCCTACGACCACATCCTTTGGGCTACATGTATGAAATTTGGCACACATGTGTATCATGCCAAGACGAACAAAAAAGTCAGTGGGCCCATTGACGCAAACCCAACAGGAAGTCCGCCATTTGGAAGAGAAGGTGACATTTTGGCTCTAATTTTGCCATTTCCATGCCTCGAACTTTTGCGAACTCCTCCTTGGGATTTGGGCGTATAAGCTTCAAATTTGGACAGTGTCAACTACACCCTTGTGCCATGTTAAATTGCGGAGCTTTTGAGTTTTCACAATACTATGAGGCCGTGGCGCCATGGCGAATTTTGATGACTCGCCATGAAAATCTTATTGCCTCTCATTTTGTCATACATTTTCTGACCTTGACCAAAGTGAACACATATGATAAGGCTCCACCCCTGAACATATTTCAACTGCCATATTTGACACCAGGGACAGCGCCACCTAGTGGGAACAGGAAATGTCATGTTTTACACTTTGGGGTACAGTATTGTGATGGGTGACATCTGCAGCCTCAAATTTCTCCAGGAAAGCCTTAAGGAGTTGGTCTTGGGTTACAGTGAAAACTGTGACTTTTCACGAAAGGGTGTGACCCCAGCAGCATGGCGAACTTTGATGTCACGCCATGAAGAAACAAATTAGTATAACTCAATGAAATCCAGTCTGATCAGTACCAGACTTTACAGGCATGATGTCAGACCCGCCCTGAACAGATTGATGTGCCCATTGTCGGAAATACGGACAGCGCCACCTAGTGGCAACAGGAAATGTCATGGCTTTAACTTTGTTGTACTGATTTTCACAGGTTCATCGTGGCCACCTCAAAAGCGGTGAATATCACCATCAGTCCCTCGTGATGCTTCAGTGCAAAAATTGTGACTTTAAACTGAACGGCGCACCCTGGTGGCAACGCGGTTCATCATGAAAGATGAAGTGGCTTTTGAGGGGCTTGGAAAGTTTATAGAGGCTTGAAATTTGGCGCACACCTCCAAATGGATGAAGGCATTGTTGTTATGTAACCATTTTCCTTGAATAGGGCAAAATGGCTCCACAGCGCCCCCTACAATATTTCAAAACATCAGCCCCTGCTCTGTGTTTCATCTATGAGTCTGACACTTGGTAAGCTTGTGTAAGATATCAAGATGTACAAAAAAGTCTCTTGGAGCAATATCCCAAATCCAACAGGAAGTCAGCCATTTTAAAATTAATGTGTAATTTTGATGACATTTTCCCCCCTTTTCAGGCCTCATACTTTGACGAACTCCTCCAAGGGATTTCATCATATTGAAGCATTCTTCAGTGTGTAGAATCTAAAGACCTTTGTGATGTTAAATTGCGAAGCTTTTTCCGTTCAGGGAAACGGGGTGGTCATGGCGGCACGTAGAGTTTCATTCACTCGCAAAAAGCAGTAATCTGCTGTCACTAAAAAACACAATGTCCAATCTCTCCCAAAGGTCGCAGGTGTGATGAGACTCGAGCTTGGAAATGTTTGTTATGCTATTTGTCAATAATGGTTAGAGCGCCACCTAGTGGCATGACTATAATCCTGGTTGAATAAGATGAAATGTTAGCTGGTGATTAAAAGCATGAAATCCATCAATGTGACATCACATCGGACGTGCCGGTTTGAGGTGTTGGCAGTGGCTCGACGTGCCGGGGGTGCGAGGGCCCTCATAACGCTGCTTGCAGCTTTAATTAGGGCCCGAGCACCGAGAGTGCGAAGGCCCTATTGTATCTGCTCCGTTTCTTATTATTATTATTATTATTATTATTATTATTATTATTATTATTAGGGCCCGAGCACTGACAGTGCGAAGGCCCTATTGTATCTGCTCCGTTTCTTATTATTAGGGCCCGAGCACCGAGAGTGCGAAGGCCCTATTGTATCTGCTCCGTTTCTTATTATTATTATTATTATTATTATTATTATTCAGGCGAAACAAGGGCCTTTTTGAGGGCCTAAACATGCTCAAAAACTCATGAAATTTTGCACACATGCCAGGTCTGGTGAAAAATTTTGTATTTTAATGGTTTTACATATGAGCACTGGGAAATGGCTCTACAGCGCCACCTATGCCTTGTTAAATGCAGCCCTACGACCACATCGTTTGAGCTACATGTATGAAATTTGGCACACATATGTATCATGCCAAGACGAACAAAAAAGTCTGTGGGCCCATTGACGCAAACCCAACAGGAAGTCCGCCATTTGGAAGAGAAGGTGACATTTTGGCTCAAATTTTGCCATTTCCATGCCTCGAACTTTTGCGAACTCCTCCTTGGGGTTTGATTTCATAACCTTCATATTTGGTCAGTGTCAACTACACCCTTGTGCCATGTTAAATTGCGGAGCTTTTGAGTTTTCACAATACTATGAGGCCGTGGCGCCATGGCGAATTTCGATGACTCGCCATGAAAATCTTATTGCCTCTCATTTTGTCATACATTTTCTGACCTTGACCAAAGTGAACACATATGATAAGGCTCCACCCCTGAACATATTTCAACTGCCATATTTGACACCAGGTACAGCGCCACCTAGTGGGAACAGGAAATGTCATGTTTTACACTTTGGGGTACAGTATTGTGATGGGTGACATCTGCAGCCTCAAAGTTCTCCAGGAAAGCCTTAAGGAGTTGGTCTTGGGTTACAGTGAAAACTGTGACTTTTCACGAAAGGGTGTGACCCCAGCAGCATGGCGAACTTTGATGTCACGCCATGAAGAAACAAATTAGTATAACTCAATGAAATCCAGTCTGATCAGTACCAGACTTTACAGGCATGATGTCAGACCCGCCCTGAACAGATTGATGTGCCCATTGTCGGAAATACGGACAGCGCCACCTAGTGGCAACAGGAAATGTCATGGCTTTAATTTTGTTGTACTGATTTTCACAGGTTCATCTTGGCCACCTCAAAAGCGGTGAATATCACCATCAGTCCCTCGTGATGCTTCAGTGCAAAAATTGTGACTTTAAACTGAACGGCGCACCCTGGTGGCAACGCTGTTCAACATGAAAGATGAAGTGGCTTTTGAGGGTCTTGGCAAGTTTATAGAGGCTTGAAATTTGGCACACACCTCCAAATGGATGAAGGCTTTGTTGGGATGTGATCATTTTCATTGAATAGCGCGAAATTGCTCCACAGCGCCCCCTACAATATTTCAAAATCACAGCCCCTGCTCTGTGTTTCATCTATGAGTCTGAAACCTGGTAAGCTTATGGAAAATATCAAGATGTACAAAAAAGTCTCTTGGAGCAATATCCCAAATCCAACAGGAAGTCAGCCATTTTAAAATGAATGTGCAATTTTGGCGACATTTTCCCCTCTTTTCAGGCTTCATACTTTGACGAACTCCTCCAAGGGATTTCATCATATTGAACCATTCTCCAGTGTGTGCAATCTAAAAACCTTTGTGATGTTAAATTGCGAAGCTTTTTCCGTTCAGGGAAACGGGGTGGTCATGGCGGCACGTAGAGTTTCAATCACTCGCAAAAAGCAGTAATCTGCTGTCACTAAAAAACACAATGTCCAATCTCTCCCAAAGGTCGCAGGTGTGATGAGACTCGAGCTTGGAAATGTTTGTTATGCTATTTGTCAATAATGGTTAGAGCGCCACCTAGTGGCATGACTATAATCCTGGTTGAATAAGATGAAATGTTAGCTGGTGATTAAAAGCATGAAATCCATCAATGTGACATCACATCGGACGTGCCGGTTTGAGGTGTTGGCAGTGGCTCGACGTGCCGGGGGTGCGAGGGCCCTCATAACGCTGCTTGCAGCTTTAATTATTATTATTATTATTATTCAGGCGAAACAAGGGCCTTTTTGAGGGCCTAAACATGCTCAAAAACTCATGAAATTTTGCACACATGCCAGGTCTGGTGAAAAATTTTGTATTTTAATGGTTTTACATATGAGCACTGGGAAATGGCTCTAGAGCGCCACCTATGCCTTGTTAAATGCAGCCCTACGACCACATCGTTTGAGCTACATGTATGAAATTTGGCACACATGTGTATCATGCCAAGACGAACAAAAAAGTCAGTGGGCCCATTGACGCAAACCCAACAGGAAGTCCGCCATTTGGAAGAGAAGGTGACATTTTGGCTCTAATTTTGCCATTTCCATGCCTCGAACTTTAACGAACTCCTCCTTGGGATTTGGGCGTATAAGCTTCAAATTTGGACAGTGTCAACTACACCCTTGTGCCATGTTAAATTGCGGAGCTTTTGAGTTTTCACAATACCATGAGGCCGTGGCGCCATGGCGAATTTCGATGACTCGCCAAGAAAATCTTATTGCCTCTCATTTTGTCATACATTTTCTGACTTTGACCAAAGAGCACACATATGATAAGGCTCCACCCCTGAACATATTTCAACTGCCATATTTGACATAAGGGCCAGCGCCACCTAGTGGGAACAGGAAATGTCATGTTTTACACTTTGGGGTACAGTATAGTGATGGGTGACATCTGCAGCCTCAAATTTCTCCAGAAAAGCCTTAAGGAGTTGGTCTTGGGTTACAGTGAAAACTGTGACTTTTCGCAAAAGGGTGTGACCCCAGCAGCATGGCGAACTTTGATGTCACGCCATGATGAAAGAAATTAGTATAACTCAATGAAATCCAGTCTGATCAGTACCAGACTTTACAGGCATGATGTCAGACCCGCCCTGAACAGATTGATGTGCCCATTGTCGGGAATACGGACAGCGCCACCTAGTGGGAACAGGAAATGTCATGGCTTTAATTTTGTTGTACTGATTTTCACAGGTTCATCGTGGCCACCTCAAAAGCGGTGAATATCACCATCAGTCCCTCGTGATGCTTCAGTGCAAAAATTGTGACTGTAAACTGAACGGCGCACCCTGGTGGCAACGCGGTCCACCATGAAAGATGAAGTGGCTTTTGAGGGGCTTGGAAAGTATATAGAGGCTTTAAATTTAGCACACACCTCCAAATGGATGAAGGCTTTGTTGTCATGTGATCATTTTCATTGAATAGCGCGAAATGGCTCCACAGCGCCCCCTAAAAAATTTAATAATCACAGCCCCAGCTCTGTGTTTTATGTATGAGTCTGAAACCTGGTAAGCTTATAGGAGATATCAAGATGTACAAAAAAGTCTCTTGGAGCAATATCCCAAATCCAACAGGAAGTCAGCCATTTTAAAATTAATGTGCAATTTTGGCGACATTTTCCCCTCTTTTCAGGCTTCATACTTTGACGAACTCCTCCAAGGGATTTCATCATATTGAACCATTCTCCAGTGTGTGGAATCTAAAGACCTTTGTGATTTTAAATTGCGAAGCTTTTTACGTTCAGGGAAACGGGATGGTCATGGCGCCACGTGGAGTTTGAATCACTCGCCAAAAAGCAGTAATCTGCTGTCACTCAAAAACACAATGTCCAATCTCTCCCAAAGGTCGCAGACATGATGAGACTCAAGCTCGGAAATGTTTGTTATGCCATTTGTCATTAATGGTTAGAGCGCCACCTAGTGGGACGACTATAATCATGATTGAATGAGATGAAAGGTTAGCTGTTGGTTAAATGCATGAATTCCATCAATGTGACATCAGATCGGAGGTGCTGGTTTTAGGTGTTGGGCGTGGCTCGACGCGCCGGGGGTGCGAGGGCCCTCATAACGCTGCTTGCAGCTTTAATTAGGGCCCGAGCACTGACAGTGCGAAGGCCCTATTGTATCTGCTCCGTTTCTTATTATTATTATTATTCACCCCAAACAAGGGCCTTTTTGAGGGCCTAAACATGCTCAAAAACTCATGAAATTTTGCACACATGCCAGGTCTGGTGAAAAATTTTGTATTTTAATGGTTTTACATATGAGCACTGGGAAATGGCTCTACAGCGCCACCTATGCCTTGTAAAATGCAGCCCTACGACCACATCGTTTGGGCTACATGTATGAAATTTGGCACACATGTGTATCATGCCAAGACGAACAAAAAAGTCAGTGGGCCCATTGATGCAAACCCAACAGGAAGTCCGCAATTTAGAAGTGAAGGTGACATTTTGGCTCTAATTTTGCCATTTCCATGCCTCGAACTTTTGCGAACTCCTCCTTGGGATTTGGTTGTATAAGCTTCATCTTTGGTCAGTGTCAACTACACACCTGGGCCATGTTAAATTGCGGAGCTTTTGAGTTTTCACAATACTATGAGGCCGTGGCGCCATGGCGAATTTCGATGACTCGCCATGAAAATCTTATTGCCTCTCATTTTGTCATACATTTTCTGACCTTGACCAAAGTGAACACATATGATAAGACTCCACCCCTGAACATATTTCAACTGCCATATTTGACACCAGGGACAGCGCCACCTAGTGGGAACAGGAAATGTCATGTTTTACACTTTGGGGTACAGTATAGTGATGGGTGACACCTGCAGCCTCAAATTTCTCCAGGAAAGCCTTAAGGAGTTGGTCTTGGGTTACAGTGAAAACTGTGACTTTTCGCAAAAGGGTGTGACCCCAGCAGCATGGCGAACTTTGATGTCACGCCATGAAGAAACAAATTAGTATAACTCAATGAAATCCAGTCTGATCAGTACCAGACTTTACAGGCATGATGTCAGACCCGCCCTGAACAGATTGACGTGCCCATTGTCGGAAATACGGACAGCGCCACCTAGTGGCCACAGGAAATGTCATGGCTTTAATTTTGTTGTACTGATTTTCACAGGTTCATCGTGGCCACCTCAAAAGCGGTGAATATCACCATCAGTCCCTCGTGATGCTTCAGTGCAAAAATTGTGACTTTACACTGAACGGCGCACCCTGGTGGCAACGCGGTTCAACATGAAAGATGAAGTGGCTTTTGAGGGGCTTGGAAAGTGTATAGAGGCTTGAAATTTGGCACACACCCCCAAATGGATGAAGGCTTTGTTGTCATGTGATCATTTTCATTGAATAGCGCGAAATTGCTCCACAGCGCCCCCTACAAAGTTTCAAAATATCAGCCCCTGCTCTGTGTTTTATCTATGAGTCTGAAACTTGGTAAGCTCATGGAAGATATTAAGATGTACAAAAAAGTCTCTTGGAGCAATATCCCAAATCCAACAGGAAGTCAGCCATTTTAAAATTCATGTGTAATTTTGGCGACATTTTCCCCTCTTTTCAGGCTTCATACTTTGACGAACTCCTCCAAGGGATTTCATCAGATTGGACCGATCTGAAGTTTGTGGAATCTAAAGACCTTTGTGATGTTAAATTGCGGAGCTTTTTACGTTCAGGGAAACGGGGTGGTCATGGCGGCACTTAGAGTTTGAATCACTCGCCAAAAAGCAGTAATCTGCTGTCACTCAAAAACACAATATCCAATCTCTCCCAAACGTCGCAGGTGTGATGAGACTCGAGCTCGGAAATGTTTGTTATGCCATTTGTCAGTAATAGTTAGAGCACCACCTAGTGGGACGACTATAATCATGGTTCAATGAGATGAAATGTTAGCTGGTGGTTAAATGCATGAATTCCATCAATGTGACATCACATTGGACGTGCTGGTTTTAGGTGTTGGGCGTGGCTCGACACGCCAGGGTGCGAGGGCCCTCATAACGCTGCTTGCAGCTTTAATTATTATTATTATTATTATTCAGGCGAAACAAGGGCCTTTTTGAGGGCCTAAACATGCTCAAAAACTCATGAAATTTTGCACACATGCCAGGTCTGGTGAAAAATTTTGTATTTTAATGGTTTTACATATGAGCACTGGGAAATGGCTCTAGAGCGCCACCTATGCCTTGTTAAATGCAGCCCTACGACCACATCGTTTGAGCTACATGTATGAAATTTGGCACACATATGTATCATGCCAAGACGAACAAAAAAGTCTGTGGGCCCATTGACGCAAACCCAACAGGAAGTCCGCCATTTGGAAGAGAAGGTGACATTTTGGCTCAAATTTTGCCATTTCCATGCCTCGAACTTTTGCGAACTCCTCCTTGGGGTTTGATTTCATAACCTTCATATTTGGTCAGTGTCAACTACACCCTTGTGCCATGTTAAATTGCGGAGCTTTTGAGTTTTCACAATACTATGAGGCCGTGGCGCCATGGCGAATTTCGATGACTCGCCATGAAAATCTTATTGCCTCTCATTTTGTCATACATTTTCTGACCTTGACCAAAGTGAACACATATGATAAGGCTCCACCCCTGAACATATTTCAACTGCCATATTTGACACCAGGTACAGCGCCACCTAGTGGGAACAGGAAATGTCATGTTTTACACTTTGGGGTACAGTATTGTGATGGGTGACATCTGCAGCCTCAAATTTCTCCAGGAAAGCCTTAAGGAGTTGGTCTTGGGTTACAGTGAAAACTGTGACTTTTCACGAAAGGGTGTGACCCCAGCAGCATGGCGAACTTTGATGTCACGCCATGAAGAAACAAATTAGTATAACTCAATGAAATCCAGTCTGATCAGTACCAGACTTTACAGGCATGATGTCAGACCCGCCCTGAACAGATTGATGTGCCCATTGTCGGAAATACGGACAGCGCCACCTAGTGGCAACAGGAAATGTCATGGCTTTAATTTTGTTGTACTGATTTTCACAGGTTCATCGTGGCCACCTCAAAAGCGGTGAATATCAACATCAGTCCCTCGTGATGCTTCAGTGCAAAAATTGTGACTTTAAACTGAACGGCGCACCCTGGTGGTAACGCGGTTCACCATGAAAGATGAAGTGGCTTTTGAGGGGCTTGGAAAGTTTATAGAGGCTTGAAATTTGGCACACACCTCCAAATGGATGAAGGCTTTGTTGTCATGTGATCATTTTCATTGAATAGCGCGAAATGGCTCCACAGCGCCCCCTACAATATTTCAAAACATCAGCCCCTGCTCTGTGTTTCATCTATGAGTCTGACACTTGGTAAGCTTGTGTAAGATATCAAGATGTACAAAAAAGTCTCTTGGAGCAATATCCCAAATCCAACAGGAAGTCAGCCATTTTAAAATTAATGTGTAATTTTGATGACATTTTCCCCCCTTTTCAGGCCTCATACTTTGACGAACTCCTCCAAGGGATTTCATCATATTGAAGCATTCTTCAGGGTGTAGAATCTAAAGACCTTTGTGATGTTAAATTGCGAAGCTTTTTCCGTTCAGGGAAACGGGGTGGTCATGGCGGCACGTAGAGTTTCAATCACTCGCAAAAAGCAGTAATCTGCTGTCACTAAAAAACACAATGTCCAATCTCTCCCAAAGGTCGCAGGTGTGATGAGACTCGAGCTTGGAAATGTTTGTTATGCTATTTGTCAATAATGGTTAGAGCGCCACCTAGTGGCATGACTATAATCCTGGTTGAATAAGATGAAATGTTAGCTGGTGATTAAAAGCATGAAATCCATCAATGTGACATCACATTGGACGTGCCGGTTTGAGGTGTTGGCAGTGGCTCGACGTGCCGGGGGTGCGAGGGCCCTCATAACGCTGCTTGCAGCTTTAATTATTAGGGCCCGAGCACTGAGAGTGCGAAGGCCCTATTGTATCTGCTCCGTTTCTTATTATTATTATTATTATTATTATTATTATTATTATTATTCACCCCAAACAAGGGCCTTTTTGAGGGCCTAAACATGCTCAAAAACTCATGAAATTTTGCACACATGCCAGGTCTGGTGAAAAATTTTGTATTTTAATGGTTTTACATATGAGCACTGGGAAATGGCTCTAGAGCGCCACCTAGGCCTTGTTAAATGCAGCCCTACGACCACATCGTTTGAGCTACATGTATGAAATTTGGCACACATGTGTATCATGCCAAGACGAACAAAAAAGTCAGTGGGCCCATTGACGCAAACCCAACAGGAAGTCCGCCATTTGGAAGAGAAGGTGACATTTTGGCTCTAATTTTGCCATTTCCATGCCTCGAACTTTTGCGAACTCCTCCTTGGGATTTGGTTGTATAAGCTTCATCTTTGGTCAGTTTCAACTACACACCTGGGCCATGTTAAATTGCGGAGCTTTTGAGTTTTCACAATACCATGAGGCCGTGGCGCCATGGCGAATTTCGATGACTCGCCATGAAAATCTTATTGCCTCTCATTTTGTCATACATTTTCTGACCTTGACCAAAGTGAACACATATGATAAGGCTCCACCCCTGAACATATTTCAACTGCCATATTTGACACCAGGGACAGCGCCACCTAGTGGGAACAGGAAATGTCATGTTTTACACTTTGGGGTACAGTATTGTGATGGGTGACATCTGCAGCCTCAAATTTCTCCAGGAAAGCCTTAAGGAGTTGGTCTTGGGTTACAGTGAAAACTGTGACTTTTCGCAAAAGGGTGTGACCCCAGTGGCATGGCGAACTTTGATGTCACGCCATGAAGAAACAAATTAGTATAACTCAATGAAATCCAGTCTGATCAGTACCAGACTTTACAGGCATGATGTCAGACCCGCCCTGAACAGATTGATGTGCCCATTGTCGGGAATACGGACAGCGCCACCTAGTGGGAACAGGAAATGTCATGGCTTTAATTTTGTTGTACTGATTTTCACAGGTTCATCATGGCCACCTCAAAAGCGGTGAATATCACCATCAGTCCCTTGTGATGCTTCAGTGCAAAAATTGTGACTTTAAACTGAACGGCGCACCCTGGTGGCAACGCGGTTCACCATGAAAGATGAAGTGGCTTTTGAGGGGCTTGGAAAGTTTAAAAAGTCTTGAAATTTGGCGCACACCTCCAATGTGGTTAAGGCTTTGTTGTCATGTGATCATTTTCATTGAATATCCCAAAATGGCTCCATAGCACCCCCTACAAAATTTCAAAACCACAGCCCCAGCTCTGTGTTTTATGTATGAATCTGAAACCTGGTAGGCTTATAGGAGATATCAAGATGTACAAAAAAGTCTCTTGGAGCAATATCCCAAATCCAACAGGAAGTCAGCCATTTTAAAATTTATGTGCAATTTTGGCAACATTTTCCCCTCTTTCCAGGCATCGTTCTTTGACGAACTCCTCCAAGGGATTCCATCATATTGCACTATTCTTCAGTGTGTGGAATCCAAAGACCTTTGTGTTGTTAAATTGCGAAGCTTTTTACGTTCAGGGAAACGGGGTGGTTATGGCGGCACGTAGACTCTCAATCACTCGCCAAAACGCAGTAATCTGCTGTCACTCAAAAACACAGTGTCCAATCTCACCCAAAGGTCGCAGGCATAATGAGACTCGAGTTCGGAAATGTTTGTTATGCCATTTGTACATAATGGTTAGAGCGCCACCTAGTGGACCGACTAGCTAATCATGAATGAATGAGTTGAAATGTTAGCTGGTGGTTAAATGCATGAATTCCATCAATGTGACATCGATCGGACGTGCTGGTTTTAGGTGTTGGGCGTGGCTCGACGCGCCGGGGGTGCGAGGGCCCTCATAACGCTGCTTGCAGCTTTAATTATTATTATTATTATTCACCCCAAACAAGGGCCTTTTTGAGGGCCTAAACATGCTCAAAAACTCATGAAATTTTGCACACATGCCAGGTTTGGTGAAAAATTTTGTATTTTAATGGTTTTACATATGAGCACTGGGAAATGGCTCTACAGCGCCACCTATGCCTTGTTAAATGCAGCCCTACGACCACATCGTTTGAGCTACATGTATGAAATTTGGCACACATGTGTATCATGCCAAGACGAACAAAAAAGTCTGGGGGCCCATTGACGCAAACCCAACAGGAAGTCCGCCATTTGGAAGAGAAGGTGACATTTTGGCTCTAATTTTGCCATTTCCATGCCTCGAACTTTAACGAACTCCTCCTTGGGATTTGGGCCTATAAGCTTCAAATTTGGACAGTGTCAACTACACCCTTGTGCCATGTTAAATTGCGGAGCTTTTGAGTTTTCACAATAGTATGAGGCCGTGGCGCCATGGCGAATTTTGATGACTCGCCATGAAAATCTTATTGCCTCTCATTCTGTCATACATGTTCCGATCTGGACCAAAGAGCACACATATGATAAGGCTCCACCCCTGAACATATTTCAACTGCCATATTTGACATCAAGGACAGCGCCACCTAGTGGGAACAGGAAATGTCATGTTTTACACTTTGGGGTACAGTATTGTGATGGGTGACATCTGCAGCCTCAAATTTCTCCAGGAAAGCCTTAAGGAGTTGGTCTTGGGTTACAGTGAAAACTGTGACTTTTCACGAAAGGGTGTGACCCCAGCAGCATGGCGAACTTTGATGTCACGCCATGAAGAAACAAATTAGTATAACTCAATGAAATCCAGTCTGATCAGTACCAGACTTTACAGGCATGATGTCAGACCCGCCCTGAACAGATTGATATGCCCATTGTCGGAAATACGTACAGCGCCACCTAGTGGCAACAGGAAATGTCATGGCTTTAACTTTGTTGTACTGATTTTCACAGGTTGATCGTGGCCACCTCAAAAGCGGTGAATATCACCATCAGTGCCTCGTGATGCTTCAGTGCAAAAATTGTGACTTTAAACTGAACGGCGCACCCTGGTGGCAACGCGGTTCACCATGAAAGATGAAGTGGCTTTTGAGGGGCTTGGAAAGTTTATAGAGGCTTGAAATTTGGCACACACCTCCAAATGGATGAAGGCATTGTTGTTATGTAACCATTTTCCATGAATAGCGCAAAATGGCTCACCAGCGCCCCCTACAATATTTCAAAACATCAGCCCCTGCTCTGTGTTTCATCTATGAGTCTGACACTTGGTAAGCTTGTGTAAGATATCAAGGTGTACAAAAAAGTCTCTTGGAGCAATATCCCAAATCCAACAGGAAGTCAGCCATTTTAAAATTAATGTGTAATTTTGATGACATTTTCCCCCCTTTTTAAGGCCTCATACTTTGACGAACTCCTCCAAGGGATTTCATAATATTGAAGCATTCTTCAGTGTGTAGAATCTAAAGACCTTTGTGATGTTAAATTGCGAAGCTTTTTCCGTTCAGGGAAACGGGGTTGTCATGGCGGCACGTAGAGTTTCAATCACTCGCAAAAAGCAGTAATCTGCTGTCACTAAAAAAACACAATGTCCAATCTCTCCCAAAGGTCGCAGGTGTGATGAGACTCGAGCTTGGAAATGTTTGTTATGCTATTTGTCAATAATGGTTAGAGCGCCACCTAGTGGCATGACTATAATCCTGGTTGAATAAGATGAAATGTTAGCTGGTGATTAAAAGCATGAAATCCATCAATGTGACATCACATCGGACGTGCCGGTTTGAGGTGTTGGCAGTGGCTCGACGTGCCGGGGGTGCGAGGGCCCTCATAACGCTGCTTGCAGCTTTAATTATTAGGGCCCGAGCACTGAGAGTGCGAAGGCCCTATTGTATCTGCTCCGTTTCTTATTATTAGGGCCCGAGCACTGATAGTGCGAAGGCCCTATTGTAATTGCTCTGTTTATTATTATTATTATTATTATTATTAGGGCCCGAGCACCGAGAGTGCGAAGGCCCTATTGTATCTGCTCCGTTTCTTATTATTATTATTAGGGCCCGAGCACTGAGAGTGCGAAGGCCCTATTGTATCTGCTCCGTTTCTTATTATTATTATTATTATTATTATTATTATTAGGGCCCGAGCACCGAGAGTGCGAAGGCCCTATTGTATCTGCTCCGTTTCTTCTTATTAGGGCCCGAGCACCGAGAGTGCGAAGGCCCTATTGTATCTGCTCCGTTTCTTATTATTATTATTATTATTATTATTATTATTATTATTCACCCCAAACAAGGGCCTTTTTGAGGGCCTAAACATGCTCAAAAACTCATGAAATTTTGCACACATGCCAGGTCTGGTGAAAAATTTTGTATTTTAATGGTTTTATATATGAGCACTGGGAAATGGCTCTAGAGCGCCACCTATGCCTTGTTAAATGCAGCCCTACGACCACATGGTTTGAGCTACATGTATGAAATTTGGCACACATGTGTATCATGCCAAGACGAACAAAAAAGTCTGTGGGCCCACTGACGCAAACCCAACAGGAAGTCCGCCATTTGGAAGAGAAGGTGACATTTTGGCTCTAATTTTGCCATTTCCATGCCTCGAACTTTAACGAACTCCTCCTTGGGGTTTCATTTCATAACCTTCAAATTTGGACAGTGTCAACTACACCCTTGTGCCATGTTAAATTGCGGAGCTTTTGAGTTTTCACAATACTATGAGGCCGTGGCGCCATGGCGAATTTCGATGACTCGCCATGAAAATCTTATTGCCTCTCATTTTGTCATACATTTTCTGACCTTGACCAAAGTGAACACATATGATAAGGCTCCACCCCTAAACATATTTCAACTGCCATATTTGACATGAAGGACAGCGCCACCTAGTGGGAACAGAAAATGTCATGTTTTACACTTTGGGGTACAGTATAGTGATGGGTGACATCTGCAGCCTCAAATTTCTCCAGAAAACCCTTAAGGAGTTGGTCTTGGGTTACAGTGAAAACTGTGACTTTTCGCAAAAGGGTGTGACCCCAGCAGCATGGCGAACTTTGATGTCACGCCATGAAGAAACAAATTAGTATAACTCCATGAAATCCAGTCTGATCAGTACCAGACTTTACAGGCATGAAGTCAGACCCGCCCTGAACAGATTGATGTGCCCATTGTCGGGAATACGGACAGCGCCACCTAGTGGCAACAGGAAATGTCATGGCTTTAATTTTGTTGTACTGATTTTCACAGGTTCATCGTGGCCACCTCAAAAGCGGTGAATATCACCATCAGTCCCTTGTGATGCTTCAGTGCAAAAATTGTGACTTTAAACTGAACGCCGCACCCTGGTGGCAACGCGGTTCACCATGAAAGATGAAGTGGCTTTTGAGGGGCTTGGAAAGTTTAAAAAGTCTTGAAATTTGGCGCACACCTCCAATGTGGTTAAGGCTTTGTTGTTATGTGATCATTTTCATTGAATATCCCAAAATGGCTCCACAGCGCCCCCTACAAAATTTCAAAATCACAGCCCCTGCTCTGTGTTTTATGTATGAGTCTGAAACCTGGTAAGCTTATAGGAGATATCAAGATGTACAAAAAAGTCTTTTTGAGCAATATCCCAAATCCAACAGGAAGTCAGCCATTTTAAAATTAATGTGCAATTTTGGCAACATTTTCCCCTCTTTTCAGGCATCGTTCTTTGACGAACTCCTCCAAGGGATTTCATCAGATTGCACTATTCTTCAGTGTGTGGAATCCAAAGACCTTTGTGTTGTTAAATTGTGAAGCTTTTTACGTTCAGGGAAACGGGGTGGTTATGGCGGCACGTAGACTCTCAATCACTCGCCAAAACGCAGTAATCTGCTGTTACTCAAAAACACAATGTCCAATCTCACCCAAAGGTCGCAGGCATAATGAGACTCGAGTTCGGAAATGTTTGTTATGCCATTTGTACATAATGGTTAGAGTGCCACCTAGTGGAACGACTAGCTAATCATGAATGAATGAGTTGAAATGTTAGCTGGTGGTTAAATGCATGAATTCCATCAATGTGACATCAGATCAGAGGTGCTGGTTTTAGGTGTTGGGCGTGGCTCGACGCGCCGGGGGTGCTCGGGCCCTCATAACGCTGCTTGCAGCTTTAATTATTATTATTATTATTATTCACCCCAAACAAGGGCCTTTTTGAGGGCCTAAACATGCTCAAAAACTCATGAAATTTTGCACACATGCCAGGTCTGGTGAAAAATTTTGTATTTTAATGGTTTTACATATGAGCACTGGGAAATGGCTCTACAGCGCCACCTATGCCTTGTTAAATGCAGCCCTACGACCACATCGTTTGAGCTACATGTATGAAATTTGGCACACATGTGTATCATGCCAAGACGAACAAAAAAGTCTGTGGGCCCATTGACGCAAACCCAACAGGAAGTCCGCCATTTGGAAGAGAAGGTGACATTTTGGCTCTAATTTTGCCATTTCCATGCCTCGAACTTTTGCGAACTCCTCCTTGGGGTTTCATTTCTTAACCTTCAAATTTGGACAGTGTCAACTACACCCTTGTGCCATGTTAAATTGCGGAGCTTTTGAGTTTTCACAATACTATGAGGCCGTGGCGCCATGGCGAATTTCGATGACTCGCCATGAAAATCTTATTGCCTCTCATTTTGTCATACATTTTCTGACCTTGACCAAAGTGAACACATATGATAAGGCTCCACCCCTGAACATATTTCAACTGCCATATTTGACATCAAGGACAGCGCCACCTAGTGGGAACAGGAAATGTCATGTTTTACACTTTGGGGTACAGTATAGTGATGGGTGACATCTGCAGCCTCAAATTTCTCCAGGAAAGCCTTAAGGAGTTGGTCTTGGGTTACAGTGAAAACTGTGAGTTTTCGCGAAAGGGTGTGACCCCAGCAGCATGGCGAACTTTGATGTCACGCCATGAAGAAACAAATTAGTATAACTCAATGAAATCCAGTCTGATCAGTACCAGACTTTACAGGCATGATGTCAGACGCGCCCTGAACAGATTGATGTGCCCATTGTCGGAAATACGGACAGCGCCACCTAGTGGCAACAGGAAATGTCATGGCTTTAATTTTGTTGTACTGATTTTCACAGGTTCATCGTGGCCACCTCAAAAGCGGTGAATATCACCATCAGTCCCTCGTGATGCTTCAGTGCAAAAATTGTGACTTTAAACTGAACGGCGCACCCTGGTGGCAACGCTGTTCACCATGAAAGATGAAGTGGCTTTTGAGGGTCTTGGCAAGTTTATAGAGGCTTGAAATTTGGCACACACCTCCAATGTGACGAAGGCTTTGTTGTTATGTGATCATTTTCATTGAATATCCCAAAATGGCTCCACAGCGCCCCCTACAAAATTTCAAAACCACAGCCCCAGCTCTGTGTTTTATGTATGAATCTGAAACCTGGTAGGCTTATAGGAGATATCAAGATGTACAAAAAAGTCTCTTGGAGCAATATCCCAAATCCAACAGGAAGTCAGCCATTTTAAAATTAATGTGCAATTTTGGCGACATTTTCTCCTCTTTTCAGGCTTCATACTTTGACGAACTCCTCCAAGGGATTTCATCATATTGAACCATTCTCCAGTGTGTGGAATCTAAAGACCTTTGTGATGTTAAATTGCGAAGCTTTTTACGTCCAGGGAAACGGGGTGGTTATGGCGGCACTTAGAGTTTGAATCACTCGCCAAAAAGCAGTAATCTGCTGTCACTCAAAAACACAATGTCCAATCTCTCCCAAACGTCTCAGGTGTGATGAGACTCGAGCTTGGAAGTGTTTGTTATGCCATTTGTCAGTAATGGTTAGAGCGCCACCTAGTGGGACGACTATAATGATGATTGAATGAGATGAAATGTTAGCTGGTGGTTAAATGCATGAATTCCATCAATGTGACATCAGATCGGACATGCTGGTTTTAGGTGTTGGGCGTGGCTCGACGCGCCGGGGGTGCGAGGGCCCTCATAACGCTGCTTGCAGCTTTAATTATTATTATTATTATTCAGGCGAAACAAGGGCCTTTTTGAGGGCCTAAACATGCTCAAAAACTCATGAAATTTTGCACACATGCCAGGTCTGGTGAAAAATTTTGTATTTTAATGGTTTTACATATGAGCACTGGGAAATGGCTCTACAGCGCCACCTATGCCTTGTTAAATGCAGCCCTACGACCACATCGTTTGAGCTACATGTATGAAATTTGGCACACATGTGTATCATGCCAAGACGAACAAAAAAGTCTGTGGGCCCATTGACGCAAACCCAACAGGAAGTCCGCCATTTGGAAGAGAAGGTGACATTTTGGCTCTAATTTTGCCATTTCCATGCCTCGAACTTTTGCGAACTCCTCCTTGGGATTTGGTCGTATAAGCTTCATCTTTGGTCAGTTTCAACTACACACCTGGGCCATGTTAAATTGCGGAGCTTTTGAGTTTTCACAATACCATGAGGCCGTGGCGCCATGGCGAATTTCGATGACTCGCCATGAAAATCTTATTGCCTCTCATTTTGTCATACATTTTCTGACCTTGACCAAAGTGAACACATATGATAAGGCTCCACCCCTGAACATATTTCAACTGCCATATTTGACACCAGGGACAGCGCCACCTAGTGGGAACAGGAAATGTCATGTTTTACACTTTGGGGTACAGTATTGTGATGGGTGACATCTGCAGCCTCAAATTTCTCCAGGAAAGCCTTAAGGAGTTGGTCTTGGGTTACAGTGAAAACTGTGACTTTTCGCAAAAGGGTGTGACCCCAGTGGCATGGCGAACTTTGATGTCACGCCATGAAGAAACAAATTAGTATAACTCAATGAAATCCAGTCTGATCAGTACCAGACTTTACAGGCATGATGTCAGACCCGCCCTGAACAGATTGATGTGCCCATTGTCGGGAATACGGACAGCGCCACCTAGTGGGAACAGGAAATGTCATGGCTTTAATTTTGTTGTACTGATTTTCACAGGTTCATCGTGGCCACCTCAAAAGCGGTGAATATCACCATCAGTCCCTTGTGATGCTTCAGTGCAAAAATTGTGACTTTAAACTGAACGGCGCACCCTGGTGGCAACGCGGTTCACCATGAAAGATGAAGTGGCTTTTGAGGGGCTTGGAAAGTTTAAAAAGTCTTGAAATTTGGCGCACACCTCCAATGTGGTTAAGGCTTTGTTGTTATGTGATCATTTTCATTGAATATCCCAAAATGGCTCCACAGCGCCCCCTACAAAATTTCAAAATCACAGCCCCTGCTCTGTGTTTTATGTATGAGTCTGAAACCTGGTAGGCTTATAGGAGATATCAAGATGTACAAAAAAGTCTTTTGGAGCAATATCCCAAATCCAACAGGAAGTCAGCCATTTTAAAATTAATGTGCAATTTTGGCAACATTTTCCCGTCTTTCCAGGCATCGTTCTTTGCCGAACTCCTCCAAGGGATTTCATCATATTGCACTATTCTTCAGTGTGTGGAATCCAAAGACCTTTGTGTTGTTAAATTGCGAAGCTTTTTACGTTCAGGGAAACGGGGTGGTTATGGCGGCACGTAGACTCTCAATCACTCGCCAAAACGCAGTAATATGCTGTCACTCAAAAACACAATGTCCAATCTCACCCAAAGGTCGCAGGCATAATGAGACTCGAGTTCGGAAATGTTTGTTATGCCATTTGTACATAATGGTTAGAGTGCCACCTAGTGGAACGACTAGCTAATCATGAATGAATGAGTTGAAATGTTAGCTGGTGGTTAAATGCATGAATTCCATCAATGTGACATCGATCGGACGTGCTGGTTTTAGGTGTTGGGCGTGGCTCGACGTGCCGGGGGTGCGAGGGCCCTCATAACGCTGCTTGCAGCTTTAATTATTATTATTATTATTATTATTATTATTATTATTATTATTCACCCCAAACAAGGGCCTTTTTGAGGGCCTAAACATGCTCAAAAACTCATGAAATTTTGCACACATGCCAGGTCTGGTGAAAAATTTTGTATTTTAATGGTTTTACATATGAGCACTGGGAAATGGCTCTACAGCGCCACCTATGCCTTGTTAAATGCAGCCCTACGACCACATCGTTTGAGCTACATGTATGAAATTTGGCACACATGTGTATCATGCCAAGACGAACAAAAAAGTCTGTGGGCCCATTGACGCAAACCCAACAGGAAGTCCGCCATTTGGAAGAGAAGGTGACATTTTGGCTCTAATTTTGCCATTTCCATGCCTCGAACTTTTGCGAACTCCTCCTTGGGGTTTGATTTCATAACCTTCATATTTGGTCAGTGTCAACTACACCCTTGTGCCATGTTAAATTGCGGAGCTTTTGAGTTTTCACAATACCATGAGGCCGTGGCGCCATGGCGAATTTTGATGACTCGCCATGAAAATCTTATTGCCTCTCATTTTGTCATACATTTTCTGACCTTGACCAAAGTGAACACATATGATAAGGCTCCACCCCTGAACATATTTCAACTGCCATATTTGACATCAAGGACAGCGCCACCTAGTGGGAACAGGAAATGTCATGTTTTACACTTTGGGGTACAGTATAGTGATGGGTGACATCTGCAGCCTCAAATTTCTCCAGGAAAGCCTTAAGGAGTTGGTCTTGGGTTACAGTGAAAACTGTGAGTTTTCGCGAAAGGGTGTGACCCCAGCAGCATGGCGAACTTTGATGTCACGCCATGAAGAAACAAATTAGTATAACTCAATGAAATCCAGTCTGATCAGTACCAGACTTTACAGGCATGATGTCAGACCCGCCCTGAACAGATTGATATGCCCATTGTCGGGAATACGGACAGCGCCACCTAGTGGGAACAGGAAATGTCATGGCTTTAATTTTGTTGTACTGATTTTCACAGGTTCATCGTGGCCAACTCAAAAGCGGTGAATATCACCATCAGTCCCTCGTGATGCTTCAGTGCAAAAATTGTGACTTTAAACTGAACGGCGCACCCTGGTGGCAACGCGGTTCATCATGAAAGATGAAGTGGCTTTTGAGGGGCTTGGAAAGTTTATAGAGGCTTGAAATTTGGCACACACCTCCAAATGGATGAAGGCATTGTTGTTATGTAACCATTTTCCTTGAATAGCGCAAAATGTCTCCACAGCGCCCCCTACAATATTTCAAAACATCAGCCCCTGCTCTGTGTTTCATCTATGAGTCTGACACTTGGTAAGCTTGTGTAAGATATCAAGATGTACAAAAAAGTCTCTTGGAGCAATATGCCAAATCCAACAGGAAGTCAGCCATTTTAAAATTAATGTGTAATTTTGATGACATTTTCCCCCCTTTTCAGGCCTCATACTTTGACGAACTCCTCCAAGGGATTTCATCATATTGAAGCATTCTTCAGTGTGTAGAATCTAAAGACCTTTGTGATGTTAAATTGCGAAGCTTTTTCCGTTCAGGGAAACGGGGTGGTCATGGCGGCACGTAGAGTTTCAATCACTCGCAAAAAGCAGTAATCTGTTGTCACTAAAAAACACAATGTCCAATCTCTCCCAAAGGTCGCAGGTGTGATGAGACTCGAGCTTGGAAATGTTTGTTATGCTATTTGTCAATAATGGTTAGAGCGCCACCTAGTGGCATGACTATAATCCTGGTTGAATAAGATGAAATGTTAGCTGGTGATTAAAAGCATGAAATCCATCAATGTGACATCACATCGGACGTGCCGGTTTGAGGTGTTGGCAGTGGCTCGACGTGCCGGGGGTGCGAGGGCCCTCATAACGCTGCTTGCAGCTTTAATTATTATTAGGGCCCGAGCACTGAGAGTGCGAAGGCCCTATTGTATCTGCTCCGTTTCTTATTATTATTATTATTATTATTATTATTATTATTATTCACCCCAAACAAGGGCCTTTTTGAGGGCCTAAACATGCTCAAAAACTCATGAAATTTTGCACACATGCCAGGTCTGGTGAAAAATTTTGTATTTTAATGGTTTTACATATGAGCACTGGGAAATGGCTCTACAGCGCCACCTATGCCTTGTTAAATGCAGCCCTACGACCACATCGTTTGAGCTACATGTATGAAATTTGGCACACATGTGTATCATGCCAAGACGAACAAAAAAGTCAGTGGGCCCATTGACCCAAACCCAACAGGAAGTCCGCCATTTGGAAGAGAAGGTGACATTTTGGCTCTAATTTTGCCATTTCCATGCCTCGAACTTTTGCGAACTCCTCCTTGGGGTTTCATTTCTTAACCTTCAAATTTGGACAGTGTCAACTACACCCTTGTGCCATGTTAAATTGCGGAGCTTTTGAGTTTTCACAATACTATGAGGCCGTGGCGCCATGGCGAATTTCGATGACTCGCCATGAAAATCTTATTGCCTCTCATTTTGTCATACATTTTCTGACCTTGACCAAAGTGAACACATATGATAAGGCTCCACCCCTGAACATATTTCAACTGCCATATTTGACATCAAGGACAGCGCCACCTAGTGGGAACAGGAAATGTCATGTTTTACACTTTGGGGTACAGTATAGTGATGGGTGACATCTGCAGCCTCAAATTTCTCCAGGAAAGCCTTAAGGAGTTGGTCTTGGGTTACAGTGAAAACTGTGAGTTTTCGCGAAAGGGTGTGACCCCAGCAGCATGGCGAACTTTGATGTCACGCCATGAAGAAACAAATTAGTATAACTCAATGAAATCCAGTCTGATCAGTACCAGACTTTACAGGCATGATGTCAGACGCGCCCTGAACAGATTGATGTGCCCATTGTCGGAAATACGGACAGCGCCACCTAGTGGCAACAGGAAATGTCATGGCTTTAATTTTGTTGTACTGATTTTCACAGGTTCATCGTGGCCACCTCAAAAGCGGTGAATATCACCATCAGTCCCTCGTGATGCTTCAGTGCAAAAATTGTGACTTTAAACTGAACGGCGCACCCTGGTGGCAACGCTGTTCACGATGAAAGATGAAGTGGCTTTTGAGGGTCTTGGCAAGTTTATAGAGGCTTGAAATTTGGCACACACCTCCAATGTGACGAAGGCTTTGTTGTTATGTGATCATTTTCATTGAATAGCGTGAAATTGCTCCACAGCGCCCCCTACAAAATTTCAAAACCACAGCCCCAGCTCTGTGTTTTATGTATGAATCTGAAACCTGGTAGGCTTATAGGAGATATCAAGATGTACAAAAAAGTCTCTTGGAGCAATATCCCAAATCCAACAGGAAGTCAGCCATTTTAAAATTAATGTGAAATTTTGGCGACATTTTCTCCTCTTTTCAGGCTTCATACTTTGACGAACTCCTCCAAGGGATTTCATCATATTGAACCATTCTCCAGTGTGTGGAATCTAAAGACCTTTGTGATTTTAAATTGCGAAGCTTTTTACGTCCAGGGAAACGGGGTGGTTATGGCGGCACTTAGAGTTTGAATCACTCGCCAAAAAGCAGTAATCTGCTGTCACTCAAAAACACAATATCCAATCTCTCCCAAAGGTCGCAGGCGTGATGAGACTCGAGCTCGGAAATGTTTGTTATGCCATTTGTACATAATGGTTAGAGCGCCACCTAGTGGAACGACTAACTAATCATGAATGAATGAGTTGAAATGTTAGCTGGTGGTTAAATGCATGAATTCCATCAATGTGACATCAGATCGGAGGTGCTGGTTTTAGGTGTTGGGCGTGGCTCGACGTGCCGGGGGTGCGAGGGCCCTCATAACGCTGCTTGCAGCTTTAATTATTATTATTATTATTATTATTCAGGCAAAACAAGGGCCTTTTTGAGGGCCTAAACATGCTCAAAAACTCATGAAATTTTGCACACATGCCAGGTCTGGTGAAAAATTTTGTATTTTAATGGTTTTACATATGAGCACTGGGAAATGGCTCTACAGCGCCACCTATGCCTTGTTAAATGCAGCCCTACGACCACATCGTTTGAGCTACATGTATGAAATTTGGCACACATGTGTATCATGCCAAGACGAACAAAAAAGTCTGTGGGCCCATTGACGCAAACCCAACAGGAAGTCCGCCATTTGGAAGAGAAGGTGACATTTTGGCTCTAATTTTGCCATTTCCATGCCTCGAACTTTTGCGAACTCCTCCTTGGGGTTTCATTTCATAACCTTCAAATTTGGACAGTGTCAACTACACCCTTGTGCCATGTTAAATTGCGGAGCTTTTGAGTTTTCACAATACTATGAGGCCGTGGCGCCATGGCGAATTTCGATGACTCGCCATGAAAATCTTATTGCCTCTCATTTTGTCATACATTTTCTGACCTTGACCAAAGTGAACACATATGATAAAGCTCCACCCCTGAACATATTTCAACTGCCATATTTGACCTCAAGGACAGCGCCACCTAGTGGGAACAGGAAATGTCATGTTTTACACTTTGGGGTACAGTATAGTGATGGGTGACATCTGCAGCCTCAAATTTCTCCAGGAAAGCCTTAAGGAGTTGGTCTTGGGTTACAGTGAAAACTGTGACTTTTCGTGAAAGGGTGTGACCCCAGCAGCATGGCGAACTTTGATGTCACGCCATGAAGAAACAAATTAGTATAACTCAATGAAATCCAGTCTGATCAGTACCAGACTTTACAGGCATGATGTCAGACCCGCCCTGAACAGATTGATGTGCCCATTGTCGGAAATACGGACAGCGCAACCTAGTGGGAACAGGAAATGTCATGGCTTTCATTTTGTTGTACTGATTTTCACAGGTTCATCGTGGCCACCTGAAAAGCGGTGAATATCACCATCAGTCCCTCGTGATGCTTCAGTGCAAAAATTGTGACTTTAAACTGAACGGCGCACCCTGGTGGCAACGCTGTTCACCATGAAAGATGAAGTGGCTTTTGAGGGTCTTGGTAAGTGTATAGAGGCTTGAAATTTGGCACACACCTCCAATGTGACGAAGGCTTTGTTGTCATGTGATCATTTTCATTGAATATCCCAAAATGGCTCCACAGCGCCCCCTACAAAATTTCAAAACAACAGCCCCAGCTCTGTGTTTTATGTATGAATCTGAAACCTGGTAGGCTTATAGGAGATATCAAGATGTACAAAAAAGTCTCTTGGAGCAATATCCCAAATCCAACAGGAAGTCAGCCATTTTAAAATTAATGTGTAATTTTGGCGACATTTTCCCCTCTTTTCAGGCTTCATACTTTGACGAACTCCTCCAAGGGATTTCATCAGATTGGACCGATCTGAAGTTTGTGGAATCTAAAGACCTTTGTGATGTTAAATTGCGAAGCTTTTTACGTTCAGGGAAACGGGGTGGTTATGGCGGCACTTAGAGTTTCAATCACTCACCAAAAAGCAGTAATCTGCTGTCACTCAAAAACACAATATCCAATCTCTCCCAAACGTCGCAGGTGTGATGAGACTCGAGCTCGGAAATGTTTGTTATGCCATTTGTCGGTAATAGTTAGAGCGCCACCTAGTGGGACGACTATAATCATGGTTCAATGAGATGAAATGTTAGCTGGTGGTTAAATGCATGAATTCCATCAATGTGACATCACATCGGACGTGCTGGTTTTAGGTGTTGGGCGTGGCTCGACACGCCAGGGTGCGAAGGCCCTCATAACGCTGCTTGCAGCTTTAATTAGGGCCCGAGCACTGACAGTGCGAAGGCCCTATTGTAATTGCTCTGTTTATTATTATTAGGGCCCGAGCACTGACAGTGCGAAGGCCCTATTGTAATTGCTCTGTTTATTATTATTATTATTAGGGCCCGAGCACTGATAGTGCGAAGGCCCTATTGTAATTGCTCTGTTTATTATTATTATTATTATTATTAGGGCCCGAGCACCGAGAGTGCGAAGGCCCTATTGTATCTGCTCCGTTTCTTATTATTATTATTATTATTATTATTATTATTATTATTATTATTCAGGCAAAACAAGGGCCTTTTTGAGGGCCTAAACATGCTCAAAAACTCATGAAATTTTGCACACATGCCAGGTCTGGTGAAAAATTTTGTATTTTAATGGTTTTACATATGAGCACTGGGAAATGGCTCTACAGCGCCACCTATGCCTTGTTAAATGCAGCCCTACGACCACATCGTTTCAGCTACATGTATGAAATTTGGCATACATGTGTATCATGCCGAGTCGAACAAAAAAGTCTGTGGGCCCATTGATGCAAACCCAACAGGAAGTCCGCCATTTGGAAGAGAAGGTGACATTTTGGCTCTAATTTTGCCATTTCCATGCCTCGAACTTTTGCGAACTCCTCCTTGGGATTTAGTTGTATAAGCTTCATCTTTGGTCAGTGTCAACTACACACCTGGGCCATGTTAAATTGCGGAGCTTTTGAGTTTTCACAATACTATGAGGCCGTGGCGCCATGGCGAATTTCGATGACTCGCCATGAAAATCTTATTGCCTCTCATTTTGTCATACATTTTCTGACCTTGACCAAAGTGAACACATATGATAAGGCTCCACCCCTGAACATATTTCAACTGCCATATTTGACACCAGGGACAGCGCCACCTAGTGGGAACAGGAAATGTCATGTTTTACACTTTGGGGTACAGTATAGTGATGGGTGACACCTGCAGCCTCAAATTTCTCCAGGAAAGCCTTAAGGAGTTGGTCTTGGGTTACAGTGAAAACTGTGACTTTTCGCAAAAGGGTGTGACCCCAGCAGCATGGCGAACTTTGATGTCACGCCATGAAGAAACAAATTAGTATAACTCAATGAAATCCAGTCTGTTCAGTACCAGACTTTACAGGCATGATGTCAGACCCGCCCTGAACAGATTGATGTGCCCATTGTCGGGAATACGTACAGCGCCACCTAGTGGCAACAGGAAATGTCATGGCTTTAATTTTGTTGTACTGATTTTCACAGGTTCATCGTGGCCACCTCAAAAGCGGTGAATATCAACATCAGTCCCTCGTGATGCTTCAGTGCAAAAATTGTGACTTTAAACTGAACGGCGCACCCTGGTGGCAACGCTGTTCAACATGAAAGATGAAGTGGCTTTTGAGGGGCTTGCAAGTTTATAGAGGCTTGAAATTTGGCCCACACCTCCAAATGGATGAAGGCTTTGTTGTCATGTGATCATTTTCATTGAATAGCGCGAAATTGCTCCACAGCGCCCCCTACAAAATTTCAAAACAACAGCCCCTGCTCTGTGTTTCATCTATGAGTCTGAAACCTGGTAAGCTTATGGACAATATCAAGATGTACAAAAAAGTCTCTTGGAGCAATATCCCAAATCCAACAGGAAGTCAGCCATTTTAAAATTAATGTGCAATTTTGGCGACATTTTCCCCTCTTTTCAGGCTTCATACTTTGACGAACTCCTCCAAGGGATTTCATCATATTGAACCATTCTCCAGTGTGTGGAATCTAAAGACCTTTGTGATGTTAAATTGCGAAGCTTTTTACGTTCAAGGAAACGGGGTGGTCATGGCGGCACGTGGAGTTTCAATCACTGGCCAAAAAGCAGTAATATGCTGTCACTCAAAGACACAAAGTCCAATCTCTCCCAAAGGTCGCAGGCGTGATGAGACTCGAGCTCGGAAATGTTTGTTATGCCCTTTGTCTATAATGGTTAGAGCGCCACCTAGTGGGACGACTATACTCATGGTTGAACCAAATGAAATGTTAGCTGGTGGTTAAATGCATGAATTCCATCAATGTGACATCACATCGGACGTGCTGGTTTTAGGTGTTGGGCGTGGCTCGACACGCCAGGGTGCGAGGGCCCTCATAACGCTGCTTGCAGCTTTAATTATTATTATTATTTCGGCAAATGAATTGGCCGTTTGAGGGCCTAAACATGCTCGAAAACTCATGAAATTTTGCACACGCGTCAGGTCTGGTGAAAATTTACGTATTTTAATGTTCTCAGACATGGCCAGGGAAAATTAGCTCAGTAGCGCCACCTAGAAAAATGAAAAACGCGAGCCCCCGGTATGGGTATGACCTACATGTTTGAAAGTCGGTACACCTATATAATGTTCAGAGTCGAACAAAAAAGTCTATTATGGCAATGTCCTAAACCCAACAGGAAGTCCGCCATTTTGGATTGAAGGTGACATTTTGGCTCTGATTTTACCATTTCCATGCCTCGAACTTTGACGAACTCCTCCTTGGGGTTTGATTTCATAACCTTCATATTTGGTCATTGCCAACTACACCCTTATGCCATGTTAAATTGCGGAGCTTTTGAGTTTTCACAATACCATGAGGCCGTGGCGCCATGGCGAATTTCGATGACTCGCCATGAAAATCTTATTGCCTCTCATTCTGTCATACATGTTCCGATCTGGACCAAAGAGCACACATATGATAAGGCTCCATCCCTGAACATATTTCAACTGCCATATTTTACATCAGGGACAGCGCCACCTAGTGGGAACAGGAAATGTCATGTTTTACACTTTGGGGTACAGTATTGTGATGGGTGACATCTGCAGCCTCAAATTCCTCCAGGAAAGCCTTAAGGAGTTGGTCTTGGGTTACAGTGAAAACTGTGACTTTTCGCAAAAGGGTGTGACACCAGCGGCATGGCGAACTTTGATGTCACGCCATGAAGAAACAAATTAGTATAACTCAATGAAATCCAGTCTGATCAGTACCAGACTTTACAGGCATGATGTCAGACCCGCCCTGAACAGATTGATGTGCCCATTGTCGGGAATACGGACAGCGCCACCTAGTGGCAACAGGAAATGTCATGGCTTTAATTTTGTTGTACTGATTTTCACAGGTTCATCGTGGCCACCTCAAAAGCGGAGAATATCACCATCAGTCCCTCATGATGCTTCAGTGCAAAAATTGTGACTTTAAACTGAACGGCGCACCCTGGTGGCAACGCGGTCCACCATGAAAGATGAAGTGGCTTTTGAGGGGCTTGGAAAGTTTATAGAGGCTTGAAATTTGGCACACACCTCCAATGTGATGAAGGCTTTGTTGTTATGTGATCATTTTCATTGAATAGCGCGAAATGGCTCCACAGCGCCCCCTACAATATTTCAAAATATCAGCCCCTGCTCTGTGTTTTATGTATGATTCTGAAACCTGGTAAGCTTATAGGAGATATCAAGATGTACAAAAAAGTCTCTTGGAGCAATATCCCAAATCCAACAGGAAGTCAGCCATTTTAAAATTAATGTGCAATTTTGGCAACATTTTCCCATCTTTTCAGGCACCCTTCTTTGACGAACTCCTCCAAGGGATTTCATCAGATTGATGCGATCTCCTGTGTGTGGAATCTAAAGACCTTTGTGATGTTAAATTGCGAAGCTTTTTACGTCCAGGGAAACGGGGTGGTTATGGCGGCACTTAGAGTTTGAATCACTCGCCAAAAAGCAGTAATCTGCTGTCACTCAAAAACACAATGTCCAATCTCTCCCAAACGTCTCAGGTGTGATGAGACTCGAGCTTGGAAGTGTTTGTTATGCCATTTGTACATAATGGTTAGAGCGCCACCTAGTGGAACGACTAACTAATCATGAATGAATGAGTTGAAATGTTAGCTGGTGGTTAAATGCATGAATTCCATCAATGTGACATCAGATCGGACGTGCTGGTTTTAGGTGTTGGGCGTGGCTCGACGCGCCGGGGGTGCGAGGGCCCTCATAACGCTGCTTGCAGCTTTAATTATTATTATTATTCCGGCAAATGAATTGGCCGTTTGAGGGCCTAAACATGCTCGAAAACTCATGAAATTTTGCACACGCGTCAGGTCTGGTGAAAATTTACGTATTTTAATGTTCTCAGACATGGCCAGGGAAAATTAGCTCAGTAGCGCCATCTAGAAAAATGAAAAACGCGAGCCCCCGATATGGGTATGACCTACATGTTTGAAAGTCGGTACACCTATATAACGTTCAGAGTCGAACAAAAAAGTCTATTATGGCAATGTCCTAAACCCAACAGGAAGTCCGCCATTTTGGATTGAAGGTGACATTTTGGCTCTGATTTTACCGTTTCCATGCCTCGAACTTTAACGAACTCCTCCTTGGGGTTTGATTTCATAACCTTCATATTTGGTCAGTGCCAACTACACCCTTGTGCCATGTTAAATTGCGGAGCTTTTGAGTTTTCACAATACTATGAGGCCGTGGCGCCATGGCGAATTTCGATGACTCGCCATGAAAATCTTATTGCCTCTCATTTTGTCATACATTTTCTGACCTTGACCAAAGAGCACACATATGATAAGGCTCCACCCCTGAACATATTTCAACTGCCATATGTGACATAAGGGACAGCGCCACCTAGTGGGAACAGGAAATGTCATGTTTTACACTTTGGGGTACAGTATTGTTATGGGTGACATCTGCAGCCTCATATTTCTCCAGGAAAGCCTTAAGGAGTTGGTCTTGGGTTACAGTGAAAACTGTGAGTTTTCGCGAAAGGGTGTGACCCCAGCAGCATGGCGAACTTTGATGTCACGCCATGAAGAAACAAATTAGTATAACTCAATGAAATCCAGTCTGATCAGTACCAGACTTTACAGGCATGATGTCAGACCCGCCCTGAACAGATTGATGTGCCCATTGTCAGGAATATGAAGAGCGCCACCTAGTGGGGACAGGAAATGTCATGTCTTACACTTTGTTGTACTGATTTTCACAGGTTCATTGTGGACACCTCAAAAGCGGTGAATATCAACATCAGTCCTTCATGATGCTGCAGTGCGAATATTGTGACTTTATAGTGAACGGCGCACCCTGGTGGCAACGCTGTTCACCATGAAAAATGAAGTGGCCTTTGAGGGTCTTGGCAAGTTTATAGAGGCTTTAAATTTAGCACACCCCTCCAAATGGACGAAGGCTTTGTTGTCATGTGATCATTTTCATTGAATAGCGCGAAATGGCTCCACAGCGCCCCCTACAATATTTCAAAACCACAGCCCCTGCTCTGTGTTCTATGTATGAGTCTGAAACCTGGTAAGATTATAGGAGATATCAAGATGTACAAAAAAGTCTCTTGGTGCAATGTCCCAAATCCAACAGGAAGTCAGCCATTTTAAAATTAATGTGCAATTTTGGCAACATTTTACCCTCTTTTCAGGCACGGTTCTTTGACGTACTTCTCCAAGAGATTTCATCAGATTGATGCAATCTCCTGTGTGTGTAATCTAAAGACCTTTGTGATGTTAAATTGCGAAGCTTTTTACATTCAGGGAAACGGGATGGTCATGGCGGCACGTGGAGTTTCAATCACTCGCCAAAAAGCAGTAATCTGCTGTCACTCAAAGACACAATGTCCAATCTCTCCCAAAGCTCATAGGCGGGATGAGACTCGAGCTCGGAAATGTTTGTTATGCCATTTGTACATAATGGTTAGAGCGCCACCTAGTGGAACGACTAACTAATCACGAATGAATGAGTTGAAATGTTAGCTGGTGGTTAAATGCATGAATTCCATCAATGTGACATCAGATCGGATGTGCTGGTTTTAGGTGTTGGGCGTGGCTCGACGCGTCGGGGTTGCGAGGGCCCTCATAACGCTGCTTGCAGCTTTAATTATTAGGGCCCGAGCACTGACAGTGCGAAGGCCCTATTGTAATTGCTCTGTTTATTATTATTATTATTATTATTATTATTAGGGCCCGAGCACTGATAGTGCGAAGGCCCTATTGTAATTGCTCTGTTTATTATTATTATTATTATTATTATTATTATTTCGGCAAATGAATTGGCCGTTTGAGGGCCTAAACATGCTCGAAAACTCATGAAATTTTGCACACGCGTCAGGTCTGGTGAAAATTTACGTATTTTAATGTTCTCAGACATGGCCAGGGAAAATTAGCTCAGTAGCGCCACCTAGAAAAATGAAAAACGCGAGCCCCCGATATGGGTATGACCAACATGTTTGAAAGTCGGTACACCTATATAACGTTCAGAGTCGAACAAAAAAGTCTATTATGGCAATGTCCTAAACCCAACAGGAAGTCCGCCATTATGGATTGAAGGTGACATTTTGGCTCTGATTTTACCGTTTCCATGCCTCGAACTTTTGCGAACTCCTCCTTGGGGTTTCATTTCATAACCTTCAAATTTGGACAGTGTCAACTACACCCTTGTGCCATGTTAAATTGCGGAGCTTTTGAGTTTTCACAATACTATGAGGCCGTGGCGCCATGGCGAATTTCGATGACTCGCCATGAAAATCTTATTGCCTCTCATTCTGTCATACATGTTCCGATCTGGACCAAAGAGCACACATATGATAAGGCTCCACCCCTGAACCTATTTCAACTGCCATATTTGACATCAAGGACAGCGCCACCTAGTGGGAACAGGAAATGTCATGTTTTACACTTTGGGGTACAGTATAGTGATGGGTGACATCTGCAGCCTCAAATTTCTCCAGGAAAGCCTTAAGGAGTTGGTCTTGGGTTACAGTGAAAACTGTGAGTTTTCGCGAAAGGGTGTGACCCCAGCAGCATGGCGAACTTTGATGTCACGCCATGAAGAAACAAATTAGTATAACTCAATGAAATCCAGTCTGATTAGTACCAGACTTTACAGGCATGATGTCAGACCCGCCCTGAACAGATTGATGTGCCCATTGTCGGAAATACGGACAGCGCCACCTAGTGGGAACAGGAAATGTCATGGCTTTCATTTTGTTGTACTGATTTTCACAGGTTCATCGTGGCCACCTGAAAAGCGGTGAATATCACCATCAGTCCCTCGTGATGCTTCAGTGCAAACATTGTGACTTTAAACTGAACGGCGCACCCTGGTGGCAACGCTGTTCACCATGAAAGATGAAGTGGCTTTTGAGGGTCTTGGCAAGTGTATAGAGGCTTGAAATTTGGCACACACCTCCAATGTGACGAAGGCTTTGTTGTCATGTCATAATTTTCATTGAATATCCCAAAATGGCTCCACAGCGCCCCCTACAAAATTTCAAAACCACAGCCCCAGCTCTGTGTTTTATGTATGAATCTGAAACCTGGTAGGCTTATAGGAGATATCAAGATGTACAAAAAAGTCTCTTGGAGCAATATCCCAAATCCAACAGGAAGTCAGCCATTTTAAAATTAATGTGTAATTTTGGCGACATTTTCCCCTCTTTTCAGGCTTCATACTTTGACGAACTCCTCCAAGGGATTTCATCAGATTGGACCGATCTGAAGTTTGTGGAATCTAAAGACCTTTGTGATGTTAAATTGCGAAGCTTTTTACGTCCAGGGAAACGGGGTGGTTATGGCGGCACTTAGAGTTTGAATCACTCGCCAAAAAGCAGTAATCTGCTGTCACTCAAAAACACAATGTCCAATCTCTCCCAAACGTCTCAGGTGTGATTAGACTCGAGCTCGGAAGTGTTTGTTATGCCATTTGTACATAATGGTTAGAGCGCCACCTAGTGGAACGACTAACTAATCATGAATGAATGAGTTGAAATGTTAGCTGGTGGTTAAATGCATGAATTCCATCAATGTGACATCAGATCGGACGTGCTGGTTTTAGGTGTTGGGCGTGGCTCGACGCGCCGGGGGTGCGAGGGCCCTCATAACGCTGCTTGCAGCTTTAATTATTATTATTATTATTATTATTATTATTAGGGCCCGAGCACTGACAGTGCGAAGGCCCTATTGTAATTGCTCTGTTTATTAGGGCCCGAGCACTGACAGTGCGAAGGCCCTATTGTAATTGCTCTGTTTATTATTAGGGCCCGAGCACCGAGAGTGCGAAGGCCCTATTGTATCTGCTCCGTTTCTTATTAGGGCCCGAGCACCGAGAGTGCGAAGGCCCTATTGTATCTGCTCTGTTTCTTATTATTATTATTATTATTATTATTATTATTATTATTATTATTATTATTATTATTATTATTCACCCCAAACAAGGGCCTTTTTGAGGGCCTAAACATGCTCAAAAACTCATGAAATTTTGCACACATGCCAGGTCTGGTGAAAAATTTTGTATTTTAATGGTTTTACATATGAGCACTGGGAAATGGCTCTACAGCGCCACCTATGCCTTGTTAAATGCAGCCCTACGACCACATGGTTTGAGCTACATGTATGAAATTTGGCACACATGTGTATCATGCCAAGACGAACAAAAAAGTCTGTGGGCCCATTGACGCAAACCCAACAGGAAGTCCGCCATTTGGAAGAGAAGGTGACATTTTGGCTCTAATTTTGCCATTTCCATGCCTCGAACTTTTGCGAACTCCTCCTTGGGGTTTCATTTCATAACCTTCAAATTTGGACAGTGTCAACTACACCCTTGTGCCATGTTAAATTGCGGAGCTTTTGAGTTTTCACAATACTATGAGGCCGTGGCGCCGTGGCGAATTTCGATGACTCGCCATGAAAATCTTATTGCCTCTCATTTTGTCATACATTTTCTGACCTTGACCAAAGTGAACACATATGATAAGGCTCCACCCCTGAACATATTTCAACTGCCAAATTTGACATCAAGGACAGCGCCACCTAGTGGGAACAGGAAATGTCATGTTTTACACTTTGGGGTACAGTATAGTGATGGGTGACATCTGCAGCCTCAAATTTCTCCAGGAAAGCATTAAGGAGTTGGTCTTGGGTTACAGTGAAAACTGTGAGTTTTCGCGAAAGGGTGTGACCCCAGCAGCATGGCGAACTTTGATGTCACGCCATGAAGAAACAAATTAGTATAACTCAATGAAATCCAGTCTGATCAGTACCAGACTTTACAGGCATGATGTCAGACCCGCCCTGAACAGATTGATGTGCCCATTGTCGGAAATACGGACAGCGCCACCTAGTGGCAACAGGAAATGTCATGGCTTTAACTTTGTTGTACTGATTTTCACAGGTTGATCGTGGCCACCTCAAAAGCGGTGAATATCACCATCAGTCCCTCGTGATGCTTCAGTGCAAAAATTGTGACTTTAAACTGAACGGCGCACCCTGGTGGCAACGCTGTTCACCATGAAAGATGAAGTGGCTTTTGAGGGGCTTGGAAAGTTTAAAAAGTCTTGAAATTTGGCGCACACCTCCAATGTGGATAAGGCTTTGTTGTTATGTGATCATTTTCATTGAATATCCCAAAATGGCTCCACAGCGCCCCCTACAAAATTTCAAAATCACAGCCCCTGCTCTGTGTTTTATGTATGAGTCTGAAACCTGGTAAGCTTATAGGAGATATCAAGATGTACAAAAAAGTCTCTTGGAGCAATATCCCAAATCCAACAGGAAGTCAGCCATTTTAAAATTAATGTGCAATTTTGGCAACATTTTCCCCTCTTTTCAGGCATCGTTCTTTGACGAACTCCTCCAAGGGATTTCATCAGATTGCACTATTCTTCAGTGTGTGGAATCCAAAGACCTTTGTGTTGTTAAATTGCGAAGCTTTTTACGTTCAGGGAAACGGGGTGGTTATGGCCGCACGTAGACTCTCAATCACTCGCCAAAAAGCAGTAATCTGCTGTCACTCAAAAACACAATGTCCAATCTCTCCCAAACGTCTCAGGTGTGATGAGACTCGAGCTTGGAAGTGTTTGTTATGCCATTTGTCAGTAATGGTTAGAGCGCCACCTAGTGGGACGACTATAATGATGATTGAATGAGATGAAATGTTAGCTGGTGGTTAAATGCATGAATTCCATCAATGTGACATCAGATCGGAGGTGCTGGTTGTAGGTGTTGGGCGTGGCTCGACGCGATGGGGTGCGAGGGCCCTCATAACGCTGCTTGCAGCTTTAATTATTATTATTATTATTATTTCGGCAAATGAATTGGCCGTTTGAGGGCCTAAACATGCTCGAAAACTCATGAAATTTTGCACACGCGTCAGGTCTGGTGAAAATTTACGTATTTTAATGTTTTCAGACATGGCCAGGGAAAATTAGCTCAGTAGCGCCACCTAGAAAAATGAAAAACGCGAACCCCCGGTATGGGTATGACCTACATGTTTGAAAGTCGGTACACCTATATAATGTTCAGAGTCGAACAAAAAAGTCTATTATGGCAATGTCCTAAACCCAACAGGAAGTCCGCCATTTTGGATTGAAGGTGACATTTTGGCTCTGATTTTACCATTTCCATGCCTCGAACTTTGACGAACTCCTCCTTGGGGTTTGATTTCATAACCTTCATATTTGGTCAGTGCCAACTACACCCTTATGCCATGTTAAATTGCGGAGCTTTTGAGTTTTCACAATACCATGAGGCCGTGGCGCCATGGCGAATTTCGATGACTCGCCATGAAAATCTTATTGCCTCTCATTCTGTCATAGATTTTCTGACCTTGACCAAAGTGAACACATATGATAAGGCTCCATCCCTGAACATATTTCAACTGCCATATTTTACATCAGGGACAGCGCCACCTAGTGGGAACAGGAAATGTCATGTTTTACACTTTGGGGTACAGTATTGTGATGGGTGACATCTGCAGCCTCAAATTTCTCCAGGAAAGCCTTAAGGAGTTGGTCTTGGGTTACAGTGAAAACTGTGACTTTTCGCAAAAGGGTGTGACCCCAGCATCATGGCGAACTTTGATGTCACGCCATGAAGAAACAAATTAGTATAACTCAATGAAATCCAGTCTGATCAGTACCAGACTTTACAGGCATGATATCAGACCCGCCCTGAACAGATTGATGTGCCCATTGTCGGGAATACGGACAGCGCCACCTAGTGGCAACAGGAAATGTCATGGCTTTAATTTTGTTGTACTGATTTTCACAGGTTCATCGTGGCCACCTCAAAAGCGGAGAATATCACCATCAGTCCCTCATGATGCTTCAGTGCAAAAATTGTGACTTTAAACTGAACGGCGCACCCTGGTGGCAACGCGGTCCACCATGAAAGATGAAGTGGCTTTTGAGGGGCTTGGAAAGTTTATAGAGGCTTGAAATTTGGCACACACCTCCAATGTGATGAAGGCTTTGTTGTCATGTGATCATTTTCATTGAATAGCGCGAAATGGCTCCACAGCGCCCCCTACAATATTTCAAAATATCAGCCCCTGCTCTGTGTTTTATGTATGATTCTGAAACCTGGTAAGCTTATGGAAAATATCAAGATGTACAAAAAAGTCTCTTGGAGCAATATCCCAAATCCAACAGGAAGTCAGCCATTTTAAAATTAATGTGTAATTTTGGCGACATTTTCCCCTCTTTTCAGCCTTCATACTTTGACGAACTCCTCCAAGGGATTTCATCATATTGAACCATTCTCCAGTGTGTGGAATCTAAAGACCTTTGTGATGTTAAATTGCGAAGCTTTTTACGTTCAAGGAAACGGGGTGGTCATGGCGGCACGTGGAGTTTCAATCACTCGCCAAAAAGCAGTAATATGCTGTCACTCAAAGACACAAAGTCCAATCTCTCCCAAAGGTCGCAGGCGTGATGAGACTCGAGCTCGGAAATGTTTGTTATTCCCTTTGTCTATAATGGTTAGAGCGCCACCTAGTGGGACGACTATACTCATGGTTGAACCAAATGAAATGTTAACTGGTGGTTAAATGCATGAATTTCATCAATGTGACATCAGATCGGACGTGCTGGTTGTAGGTGTTGGGCGTAGCTCGACGCGATGGGGTGCGAGGGCCCTCATAACGCTGCTTGCAGCTTTAATTATTATTAGGGCCCGAGCACTGAGAGTGCGAAGGCCCTATTGTATCTGCTCCGTTTCTTATTATTATTATTATTATTATTATTATTATTATTATTATTATTATTCACCCCAAACAAGGGCCTTTTTGAGGGCCGAAACATGCTCAAAAACTCATGAAATTTTGCACACATGCCAGGTTTGGTGAAAAATTTTGTATTTTAATGGTTTTACATATGAGCACTGGGAAATGGCTCTAGAGCGCCACCTATGCCTTGTTAAATGCAGCCCTACGACCACATGGTTTGAGCTACATGTATGAAATTTGGCACACATGTGTATCATGCCAAGACGAACAAAAAAGTCTGTGGGCCCATTGACGCAAACCCAACAGGAAGTCCGCCATTTGGAAGAGAAGGTGACATTTTGGCTCTAATTTTGCCATTTCCATGCCTCGAACTTTTGCGAACTCCTCCTTGGGGTTTCATTTCATAACCTTCAAATTTGGACAGTGTCAACTACACCCTTGTGCCATGTTAAATTGCGGAGCTTTTGAGTTTTCACAATACTATGAGGCCGTGGCGCCATGGCGAATTTCGATGACTCGCCATGAAAATCTTATTGCCTCTCATTTTGTCATACATTTTCTGACCTTGACCAAAGAGCACACATATGATAAGGCTCCACCCCTGAACATATTTCAAGTGCCATATTTGACATAAGGGCCAGCGCCACCTAGTGGGAACAGGAAATGTCATGTTTTACACTTTGGGGTACAGTATTGTGATGGGTGACATCTGCAGCCTCAAATTTCTCCAGGAAAGCCTTAAGGAGTTGGTCTTGGGTTACAGTGAAAACTGTGAGTTTTCGCGAAAGGGTGTGACCCCAGCAGCATGGCGAACTTTGATGTCACGCCATGAAGAAACAAATTAGTATAACTCAATGAAATCCAGTCTGATCAGTACCAGACTTTACAGGCATGATGTCAGACCCGCCCTGAACAGATTGATGTGCCCATTGTCGGAAATACGGACAGCGCCACCTAGTGGCAACAGGAAATGTCATGGCTTTAACTTTGTTGTACTGATTTTCACAGGTTGATCGTGGCCACCTCAAAAGCGGTGAATATCACCATCAGTCCCTCGTGATGCTTCAGTGCAAAAATTGTGACTTTAAACTGAACGGCGCACCCTGGTGGCAACGCGGTTCATCATGAAAGATGAAGTGGCTTTTGAGGGGCTTGGAAAGTTTATAGAGGCTTGAAATTTGGCACACACCTCCAAATGGATGAAGGCATTGTTGTTATGTAACCATTTTCCTTGAATAGCGCAAAATGGCTCCACAGCGCCCCCTACAATATTTCAAAACATCAGCCCCTGCTCTGTGTTTCATCTATGAGTCTGACACTTGGTAAGCTTGTGTAAGATATCAAGATGTACAAAAAAGTCTCTTGGAGCAATATCCCAAATCCAACAGGAAGTCAGCCATTTTAAAATTAATGTGTAATTTTGATAACATTTTCCCCCCTTTTCAGGCCTCATACTTTGACGAACTCCTCCAAGGGATTTCATCATATTGAAGCATTCTTCAGTGTGTAGAATCTAAAGACCTTTGTGATGTTAAATTGCGAAGCTTTTTCCGTTCAGGGAAACGGGGTGGTCATGGCGGCACGTAGAGTTTCAATCACTCGCAAAAAGCAGTAATCTGCTGTCACTAAAAAACACAATGTCCAATCTCTCCCAAAGGTCGCAGGTGTGATGAGACTCGAGCTTGGAAATGTTTGTTATGCTATTTGTCAATAATGGTTAGAGCGCCACCTAGTGGCATGACTATAATCCTGGTTGAATAAGATGAAATGTTAGCTGGTGATTAAAAGCATGAAATCCATCAATGTGACATCACATCGGACGTGCCGGTTTGAGGTGTTGGCAGTGGCTCGACGTGCCGGGGGTGCGAGGGCCCTCATAACGCTGCTTGCAGCTTTAATTATTATTATTATTTCGGCAAATGAATTGGCCGTTTGAGGGCCTAAACATGCTCGAAAACTCATGAAATTTTGCACACGCGTCAGGTCTGGTGAAAATTTACGTATTTTAATGTTCTCAGACATGGCCAGGGAAAATTAGCTCAGTAGCGCCACCTAGAAAAATGAAAAACGCGAGCCCCCGGTATGGGTATGACCTACATGTTTGAGAGTCGGTACACCTATATAATGTTCAGAGTCGAACAAAAAAGTCTATTATGGCAATGTCCTAAACCCAACAGGAAGTCCGCCATTTTGGATTGAATGTGACATTTTGGCTCTGATTTTACCATTTCCATGCCTCGAACTTTGACGAACTCCTCCTTGGGGTTTGATTTCATAACCTTCATATTTGGTCAGTGCCAACTACACCCTTATGCCATGTTAAATTGCGGAGCTTTTGAGTTTTCACAATACCATGAGGCCGTGGCGCCATGGCGAATTTCGATGACTCGCCATGAAAATCTTATTGCCTCTCATTCTGTCATAGATTTTCTGACCTTGACCAAAGTGAACACATATGATAAGGCTCCATCCCTGAACATATTTCAACTGCCATATTTTACATCAGGGACAGCGCCACCTAGTGGGAACAGGAAATGTCATGTTTTACACTTTGGGGTACAGTATTGTGATGGGTGACATCTGCAGCCTCAAATTTTTCCAGGAAAGCCTTAAGGAGTTGGTCTTGGGTTACAGTGAAAACTGTGACTTTTCGCAAAAGGGTGTGACACCAGCGGCATGGCGAACTTTGATGTCACGCCATGAAGAAACAAATTAGTATAACTCAATGAAATCCAGTCTGATCAGTACCAGACTTTACAGGCATGATGTCAGACCCGCCCTGAACAGATTGATGTGCCCATTGTCGGGAATACGGACAGCGCCACCTAGTGGCAACAGGAAATGTCATGGCTTTAATTTTGTTGTACTGATTTTCACAGGTTCATCGTGGCCACCTCAAAAGCGGAGAATATCACCATCAGTCCCTCATGATGCTTCAGTGCAAAAATTGTGACTTTAAACTGAACGGCGCACCCTGGTGGCAACGCGGTCCACCATGAAAGATGAAGTGGCTTTTGAGGGGCTTGGAAAGTTTATAGAGGCTTGAAATTTGGCACACACCTCCAATGTGATGAAGGCTTTGTTGTTATGTGATCAGTTTCATTGAATAGCGCGAAATGGCTCCACAGCGCCCCCTACAATATTTCAAAATATCAGCCCCTGCTCTGTGTTTTATGTATGATTCTGAAACCTGGTAAGCTTATAGGAGATATCAAGATGTACAAAAAAGTCTCCTGGTGCAATATCCCAAATCCAACAGGAAGTCAGCCATTTTAAAATTAATGTGCAATTTTGGCAACATTTTCCGCTCTTTTCAGGCACCCTTCTTTGACGAACTCCTCCAAGGGATTTCATCAGATTGATGCGATCTCCTGTGTGTGGAATCTAAAGACCTTTGTGATGTTAAATTGCGAAGCTTTTTACATTCAGGGAAACGGGGTGGTCATGGCGGCACGTAGAGTTTCAATCACTCGCCAAAAAGCAGTAATCTGCTGTCACTCAAAGACACAATGTCCAATCTCTCCCAAAGCTCATAGGCGTGATGAGACTCGAGCTCGGAAATGTTTGTTATGCCATTTGTACATGATGGTTAGAGCGCCACCTAGTGGAACGACTAACTAATCATGAATGAATGAGTTGAAATGTTAGCTGGTGGTTAAATGCATGAATTCCATCAATGTGACATCAGATCGGAGGTGCTGGTTTTAGGTGTTGGGCGTGGCTCGACGCGCCGGGGGTGCGAGGGCCCTCATAACGCTGCTTGCAGCTTTAATTAGGGCCCGAGCACCGAGAGTGCGAAGGCCCTATTGTATCTGCTCCGTTTCTTATTATTATTATTATTATTATTATTATTATTAGGGCCCGAGCACCGAGAGTGCGAAGGCCCTATTGTATCTGCTCCGTTTCTTATTATTATTATTATTATTATTATTAGGGCCCGAGCACTGAGAGTGCGAAGGCCCTATTGTATCTGCTCCGTTTCTTATTAGGGCCCGAGCACCGAGAGTGCGAAGGCCCTATTGTATCTGCTCCGTTTCTTATTATTATGGCCCGAGCACTGACTGTGCGAAGGCCCTATTGCATCTGCTCTGTTTCTTATTAGGGCCCGAGCACTGAGAGTGCGAAGGCCCTATTGTATCTGCTCCGTTTCTTATTATTAGGGCCCGAGCACCGAGAGTGCGAAGGCCCTATTGTATCTGCTCCGTTTCTTATTATTATTATTATTATTATTATTATTATTCAGGCGAAACAAGGGCCTTTTTGAGGGCCTAAACATGCTCAAAAACTCATGAAATTTTGCACACATGCCAGGTTTGGTGAAAAATTTTGTATTTTAATGGTTTTACATATGAGCACTGGGAAATGGCTCTACAGCGCCACCTATGCCTTGTTAAATGCAGCCCTACGACCACATCGTTTGAGCTACATGTATGAAATTTGGCACACATGTGTATCATGCCAAGACGAACAAAAAAGTCTGGGGGCCCATTGACGCAAACCCAACAGGAAGTCCGCCATTTGGAAGAGAAGGTGACATTTTGGCTCTAATTTTGCCATTTCCATGCCTCGAACTTTAACGAACTCCTCCTTGGGATTTGGTCCTATAAGCTTCAAATTTGGACAGTGTCAACTACACCCTTGTGCCATGTTAAATTGCGGAGCTTTTGAGTTTTCACAATAGTATGAGGCCGTGGCGCCATGGCGAATTTTGATGACTCGCCATGAAAATCTTATTGCCTCTCATTCTGTCATACATGTTCCGATCTGGACCAAAGAGCACACATATGATAAGGCTCCACCCCTGAACATATTTCAACTGCCATATTTGACATCAAGGACAGCGCCACCTAGTGGGAACAGGAAATGGCATGTTTTACACTTTGGGGTACAGTATAGTGATGGGTGACACCTGCAGCCTCAAATTTCTCCAGGAAAGCCTTAAGGAGTTGGTCTTGGGTTACAGTGAAAACTGTGACTTTTCGCAAAAGGGTGTGACCCCAGCAGCATGGCGAACTTTGATGTCACGCCATGAAGAAACAAATTAGTATAACTCAATGAAATCCAGTCTGTTCAGTACCAGACTTTACAGGCATGATGTCAGACCCGCCCTGAACAGATTGATGTGCCCATTGTCGGGAATACGGACAGCGCCACCTAGTGGCAACAGGAAATGTCATGGCTTTCATTTTGTTGTACTGATTTTCACAGGTTCATCGTGGCCACCTCAAAAGCGGTGAATATCAACATCAGTCCCTCGTGATGGTTCAGTGCAAAAATTGTGACTTTAAACTGAACGGCGCACCCTGGTGGCAACGCTGTTCAACATGAAAGATGAAGTGGCTTTTGAGGGTCTTGGCAAGTTTATAGAGGCTTGAAATTTGGCACACACCTCCAAATGGATGAAGGCTTTGTTGTCATGTGAGCATTTTCATTGAATATCCCAAAATGGCTCCACAGCGCCCCCTACAAAATTTCAAAACCACAGCCCCTGCTCTGTGTTTTATGTATGTGTCTGAAACCTGGTAAGCTTATAGGAAATATCAAGATGTACAAAAAAGTCTCTTGGAGCAATATCCCAAATCCAACAGGAAGTCAGCCATTTTAAAATGAATGTGCAATTTTGGCAACATTTTGCCCTCTTTCCAGGCACCGTTCTTTGACGAACTTCTCCAAGGGATTTCATCAGATTGAACCAATCTCCAGTGTGTGGAATCTAAAGACCTTTGTGATGTTAAATTGCGAAGGTTTTTACGTTCAGGGAAACGGGGTTGTCATGGCGGCACGTGGAGTTTCAATCACTCGCCAAAAAGCAGTAATCTGCTGTCACTCAAAATCAAAATGTCCAATATGTCCCAAAGGTCGCAGGCGTGATGAGACTCGAGCTCGGAAATGTTTGTTATGCCATTTGTCAGTAATGGTTAGAGCGCCACCTAGTGGGACGACTATAATCATGATTGAATGAGATGAAATGTTAGCTGGTGGTTGAATGCATGAATTTCATCAATGTGACATCAGATCGGAGGTGCTGGTTGTAGGTGTTGGGCGTAGCTCGACGCGATGGAGTGCGAGGGCCCTCATAACGCTGCTTGCAGCTTTAATTATTATTATTATTATTATTCACCCCAAACAAGGGCTTTTTTGAGGGCCTAAACATGCTCAAAAACTCATGAAATTTTGCACACATGCCAGGTCTGGTGAAAAATTTTGTATTTTAATGGTTTTACATATGAGCACTGGGAAATGGCTCTAGAGCGCCACCTATGCCTTGTTAAATGCAGCCCTACGACCACATCGTTTGATCTACATGTATGAAATTTGGCACACATGTGTATCATGCCAAGACGAACAAAAAAGTCAGTGGGCCCATTGACGCAAACCCAACAGGAAGTCCGCCATTTGGAAGAGAAGGTGACATTTTGGCTCTGATTTTGCCATTTCCATGCCTCGAACTTTTGCGAACTCCTCCTTGGGGTTTGATTTCATAACCTTCATATTTGGTCAGTGTCAACTACACCCTTGTGCCATGTTAAATTGCGGAGCTTTTGAGTTTTCACAATACTATGAGGCCGTGGCGCCATGGCGAATTTCGATGACTCGCCATGAAAATCTTATTGCCTCTCATTTTGTCATACATTTTCTGACCTTGACCAAAGTGAACAAATATGATAAGGCTCCACCCATGAACATATTTCAACTGCCATATTTGACATCAAGGACAGCGCCACCTAGTGGGAACAGGAAATGTCATGTTTTACACTTTGGGGTACAGTATAGTGATGGGTGACATCTGCAGCCTCAAATTTCTCCAGAAAAGCCTTAAGGAGTTGGTCTTGGATTACAGTGAAAACTGTGACTTTTCGCAAAAGGGTGTGACCCCAGCAGCATGGCGAACTTTGATGTCACGCCATGAAGAAACAAATTAGTATAACTCAATGAAATCCAGTCTGATCAGTACCAGACTTTACAGGCATGATGACAGACCCGCCCTGAACAGATTGATGTGCCCATTGTCGGGAATACGGACAGCGCCACCTAGTGGCAACAGGAAATGTCATGGCTTTAATTTTGTTGTACTGATTTTCACAGGTTCATCGTGGCCACCTCAAAAGCGGTGAATATCACCATCAGTCCCTTGTCATGCTTCAGTGCAAAAATTGTGACTTTAAACTGAACGCCGCACCCTGGTGGCAACGCGGTTCAACATGAAAGATGAAGTGGCTTTTGAGGGGCTTGGAAAGTTTAAAAAGTCTTGAAATTTGGCGCACACCTCCAATGTGGTTAAGGCTTTGTTGTTATGTGATCATTTTCCTTGAATATCCCAAAATGGCTCCACAGCGCCCCCTACAATATTTCAAAATCACAGCCCCTGCTCTGTGTTTTATGTATGAGTCTGAAACCTGGTAAGCTTATAGGAGATATCAAGATGTACAAAAAAGTCTCTTGGAGCAATATCCCAAATCCAACAGGAAGTCAGCCATTTTAAAATTAATGTGCAATTTTGGCAACATTTTCCCCTCTTTTCAGGCATCGTTCTTTGACGAACTCCTCCAAGGGATTTCATCAGATTGGACCGATCTGCAGTTTGTGGAATCTAAAGACCTTTGTGATGTTAAATTGCGAAGCTTTTTACGTCCAGGGAAACGGGGTGGTTATGGCGGCACGTGGAGTTTCAATCACTCGCCAAAAAGCAGTAATCTGCTGTCACTCAAAAACACAATGTCCAATCTCTCCCAAAGGTCTCAGGTGTGATGAGACTCGAGCTTGGAAGTGTTTGTTATGCCATTTGTACATAATGGTTAGAGCGCCACCTAGTGGAACGACTAACTAATCATGAATGAATGAGTTGAAATGTTAGCTGGTGGTTAAATGCATGAATTCCATCAATGTGACATCAGATCGGACGTGCTGGTTTTAGGTGTTGGGCGTGGCTCGACGCGCCGGGGGTGCGAGGGCCCTCATAACGCTGCTTGCAGCTTTAATTATTATTATTATTCAGGCAAAACAAGGGCCTTTTTGAGGGCCTAAACATGCTCAAAAACTCATGAAATTTTGCACACATGCCAGGTCTGGTGAAAAATTTTGTATTTTAATGGTTTTACATATGAGCACTGGGAAATGGCTCTACAGCGCCACCTATGCCTTGTTAAATGCAGCCCTACGACCACATCGTTTCAGCTACATGTATGAAATTTGGCACACATGTGTATCATGCCGAGTCGAACAAAAAAGTCAGTGGGCCCATTGATGCAAACCCAACAGGAAGTCCGCCATTTGGAAGAGAAGGTGACATTTTGGCTCTAATTTTGCCATTTCCATGCCTCGAACTTTTGCGAACTCCTCCTTGGGATTTGGTTGTATAAGCTTCATCTTTGGTCAGTGTCAACTACACACCTGGGCCATGTTAAATTGCGGAGCTTTTGAGTTTTCACAATACTATGAGGCCGTGGCGCCATGGCGAATTTCGATGACTCGCCATGAAAATCTTATTGCCTCTCATTTTGTCATACATTTTCTGACCTTGACCAAAGTGAACACATATGATAAGGCTCCACCCCTGAACATATTTCAACTGCCATATTTGACACCAGGGACAGCGCCACCTAGTGGGAACAGGAAATGTCATGTTTTACACTTTGGGGTACAGTATAGTGATGGGTGACACCTGCAGCCTCAAATTTCTCCAGGAAAGCCTTAAGGAGTTGGTCTTGGGTTACAGTGAAAACTGTGACTTTTCGCAAAAGGGTGTGACCCCAGCATCATGGCGAACTTTGATGTCACGCCATGAAGAAACAAATTAGTATAACTCAATGAGATCCAGTCTGTTCAGTACCAGACTTTACAGGCATGATGTCAGACGCGCCCTGAACAGATTGATGTGCCCATTGTCGGAAATACGGACAGCGCCACCTAGTGGGAACAGGAAATGTCATGGCTTTAATTTTGTTGTACTGATTTTCACAGGTTCATCGTGGCCACCTCAAAAGCGGTGAATATCACCATCAGTCCCTCGTGATGCTTCAGTGCAAAAATTGTGACTTTAAACTGAACGGCGCACCCTGGTGGCAACGCTGTTCACCGTGAAAAATGAAGTGGCTTTTGAGGGGCTTGGAAAGTTTATAGAGGCTTGAAATTTGCCGCACACCTCCATTGTGCTTAAGGCTTTGTTGTTATGTGATCATTTTCATTGAATAGCGCAAAATGGCTCCACAGCGCCCCCTACAAAATTTCAAAACATCAGCCCCTGCTCTGTGTTTTATCTATGAGTCTGAAACCTGGTAAGCTTATAGGAGATATCAAGATGTACAAAAAAGTCTCTTGGAGCAATATCCCAAATCCAACAGGAAGTCAGCCATTTTAAAATTAATGTGCAATTTTGGCAACATTTTCCCCTCTTTTCAGGCATCGTTCTTTGACGAACTCCTCCAAGGGATTTCATCAGATTGCACTATTCTTCAGTGTGTGGAATCCAAAGACCTTTGTGTTGTTAAATTGCGAAGCTTTTTACGTTCAGGGAAACGGGGTGGTTATGGCGGCACGTAGACTCTCAATCACTCGCCAAAACGCAGTAATCTGCTGTTACTCAAAAACACAATGTCCAATCTCACCCAAAGGTCGCAGGCATAATGAGACTCGAGTTCGGAAATGTTTGTTATGCCATTTGTACATAATGGTTAGAGTGCCACCTAGTGGAACGACTAGCTAATCATGAATGAATGAGTTGAAATGTTAGCTGGTGGTTAAATGCATGAATTCCATCAATGTGACATCACATCGGACGTGCTGGTTTTAGGTGTTGGGCGTGGCTCGACACGCAGGGGTGCGAGGGCCCTCATAACGCTGCTTGCAGCTTTAATTATTATTATTATTATTCAGGCGAAACAAGGGCCTTTTTGAGGGCCTAAACATGCTCAAAAACTCATGAAATTTTGCACACATGCCAGGTCTGGTGATAAATTTTGTATTTTAATGGTTTTACATATGAGCACAGGGAAATGGCTCTAGAGCGCCACCTATGCCTTGTTAAATGCAGCCCTACGACCACATCGTTTGAGCTACATGTATGAAATTTGGCACACATGTGTATCATGCCAAGACGAACAAAAAAGTCTGTAGGCCCATTGACGCAAACCCAACAGGAAGTCCGCCATTTGGAAGAGAAGGTGACATTTTGGCTCTAATTTTGCCATTTCCATGCCTCGAACTTTTGCGAACTCCTCCTTGGGGTTTCATTTCATAACCTTCAAATTTGGACAGTGTCAACTACACCCTTGTGCCATGTTAAATTGCGGAGCTTTTGAGTTTTCACAATACTATGAGGCCGTGGTGCCATGGCGAATTTCGATGACTCGCCATGAAAATCTTATTGCCTCTCATTTTGTCATAGATATTCTGACCTTGACCAAAGTGAACACATATGATAAGGCTCCACCCCTGAACATATTTCAACTGCCATATTTGACATCAAGGACAGCGCCACCTAGTGGGAACAGGAAATGTCATGTTTTACACTTTGGGGTACAGTATAGTGATGGGTGACATCTGCAGCCTCAAATTTCTCCAGGAAAGCCTTAAGGAGTTGGTCTTGGGTTACAGTGAAAACTATGAGTTTTCACAAAAGGGTGTGACCCCAGCAGCATGGCGAACTTTGATGTCACGCCATGAAGAAACAAATTAGTATAACTCAATGAAATCCAGTCTGATCAGTACCAGACTTTACAGGCATGATGTCAGACCCGCCCTGAACAGATTGATGTGCCCATTGTCGGAAATACGGACAGCGCCACCTAGTGGCAACAGGAAATGTCATGGCTTTAACTTTGTTGTACTGATTTTCACAGGTTCATCTTGGCCACCTCAAAAGCGGTGAATATCACCATCAGTCCCTCGTGATGCTTCAGTGCAAAAATTGTGACTTTAAACTGAACGGCGCACCCTGGTGGCAACGCGGTTCATCATGAAAGATGAAGTGGCTTTTGAGGGGCTTGGAAAGTTTATAGAGGCTTGAAATTTGGCACACACCTCCAAATGGATGAAGGCATTGTTGTTATGTAACCATTTTCATTGAATAGCGCGAAATGGCTCCACAGCGCCCCCTACAATATTTCAAAACATCAGCCCCTGCTCTGTGTTTCATCTATGAGTCTGACACTTGGTAAGCTTGTGTAAGATATCAAGATGTACAAAAAAGTCTCTTGGAGCAATATCCCAAATCCAACAGGAAGTCAGCCATTTTAAAATTAATGTGTAATTTTGATGACATTTTCCCCCCTTTTCAGGCTTCATACTTTGACGAACTCCTCCAAGGGATTTCATCATATTGAAGCATTCTTCAGTGTGTAGAATCTAAAGACCTTTGTGATGTTAAATTGCGAAGCTTTTTCCGTTCAGGGAAACGGGGTGGTCATGGCGGCACGTAGAGTTTCAATCACTCGCAAAAAGCAGTAATCTGCTGTCACTAAAAAACACAATGTCCAATCTCTCCCAAAGGTCGCAGGTGTGATGAGACTCGAGCTTGGAAATGTTTGTTATGCTATTTGTCAATAATGGTTAGAGCGCCACCTAGTGGCATGACTATAATCCTGGTTGAATAAGATGAAATGTTAGCTGGTGATTAAAAGCATGAAATCCATCAATGTGACATCACATCGGACGTGCCGGTTTGAGGTGTTGGCAGTGGCTCGACGTGCCGGGGGTGCGAGGGCCCTCATAACGCTGCTTGCAGCTTTAATTAGGGCCCGAGCACTGACAGTGCGAAGGCCCTATTGTAATTGCTCTGTTTATTATTATTATTATTATTATTATTCCGGCAAATGAATTGGCCGTTTGAGGGCCTAAACATGCTCGAAAACTCATGAAATTTTGCACACGCGTCAGGTCTGGTGAAAATTTACGTATTTTAATGTTCTCAGACATGGCCAGGGAAAATTAGCTCAGTAGCGCCACCTAGAAAAATGAAAAACGCGAGCCCCCGGTATGGGTATGACCTACATGTTTGAAAGTCGGTACACCTATATAACGTTCAGAGTCGAACAAAAAAGTCTATTATGGCAATGTCCTAAACCCAACAGGAAGTCCGCCATTTTGGATTGAAGGTGACATTTTGGGTCTGATTTTACCGTTTCCATGCCTTGTACTTTAACGAACTCCTCCTTGGGATTTGGTCCTATAAACTTCAAATTTGGACAGTGTCAACTACACCCTTGTGCCATGTTAAATTGCGGAGCTTTTGAGTTTTCACAATACTATGAGGCCGTGGCGCCATGGCGAATTTCGATGACTCGCCATGAAAATCTTATTGCCTCTCATTCTGTCATACATGTTCCGATCTGGACCAAAGAGCACACATATGATAAGGCTCCACCCCTGAACATATTTCAACTGCCATATTTGACATCAAGGACAGCGCCACCTAGTGGGAACAGGAAATGTCATGTTTTACACTTTGGGGTACAGTATAGTGATGGGTGACATCTGCAGCCTCAAATTTCTCCAGGAAAGCCTTAAGGAGTTGGTCTTGGGTTACAGTGAAAACTGTGAGTTTTCGCGAAAGGGTGTGACCCCAGCAGCATGGCGAACTTTGATGTCACGCCATGAAGAAACAAATTAGTATAACTCAATGAAATCCAGTCTGATCAGTACCAGACTTTACAGGCATGATGTCAGACCCGCCCTGAACAGATTGATGTGCCCATTGTCGGAAATACGGACAGCGCCACCTAGTGGGAACAGGAAATGTCATGGCTTTCATTTTGTTGTACTGATTTTCACAGGTTCATCGTGGCCACCTCAAAAGCGGTGAATATCACCATCAGTCCCTCGTGATGCTTCAGTGCAAAAATTGTGACTTTAAACTGAACGGCGCACCCTGGTGGCAACGCTGTTCACCATGAAAGATGAAGTGGCTTTTGAGGGTCTTGGCAAGTGTATAGAGGCTTGAAATTTGGCACACACCTCCAATGTGAGGAAGGCTTTGTTGTCATGTGATCATTTTCATTGAATATCCCAAAATGGCTCCACAGCGCCCCCTACAAAATTTCAAAACCACAGCCCCAGCTCTGTGTTTTATGTATGAATCTGAAACCTGGTAGGCTTATAGGAGATATCAAGATGTACAAAAAAGTCTCTTGGAGCAATATCCCAAATCCAACAGGAAGTCAGCCATTTTAAAATTAATGTGTAATTTTGGCGACATTTTCCCCTCTTTTCAGGCTTCATACTTTGACGAACTCCTCCAAGGGATTTCATCAGATTGGACCGATCTGAAGTTTGTGGAATCTAAAGACCTTTGTGATGTTAAATTGCGAAGCTTTTTACGTCCAGGGAAACGGGGTGGTTATGGCGGCACTTAGAGTTTGAATCACTCGCCAAAAAGCAGTAATCTGCTGTCACTCAAAAACACAATGTCCAATCTCTCCCAAACGTCTCAGGTGTGATTAGACTCGAGCTCGGAAGTGTTTGTTATGCCATTTGTACATAATGGTTAGAGCGCCACCTAGTGGAACGACTAACTAATCATGAATGAATGAGTTGAAATGTTAGCTGGTGGTTAAATGCATGAATTCCATCAATGTGACATCAGATCGGAGGTGCTGGTTTTAGGTGTTGGGCGTAGCTCGACGCGCCGGGGGTGCGAGGGCCCTCATAACGCTGCTTGCAGCTTTAATTAGGGCCCGAGCACTGAGAGTGCGAAGGCCCTATTGTAATTGCTCTGTTTCTTATTATTATTATTATTATTTCGGCAAATGAATCGGCCTTTTGAGGACCTAAACATGCTCTAAAACTCATGAAATTTTGCACACGCGTCAGGTCTGGTGAAAATTTACGTATTTTAATGTTCTCAGACATGACCAGGGAAAATTAGCTCAGTAGCGCCACCTAGAAAAATGAAAAACGCGAGCCCCCGGTATGAGTATGACCTACATGTATGAAATTTGGCACACATATGTATCATGCCAAGACGAACAAAAAAGTCTGTGGGCCCATTGACGCAAACCCAACAGGAAGTCCGCCATTTGGAAGAGAAGGTGACATTTTGGCTCTAATTTTGCCATTTCCATGCCTCGAACTTTTGCGAACTCCTCCTTGGGGTTTGATTTCATAACCTTCATATTTGGTCAGTGTCAACTACACCCTTGTGCCATGTTAAATTGCGGAGCTTTTGAGTTTTCACAATACTATGAGGCCGTGGCGCCATGGCGAATTTCGATGACTCGCCATGAAAATCTTATTGCCTCTCATTTTGTCATACATTTTCTGACCTTGACCAAAGTGAACACATATGATAAGGCTCCACCCCTGAACATATTTCAACTGCCATATTTGACACCAGGGACAGCGCCACCTAGTGGGAACAGGAAATGTCATGTTTTACACTTTGGGGTACAGTATTGTGATGGGTGACATCTGCAGCCTCAAATTTCTCCAGGAAAGCCTTAAGGAGTTGGTCTTGGGTTACAGTGAAAACTGTGACTTTTCACGAAAGGGTGTGACCCCAGCAGCATGGCGAACTTTGATGTCACGCCATGAAGAAACAAATTAGTATAACTCAATGAAATCCAGTCTGATCAGTACCAGACTTTACAGGCATGATGTCAGACCCGCCCTGAACAGATTGATGTGCCCATTGTCGGAAATACGGACAGCGCCACCTAGTGGCAACAGGAAATGTCATGGCTTTAATTTTGTTGTACTGATTTTCACAGGTTCATCGTGGCCACCTCAAAAGCGGTGAATATCAACATCAGTCCCTCGTGATGCTTCAGTGCAAAAATTGTGACTTTAAACTGAACGGCGCACCCTGGTGGTAACGCGGTTCACCATGAAAGATGAAGTGGCTTTTGAGGGGCTTGGAAAGTTTATAGAGGCTTGAAATTTGGCACACACCTCCAAATGGATGAACGCTTTGTTGGCATGTGATCATTTTCATTGAATAGCACGAAATGGCTCCACAGCGCCCCCTACAATATTTCAAAACATCAGCCCCTGCTCTGTGTTTCATCTATGAGTCTGACACTTGGTAAGCTTGTGTAAGATATCAAGATGTACAAAAAAGTCTCTTGGAGCAATATCCCAAATCCAACAGGAAGTCAGCCATTTTAAAATTAATGTGTAATTTTGATGACATTTTCCCCCCTTTTCAGGCCTCATACTTTGACGAACTCCTCCAAGGGATTTCATCATATTGAAGCATTCTTCAGTGTGTAGAATCTAAAGACCTTTGTGATGTTAAATTGCGAAGCTTTTTCCGTTCAGGGAAACGGGGTGGTCATGGCGGCACGTAGAGTTTCAATCACTCGCAAAAAGCAGTAATCTGCTGTCACTAAAAAACACAATGTCCAATCTCTCCCAAAGGTCGCAGGTGTGATGAGACTCGAGCTTGGAAATGTTTGTTATGCTATTTGTCAATAATGGTTAGAGCGCCACCTAGTGGCATGACTATGATCCTGGTTGAATAAGATGAAATGTTAGCTGGTGATTAAAAGCATGAAATCCATCAATGTGACATCACATCGGACGTGCCGGTTTGAGGTGTTGGCAGTGGCTCGACGTGCCGGGGGTGCGAGGGCCCTCATAACGCTGCTTGCAGCTTTAATTATTATTATTATTATTATTATTATTCCGGCAAATGAATTGGCCGTTTGAGGGCCTAAACATGCTCGAAAACTCATGAAATTTTGCACACGCGTCAGGTCTGGTGAAAATTTACGTATTTTAATGTTCCCAGACATGGCCAGGGAAAATTAGCTCAGTAGCGCCACCTAGAAAAATGAAAAACGCGAGCCCCCGGTATGGGTATGACCTACACGTTTGAAAGTCGGTACACCTATATAACGTTCAGAGTCGAACAAAAAAGTCTATTATGGCAATGTCCTAAACCCAACAGGAAGTCCGCCATTTTGGATTGAAGGTGACATTTTGGGTCTGATTTTACCGTTTCCATGCCTTGTACTTTAACGAACTCCTCCTTGGGATTTGGTCCTATAAACTTCAAATTTGGACAGTGTCAACTACACCCTTGTGCCATGTTAAATTGCGGAGCTTTTGAGTTTTCACAATACTATGAGGCCGTGGCGCCATGGCGAATTTCGATGACTCGCCATGAAAATCTTATTGCCTCTCATTCTGTCATACATGTTCCGATCTGGACCAAAGAGCACACATATGATAAGGCTCCACCCCTGAACATATTTCAACTGCCATATTTGACATCAAGGACAGCGCCACCTAGTGGGAACAGGAAATGTCATGTTTTACACTTTGGGGTACAGTATAGTGATGGGTGACATCTGCAGCCTCAAATTTCTCCAGGAAAGCCTTAAGGAGTTGGTCTTGGGTTACAGTGAAAACTGTGACTTTTCGTGAAAGGGTGTGACCCCAGCAGCATGGCGAACTTTGATGTCACGCCATGAAGAAACAAATTAGTATAACTCAATGAAATCCAGTCTGATCAGTACCAGACTTTACAGGCATGATGTCAGACCCGCCCTGAACAGATTGATGTGCCCATTGTCGGAAATACGGACAGCGCCACCTAGTGGCAACAGGAAATGTCATGGCTTTAATTTTGTTGTACTGATTTTCACAGGTTCATCTTGGCCACCTCAAAAGCGGTGAATATCACCATCAGTCCCTCGTGATGCTTCAGTGCAAAAATTGTGAGTTTAAACTGAACGGCGCACCCTGGTGGCAACGCTGTTCAACATGAAAGATGAAGTGGCTTTTGAGGGTCTTGGCAAGTTTATAGAGGCTTGAAATTTGGCACACACCTCCAAATGGATGAACGCTTTGTTGACATGTGATCATTTTCATTGAATAGCGCGAAGTGGCTCCACAGCGCCCCCTACAAAATTTCAAAACCACAGCCCCTGCTCTGTGTTCTATGTATGATTCTGAAACCTGGTAAGCTTATAGGAGATATCAAGATGTACAAAAAAGTCTCTTGGTGCAATATCCCAAATCCAACAGGAAGTCAGCCATTTTAAAATTAATGTGTAATTTTGGCAACATTTTGCCCTCTTTCCAGGCACCGTTCTTTGACAAACTCCTCCAAGGGATTTCATCATATTGAAGCATTCTCCAGTGTGTGGAATCTAAAGACCTTTGTGATGTTAAATTGCGAAGCTTTTTACGTTCAGGGAAACGGGGTGGTCATGGCGGCACGTAGAGTTTCAATCACTCGCAAAAAGCAGTAATCTGCTGTCACTAAAAAACACAATGTCCAATCTCTCCCAAAGGTCGCAGGTGTGATGAGACTCGAGCTTGGAAATGTTTGTTATGCTATTTGTCAATAATGGTTAGAGCGCCACCTAGTGGCATGACTATAATCCTGGTTGAATAAGATGAAATGTTAGCTGGTGATTAAAAGCATGAAATCCATCAATGTGACATCACATCGGACGTGCCGGTTTGAGGTGTTGGCAGTGGCTCGACGTGCCGGGGGTGCGAGGGCCCTCATAACGCTGCTTGCAGCTTTAATTATTATTATTATTATTATTATTATTATTATTAGGGCCCGAGCACTGACAGTGCGAAGGCCCTATTGTAATTGCTCTGTTTATTATTATTATTATTAGGGCCCGAGCACCGAGAGTGCGAAGGCCCTATTGTATCTGCTCCGTTTCTTATTATTAGGGCCCGAGCACCGAGAGTGCGAAGGCCCTATTGTATCTGCTCCGTTTCTTATTATTAGGGCCCGAGCACCGAGAGTGCGAAGGCCCTATTGTATCTGCTCCGTTTCTTATTATTATTATTATTATTATTATTATTATTCACCCCAAACAAGGGCCTTTTTGAGGGCCTAAACATGCTCAAAAACTCATGAAATTTTGCACACATGCCAGGTCTGGTGAAAAATTTTGTATTTTAATGGTTTTACATATGAGCACTGGGAAATGGCTCTACAGCGCCACCTATGCCTTGTTAAATGCAGCCCTACGACCACATCGTTTCAGCTACATGTATGAAATTTGGCACACATGTGTATCATGCCAAGACGAACAAAAAAGTCTGTGGGCCCATTGACGCAAACCCAACAGGAAGTCCGCCATTTGGAAGAGAAGGTGACATTTTGCCTCTAATTTTGCCATTTCCATGCCTCGAACTTTTGCGAACTCCTCCTTGGGGTTTCATTTCATAACCTTCAAATTTGGACAGTGTCAACTACACCCTTGTGCCATGTTAAATTGCGGAGCTTTTGAGTTTTCACAATACTATGAGGCCGTGGCGCCATGGCGAATTTCGATGACTCGCCATGAAAATCTTATTGCCTCTCATTCTGTCATAGATTTTCTGACCTTGACCAAAGTGAACACATATGATAAGGCTCCATCCCTGAACATATTTCAACTGCCATATTTTACATCAGGGACAGCGCCACCTAGTGGGAACAGGAAATGTCATGTTTTACACTTTGGGGTACAGTATAGTGATGGGTGACATCTGCAGCCTCAAATTTCTCCAGGAAAGCCTTAAGGAGTTGGTCTTGGGTTACAGTGAAAACTGTGAGTTTTCGCGAAAGGGTGTGACCCCAGCAGCATGGCGAACTTTGATGTCACGCCATGAAGAAACAAATTAGTATAACTCAATGAAATCCAGTCTGATCAGTACCAGACTTTACAGGCATGATGTCAGACCCGCCCTGAACAGATTGATGTGCCCATTGTCGGAAATACGGACAGCGCCACCTAGTGGCAACAGGAAATGTCATGGCTTTAATTTTGTTGTACTGATTTTCACAGGTTCATCGTGGCCACCTCAAAAGCGGTGAATATCACCATCAGTCCTTCGTGATGCTTCAGTGCAAAAATTGTGACTTTAAACTGAACGGCGCACCCTGGTGGCAACGCGGTTCATCATGAAAGATGAAGTGGCTTTTGAGGGGCTTGGAAAGTTTATACAGGCTTGAAATTTGGCACACACCTCCAAATGGATGAAGTCATTGTTGTTATGTAACCATTTTCCTTGAATAGCGCAAAATGGCTCCACAGCGCCCCCTACAATATTTCAAAACATCAGCCCCTGCTCTGTGTTTCATCTATGAGTCTGACACTTGGTAAGCTTGTGTAAGATATCAAGATGTACAAAAAAGTCTCTTGGAGCAATATCCCAAATCCAACAGGAAGTCAGCCATTTTAAAATTAATGTGCAATTTTGATGACATTTTCCCCTCTTTTCAGGCCTCATACTTTGACGAACTCCTCCAAGGGATTTCATCATATTGAAGCATTCTTCAGTGTGTGGAATCCAAAGACCTTTGTGTTGTTAAATTGCGAAGCTTTTTCCGTCCAGGGAAACGGGGTGGTTATGGCGGCACTTAGAGTTTGAATCACTCGCCAAAAAGCAGTAATCTGCTGTCACTCAAAAGCACAATGTCCAATCTCTCCCAAACGTCTCAGGTGTGATGAGACTCGAGCTTGGAAGTGTTTGTTATGCCATTTGTACATAATGGTTAGAGCGCCACCTAGTGGAACGACTAACTAATCATGAATGAATGAGTTGAAATGTTAGCTGGTGGTTAAATGCATGAATTCCATCAATGTGACATCAGATCGGACGTGCTGGTTTTAGGTGTTGGGCGTGGCTCGACGCGCCGGGGGTGCGAGGGCCCTCATAACGCTGCTTGCAGCTTTAATTATTATTATTATTATTATTATTATTATTATTCACCCCAAACAAGGGCCTTTTTGAGGGCCTAAACATGCTCAAAAACTCATGAAATTTTGCACACATGCCAGGTCTGGTGAAAAATTTTGTATTTTAATGGTTTTACATATGAGCACTGGGAAATGGCTCTACAGCGCCACCTATGCCTTGTTAAATGCAGCCCTACGACCACATGGTTTGAGCTACATGTATGAAATTTGGCACACATGTGTATCATGCCAAGACGAACAAAAAAGTCTGTGGGCCCATTGACGCAAACCCAACAGGAAGTCCGCCATTTGGAAGAGAAAGTGACATTTTGGCTCTAATTTTGCCATTTCCATGCCTCGAACTTTTGCGAACTCCTCCTTGGGGTTTGATTTCATAACCTTCATATTTGGTCAGTGTCAACTACACCCTTGTGCCATGTTAAATTGCGGAGCTTTTGAGTTTTCACAATACTATGAGGCCGTGGCGCCATGGCGAATTTCGATGACTCGCCATGAAAATCTTATTGCCTCTCATTTTGTCATACATTTTCTGACCTTGACCAAAGTGAACACATATGATAAGGCTCCACCCCTGAACATATTTCAACTGCCATATTTGACACCAGGTACAGCGCCACCTAGTGGGAACAGGAAATGTCATGTTTTACACTTTGGGGTACAGTATTGTGATGGGTGACATCTGCAGCCTCAAATTTCTCCAGGAAAGCCTTAAGGAGTTGGTCTTGGGTTACAGTGAAAACTGTGACTTTTCACGAAAGGGTGTGACCCCAGCAGCATGGCGAACTTTGATGTCACGCCATGAAGAAACAAATTAGTATAACTCAATGAAATCCAGTCTGATCAGTACCAGACTTTACAGGCATGATGTCAGACCCGCCCTGAACAGATTGATGTGCCCATTGTCGGAAATACGGACAGCGCCACCTAGTGGCAACAGGAAATGTCATGGCTTTAATTTTGTTGTACTGATTTTCACAGGTTCATCGTGGCCACCTCAAAAGTGGTGAATATCAACATCAGTCCCTCGTGATGCTTCAGTGCAAAAATTGTGACTTTAAACTGAACGGCGCACCCTGGTGGTAACGCGGTTCACCATGAAAGATGAAGTGGCTTTTGAGGGTCTTGGAAAGTTTATAGAGGCTTGAAATTTGGCACACACCTCCAAATGGATGAACGCTTTGTTGGCATGTGATCATTTTCATTGAATAGCGCGAAATGGCTCCACAGCGCCCCCTACAATATTTCAAAACATCAGCCCCTGCTCTGTGTTTCATCTATGAGTCTGACACTTGGTAAGCTTGTGTAAGATATCAAGATGTACAAAAAAGTCTCTTGGAGCAATATCCCAAATCCAACAGGAAGTCAGCCATTTTAAAATTAATGTGTAATTTTGATGACATTTTCCCCCCTTTTCAGGCCTCATACTTTGACGAACTCCTCCAAGGGATTTCATCATATTGAAGCATTCTTCAGTGTGTAGAATCTAAAGACCTTTGTGATGTTAAATTGCGAAGCTTTTTCCGTTCAGGGAAACGGGGTTGTCATGGCGGCACGTAGAGTTTCAATCACTCGCAAAAAGCAGTAATCTGCTGTCACTAAAAAAACACAATGTCCAATCTCTCCCAAAGGTCGCAGGTGTGATGAGACTCGAGCTTGGAAATGTTTGTTATGCTATTTGTCAATAATGGTTAGAGCGCCACCTAGTGGCATGACTATAATCCTGGTTGAATAAGATGAAATGTTAGCTGGTGATTAAAAGCATGAAATCCATCAATGTGACATCACATCGGACGTGCCGGTTTGAGGTGTTGGCAGTGGCTCGACGTGCCGGGGGTGCGAGGGCCCTCATAACGCTGCTTGCAGCTTTAATTAGGGCCCGAGCACTGACAGTGCGAAGGCCCTATTGTATCTGCTCCGTTTCTTATTATTATTATTATTATTATTATTCAGGCGAAACAAGGGCCTTTTTGAGGGCCTAAACATGCTCAAAAACTCATGAAATTTTGCACACATGCCAGGTCTGGTGAAAAATTTTGTATTTTAATGGTTTTACATATGAGCACTGGGAAATGGCTCTACAGCGCCACCTATGCCTTGTTAAATGCAGCCCTACGACCACATCGTTTGAGCTACATGTATGAAATTTGGCACAAATGTGTATCATGCCAAGACGAACAAAAAAGTCAGTGGGCCCATTGACGCAAACCCAACAGGAAGTCCGCCATTTGGAAGAGAAGGTGACATTTTGGCTCTAATTTTGCCATTTCCATGCCTCGAACTTTTGCGAACTCCTCCTTGGGGTTTGATTTCATAACCTTCATATTTGGTCAGTGTCAACTACACCCTTGTGCCATGTTAAATTGCGGAGCTTTTGAGTTTTCACAATACGGTGAGGCCGTGGCGCCATGGCGAATTTCGATGACTCGCCATGAAAATCTTATTGCCTCTCATTTTGTCATACATTTTCTGACCTTGACCAAAGTGAACACATATGATAAGGCTCCACCCCTGAACATATTTCAACTGCCATATTTGACACCAGGGACAGCGCCACCTAGTGGGAACAGGAAATGTCATGTTTTACACTTTGGGGTACAGTATTGTGATGGGTGACATCTGCAGCCTCAAATTTCTCCAGGAAAGCCTTAAGGAGTTGGTCTTGGGTTACAGTGAAAACTGTGACTTTTCACGAAAGGGTGTGACCCCAGCAGCATGGCGAACTTTGATGTCACGCCATGAAGAAACAAATTAGTATAACTCAATGAAATCCAGTCTGATCAGTACCAGACTTTACAGGCATGATGTCAGACCCGCCCTGAACAAATTGATATGCCCATTGTCGGAAATACGGACAGCGCCACCTAGTGGCAACAGGAAATGTCATGGCTTTAACTTTGTTGTACTGATTTTCACAGGTTGATCGTGGCCACCTCAAAAGCGGTGAATATCACCATCAGTCCCTCGTGATGCTTCAGTGCAAAAATTGTGACTTTAAACTGAACGGCGCACCCTGGTGGCAACGCAGTTCATCATGAAAGATGAAGTGGCTTTTGAGGGGCTTGGAAAGTTTATAGAGGCTTGAAATTTGGCACACACCTCCAAATGGATGAAAGCATTGTTGTTATGTAACCATTTTCCTTGAATAGCGCAAAATGGCTCCACAGCGCCCCCTACAATATTTCAAAACATCAGCCCCTGCTCTGTGTTTCATCTATGAGTCTGACACTTGGTAAGCTTGTGTAAGATATCAAGATGTACAAAAAAGTCTCTTGGAGCAATATCCCAAATCCAACAGGAAGTCAGCCATTTTAAAATTAATGTGTAATTTTGATGACATTTTCCCCTCTTTTCAGGCTTCATACTTTGACGAACTCCTCCAAGGGATTTCATCATATTGAAGCATTCTTCAGTGTGTAGAATCTAAAGACCTTTGTGATGTTAAATTGCGAAGCTTTTTCCGTTCAGGGAAACGGGGTGGTCATGGCGGCACGTAGAGTTTCAATCACTCGCAAAAAGCAGTAATCTGCTGTCACTAAAAAACACAATGTCCAATCTCTCCCAAAGGTCGCAGGTGTGATGAGACTCGAGCTTGGAAATGTTTGTTATGCTATTTGTCAATAATGGTTAGAGCGCCACCTAGTGGCATGACTATAATCCTGGTTGAATAAGATGAAATGTTAGCTGGTGATTAAAAGCATGAAATCCATCAATGTGACATCAGATCGGAGGTGCCGGTTTGAGGTGTTGGCAGTGGCTCGACGTGCCGGGGGTGCGAGGGCCCTCATAACGCTGCTTGCAGCTTTAATTATTATTATTATTATTATTTCGGCAAATGAATTGGCCGTTTGAGGGCCTAAACATGCTCGAAAACTCATGAAATTTTGCACACGCGTCAGGTCTGGTGAAAATTTACGTATTTTAATGTTCTCAGACTTGGCCAGGGAAAATTAGCTCAGTAGCGCCACCTAGAAAAATGAAAAACGCGAGCCCCCGGTATGGGTATGGTCTATAAGTTTGAAAGTCGGTACACCTATATAACGTTCAGAGTCGAACAAAAAAGTCTATTATGGCAATGTCCTAAACCCAACAGGAAGTCCGCCATTTTGGATTGAAGGTGACATTTTGGGTCTGATTTTACCGTTTCCATGCCTTGTACTTTAACGAACTCCTCCTTGGGATTTGGTCCTATAAACTTCAAATTTGGACAGTGTCAACTACACCCTTGTGCCATGTTAAATTGCGGAGCTTTTGAGTTTTCACAATAGTATGAGGCCGTGGCGCCATGGCGAATTTTGATGACTCGCCATGAAAATCTTATTGCCTCTCATTTTGTCATACATGTTCCGATCTGGACCAAAGAGCACACATATGATAAGGCTCCACCCCTGAACATATTTCAACTGCCATATTTGACATCAAGGACAGCGCCACCTAGTGGGAACAGGAAATGTCATGTTTTACACTTTGGGGTACAGTATAGTGATGGGTGACATCTGCAGCCTCAAATTTCTCCAGGAAAGCCTTAAGGAGTTGGTCTTGGGTTACAGTGAAAACTGTGACTTTTCGCAAAAGGGTGTGACCCCAGCGGCGTGGCGAACTTTGATGTCACGCCATGAAGAAACAAATTAGTATAACTCAATGAAATCCAGTCTGATCAGTACCAGACTTTACAGGCATGATGTCAGACCCGCCCTGAACAGATTGATGTGCCCATTGTCGGGAATACGTACAGCGCCACCTAGTGGCAACAGGAAATGTCATGGCTTTAATTTTGTTGTACTGATTTTCACAGGTTCATCGTGGCCACCTCAAAAGCGGAGAATATCACCATCAGTCCCTCGTGATGCTTCAGTGCAAAAATTGTGACTTTAAACTGAACGGCGCACCCTGGTGGCAACGCGGTTCATCATGAAAGATGAAGTGGCTTTTGAGGGGCTTGGAAAGTTTATAGAGGCTTGAAATTTGGCACACACCTCCAAATGCATGAAGGCATTGTTGTTATGTAACCATTTTCCTTGAATAGCGCAAAATGGCTCCACAGCGCCCCCTACAATATTTCAAAACATCAGCCCCTGCTCTGTGTTTCATCTATGAGTCTGACACTTGGTAAGCTTGTGTAAGATATCAAGATGTACAAAAAAGTCTCTTGGAGCAATATCCCAAATCCAACAGGAAGTCAGCCATTTTAAAATTAATGTGTAATTTTGATGACATTTTCCCCCTTTTCAGGCCTCATACTTTGACGAACTCCTCCAAGGGATTTCATCATATTGAAGCATTCTTCAGTGTGTAGAATCTAAAGACCTTTGTGATGTTAAATTGCGAAGCTTTTTCCGTTCAGGGAAACGGGGTGGTCATGGCGGCACGTAGAGTTTCAATCACTCGCAAAAAGCAGTAATCTGCTGTCACTAAAAAAACACAATGTCCAATCTCTCCCAAAGGTCGCAGGCGTGATGAGACTCGAGCTCGGAAATGTTTGTTATGCCCTTTGTCTATAATGGTTAGAGCGCCACCTAGTGGCATGACTATACTCATGGTTGAACCAAATGAAATGTTAACTGGTGGTTAAATGCATGAATTCCATCAATGTGACATCAGATCGGAGGTGCCGGTTTCAGGTGTTGGGCATGGCTCGACGTGCCGGGGGTGCGAGGGCCCTCATAACGCTGCTTGCAGCTTTAATTATTATTATTATTATTATTAGGGCCCGAGCACTGACAGTGCGAAGGCCCTATTGTAATTGCTCTGTTTATTATTATTATTATTATTATTATTATTATTATTATTATTATTATTATTTCGGCAAATGAATTGGCCGTTTGAGGGCCTAAACATGCTCGAAAACTCATGAAATTTTGCACACGCGTCAGGTCTGGTGAAAATTTACGTATTTTAATGTTCTCAGACATGGCCAGGGAAAATTAGCTCAGTAGCGCCACCTAGAAAAATGAAAAACGCGAGCCCCCGGTATGGGTATGACCTACATGTTTGAAAGTCGGTACACCTATATAATGTTCAGAGTCGAACAAAAAAGTCTATTATGGCAATGTCCTAAACCCAACAGGAAGTCCGCCATTTTGGATTGAAGGTGACATTTTGGCTCTGATTTTACCATTTCCATGCCTCGAACTTTGACGAACTCCTCCTTGGGGTTTGATTTCATAACCTTCATATTTGGTCAGTGCCAACTACACCCTTGTGCCATGTTAAATTGCGGAGCTTTTGAGTTTTCACAATACTATGAGGCCGTGGCGCCATGGCGAATTTCGATGACTCGCCATGAAAATCTTATTGCCTCTCATTCTGTCATACATTTTCTGACCTTGACCAAAGTGAACACATATGATAAGGCTCGACCCCTGAACATATTTCAACTGCCATATTTGACACCAGGGACAGCGCCACCTAGTGGGAACAGGAAATGTCATGTTTTACACTTTGGGGTACAGTATAGTGATGGGTGACACCTGCAGCCTCAAATTTCTCCAGGAAAGCCTTAAGGAGTTGGTCTTGGGTTACAGTGAAAAGTGTGACTTTTCGCAAAAGGGTGTGACCCCAGCAGCATGGCGAACTTTGATGTCACGCCATGAAGAAACAAATTAGTATAACTCAATGAAATCCAGTCTGTTCAGTACCAGACTTTACAGGCATGATGTCAGACCCGCCCTGAACAGATTGATGTGCCCATTGTCAGGAATATGAGGAGCGCCACCTAGTGGCAACAGGAAATGTCATGTCTTACACTTTGTTGTACTGATTTTCACAGGTTCATCTTGGCCACCTCAAAAGCGGTGAATATCACCATCAGTCCCTCGTGATGCTTCAGTGCAAAAATTGTGACTTTAAACTGAACGGCGCACCCTGGTGGCAACGCTGTTCAACATGAAAGATGAAGTGGCTTTTGAGGGTCTTGGCAAGTTTATAGAGGCTTGAAATTTGGCAAACACCTCCAAATGGATGAAGGCTTTGTTGGCATGTGATCATTTTCATTGAATAGTGCGAAATTGCTCCACAGCGCCCCCTACAAAATTTCAAAACCACAGCCCCTGCTCTGTGTTCTATGTATGATTCTGAAACCTGGTAAGCTTATAGGAGATATCAAGATGTACAAAAAAGTCTCTTGGTGCAATATCCCAAATCCAACAGGAAGTCAGCCATTTTAAAATTAATGTGTAATTTTGGCGACATTTTCTCCTCTTTCCAGGCATTGTTCTTTGACGAACTCCTCAAAGGGATTTCATCATATTGAACCAATCTCCAGTGTGTGGAATCTAAAGACCTTTGTGATGTTAAATTGCGAAGCTTTTTACGTCCAGGGAAACAGGGTGGTTATGGCGGCACTTAGAGTTTGAATCACTCGCCAAAAAGCAGTAATCTGCTGTCACTCAAAAACACAATGTCCAATCTCTCCCAAACGTCTAAGGTGTGATGAGACTCGAGCTCGGAAGTGTTTGTTATGCCATTTGTACATAATGGTTAGAGCGCCACCTAGTGGAACGACTAACTAATCATGAATGAATGAGTTGAAATGTTAGCTGGTGGTTAAATGCATGAATTCCATCAATGTGACATCAGATCGGACGTGCTGGTTTTAGGTGTTGGGCGTGGCTCGACGCGCCGGGGGTGCGAGGGCCCTCATAACGCTGCTTGCAGCTTTAATTATTAGGGCCCGAGCACTGACAGTGCGAAGGCCCTATTGTAATTGCTCTGTTTATTATTATTATTATTATTATTATTCCGGCAAATGAATTGGCCGTTTGAGGGCCTAAACATGCTCGAAAACTCATGAAATTTTGCACACGCGTCAGGTCTGGTGAAAATTTACGTATTTTAATGTTCTCAGACATGGCCAGGGAAAATTAGCTCAGTAGCGCCACCTAGAAAAATGAAAAACGCGAGCCCCCGGTATGGGTATGACCTACATGTTTGAAAGTCGGTACACCTATATAACGTTCAGAGTCAAACAAAAAAGTCTATTATGGCAATGTCCTAAACCCAACAGGAAGTCCGCCATTTTGGATTGAAGGTGACATTTTGGGTCTGATTTTACCGTTTCCATGCCTTGTACTTTAACGAACTCCTCCTTGGGATTTGGTCCTATAAACTTCAAATTTGGACAGTGTCAACTACACCCTTGTGCCATGTTAAATTGCGGAGCTTTTGAGTTTTCACAATAGTATGAGGCCGTGGCGCCATGGCGAATTTTGATGACTCGCCATCAAAATCTTATTGCCTCTCATTCTGTCATACATGTTCCGATCTGGACCAAAGAGCACACATATGATAAGGCTCCACCCCTGAACATATTTCAACTGCCATATTTGACATCAAGGACAGCGCCACCTAGTGGGAACAGGAAATGTCATGTTTTACACTTTGGGGTACAGTATAGTGATGGGTGACATCTGCAGCCTCAAATTTCTCCAGGAAAGCCTTAAGGAGTTGGTCTTGGGTTACAGTGAAAACTGTGACTTTTCGCAAAAGGGTGTGACCCCAGCGGCGTGGCGAACTTTGATGTCACGCCATGAAGAAACAAATTAATATAACTCAATGAAATCCAGTCTGATCAGTACCAGACTTTACAGGCATGATGTCACACCCGCCCTGAACAGATTGATGTGCCCATTGTCGGAAATACGGACAGCGCCACCTAGTGGCAACAGGAAATGTCATGGCTTTAATTTTGTTGTACTGATTTTCACAGGTTCATCTTGGCCACCTCAAAAGCGGTGAATATCACCATCAGTCCCTCGTGATGCTTCAGTGCAAAAATTGTGAGTTTAAACTGAACGGCGCACCCTGGTGGCAACGCTGTTCAACATGAAAGATGAAGTGGCTTTTGAGGGTCTTGGCAAGTTTATAGAGGCTTGAAATTTGGCACACACCTCCAAATGGATGAAGGCTTTGTTGGCATGTGATCATTTTCATTGAATAGCGCGAAATTGCTCCACAGCGCCCCCTACAAAATTTCAAAACCACGGCCCCTGCTCTGTGTTCTATGTATGATTCTGAAACCTGGTAAGATTATAGGAGATATCAAGATGTACAAAAAAGTCTCTTGCTGCAATATCCCAAATCCAACAGGAAGTCAGCCATTTTAAAATTAATGTGTAATTTTGGCAACATTTTCCCCTCTTTCCAGGCACCGTTCTTTGACGAACTCCTCCAAGGGATTTCATCATATTGAACCAATCTCCAGTGTGTGGAATCTAAAGACCTTTGTGATGTTAAATTGCGAAGCTTTTTACGTTCAGTGAAACGGGGTGGTTATGGTGGCACGTAGAGTTTGAATCACTCGCCAAAAAGCAGTAATCTGCTGTCACTCAAAAACACAATGTCCAATCTCTCCCAAACGTCTCAGGTGTGATGAGACTCGAGCTCGGAAGTGTTTGTTATGCCATTTGTACATAATGGTTAGAGCGCCACCTAGTGGAACGACAAACTAATCATGAATGAATGAGTTGAAATGTTAGCTGGTGGTTAAATGCATGAATTCCATCAATGTGACATCGATCGGACGTGCTGGTTTTAGGTGTTGGGCGTGGCTCGACGCGCCGGGGGTGCGAGGGCCCTCATAACGCTGCTTGCAGCTTTAATTAGGGCCCGAGCACCGAGAGTGCGAAGGCCCTATTGTATCTGCTCCGTTTCTTATTATTATTATTATTATTATTATTATTATTCAGGCGAAACAAGGGCCTTTTTGAGGGCCTAAACATGCTCAAAAACTCATGAAATTTTGCACACATGCCAGGTCTGGTGAAAAATTTTGTATTTTAATGGTTTTACATATGAGCACTGGGAAATGGCTCTAGAGCGCCACCTATGCCTTGTTAAATGCAGCCCTACGACCACATCGTTTGAGCTACATGTATGAAATTTGGCACACATATGTATCATGCCAAGACGAACAAAAAAGTCTGTGGGCCCATTGACGCAAACCCAACAGGAAGTCCGCCATTTGGAAGAGAAGGTGACATTTTGGCTCAAATTTTGCCATTTCCATGCCTCGAACTTTTGCGAACTCCTCCTTGGGGTTTGATTTCATAACCTTCATATTTGGTCAGTGTCAACTACACCCTTGTGCCATGTTAAATTGCGGAGCTTTTGAGTTTTCACAATACTATGAGGCCGTGGCGCAATGGCGAATTTCGATGACTCGCCATGAAAATCTTATTGCCTCTCATTTTGTCATACATTTTCTGACCTTGACCAAAGTGAACACATATGATAAGGCTCCACCCCTGAACATATTTCAACTGCCATATTTGACACCAGGTACAGCGCCACCTAGTGGGAACAGGAAATGTCATGTTTTACACTTTGGGGTACAGTATTGTGATGGGTGACATCTGCAGCCTCAAATTTCTCCAGGAAAGCCTTAAGGAGTTGGTCTTGGGTTACAGTGAAAACTGTGACTTTTCACGAAAGGGTGTGACCCCAGCAGCATGGCGAACTTTGATGTCACGCCATGAAGAAACAAATTAGTATAACTCAATGAAATCCAGTCTGATCAGTACCAGACTTTACAGGCATGATGTCAGACCCGCCCTGAACAGATTGATGTGCCCATTGTCGGAAATACGGACAGCGCCACCTAGTGGCAACAGGAAATGTCATGGCTTTAATTTTGTTGTACTGATTTTCACAGGTTCATCGTGGCCACCTCAAAAGCGGTGAATATCAACATCAGTCCCTCGTGATGCTTCAGTGCAAAAATTGTGACTTTAAACTGAACGGCGCACCCTGGTGGTAACGCGGTTCACCATGAAAGATGAAGTGGCTTTTGAGGGGCTTGGAAAGTTTATAGAGGCTTGAAATTTGGCACACACCTCCAAATGGATGAAGGCTTTTTTGTCATGTGATCATTTTCATTGAATAGCGCGAAATGGCTCCACAGCGCCCCCTACAATATTTCAAAACATCAGCCCCTGCTCTGTGTTTCATCTATGAGTCTGACACTTGGTAAGCTTGTGTAAGATATCAAGATGTACAAAAAAGTCTCTTGGAGCAATATCCCAAATCCAACAGGAAGTCAGCCATTTTAAAATTAATGTGTAATTTTGATGACATTTTCCCCCCTTTTCAGGCCTCATACTTTGACGAACTCCTCCAAGGGATTTCATCATATTGAAGCATTCTTCAGGGTGTAGAATCTAAAGACCTTTGTGTTGTTAAATTGCGAAGCTTTTTCCGTTCAGGGAAACGGGGTGGTTATGGCGGCACGTAGAGTTTCAATCACTCGCAAAAAGCAGTAATCTGCTGTCACTAAAAAACACAATGTCCAATCTCTCCCAAAGGTCGCAGGTGTGATGAGACTCGAGCTTGGAAATGTTTGTTATGCTATTTGTCAATAATGGTTAGAGCGCCACCTAGTGGCATGACTATAATCCTGGTTGAATAAGATGAAATGTTAGCTGGTGATTAAAAGCATGAAATCCATCAATGTGACATCACATCGGACGTGCCGGTTTGAGGTGTTGGCAGTGGCTCGACGTGCCGGGGGTGCGAGGGCCCTCATAACGCTGCTTGCAGCTTTAATTATTATTATTATTATTATTTCGGCAAATGAATCGGCCTTTTGAGGACCTAAACATGCTCGAAAACTCATGAAATTTTGCACACGCGTCAGGTCTGGTGAAAATTTACGTATTTTAATGTTCTCAGACATGGCCAGGGAAAATTAGCTCAGTAGCGCCACCTAGAAAAATGAAAAATGCGAGCCCCCGGTATGGGTATCACCTACATGTTTGAAAGTCGGTACACCTATATAACGTTCAGAGTCGAACAAAAAAGTCTATTATGGCAATGTCCTAAACCCAACAGGAAGTCCGCCATTTTGGATTGAATGTGACATTTTGGCTCTGATTTTACCGTTTCCATGCCTCGAACTTTAACGAACTCCTCCTTGGGGTTTGATTTCATAACCTTCATATTTGGTCAGTGCCAACTACACCCTTATGCCATGTTAAATTGCGGAGCTTTTGAGTTTTCACAATACCATGAGGCCGTGGCGCCACGGCGAATTTCGATGACTCGCCATGAAAATCTTATTGCCTCTCATTCTGTCATAGATTTTCTGACCTTGACCAAAGTGAACACATATGATAAGGCTCCACCCCTGAACATATTACAACTGCCATATTTTACATCAGGGACAGCGCCACCTAGTGGGAACAGGAAATGTTATGTTTTACACTTTGGGGTACAGTATTGTGATGGGTGACATCTGCAGCCTCAAATTTCTCCAGGAAAGCCTTAAGGAGTTGGTCTTGGGTTACAGTGAAAACTGTGACTTTTCGCAAAAGGGTGTGACCCCAGCAGCATGGCGAACTTTGATGTCACGCCATGAAGAAAGAAATTAGTATAACTCAATGAAATCCAGTCTGATCAGTACCAGACTTTACAGGCATGATGTCAGACTCGCCCTGAACAGATTGATGTGCCCATTGTCAGAAATACGGACAGCGCCACCTAGTGGCAACAGGAAATGTCATGGCTTTAATTTTGTTGTACTGATTTTCACAGGTTCATCGTGGCCACCTCAAAAGCGGTGAATATCACCATCAGTCCCTCGTGATGCTTCAGTGCAAAAATTGTGACTTTAAACTGAACGGCGCACCCTGGTGGCAACGCTGTTCACCATGAAAGATGAAGTGGCTTTTGAGGGTCTTGGCAAGTTTATAGAGGCTTGAAATTTGGCACACACCTCCAAATGGATGAAGGCTTTGTTGGCATGTGATCATTTTCATTGAATAGCGAGAAATTGCTCCACAGCGCCCCCTACAAAATTTCAAAACCACAGCCCCTGCTCTGTGTTCTATGTATGATTCTGAAACCTGGTAAGCTTATAGGAAATATCAAGATGTACAAAAAAGTCTCTTGGTGCAATATCCCAAATCCAACAGGAAGTCAGCCATTTTAAAATTAATGTGTAATTTGGGCAACATTTTCCCCTCTTTTCAGGCACCGTTCTTTGACGAACTCCTCCAAGGGATTTCATCATATTGAACCAATCTCCAGTGTGTGGAATCTAAAGACCTTTGTGATGTTAAATTGCGAAGCTTTTTACGTTCAGTGAAACGGGGTGGTTATGGCGGCACTTAGAGTTTGAATCACTCGCCAAAAAGCAGTAATCTGCTGTCACTCAAAAACACAATGTCCAATCTCTCCCAAAGCTCATAGGCGTGATGAGACTCGAGCTCGGAAATGTTTGTTAGGCCATTTGTACATAATGGTTAGAGCGCCACCTAGTGGAACGACTAACTAATCATGAATGAATGAGTTGAAATGTTAGCTGGTGGTTAAATGCATGAATTCCATCAATGTGACATCAGATCGGAGGTGCTGGTTTTAGGTGTTGGGCTTGGCTCGACGCGCCGGGGGTGCGAGGGCCCTCGTAACGCTGCTTGCAGCTTTAATTATTAGGGCCCGAGCACCGAGAGTGCGAAGGCCCTATTGTATCTGCTCCGTTTCTTATTATTATTATTATTATTATTATTATTATTATTATTATTATTATTATTATTATTATTATTCACCCCAAACAAGGGCCTTTTTGAGGGCCTAAACATGCTCAAAAACTCATGAAATTTTGCACACATGCCAGGTCTGGTGAAAAATTTTGTATTTTAATGGTTTTACATATGAGCACTGGGAAATGGCTCTACAGCGCCACCTATGCCTTGTTAAATGCAGCCCTACGACCACATGGTTTGAGCTACATGTATGAAATTTGGCACACATGTGTATCATGCCAAGACGAACAAAAAAGTCTGTGGGCCCATTGACGCAAACCCAACAGGAAGTCCGCCATTTGGAAGAGAAGGTGACATTTTGGCTCTAATTTTGCCATTTCCATGCCTCGAACTTTTGCGAACTCCTCCTTGGGGTTTCATTTCATAACCTTCAAATTTGGACAGTGTCAACTACACCCTTGTGCCATGTTAAATTGCGGAGCTTTTGAGTTTTCACAATACTATGAGGCCGTGGCGCCATGGCGAATTTCGATGACTCGCCATGAAAATCTTATTGCCTCTCATTCTGTCATACATGTTCCGATCTGGACCAAAGAGCACACATATGATAAGGCTCCACCCCTGAACATATTTCAACTGCCATATTTGACATCAAGGACAGCGCCACCTAGTGGGAACAGGAAATGTCATGTTTTACACTTTGGGGTACAGTATAGTGATGGGTGACATCTGCAGCCTCAAATTTCTCCAGGAAAGCCTTAAGGAGTTGGTCTTGGGTTACAGTGAAAACTGTGAGTTTTCGCAAAAGGGTGTGACCCCAGCAGCATGGCGAACTTTGATGTCACGCCATGAAGAAACAAATTAGTATAACTCAATGAAATCCAGTCTGATCAGTACCAGACTTTACAGGCATGATGTCAGACCCGCCCTGAACAGATTGATGTGCCCATTGTCGGAAATACGGACAGCGCCACCTAGTGGCAACAGGAAATGTCATGTCTTACACTTTGTTGTACTGATTTTCACAGGTTGATCGTGACCACCTCAAAAGCGGTGAATATCACCATCAGTCCCTCGTGATGCTTCAGTGCAAAAATTGTGACTTTAAACTGAACGGCGCACCCTGGTGGCAACGCGGTTCATCATGAAAGATGAAGTGGCTTTTGAGGGGCTTGGAAAGTTTATAGAGGCTTGAAATTTGGCCCACACCTCCAAATGGATGAAGGCATTGTTGTTATGTAACCATTTTCCTTGAATAGCGCAAAATGGCTCCACAGCGCCCCCTACAATATTTCAAAACATCAGCCCCTGCTCTGTGTTTCATCTATGAGTCTGACACTTGGTAAGCTTGTGTAAGATATCAAGATGTACAAAAAAGTCTCTTGGAGCAATATCCCAAATCCAACAGGAAGTCAGCCATTTTAAAATTAATGTGTAATTTTGATTACATTTTCCCCCCTTTTCAGGCCTCATACTTTGACGAACTCCTCCAAGGGATTTCATCATATTGAAGCATTCTTCAGTGTGTAGAATCTAAAGACCTTTGTGATGTTAAATTGCGAAGCTTTTTCCGTTCAGGGAAACGGGGTGGTCATGGCGGCACGTAGAGTTTCAATCACTCGCAAAAAGCAGTAATCTGCTGTCACTAAAAAACACAATGTCCAATCTCTCCCAAAGGTCGCAGGTGTGATGAGACTCGAGCTTGGAAATGTTTGTTATGCTATTTGTCAATAATGGTTAGAGCGCCACCTAGTGGCATGACTATAATCCTGGTTGAATAAGATGAAATGTTAGCTGGTGATTAAAAGCATGAAATCCATCAATGTGACATCACATCGGACGTGCCGGTTTTAGGTGTTGGCAGTGGCTCGACGTGCCGGGGGTGCGAGGGCCCTCATAACGCTGCTTGCAGCTTTAATTATTATTATTATTATTCACCCCAAACAAGGGCCTTTTTGAGGGCCTAAACATGCTCAAAAACTCATGAAATTTTGCACTCATGCCAGGTCTGGTGAAAAATTTTGTATTTTAATGGTTTTACATATGAGCACTGGGAAATGGCTCTAGAGCGCCACCTATGCCTTGTTAAATGCAGCCCTACGACCACATAGTTTGAGCTACATGTATGAAATTTGGCACACATGTGTATCATGCCGAGTCGAACAAAAAAGTCTGTGGGCCCATTGACGCAAACCCAACAGGAAGTCCGCAATTTAGAAATGAATGTGACATTTTGGCTATAATTTTGCCATTTCCATGCCTCGAACTTTTTCGAACTCCTCCTTGGGATTTGGGCGTATAAGCTTCAAATTTGGACAGTGTCAACTACACCCTTGTGCCATGTTAAATTGCGGAGCTTTTGAGTTTTCACAATACTATGAGGCCGTGGCGCCATGGCGAATTTCGATGACTCGCCATGAAAATCTTATTGCCTCTCATTTTGTCATACATTTTCTGACCTTGACCAAAGTGAACACATATGATAAGGCTCCACCCCTAAACATATTTCAACTGCCATATTTGACCTCAAGGACAGCGCCACCTAGTGGGAACAGGAAATGTCATGTTTTACACTTTGGGGTACAGTATAGTGATGGGTGACATCTGCAGCCTCAAATTTCTCCAGAAAAGCCTTAAGGAGTTGGTCTTGGGTTACAGTGAAAACTGTGACTTTTCGCAAAAGGGTGTGACCCCAGCGGCATGGCGAACTTTGATGTCACGCCATGAAGAAACAAATTAGTATAACTCAATGAAATCCAGTCTGATCAGTACCAGACTTTACAGGCATGATGTCAGACCCGCCCTGAACAGATTGATGGGCCCATTGTCGGGAATACGGACAGCGCCACCTAGTGGGAACAGGAAATGTCATGGCTTTAATTTTGTTGTACTGATTTTCACAGGTTCATCGTGGCCACCTCAAAAGCGGTGAATATCACCATCAGTCCCTTGTGATGCTTCAGTGCAAAAATTGTGACTTTAAACTGAACGCCGCACCCTGGTGGCAACGCGGTTCACCATGAAAGATGAAGTGGCTTTTGAGGGGCTTGGAAAGTTTAAAAAGTCTTGAAATTTGGCGCACACCTCCAATGTGGTTAAGGCTTTGTTATTATGTGATCATTTTCATTGAATATCCCAAAATGGCTCCACAGCGCCCCCTACAAAATTTCAAAATCACAGCCCCTGCTCTGTGTTTTATGTATGAGTCTGAAACCTGGTAAGCTTATAGGAGATATCAAGATGTACAAAAAAGTCTCTTGGAGCAATATCCCAAATCCAACAGGAAGTCAGCCATTTTAAAATTAATGTGCAATTTTGGCAACATTTTCCCCTCTTTTCAGGCTTCGTTCTTTGACGAACTCCTCCAAGGGATTTCATCAGATTGCACTATTCTTCAGTGTGTGGAATCCAAAGACCTTTGTGTTGTTAAATTGCGAAGCTTTTTCCGTTCAGGGAAACGGGGTGGTTATGGCGGCACGTAGACTCTCAATCACTCGCCAAAACGCAGTAATCTGCTGTTACTCAAAAACACAATGTCCAATCTCACCCAAAGGTCGCAGGCATAATGAGACTTGAGTTCGGAAATGTTTGTTATGCCATTTGTACATAATGGTTAGAGTGCCACCTAGTGGAACGACTAGCTAATCATGAATGAATGAGTTGAAATGTTAGCTGGTGGTTAAATGCATGAATTCCATCAATGTGACATCGATCGGAGGTGCTGGTTTTAGGTGTTGGGCGTGGCTCGACGCGCCGGGGGTGCTCGGGCCCTCATAACGCTGCTTGCAGCTTTAATTAGGGCCCGAGCACTGATAGTGCGACGGCCCTATTGTAATTGCTCTGTTTATTATTATTATTATTATTAGGGCCCGAGCACCGAGAGTGCGAAGGCCCTATTGTATCTGCTCCGTTTCTTATTAGGGCCCGAGCACCGAGAGTGCGATGGCCCTATTGTATCTGCTCCGTTTCTTATTAGGGCCCGAGCACCGAGAGTGCGAAGGCCCTATTGTATCTGCTCCGTTTCTTATTAGGGCCCGAGCACTGACAGTGCGAAGGCCCTATTGTAATTGCTCTGTTTATTATTATTAGGGCCCGAGCACTGACAGTGCGAAGGCCCTATTGTAATTGCTCCGTTTATTAGGGCCCGAGCACTGACAGTGCGAAGGCCCTATTGTAATTGCTCTGTTTATTATTATTATTATTATTATTATTCCGGCAAATGAATTGGCCGTTTGAGGGCCTAAACATGCTCGAAAACTCATGAAATTTTGCACACGCGTCAGGTCTGGTGAAAATTTACGTATTTTAATGTTCTCAGACATGGCCAGGGAAAATTAGCTCAGTAGCGCCACCTAGAAAAATGAAAAACGCGAGCCCCCGGTATGGGTATGACCTACATGTTTGAAAGTTGGTACACCTATATAACGTTGAGAGTCGAACAAAAAAGTCTATTATGGCAATGTCCTAAACCCAACAGGAAGTCAGCCATTTTGGATTGAAGGTGACATTTTGGGTCTGATTTTACCGTTTCCATGCCTTGTACTTTAACGAACTCCTCCTTGGGATTTGGTCCTATAAACTTCAAATTTGGACAGTGTCAACTACACCCTTGTGCCATGTTAAATTGCGGAGCTTTTGAGTTTTCACAATACTATGAGGCCGTGGCGCCATGGCGAATTTTGATGACTCGCCATGAAAATCTTATTGCCTCTCATTCTGTCATACATGTTCCGATCTGGACCAAAGAGCACACATATGATAAGGCTCCACCCCTGAACATATTTCAACTGCCATATTTGACATCAAGGACAGCGCCACCTAGTGGGAACAGGAAATGTCATGTTTTACACTTTGGGGTACAGTATAGTGATGGGTGACATCTGCAGCCTCAAATTTCTCCAGGAAAGCCTTAAGGAGTTGGTCTTGGGTTACAGTGAAAACTGTGACTTTTCGCAAAAGGGTGTGACCCCAGCGGCATGGCGAACTTTGATGTCACGCCATGAAGAAACAAATTAGTATAACTCAATGAAATCCAGTCTGATCAGTACCAGACTTTACAGGCATGATGTCAGACCCGCCCTGAACAGATTGATGTGCCCATTGTCGGGAATACGGACAGCGCCACCTAGTGGCAACAGGAAATGTCATGGCTTTAATTTTGTTGTACTGATTTTCACAGGTTCATCGTGGCCACCTCAAAAGCGGTGAATATCACCATCAGTCCCTCGTGATGCTTCAGTGCAAAAATTGTGACTTTAAACTGAACGGCGCACCCTGGTGGCAACACTGTTCACCATGAAAGATGAAGTGGCTTTTGAGGGTCTTGGCAAGTTTATAGAGGCTTGAAATTTGGCACACACCTCCAAATGGATGAAGGCTTTGTTGGCATGTGATCATTTTCATTGAATAGTGCGAAATTGCTCCACAGCGCCCCCTACAATATTTCAAAACCACAGCCCCTGCTCTGTGTTCTATGTATGATTCTGAAACCTGGTAAGCTTATAGGAGATATCAAGATGTACAAAAAAGTCTCTTGGTGCAATATCCCAAATCCAACAGGAAGTCAGCCATTTTAAAATGAATGTGCAATTTTGGCAACATTTTCCCCTCTTTCCAGGCACCGTTCTTTGACGAACTCCTCCAAGGGATTTCATTATATTGAACCAATCTCCAGTGTGTGGAATCTAAAGACCTTTGTGATGTTAAATTGCGAATGTTTTTACGTTCAGGGAAACGGGTGGTCATGGCGGCACGTGGAGTTTCAGTCACTCGCCAAAAAGCAGTAATCTGCTGTCACTCAAAATCAAAATGTCCAATATGTCCCAAAGGTCGCAGGCGTGATGAGACTCGAGCTGGGAAATGTTTGTTATGCCATTTGTCAGTAATGGTTAGAGCGCCACCTAGTGGGACGACTATAATCATGATTGAATGAGATGAAATGTTAGCTGGTGGTTGAATGCATGAATTTCATCAATGTGACATCAGATCGGACGTGCTGGTTGTAGGTGTTGGGCGTAGCTCGACGCGATGGGGTGCGAGGGCCCTCATAACGCTGCTTGCAGCTTTAATTATTATTATTATTATTCCGGCAAATGAATTGGCCGTTTGAGGGCCTAAACATGCTCGAAAACTCATGAAATTTTGCACACGCGTCAGGTCTGGTGAAAATTTACGTATTTTAATGTTCTCAGACATGGCCAGGGAAAATTAGCTCAGTAGCGCCACCTAGAAAAATGAAAAACGCGAGCCCCCGGTATGGGTATGACCTACATGTTTGAAAGTCGGTACACCTATATAACGTTCAGAGTCGAACAAAAAAGTCTATTATGGCAATGTCCTAAACCCAACAGGAAGTCCGCCATTTTGGATTGAAGGTGACATTTTGGGTCTGATTTTACCGTTTCCATGCCTTGTACTTTAACGAACTCCTCCTTGGGATTTGGTCCTATAAACTTCAAATTTGGACAGTGTCAACTACACCCTTGTGCCATGTTAAATTGCGGAGCTTTTGAGTTTTCACAATACGGTGAGGCCGTGACGCCATGGCGAATTTCGATGACTCGCCATGAAAATCTTATTGCCTCTCATTTTGTCATACATTTTCTGACCTTGACCAAAGTGAACACATATGATAAGGCTCCACCCCTGAACATATTACAACTGCCATATTTGACATCAGGGACAGCGCCACCTAGTGGGAACAGGAAATGTCATGTTTTACACTTTGGGGTACAGTATTGTGATGGGTGACATCTGCAGCCTCAAATTTCTCCAGGAAAGCCTTAAGGAGTTGGTCTTGGGTTACAGTGAAAACTGTGACTTTTCGCAAAAGGGTGTGACCCCAGCGGCATGGCGAACTTTGATGTCATGCCATGAAGAAACAAATTAGTATAACTCAATGAAATCCAGTCTGATCAGTACCAGACTTTACAGGCATGATGTCAGACCCGCCCTGAACAGATTGATGTGTCCATTGTCGGGAATACCCACAGCGCCACCTAGTGGCAACAGGAAATGTCATGGCTTTAATTTTGTTGTACTGATTTTCACAGGTTCATCTTGGCCACCTCAAAAGCGGTGAATATCACCATCAGTCCCTCGTGATGCTTCAGTGCAAAAATTGTGACTTTAAACTGAACGGCGCACCCTGGTGGCAACGCGGTTCACCATGAAAGATGAAGTGGCTTTTGAGGGGCTTGGAAAGTTTATAGAGGCTTTAAATTTAGCACACTCCTCCAAATGTATGAAGGCTTTGTTGTCATGTGATCATTTTCATTGAATAGCGCGAAACTGTGGACTTAGGTTGCATTAAGAGCAACAAACTTGCTGTTTATTTTGCAAATCGAGCTCAACACTGCCCCTGGTGTCCTGGAGCACTTCCGTTGTGATTTGGAGTTTGCATGTGTTTTGGATTTTGCATGTGTTTTGGATTTTGTACGTGTTTTGGAGTTTGCATGTGTTTTGGATTTTGTACGTGTTTTGGAGTTTGCATGTGTTTTGGATTTTGTACGTGTTTTGGATTTTGCACGTGTTTTGGATTTTGTACCTGTTTTGTCCTGTGGTCTCAGCCTCAGATACTTATCAAATCACACAAAGCTCTTGTAGAAACAAACAAACAAATGAAAAAAATATGTTCTCCTTCATTTCTGTCAAACAAAGTTGTATGACAAGTTTCCAGCTGTTAGTATCATAGTTGCTAGGCAACCTGGAAGCGCGACGGAGACTAGAGCCCATGTGTTTGCAACAAACTTGCCGTTTATTTTGCAAATCGAGCTCAACACTGCCCCTGGTGTCCTGGAGCACTTCCGTTGTGATTTGGAGTTTGCATGTGTTTTGGATTTTGTACGTGTTTTGGAGTTTGCATGTGTTTTGGATTTTGCATGTGTTTTGGATTTTGTACGTGTTTTGGAGTTTGCATGTGTTTTGGATTTTGTACGTGTTTTGGTTTTTGCACGTGTTTTGGATTTTGTACCTGTTTTGGATTTTGCACATGTCTTGGTGTTTGCAATGTGTTTTGGATTTTGTACGTGTTTTGGATTTTGCACGTGTTTTGGATTTTGCATGTGTTTTGGATTTTGTATGTATTTTGGAGTTTGTACATGTTTTGGAGTTTGTGCGTGCTATTTGGAATTTGTAAGTGTTTTGGAGTTTGTACATGCTTTGCCTCTATGGGCCACCGTACAAATTAAATCAAAATTTATTTACATAGCACATTTAAAAAACAACAGTTTTGATCAAAGCGTTTCACAAGTTAGGAAATAAATAAAATAAGACAAATTTACCAAACAACAACACAAGGCGAGACAAACATAGAAACCAACCAAATGATAATCAAACTATTTTACGTCAGAGGCAGAGTAAAAAGATGGGTCTTTAAACGAGATTTAAAAGACTGAACAGTCTCAGAAGGGCAAATGGCAATAGGGAGATTGTTCCACAGTCTAGGAGCTGCAATAGCAAAGGCACGATCACCTCTGGTTTTCAACCTAGACTTAGGTTGCATTAAGAGCATCTGGTTAGAAGATCTTAGTGCTTTTTTAGGATTATACAAATGAAGAAGTTCTGTTAAATAGCTAGGGGCAGTGTTATTTAAGATGTTATAAGTGAATAAAATAATTTTAAATTCAATGCGAAATTTCACAGGAAGCCAGTTTAAGTTAGCTAAAACTGGAGTAATATGCTCATGCATTCTGGCACCCGATAAAAGGCGTGCAGTAGCGTTCTGTACTAATTGCAAACGTTAAAGAGAGGAGTGAGGGAGGCCTAAATATAGGGAGTTACAATAGTCCAGTCTAGAGATAATGAATGCATGAATAAGCTTTTCAAGGTTGTAGAATATATATGTACTGGAAGTGCTGGGTATACAAGTCTGGCCTAAGTCTTCGGTCAGAAAGACTGCAGCAGTCCAGGAGTTTAGTTCTCCGTCTTTAATGAAGCTTCACAGAAGAACTGGTTACAGCAGGGCTTGCCATGATAAATCCAACTGTGATACAGCCAGATATGCACTTATAATTGTGGCAGATGCAGTATAGGTGACTATAAGCATGGTTGTCTGGAAACAGAAACAGGTAATACTATAATTAGCAGGGTCAAAGATAACTAAGCAACAATCAGAACACATCATCTGCTCAGACACAGCAATATTTTACAATGTCCACAAGGGCTCGCCGTAAGACCAGAAGTTGGCTAAATAGCACATATCTTCCCAGTTGCTAGTACTAAGGCAAGAATGTGGCACGCTAACAACAGTTAAACTAAACAATTAACAACAGAAAAATCCTTTAACCGCGGGATTTAATCATTGGAGGAGATACTGGTATTAACTTAGTGCAAATTAATTAAATAATTAACTAAACCTACTAACGTGATATCAGTGTACCGGGGCATAACTTTAGCTTTAACATGCACAAACAACTATAACTATTATCATACCAGCTAACCTGTCAAAAGTAAGAACACTTACAGTTTCATTAACGCACACGGAATCATACAAACTGCGTTACAACTGCTCTCCTGCTGCCTTTCGCCTCTCACTCTCCCTCTGCATGATGCGCACATGATCACTGATGCGCTCATTTGGGTGCGCTTGATTCTTGCCTCTAGACATCCCGAGGCCGCGCCAGCAGGGAATTTGCACAAAGGTCCTTGGGGGAGAGAAAAGGCTTAGCTTTAGAAATTTGACGTAGCTGATAGAAGCTGGATTTAACCACAGTAGATACTTGTTTCTCTAATTTGAAGGAGCTATCCAAGAGTACCCCAAGGTCTCTTACAATGTTGGAGAGGTAACTAGCAAGTGGGCCAAGGGTAACGGTTAGTTGGTTCAACGGGATATGGCTGTCAAAGACAATAACTTCAGTTTTACTGTCTTTCAAAGTAAGAGAGTTTTGAGATAGCCAGGTTCTCACATCATGAAGACAGTTAAACAATTTATGCAATGGCTCTGTGACATTCAAACTCAAAGGAAAATAAATTTGAATGTCATCAGCATAACAATGGAAAGAAATATTATATCCTTGAAAAATAGATCACAGGGGCAACATGTACAGAGAGAATAACATAGGGCCCAAAACAGACCCCTGGGGCACACCACAGAAAAAGGAGCAGCAGAGGAGGAGGAGTATTGCCCCATAGCAGGGGCGATTCTAGGATCAGAGCTTTGGGGGTGCTGAGCATCCAGAGAGCTGCCCAGCCAGGCAAGATAAACCTGTCTCTGTCAGTCCCTGCATCCTTAAATGTTGTCCCGAGTTCTCTCTGACTGTCACTTTGGTGCATTTAAACCCCTGTTCCTCCCTGTCCTCATCGTCTGTTGTCTTCGTCTCTGTTATCAGTCATCATAATTTTACCATCTCTGTGCAAGTCTGTGTTGCGAAATCAGTTTTACCCCGGTTCTTTTATTCGTCGAAACTTCCAGAGACGGCACCGGAACTCAGTAGTCATTTCACAAAACCTTTATTCATCTTCATTTAAGCATGCATCTTCTAGAAGGGAAGACGAGGCCAGTGTCCCTCTCCAAATCTTCACCTCTTTGTTCGTTACAGCCAGCTTTATAGAGGCCTCCCCATCATAAAACCCCCCATGGTGTGCTGCAAACTCTGTGTTTATGTGCACGAGCACATGAATGCCTACATGTGCGCGTTCCCGTGTGTCTATGTGCGTGCTCGTGTGTGACTGTGTACGCATACCTGTGTGTATGTGTGAGTGCACATGAGTGAGTGTGCGTGTGGATGTGTGTGCGTGACAGTTAAAACACTGTGGGTGTAGGTGACTCCCTAGGTCATAAAACCCATCTCCCTTACAGACCACAGTTATCCAGTTACAAATGTTGAGACCCCCACCCAAACATTCTCTGGGAAATTTCCACTCAGCATTAACTCCTCTCTGTTTTACTTTCACAGTTCAAGTGGGGGAAGGGTCTCCTACAATCTACTCCTAAGTTCACGACACAGTGAGGCCTTTATTATTTTGAGGGCAGTGTCTCTACAATAGTTTTACATTCTTTTTTTTTTTTTTTTTTTTTTTTTTTAAATTATTTCACATAGTTACTGTTGGATTTATTAAGAAAAAACTGAATCAAGGTACATATATAGTTCAAAATTGTAAACAAGCTTCTGACAGGGTGCAATCTTCTTAGCTTGCTCTTTATTGGATAGACAGACAGGAAAGTGAGGAAGCAAAGGGTGCAGGTTAGACTCAAACCCAGGCCTCTACTTCATGCAGCATGTACTTGCCTGCTCGCCCACTGAGCTAAACTGGCACCTTCCAGTCTAAAATCGGTTGACATAATCACATGCATTGATTCTCCACAGTGTCACAAAGACATTTATTTGAATAATCTAATGTATACTATTTATTTTTTTCAATGACTTATCTGCACTTCAGGTTGACAGTGATCAGTAAAAATGTTTTTTCATGCTTCATGATTATATTACACACATAATGTGTAAATGTTATTTCCATTCTGTGACCTTCTCTATTGTTTAGATTGGCAGTAATCAGTGAGTTTTACATTCTATGTTAACACATTTCTAAACTCGAAAATCAGCTAAACACTCCTACAAATCCCCCTTTTTATCTGCCCTATGGCAGATAAAACTAAACTAAATCCCTCACCATAATGTTTTCATATTGTGACTCCCCATTTCCCAAAAGTGGCATCATGGTGTCTGCCTTTGTATCAGATTCTCCCACAGCACGATTGATGAGTCTTACGAACAAGGCTCTGATACAAGGCACACAACAACACCCACATGTCACTAATACTGCAATAAAAACCGAGAAAGAAACCATAATTAACATAATGAAACCTTTCCATTGCCCAAAGACAGAGGTCATCCACGCTTCCAGCAGGTCATCTAATCCCGAATGCTCATACATTGTGGTGGACAACGTCTTTAGGCCTTCCAGAACTCGGGTCACAGAGCCGTCGGGAGCTGTGTTATTTGGAATGAAAGTACAATACATATCCCCAAACATCGCGCAAACGCCCCCTTTTTCTCCCAACAGCATATCTAATGCCATCCGATTTTGTACTGCCATTAAAGATGTTGCACTCAACTGTTCAGCAAGCCCTTGCATTTAATGACAGCACAAAGATCAAATGTATACGAGATTGTGGACCCTTTAACGTAGTCTAACTCTATACCGCCATAATAATCAAAACACTCATCTGATTTACCTGTTTCACTACGTTTGGTTCGCTTCACCGTGGCCTGTGATGGTGGAGTCGCTGGAATGGATTCAGGTCTGTCTCTGGGCAATTCACTTATAAAAAAAATCACAGTTACAATAACCACAGTCACACCTAACACTACCATTTCTCTCCAATTCCCCCTCAACCAGCCTAGAGAAGTTGACATAAATTAAATAGTAGATAAAAGGCTCGTCTGTTTACATCTCTCCCTCACAGAAGGCTTCTCTGCAGAGCATCAAATCTGCATGGCAAAGTGACACACTTTAGGTGATCTTCATCCTTGGGAAAAGTGGTGTCAACTACTTCCCAGTCTCCTAGTATTTCTGCCTCACACAGAATTACAATTCCATCGCTGGACTTCCTCTACGCTGTCACTTTTGGAGCTTGGCACGCTCTCTCCATCCCTCAGGTTCTCATGTTCCAACACTGCTGAAGATTTAAGGCAGAGCACGTCGTACACCTTAGTTGTCTTCCTCAGCGTCAACATTGAATCTCTCATTTTATTTAAAATTTTGCTGTGGGAAGTCTCCTCTTGATCTCCTGGAAGCTCAGTAGCACAGCTCTCTGTGTGATGTCTGCTGTGCTGAAGATGATCTCTGATCCTCCTGAAGCCTCTCTCCTGGCCTCAGCTCCCATCTTGTGGACGATCCTCTCAGCCACTCCTTCTCGTCATGGCACCTCACGACATCTACAGATTAAAAAATAACACTCCTCTCGCCACATGGCTTTCACCATGTGTCAACTCCCCAATGAGACATGCACAAGAATGTTGCACATTCTCTCTAAAACAATCTCCAGGGTTTCCCACTTGGAGCAGCCATACTCCAACCTGTAACCCTGTGTAAAAACATTAATCAGCAGTCACATGTTAAGCTTGTTTAACTCCCAGCTCCACCTGGAGCCTGTAACCTGGAAGACAAATCTGTTAAATCAAACTTCACATTTGCAACCAACTATAGATCATAGGAGTGATAAAGTACTCAGCATAACAGACAAGTATCATGTGCAGGTTTTCTCCAATCATTAAATCATTATTATTACCATAATTTGTCCCAAATCATGAATCATCCCAATTTATTCCACAATTTAATCTGTGACTTTCCTTAAACAATGTCACTCCACCCATTTTATCACTATGAGTTCAATAGTGGAGGGCTAATGAGCCCATATTCAACTATTCCATAAACACTGCATCCCTTATTTGTTTTTCTCATGTCACTTGTCTGCTTCTGCTGAATCCTCCTCATGCATTCTTAAAGAAAAAACAAACATTAGGAGCACACCATCCTGGTGGGCAGGCGTTGGCCATCCACATTCCAGAGGTGCCGTAAAAGGCCATAAAATTAAGCCTGCTGTAAAAAGAATGACACTGGTTTCAACACAGGAAATTTCTCACGTTATTCACATCGTCAAAGTAACCTTCAACATTTTCCCAACAACACAGTGTAACAGCATCACCAACCTGTAGTAGAGAAACAAACATCCACCAATTGTTCTGTTAGAAATCACATCATCAAATCACATGAAGAACTGTAATGCTGTAGAAAAGAGAATGCAAATGTTAGCGCTGCGCAGGTGTGTACACACTTTCTCACAGTAACTTCTGTGAGCAACACAAGCCCATGAATAACATACCCCTGGTAGATTCCCAAACATAGAAAATGGCATTTAAAAGGTTAAACCATCACGCAACCTCGAATGTTGCTGTCATCTTTCTGCACCTGTATAAGGAAACACATAAATTCATCTGCACCTTTGTCAGGTGGGGGTTAACTTCGCACAGTCGTGTTACATCAGTAAAGTCTTGACAGCTTTTGTCAGCTTTACCAGTCAGTCAGTTTTTTTTCTTTCACTCATTTATTCATACATTCATTCTTTCTTTCTTTGCTGATAGTGGAATCGATTGTCGCATTACGTTTCCACTCTCAGCAAAATGACGTCATTTCAAAAAGAAAAAAAGGAACTTTAGATCGGGTTACTTCGCTGAATCCTTTTTAGGCAGGGACTCTCATTTTCTAATTGTCCCAAATAAGTGGCTTTCTCCAGAGCCCATTTTAATGTGGAGAACTCACTTGCAACAATTTTCTTGACGACGTGTAGCACTTTTAATTCCCGACGTGCAGATCTGCTTAAAGAAAAGAAATTCACAAACAGAAATCAGTGCACTGTTCAAAAAATAAAATAAAATAAAAAATGACAAATAAAACTGAAAAACAAAAGAAAAAGAAAAAATACAGAAGCCTGGTCTTAGGACTTGTCACAGAATATTCTTTCTCTTATAGGTGAGAAAACACCCATACTTCAGAAACAAAAACAAAACAAAAAAACAAAAATCTGCTAGTTTCACTCATTTAAACTCTGGCTGCAGGATTCTGTTCACCCCTGCTATCATGTTCCCCAAAATAATACTAATTCAGTCGTCTATGTATCAGTTCTCAACCCACTCAATAAACCAGACAGGATGATGGTAACAGTATTACCTACTTAAAATTGTGTTTGATCTTCATTACGTGTGTGTGTGTGTGTCTGTGTGTTAATCGGGTTAATACATTTTCTGTTTTTATGTATCCTTTTATGTACCTTCCCCCCTTTTTTCTGAAACAAAACTCTGTTCACTCCAAATTTTGTTTCAGAAACATCTAAATGAAAAACTCTGTCATAGTGAGGCACAACTAAACCCCAAATGCTTGCAGGTTACCATAGGCAACCACACTGTGTGTTGTTAACCCCTTCTACAAATACCCTCTTTTAATGTGTAACACTTTGTGTATGATTTTGTGTTATCTCTGGTGCATATTATCTGCATGTGTGGTGTCACCTTTCCATTTTTCTAACAGTACACTTGCATACCTCAGTGCTTGTCTTCCTCCCCCTTTTGTGGTGGTCTGGACACTGTGTCAATCCTCCACTTCCAGGCAGTCGCTTGTCTCCCCGGATTCTTTAACCTAATTTGATTCCCCACACTAAAACAGCAGCCTCAGCCCTCTTCTGCTCCTTTTCTTCTCTCCCACTTTTCAGTCCAATGGCAGTCAGTTTTCTTCAGCTTTGTCCCGTGTATCTCTTTGTCCCACTGTCTCTTTCATTGCCATCTCACTCCAAACATGGCACATGTCAAACTCAGACAGTCTTCTCAAAAGTCCTTCACACACAGTGAGGTTGCAGCTTGCTGGAAACGCATCTCCATCCATCCAATCTAGATGGTGGTTCTTCTCTTTCTGATGCCATTTGCCCACAGCGCGGCTGGACCTCTGCTCTGGTATTGTCTCTTGGACTTCTGTCCACTGTTGATGTTCATGCTCATGCTTCTGGAACTGCACTCTGTGTCTTAAGGGAGAGATTAGCTTCCTTGGAGCTTGCTTGTTCAGGATGAGGACGGGAAGCTGCAAAACAATTCAGCCAAAATTCTGGCTGGGCGTTTCTATTTTTTTTCTAATGATTTTAACCTATAATTTTCTTCCAACTGCTGCCCGTGGAGAATTGATCCAGGTCCGTTCCCCACCTGTAATCGACAGACTGAGAGACTTTCATTAGTCACTGTGACTGCATATGTTTTCATCACTCCTAAAGCAACACATCTCCACTTATTTTGTTTTGAACTCTACTGACTTTAAACCCCAAAAATGAAATTTTTATTTGGTCTTAACTGCAAACACAAAAATCTTCTTGATGTTGTTGTTAATTATTTTCATCCACAAAACTCCAAATTATGTTTTCTTTTGTGTCCAACAGGGGAAGAAGGTGACCTGTAGTGTCACTGCTTCCCCCAGTTGGAGACAATTTCCCACTCACACTTCCACACTTTTTATTTTCTTTGTTTTCATGATTTTCTCTCTCTTTTTTTTAACCTATTGTTTTACACCCACACATTAACCTGTTAACTCACTCCTCCAACCTCATCTTCCTTTCACCCCAACAGCTCTCATACAGTCAGCAATCAAATTCTCCATTCATCCTTGAGTACTTGGTCACCTTTAAATGTCACTGTTAATTTTATCAATTTATTTATCATTACTTTAACACTAATCCACTGTTTACAAAAAAATCAACTAATCTATTTTGTCTCCCTTTTTGTCATCAAGGAATTCACACACACACACTCACAGGCTGGTCACTAGCCCCCACCTTTTCTTTCTCTCTCACACACGCACATTTTACTCTTCGTTCGTTCCACCTGTGAACCCGCCCCACGAGGCTGGCTCACACACACACTTCATACTTCTTGCAGTCCCATTCAAACTTTCTGCGAGACACTTCTGCTGATTCAGGACAACGCCCTAATCAGCACACAGAGCGGGTGCCGTCCGCTCTTATACACCTCAACCTAACTAGGACAATTAGGCTCACGATCTTCAGATTGCACCACATTTGCCTCACAAATTATTCAAACTGCGCCACGGACTGGATACCGCAGTTTCTCTTCCCCATAAAAAACAAAACCAAATTAAACCCCCCAATTGACTTCACAGTTTGCAACAATTCGCGACATGGCCTCCTGCCGCAATTTCTGCACACCACAAACACACACTTTTAGACACAAATTCTTTTTGTTACTTTAATTGACTCCCGTACTTCAGACGAGACGCCGACTCTAACGGCACTTTCACACACACTACACCGTCCTCCTTCTGCATCAGGCACTGGTTCAACTCAGCTTGGAATCTAAGCGGCGAAAGCAACCGATCCTGCTTTTATGCATACTTCAGACTGTGACAGGGACCTCTCCCCTGACTTAGTTATTTAAGGAGCCACGAATCCACAGGTCACCACCCTGGATCTCCTGCCTTCAGGTCCTAGCCCCGCGTCCGAGACTAGGTGGGGTAACCAAACCCGTGACACACACAGCCCTCAGCTGGCGACGAGGCCTTTCAGCCTCGCTTTCTAACTAATTATTAGTACACACGTTTCCTACTTTAACGCACGAGGATGGATCACACACCGCCACTTTTTTCCTAATAACTAAGACTGATCACACACTGTCTCTTTAACATACTGAGTGAATTTACACTGCGATATGTTCAACTTAGCGAACAGATAATTTAGGCTTTAAACAATATGCACGGTTCGAAAATAAACAGGTCGTGCTTACCTTTTAATCATGTGAGCTAGCTCTCTGTTCGCCTCGTTTCACGATCTCAGCTCTGCCAATTCATCCTCTCTGGGCCTCGAGTGAATCCCGGGTTCCACGGCACCAAAACTGTTGCGAAATCAGTTTTACCCCGGTTCTTTTATTCGTCGAAACTTCCAGAGACGGCACCGGAACTCAGTAGTCATTTCACAAAACCTTTATTCATCTTTATTCATCTTCATTTAAGCATGCATCTTCTTGAAGGGAAGACGAGGCCGGTGTCCCTCTCCAAATCTTCACCCCTTTGTTCGTTACAGCCAGCTTTATAGAGGCGTCCCCATCATAAACCCCCCCACGGTGTGCTGCAAACTCTGTGTTTATGTGCACGAGCACATGAATGCCTACATGTGCGCGTTCCCGTGTGTCTATGTGAGTGCTCGTGTGTGACTGTGTACGCATACCTGTGTGTATGTGTGAGTGCACATGAGTGAGTGTGCGTGTGGATGTGTGTGCGTGACAGTTAAAACACTATGGGTGTAGGTGACTCCCTAGGTCATAAAACCCATCTCCCTTACAGACCACAGTTATCCAGTTACAAATGTTGAGACCCCCACCCAAACATTCTCTGGGAAATTTCCACTCAGCATTAACTCCTCTCTGTTTTACTTTCACAGTTCAAGTGGGGGAAGGGTCTCCTACAATCTACTCCTAAGTTCACGACACAGTGAGGCCTTTATTATATTGAGGGCAGTGTCTCTACAATAGTTCTACATTCTATGTTAACACATTTCTAAACTCTAAAATCAGCTAAACACTCCTACATCTGCAAATTTCTTTATTAAATCATAAGAGTCTTAAATCCATCAAGTCTCTCTGTGCCTGGGTCCTCGTCACAAAACATGACATCACTGTTTTGTACATTTTAACACAGTTTAATCCCCACATTTGTGAAAGAAAAGCAAAACACTTTTTTGAAAAGTCTGTAACAAAACCATCAAATCTGATCACGGTTATTTAAATGCTGCAAAAGAAGAATGGATTGGAATAAAAAAAAAATACATATCTTTACCTTAATCACTGGGGGGAGAATAATGAATGATGCTCATAGTGAGTAAAAAGTAAACTGAGTGCATTTTTTGGACAGAGATTCACTTTTAATGTGTATGTATAATATAATAAAGATACATAAAAACACTCCCAAAACTGAATAAATTATTACAAATAAATTATTACAAAATATTAAAAAAAGAATATAAAAATGAAGGCAACTTTGCCTGTGGTAGAGTGTATACAATGTATGAAAAAATCTTTACTGCAGATACTAATTTTGTGTTGTAAGATTTATGAGTTTCATGCTTTCATAGTGGTACTTAGGAGAGCTTGACATTTTTCTCAGGTGGTACACACTGTAAAAAGTTTGAAAAACACTGATAAGTGTGTGTGTGCTTTTGGAAAACATTTAAAGCTGCTGTACATAATCTTTGAAACAAGCTTAAAACATTTTTAGAATATAAACAGAGCATCTGCTTCTCTTTACAGCTCCTCACTCCACCAGGGCACCGTTTGGCACTTTCTGATAGTGTGCAAATGTGATGTACGTACTGCGTCATTAATTTCATTAATTTTAATCTCCCCAATCCATTACAATGTTATGTTAAAATGTTGTTAAAGACGGTCAAAAATGTTTCAATCCAGTTTTTTTTGCAGATTCTTTATAGCAGCTTTAATATAGGGAGAACACAACTTCCAGATTGTGTGAGTAAAATCAGGTTTTTTATCTTTGTCAGTTTAACAGTTTGTGTTGTGCCTGTCACTGTTCCCTGTCTGTTTTCTTACCTGGTTCTTCCTGACCTTGTACTTTCTCTTCACGTTCCCTCTTTCCTCTCTCCCTCTTTGGACTGACAATCATACACAAATAGATTGTATTCAATTAGATGAAAAATGACATTAATATGAAAAAAATTCTATTAAGATTGCTAACAAAAAGTCCTCTCTCAGTGTACTTTCAACCAAAAGGCAAATAACCAAACCACATGAACAACCAATAGAAGATATAAACATTGAAACACTGATCCAACATTATTCTTGATTGATGGATCATTTGATTTTACACTTTTACCTGAATGTGGCTCCTTTTTTTTGAAAAAAAACTTCCTTATATCCATTATGAACCTGGCTGTCTGTCTGTACACACACACACACACACACACACACACACACACACACACACACATACCCGTTTCTTGGGTTAGAGGGACAATTTCTGAAATTTTTGGCAAATCAGACTGGACATAGGGCTATGGGGACACCGGGTTCCAGAGGTGCTAGAGCTACAATATGCATATCAAAAATCATGAAAAAAATCAGCAAACCTATACACAACTTAAAATTTAAACATTTTCTTTGCTCAACTGAGATATAAAAAAGGCTATTTTTTCAGACATTCTGGTGGTTTGTAGAGACTTTTCTGTAGCTCGGTCTATAAGGACAGTCTGGTGTACAAGGTCAGTGATGTCATCATACATATACACAAAGTATAGTCTGTTCTGAAGGGACACATGGTGTGTAAAGCCAGTCTACTGTACACACACACAGTGAGTAAATCTGGTTTAAAAGGACACATGGTGTGTAAAGCCAGTTCACTGTTCACACACACACTGAGTTAATCTGGTTTAAAAGGACACATGGTGTGTAAAGCCAGTTCACTGTACATATACTCACACATGCACTAAGTATAACCTTCTTAGAAAAGAACGTGTATTATAAGACTGTGACTGATACATCATTATAGTAAAATTGAATAAATTTGCTTAGGCTGCTGCCCCTGCGACCTGGCCTCGGATAAGCGGTTGAAGATGGATGGATGGATGAATAAATTAAAAAATAATAAAAAGACTATATTTTGGTTTTCTCTGATGAGCATTACAATCTGACATACAAGCTTACATAAAACACCACAGATCATATCTGTTGTGATCTACTAACAGGTGGTCAAAGTGTCATTAAAACAACTAGAAGCATAATAATAATAATAATAATAATAATAATGGATTGGATTTATATAGCGCTTTTCTAGGCACCCAAAGCGCTTTACAATTCCACTATTCATTCACTCTCACATTCACACACTGGTGGAGGCAGCTACAGTTGTAGCCACAGCTGCCCTGGGACAGACTGACAGAGGCCAGGCTGCCATATCGCGCCATCGGCCCCTCTGGCCAACACCAGTAGGCAAGTAGGGTAAAGTGTCTTGCCCAAGGACACAACGACCAGGACAGAGAGCCCAGGGATCGAACCGGTGACCATAACACAACAGTGCTTGCATCAACTAGAACAAACTATGTATTATAGAGTTTTTCATTGTCCTGAAGAAACTGGCACTGAGTGGCTGACCAATAAAACAGCACCTTTGCACACCAGGGGTGAGTCGGGCTGACACCATGACTTATACATAAGACTTATATCAACACACAACACATTTGTTGAATTACTGAATTATATTTAATATAACCAACTCAATAATCAATTCCTTAAAAGGACAGCATTGTAACAATTATTGAAGGAAAATAAAAGTGAATCCTGGCATTAAAAGACTCAGGCTAACCACACATCAAAACAAAACACTGCCTGTGAGCACAGTGAAGTCAACTACATACTTTTTGAACGGAGAACACTAACCTTGAAATCAGGCCCAGAAAGGTAAAGGCTCAGACTGTCAAAAAGTGCATTTAGTGTTTAACATTTATTTATTTTTTTTAAAGGCCAGTCCTCTGTTGCGCACAAAATCTCGAATGTTTTGAATAGATCTCGTCTCCAAGATAGGTTGTTCCTTTTCTTTGCACTTCAGACACTGCTGGTTGGTGACAGTGATACCGTTTTCAATAAAAGGCTTCATATGTTTCATCACCGCTCCTATCTCCTCCTCAGACCATGGTCTCTTCACACACCGCCTTGATGAAACACATAAACCTGTTCAATAAAACAAAACAAATTTGAAGTTTAAAAAGATCATGTGAGATGCACTTGTAGGTAGAGATGGTGTTCAAAACTGTGAAAACAAGCTGGTACTTGTCTAAACAAATTGTGTGTGATAATAAATAGACTGTAGACCTGATAAAATTTAAAGTTTGATTGTTTTCATTAACATGATAGTTCATCACACTGCTTGGTAAGCACAAAATACATTCAGCTTCTTTATATGTTATATAATGTCTAACCACATGATGTTGGTGTTGACTGCACATAGTGCCTAGTGATGGACATGGCATCTGATTTATATCATACCTTTAGTAACTGAGTCAGGGACAGGAGGTGAACCAGAAGTCACACAGGCATCATTCCCCTGGTCATCTAAAAAATATTGCACAGTATAAATGTATGGGCTTAAAGAGGCTTTCTGCCTACCAATCAAACACCATGGGCACAGAGGGGACAGTGACAGCCAGTTCTATTATACTAACTATACACATGGCAATGCTGCTGAACTGGATGAAGTCAACAATACCTTGGGTAATAAGTTTACTGGGAAATGATGTAGATTTTGCACAGGCCAAATTTTGCTTGGCCAAAACTGATGAAGCATCAAAATACTAGTCATAAAGCATTAGTGTCACAATTAGGAATGGAACAACTAACAATCGACCATGTAAAAATGTACTGATGGTTAGTAATATTGTTCTATTCACAATCCCAGGTTATCGTAATCAGCATAGTAGTGTTAATAGTAAAGTCTGATTTCATTTTTAATGCAATGAAAAACAGAGATGCAAGTGGCATTAATGAAACAAGAGAGCATCTTTATCATACGTGATGTGCGCTGTTAAAATACGTTACTGCACATTTCACTGGATTTGTCTCTGAACAGGACTAACTCACAGATCCCAGCTCATTACCTAAGATATGTTGGGCAAACTTTGAGTACAGCATTGAAAATGTACCTTGAGCTGCAGTCTCGGAGAAGTGAGGCAAATCAGAAGTCACAGAAGTTAATATTTCTTCATTGTCATTGATAGATTTTTCTAGCAAAAAAATAAAAAAAATTTTTATTTTATTTACACATATATATATACATATACACACACATATATATATATACATATACACACACATATATATATATACATATATATATACACACATATATATATATACACACATATATATATATACACACATATATATATATATATACACACATATATATATATATATACACACATATATATATATATATACACACATATATATATATATATACACACATATATATATATATATATATATACATATATATATACATATATATATACATATACATATATATATACATATACATATATACATATATATATACATATACATATATATATATACATATATATATACATATACATATACACATACATATATATATATATATATATATATATATATATATATATATATATATGTGTATATGTGTGTATATATATATATATACACACATACACATACATATATATATATATATATGTGTGTATATATACATACATATATATATATATATATATATATATATATATATATATATATATATATATATATATATATATATATATATATATATATATATATATATATATATATATATATATATATATGAATGAGGAAATGAGTATTTGAACACCCTGCTAATTTGCGAGTTCTCCCACTTAGAAATCATGGAAGGGTCTGAACTTTTCATCATAGCTACATGTCCACTGTGAGAGACATAATCTAAAATAAAATTCCGGAAATCACATTGTATGATTTTATAACAAGTTTTTTGTATATTTCTTTGTAAAATAAGTATTTGAACACTTGAGTCAAACTATATTAATATTGCCTTTGTTAACAATTACAGCAGCCAAACAGTTCCTGTAGTTCTTCACCAGGTTTGCACACATTGCAGAAGGTCTTTTGACCCACTCCTCCACACAGATCTTCTGTAGATCTGTCATGTTTTGGGCCAACACAGACTTTTAACTCCATCCACAGATTTTCTATTGGACTGAGGTCTGGAGACTAGTGAGGCCACTCCAGAACCTTGAAATGCCTCTTACGGAGCCACTCCTTGGTTTTCCTGGCTGAGTGCTTCAGGTCTTTGTCTTGTTGAAAGACCCAGCCAGAACCCATCTTCAATGCTCTGACTGAGGGAAGGACGTTTTGGCCCAAAATCTCACAATCCATGTCCCTGTTTATCTTCTCCTTAATACAGTGCAGTGGTCCTGTCCCCCGTGCAGAAAAACAGCCCAGAGCATGATGTTTCCACCCTCATGCTTCACTGTAGGATGGTATTATTGGGATGAGACTCATCCTTCTTCTTCCTCCAAACCCCAACAATGGAGTTTAGACCAAAAAGTTTTATTTTGGTCTCATCGGACCACAGGACTTTCTCCCATGACTCTGGATCATCCAGATGGTCCCTGGCAAACTTCAGACGGGCCTGGACATGGGTTGGCTTAAGAAGGGGAACCTTCAGTGTGATGAATGATTTTAAACCATGACGTCTCAGTGTATTACTGATAGTAGCCTTGCCAACGGTGGTCCCAGCTCTCTTCAGGTCATTGACCAGCTCGTCCCGTGTAGTTCTGGGCTGATTCTTCACCTTTCTTAGGATCACTGACACCCCACGAGCTGAGATCTTACGTGGGGCTCCAGTCCGAGGAAGACATTAGCCTCTTCCATTCAGGGGCGCCTGCAGGAGTCTTGCAGAGGGTACACACAGTCACCTGCACGCGCTCCATCGCGCACACGCACATGCGTGCACGCGCACTGTCGCGCACCGAGCTGCTTGGCAGTGGCTCTGGAGCCCTTTCCAGCTTTGTGAAGGTCTAAAGTTTTGTCTCTTGTGTCGTTGGACAGCTCTTTGGTTTTACTCATGTTGCTGCAACACTTTTGACAGATTGTGGGGTGCACATGTGTCTTTATGAAAGCTAACGGCATCAAACAGGTGCTGCTAAATTAGAATCATGAGCAGAGTGTAGTTGGACTGTTTAAAAGCAGAATAACAGGTCTTTGAGGGTCAGAAATCTGCATGATAAGCAAGTGTTCAAATACTTATTTTAAGCAGTAATATACAAAAATATTTTAATAAAATCATACATTGTGATTTCCGGAATTTTCTTTTAGATTCTGTCTCTCACAGTGGACATGTACCAACGCTGAAAATTTCAGATCCCTCCATGATTTCTAAGTAAATGGCCTGCATTTGTATAAATGGCCTGCATTTGTATAGCGCTTTTTCTAGTCCATAGGACCCCAAAGCGCTTTACACTACATTCAGTCATTCACCCATTCACACACACATTCACACACTGGCGATAGCAAGCTACAGTGGGAGAACATGCAAAATAGCAAATACTTACACAGCAAAGTACAAACAGAACTGCAATAACATTATCTAAATATATAAAAATGTAAATTTTAAATATTTTATCAATACAACTACAAAGTCTATAACACAGAATACAATAATTTCAGTACCTCGCAATGTGGAAGCATCAGGGAGTTGCTGTGATCCAGTAGCCATCCCATCTATGTCATCTATAAAATTGAAAAAATGTTATTAGACCAACCATATTCACAAACACCAAGCCGATTTAACAACATATAAACCATGCATACCACCAATTTCATCCAGAGTTTTTCCTTGAATATCCTTCACAGTTCCCTTCTCCATGGCCATGAGCAACTTGGAGATCTTAGCCAGCTGAATTGTTGATTGGGGCAGTCGATAGTATTCTCTATGGACCCTAATGTCATGGCCGAGGAAATCGGCCAGCTGGTCTAGTTCATTATCTTTCAAGTTCATGACTTGGCTTATCGTGGCAATCTGTTTGCGAAGGTTAGTTGATCTGAGGTTCTGAGGATGTTCAGCTCCGCAAGCATCTGCAAACTGACCAAACTGCCCTCTGTAGTGACCATCACTACAAGGAATGGCGAAAAGGTACATATTGTTTTCAGATACCCCGCACTCTTTCCTCTTACTAACGAGGAGTGACAGGTTATCGGTCATATCAGAAGTCAGGATCACAGCCACCTTTCGTCCTTTTTTCCCCTTCAGTTCCACTCTGGCAAACTGTTGACAAAGCCTTTTCTCAACTTCTGTAAGCCCAGAGCTGATGTCATCGTTTAGTTTGGACATGTCACGATCTTCAAAATTTTTGACAGTCATACGTGCTACTTCACCTTCCCTCCTCCTATTGAACAAAATCACTTGACAAAGGATCACCTTTGCTAGTGCTGCATAAGTTCCTGCTGTTGGGTTATCACCTAGTTTCTCCCTAGCTGATTCCACTTGCTGACCAAGATATAACTGCAGCTTCTGAACATCTCTGGTCAGTGGAAGGCTGTCGACCTTGTTGTATTTTGCCTCACTCAGGTTTGATAAGGCTGAATGGGAAACTAATTCAGACCACTTTGTTTCATGAAGTGTGTGAAACCTCCTGATTGAATCGATCGCCTCTTGATCCTCTTCCATGAGAGCACGACACATGATAATATCACTTATTTTTCTGAGAGAATGTCCAAGCTTCAGGGCCAAACTTGGGGCTTTGAATGTGCTGGTTTCAGTATCAAAACCTGAAACTCTCTTGACAGCATTAGTAAGAATAAAGAAGTTGGCTGGTTTTATTGCCTCTTCCATATTATGGATTCTTGTTGTGTGACGCAAAGTCACAAGTAATCTCCCAAGTTCCCTTACTTTCTGTCTTATATACTCATGCTTTGATCTGTCACTTCCATGCTTATTAAAAAGAGACTGAGCCAACTGCATAATATAATGATCATTCCTTATTGCACTAGACACATCATCCTTGTGCATCTTGCCCAGTACTGAGTAGAGTTCACTTGAAATTGGCTGAGACATTGTGGATTGAGTAGATGCTATACCAAAGACTCTATCTTTCAGCTTCTCTTCAGCATTATTCTCTGGTCTTAAAGCACATCTTTTCATATGCCGAGAAACTTCTTTTCTGGATATCATACCCTTACAGTATAAGCAGTACTCGTATGTCTCAGCGCTGCTGCTGCTCTTTTTTGAGATCCTTTTCACTTTAAGACAACCTGATCCTGTGGTTTTAACAGCAGAGTTGTGCTTGAAGTTACCAAGGTTTCGTAACCTTTCAAGATGAACTTTTCTGTCCTTTGATGATTTGGGTAACTGAAGCACCTGGGCGACTTCAGCATTTTCATTTACATGCGTCTCCAGATGACGTGCAAATTTTGTTTGAGGTTTTCCACACACAAAACAAAAATTGACTGTGCTTTTGATTAATTTTGTTGACTTGGTTGGGGATTCATTTTGGCTAATATCCACAGTACTCTTTTCGCTACATGCATCTTTTGTTTTCTGCTGGCATGACTCTGAGCTGTCTGGTTCTTGGTCGGGATGAAGATCATCAGTAGTTTCAAGATCATTCAAAATGTGCTCAAAGTTGTTCTTAACATCCATGGTCTGTTCTTTTTCAGCAAAAGTAACGCATAAATCAGGCATGCTAGCAGCATGGGAGTTTTTTGATGGTCCAGGTAACTCAATAGACAACTCTGTTCCTGAGCTTTCTGAATCTGATGCAGAATTTGGGATGTATTCTTCATCAGATGAGACATCACCCTGTTCGTAGATACAGCATAGATTAAATAACAGAAATAAACATGGGAAGGATAAATGCTAAATTGTTCACGTCACAGAGCTCGGGACGTAAACCAAAGTCTCTAGATGTCTTAAAAGTACTAAGAAATACCTCCTGATTTAAAGAAGAAAATGTGCAGCAGATATGTATTTTGTGCAAGTATTTTGATTCTGCTTGATCAATTTGCAATCTGTGATCGATTCAGTACTTTTTTGATATTTGTCCCATTTCTAATATCCAATTTATATTTTTTGAACAATGACATTAACAAAAAAAACAAACACAAAACAAAAAAAACTAAGACACCAGCCCTAACCTGGTCCCGGAGCCCCTCCCACAATGACCCCCACAGATCAAAATTTGTAAAACCTTTGAGACTAGATTGTATGAAACTGTTTTTTTTTTTGTTTGTTTTTTTTACAAAGGATTATAATAAAATCTAAGTAATATTTTTACAATGTGTTTATTTCTGGCCTCTCTCACATAACTTCTACACTCTATCCAGTCCAAAATCTCTCTGCTTTCAATTCTCTATCTGAGACAACACTTACAAAACTGATTATCCTTATAATTTTGTGATGAAAGAAAAAGGAAGAGTAAGCAACATGTGGCAATCTTCACGAACTGCATCTACGTCAATATTAACTATATTATAATGAAGCCTGCGTAAATTCAACCTGGGAGAAACACCTGCACATCATCTCCATCATCATCATCATCATCTCAACTCCCTTCAGCTGCTCACTCCGGCGCAGCCAATCCGGAGCTCCCTCGCACCTATGCCTCCATTCAGCATCCGGGCATTTAAGCTCTTTCACCCATAGCTCGGCCTCTCAGCGTTTTCGCATCCCTCCACCACCCCTGCACCCCCATGCTTGCCCCCTGCCTCCATACCACCACCAGTGTCCAGACCCCAGGGGAAGACCTCCTACTTCAATCAGCAATGCTTTTATCAACAGTTTTCCCGCCGGGGTCTGACCGCCAAATATTTAATGTTCAATAAAGCATGTCTAATTCTTTCTCCGTATCTGAGTCTTTCCAGGTTGAATTTCACTGTACACTTACGTCGGACATATCCCAGTCTTCTGAAGATGTCTGGAGGCAGATCTTATGCCACACACAACGGCATTCTACAAATACAAAGAAACCACAGCATTAGACAACAACCGATGATTCATTAAGTTATAATTTAAAAAGTAGCGATCCCACACATCACAAATTATATTCACGAAGACCACTAAATATAAACAAGCATAAAGTGAATTTAAAACCAACGCATAATTCAGAATAAAAAGCAGATTTTTTTTTTTAAGTTTAAGACACATTTTAAACTTATGAATATGATATACTGAATCATCCTAATAATAAATTTTTTCATCAGATTTGAGATATAAAACATTGTTATTTTAAAAACAGACTAATTGACAGACAGACAGACAGACAGACAGACATACATACATACGATCTAATGAGAAACAGAAAAGCTAAAATGTTTATCCTACATTAATTAATAAGGATTGAGATGAAAAGGACTTCTACTAAAAAGTCATTGAAAATGTGTAGAGACACCATCAAGCATTTGTATTCCAAATTGCCTGATTGATCTATTGGAATAGGTCTGGATTAATCAGACCCAGTACCTTATTGGGCTTCCTATATTGACATTGTAAGAAGTTTGCAAGTTTGATGCAATGTTTACTCAAAGGGTTTATTATCATCAAACATCATCTTCCAAGTTTGTGTGTATATGTGTAATTACAGAATGACAAACAGACTTGAGGGCAGTTTACTTCATACATGTTGATACTCTCTTAAATATAATTAAACATTTGTGCATTTTGCTTTATCTTTATATAACAGATCAAATCAGGAACTGTGGTTTTTGCATTGTAACATCACAAATAAGCTAAATCAGCATTGTCAGTACGCATGCACGACGCGGCCGGGTCAGAGTACACCACTACCCACGATGTAAAGGCTGAATTATACTTCTCCGTCAGATATAGGCTTGGTTCTTTTAATACATCCATGGATATAGGCCTACGGGGAAGTGCTGTGCCAGGGTTGCCAGACGTCAGTGGCCAAACCCCGCACGAGCGTCTCCGGGCACCACAGAGGCTGATGGCTCCGAATATGAGGCTTTGAAAGTGAAAGTTTATTTGCAGCTGTTGATTCATTGTACCAACCTTCCCTCAGCTCTAAGGGATCTGGAATTGTCATCTGACAACTGTCAGTCTCGATCTCGAGCAGAGACTTATATCCAAGGTAGCATAGCCTCCCACTCCTGCTGTTTTGTTAAAACTATAGGGGCTTTTTGTAGTGAAAACGCCCAAGCGAGGGCCACGAATTCTTTCTTTCTCTTCCCAGCAGCACTGTATCCCCGTTTCGTACCAAATTCTTTTAAAACATTGACTTTAGGACGCTCAAAATATTCAATATCGCTATCACACGCGGCAGTGTTTACTGTTTACGATGCACGCTGGGTAGTCGTGACCCTTGACCCGGACCGGCATGCCTTGCGCGCGGTGAGATGCTTATTTAGCTTATATGAGCTTGATGTTGAAAGAGTGAAACAAAGATTTAAAGTTGTAAAGTTCAACAGTCTAATCAACAAAGAGTAAGAGGGCAATATACATTATTACAGTATGTTCTCTGTTCTCTGCCACACTAAGCAGACAAACTCAAATGCATGATATGTGATAGTATCTGCCATTACACTGTGTATCATTGCAATGGTTTGAATTGATAAAACTTTGAAGTGATTTTTTTTATTCTTTACATATGAAAATGTAGACCTGACTCATGGTAACTTATGGTATAGTGAAAAAATGCATTAATTAACACAAGATAAATAATACACTTACGCTTGCATCTTAGACCGTGCCATCTGATAGCTGTCAAAGGTGAATGGCATATCCCGCATTTGTCAAGTTTCACCGATTCAAATACCAGCCTATGAATTGTACACTGGAAAAAATTAAAAACATGAAATGAAACATAAAACATTGTTACCCAAATATTTTATGACGAATTAAAAATAATGTTTGACCATTTTACATATTTTCTACCAATCCTTCAGGAGAGATTGAAAGGGAGATAGGAGTTACTTTTTAGATAAAATAGTGAAGCATATCTATTCAATTCCTGAGATTTGTGAGTTAGAGAGAGGGGAATCTATTTAGATGAAGCAAAAGTAAAATACTAAGAAGCTAAAGTGACTGTGAGTAAAAGGTGCATGTATATGTCTGACACAGAAAAACCCAAGGTTTACAAGGACACTGGCCATCAGCCTCATAATGACATCCGAGCTCAAACTGATGCTTTCACTGTTTCACCTCCAGTGTGTGGCCACTCAGTAAAACACACTTGTTAAGGGGACACTGTGGTTAGAAAAGACCTCCTGTTCTAAATAGAGGACATTTCCACCACCGCTGCCAGATGTTTGCTAAAATACTCAAAATGGAGTTTCATGTAAACACCATAACACTTCTAACCATTGGTCAATTTTAAAACAAAGGTCAATTTCAACTCACCTCACAAGCAGAGTCGTTAGGCACAGCTCTGGATGATTGTGGCACCTCTTTCGATTTGCTCTCTGTACAAGGGAACATAAGGAGATTCAGTGCTTGACTTTCGTTAAGTCAAAAAAAACACATCTACGCATAACGCAATCAATTCACATCCCTGACTGTTACAATTCTACTCAAAATATCCATCAAGACACTATAGAATCATCAGAAATGTCCCAATACTGGCACATTTTTCATGCAGCAAACCTTCAGGCATGTCATGCATTGCCAGAAGTTAACAACATTTACTCAAAACTGACCACTGGTAAGTTCTTCTGAGAACGCTTGGGGTGACAACTCCTGATACTGGACACCAACTTCACCAATTAACTCTTTCAGAGAAGAAGTGCCACGCTGACCTCCAACAGAATGCACCTAAAAAGATGCAAAGATGAACAAGCATCAATGGTACAGTGTCCATCTGATCAAGAGGGACACTCTCAGTCAAACCTTAAAACACCCAAATGATGTTGAGAGGGAAATGCAATGTTAAATGATGACTACCTGTACTTACAATGATTTAAAGACTGCACATGCAGTATAATTGTAATCAATTGATAAACATGATCTTTACAAACCACACTATTTACCAAACTACACATTGATACAATCTTTAGTAAACAGATGAATCCATGCTAACCTCATGCTCAGAGTTGTCTGCTGTAGGTCTAGATGACTGACACTCTGCTCTTAATTCTCTGTCTGTAGAAGAGAACACAAGACATGGAGGCATAGTGCTTTGCAAGACCCCAGGGTTTAACAGGTAGTGCTTACTCAAGCAGGGACTCACCTGTGAATGAGTCTGTAGAGATCACATGGTGCTCCACGTCATGGGCAATAGGCTCTGCAACACACTGTTGACCAGAAGGGATGCTTGCGATCTTTAGCTGGGTATGAAAAGTAGAACAAATATTGTAAACATCTGGCAGCTACAGTGGAAATGTATTTAATCCACTACAAGTGGTCTTTTCTAACCAGTGTCCCCTCAACCCGTGTGTTTTTCTGAGTATGCCAAACACTGGAGATGAAACAATGAAAGACTCAGTTTGAGCTCAGATGTCAGGACAGTGTTCTCACATACCTTGAGTTTGTCTGTGTCAGACACACACACATAGTTAAGCATTTTCTGTTTCACCTTCAGTTAAATACAGTTCTAACTCTCACCCTAACTGCAAGGAAACAGAGTGATTAACCCTTACCTAGTTAAGTGAAGCCAAAGTAAGACAATACTAAGAAGCTAAAGTGACTGTGAGTAAAAGGTGCATGTATATGTCTGACACAGAAAAACCCAAGGTTTTCAAGGACACTGGCCATCAGCCTCATAATGACATCCGAGCTCAAACTGATGCTTTCACTGTTTCACCTCCAGTGTGTGGCCACTCAGTAAAACACACTTGTTAAGGGGACACTGTGGTTAGAAAAGACCTCCTGTTCTAAATAGAGGACATTTCCACCACCGCTGCCAGATGTTTGCTAAAATACTCAAAATGGAGTTTCATGTAAACACCATAACACTTCTAACCATTGGTCAATTTTAAAACAAAGGTCAATTTCAACTCACCTCACAAGCAGAGTCGTTAGGCACAGCTCTGGATGATTGTGGCACCTCTTTCGATTTGCTCTCTGTACAAGGGAACACAAGGAGATTCAGTGCTTGACTTTCGTTAAGTCAAAAAAAACACATCTACGCATAACGCAATCAATTCACATCCCTGACTGTTACAATTCTACTCAAAATATCCATCAAGACACTATAGAATCATCAGAAATGTCCCAATACTGGCACATTTTTCATGCAGCAAACCTTCAGGCATGTCATGCATTGCCAGAAGTTAACAACATTTACTCAAAACTGACCACTGGTAAGTTCTTCTGAGAACGCTTGGGGTGACAACTCCTGATACTGGACACCAACTTCACCAATTAACTCTTTCAGAGAAGAAGTGCCACGCTGACCTCCAACAGAATGCACCTAAAAAGATGCAAAGATGAACAAGCATCAATGGTACAGTGTCCATCTGATCAAGAGGGACACTCTCAGTCAAACCTTAAAACACCCAAATGATGTTGAGAGGGAAATGCAATGTTAAATGATGACTACCTGTACTTACAATGATTTAAAGACTGCACATGCAGTATAATTGTAATCAATTGATAAACATGATCTTTACAAACCACACTATTTACCAAACTACACATTGATACAATCTTTAGTAAACAGATGAATCCATGCTAACCTCATGCTCAGAGTTGTCTGCTGTAGGTCTAGATGACTGACACTCTGCTCTTAATTCTCTGTCTGTAGAAGAGAACACAAGACATGGAGGCATAGTGCTTTGCAAGACCCCAGGGTTTAACAGGTAGTGCTTACTCAAGCAGGGACTCACCTGTGAATGAGTCTGTAGAGATCACATGGTGCTCCACGTCATGGGCAATAGGCTCTGCAACACACTGTTGACCAGAAGGGATGCTTGCGATCTTTAGCTGGGTATGAAAAGTAGAACAAATATTGTAAACATCTGGCAGCTACAGTGGAAATGTATTTAATCCACTACAAGTGGTCTTTTCTAACCAGTGTCCCCTCAACCCGTGTGTTTTTCTGAGTATGCCAAACACTGGAGATGAAACAATGAAAGACTCAGTTTGAGCTCAGATGTCAGGACAGTGTTCTCACATACCTTGAGTTTGTCTGTGTCAGACACACACACATAGTTAAGCATTTTCTGTTTCACCTTCAGTTAAATACAGTTCTAACTCTCACCCTAACTGCAAGGAAACAGAGTGATTAACCCTTACCTAGTTAAGTGAAGCCAAAGTAAGACAATACTAAGAAGCTAAAGTGACTGTGAGTAAAAGGTGCATGTATATGTCTGACACAGAAAAACCCAAGGTTTACAAGGACACTGGCCATCAGCCTCATAATGACATCCGAGCTCAAACTGATGCTTTCACTGTTTCACCTCCAGTGTGTGGCCACTCAGTAAAACACACTTGTTAAGGGGACACTGTGGTTAGAAAAGACCTCCTGTTCTAAATAGAGGACATTTCCACCACCGCTGCCAGATGTTTGCTAAAATACTCAAAATGGAGTTTCATGTAAACACCATAACACTTCTAACCATTGGTCAATTTTAAAACAAAGGTCAATTTCAACTCACCTCACAAGCAGAGTCGTTAGGCACAGCTCTGGATGATTGTGGCACCTCTTTCGATTTGCTCTCTGTACAAGGGAACATAAGGAGATTCAGTGCTTGACTTTCGTTAAGTCAAAAAAAACACATCTACGCATAACGCAATCAATTCACATCCCTGACTGTTACAATTCTACTCAAAATATCCATCAAGACACTATAGAATCATCAGAAATGTCCCAATACTGGCACATTTTTCATGCAGCAAACCTTCAGGCATGTCATGCATTGCCAGAAGTTAACAACATTTACTCAAAACTGACCACTGGTAAGTTCTTCTGAGAACGCTTGGGGTGACAACTCCTGATACTGGACACCAACTTCACCAATTAACTCTTTCAGAGAAGAAGTGCCACGCTGACCTCCAACAGAATGCACCTAAAAAGATGCAAAGATGAACAAGCATCAATGGTACAGTGTCCATCTGATCAAGAGGGACACTCTCAGTCAAACCTTAAAACACCCAAATGATGTTGAGAGGGAAATGCAATGTTAAATGATGACTACCTGTACTTACAATGATTTAAAGACTGCACATGCAGTATAATTGTAATCAATTGATAAACATGATCTTTACAAACCACACTATTTACCAAACTACACATTGATACAATCTTTAGTAAACAGATGAATCCATGCTAACCTCATGCTCAGAGTTGTCTGCTGTAGGTCTAGATGACTGACACTCTGCTCTTAATTCTCTGTCTGTAGAAGAGAACACAAGACATGGAGGCATAGTGCTTTGCAAGACCCCAGGGTTTAACAGGTAGTGCTTACTCAAGCAGGGACTCACCTGTGAATGAGTCTGTAGAGATCACATGGTGCTCCACGTCATGGGCAATAGGCTCTGCAACACACTGTTGACCAGAAGGGATGCTTGCGATCTTTAGCTGGGTATGAAAAGTAGAACAAATATTGTAAACATCTGGCAGCTACAGTGGAAATGTATTTAATCCACTACAAGTGGTCTTTTCTAACCAGTGTCCCCTCAACCCGTGTGTTTTTCTGAGTATGCCAAACACTGGAGATGAAACAATGAAAGACTCAGTTTGAGCTCAGATGTCAGGACAGTGTTCTCACATACCTTGAGTTTGTCTGTGTCAGACACACACACATAGTTAAGCATTTTCTGTTTCACCTTCAGTTAAATACAGTTCTAACTCTCACCCTAACTGCAAGGAAACAGAGTGATTAACCCTTACCTAGTTAAGTGAAGCCAAAGTAAGACAATACTAAGAAGCTAAAGTGACTGTGAGTAAAAGGTGCATGTATATGTCTGACACAGAAAAACCCAAGGTTTTCAAGGACACTGGCCATCAGCCTCATAATGACATCCGAGCTCAAACTGATGCTTTCACTGTTTCACCTCCAGTGTGTGGCCACTCAGTAAAACACACTTGTTAAGGGGACACTGTGGTTAGAAAAGACCTCCTGTTCTAAATAGAGGACATTTCCACCACCGCTGCCAGATGTTTGCTAAAATACTCAAAATGGAGTTTCATGTAAACACCATAACACTTCTAACCATTGGTCAATTTTAAAACAAAGGTCAATTTCAACTCACCTCACAAGCAGAGTCGTTAGGCACAGCTCTGGATGATTGTGGCACCTCTTTCGATTTGCTCTCTGTACAAGGGAACACAAGGAGATTCAGTGCTTGACTTTCGTTAAGTCAAAAAAAACACATCTACGCATAACGCAATCAATTCACATCCCTGACTGTTACAATTCTACTCAAAATATCCATCAAGACACTATAGAATCATCAGAAATGTCCCAATACTGGCACATTTTTCATGCAGCAAACCTTCAGGCATGTCATGCATTGCCAGAAGTTAACAACATTTACTCAAAACTGACCACTGGTAAGTTCTTCTGAGAACGCTTGGGGTGACAACTCCTGATACTGGACACCAACTTCACCAATTAACTCTTTCAGAGAAGAAGTGCCACGCTGACCTCCAACAGAATGCACCTAAAAAGATGCAAAGATGAACAAGCATCAATGGTACAGTGTCCATCTGATCAAGAGGGACACTCTCAGTCAAACCTTAAAACACCCAAATGATGTTGAGAGGGAAATGCAATGTTAAATGATGACTACCTGTACTTACAATGATTTAAAGACTGCACATGCAGTATAATTGTAATCAATTGATAAACATGATCTTTACAAACCACACTATTTACCAAACTACACATTGATACAATCTTTAGTAAACAGATGAATCCATGCTAACCTCATGCTCAGAGTTGTCTGCTGTAGGTCTAGATGACTGACACTCTGCTCTTAATTCTCTGTCTGTAGAAGAGAACACAAGACATGGAGGCATAGTGCTTTGCAAGACCCCAGGGTTTAACAGGTAGTGCTTACTCAAGCAGGGACTCACCTGTGAATGAGTCTGTAGAGATCACATGGTGCTCCACGTCATGGGCAATAGGCTCTGCAACACACTGTTGACCAGAAGGGATGCTTGCGATCTTTAGCTGGGTATGAAAAGTAGAACAAATATTGTAAACATCTGGCAGCTACAGTGGAAATGTATTTAATCCACTACAAGTGGTCTTTTCTAACCAGTGTCCCCTCAACCCGTGTGTTTTTCTGAGTATGCCAAACACTGGAGATGAAACAATGAAAGACTCAGTTTGAGCTCAGATGTCAGGACAGTGTTCTCACATACCTTGAGTTTGTCTGTGTCAGACACACACACATAGTTAAGCATTTTCTGTTTCACCTTCAGTTAAATACAGTTCTAACTCTCACCCTAACTGCAAGGAAACAGAGTGATTAACCCTTACCTAGTTAAGTGAAGCCAAAGTAAGACAATACTAAGAAGCTAAAGTGACTGTGAGTAAAAGGTGCATGTATATGTCTGACACAGAAAAACCCAAGGTTTTCAAGGACACTGGCCATCAGCCTCATAATGACATCTGAGCTCAAACTGATGCTTTCACTGTTTCACCTCCAGTGTGTGGCCACTCAGTAAAACACACTTGTGGAGGGGACACAAAACAGATAAGCTTGCAATCATCACTTGGGAAAGTCATACAAATTCAAGATTTAGTTAAACCAGATTGAATACCACCAAGAGGACATTTAAATATTGTGACTAGGGCTGAAACAACTAATCGATTAATCGACAACTAATCGATTATTGAAATAATCGTTAGTTGCAGCCCTAATTGTGACATCTAGATATGTAGGTTTTAAACAACAATTCATAGGGGGAAATTTTTTTTTAAATGACCCACCTTTTTCCGCCAGGGCCATTCTTTCCCACCATAGTCATAAGTAATTTCACTTCCTGCCGCAATTTCCTTCAGTGCAAAAAGGCAGAGATGTGGCTTCCCTTCTGCTTCAATCAACTTCATTCTGCAATTTGGTGTCCTGTGTTCATCGTTTACTAGTCGCCCAAATGACCCATCTTCAAGTGCTCCATCAATACTGCAAATTTGGAAACATACATTAAACAAACATTTATAGTGACACGCCTATGAACTATACTATAATTTTTAAGCACCAACACAAACACAACATCCAATACAAGTTTAGTTGTTAAATGCATAGTTGATAAGTTAAAGAGGGTCCATCAGTCAAGGACGCGTTGCTTTCTGACTGAGATAAGTGTTTGCGCTTCTACTTGTGCTTAGAGCTTAAACGTGGTTTTGTTGTACTGTCGCGCTGACCTAGTAGGTGTAGGTGTGGCTGTGGCTGTTACTCTTCTCTTCCTCCTCTTGCCCACTACCTGCTCTGTGCTGCTGCTTGCGCGTGGCCGCTGATTAGACCTTGTGCAATCTACAGCTAAGCGCAGCCTGGTGCGCACTGCTCCGCCAGGTGAGTTGAATTAGAGCAATCAAGGGCGGGCGTGCCTAGTAGACCTTAAAATGCATGCAGCAGTCATTTGACCCGAGCGTGACATGCTGAGAGGACAGCAAACCAAGCACAATCCACTTTGAGGAAGACTTTGAGTTAGACGGGCTATCGGTAAGCTTGGACTCATATTTGCTGCTTATGTTTGGGAACTATGGAAGCTCAATTGTGGAAATGTATTTATGCTTTGGGAAATAGTTACTGCATTTAAGTTTAAAAAATTATATTGATATTAAAATGTTTAAGTTTGAATAAACTGTTTATGTAGATAGTGTTTCCCACACTTATGTTAATTAATACTAAAAGCAATTACCCCAAATCCTTGGTTAAATCTTAAAACTAGTGTAAATATGTTTGGTTTAATTTAAGGAAAATAATTCTTTGTAAAAGAAAATCCTTGGTTAAAGTCTTTATTAAAATATTTGTAAACTCTAAAATGTATACTTTAAAAATGTAATTGTTACAGAAAGTGTAAAAAATGCAAGGTAGACCACAGTTTATTTCATCTTCGTTGTTTGAAATTACTCACCTCTGATTCAAAAACTAATGAATGTAAAACTAAAATGAGGATAAATGATAGTTTAGACAAAAGTGGCTTTACTGAAGTGTATATTTTTGTTATTTCATTTGTCTTCTGTATAATGCATTTAATTTATCTGAATGATTAATGAAATGTTCTTTATTTTTTGTGTTGAAAGGTTTTTCACCTATCCATCAAGCCATCCATCTACCTACCTCACAGACAGAGAACACTTGACATGTACTATTTTGGCATTGTACATATTATACAGTAGTTTTGGACACAGTATAACAGTGCACGAGTCTCCGTGTCCACATGTGCCAAATGCGCACAGACACAGGGGCGCTCATTCAGCCCTGGCCATTTGAATTTTCTCTTATTATTTTCTCTATCTCTATATTATATTTTAAATCTTCACAGCAGCGTGAGCACACTGTCTTAGCTGTAAAATGTAGGCTTATATTATTACCCCTCTAACCCCGTACATTACGCCCGTGAGTGTGTATTAGAGAAGGCACACACAGGCTGAATACGGGGACTAACGGGCCCTCAGCATATGTGGGAGTCCCGTCAGTCCCCAGTACTGCGAGTTCCCGGGGACCACAGGGTCACCGGGAAATGACGGACCCGTGGAATAGCAGGATCTCATTCTTACTGAGGCTCCGTCACTCCCCCTTCTATAGATTCTGGGGACTGACGGGGCCGGGTACCAGAGGTAAGGACTCGTTAAAGAGCAATATGAGATGTTTGCTTCAGAAATCCTGACCTTGCAATAGAAATGTAAACATTCAGTCATTTTGAATTTACCACAATGTCTTCTGCTTCCATATGAATTCAAACATGAAGCCTGAACATGCGCTGGGGTACAGGTTACGTCTGTGTTCAGCTTCAGTTGCATCAATAAGCTCCCCTCTATACTCGACCACGAAGTCTCCTTGTTTGAAATTGGCTAAAGTGAAGATGCCACGACCTGAAGAAACAACCATATTAGAGACACAGGTGTGGCAGCACTGCAAATAATCAATTCATTAAATATGTATATCTGTAAATTGCAAGTATGCAATGTTGTGCTTTTTTTCAATTCTACATATATAATAAAGAAAACATGTCAAAGTGCAGAAAACATAAATAGCCAGGCTCGCTAATAACTAAATTATTATTAAAATACCTTAGATTTTAATTTATATTGATGTTTGTACAGGTCACCACTGGTGATGTGTAACCCCTCAGTCTAGCCTGCAGTGTGTCAAAGTCACTCACCTTTAACTGAATTAATAAATTTGATTTCTAACATTGAATTCTTGTCTCTTCTTGCAAGGATGTGATTAATGGCATCCTGAAGGGGAGTGGTTCTCCGTGACATGATTTGCTAAGGAAATCAAGATGAAAATGTAAACAACATCAAAACTTCAAGCCTTTATGCTTACAAGGGCATTAGTAAAGCTGAATGAGAAGCACCCCCCCCCCCCCCCATGTTAGCGTATTATTAGTTTAAGGTTATTTTAGTTTGGTGATGAGTGCTGGAGGGATTCTGATTAACAGATAAATGGATGGGGGCGAGGCTGTATTTGTGCAGATTAACTTGACTGTGTTCCACCTGTGTTGATTAAGTCAAGTTTCTGACATGCTCCACCCAATTTTTCTTATTTCACTAATAGCATGGATACTGAAACTGTTTCAATTGAGTTCTATGCTTTCATTACATTCACATAACAGACACAGACAAGGCTGATGTCTGAGTTGTTTTAACAGAAAGCATGCACTTGCAGATATTAAAGATACTTAAATGTCCTAATTTAACTAAAGCCTAACTCTGACTTAGCCTAAACCTGTCTGTCAAACTAAGCTTTAGATCTCTCAGGAATCATGTGCTTCATCAACACAACTATAAGAGCAAAACAAATGGTTTTTTTTTTTTTTTACAATATTTTATAAACAAATGTGTGCAGAGTGACACCAATACTGTCTCAATTTAATTTCATAAATCTACAAGAGTTTATTTGTATTTGCCTTCCAATGTTTCCTTGGTATTTGGGCAAAGATCATCTAATAGCAGTAGCAGCCATTTTACATTAAACAAGTGATCTTGTCGTGAAAAAGGCCTTCTTTCAAACTCAGTGAAACATCACACACTTGTGTAATTTCTTACCTTGAAACAAGTGATGAGATTAGGCCAGGGTAAAAATAACCCTGGGACAGTCCGGGAATCCCCGCCCCGCGTGTTGCTGTGACCTCCGTGAACCGTTCCGCGTGCTCCGGCCCGCTCCGCCGTCCTCACCTCGTTGTGGTCCGGTCCCCGCGGTGCGCTCTCCGCCGTATGCTTTCCACCGTACCTCGTCGTTCCCTCACCTGCCGCCTCACCACGGCTGTGCCTACTCTGAAGCACTGTGTCTGTCAGAACGCCCGTCTTTTAAAAGTTTTATAATTACCTTCTTACCTTTTCTCCAAAGCGTGTCAAAACTCTGCCAAAATTGATGGATGAATAAGAAGCGCCCAATCAGTCAGTCTAAATCATTGATGTAAATATCAATGGTCTAAATGGGTAATGTTAAAATGCGCATGCGCAGCTTCCAATTTCGCGCCATGTGTATAATGTCCCGCGCTCGTGTATAATTTCCCGCGCTTGTGTGTGCGGCATGCAGGGACAACTCCAACCGACAGGGGGCAGTGGCGGACACACAAATATACAACATATGTCAAGTTTTTGGTTTACAAAGACTTTTGAGAAAAACACTTTTTGGGTATTAAAACATGCCCAGAAACCATTTTAAAAGGTCAATTTTATGAGGACAGCAAAATGTCCTCCTGTAACAGAGGGTCCTCATAGCTCTTTGATTTGTCTTGAAAATTGTCCTCCTAAAACGAAAAACAAACACACACACACACACACACACGTTTCTTGGGTTAGAGGGACAATTTCTGAAATTTTTGGCAAATCAGACTGGACATAGGGCTATGGGGACACCGGGTTCCAGAGGTGCTAGAGCTACAATATGCATATCAAAAATCATGAAAAAAATCAGCAAACCTATACACAACTTAAAATTTAAACATTTTCTTTGCTCGACTGAGATATAAAAAAGGCTATTTTTTCAGACATTCTGGTGGTTTGTAGAGACTTTTCTGTAGCTCGGTCTATAAGGACAGTCTGGTGTACAAGGTCAGTGATGTCATCATACATATACACAAAGTATAGTCTGTTCTGAAGGGACACATGGTGTGTAAAGCCAGTCTACTGTACACACACACACACACTGATTAAATCTGGTTTAAAAGGACACATGGTGTGTAAAGCCAGTTCACTGTACATATACTCACACATGCACTAAGTATAACCTTCTTAGAAAAGAAGGTGTATTATAAGACTGTGACTGATACATCATTATAGTAAAATTGAATAAATTTGCTTAGGCTGCTGCCCCTGCGACCCGGCCTCGGATAAGCAGTTGAAGATGGATGGATGGATGAATAAATTAAAAAAATAATAAAAAGACTATATTTTGGTTTTCTCTGATGAGCATTACAATCTGACATACAAGCTTACATAAAACACCACAGATCATATCTGTTGTGATCTACTAACAGGTGGTCAAAGTGTCATTAAAACAACTAGAAGCATAACACAACAGTGCTTGCATCAACTAGAACAAACTATGTATTATAGAGTTTTTCATTGTCCTGAAGAAACTGGCACTGAGTGGCTGACCAATAAAACAGCACCTTTGCACACCAGGGGTGAGTCGGGCTGACACCATGACTTATACATAAGACTTATATCAACACACAACACATTTGTTGAATTACTGAATTATATTTAATATAACCAACTCAATAATCAATTCCTTAAAAGGACAGCATTGTAACAATTATTGAAGGAAAATAAAAGTGAATCCTGGCATTAAAAGACTCAGGCTAACCACACATCAAAACAAAACACTGCCTGTGAGCACAGTGAAGTCAACTACATACTTTTTGAATGGAGAACACTAACCTTGAAATCAGGCCCAGAAAGGTAAAGGCTCAGACTGTCAAAAAGTGCATTTAGTGTTTAACATTTATTTATTTTTTTTTTTTAAAGGCCAGTCCTCTGTTGCGCACAAAATCTCAAATGTTTTGAATAGATCTCGTCTCCAAGATAGGTTGTTCCTTTTCTTTGCACTTCAGACACTGCTGGTTGGTGACAATGATACCGTTTTCAATAAAAGGCTTCATATGTTTCATCACCGCTCCTATCTCCTCCTCAGACCATGGTCTCTTCACACACCGCCTTGATGAAACACGTAAACCTGTTCAATAAAACAAAACAAATTTGAAGTTTAAAAAGATCATGTGAGATGCACTTGTAGGTAGAGATGGTGTTCAAAACTGTGAAAACAAGCTGGTACTTGTCTAAACAAATTGTGTGTGATAATAAATAGACTGTAGACCTGATAAAATTTAAAGTTTGATTGTTTTCATTAACATGATAGTTCATCACACTGCTTGGTAAACACAAAATACATTCAGCTTCTTTATATGTTATATAATGTCTAACCACATGATGTAGGTGTTAACTGCACATAGTGCCTAGTGATGGACATGGCATCTGATTTATATCATACCTTTAGTAACTGAGTCAGGGACAGGAGGTGAACCAGAAGTCACACAGGCATCATTCCCCTGGTCATCTAAAAAAATATTGCACAGTATAAATGTATGGGCTTAAAGAGGCTTTCTGCCTACCAATCAAACACTATGAGCACAGAGGGGTTAATGACAGCCAGTTCTATTATACTAACTATACACATGGCAATGCTGCTGAACTGGATGAAGTCAACAATACCTTGGGTAATAAGTTTACTGGGAAATGATGTAGATTTTGCACAGGCCAAATCTTGCTTGGCCAAAACTGATGAAGCATCAAAATACTAATCATAAAGCATTAGTGTCACAATTAGGAATGGAACAACTAACAATCGACCATGTAAAAATGTACTGATGGTTAGTAATATTGTTCTATACACAATCCCAGGTTATCGTAATCAGCATAGTAGTGTTAATAGTAAAGTCTGATTTCATTTTTAATGCAATGAAAAACAGAGATGCAAGTGGCATTAATGAAACAAGAGAGCATCGTTATCATACGTGATGTGCGCTGTTAAAATACGTTACTGCATATTTCACTGGATTTGTCTCTGAACAAGACTAACTCACAGATCCCAGCTCATTACATAAGATATGTTGGGCAAACTTTGAGTACAGCATTGTAAATGTACCTTGAGCTGCAGTCTCGGAGAAGTGAGGCAAATCAGAAGTAATATTATATATATATATATATATATATATATATATATATATATATATAGCGAGTTCTCACACTTAGAAATCATGGAGGGCTCTGAAATTTTCATCATAGGTACATGTCCACTGTGAGAGACATAATCTAAAAGAAAATTCAGGCAATCACAATGTATGATTTTATAACAAGTTTTTTGTATATTTCTTTGTAAAATAAGTATTTGAACACTTGAGTCAAACTATATTAATATTGCCTTTGTTAACAATTGCAGCGGCCAAACAGTTCCTGTAGTTCTTCACCAGGTTTGCACACATTGCAGAAGGTCTTTTGACCCACTCCTCCACACAGATCTTCTGTAGATCTGTCATGTTTTGGGCCAACACAGACTTTTAACTCCATCCACAGATTTTCTATTGGACTGAGGTCTGGAGACTAGTGAGGCCACTCCAGAACCTTGAAATGCCTCTTATGGAGCCACTCTTTGGTTTTCCTGGCTGAGTGCTTCAGGTCTTTGTCTTGTTGAAAGACCCAGCCAGAACCCATCTTCAATGCTCTGACTGAGGGAAGGACGTTTTGGCCCAAAATCTCACAATCCATGTCCCCGTTTATCTTCTCCTTAATACAGTGCAGTCGTCCTGTCCCCTGTGCAGAAAAACAGCCCAGAGCATGATGTTTCCACCCTCATGCTTCACTGTAGGATGGTATTATTGGGATGAGACTCATCCTTCTTCTTCCTCCAAACCCCAACAATGGAGTTTAGACCAAAAAGTTTTATTTTGGTCTCATCTGACCACAGGACTTTCTCCCATGACTCTGGATCATCCAGATGGTCCCTGGCAAACTTCAGACGGGCCTGGACATGGGTTGGCTTAAGAAGGGGAACCTTCAGTGTGATGAATGATTTTAAACCATGACGTCTCAGTGTATTACTGATAGTAGCCTTGCCAACGGTGGTCCCAGCTCTCTTCAGGTCATTGACCAGCTCGTCCCGTGTAGTTCTGGGCTGATTCTTCACCTTTCTTAGCATCACTGACACCCCACGAGCTGAGATCTTACGTGGGGCTCCAGTCCGAGGAAGACATTAGCCTCTTCCATTCAGGGGCGCCTGCAGGAGTCTTGCAGAGGGTACGCACAGTCACCTGCACGCGCTCCATCGCGCACACGCACATGCGTGCACGCGCACTGTCGCGCACCGAGCTGCTTGGCAGTGGCTCTGGAGCCCTTTCCAGCTTTGTGAAGGTCTAAAGTTTTGTCTCTTGTGTCGTTGGAAAGCTCTTTGGTTTTACTCATGTTGCTGCAACACTTTTGACAGATTGTGGGGTGCACATGTGTCTTTATAAAAGCTAACGGCATCAAACAGGTGCTGCTAAATTAGAATCATGAGCAGAGTGTAGTTGGACTGTTTAAAAGCAGAATAACAGGTATTTGAGGGTCAGAAATCTGCATGATAAGCAAGTGTTCAAATACTTATTTTAAGCAGTAATATACAAAAATATTTTAATAAAATCATACATTATCATTTCCGGAATTTTCTTTTAGATTCTGTCTCTCACAGTGGACATGTACCAACGCTGAAAATTTCAGATCCCTCCATGATTTCTAAGTGGGAGAACTTGCAAAATAGCAAATACTTACTTTCCTCACTGTAAATGGTATTAACTACACAGCAAAGTACAAACAGAACTGCAATAACAACCAGAAGGGATGCTTGCGATCTTTAGCTGGGTATGACAAGTAGAACAAATATTGTAAACATCTGGCAGCTACAGTGGAAATGTATTTAATCCACTACGAGTGGTCTTTTCTAACCAGTGTCCCCTCAACCCATGTGTTTTTCTGAGTATGCCAAACACTGGAGATGAAACAGTGAAAGACTCAGTTTGAGCTCAGATGTCAGGACAGTGTTCTCACATACCTTGAGTTTGTCTGTGTCAGACACACACACATAGTTAAGCATTTTCTGTTTCACCTTCAGTTAAATACAGTTCTAACTCTCACCCTAACTGCAAGGAAACAGAGTGATTAACCCTTACCTAGTTAAGTGAAGCCAAAGTAAGACAATACTAAGAAGCTAAAGTGACTGTGAGTAAAAGGTGCATGTATATGCCTGACACAGAAAAACCCAAGGTTTTCAAGGACACTGTCCATCAGCCTCATAATGACATCTGAGCTCAAACTGATGCTTTCACTGTTTCACCTCCAGTGTGTGGCCACTCAGTAAAACACACTTGTTAAGGGGACACTGTGGTTAGAAAAGACCTCCTGTTCTAAATAGAGGACATTTCCACCACCGCTGCCAGATGTTTGCTAAAATACTCAAAATGGAGTTTCGTGTAAACACCATAACACTTCTAACCATTGGTCAATTTTAAAACAAAGGTCAATTTCAACTCACCTCACAAGCAGAGTCGTTAGGCACAGCTCTGGATGATTGTGGCACCTCTTTCGATTTGCTCTCTGTACAAGGGAACACAAGGAGATTCAGTGCTTGACTTTCGTTAAGTCAAAAAAACACATCTACGCATAACGCAATCAATTCACATCCCTGACTGTTACAATTCTACTCAAAATATCCATCAAGACACTATAGAATCATCAGAAATGTCCCAATACTGGCACATTTTTCATGCAGCAAACCTTCAGGCATGTCATGCATTGCCAGAAGTTAACAACATTTACTCAAAACTGACCACTGGTAAGTTCTTCTGAGAACGCTTGGGGTGACAACTCCTGATACTGGACACCAACTTCACCAATTAACTCTTTCAGAGAAGAAGTGCCACGCTGACCTCCAACAGAATGCACCTAAAAAGATGCAAAGATGAACAAGCATCAATGGTACAGTGTCCATCTGATCAAGAGGGACACTCTCAGTCAAACCTTAAAACACCCAAATGATGTTGAGAGGGAAATGCACTGTTAAATGATGACTACCTGTACTTACAATGATTTAAAGACTGTACATGCAGTATAATTGTAATCAATTGATAAACATGATCTTTACAAACCACACTATTTACCAAACTACACATTGATACAATCTTTAGTAAACAGATGAATCCATGCTAACCTCATGCTCAGAGTTGTCTGCTGTAGGTCTAGATGACTGACACTCTGCTTTTAATTCTCTGTCTGTAGAAGAGAACACAAGACATGGAGGCATAGTGCTTTGCAAGACCCCAGGGTTTAACAGGTAGTGCTTACTCAAGCAGGGACTCACCTGTGAATGAGTCTGTAGAGATCACATGGTGCTCCACGTCATGGGCAATAGGCTCTGCAACACACTGTTGACCAGAAGGGATGCTTGCGATCTTTAGCTGGGTATGAAAAGTAGAACAAATATTGTAAACATCTGGCAGCTACAGTGGAAATGTATTTAATCCACTACGAGTGGTCTTTTCTAACCAGTGTCCCCTCAACCCATGTGTTTTTCTGAGTATGCCAAACACTGGAGATGAAACAGTGAAAGACTCAGTTTGAGCTCAGATGTCAGGACAGTGTTCTCACATACCTTGAGTTTGTCTGTGTCAGACACACACACATAGTTAAGCATTTTCTGTTTCACCTTCAGTTAAATACAGTTCTAACTCTCACCCTAACTGCAAGGAAACAGAGTGATTAACCCTTACCTAGTTAAGTGAAGCCAAAGTAAGACAATACTAAGAAGCTAAAGTGACTGTGAGTAAAAGGTGCATGTATATGCCTGACACAGAAAAACCCAAGGTTTTCAAGGACACTGTCCATCAGCCTCATAATGACATCTGAGCTCAAACTGATGCTTTCACTGTTTCACCTCCAGTGTGTGGCCACTCAGTAAAACACACTTGTGGAGGGGACACAAAACAGATAAGCTTGCAATCATCACTTGGGAAAGTCATACAAATTCAAGATTTAGTTAAACCAGATTGAATACCACCAAGAGGACATTTAAATATTGTGACTAGGGCTGAAACAACTAATCGATTAATCGACAACTAATCGATTATTGAAATAATCGTTAGTTGCAGCCCTAATTGTGACATCTAGATATGTATGTTTTAAACAACAATTCATAGGGGGAAATTTTTTTTTAAATGACCCACCTTTTTCCGCCAGGGCCATTCTTTCCCACCATAGTCATAAGTAATTTCACTTCCTGCCGCAATTTCCTTCAGTGCAAAAAGGCAGAGATGTGGCTTCCCTTCTGCTTCAATCAACTTCATTCTGCAATTTGGTGTCCTGTGTTCATCGTTTACTAGTCGCCCAAATGACCCATCTTCAAGTGCTCCATCAATACTGCAAATTTGGAAACATACATTAAACAAACATTTATAGTGACATGCCTATGAACTATACTATAATTTTTAAGCACCAACACAAACACAACATCCAATACAAGTTTAGTTGTTAAATGCATAGTTGATAAGTTAAAGAGGGTCCATCAGTCAAGGACGCATTGCTTTCTGACTGAGATAAGTGTTTGCGCTTCTACTTGTGCTTAGAGCTTAAACGTGGTTTTGTTGTACTGTTGCGCTGACCTAGTAGGTGTGGCTGTTACTCTTCTCTTCTCTTCCTCCTCTTGCCCACTACCTGCTCTGTGCTGCTGCTTGCGCGTGGCCACTGATTAGACCTTGTGCAATCTACAGCTAAGCGCAGCCTGGTGTGCACTGCTCTGCCAGGTGAGTTGAATTAGAGCAATCAAGGGCGGGCGTGCCTAGTAGACCTTAAAATGCATGCAGCAGTCATTTGACCCGAGTGCGACATACTGAGAGGACAGCAACCCAAGCACAATCCACTTTCCACTGTGAGGAAGACTTTGAGTTAGACGGGCTATCGGTAAGCTCGGACTCATATTTGCTGCTTATATGTTTGGGAAATATGGAAGCTCAATTGTGGAAATGTATTTATGCTTTGGGAAATAGTTACTGCATTTAAGTTTAAAAAATTATATTGATATTAAAGTAAATGTTTAAGTTTGAATAGATTGTTTATGTAGATAGTGTTTCCCACACTTATGTTAATTAATACTAAAAGTAATTACCCCAAATCCTTGGTTAAATCTTAAAACTAGTGTAAATATGTTTGGTTTAATTTAAGGAAAATAATTCTTTGTAAAAGAAAATCCTTGGTTAAAGTCTTTATTAAAATATTTGTAAACTCTAAAATGTATACTTTAAAAATGTAATTGTTACAGAAAGTGTAAAAAGTGCAAGGTAGACCACAGTTTATTTCATCTTCGTTGTTTGAAATTACTCACCTCTGATTCAAAAACTAATGAATGTAAAACTAAAACTAGGATAAATGATAGTTTAGACAAAAGTGGCTTTACTGAAGTGTATATTTTTGTTATTTCATTTGTCTTCTGTATAATGCATTTAATTTATCTGAATGATTAATGAAATGTTCTTTATTTTTTGTGTTGAAAGGTTTTTCACCTATCCATCAAGCCATCCATCTACCTTCCTCACAGGCAGAACACTTGACATGTACTATTTTGGCATTGTACATATTATACAGTAGTTTTGGACACAGTAGAACAGTGCACGGGTCTCCGTGTCCACATGTGCCAAATGCGCACAGACACAGGGGCGCTCATTCAGCCCTGGCCATTTGAATTTTCTCTTATTATTTTCTCTATCTCTATATTATATTTTAAATCTTCACAGCAGCGTGAGAACACTGTCTTAGCTGTAAAATGTAGGCTTATATTATTACCCCTCTAACCCCGTACATTACGCCCGTGAGTGTGTATTAGAGAAGGCACACACAGGCTTAATACGGGGACTAACGGGCCCTCAGCATATGTGGGAGTCCCGTCAGTCCCCAGTACCGAGAGTTCCCGGGGACCACAGGGTCACCGGGAAATGACGGAGCCTTAGTAAGAATGAGATCCCGCTATTCCACGGGTCCGTCACTCCCCCTTCTATAGATTCTGGGGACTGACGGGGCCGGGTACCAGAGGTAAGGACTCGTTAAAGAGCAATATGAGATGTTTGCTTCAGAAATCCTGACCTTGCAATAGAAATGTAAACATTCAGTCATTTTGAATTTACCACAATGTCTTCTGCTTCCATATGAATTCAAACATGAAGCCTGAACATGCGCTGGGGTACAGGTTACGTCTGTGTTCAGCTTCAGTTGCATCAATAAGCTCCCCTCTATACTCGACCACAAAGTCTCCTTGTTTGAAATTGGCTAAAGTGAAGATGCCACGACCTGAAGAAACAACCATATTAGAGACACAGGTGTGGCAGCACTGCAAATAATCAATTCATTAAATATGTATATCTGTAAATAACAAGTATGCAATGTTGTGCTTTTTTCAATTCTACATATATAATAAAGAAAACATGTCAAAGTGCAGAAAACATAAATAGGCCAGGCTCGCTAATAACTAAATTATTAAAATACCTTTAATTTTAATTTATATTGATGTTTGTACAGGTCACCACTGGTGATGCGTAACCCCTCAGTCAGCCTGCAGTGTGTCGAAGTCACTCACCTTTAACTGAATTAATAAATTTAATTTCTAACATTGAATTCTTGCCTCTTCTTGCAAGGATGTGATTAATGGCATCCTGAAGGGGAGTAGTTCTCATGACATGATTTGCTAAGGAAATAAGATAAAAATGTAAACAACATCAAAACTTCAAGCCTTTATGCTTACAAGGGCATTAGTAAAGCCTGAATGAGAAGCACCCCCCCCCCATGTTAGTGTACTATTAGTTTAAGGTTATTTTAGTTTGATGAGTGCTGGAGGGATTCTGATTAACAGATAAATGGATGGGGGCAAGGCTGTATTTGTGCAGATTAACTTGACTGTGTTCCACCTGTGTTGATTAAGTCAAGTATCTGACATGCTCCACCCAATTTTTCTTATTTCACTAATAGCATGGATACTGAAACTGTTTCAATTGAGTTCTATGCTTTCATTACATTAACATAACAGACACAGACAAGGCTGATGTCTGAGTTGTTTTAACAGAAAGCATGCACTTGCAGATATTAAAGATACTTAAATGTCCTAATTTAACTAAAGCCTAACTCTGACTTAGCCTAAACCTGTCTGTCAAACTAAGCTTTAGATCTCTCAGGAATAATGTGCTTCATCAACACAACTATAAGAGAGCAAAACAAATGTGGTGTTTGGTTTTTTTACAATATTTTATAAACAAATGTGTGCAGAGTGACATCAATACTGTCTCAATTAAATTTCATGAATCTAAAAAAGTTTATTTGTATTTGCCTTCCAATGTTTCCTTGGTATTTGGGCAAAGATCATCTTTTAATATCTTAAATAATCATCTCAGAACAGGAGGAAAACGGCTCCAACTACCACAAAAAAGACAGGTGTGAGTACTACTGCTAGTACAACTGCATCTACTACAACTACTCCTACCATTAGTACAATAGGTAGTAGTTACTAGTTACAGAAGTAGTACTTATAGTAGTTGTAGTAGTAGCAGCCATTTTACATTAAACAAGTGTAGTGATCTTGTAGTGAAAAAGGCCTTCTTTCAAACTCAGTGAAACATCACACACTTGTGTAATTTCTTACCTTGAAACAAGTGATGAGATTAGGCCAGGGTAAAAAAAAAAAAAACCCATCCCGGTGCTTGGGACAGTCCGGGAATCCCCGCCCCGCGTGTTGCTGTGACCTCCGTGAACCGTTCCGCGTGCTCCGGCCCGCTCTGCCGTCCTCACCTCGTCGTGGTCCGGTCCCCGCGGTGTGCTCTCCGCCGTCCGCTCGTCGTGGTCCGGTCCCCGCGGTGCGCTCTCCGCTCGTCGTGGTCCGGTCCCCGCGGTGCGCTCTCCGCCGTATGCTTTCCACCGTACCTCGTCGTTCCCTCACCTGCCGCCTCACCACGGCTGTGCCTACTCTGAAGCACTGTGTCTGTCAGAACGTCCGTCTTTTAAAAGTTTTATAATTACCGTCTTACCTTTTCTCCAAAGCGTGTCAAAACTCTGCCAAAATTGATGGATGAATAAGAAGCGCCCAATCAGTCGGTCTAAATCATTGATGTAAATATCAATGGTCTAAATGGGTAATGTTAAAATGCGCATGCGCAGCTTCCAATTTCGCGCCATGTGTATAATGTCCCGCGCTCGTGTATAATTTCCCGCGCTTGTGTGTGCGGCATGCAGGGACAACTCGAACCGACAGGGGGCAGTGGCGGACACACAAATATACAACATATGTCAAGTTTTTGGTTTACAAAGACTTTTGAGAAAAACACTTTTTGGGTATTAAAACATGCCCAGAAACCATTTTAAAAGGTCAATTTTATGAGGACAGCAAAATGTCCTCATGTAACAGAGGGTCCTCATAGCTCTTTGATTTGTCTTGAAAATTGTCCTCCTAAAACGAAAAACACACACACACACACACACACACACACACACACACACACACACACACACACACACACACACACACACACACACAACAGGAGTTATAAGGTTAATGGGCATCCAGTCAGTTATGGGCATCCAAACACACACATCTACATACACTGACTCTGTCATGGTCCTGGGCCATGTGGGCCCAGTATTCTTAGTTTCTTGTATTTTTGTATTTCGTTCCTTATTTAGGCCATGTTTCCTAAGTTGTCCTGTTGTGGTGTTCCTTATTTGACTTCCCCTTGTGACTTTTATCCCCTGTGTGCCCCTCTATGTATCTGTGAGCCCTCATCTCCCCTCCTTGTTTCATTCCATGTTTCCCCAGCCCACTATGCCCGTGCTCTCTCTCTCCTCCTGTTTGCACCTGTGTACTTCCTGTTTTACTTTGACAGTCTCCCGTCAGTGTTGTTTACTCCTGCCATGTCTTGTTATGTTTATCTGTGTCAGCTGTGTTCCCATGTGTGGCCACTTCCCCTGATCATCCCTCTTGTGTATTTAGTCTCTGTGTTTCATGTAGTCTGTGTCGCGTCGTCTGTGTTACCACCCCCTGTGTTCCGTATCTCCAGCCATAGCTTTTTCTTAGTTTATGTCCAGTTTAGGTTTTCTGTTTGAACTATTACCCTTATACTGCCCTCGCTCTGGTTTGTTCTGTTATCAGCCATAATAAAAGGCTCGCTTTTGTTTAATCCACTCCTGCATCTTCGCTTGTGTTCGCGTCTGGGTCCAACACACACATTCCCACACGGTCTATCTCCACGGACCGTGACAGACTCAGAATGAAGAGAAACACACATATGAACACAAACACACACATCTACATACACTGACTCAGAATGAAGAGAAACACACATATGAACACATATGCACTCGTTGATTGAGTAAGAAATGACACACACGCACACAAATCGAAATGCTGACTCAATTCACTGAGAAGTCATACACACACACACACACACACATGCACACGCTTGTGCAATGAAGAGTGATACACACACACGCTGATGCAATGAAGAATGCTTTACTAACAAATGCTTATGCTGATACGCAAAATGTTGCACACAAACATCCAAATACAGAATCTGTTACAACAACAAGAAGCCATTGATTGTTTATTGGTTAAATGCATTTCATGTCACCCAGAGGGCATTTGTGTAGATTTAAGGGACAAGGTCTAAAGCAGTTTGGTTATGAAAACAATGTCTGTGCGTGATGTCTGTTTATGGCTTAAGGTCTCGACTGAATTGTTTACTGTGCTTCACACAGCCTGGTAAGGAGCAGTGGTACAGAGTGAAAATGATGAATTAACGGTGTGAGTTTTATGTCGGAGCGCCACATTTTTGTGTTTGAGATTTAATTGAAGGAGGAACACACTGAAAAAAAAAAAAAAGAAAAAAAGGGGCCAGCCCTTGGATTTACGTAAGCATCTCGCGTATATTTAACACAATTGCCTCAGGCTTTAAAGATCTGTACGAAATTCTGGTTTCCAGTGTGAGAGAAAAAGTCACAAGATTATTAGAGCTAGGTTAATTGATGATTCTAAATTATCCGTGAATGTAAGTGTAAATGGTTGTTTGTTTCTATGTGATAGACTGGTGACCTGTCCAGGGTGTACCCTGCCTGGTAACCTATCACTTCAGGGTTATTTCCCAGCCCTGCTGCAACCAGGATAAAGATAGGTGGATGGTAGAATTTGTAGACCCATTCAATTTTTATGGTAACCAGGATATAGACTTTGTCGAACCGTATGTAATATGAAGACAACATGTGGTATTTAAGTGACCAAGTAGTATTTGGATAAAAGTTATTGAATAGTGTTGAAATAAAATGACAGAATGGTGAAGGATTAAAATATTCCAGGAGCTCAACTTACTCCATCTGAACATGTTTCAATCGTGTTTTATGAACACAAAATGCACAGGTTTACTGAATATGAAAATGTCGTGTTGATTTAACTCAATTGTTTAAGTTTCTGCCAAAGCAGAATACATTTGTGTGCAACCAGTGTCCACTATTGAATCAAGTAAATCCAACATGTTTTTTCGGTGCAAAAAGGAGTTACGGTACCTGTATTCCTACACAATATTGTCCCGGGAGGGAGAAAAACTTTCTGGTGAAGTTTTGGTTGATTTTTGGGTTTTGCTTAACACTAGGTTTATTTTATTAGTGAGGTTTGGATTGTTTTCTTTCTCTAAGAGAGAGAAAGATGGTTTTATGCTTGGACATGTTTGCAACGTGCCCCAGTATTTGTTACTTTATTAGTATTTTATTGGTTACGTTTGTTTTTGCGTTTGTTACAGTGCACTGAAATAAGAACATCTGAGAGGTGTAATCCACCGATAGTGATATTTTGGTATTTTGTGAGTTCCTGATTTAACAAATCAGCTCTTTAATCCAGGCCTTAGAGATTGAACTTTAAAGCGCTATAAAATATTCTTACTGGAAACAGTCGCAAAGTATTTTTCTCCATGATTGTAATGGGTTTGGGAGAAATTCACTTATATGGGACATTGATCACATGAGAAGTCCTGAGCCTAAAAGGATTGCACCGAGTCAATCCAGTCCAAAACACAAGGAACTGTTTTCCTTTAAAATGATGACATCATCTTGCTGGTGATTGAGGCTCAAATAGGTTGCGCGTGAGACTCCATTATCAGCAATATCTGGTATGAATGTGTGTGAATGTATGCATGTAACTGGACTGTGATGGACTGACGACTAAAAGTTTTAACTGACTTGATACTGAGACAAAAACGGTACTGACTTTAGGATTAGTAAATGTCCACAAACAATTCACCCAGCCTGTAAAAGAAGGGTGGATGTTTTGTCTTGCTTTGCTTTGTTTTGTTTTTGCAGGAACAGAAGGATGACAGAGACTAAAGGGGGAGACTGTAGCTTCACATGAGTGTGAACTGCAGACTTAACCCTTTGGTTGCTAATTTTGAGTTACTGATGTTTGCATTAAGAAAATTGTGTTTTATTTAGTGCTGTCAAAATTATCGCTTAATTGTTAAGATCAACGCGAAATGTTTAACGCATTAAAAAAATTTAACACTGATTTTTTTTTTTTTATTAATTTCCTTTAATCTAAGACCTTTAAATTCATGAGCACCTCTGGAGGAGGGGGCAACAGTGTGCTATGCTGGCGTTTGGCCTGACAGAAATGATTAGAAGAAGAAGTGACACCATGCTACTATCTAGCTAACACTAGCTAACACATGCAAGCATGGACGAGGGCGGACTTTTGGGTGGAAAGTTTCTCTTTAAGAAGTTGCCTGATGGCTTGTTGGACAAAACGAGAGTAAGATGCACAATTTGCAAAGCTGAATTCAAGTACCACAGAAGCAGTTCATCACTGGCGTATCACCTGAGAGCAAAACACCCAACTGAATCCACCTCTACGGGACCTCGCCAGTCTACGCTTCAGGAGTATGGTGCTTGTGGACGAATAACAAAAAATGTGAGAGAAAAATTAACCAATTCCTTGGTTGTTTGGATAGCTAAAAACTGCCGACCAGTTAGCATAGTAGAAGATGATGGACTGAGAGAAGTCATTCACGCTGCATCAGGAGATGAGTGTTACAATCTGCCCTCGAGAGGAACCATTGTGTCGAGACTGCACACTTTGTATGGGGACCAGAGGGCTCAGCAGTCCAGCAAGCTTGTGCAAGTAAGGAATGTCGCTCTCACCGGAGACCACTGGACTTCGGTGAACAACGATAATTACTTGGCGCATTTTATTGATAACGACTGGACTATGAAATCGCTTGCACTAACAGTGAGTAAAACTGAAGAGAGACACTATGCTGAGGCGTGTGCTGACCATTTTCTGAATGTTGCAAACGAATGGAAAATCAAGGACAAGGTAACCACGCTTGGCACCGACAGTGCTCGTAACATGGTTGCAGCCGCCAGACTACTTCCATTTGAACACATGCCCTGCATGGCCCACATTCTGCAAAGAACGGTCACAGTTTCTCTTAATGACAGCGCATTTGAAAGGGCTCTGGCCAAATGTCGCAAGATTGTTGGACATTTTAAGCATAGTCCAGCAAACGCTCAGGAATTAAAGGCACAGCAAGCTGCACATGGACATCAAACAGAACCGCTTGTTCAGGACATTCCAACAAGATGGAACTCCACCCTAGAGATGATCAAGCGGATCCAGAGAAACAAATCTGGGCTGACCAAAATCAAATCAAATCACTTTTATTGTCACATCACATGTGCAGGTACATTGGTACAGCACATGTGAGTGACTCAACAAAACAGCAAGGTGACCATGTTGACTGACCAGGAACTTGACAGACTGCAAAAGCTGGAGGAACTACTGGAACCTTGCAGGTAAATCATTTTGTTTCTCATGATTGTGTGTCTATCTTTGCATTCTAGCTTTGTTTTCAAGTATGTTCTCCACCTCCACCTCTCTGTGTATTTTCATATGTGGCATTTATGTTTGTCTGTGTGATTAATAGAAAAATACAGACTTGATCTTTCTATTGCAGATATGTTACCGAACTGCTGGGGGGAGAGCGGTATGTCTCCTGTTCCATGGTGTTGCCAGCCTTGTGTCATTTGTTCAGGATTATGGAGCCCTCAGATGATGACCCAGTCTACGTTTTGAGGTTTAAGAAGATTTTTACCACAGACCTAGCTCAGCGGAGGGACAGCAGCAATCTCACATGGCTGAAGATCGCTACTGCCCTTGATCCCAGGTTTAAAGACCTTAAATGCCTTTCCAAAGATGAAAGAAGAGAGGTGTGGGCATCAGTACATGACCTTGTGATGTCAGAGACGGATGCACACCAACCATCTGCTCAGACAACAGAGGAACCCTCACCAAAGAAGAGCAAGATGTCCATCTGCTTGCTGGGTTCTCCTGATTCAGATACAGAGGAAGAGGAAGATGCTATAGACTGCTGTCTGAATCTGTACAAAGCAGAGCCCAAAATTGACATAGGAGAGTGTCCACTACAGTGGTGGTTAAAGAGAGAAGGAGCACATGCCAGGCTGGCACCTATTGCACGCAAGTACCTGTCAACCCCTGCAACCACAGTGCCTTGTGAGAGATTATTCTCACTCTCAGGTCACATCATTCAAAAGAAGCATGCTTCTTTGTCATCAGACAATGTAAACAGAATAGTCTGCCTGAGTAACTGGCTGAGTGCAAAGTTTTGTGCACCCTTTATTGTTATGATATTCACTTTAACCTGTAGGCCTGGGTTCAGTCACTGTTGATGGCCTTAAAGGTTTTTTGTAAGTTTTCACTGTGTTAAAGATTGATGAAAACTATTAAAATTCTCTTTGAATTTCAGCATACATTCTTTGTTTATTCTGTATTTACTTCATTGTGTTGCATAAGTGTCTGTTACAATCTTAAAATATAAAGAATAAAAAAATGTAATTGGAGCCAGGCTATTAATAAAGTAATTGCGATTAATCGCAATTAATAACAGAAAATTGTGAGATTAGTTAATTTTTTTAAATCTATTGACAGCACTAGTTTTATTAGCTGTGTTTCGATTAATGTATCACATTATATTGTTGGGAATGTTAAATGCTAAAGTGAAGAAAAGGTTTGATTTCACTCATGACTGAACATGTTATTATTAACCATAGCAGGCCACTGTAAAGAGTCAATTAACTTTTATAGAGGAAAAAAAAAGCCAAAAAACTCTATTAATATCTATGGATAACAGGGAAATGGTAGGCTTGTCACATTCAAAATGGAGATTTGTAATAATAAACACTGGTCCCCGTCTTTTAGGTGCCTTCTTGAAATAGTCAGCAATTTAAAAGTAGAATAAAACCGACATGGCCATGTGCTGACATGTGGTGCTGCACAAGAACAAGAGCAAAATAAAGAAAGAAAACTTATTGTGCTTAGCTTTGATAAATTCAGATTAAAATGTACCATTACACTCAGAGGATCAATATGAAATCAAATATATGCTAATTTTGTATGGAGTACATGACTGATAACTGTTCTCTCCTGAGCTTTTGTTTTTACAGCACCCACTTGACCACACCAACATTTTCTCACCACCAAAAGGGGGTATTTGCAAAGAATAGGGAGGAATATCTTCAAAACTGGGAAAGGTAAGCCCCGAAGGGGGTGATAACACCATAACTTTCACTTATGGTCAAATTCTCAAAATTTGACCCCAAACTTGAAAAATTCTTGAAACATTTAGAGACAGAGTGGAATTCTGGATAAACATAATGTAGCAAACCACATAAGGATGGAGCATTGGAATCGATAAGATGGTGAAATAACACACAGCAAAAATGTTGATCATGTTGATTATGTTTATTCCAGTGTGCAGAGATTGGCTAATCTGACCAGGAAATGTTATAAAATGGATTGTCGGAACAGTCAGCGTTAAAGTCACCTTTGACAGTCCACACTAAGATGGCATTGGACAGCTTCAGGGCGGAAAAGGGTTGGTGTGACCAAGGTGTGGTTTGGCTTGTTGTATGTATATTTCAAGATGATATGGCTCTGGATGGACCAGTTACCAGGGCATGGAAGGAGGACAGACTTATTAAATTCGGAGAAGGAATTTTCTGGGATTGAAGATCCTCTGGGTGAGTGGTTGACTAAAACCATGCATAAAATAAAAGCTATCTTTTGTTATGGATTGGTCATTGATTGATAATTGGCCACATTTACAGCTGTATTGACTTGTTGTGGACGTACTCTACTTCATGTTTAAGCACTCTAATTAACAGATTGAAAATAGTGACATTAAAGGAAGAATATGCAGCGCCACCCTGTCAGATGCCAGTGACGGTGGGGCTCAGTGATGAATCAGGTGAGCTGGATTCATGGCTGAATCAAAACATAGATTCCAATGCTGTGGTCAGTAAGGGAAAAACAGGGGGAAATGAAATTTGAAAGAGGCATTTATAAACGTTTATGTGTGAAGTTTATAATCGGGATAAAAAGGGGGTGTTTTACTGTTATTTTAGCATCAGGATTATTGTTACATCAGAATCATATAACAAGCATTGCATTAAACATTTATTGAAGCTATTGACATTACATTAACATTTGTATTACAGTGATTGTTATAACCTCATGTTAATCTTCTATTTACAGGTGTCAGAATAATCATATGATCTTTCATTGCAGGTGTAACCATGATCATCTTTATACATATTGCAGTTTGTTGCTCATTATAGAGTTATTATGTTATTCTTTATGATCTTTTATTGAGTTATATCTTTTGTTAAGTTTTAAGTAGTGGCAGTTGATTAAACGACATTCATTTAATATTACATACCTGATTCAGAGCATTACACACAGATAAACTTAACAATCTGCAGAACCTTGTAGCTGCATTGTTGTGTCTCCATAAGGGACAGTTGGCTCCGGGAGATAAGTGGGAGTCAGTGTCGGTCCTCAAGAAGGAGAGAATGTTCCTTTGCTGTGTCAAAAGTAGTCAACAGGTTCATATTGAAGTGAATTTCATATTAATACAGGTTTTGTTTCTTGGCAATTCTGCGGACGCAGGCTCTGGGCGGAGCCAGGAGTTGAACAGATCTAACATGACAATTAAATTGATTTCATTCCCTGGCACAGGATGACAGGACTGGAGCAATGACACTGGATAGGAGAAAGTCTGATACTTTCTAAGATACGAGGTCACTAACCTTTTCTTTTAATTTTCTAGCTCCGTTGAATTGACACATGGGAATGTGTCAAAAAGGGGGGGAAGTTGAGTTTTAACATCAAACAAGGGTTATATGAACATTTTTATGACTTCATTTGTGTTTTAATAACTTAGGTATGATAAAACTTGAGCTAATAATGACCCAAAAGGTTTCCGGACTTTTTTAGAGAACCAGTGAGAAGCATAAATCATTATTTCCATGTTTAAGCGTTAATCATTAAAATGAACTGAATAGCGTTTAGAAGATAAAATGCCTGTGTTCACAAGAAGCTGAGTACCACACGTGAGAGGAAACCATGGGACGGTAGGCGGAAGGAAACACATAATTTTTGTGAAAACAGGGGGGCAAATGTTACAATTAAAAATGGCTAATTTGTTTTTGATGTCTTCTATTAAAATGAGTAGTTTTAATCATTTTCATACACACCTTGCAAATGTGCTTATAATGAGTTGGCACTCGGTCTTTTGAAGATCATTTGAAGGTTCGGCGTGATGGTCCGGACTGATAAAGTGTAGTAAATGCCTTAAGTGCAGAGGGCTAAATGCAAACACGCTTACACACACATAAATTGTGATTAGAATAAGAACTCCTGAACATTTTGAATATTCTACACCAATTCTGAATCACCAGAAGATCAGTAGATAACAACATTAAATTATTAGAGCTAGGAAGAGAGGTACAGTGGGGCAAAAAAGTATTTAGTTAGCCACCGATTGTGCAAGTTCCCCCACTTAAAATGATGACAGAGGTCAGTAATTTGCACCAGAGGTACCTTCAACTGTGAGAGACAGAATGTGAAAAAAAAATCCATGAATTCACATGGTAGGATTTGTAAAGAATTTATTCGTAAATTAGGGTGGCAAATAAGTATCTGGTCACCTCAAACATGGAAAATCTCTGGCTCTCACAGACCTGTAACGTCTTCTGTAAGACGCTTTTCTGTCCCCCACTCGTTACCTGTATGAATGGCACCTGTTTGAACTCATCATCTGTATAAAAGACACCTGTCCACAGCCTCAAACAGTCAGACTCCAAACTCCGCCATGGCCAAGACCAAAGAGCTTTCGAAGGACACCAGGAAAAGTATTGTAGACCTGCACCAGACTGGGAAGAGTGAATCTACAATAGGCAAGCAGCTTGGTGTGAAAAAATCAACCGTGGGAGCAATCATCAGAAAATGGAAGACATAAAAGACCACTGATAATCTCCCACGATCTGGGGCTCCACGCAAGATCTCATCCCGTGGGGTCAAAATGATCATGAGAACGGTGAGCAAAGATCCCAGAACCACACGGGGGGACCTGGTGAATGACCTGCAGAGAGCTGGGACCAAAGTAACAAAGGTCACCATCAGTAACACACTACAACGGCAGGGAATCAAATCCCGCAGTGCCAGACGTGTTCCGCTGCTGAAGCCAGTGCATGTCCAGGCCCGTCTGAAGTTTGCCAGAGAGCACATGGATGATACAGCAGAGGATTGGGAGAATGTCATGTGGTCAGATGAAACCAAAGTAGAACTTTTTGGTATAAACTCAACTCGTCGTGTTTGGAGGACGAAGAATACTGAGTTGCATCCCAAGAACACCATACCTACTGTGAAGCATGGGGGTGGAAACATCATGCTATGGGGCTGTTTTTCTGCCAAGGGGACAGGACGACTGATCCGTGTTAAGGACAGAATGAATGGGGCCATGTATTGTGAGATTTTGAGCCAAAACCTCCTTCCATCAGTGAGAGCTTTGAAGATGAAACGAGGCTGGGTCTTCCAACATGACAATGATCCAAAACACACCGCCTGGGCAACAAAGGAGTGGCTCCGTAAGAAGCATTTGAAAGTCCTGGAGTGGCCTAGCCAGTCTCCAGACCTCAACCCCATAGAAAATCTGTGGCGGGAGTTGAAAGTCCGTGTTGCTCGGCGACAGCCCCAAAACATCACTGCTCTCGAGAAGATCTGCATGGAGGAATGGGCCAAAATACCAGCTACTGTGTGTGCAAACCTGGTAAAGACCTATAGTAAACGTTTGACCTCTGTTATTGCCAACAAAGGTTATGTTACAAAGTATTGAGTTGTATTTTTGTTATTGACCAAATACTTATTTTCCACCCTGATTTACCAATAAATTCTTTACAAATCCTACCATGTGAATTCATGGATTTTTTTTTCACATTCTGTCTCTCACAGTTGAAGTGTACCTCTGGTGCAAATTACTGACCTCTGTCATCATTTTAAGTGGTGGAACTTGCACAATCGGTGGCTGACTAAATACTTTTTTGCCCCACTGTATTTTGGTTTTCTGTCTCTTACAGAGAAAGGAACAGACACCAGACGAGGTCACAGATATACGAGGATCCTTCGCAGCAGAGACAGACACAGTGACTGCTGAGACACCAATTGCGTTCAAGTGTCATGGCATTTTGGGCTCCAGCTAGTCACCTCAAAAGGATGGATCCCATAAACAAAGCAATAACCATGAAGGGGTTGGCGGAAATCCAGGAACACCAGACCAACGAGGTTCGAGAAGCTCTTGGTCAAAAGGGGGACACGTTCCTGTTCCTTTCTCTGGGGGACACAGCTGTGACCCGAGGATACACAGATCGTTGTTTGGAATCGGGGCAGAATAATCCCCTGATCTGTGCAACGACTGAAGGGTTGTCTAACCACTGAGGTTGACGAAAGAAGAGCAGAGGATCACCCGACTGGAAGACACTGGTAGCTGCAGCAATAAAATAAAGCCTAAAAGCTCCTCGGAAAGAGGTTCTAGTCTGAGTACGTTTGAAGGGTATAAGGTAGCACCAAAATAAAGCTGTGGGAGAACTGGGGAGTGATAGGAGTGCCATATGTACCTACTATCGTTGTTGTAATAATAGTTTTTCTTGCATCTGAACTGCGCAAACACAGAGGTCATCTCACATATGGTTCACCCAACAGGGGACAAAGGGCCTCAGGGATAAGATGAACTGAACCCGGCAACACTGGATTGCAGGGTGTAGGTGAGCTCTTTAGAATAAAGAGCTCAACGGGGAGTGTGGGATTTTAATATTGTTTTATGCCATGTTAGACCCCTAATTAAAGATTGTGAATTATTATGTAGTTTTAGTTTGCATTATTCTCCTGAATTAGAAGGTGATAACTATTGCATTTGTTAGACTGATTTGCATTACATTAGACTGCTGATTTATTGTGAATGAATGATATTGTTTTACGATGCATTATACTGCTGAGTTATAAGAAATACTGTTCGCAGAAAGTCATCGCCTTATTTGTCTGATTAGAAGAGAACAGAACATACTGGAGAGGTTTTCTGCCCCATCTCAGCAGGAGCAGATAAACAGGGAGCCAAGGTCGTAGCTTAGGTGCTGTGAGAGAGAAAGAATGCGAATGTTTAGGCTTTTATGATTAGGTGGGGGCCACTAGAGGCTATAAGAGTTTGATCAATGCTCCACCATATTGAGATCTGATGCTGTCTGCGTACGGTGTCCATCTCCCACGCGTGTGATCATTAAAATCATTGTTTGACTCAACCCGGCCAGAGCAGTGTTGTTATTTTGGTTTTTCCTCTTGTATCCATCCCCAATATTTGAATCCGTAACACTAGTTAGTATCCATTTCAAACAGGACAGTGGTAACAACAGCAGGCTACGGACAATTTAAAGTTTTAGATTTTAAATAGGCTGTATACATTTCAATGGGAGCAACAGGACGGTCAGATGTCGCTGATTTTACTACAGAGCAGGACGGATTGTAGAGTAGCAAACATTGTCAGAAAACACGTTTTCAACACAGCAGGTTACCTGGTGTAATGTTTTTCAGCTAAAAAGAAACATGGTCTGACTCCTACCTAACTATATAAAGAGTAACTGAAGGTTAAATGCAGCTAATATGTCCGGTTTTAAGCCAGACACTAACACCTCTGCTCCGTTGCGTCTCAGCCACCATCCTAGAGCCAGAGCAAGGGAGAGACGAGCTGGAACAAACCATCATGGGAGGGGGGGTTATCTATACTTTTGTTGTTAAAATGTTAAGTCTCAAACAAGTACAGTACTGTATGCTTTTTATATTTTTAGTAGTGTGTCACACAAACAGCAAATATTGTCAAAAAAAAGTAAGAAATCTTTGGGGGTGCTTTGATTCATTTTAGGGGTGCTGAAGCACCCCCAAAAATGGGCTAAAATCGCCCCTGCCCCATAGTGATAGAGAATGACCACAGATAAGATTTAAACCATGATAAGGCCGTGCCCTTAAGACCAACTACTTGATCTAACCTTGATAATAGAATGTTATAATCTACTGTGTCAAACGCAGAAGTCAGATCCAGTAAGACTAGAACCACAGAGCAACCTGAGTCAGTGGTTAAAAGAAGATCATTAAAAACTCTTAACAAAGCTGTCTCAGTACTATGTTGAGGCTTGAAGCCCGACTGGAATTTTTCAGTAATGCCATTGGTATCTAAGAAGGTCTGAAGTTGTTTACAGACCACTTTTTCCTGGATCCTTGACATAAAGGGAAGCTTAGAAATTGGCCTATAATTTGAAAGAACACTAGAGTCAAGACTAGTCTTCTTCATAATGGGTTGAACAACAGCATGCTTGAAGGCAAAAACAGCCTGAGGACAATGGTGCATTCAATACTAATAAAATACAAGGCCCAATAGTATTCAACGCTTCCTTAAAAATACGGGCAGGAAGAATATCGTGTGAGGAATTAGAGATTGTTAAGTGGTCAATTATTTCCTTTACATCCAAAAGAGACACAGGCTCAAACTGCTGAAAGACAGCAGAGCATTTAGAAACTGGAACTTGATGTGGGACTACTGATAAAACGGGGCCCTTAAGGTAGTAATTTTTTTCAATAAAATACCTTAAAAAACTTTCACAAAGGGCCGGAGAAGCCTCCTTGTGTGCGGTAGCACGAGGATTAATCACAGAGTTAAAAATGTTAAAAAGAGCATGGGGCTTGTGGCAGTTAGTCAAAAAAAGACCTGATAGGAAGGGAGATTTAGCAGCTTTCACAGGCTTCTGATATTTTGACAAACAATTATGGAGGATTTCCCCTGACACTTCGAGTTTGTCCTTTTTTCCACTACCTCTCGGCACAACGGCATTTGCACCTGAGAGCACGGGTAGTTTCATTCAGCCAGGGTTGGCATAACGACTTAGTACGCTTAGGAATGTGGAATTAAAAAGGTTAGTAAGCTCATCAACCGATAAATCCACACGACAGACAAAGTCAGGGAGGGCAGAGTTGGTAAAAAGAGTAGAGAAGTTAGTAATGGTTTCAGAATTAATCGAGTGTATCTGGCACAAGGGACCCTCGCCGTTAAGCTCCATATGTCGTAGCATAACATTAAGCATAACCACAGAATGATCAGAAATCCCAGACTGCTTGATACGAATATCCAGACCATAAGAAGTCTGGATGACCTTTTAAATATGTTGGTTCACTTACCCACTGCGTAAGATTAAAAGTGTCAATAAGGGCAAGGAAATCCTTTGTTAGTGTGCTTGCCTCACAACAGCCATGTGTATTAAAATCACCAACAATTAAAACACGGTCGTAGCGTAAAAACAGGCTCCCTAGTAGGTCAGCAAATCGAAAAGTAAAATCCTTAACAGATTTCGGGGGTCGATACACCACAGCACAAGGAATTTGGGGGGGGGGGGGGCACAGTTCAGTTCCAGTAGCTGCACCTTGAAGTTAGTGTAAAAGACGGGTGGTAGGCTGTCATCTGCGTTTATGTGCTGAGTGGCAATTCAGAGTACCCAGCCTTCTTAGAGTCCCTTTGTGGGGTGCTGGAAGGTGCTCCACCTGGAGACTCTGTTGTCCTGTTGGGAGACTTCAATGCTCACATGAGTCAGGTGGCGCCAGTGTCCGGCAGCCTCGCCTCTGTCAGTGCGCCCCAGGGTGGCTGTGGCTACAATGTAGCTTGCCATCACCAGTGTGTGAATGTGTGTGTGAATGGGTGGATGACTGGATATGTAAAGTGCTTTGGGGTCCTTAGGGACTAGTAAAGCGCTATATAAATACAGGCCATTTAACGACAGCAAGACTTGGAGGGGGCGTGATTGGGAGGAACGGCCTCCTTGATCTGAACCCAAGTGGTGTTTTGTTATTGGACTTCTGTGCAAATCACAGTTTGGCCATAACGAACACCTTGTTCGAACATAAGAGTGTCCATAAGTGCACGTGGCACCAGGACGCTCTAGGCCACAGGCAGTGTTGGGGAGTAACAGAATATATGTACCGCCGTTACGTATTTAAAATACAAAATATGAGTAACTGTATTCCGCTACAGTTACCGTTTAAAAGGGTGGTATTCAGAATACAGTTACTTTGTTGAAATAAATGGATTACACTGCGGTACTTTCCTGTTTCATATTGTCGCGGGTCAGGATTGTTTGGGTTTTGTTTGACAGCTACGTTCTGTTGTTCCAGGCGGCAGCGTTACGGTTGCCATGGTTACAGGGCGACGCTCTCTCTCTCTCTGCGACTGTGTGTTTCCTGGGTGAGAGAGCGCCTTTTCGTTGTTGTTGTTGTTGTGCTAAGCTAACAGGCAGAATGCTACAAGCATAGCTCTAAAGAATGTAGCATCATGGGCAGTGTAGTCCGTGTTGCAGGGAGAATGGACTGCCATACACGTTATGGGTCTGTGAGCGCGAGGAGGTAGAAAAAGGGGAGTGGAAAAGTACGAATTGTCATCGAGGAAAAACGGGAGCTGGAAGCATGTAAATATAATAATAACCACTGCAGCCAAGAAGAGAGCCTGACGAGCCCAGTTGTAAGTAAGCTATTAAGACTCGACTGTACACCGTGTTCGTGTTTTCCTCCGAAAACAATAAGTTCCGTTGGAGCAGCCTTTCAACGCCTCTCTCTGTCTCTCGCAATAGAAGTTGACCCACACAACAAAGTAAAGCTATTTTTCGGCTACGAGCCGACAGGGACCCCGCCGTATTAGTCAGAGGTCCCTTTACTACAGTTCGGAGTCGCGGACCTTCAGTAATAGTAATAAATCACACAGCAATAGTATATTCACGTTGTTGTAAAAAGCATGATAATATATTAAGTAATCCAAAGTATTCAGAATACGTTACTGTCATTGAGTAACGTAACGGAATACGTTACAGAATACATTTTGGGGCATGTATTCTGTATTCTGTAATGGAATACATTTTAAAAGTAACCTTCCCAACACTGGCCACAGGTCAATGATCGATTTTTTAATCATATCACCAGACCTGTGACCATATGTTCTGGACACTCGGGTAAAGAGACTGGCTGAGCTGTCAACCGATCACCACCTGGTGGTGAGTTGGATCAGGTGGCCGGGGAGGACGCTGGACAGACCCGGTGCACCTAAACGCGTAGTGAGGGTGTGCTGGGAACATATAGCAGAGGCCCCAGTCTGCGAGATCTTCAACGCATACCTCCTGCAGAGCTTCAACAGCATTCCGAGGGAGACTGGGGACATTGAGTCCGAATGTACCATGTTCAGCGTCTCCATTGCCAAAGCTGGTGCATTGAGCTGCAGCTGCAAGGTGTTTGGTGCCTGCCGTGGTGGTAATCCCTAAACCAAATGGTGGACACCAGAGGTGAAGGGAGCCACCAGGCTGAAGAAGGAGTCCTATCGGGCTTGGTTAGCCTGTGGGACTCCGAAGGCAGCCGACAGGTATCGACAGGCCAAGCGGAATGCGACTCGGGCAATGGCTGAAGCAAAAACTCGGGTGTGGGAGGAGTTCGGAGAGGCCATGGAAAAAGACTTTCGGACTGCCTCGAAGACCGTCAAACTGACTGGCAAACCGTCAGGCGTCTCAGGAGGGGAAAGCGGTGCTCTACCTGCACTGTGTATAGTGCTGGTGGAGCGCTGCTGACTTCGACTGAGAAAAATTTCAAGCGGTGGAAGGAATACTTCGAGGACCTCCTTAATCCCACTGACACGTCTTCCGAGGAGGAAGCAGAGTCTGGGGATGAGGGGAATGATCCGCCAATTTCCGGAGGCGAGGTCACTGACGCAGTTAAATAACTCCTTGGTGGCAGAGCCCCTGGTGTTGATGAGGTCCACCCTGAGTTCCTCAAGGCTCTGGACATTGTAGGGCTGTCCTGGTTGACATGATTCTACAATGTTGCTTGGAGATCAGGGGCAGTACCCCTGGACTGGCAGACCGGGGTGGTGGTCCCCATCTTTAAGAAGGGAGACTGGAGGGTGTGTTCCAACTACAGGGGGATCACACTCCTCAGCCTCCCTGGGAAAGTCTATGCCAGGGTGCTGTAAAGGAGAGTTCGTCCGCTAGTCGAACCTTGGATACAGGAGGAACAAGGCGGTTTTCGTCCTGGTCGTGGAACACTGGACCAGCTCTTTATCCTCTCAAGGATACTTGAGGGTGCATGGGAGTTTTCCCAACCAGTCTACATGTGTTTTGTGGACTTGGAGAAGGCATTCGACCGTGTCCCTCGGGGTGTCCTGTGGGAGGTGCTGCGGGAGTATGGGGTGTCTGGCCCATTGCTACGGGCCATTCGATCCCTATACAACCGTTGCAAGATCTTGGTTTACATTGCCGGCAATAAGTTGGACTCGTTCCTGGTGGGTGATGGGCTCCGCCAGGGCTGCCTTTTGTCACCAATTCTGTTCATAATTTTTATGGACGCAGCCAAATTTCACTTCGGTAGCCTCAGAATCTCATCTCTGCTTTTCGCGGATGATGTGGTTCTGTTGGCTTCATCGGGTGAAGGCCTCCAGCGTGCACTGGAACGGTTCGCAGCCGAGTGTGAAGGAGCGTGAATGAGGATCCGCACCTCCAAATCTGAGGCCATGGTTCTCAGCCGGAAAAGGGTTGAGTGCCCACTCCAGGTCGGGGATGAGTTCCTGCCCCAAGTGGGGGAGTTCAAGTATCTCGGGGTCTTGTTCACAAGTGATGGGAGAAGGGAGCCGGAGATCGAAAGACGGATTGGTGCAGACGCTGCACTGGTCCGTCGTGGTGAAGAGGGACCTGAGTGTAAAAGCGAAGCTCTCAATTTACCGGTCGATCTATGTCCCTACTCTCACCCATGGCCACGAGCTGTGAGTAGTGACCGAAAGAACGAGATTGTGGATACAAGCGGTGAAAATGAGCTTCCTCCGAAGGGTGGCCGGCCTCTCCCTTAGAGATAGGGTGAGAAGTTCGGCCATCCGGGAGGGGCTCAGAGTAGAGCCGCTGGTCCTCCACATCGAAAGGAGCCAGCTGAGGTGGTTTGGGCATCTGACAAGGATGCCTCCTGGGCACCTCCTGGGTGAGGTGTTCCGGGCATGTCCCACCGGGAGGAGGCCCCGGGGTAGACCCAGGACACGCTGGAGAGATTATATCTCTCGGCTGGCTTGGGAACGCCTTGGTGTTCCCCCGGATAAGCTGGAGGAGGTGGCTGGGGAGAGGGAGGTCTGGGCTTCTCTGCTTAGGCTGCTGCCCCCGCGACCCGGCGCCGGATAAAGCGGATGAAGATGGATGGATGGATGGAATGGTACCTTGCCTGTGTCTCAGACAAGATGGATCTCTACTAACTTTGAACAACTGTTCAACTGTTCCTCAAAATTAACAGGAAGTTCAGAGAGTAACACTCTAAGATGGACACAAAGGAACTTTAATCTAGAGGCACAGTAGGACAAGGCCAATTTAAAAAAAATAAATAACATTCTTATAGCAGCTGCCGTACAGTGCAGTTCAGTACTTGTTCTCTTAATTGACATGTCTGTGAAGGTTCTCAGTCATCCAGGTCATCGTTGCCTTTCCTGGACTGCGCTGTGCACATTGAAGAGAACGGCAAACTCAACATCGAAGTTTACCGGAAGCCCACACACACGGACCAGTACCTCCTCTTTGACTCCCATCACCCTTTGGAACACAAACTTGGAGTAATTAGGACCCTACACCACCAGGCAAAACATGTTCCCTCTAAGCCTGAAGGAAAAAAGAAGGAACACACACATGTAAAGGAAGCACTCAAAACGTGCGGCTATCCTAAATGGGCATTCTTAAAGTCAGCAAAGAGGCACAGAAAAGAAGACCAGACACCAGCGAGGGAGGATAAGAAGGACAGACGCAACAACATTGTCATCCCCTATGTAGCCGGTGTATCAGAAAAACTCAGGAGAGTTTTCTCCAAGCACGACATCCCGGTGTATTTCAGACCCAGCAACACACTCAGACAAAAAGACAAAACGCCAAAACACAGACTTAACAATGTGGTGTATGCTGTACAGTGCAGCGAGGAATGCCCAGACCTCTACATTGGAGAGACCAAACAGCCACTTCACAAGCGCATGGCACAACACAGAAGAGCCACCTCCACAGGACAAGACTCAGCAGTCCATCTGCATCTTAAGGATAAAGGACACTCTTTCGAGGATGCCAATGTTCACATTTTGGACAGAGAGGACAGATGGTTTGAAAGAGGAGTGAAAGAAGCCATCTATGTCCACTGTGAGCGACCATCTTTGAACAGAGGCGGGGGTTTACGACACCAACTCTCTGCCATCTATAATCCAGTTTTGAGATCCCTTCCCAGACGCCTTAACGCCCACTCACATCCTGGGCCATCTGACCTCAGGAATTCGCATGATAAGGTGGGGCCAGGTTTCACAATGAACACACCCGAAACTCTGGCTGATTGGGACCCACACCCAGTTTCACACCTTGGATCAGGCGATTAGAAGATCATCAGGGGGTCCTTTTGTCCCTCTGTGGGGGGTTACTCCCACTAGCTTTATATCTGGGACTCTCCACCATTTGACCTTAGAACTGAAGAAGCTTCTCGGATGAGAGGTGAAACGTCTTCAAGCAACTTAAAGAAGTCCAGACGCTTTTCTTTACAAGCTCCTTTGACCTCTTAATTGACAGTTTAGAACACATTCTCATGTAAAAGAATGATATAGTTTTGTACTGAAAACATTGTGATACCTGCACTTTACTTTGTAAAGTTTTTATTTTAATTAAAAAACAACTACTTTGAGATTTATATCCCATTGTCTTTTTTTGCACTACTCAGAAGAGGCTATCCTCTTGCTGACAAAAAAGTAACTATGTAACTTGGGAGTGTGGTCACATGTTATTTACCTGATGCCGTTGTTCGCAATGGGTCGTTGGGTGAATGGTTTATGTGCAAACTTTTCTGTTGACCGTCATTTTAGCACGTCAGTTAAAGCATGAGCTATTTGTTTTGATTAAAAGTGCAAACATATCTTGTTTTGTTCTTAAAATAAATACGCAAAATACGAGTACGACTCTGTATGGATTATTGGAGACACGTCACAGCAACACAGCCCACTCGGCCGGCCGTGGCTTTATTTATGGATGGAAGTTGCAACATTTAGTCAACAGAAAATGTTTTTCATCACATGCATCAGAACAATGAAGAGGATTTGTGGATATACGTTTTGGAGTCACGGAGCTTTCACATGGTCGGACGCAGTTCTCAAATGAGTTTTTGGAAATGGCACCGCCACACTGGCACGGAGGAACGCAGTGCAACATACACATCAGAAGCTGTAGGACAAGCGGATTCACATTGTGTATTATTGAATGTTTTGAACACAGTTTGTAAGTGGCATCGGTGGTCCATTGGGGACATTGCTTGATTTGGCAAGCTGGAAGACGCTGCTCTGATTTTGACAGCATGTGACGCTGTGGATACTGCGCATTGGTTTGCATGGAAGAAAAGCATTGGCTGTGATCTGTCTCTCAAACTGTGTATAATGTTTTGTTTGATGCATGTGAAAAAGTGACAATGAGTGAAATAAAAGAAGCCAAACATGAACTTGAAGAAAAAAGATCTGCAAAAGTGATGGCTAAAACACTTGTTTATAAAATGGAAACTTTGCAGAAAGAGCAAAAAGCTCACATTAACAAGATTAAAGGGTAAACATGTGATATTAAAGAATTGATGAAAAATTATGACAATGCTATGCAGCTCAGCTTGGAAAAACTGATGATTTGTATCAAAATGCTAAAGCAGTTCATGATGCATTCATTTTATTGATTCCTAAAGAATAACAAGACACTCATGTTGATTGGTTTGGACGCATAACAAAATGTAATGATAATTTTGTTGAAGATGTGAAACAGTGACTTCTGGAAGCTGGAAGACCTTTTATGGAAAAAGGCTGAGAATGTGCCTACTGCTGTTACTTTAGACACGCCTGTTTCTGCTATGACTGCTTGATCAAAGGATATGGTTTCTTCCACAAACAATCAACATAACATCTTAAAATCTCCAAAGCAGTTTAAATCAAATTCTGACATACAAGATGAAATACAGCCAGGTGAAAGTGTTTCAAACGTAGGAAGCAAGAAGAGTTAAGGAAGTTCTTCATGCTCAAACTCCATATTCTCAAGTACAACATCAGCACGGATAATGGCTGAAGCTGAAGCAGCTGCACTGATTGTAAGACAAAAACTGCTTAAGGATAAACATGCCTTGGAGGAGCATGAGGCACAGTTAAGGAGACAGTGGGAGCAACTGGAGCTGGAAACAAATATAGCTGCCACAGTTGTAAAAATAAAAGTACTGGGAGGCTCAGCATTAAAAGTAAAATATCAAAAATATCTGATGGTATGGAGACATATTTTGAAAAGGGTTAAAAAGTAACTTAAGTGTTGAATACTAGTCCTGGTGATCCTGTACATGAAAGGCAACGTGCATATCTTTAAGGAGCATAATGTTGCAGATTCACAATCTCTCTTAACCGCAGGCAGGGTTCCAACTCAACCACAGACTCCTTCTTAAGATCCCTTGACATATCAATCAAACATTATAAATTCAGATGAAAATAAATATGTGCCTTCTCGAGTTTCTAGTCATGAAGAAGACTGTAACATCTTATCTGTCATTAGTAAGCAAAATGAACTCACTGCTTTATTAATCCAACAACATGGTCTTTCTTCATTACCTGGGGTAATGGGGTGGCTGTAGCTCAGGTGGCAGAGCAGGTCAGCCACTAATCAGAAGGTCGGTGGTTCGATCCCAGGCTGCCTCCTGGCTGCATGCCAAATATCCTTGGGCAAGATACTAACCCCGTGTTTGCCTACTGGTGGTGGTCAGAGGGCCTGGTGGCGCCTGTGTCCGGCAGCCTTGCCTCTCGCCTTCTCTGACTCAACCCCAAGCGATATCTAACTCATTTTAAAATAGTATACTTTTTCATTTTGGTCACTAAAATGCCACCACTAAAGGAGGAAACTCGATCCGGCCTCATCAGTGGCCTGCTTCTCCTGAGAAGCCCTTGACCAGTCCTAAGTCGGGGACTGCGGCCCAAGCTGCCACCATTAGCAATGTCGGCGCTCTCAAAGCGGAGCTGCTTTCGGCTCTCTGCAAGGACTTTGCTGCTACACTTAAAACGGGGTTTCAAGCTATCCTTGGTGAAAGCCTTTCCTCCATTAAGTGCGTCCATGATTGCTATTTCACGGTTGCTTAAGGAGGCCTTTGACCTCGCTGAGGAGCCGCTGCTAGATCGTGCTCACCGTACTCTGGCCCCCAAGCCTAAAACAGGTGAGCGGCCCTGTCCCATTGTAGCTAGGCTACACTACTACACTGACTGTGTTAAAATCCGGTTGAGGGCAAGGGAACTTCAGCAGATTGAGGTGTTTTGTTTTTGTTTCTTTGTTTTTGTTTTGTTTCCCTTTGGGAGGGGGGTGTCTACTTACTTCTGCTATAAATGACTGATCACATGTCCCGAGATATCCAAACCTCATCAAGTTCTTCCTCCGTTAGATTTTTAAGTTGGAACATCAAAGGCCTTAACAACCCGGTGAAGCATTCCAAAATAGTTTCACACTTGAAGAATCTAAATCCAGATATATAATTTTTACAAGAAACATATCTGCAGGATACACATCATTGCAAGCTTAGCTCAGGTATTCATGGTTTGGGAGACCTTTCATTCAACCTTTAACTCTAAAGTCAGGGGAGTAGCTATTTTAATTAGTAAGAAGGTTCATTTTACAGTTTCCAAAACAATTAAGGACAAAAATGGTAGATTTCGTATAATTGCTCGTAGACTATTTCATACTCCTGTTTTGTTGGTCAATATTTATACACCAAATTTTGATAACCCTGATTTTACAAACAATCTATTTAGCACTCTTCCTTTTCTTGAAACCCATTTTTTAATTCTCGCTGGGGACTTAAACTGTGTAATGAACCTGACACTAGACCGCTCCTCACCTCGTGTCTTTACTCAGTCCTCTATGTCCAAATCAATCTCTGATTTCATGTCTCAGAATGGGTTTGTAGATTCTTGGAGGACGCATAATCCACAAACAAAAAAGTGTGTGGACTTTTTCTCTCAGGTACACCAATCTTATTCCCGGATAGATTATTTTTTTGTTGATGGTTCTCTGATGCATGAAGTCACATCTTCTGAATACCACCCAATCGTTATATCAGACAATGCTCCGCTAAGTCTGGATATAAACTTCATTGGTAGGCCTCGCTCCTGCCCTTCTTGGAGGTTCAATACTCTCCTACTATCTGATGATTCATTTAACCAGTTAATTCTATCAGCAATCGGTGACTTTCTTGTATTTAATAAAAGTGATTCAGTCTCCTTCTCATTATCATGGGAAACACCAGGCTGGCAATCTGGTTTCTGACCCTGTATGTATTAGTGGGATTTTTAAGAGATTTTACTGCAATCGCTACAGCTCTGAATCACAGTCAGTTTCAGATGAGATGCTTGCCTTCCTCCGGAATTCAGACCTTTCCACAGTAACTAAATCAGTGTCTGATAAGCTTGATACTCCTATTAAAATAGAGGAAATTTTTTGCCTCAATCAAATGTATGCAGAGCAGTAAGGCCCCAGGCTTCTTTCAAAAATTTTAAGACAAGTTAGCCCCTCCCCTTCTTGATTTATATAATGAATCACTGAGAAATGGCCGGCTGCCCCTCACTTTAACGCAGGCATTTATTTCAGTTTTACTGAAGAAAGGCAAAATCCTACGGCCTGTGAGTCCTACAGGCCCCTGTCTCTCCTAAATGTAGATTTTAAGATTTTGGCAAAACTACTTGCAATTCGGCTCGAGGCCGTTCTTCCACAGATTATTTCACAGGAACAGAATGGATTAATCAAAGGCCATCAGTTGTTCTTTAACACTCGTACAGTGCTTAGCACAATTTTTTATGCTCATTGTCCCATGTCTCCTGAGGAGTTGATTTCTCCAGATGTAGAGAAGGTGCTGCTAAAACTTGGGCTCTGCATAGTAAAGTCTTCACTGACTCAAAAGCAGTTTGGCACACTGGAGTCCATATGAAGGGTTTGGTCGGACTGACCAGGTTAGTCAAGGGAGCGACTACGGAGGCAAAATTTTTACAGAAACCTCGGTTCACGAGGGGATGAGGAGAACACAGAACACAAAGGACGGGAACACGGTATCAGAATCAGAATCAGAATCAGAATACTTTATTGATCCCTGGGGGAAATTATTTTTTGTTACAGTGCTCCATTTTAAACCAACATTAAGACAAGACAGACAATACGCTAACTAAGAATAGTACAATATATACATATATATACATACATACATACATAAGTCACTTATAAATAAATATTTGGAAAAGAAACATGTGTAGTTGTAGCAGCAAACAGTGTGTTAAGTGGATGCGTTGTACAGGGAGATGGCCACAGGCAGGAATGATTTCCTGTGTCGTTCAGTGGTGCTTTTCGGTAATCTCAGTCTCTCACTGAACGAGCTCCTGTGACTGACCAACATGTCATGGAGTGGGTGGGAGGTGTTATCCAACATTGTCTTTATCTTGGACAGCATCCGCCTCTCCGACACCACCTTGAGGGAGTCCAGCTCCATCCCCACAACATTGCTGGCCTTACGGATCAGTTTATTAAGTCTGTTGGCATCTGCGACCCTCAGCCTGCTCCCCCAGCATGCAACAGCATAGAGGATCGCACTGGCCACCACAGACTCATAGAAAATCCTCAGCATTTTCTGGCAGATGTTGAAGGACCTCAGTCGCCTCAAAAAATAGAGACGACTCTGGCCCTTCCTGTAAAGTGCTGTGGTGTTTTTAGCCCAGTCCAGTTTATTGTCAATGTGTACTCCAAGGTATTTATAGTCCTCCACAATGTCAACACTGACCCCCTGGATTGAAACAGGGGTCAAGTGTTTCCTGGTCTTCCTGAAGTCCACGATCAGTTCCTTGGTCTTTGCCACGTTGAGCTGCAGATGATTCTGCTCACACCACGTGACAAAGGAGTCGACCACAGCCCGGTACTCTGTCTCATCATCCCTGCTGATGCATCCAACCACCGCAGAGTCATCAGAAAACTTCTGAAGATGGCAGGTCTCTGTGCAGTGGCTGAAGTCTGTGGTGTAGAGGGTGAAGAGGAAGGGGGAGAGGACAGTCCCCTGTGGTGCCCCTGTGTTGCTAATCACCTTGTCAGACACACACTGTGGGAGACGTACATATTGTGGTCTTCCTGTCAGGTATTCAACAATCCAGGACACCAGAGAAGCATCCACCTGCATCGCTGCTAACTTATCACCCAGGAGGGTCGGCCTGATGGTGTTGAAAGCACTGGAAAAGTCAAAAAACATGACCCTCACAGTGCTCGCCGGCTGGTCCAGATGGGTGTAGACACGATTGAGCAGGTAGATGATGGCGTCCTCTGTTCCGAGACGAGGCTGATAAGCGAACTGAAGGGGATCCAGATGTGGTCTTACTATGGGTCGCAGCTGGTCCAGGATGAGCCTTTCCAGGGTCTTCATGATGTGGGAGGTCAGTGCCACGGGCCTGTAATCCTGGGGGCCACTGGGACGAGGCGTCTTTGGTACAGGGACGAGGCATGATGTCTTCCACATCACCGGGACCCTCTGCAGACTCAGACTCAGCATAAACAGTTTATGAAAGACTCCACACAGCTGGGGGGCACAGGCCTTGAGGACAAGGGGACTCACTCCGTCTGGTCCAGCAGACTTGCCTGAGTGAAGTCTCCTCATTTGCATCTCAACCTGGTATTGAGTGAAGGTGATGGGTGGGGGAGGGGTGTCAGGAATCTCACAGGAGGCAAAATGTGAAGAGAGAGGCTGGCACAGTGGTGTGGCTCTGGATTCCAGGCTGACTGCAGGTGAGGTTGTGGGGGTGGGAGCAGACACTGTGGTGTCGAATCTATTGAAAAACAGATTCAACTCGTCGGCTCTATTCTCACCTCCCTCAGCTCCCCTGCTGTTGGTTGGCCTGAATCCAGTGATGGTCTTCATGCCCCTCCACACCTCTCTCATGCTGTTCTGCTGGAGTTTCCACTCCAGCTTCCTCCTGTAATTGTCCTTAGCCTCTCTGATCTTGTCCTTTAGTAACACCTGGACCTTCCTCACCTCCTCTTTGTTGCCCCCTCTGAAAGCCCTCTTCTTGTTGTTGAGGAGGGCTTTGATGTCCTTAGTCACCCACGGCTTGTTATTTGGGTAACAATGAACAGTCTGAGCTGGAACAATGGAGTCGGTGCAGAAAGTTATGTAGTCTGTGATACACTCAGTAAGCCCATTGATGTCCTCGGCGTGAGGCTCACAGAGTGTTTCCCAGTCGGTCACCTCGAAACAGCCCTGTAGTTCCGCTATTGCCTCCTCTGACCACCTCCTAACAGTCCTGGTGGTCACAGGTTCCCTCCTCACAATTGGCACATAGCGGGGGGTGAGGTGAATCAGGTTATGATCTGACCTACCAAGTGGGGGGAGGGAGGAGGAGCTGTATGCATCCTTGACGTTAGCATACAGTAAGTCTAAAGTTTTCTCTCCCCTGGTGGGACAGTCCACGTATTGTTTGAATGTTGGTAGTGTATTGTCCAGTGATACATGGTTGAAGTCACCTGAGAGGGTGAGGGATGTCTTATTATAGTACATATGTATAGGGCTTTGGAGTTGATGTCATGCCGCAATGTATTGTGGGAGCGTGGCACCATCTTCCGGGTCCACAAATCAAAACAAACACACTGTGTTGGAACGACGACCACAATAAACATGCTTAAAAGAAGCTCAAAAGAAAATGGACGGTATAGAGACCGATTGCGTCCACAGGCGAAGCGGCGGTTACTTGAAAAAAAATAGAGTGGATCGCAAATGTGGACCCATATGAAATACGGCAGTTGAGTAAAAACCACCGACGACTTACCGCCATTATCCTACCCCGATATCTTTATGTATCTTGCTTGTGGAGTAAGCGCTTACACTGCGAACCAGTTTCGTAATTACAAATCGCTGGAGGCGCACATCCAATTTACTAACGGCTGGGTGCAAGATTTGGCTATTTTCAAGCCGCCAAACTGTGAGTACATTGTCATTCAAACCAAGGTGTCAGCTGGAGTGCATCGAGTGTAATAGCCATGGTTCACCCCCTACCACAATTAATGTTATACATTTGTCAATGAACTGCTAAAATCTCGTTGTCATATTATGTGTCCATAATTGTAAAGTTGATGCAAACTACCACATTGATAATCGGGCAAGATATTACAGCCATTTCATAGGCAGGCTTCCCTACAGTTGTGCGAAAGAATCAGTGAATCGTTACATAGCACGTATGTCTGCAAAGTCACTCCCATTCGATGTTTGTTCGCAATTTCTATAACCTCCGAGACCTCCAACGATAATATTATTAAGCTATAAAGAGTGATATGAACATATATAGAACTTACCCGAATGAAAATGTCCGGTAAGTTAAGTGATATCTGGAAATGTAAGCGAACTGGATATCAGCTCCTCTCACGGCTTAATACATTTCCATTTGGAGATATAAGATACTATCATTTCATCTGACATCATATTACTGATAAATAACTGACATTTTTCATTTTTCTAACTGACAAATTTCCAATACCCCCCACCCCGTCTCCCTGCGTATTTTTATGTGTTCATGCTCCTGGAAGTTTTGGGTTGCCAGAGGGATCGCGACCCCAGAGGTGTTCCTACGCTGGAGGCAGCTACAGCTACCATCATCCAAAGCCAGCTGTAGCAGATGACTGTTGTCAGGAGTGACCTATTTAAGAGTGTGGCTGAGCTCCAGTCTGCGCTGGATTCTAAAGTCCCACTTATCAGTACAGCTGTGGACTTTGTATGAAAAAAAAACCCCTCGCTATTGTGAATGATCCTGCTAACCTGTGTGTTATGTATTGCCAGGAATCGGGGAGCAAAGCCTGATTTTTGGAGTCACGATGTGGGAACAGGGGTGTTTTTTGGGTGGCTGTTTTTACTTTTTCATAGACACTTGTGCACTGTGTGGGATTCAGGAAGACTCACCAGGGTAGCCACAGTTCCTGATTTTGTATACAGTTTTTTGGTATCGTCCACGGTAAATACACTCCCTGTTCATCATCGTCATCAGAGTCCTGTGTTTGGGTCAGCTTTTAACCTGCAACTCCACAGTCTGCTACTGCCACGGTCGTTGACAGAATTCAATTCAATTCAATTCAATTTTATTTATATAGCGCCAAATCACAACATAAGTCGCCTTAAAGGCGCTTCATAGATACAGAGAAAAACCCAACAATCATATGACCCCCTATGAGCAAGCACTTTGGCAACAGTGGGAAGGAAAAACTCCCTTTTAACAGGAAGAAACCTCCGGCAGAACCAGGCTCAGGGAGGGGCGGCCATTTGCTGCGACCGGTTGGGGTGAGAAGAAGAAGAATCCAGCCTCTATGGAAGCTGCAGAATGTGAGTGAAGTTGGCCGCCCCACCTTCTTCAAATCCAACAAAAGTGGTATCAAACGTTTGTGCTACGTTTGTGCTGGTTTGTGCTGCAAAAAATTTCCTTTGTGCTGCTATCATTTTAAAGATATTAATAAAAATTTCTAGAGGTCATCAGAGGTCAACCAGCCCCCCCCCCCCCCCCCACATTAATTAAATCAAACAAAATGGGTGTCAATCAACCGTGCTATGTTTGTGCTGGTTTGTGCTGCAAAAATTGTCGTTTGTGCTGCTTCTGTTTTAAAGATATTAATGAAAATGTAAAGGTCAAAAGGTCAACCAGCCCCCCCACATTACCCAAATCCAACAAAAGTGGTATCAAACGTTTGTGCTACGTTTGTGCTGCTAAACTTGTCGTTTGTGCCGCTTTCATTTTAAAGATATTAATGAAAATGTAAAGGTCAAAGGGTCAACCAGCCCCCCCACATTAATGGAATCAAACAAAATTGATGTCAAACGTTTGTGCTACGTTTGTGCTGGTTTGTGCTGGTTTGTGCTGCAAAAATTGTCGTTTGTGCTGCTATCATTTTAAAGATATTCAAGAGAATTTCTAGAGGTCATCAGAGGTCAACCAGCCCCCCCACATTAATGGAATCAAACAAAAGTGGTGTCAATCAACTGTGCTACGTTTGTGCTGGTTTGTGCTGCTAAAATTGTCGTTTGTGCTGCCTCTGTTTTAAAGACATTAATGAAAATGCAAACGTCAAAAGGTCAACCAGCCCCCCACATCACCCAAATCAAACAAAAGTTGATGTCACAGGTTTGTGCTGCAAAAAATTTTGTTTGTGGTGCTATTATTTTAAAGATATTAATAAAATTCCATCCATCCATCCATTTGCTTATCCTTTTAAGGGTCGCAGGGGGTGCTGGAATCTATCCCAGCTGTCATAGGGCAAGAGGCAGGGTACATCCTGGACAGGTTGCCAGTCTGTCACAGGGCCAACACACAGGGACAGACAACCATTCGCACTCACATTCACACCTATGGGCAATTCGGATTAACCAATTAACCTATCACCACAAGCTGCATGTCTTTGGAGAGAGCCCGGAGAGAACCCACGCAAACACGGGGAGAGAACCTGCAAACTCCACACAGAAAGACCCTGGCATGATGGTGGAATTGAACTCAGGACCTTCTTGCACTCAACAGTGCTAACCACCGTGCTGCCGTAATAATAACATTAAATAACATTTATGAAGACATTTAAAGGGGCATGCTAGTAGGTGCGTATCAGTTTATAATTAGATAAGGTGTTTTGAGCCAATAAGCTTGTTGTTGATCACTGACTACCATGTTTCTTAACATTACCTTACTCCATCTAGTGTGCTGCCAGCAGGGTATATGCTAAAATGCTAATGGTTGTTAAAACATTAACCTAATAATATGTGAACTGTAGCTTTTAAGTCAAATGCTAATATTAACAAAAGTGCTGTCATTTGTATGTGGGCTGTCATGACCAAGTTGTATAAAATTAACATACACAGGAGTGCACTTCAGTGATTCAGGAAATCTGAACTCAAAGGCTCCAAACAGCCTGCAGAACTGTGAATCTTAGGTAACTGTCAATGTTACCTGAAAGGGCCAACCTATATTTTTTGCAAGAGTCAAACTTCTGTAGCCATGGTCACAAAGGGCTATTAAATGAGTGGGCTATTAAACACGTGTGGGATTGACACAGACACAGATTTATCTCAACAGAGTCTGGATTTATCTACAAGTATTTTAATGATGAGCTTTGAACATTGACTGAATTCATTTTTATACCGATCAAATGAATTTTGAACTAGATCGTGTTAAGGATAAACTGATAAACTCTGCCAAAAAAACAAACATAGCAACCTGTGTTTGGTTTGTGATCACCAGGGGTGCTATCATACACATTCTTCTTCTGAGAGAAAAAAACAAGAGTTGAAGAAAACATGTGCTAGCTATCTTATTTGCATTTTTAAGCTAGATCCCATGAGCAACAGCAATCATCAACACTTCAATTTACTACGTCAAAACAGTGTATCAAAGTAAGTACTTTTATGTCCACTTAAAGATGTAGAATTAAAGTTATAACCAAATTATAGCAGTAATATATCACATTTTTAATTTTTGCTTGACAGATGCCAAAGAAATCAGTGGTGGACAAAATTGCACTATTTGAAGTCCTTCGTGCTTCTAAAGAAGCAGTCATAAAAAATGGAAAAGTTTCAACTCCAAGTGATGACATATGGCAAAATCTATGCAAACAACTTGGTGAAAAGATGACACCAAAAGCTCTTTACACTTTTGTTAAATTAAACAGACACAATGTATGGGCTGCTCTGGATTACAGTGATGAAGAGAGACTGACTGACACAGACAGCAGTGACAATGATAATGATTTTGAACAAAGCAGCTCTCCTTTTCAAAACGAAGACTGCAAGACTTTCAATGTGGAGCTCCCATTTGAACAGTGGATACATATGATTCTACATAAAGTCACATACAAAAAGAATACTTTCATGAAAAGGGAATACACAATTTTGAAGCCAGGTACATGGACTCATGTTGTAAACCAGGGAATCTGGGAATCTAAGAGAGCCATGTCCGGAAGTCTGAGGGCACAAGTAACAAAAGAACTTTGTGAAGGCAGACTGCAGCCCCATGTGTGGAGAGCATCAGAGGCAGCAAAGCTGATGGACTTTGGTGATCCAGAGCCAAGCCATCTACCAAATTTGACAACTCTGCACAAAGCCAAACACGAACAAAATTAATTAGAAGTTGCTCATAAAAACCCAATACTGTCTCTCCACTCATTAAACTACAGTTCCCCTCACAGTGGAAGCATTTGGGACATTGGATTAGATAAGTTCTTCTGTCACTACTGGAGTCACACTCAAATGCTGATGTACAAGACTGAAAAGCACCCCATAGTCGCCTTTGATGCGACTGGCTCAGTTGTAAAAAAGCTTCTCAGGCCTAATGGTTTGTCTGGAAATATCTTCCTGTATCAAGGTGTATTAACAGGAAGGGACAACTCTCACGTTTCAGTGGTGCAAATGTTGTCAGAGAGACATGATGTCCAGGCAATCACAGGATGGTTATCTGAATGGATTCGTGCTGGAGCACCAATCCCAAAGGAGGCCATCTGTGATTTCTCCTTAGCTTTACTTGGTGCTTTAGTTAAGGCTTTAACACATCATTCAAATTTGAAGAGCTACATTAATGAATGCTCTGGTGTCTTGCTTCGGAAAAAATCCTACAAACTACCACCATGTTTCATCAGAGTGGATGTGGCACACTTAATCAAAATGATTTGCCAGTGGGACTGTTTGAGAAAAAAGCCTCATCGGGTGAGGGATTTCTACGTGCGATCAATGGCACAACTTGTCAAGTCCCAATCCTTGGAAGAAGCAAAGGTACTAATACGCAGCATTGCTATTGTGGCATTAAGTGAGACAGAAGGTTGTGACAGTTTTGGAAACCCCATTATGTCAGAAGTGTCCAAATCAAATCTGAAAAGAAAAATTGCAGATGAGACTATGTCTGTTTCTGATGAAAAGTAAGAAGAAGACATTAGATTGGATCCATGCACAGAAATAAACACTGACTTAAGGCAGTGGGTGGCAGATATTTGTGAGGGGAGCAGGTGCCATGCTGAAGATCATGGCGATCGAGACAATATGCACTATCTACCTGAGCTCGTCCCACACCTAATTAGATTGGAAGGATACCTACCACTCTGGACTGGAGTAATGGTTCCCCTATTTCAGAGCGTAAAGCTCACTGCAACTTCAGCTAATGTTGAAGCAGAGTTCAAGAACATTAAACATGGTCTGTTCAAGCATGAAAATCTCCCTATAAGGATAGATAAATTCATTGCACGTCATCTTGGTTTTATTGAAGGGAACATGTGGATCTGTTCTGCAAAACAAATACGAAAAGAAGCAGAGGTTGCCAGACAGGATGGTACAGTGAAGCGTCAGTATCCACACAAAGCCTTTGTGGAGCAGGAAGTGGATGATAACCCCTCTCAGGAGCCCAAAATTGACACAGACATGGACATTGAAGAAACAGCAGCTTTGGAAAACTGGAGAGGCCTTGCAGTTCCACCAAAGAAGAGGAAATTGACCTCATACCTCTCCCCTTGTCCTGAATGGCTCCACTCAGATCCAGCTGTGAAAAAGAAAAAAGTAAAGCTAGGGCTGTTAAAAAATGGAAATAATCAACAACCAGTAAAACTTGGCAAAGGACAATACTGTGTCATGAACACCTGTGCCTTTGATGCTTTCTGTCAAAGTCTGTGCTGCGCTTACTGTGACAGTCGTACTGCTCAAAACATGTTGAATAGTTCAGAGGAGAACAAAGTATTCCAGCTTGTGAAATCCCTTGCTTCAAAGGGTGTCACTCAACATGCCTATTCATTGAGGGCAGAGGTGCTGAGCTCAATATTCTGCCCTGTTCAGTTGAAGACTGGTGTTCGTCGTGTTGATGCACAGTGCCATGTCTCCACAGTAATTCAAAAAACATTGATGGAAAATCCAAGTGTTCACTTCACAAGACAGTGTTCCTCCCAGTACTGCAAACTTTACACACCAAACACAAGGCAAATACCTTTTGTTTCCATTGATCTGTCAGTCCTCTCAGCTTTTGGCATAGCTCACCTTCAGTCTGCTGTTGAACAAGGGCTCAACCTTCCAGCATCGCCATGCCTAAGACCAATCAAAAGTCCTGATGCATCTCCAACAGCATTTAAAACAGATTCATCAGGAAAGCAACTTTGCACAGGGACTGTTTGTCACAGTTTCACCCTGAGAGAGCTTGTATGGATTGACACAGACCTTGGAAAATGCTCTACAGAAACTCTGGAGCACACTTTTCACAGTCCAAAAAGGTTTTTGGTTACTTAATTCCCATCCACTCTGCTACTTCAAGGAGAGAAATTCACACTGAAAGCAGTCATTACATTTCAGGAGGGCCCAACACCAGAAACACTCGGGCATTATATGACATTCTGTAACAGGACCCCGTACATCTGGGAGATGTATGATGACCTAAGAAAGGATGGAACCATAGCATCTGAAAACACCAGCGTATGTCCGCACGCTGTGCTCTACACAAAGGAATGATGGCAAGATCTCATGAAAGAAAGTCCTTTTCTAGTTTGTGAGTTAGATGATGGAAATAGCTGTTATTTTTCAGTTATTGTATTAGACTTGTGAGGCTCAGACAGTTCCATGTATTTACCTTTTCTAACAGGAAACTATATACTACATTGTTCTCGTAGTTTTGTATTTTGTTACCAGCAAATAAAGTATTTTCTCCAACCGAATGCATTAATTATTTTAAATGCTATATTTAACCTAGTTTTTAAATAAGTTATAGCAGTTTGATTACTAGGTTTAAGAGTGTGATGATAAGAAAAAAATATCCAATGCTGGTTAATATCTCTCAATTTCTTTACAGTAAAGAAAGTGGCTGGCTTTAGAAACTTTTGGTAATATCTTTAAAATGAAAGCAGCACAAACGACAATTTTAGCAGCACCAACCAGCACAAACGTAGCACAAACGTTTGACACCCATTTTGTTTGATTTAATTAATGTGGGGGGGCTGGTTGACCTCTGATGACCTCTAGAAATTTTTATTAATATCTTTAAAATGATAGCAGCACAAAGGAAAATTTTAGCAGCACAAACCAGCACAAACGTAGCACAAACGTTTGATACCACTTTTATTGGATTTGAAGAAGGTGGGGGGGCCAACTTCACTCACATTCTGCAGCTTCCATAGAGGCTGGATTCTTCTTCTTCTCACCCCAACCGGTCGCAGCAGATGGCCGCCCCTCCCTGAGCCTGGTTCTGCCGGAGGTTTCTTCCTGTTAAAAGGGAGTTTTTCCTTCCCACTGTTGCCAAAGTGCTTGCTCATAGGGGGTCATATGATTGTTGGGTTTTTCAGTTCATCTGACCACACGGTGCTGCGTTCACTCCACATGTGCATCAGTGACCCTTGACCTCCCATGATCCTGTACCTGGTTTACCACTGTTCCCTAATTGATCCACTTTTGATAGAAATTACTGCAAACCAGAAACACCCCACAAGCAATCAAGCCTTTTATTTTTGAAGCAGACTTCCATGAATAAAAAAAATCCACGGAATCCCTATCACCACATTTGCTGTTAAAGAATTTCCACATGCAGTTCAGTTCAGGCATCTTTCAGTTTATTGTCTGAGTGTCCAAAGCTGTCATCAAAACAAAATGTGGCTTTTCTTTCTCTCTCTTTCTCTCCCTGTTCCTGGCCTTGGTCATGAGTGTTTAACAGCTATGGCAACAGTACTACACTAGATCGCTTTCGCCATTACAGTGTAACTGCCTCCTGCTAGTCTGTTTAATTTATGTTAGGGGCGATCGTGGCTCAAGAGTTGGGAGTTCGCCTTGTAATCGGAAGGTTGCCGGTTCGAGCCCCGGCTTGGACAGTCTCGGTCGTTGTGTCCTTGGGCAAGACACTTCACCCGTTGCCTACTGGTGGTGGTCAGAGGGCCCGGTGGCGCCAGTGTTCGGCAGCCTCGCCTCTGTCAGTGCGCCCCAGGGTGGCTGTGGCTACATTGTAGCTTGCCATCACCAGTGTGTGAATGTGTGGATGACAGGTTGTGTAAAGCGCTTTGGGGTCCTTAGGGACTAGAAAAGCGCTATACAAATACAGGCCATTTACCATTTATGTGTTTTCCTGTGATAATAACTTCAGTTTTCCTGTTAGTCTCCCAGTGTGCCCATGCATCCTGTCAATTACCAAGAAATACAGTCTTCTCACAATTCCCCATCCATAGTCCCACATAATCCCACAGATTAAGACTGCCTCTAACTGTTACTCTCCCTCACCACGCAGATCACCAGGACTTGCTCCTAGCAGATCACTGAAGGCAGTGTTTTGATCTTTTTTGTTAATTAAACTTTTTGACTCTAGTAACTATTAAGAACTTGCTTTTATGAAAGATAATTTAAAAAACATGGCCCAACTGACATATATGCACAAAATGTCCTTAACAAATTATTTACTATACTAATCAATAACAGTGGATTCTGATGTTTCAGATTGTATTCTAAGCTTACAAATAAAGTTCATGGAGACAGTGATGAACATTTCAGTTGGTCTTTAAACCTCAGATACAGTGCACTGGTTTTCAACTAACCTGGACAGGTGTTTATCATGATAGCCATTCTTGTGTTGGCTATAACCAGGGGCAAGTCTAGAAAGGCTCTCTGTAATAATGCAGAACAATAAGCAGCAGGGTTAATTATAGGTGAGGATGTTTAACTTTAGCATGGCAGGACACACAAAGGGTACAGCTAGAATAATAATGTGGTATAATCATGTAAGTAGAGGGGGAGGTAGACTGGCCTGGCTCAGATGTCATATAGGGAGGTAAGTAATGATTAAACATAATAATTATTCTCTGTGAGCAAGTGGTTATGCTTGTAAAAACCAGCCAGACTTCTGTCTCAAACTGTTACTGCTAAATGTCCTGTTGTTTATGAAATAGAATGTGTAGTTTTCTAATCCAGTCGAATCCAAAATTATTTATTTAAAACAATGAAGTTGAGCCACATGCTGCACAAGAAACAAAGTGTTACAGAATAGTGTCTCAGCACTGGAGCCCCCCAGGGGTGTGTTCTGAGCCCCCTGCTGTACTCTTTGTACACATATGACTGTGTGGCCACTACCAGCTCCACCACCATCATCAAGTTTGCTGACGACACCGTCGTGGTGGGCCTGATCTCTGATAACAACGAGACGGCCTACGTGAAGGAGATTAGGAATCTGGAGAACTGGTGCCAGAGGAACAACCTCCTTCTAAACGTCAGTAAGACAAAGGAGCTGATAGTGGACTTCAGCACTAAGCAGGAGAGGAACTACCAGACCCCCGTCATCAACGAGTGCCCAGTGGAGAGAGTGGACAGCTTCAAATACCTCGGAGTTCACATCACGCAGGACCTGTCATGGTCCTGTCACATCAACACCGTGGTGAAAAAGGCCCGACAGCGTCTCTACCACCTCAGACGCTTGAGAGACTTCCAACTGCCCTCCAAGGTGCTCAGGAACTTTTACTCGTGCACCATAGAGAGCATCCTGGCGGGAAACATCTTAACCTGGTTCGGGAACAGCACCATGCAGGACAGACGAGCTCTACAGAGGGTTGTGCGGTCAGCTGAGCGCACCATCCGCTCCGAGCTCCCTGAGGGGGGCTTACTGGATGACTTGTTTTGGGCACAGATGGAACAGGCTGCCACATAGTCCCTCACATCTTTATTAATGGATGGCCACCAATGTTGTTGGAGAAATGTAAGTGTTCTACACACACCAGGATGACACGATAAAACGCGCAGAATGGGCCTGATGGATTGCCAGTCCTCTGGTGCCAGAGGGGACAAAACACCGGTTGGATGGACCAGTCCCTGGATCAGGATCCTGTGGAGATGGCACCCACGCAGCATGTGGCTGGCAAAATGGGAGCAGGCTCGGAAGATTCAGGGTGCGAGGAGTACTGACGGAAGAGGGCGTCAGGTTTAATGTTCTTTGAACCTGGACGGTAAGAAAGAGAGAAGATGAAACAGGAGAACAACAATGACCAGCGAGCTTGCTGCGGGTTCAGTCTTTTAGCATTGTGTAGATAGGTCAGATTCTTGTGATCAGTCCATATTATAAACGGGTGTTCGGCTCCCTCTAGCCAGTGCCACTATGCCTCTAACGCTAGTTTGACAGCAAGGAGCTCACTATCTCCCACATCATAAATCTGCTTTGCGGTGGAAAGGTGATGGGAAAAGAAGGCGCACGGTTGGAGGTTACCCAGAGGCCCAGATCTTTGTTACAGCACTGCCCCCACTCCGACATCTGAAGCGTGAACTTCTACCCTGAACTGTTTGGTGGTGTCAGGGTGAATTAGAATATGTGTTGTGGTGAAGCTGTGTTTCAAAGAAGTGAATACCGAGTGGGCCTCTGAGGACTGGGTGAACAGTACCTTAGGTGAGGTGAGGCAGGTGAGTGGGGCAGCAACCTGGCTGTAGTTCCTTATGAACCAACTGTAAAAATTAGCAAATCCCAGGAAAAGCTGAAGCAGCTTGCTGGTACGGATCATTCCAGTACTGCTTTCACCTTAGCCGGGTCCATCTTGACCGTCTTTAAAGGTGTTGTGACAGGCAGTGTCACTGGAACCCCAGAGAAGCCGACCACACTGACTTCGTCCCCAGATAATCGTGTCTCTCCTGGGGCCTCACAAATGGGGAAATATGTGGCTCCAGTATCAACCAGGAAAGGCAGAGTCAGTCCATTCACTGTCATTGGGAGCAAGGGATCTGCCTTTCCCCCGCCTCACTGGCCCTTCTGTGGGGCATGTCACTGCATCCACTGCTTTCCTGAACCACTCTTGATGGAGACCCCTTGTAGTTGGGTTGTGGCCAGTTTGCTGCAGCCACTTCTCCTTGCTCTGCTCTATATAGTCTCTGGAGTTCTGATCAGATTTCCACTCCAATTTAGTAATTGCAGCAGCATTTGGGTTTGGGTGCATCTGTCTAACAGCATTCCCTACTCTCTCCTGCACACGGCAGTAAGGTGTGGCCTCAGGAAGATCCATCACCCTTGCTATCACCTGCACCTCTTCTAACGCTGTTATAGTGATGCATCTTCCAGCTATGGCCCTGAAGTTTCCCAGAGCCAGTTGGGTGCCTGAAGTCACTTTATCCAGTTGTCTCAGCCACGCTGCCCCTCCCTCAGTTATTGAAGGCAGCATCTGTACTAACCCAGTGACATCCCCACATTAAAAGGCTTGTACCTTCTATCCCCACCACTCGTAGCCACAATGGGGTACTGTCCAGGACCCTTGCTCTCAGTGTCCCAGTGGACATTTCCCCCTTTGGATTGGCTGCGCAGACACATACAAAAACCTTGCTCTTCCTCCTCACGTCGTTCTCTCTGTCCCCACTAGGGATGGGTATCGTTTAGGTTTTATCCGATACCGGTGCCAAACCGGTACTTTTGAAACGGTGCCGGTGCTCAAACGGTGCTCAAACCGGTGCTTAAAGAATGGAGAACACAAAATTGGTCCAAAAGCCTCTCATGTTCAGCTGGTTTTTTGTAAAAAGATAACAATGTTAGCCTTTTCTGCAGCTATGGGGCATATATGGTATCACTCTTGGCTGGAAGCAGTGCTTAAATAATGGAAAAAACACAAACTTTGTCCAAAACCTCTCATGTTTAACTGTTTTCCACTTTTTCTTTGGTCATTTTAGCCTTTTTGGCCAGGGTGAAGGGAGTATCTGCCATCAAAAAAGAAGACAGCCGCATGTAGCTATAATGATGTTTGCTAGTTCACCTTACATGCATTAATGTAATAACATGGTTAGCCTACTCAACGTAAATTACACACGAACAACATTAAGCTACTCACGCAGAGAAGAATGGCTGCTGCTGCCATCATCATCCGTCATCATTTCTGCTACACTGACAGGGCTAGGGGCCAGGACTCTCCTCTTCGTGTTTTTGGGGGATGTTGCTAACTCCGGGTCCGATAACAGGCAACCCACCCTCAGTAGATGTGCTCAGTGTGAGGTCTCGCAGCAAGCTATCAAATACGGCGCATTTCTGGGCTTTTAAAAAAAAACGCTATGCGTCGCCAGGTGTTTCATCGGATTCGAGGTGTTACCTCCTTTGACAGTATCACAGTATCAGCTTAAAGCACTTGTTGCAGGCTGCTGAGTTTGCATATTTTGCTGTGAAGTACAGCCAGGCTTTTGACCGCTTCGCCTTGGGCATTTTTAATCTGTAGCTCTGCTCTAAAAAAACGTACGTACCTGGACCCGCCTACTATCCTTGGAAACGTAAAATGATTGGCTAGAAGTGTATTACAGCTCAGGAAAAAAAAGCACCGAAATAAAGCACCGAAATGTGCGCTGCTTTTCGGTCTGGTTACTACCGTTTATGTCAGAACCGGTGCCATGATGGCACCGGACACCGGTACCCATTCCTAGTCCCCACCTATAAAATGCTTCATACTCTTCAGATTCTTCAGTCTCGCTGAAATTCAGTCGTTTCTTTTCTTTTTTTTTTTTTGCCTGTCCCATTTGGTTCTTTAGTCGTCAGAATTGTTGTCTGAAGACCAACCAAAAAAAATACAGCATCTGGATCTTCTGTAGGCTGCAAGACACAAAAGACATGACAGTTAACATCTTATGTTAATTGTATGTTTTTTTGCTGGGATTTGGTCATAATATCAGAGACGTCATTATCTTGTTCTTTGTTGGTTACACACATTTTATAGTAGTTTAGACTTATGGTTTATCAGTGTCAAGCGACTCCTTATGTGACCACACTCGTGTACATTAAATACGTTATAAATTAATGAAAACAATAAATTATAGATTTAAGACTTTCGGCTGAAACCGAAAAAGCATTTTTGAGTCATGTTTGACCGAAATATTTCGTTTGCCAAATTTTCTGTATATCTTTATAAGCAAATTTTTATAAAACTTACCTTCAGGACATGTAGAAATGCTTCAGAAGCATTCCCCATCTTTTTTGGTCGATGGGCAGGTGTGGGAAGGAGCGTTGGAAGAGCCTTCATCAGTGCAAGGTGGGCTTCAGCTGGACAAAGCAGAAACAAACCTTCATAAACATAAATTTTAAAGGATGAGAACTTTGTATTCAAATGGTAAAACTTAATTTTGTCCATGGTCATTGGTGGATTCATTGCCTTCTTTGACACTCCGTAGAACTCTACCCTTAAGGGCCTGTGCTACTGGCTGAGGCCAACTACATTTCACCAGGGCGTATGTTGCCTCCTAAGGCTGTCTACATTTCACGAGGGCCTGTGCTGCTGTGTGAGGCCATCTACATTTCACCAAAGCCTGTGTTGCTGGCTGAGGCAATCCACATTACACCAGGGCCACTGCTTCCTGTGAGGCCATCTTCACCACACCAGGGCCTGCGTTGCTGGCTGATGCCATCCACATTACACCAGGGCATGTGCTACTGGCTTAGTCCAACTACATTTCACCAGGGCCTTTATTGTTGGCTGAGGCCATCCACATTACACCAGGGCCAGTGATGCTGGCTTATACCATTCACATTACACCAGGGCCATTGATGCTGGCTTATACCATCCACATTACACCAGGGCCATTGCTTCCTGGGACGCCATCTTCACCACACCAGGGCTTGTGCTGCTTGTTGATGCCATACACATTACACCAGGGTGTGTGGTGCTGACCAATTCCATCCATATTTCACCGGGGCCAGTGTTGTTAGATGAGGTCATCCACATTACAACATGGCCTGTGCTGCTAGCTAAGGCCATCTACATCACACCAGGGCCTGAGCTTCTGTTGGTAAAGGCCATTTACAGCACACCAGCACTTGTGCTACTGGCTGAGGCAATCTACAGTACAGAAGGGACTGAGCTGCTCTTTGTAGAGGCCATCTACAGCACACCAGGGCCTGTGCTGCTGGCTGATGCCATCTACAGTACACCAGGTAGGGGTGGGTTTTAATAATCGATTCATCGATTAAAATCAATTCTGGCTTGGATAACGTGATATCGATTCATTAAAATCCTGAATCGATTTTTCTATATAAATGTATTTTCCCCGAAATTCCAGAATCTCACGTGAAACGTCACAAAATTTTGACAACCACCAAACAGCTAAAACAGTAAATGAGAGCAGGTACACGGATTCTGCACAAAGACGTAAACACAGAGCGCAACCCCCGGATCAGAATCAGTGACATGTCCCCTTTCTCACTGACGGCACGGACACGGTCGGGGCTGAAAGCCGACACCTCGCTGATTCTTATATGTCGGCGGGTCTGTGCTTTGTGTTTTCGCCCTTTTTGCGCTGATTCTAAAGCTCTTAGTTTGATCTCTCTCCAAACAATATTGACCAAACCAGCAGCAAAAGAAGATCCAATCTACGCTTCACATAAACATCGTCATGAATTCAATCTGACTTTTGCTGTTTTGCTTCTACCACGATAAAATCACACGATGGTTTTTTTTTCTCCTTTTATTTACTTCCGAAAAGAAAACCTAATTTTTGCCGTTCAATACTGAACAAATTTTAACTTTTTAAAATCATGCAAAATGCTGTGTCTCTAATAAAACTGTTGTAACTTCACAAGGTAATGTTCATATGCTGGTTAATGGTTTTCTTTTGTTTTTGATGTACTGCAGAATATTTTTATAAAATCCCAGGAAAATCACCTTCATGTTTTTCTGTGTTTTATCTTCAGCTACTTTGACACAAATGCATCTGCTGTGATGCTCACACCTTTGATAAAGTCTCAAAAGTGTCAGCTTCCTTTTTATGGATACAAAAATATGTAAATGTACTGATATGAATTATAATATTTCTGACTGAGGCAAAATTTCCTAGATTCTAATCCAATTGAATCAAATCGTGGATCGAATCGATTCAGGACCTTGTGAATCAGAATCGAACTGATTGTAGAAATCAGTGACGATACCCAGCCCTAACACCAGGGCCTGTGCCAGTGGCTGAGGCCATCTAAAAAACATCAGGGCCTGTGATTCTGGCTGCGTCCATCTACATCTCACCAAGCCCTGTGCTGCTACCTTATGCCATCAATATTGCAACAGGGCCGGTGCTGCTGTCTTAGGCCATCAACATTACACCATGGACCGTGCTGCTCTTGGTAGAGGCAATCTACAGTACACCATGGCCTGTGGTGCTGTTGGTAGAGGCCATCTTCACAACAGCAGGGCCTGTGCTGCTTGCTTAGGCCATCTACATTACACCATAGCCTGTGCTGCTGGCTGATGCCATCAACATCACAGCAGAGCCTGTGCTGCTAGCTAAGGCCATCTACATTACACCAGGGTCTGTGCTGATGGCTGAGGTCCGTTACATTACATCAGGGCCTTAGCTGCTGTTGGTAGAGTCCATCGAAGGCACACCAGGGCCGGTGCTGCTAGCTGAAGCCATCTATAGCACACCAGGTCCTGTGCTGCTGACGGAGGCCATCTAAATTGCACCATGGCCTGTGCTGATGCTGGTAGACGCCATCTACAGCACACCAGTGCCTGTGCTGCTGGCTTAGGCCATCTACATTGCACCAGGGCCTGTGCTGCTACCTTATGCCATCAACATTGCAACAGGGCCTGTGCTGCTGGCTTAGGCCATCTACATTGCACCAGGGCCTGTGCTGCTACCTTATGCCATCAACATTACACCATGGCATGTGCTGCTCTTGTAGAGGCAATCTACAGTACACAAGGGCCTGTGCTGCTGACTGAGGGATTCTACACAACATCAGGGTCTTAGCTGCTGGCTGAGGCCATCTGCATTACACCAGGGCCTGTGCTGCAGGCTGAGGCCATCTACAGCACACGAGAGCCTGTGCTTCTGGCTGAGGCCAGCTACACTACACAATGGACTGTGCTGCTGGCTGATGAAATCCAAAGCACACCAAGGCCTGTGCTGCAGGCTTAGGCCTGGTGAAATTCAATATCCCCGTGCTGGGCAAACAGGTTTTTCAGCTGTTTGAGCTAAGATATTCAAGTTATTCACATAATGAAAACATATACTTTGTTTCGGGCGAGTTCCCCATTCAAATGCATGTAACAGTGAGAAACGCACTGTCTTGACGAAATAAAGCGTTTTTGTACAACTTCATATATATAGCTGTAACTTTTGATAGAAGACTCAGACACACATCTTTATGGCTTTATGTTATAGAATTCAATATCCCCGTGCTGGGTAAACAGGTTTTGCAGCTGTTTGAGCTAAGATATTCAAGTTATAAGCATAATGGAAACCTATACTTTGTTTCGGGCGAAACAGTTTATACAGGGAGTGCAGACTTATTAGGCAAATGAGTATTTTGTCCACATCATCCTCTTCATGCATGTTGTCTTACTCCAAGCTGTATAGGCTCGAAAGCCTACTACCAATTAAGCATATTAGGTGATGTGCACTCTGTAATGAGAAGGGGTGTGGTCTAATGACATCAACACCCTATATCAGGTGTGCATAATTATCAGGCAACGTCCTTTCCTTTGGCAAAATGGGTCAAAAAAAGGACTTGACAGGCTCAGAAAAGTCAAAAATAGTGAGATATCTTGCAGAGGGATGCAGCAGTCTCAAAATTGCAAAGCTTCTGAAGCGTGATCATCGAACAATCAAGCGTTTCATTCAAAATAGTCAACAGGGTTGCAAGAAGCGTGTGGAAAAACCAAGGCGCAAAATAACTGCCCATGAACTGAGAAAAGTCAAGCGTGCAGCTGCCAAGATGCCACTTGCCACCAGTTTGGCCATATTTCAGACCTGCAACATCACAAGGTGTGCAATACTCAGAGACATGGCCAAGGTAAGAAAGGCTGAAAGACGACCACCACTGAACAAGACACACAAGCTGAAACGTCAAGACTGGGCCAAGAAATATCTCAAGATTGATTTCTCTAAGGTTTTATGGACTGATGAAATGAGAGTGAGTCTTGATGGGCCAGTTGAATGGGCCCGTGGCTGGATTGGTAAAGGGCAGAGAGCTCCAGTCCGACTCAGACGCCAGCAAGGTGGAGGTGGAGTACTGGTTTGGGCTGGTATCATCAAAGATGAGCTTGTGGGGCCTTTTCGGGTTGAGGTTGGAGTCAAGCTCAACTCCCAGTACTACTGCCAGTTTCTGGAAGACACCTTCTTCAAGCAGTGGTACAGGAAGAAGTCTGCATCCTTCAAGAAAAACGTGATTTTCATGCAGGACAATGCTCCATCACACGCGTCCAAGTACTCCACAGCGTGGCTGGCAAGAAAGGGTATAAAAGAAGAAAAACTAATGACATGGCCTCCTTCTTCACCTGATCTGAACCCCATTGAGAACCTGTGGTCCATCATCAAATGTGAGATTTACAAGGAGGGAAAACAGTACACCTCTCTGAACAGTGTCTGGGAGGCTGTGGTTGCTGCTGCACGCAATGTTGATGGTGAACAGATCAAAACACTGACAAAATCCATGGATGGCAGGCTTTTGAGTGTCCTTGCAAAGAAAGGTGGCTATATTGGTCGCTGATTTGTTTTTGTTTTGTTTTTGAATGTCAGAAATGTATATTTGTGAATGTGGAGATGTTATAATGGTGTCACTGGTAAAAATAAATAATTGAAATGGGTATATATTTCTTTTTTGTTAAGTTGCCTAATAATTATGCACAGTAATAGTCACCTGCACACACAGATATCTCCCTAAAATAGTTAAAACTACAAACAAACTAAAAACTACTTCCAAAAACATTCAGCTTTGATATTAATGAGTTTTTTGGGTTGATTGAGAACATGGTTGTTGTTCTATAATAAAATTATTCCGCAAAAATACAACTTGCCTAATAATTCTGCACTCCCTGTATACGTGGATGGATCAGCTAGCAACAAAAGGACTGGTGAAATGTAGTTGGCCTAAACCATGAGTGCCTGGTGAAATGTGGATGGTATTGGAAAGCAGCACAGAATCTGGTAAAAATTTGAATCGACCAACCTCACATGCCCTGGTGTAATGTGCATGGCATCAACGAGTAGCACAGGCCCTGGTGAAATTTAGTTAGTCTAAGCGATCAACAGAAGCCCTTGTGTGGATGGCATCAGCCAGAAACGCAGGTTCTGGTAAAATGTAGATGGCCTCAGAAAGCAGTACAGGCCCTGGTGTGGTGAAGATGGCCTCACAGGAAGCAGTGGCCCTGATGCAATGTGGATGGCATCAGCCAGTAGCACAGGCCTTTGTATATTGTGGATGGGACCAGCCACCAACAAAGGCCCTTGTGAAATGTAGTTGGCCTCAGCCATGACCACAGGCCCTGGTAAAATGTAAATGTCCTAAGCCAGTATCACAGGACCTGTTGTAATGTGGATGGACCTGATCTAACAACACTGTCCCTGGTGAAATATGGATGGGCTCATCTAAGAACAGTGGCCCAGGTGAAATGTGGATGGTATTGGCCTGCACCACAGGCCCTGGTGTAATGTGGATGGCCTCAGCCAAAAGCACACTCCCTGGTGTGGTGAAGATGGCCTCACAGGAAGCACTGTCCCTGGTGTAATGTGAATGGTCTTAGCCAGTAGCACACGCGCTTGTGTATTGTGGATCGCATCAGTCAGCAATACAAGCCCTGGTGAAATGTGGATGGTATCAACGAGTAGCACAGGTCCTGGTGTAATGTGGATGCTCTCAGCCAACAACACTGGCACTGGTGAAATGTGGATGGTATCTGCCAGCACCACAGGTCCAGGTGTAATGTGAATGTCCTCAGCCAACACCACTGGCCCTAGTGTAATGTGGATGGCATCAGCCAGTATCACAGGCCGTTCTGTATTGTGGATGGTTTCGGACAGCACCACATGCCCTGATATAATGTGGATGGCATCAACAAGTAGCACAGACCCTCGTGTAATGTGGAGGGCCTCATCCAAAGACACAGGCCCGTGTGAAATGTGGATGGTTTTGGCCAGTAGCACAGGCCCTTGTATATTGTGGATCGCATCAGCCAGCAACACAAGCCCTGGTGAAATGTGGATGGTATCAACGAGTAGCAAAGGCTCCTGTGTAATGTGGATGGCATCAGCCAGTATCACAGGCCCTGGTGAAATGTAGTTGGCCTCAGGCAGTAGCACAAGCCCTGGTGTAATGTGGATGTCATGAGCCAACAACGCAGGCCCTGGTGAAATATGGATGGTATCAGCCAAAAGCACAGGCCCTGGTGTGGTGAATATGGCCTAAAAGGGAGCTCTGGCCCTGGTGTAATGTGGATGGCATCAGCCAGTAGCACAGGCCTTTGTATATTGTGGATGGGATCAGCCACCAACACAGGCCCTGGTGAAATGTAGTTGGCCTCAGCTATGACCACAGGCCCAGGTGAAATGTAAAACGTCCTCAGCCAGTAGCATAGGCCCTGTTGTAATGTGGATGGACTCATCTAACAACACTGTCCCTGGTGAAATATGGATGGTATTGGTCAGCACCAAACACCCTGGTGTAATGTGAATGGACTAAGCCAACACCACTGGCCCTGGTGTAATGTGGATGACATCAGCTAGTATCACAGGCCCCTGTGTTTTGTCAATGTCATCAGCCAGCAACACAACCCCTTGTGAAATGTGGATTGTTTCGGACAGCACCAAAGGCCGGGGTGTAATGTGGATGCCATCAATGAGTAGCACAGGTCCTGGTGTAATGTGGATTTCATGAGCCAGCAACACAGGCCCTGGTGAAATGAGGATGGTATCAGCCAGCAACGCAGGCCCTGGTGTGGTGACTATGGTCTCACAGGGAGCAGTGGCCGTGGTGCAATGTGGATGGCCTCAGCCAGCAACGAAGACCCTGCTGTGGTGAAGATGGTCTCACAGGGAGCAGTGGCCCTGGTGTAATGTTGATGGCCTTATCTAACAACATTGTCCCTGGTGAAACGTGGATGGTATTGGCCAGCACCACAGGCCCTGGTGTGGTGATGAATGAATCAAAGGGAGCACTGGCAGTGGTGTTATGTGGATGGCCTCAGCCAACAACACTGGCCCTGGTGAAATGTGGATGGTATTGGTCAGCACCACACACCCTGGTGTAATGTGGATGGCCTCATCCCGCACCACAGGCCCTGGTGTGGTGATGAATGAATCAAAGGGAGCACTGGCAGTGGTGTTATGTGGATGGCCTCAGCCAACAACACTGGCCCTGGTGAAATGTGGATGGTATTGGTCAGCACCACACACCCTGGTGTAATGTGGATGGCCTCATCCAGCACCACAGGCCCTGGTGTGGTGATGATGGCCTCACAGGAAGCACTGGTAGTGGTGTAATGTGGATGGTCAAAGGAGCTTGCAAAGAAAAGCGTCTGGACTTCTTTAGGTTGCTTGAAGACGTTTCACCTCTCATCCGAGAAGCTTCTTCAGTTCTAAGGTCAAATGGTGGAGAGTCCCAGATATAAACCTAGTGGGAGTAACCCCCCACAGAAGGACAAAAGGACCCCCTGATGATCCTCTAATTGCCTGAGCCAAGGTGTGAAACTGGGCGTGGGTCCCAATCAGCCAGAGTTTCGGGTGAGCTCATTGTGAAACCTGGCCCCACCTTATCATGCGAATTCCTGAGGTCAGATGGCCCAGGATGTGAGTGGGCGTTAAGGCGTCTGGGAAGGGATCTCAAAACTGGATTATAGATGGCAGAGAGTTGGTGTCGTAAAACCCCGCCTCTGTTCAAAGATGGTCGCTCACAGTGGACATAGATGGCTTCTTTCACTCCTCTTTCAAACCATCTGTCCTCTCTGTCCAAAATGTGAACATTGGCATCCTCGAAAGAGTGTCCTTTATCCTTAAGATGCAGATGGACTGCTGAGTCTTGTCCTGTGGAGGTGGCTCTTCTGTGTTGTGCCATGCGCTTGTGATGTGGCTGTTTGGTCTCTCCAATGTAGAGGTCTGGGCATTCCTCGCTGCACTGTACAGCATACACCACATTGTTAAGTTTGTGTTTTGGCGTTTTGTCTTTCGGGTGAACCAGTTTCTGTCTGAGCGTGTTGCTGGGTCTGAAATACACTGGGATGTCATGCTTGGAGAAAACTCTCCTGAATTTCTCTGATACACCGGCTACATAGGGGATGACAATGTTGTTGCGTCTGTCCTTCTTATCCTCCCTCGCTGGTGTCTGGTCTTCTTTTCTGTGCTTCTTTGCTGACTTTAAGAACGCCCATTTAGGATAGCCGCACGTTTTGAGTGCTTCCTTTACATGTGTGTGTTCCTTCTTTTTTCCTTCAGGCTTAGAGGGAACATGTTTTGCCTGGTGGTGTAGGGTCCTAATTACTCCAAGTTTGTGTTCCAAAGGGTGATGGGAGTCAAAGAGGAGGTACTGGTGCGTGTGTGTGGGCTTCCCGTAAACTTCGATGTTGAGGTTGCCGTTCTCTTCAATGTGCATGGCGCAGTCCAGGAAAGGCAAACAGTCATCCTTTGTGGCTTCCCTGGTGAACTTGATGTTTTTATCCACAGCGTTAATGTGCACAGTGAAGGATTCCACTTCTTGTGTCTTGATTTTGACCCAGGTGTCGTCCACATATCTGTACCAGTGGCTGGGTACTCTTCCTTTGAAAGAGCCAAGAGCCTTCCTTTCCACTTCCTCCATGTAAAGGTTGGTTACAATAGGTGACACGGGGGAGCCCATGGCACAGCCATGTTTTTGTCTGTAAAAGCCTTCGTTATACTTGAAATATGTAGTGGTGAGGCAGAGGTCTAACAGTGTGCAGATCTGATCGGGTGTGAAGTTGGTCCTGTCCTCCAAGGAGCTGTCTTCTTGTAGTCGTTTTCTGACAGTCTCCACGGCCTCCGTGGTGGGTATGCAAGTGAAAAGAGAGACTACATCAAAGGACACCATTGTTTCATCTGGATCCAGGGTAAGTTTCTGGACCTTGTCGGTGAAGTCGGTGGAGTTCTTGATGTGGTGTGGGGTGTTCCCCACGAGAGGCGCAAGGATGGTAGCAAGGTGTTTAGCAATGTTGTAAGTGGCTGAGTTTATGCTACTGACTATGGGTCTGAGTGGGACAGCTTCCTTGTGGATCTTAGGAAGTCCATAGATGCAGGGTATGGCATCCCCTGGGTAAAGGCGGTGATATGTAAGGCGGTCAATAATTTTGCCCTTTTCATAGTCTTGAAGGCAAGCTATAACTTTCTTTTTGTAACTGCTTGTGGGGTCTCGCTTTAGGGCTTCGTAGGTATTGTTGTCACTGAGGAGAGTAGTGATCTTTGTATGGTAATCTGTAGTGTTTAAGACCACGGTGCATCTTCCCTTATCAGCTGGTAAAACAGTGATGTTGTGGTCTTTGCTCAGGGAAGCGACGGCCTTCTTTTCCTGTATTGTGAGGTTGGATGGAGGGACTTTGGCACTGGAGAGCATGGCTGAGACTTTCATTCTGATTTGCTCTGCTTCTGTCTGTGATAATTTATTAATCCGTATGGCAGATTCTGTGGCTGTGATGAGGTCCACTATGGGCAACTGTTGTGGAGAAATGGCAAAATTGAGTCCTTTGGCTAATACTCTCTTTTCAGGTTCAGTGAGAATCCTGTCTGACAAGTTCTTAACCCATTTCTCCTGAAGGCATCAGGTGTGTTTTCTTCTCTGGGTTGTGTAGGTTCAGGATAAGGAGTGTGTGTTTTTGACAGCAAGGTGTGAAATTTCCTGCGTTGTCTTTCTTTTCCTTTAGAGTGTTGGGCCCGCTGAGCCTTGTCCACAAACTTGTAAACCTCTTCTAAGATTGGAGAGGGTAGAAGGATTTCCAGTTCCTGCTGGGTCTGGCTGATCTTGATCTGGAGGGCATCTATGGTGAAATGGACCTGTGTTATCCTTTTACTTAAAAGGTGATTTTGTGCTCTCTGTAGAATCAAGTCTGCTCTGTATCCCCTGACAGTGGATCCAAGGCGCAGGCTCTTAGGAACAACTCTGCTTTGTCTACATCTTAGGTTGAAACGGAGATGGTTCCTATAATCCGCTAGTTTCCTTGATTCCCTTTCATACTCCCGCACCAGTTGAAGGGTGTTCCTCCCAAAATGTACGGCAATATGTCTGTGAAGGTTCTCAGTCATCCAGGTCATCGTAGTCAAAGGAGCTTGCAAAGAAAAGCGTCTGGACTTCTTTAAGTTGCTTGAAGACGTTTCACCTCTCATCCGAGAAGCTTCTTCAGTTCTAAGGTCAATTGGTGGAGAGTCCCAGATATAAACCTAGTGGGAGTAACCCCCCACAGAGGGACAAAAGGACCCCCTCAGCCAGTATCACAGGCCCCTGTGTTTTGTGGATGTCATCAGGCAGAAAAACAAGCCCTGGTGAAATGTGGATGGTTTCGGACAACACCACAGGCCCGGGTGTAATGTCGATGGCCTCTGCCAGTAACACAGGCAGTGGTGTGGTGAAGATGGCCTCACATGAAGCACTGTCCCTGGTGTAATGTGTATGGCCTCAGCCAACAACAGTGGCCCTGGTGAAATATGGATGGTATTGTTCAGCACCACACACCCTGGTGTAATGTGGATGGCATCAACGAGCAGCAGAGGCCCTGGTCGGGTGAAGATGGCCTCACAGGAAACACTGTCCGTGGTGTAATGTGGATGGTAGAAGCCAACAACAGTTGCCCTGGATGTGCATGTGGATGGCATTGGCCAGCACCAAAGGCCCTGGTGTAATGTGGATGGCCTCAGCCAACAGTACAGGCCCTGGTGTGGTGAAGATGGCCTCACAGGAAGCACTGTCCCTGATGTAAAGTGTATGGCCTAAGCCAACAACAGTGGTCCTGATGAAATGTGGATGGTATTGCCCATTACCACAGGCCCTGGTGTAATGTAAATATCATCACCCAGTAGCACAGACCCTTGTGTATTGTGGATCGCATCAGCCAGCAACACAAACCGTGGTGAAATGTGGATGGTATCAACGAGTAGCACAGGCCCTGGTGAAATGTGGATGGTATTTGCCAGCACAACATGCCCTGGTGTGGTGAATATGGCCTCACAGGGAGCATTGGCCCTGGTGCAATGTGTATGGCCTCTGCCAGCAACAGAGGCAGTGGTGTGGTGAAGATGTCTTCACAGGGAGCACTGGCCCTGATGTAATGTGGATGGCCTCAGCCAACAACACTGGCCCTGGTGAAATGTGGATCGCATCAGCCAGCAACACAAACCCTGGTGAAATGTGGATGGTATCAACGAGTAGCACACAACCGGGTGTAATGTGAATGGCCATAGCTAAAACCGCTTGATCTGGTGAAATGTGGATGATATCGTTCCGCACCACAGGCCCATGTGTAATGTGAATGTCCTCAGCCAAAACCACAGGCCCTGGTGTAATGTGCATGGCCTCGGCCAACAACAGTGGCCCTGGTGAAATATGGATCGCATTGGTCAGCACCACACACCCTGGTTTAATGTGAATGGCCTTAGCCAGTAGCACAGGCCCTGGTGAATTGTGGATCACATTAGCCAGCAAAGTAGGCCCTGGTGTGGTGAAGAAGGCCTCACAGGGAGCACTGGCCCTGGTGTAATGTGGATGGCATCAGCCAGTAGCACAGGCCTTTGTATATTGTGGATGGGATCAGCCACCAACACAGGCCCTGGTGAAATGTAGTTGGCCTCAGCCATGACCACAGGCCCTGGTGAAATGTAAATGTCCTCAGCCAGTATCACAGGCGTGTAATGTGGATGGCATCAACGAGCAGCAGAGGCCCTGGTCGGGTGAAGATGGCCTCACAGGAAACACTGTCCGTGGTGTAATGTTGATGGTAGAAGCCAACAACAGTGTCCCTGGTGAAATTTGGATGGTATTGGCCAGCACCAAAGGCCCTGATGTAATGTGGATGGCCTCAGCCAACAGTACAGGCCCTGGTGTGGTGAAGATGGCCTCACAGGAAGCACTGTCCCTGATGTAAAGTGTATGGCCTCAGCCAACAACAGTGGTCCTGATTAAATGTGGATGGTATTGGCCAGCACCACAGGCCCTGGTGTAATGTGAATATCTTCACCCAGTAGCACAGGCCCTTGTGTATTGTGGATCACATCAGCCAGCAACACAACCCCTGGTGAAATGTGGATGGTATCAACGAGTAGCAAAGGCCCTGGTGAAATGTGGATGGTATTGGCCAGCACCACAGGCCCTGGTGTGGTGATGAATGAATCAAAGGAAGCACTGGCAGTGGTGTAATGTGGATGTCCTCAGCCAACAACACTGGCCCTGGAGAAATGTGGATGGTATTGGCCAGCACCACAGGCCCTGGTGCAATGTGGATGGCCTCATCCCGCACCACAGGCCCTGGTGTGGTGATGATGGCCTCACAGGAAGCACTGGTAGTGGTGAAACTTAAGGCGTACTTGGCGCGCTCTTCCCCGGCTCCGTGGAACGAACGTGGATCTGTACCTTGTCATGCCTTTTTTACGCGCTCTCTGGAGCCCATTGATGCCTGGCTGGTGCCCGTTGTTGGCTCGGATCAGATGTCCCAGCCACGAAAGATTTCCCCTCATCTTCGTTGGCGCGGTGCGAACCTACAGAACCTACGGCCGCTGCGTCGGGTCTCGCTGTCAGCCACGAACACGCCTACCTCCACCAGGTTTGGATTGGTGAACACTAGATCGCTGAGTAATAAAACTTTTATTTTAAGGGATTTATTTATGACCCAAGGACTGGATTTCCTCTGTATAACTGAGACATGGTTGAGGGCCGGTGAGTCCAGCGCTTTCACAGATCTCTTACCTGATGGCTGCTGCTTTTTAAACTCTCCTCGAATATCAGGCAGAGGAGGAGGACTAGCGGTTGTTTTTAAGAAGCAGTATAAATGTTAACGACTGCCATTATCAACCTCACCTAGTAGCTGTGAACTGAGCATGTTTGAGCTAGGTCGCTCTCACACAGTGCTCTGTGCTGTGGTTTACAGACCCCCAAAATACAATAAGGACTTCTTAAATGACTTTTCTGATTTGTTGGCTGAAATTATGCCAAAATATGACCATGTCCTTATTATTGGGGACTTCAATATTCATGTGTGCTGCCCTGACAAGCCAATGGCAAAGGACTTTTTAAATCTTATTGACTCTTTTGATCTTGTGCAACCTGTGTTTGTGCCTACACAAAAATATGGGCACACGTTGGATCTTGTTTTAACTCACAATTTACCTGTCTCTAACTTAGAGGTTTGTGATGTTGTATGGTCAGACCATAGGCCTGTCTTGTTTGAGGTTTTCCTTCCTTGTACCAAAGTTAATCTTCCTCCTGTTGCTGCTAGGAGCTGTCGTATTTTTAACCCTTCCTCTGCTGGACAGTTCTCTATTGTTTTTAATCAGAACGGCGGCCTTCCTGATTTCATATGCAATGATACAGAAGAGCTGAGTACGTGGTTTTACTCTGTCTGTCAAACTGCTTTAGATTCAGTGGCCCCCTTTAAGCTTAGGCAAGTAAAAGCCAAATCTGAACCCTGGCTGAATGAAGACACCCGGGCTGCCAGAAGAAAGTGTAGGAGAGCTGAACGTAAATGGAAGAAGGATCAACTGCAGGTGTCATACCAAATGTTACAAGACTACTGGAATTCTTACCAGAAAACTGTAAAAGATGCTAAGAGGAAACATTTTGCTGCTATTATTCAGGCAAATTGTCGTAAGCCTCATGTCTTATTCAAGACTATTGACATGGTCCTTCATGCTCCACAGATTGCTGGTGTCGAGTCTTCTCAGGAAATTTGTGAAAACTTCCTACACTTTTTTATTGATAAAGTGCTATCTGTCAAAGCGCAGACTTCTCAGTCCGTTCTCGACCCTTCTACCCCTGTCCCTAGTTCTGCTGTCTTTGACAGGTTCGAGCCAGTTTCCTTGCTCTGCCTGCAGGAGTTGGTTGCTCATGAAGCCCTCAGGTTCCCCTTATGATGCTCTCCCTCCTCGATTTTTCAAAGAGGTTTTTCTCACTATAGCATCAGCTGTGGACCAAGGCCAGAAGCAAGTTCAGAGACAAGAGGGTGGACGTGGGAGAGTTTTAATATTTTCATTGTAAATAGTAGTTTGTCCTCTGGTGTTGTACCTGTCAATCTCAAACATGCGATGATTCAGCCTCTACTCAAGAAACCTGCTCTTGATCCTGATATTATTGCGAATTACAGACCTATTTCCAGACTGCCTTTTATCTCAAAGATTCTTGAAAAGGTAGTTTACAAGCAATTAATGTCCTTCCTAGAAGAACACGGTATTTTAGAAGTTTTCCAATCTGGTTTTAAAGCTTTACATAGTACCGAATCTGCCCTTTTAAGAGTTTTTAATGATGTGTTTTTGGCAAATGACTCAGGTGACTGTGTTATTATCGTGCTGTTAGATTTAACTGCTGCTTTTGATACAGTGGATCATATTTTAATTTCCCGTTTAGAGCAGTTGGTGGGTATGCGGAGTACCGCACTGCAGTGGCTCAGATCCTATTTGGCAGAGCGAACTTTCTCTGTGAAACTGGGGGAGTTTGTATCCTCTGCTGCTTCTCTTCAATGTGGGGTCCCACAGGGTTCAGTTTTAGGCCCGCTTCTTTTCTCTCTATATCTCCTACCCCTTGGGTCTATTTTCAGGAAACATGGGATTTCTTTCCACTGCTACGCCGATGACTCCCAGATTTATTTCCCACTTAAAAAGATAAATGGCTTCTCAGTAGACCCGCTGCTCAGATGCCTTGATGAAATAAGGGCCTGGATGGCTTTGAACTTTTTACATTTTAATGAACAGAAAACAGAAGTGATGGTTTTTGGTGGCGCTTCTGAGGCCACTATTATAGATCTTGGTTCACTGGCACAGTATGTTAAACCAGTCATCACTAATCTGGGAGTTAAAATAGAGGCAAATCTTAAACTTGAAAGCCAGGTCAGAGCTGTTGTAAGATCTAACTTTTTTCATTTGAGGGAATTAGCCAAAATAAAGCCTATCTTATCGAAACAGCATTTTGAGACAGTAATCCATGCCTTTGTTACTTCTAGGCTGGATTATTGTAACGCACTTTATTTTGGGGATAGTGATGCGTCCATTAGGCGCCTGCAGGTTGTGCAAAATGCTGCAGCACGTCTTTTAACTGGAACAAAAAAGTTTGAGCACATTACCCCAATTTTAATTTCACTCCACTGGCTACCTGTACATTTTAGGATTGTTTTTAAAATTCTCTTATTTGCTTTTAAATCTCTTAATGGCCTGCCCCCCCCCTACCTCTCGGAGCTACTACAACCATATACACCTCCCCGTTCCCTTAGGTCCGCCAATCAGCAGCTCCTTAAGGTACCAAAAACTAAGTATAAATCTAAAGGTGATCGTGCTTTTGCTGTAGTTGCTCCAAAGTTGTGGAATGATCTACCCTTGCATGTTAGGCAGGCCTCTTCTCTCTCGGAATTTAAAAGTCTTCTTAAAACATATTTATTTGCTGAAGCCTTTGGCATTGATTAGAGGGGTTGACTCAATTTGTTTTGACATGTTTCAATTTATTTTAGTTGTTTAGTTATTTATTTTATCTTATCTCATTTTAATTTTCTTTACTTATGCTTTTAGCATGTACAGCACTTTGTGAACTCTGCTTTTATGTTAAAGTGCTTTATAAATAAAGGTGGTATGGTATGGTATGGTGTAATGTGGATGGCATCAGCCAGTATCACAGGCCGCTGTGTTTTGTGGATGTCATCAGGCGGAAACACAAGCCCTGGTGAAATGTGGATCGTTTCGGACAACACCACAGGCCCGGGTGTAATGTCGATGGCCTCTGCCAGTAACACAGGCAGTGGTGTGGTGAAGATGGCCTCACATGAAGCACTGTCCCTGGTGTAATGTGAATGGCCTCAGCCAACAACAGTGGCCCTGGTGAAATATGGATGGTATTGGTCAGCACCACACACCCTGGTGTAATGTGGATGGCATCAACGAGCAGAAGAGGCCCTGGTCGGGTGAAGATGGCCTCACAGGAAACACTGTCCGTGGTGTAATGTGGATGGTAGAAGCCAACAACAGTTGCCCTGGTGATATGTGGATGGCATTGGCCAGCACCACAGGCCCTGGTGTAATGTGGATGGCCTCAGCCAACAGTACAGGCCCTGGTGTGGTGAAGATGGCCTCACAGGAAGCACTGTCCCTGATGTAAAGTGTATGGCCTCAGCCAACAACAGTGGCCCTGGTGAAATGTGGATGGTATTGGCCAGCACCACAGGCCCTAGTGTAATGTGGATGGCCTCATCCAGCACCACATGCCCTGGTGTGGTGGTGATGGCCTCAGCCAAAAGCACTGTCCCTGGTGTTATGTGTTAGGCCTCAGCCAACAACAGTGGCTCTGGTGAAATATGGATCGTATTGGTCAGCACCACACACCCTGGTTTAATGTGAATGGCCTTAGCCAGTAGCACAGGCCCTTGTGAATTGTGGATGACATCAGCCAGCAACGCAGGCCCTGGTGTGGTGAAGATGGCCTCACAGGGAGCACTGGCCCTGGTGTAATGTGGATGGCATCAGCCAGTAGCACAGGCCTTTGTATATTGTGGATGGGATCAGCCACCAACACAGGCCATGGTGAAATGTAGTTGGCCTCAGCCATGACCACAGGCCCTGGTGAAATGTAAATGTCCTCAGCCAGTATCACAGGCGTGTAATGTGGATGGCATCAACGAGCAGCAGAGGCCCTGGTCGGGTGAAGATGGCCTCACAGGAAACACTGTCCGTGGTGTAATGTGGATGGTAGAAGCCAACAACAGTGTCCCTGGTGTAATTTGGATGGTATTGGCCAGCACCAAAGGCCCTGATGTAATGTGGATGGCCTCAGCCAACAGTAGAGGCCCTAGTGTGGTGAAGATGGCCTCACAGGAAGCACTGTCCCTGATGTAAAGTGTATGGCCTCAGCCAACAACAGTGGTCCTGATTAAATGTGGATGGTATTGGCCAGCACCACAGGCCCTGGTGTAATGTGAATATCTTCACCCAGTAGCACAGGCCCTTGTGTGTTGTGGATCGCATCAGCCAGCAACACAACCCCTGGTGAAATGTGGATGGTATCAACGAGTAGCACAGCCCTGGTGAAATGTTGATGGTATTGGCCAGCACCACAGGCCCTGGTGTGGTGATGAATGAATCAAAGGAAGCACTGGCAGTGGTGTAATGTGGATGGCCTCAGCCAACAACACTGGTCCTGGAGAAATGTGGATGGTATTGGTCAGCACCACAGGCCCTGGTGTAATGTGGATGGCCTCATCCAGCACCACACGCCCTGGTGTAATTTGAATGTCTTCAGGCACTAGCACAGGCCTTTGTGTATTGTGGATCGCATCAGACAGCAACACAAACCGTGGTGAAATGTGGATGGTATTGGTCAGCACCACACACCCTGGTGGAATGTGAATAGCCTTAGCCAACACCACTGGCCCTGGTGAATTGTGCATGATATTGGTCAGCACCACAGGCCCAGGTGTAATGTGGATGGCATCAGCAAGTAGCACAGGCCCTGGTGTGGTGATGATGGAATCACAGGAAGAACTGTCCCTGGTGTAATGTGGATGTCCTCATCCAACAGTACAGGCCCTGGTGTGGTGAAGATGGCCTCACAGGAAGCACTGTCCCTAGTGTAAAGTGTATGGCCTTAGCCAACAACAGTGGCCCTGGTGAAATGTGGATGGTATTGGCCAGCACCACAGGCCCTGCTGTAATGTGGATGGCCTCATCCAGCACCACAGGCCCTGGTGTGGTGATGATGGCCTCACAGCAAGCACTGGTAGTGGTGTAATGTGGATGGCATCAGCCAGTATCACAGGCCCCTGTGTTTTGTGGATGTCATCAGGCAGTAACACAAGCCCTGGTGAAATGTGGATCGTTTCGGACAACACCACAGGCCCGGGTGTAATGTCGATGGCCTCTGCCAGTAACACAGGCAGTGGTGTGGTGAAGATGGCCTCACATGAAGCACTGTCCCTGGTGTAATGTGAATGGCCTCAGCCAACAACAGTGGCCCTGGTGAAATATGGATGGTATTGGTCAGCACCACACACCCTGGTGTAATGTGGATGGCATCAACGAGCAGAAGAGGCCCTGGTCGGGTGAAGATGGCCTCACAGGAAACACTGTCCGTGGTGTAATGTGGATGGTAGAAGCCAACAACAGTTGCCCTGGTGATATGTGGATGGCATTGGCCAGCACCACAGGCCCTGGTGTAATGTGGATGGCCTCAGCCAACAGTACAGGCCCTGGTGTGGTGAAGATGGCCTCACAGGAAGCACTGTCCCTGATGTAAAGTGTATGGCCTCAGCCAACAACAGTGGCCCTGGTGAAATGTGGATGGTATTGGCCAGCACCACAGGCCCTAGTGTAATGTGGATGGCCTCATCCAGCACCACATGCCCTGGTGTGGTGGTGATGGCCTCAGCCAAAAGCACTGTCCCTGGTGTTATGTGTTAGGCCTCAGCCAACAACAGTGGCTCTGGTGAAATATGGATCGTATTGGTCAGCACCACACACCCTGGTTTAATGTGAATGGCCTTAGCCAGTAGCACAGGCCCTTGTGAATTGTGGATGACATCAGCCAGCAACGCAGGCCCTGGTGTGGTGAAGATGGCCTCACAGGGAGCACTGGCCCTGGTGTAATGTGGATGGCATCAGCCAGTAGCACAGGCCTTTGTATATTGTGGATGGGATCAGCCACCAACACAGGCCATGGTGAAATGTAGTTGGCCTCAGCCATGACCACAGGCCCTGGTGAAATGTAAATGTCCTCAGCCAGTATCACAGGCGTGTAATGTGGATGGCATCAACGAGCAGCAGAGGCCCTGGTCGGGTGAAGATGGCCTCACAGGAAACACTGTCCGTGGTGTAATGTGGATGGTAGAAGCCAACAACAGTGTCCCTGGTGTAATTTGGATGGTATTGGCCAGCACCAAAGGCCCTGATGTAATGTGGATGGCCTCAGCCAACAGTAGAGGCCCTAGTGTGGTGAAGATGGCCTCACAGGAAGCACTGTCCCTGATGTAAAGTGTATGGCCTCAGCCAACAACAGTGGTCCTGATTAAATGTGGATGGTATTGGCCAGCACCACAGGCCCTGGTGTAATGTGAATATCTTCACCCAGTAGCACAGGCCCTTGTGTGTTGTGGATCGCATCAGCCAGCAACACAACCCCTGGTGAAATGTGGATGGTATCAACGAGTAGCACAGCCCTGGTGAAATGTTGATGGTATTGGCCAGCACCACAGGCCCTGGTGTGGTGATGAATGAATCAAAGGAAGCACTGGCAGTGGTGTAATGTGGATGGCCTCAGCCAACAACACTGGTCCTGGAGAAATGTGGATGGTATTGGTCAGCACCACAGGCCCTGGTGTAATGTGGATGGCCTCATCCAGCACCACACGCCCTGGTGTAATTTGAATGTCTTCAGGCACTAGCACAGGCCTTTGTGTATTGTGGATCGCATCAGACAGCAACACAAACCGTGGTGAAATGTGGATGGTATTGGTCAGCACCACACACCCTGGTGGAATGTGAATAGCCTTAGCCAACACCACTGGCCCTGGTGAATTGTGCATGATATTGGTCAGCACCACAGGCCCAGGTGTAATGTGGATGGCATCAGCAAGTAGCACAGGCCCTGGTGTGGTGATGATGGAATCACAGGAAGAACTGTCCCTGGTGTAATGTGGATGTCCTCATCCAACAGTACAGGCCCTGGTGTGGTGAAGATGGCCTCACAGGAAGCACTGTCCCTAGTGTAAAGTGTATGGCCTTAGCCAACAACAGTGGCCCTGGTGAAATGTGGATGGTATTGGCCAGCACCACAGGCCCTGCTGTAATGTGGATGGCCTCATCCAGCACCACAGGCCCTGGTGTGGTGATGATGGCCTCACAGCAAGCACTGGTAGTGGTGTAATGTGGATGGCATCAGCCAGTATCACAGGCCCCTGTGTTTTGTGGATGTCATCAGGCAGTAACACAAGCCCTGGTGAAATGTGGATGGTTTCGGACAACACCACAGGCCCGGGTGTAATGTGGATGGCCTCTGCCAGTAACAAAGGCAGTGGTGTGGTGAAGGTGGCCTCACAGGAAGCACTGTCCCTGGTGTAATGTGTATGGCCTCAGCCAACAACAGTGGCCCTGGTGAAATGTGGATGGTATTGGCCAGCACCACAGGCTCTGGTGTAATGTGGATGGCATCAACGAGTAACACAGGCCCTGGTGTAATGTGGATGGCCTCATCCAGCACCACACACCCTGGTGTGGTGATGATGGCCTAAGCCAAAAGCACTGTCCCTGGTGTTATGTGTATGGCCTCAGCCAACAACAGTGGCCCTGGTGAAATATGGATCGTATTGGTCAGCACCACACACCCTGGTTTAATGTGAATATCCTTAGCCAGTAGCACAGGCCCTTGTGAATTGTGGATCACATCAGCCAGCAACTCAGGCACTGGTGTGGTGAAGATGGCCTCACAGGGAGCACTGGCCCTGGTGTAATGTGGATGGCATCAGCCAGTAGCACAGGCCTTTGTATATTGTGGATGGGATCAGCCACAAACACAGGCCCTGGTGAAATGTAGTTGGCCTCAGCCATGACCACAGGCCCTGATGAAATGTAAATGTCCTCAGCCAGTATCACATGCCCTGTTGTAATGTGGATGGCCTGATCTAACAACACTGTCTCAGGTGAAATATGGATGGTATTGGTCAGCAGCACACACCCTGGTGTAATGTGAATGGCCATAGCCAGCACCACTTGATCTGGTGAAATGTGCATGATATCGTTCAGCAACAAAGGCCAAGGTGTAATGTGAATGTCCTCAGCCAAAACCACTGGCCCTGGTGTAATGTGGATGGCATCAGCCAGGAGCACAGGCCCTTGTGTATTGTGGATGGCATCAGCCAGTAGCAAAGGCCCTGGTGTAATGTGGATGGCATCAACAAGCAGCAGAGGCCATGGTCGGGTTAAGATGGCCTCACAGGAAGCACCGTCCCTGGTGTTATGTGGACGGTAGAAGCCGACAACATTTGCCCTGGTGAAATGTGGATGGTATTGGCCAGCACCAAAGTCCCTGGAGTAATGTGGATGGCCTCAGCCAACAGTACAGGCCCTGTTCTGTTGAAGAGGGCCTCACAGGAAGCACTGTCCGTGATGTAAAGTGTATGGCCTCAGCTAACAACAGTGGTCCTGGTGAAATGTGGATGGTATTGGCTAGCACAACAGGCCCTGGTGTAATGTGAATGTCTTCAGCCAGTAGCACAGGCCTTTGTGTATTTTGGATCGCATAAGCCAGCAACACAAACCGTGGTGAAATGTGGATAGTATTGGTCAGCACCACACACCCTGGTCTAATGTGAATAGCCTTAGCCAACACCACTGGCCCTGGTGAAATGTGCATGATATTGGTCAGCACCACAGGCCCAGGTGTAATGTGGATGGCATCAACGAGCAGCAGAGGGCCTGGTTGGGTGAAGATGGCCTCAAGGGAAGCACTGTCCCTGGTCTAATGTGTATGGCCTGAGCTAAGCACAGTGGCCCTGGTGGAATGTGGATGGTATTGGCCAGCACCAGAGGCCCTGGTGTGGTGATGATGGAATAACAGGAAGCACTGTCCCTGGTATAATGTGGATGTCCTCATCCAACAGTACAGGCCCTGGTGTGGTGAAGATGGCCTCACAGGAAGCACTGTCCCTGATGTAAAGTGTATGGCCTCAGCCAACAACAGTGGCCCTTGTGAAATGTGGATGGTATTGGCAAGCACCACAGGCCCTGGTATGGTGCTGCCTTTGTGTATTTTGGATCGCATCAGACAGCAACACAAACCGTGGTGAAATGTGGATGGTATTGGTCAGCACCACACACCCTGGTGTAATGTGAATAGCCTTAGCCAACACCACTGGCCCTGGTGAAATGTGGATGGTATTGGACAGCACCACACACCCTGCTGTAATGTGGATGGCCTCATCCAGCACCACAGGCCCTGGTGTGGTGATGATGGCCTCACAGGAAGCACTGGTAGTGGTGTAATGTGGATGGCATCAGCCAGTATCACAGGCCCCTGTGTTTTGTGGATGTCATCAGGATGTCCTGGTGAAATGTGGATGGTTTTGGAAAACACCACAGGCCCGGGTGTAATGTGGATGTCCTCTGCCAGTAACACAGGCAGTGGTGTGGTGAAGATGGCCTCACATGAAACACTGTCCGTGGTGTAATGTGTATGGCCTCAGCCAACAACAGTGGCCCTGGTGAAATATGGATGGTATTGTTCAGCACCACACACCCTGGTGTAATGTTGATGGCATCAACGAGCAGCAGAGGCCCTGGTCGGGTGAAGATGACCTCACAGGAAACACTGTCCGTGGTGTAATGTGGATGGTAGAAGCCAACAACAGTTGCCCTGGTGATATGTGGATGGCATTGGCCAGCACCAAAGGCCCTGGTGTTATGTGTATGGCCTCAGCCAACAACAGTGGCCCTGGTGAAATATGGATCGTATTGGTCAGCACCACACACCCTGGTTTAATGTGAATGGCCTTAGCCAGTAGCACAGGCCCTTGTGAATTGTGGAACACATCAGCCAGCAACGCAGGCCCTAGTTTGGTGAAGATGGCCTCACAGGGAGCACTGGCCCTGGTGTAATGTGGATGGCATCAGCCAGTAGCACAGGCCTTTGTATATTGTGAATGGGATCAGCCACCAACACAGGCCCTGGTGAAATGTAGTTGGCCTCAGCCATGACCACAGGCCCTGGTGAAATGTAAATGTCCTCAGCCAGTAGCACAGGCCCTGTTGTAATGTGGATGGCCTCATCTAACAACTCTGTCGCTGGTGAAATATGGATGGGGTTGGTCAGCACCACACACCCTGGTGAAATGTGCATGATATCGGTCAGCACCACAGGCCCAGGTGTAATCTGGATGGCATCAACGAGCAGCAGAGGCCCTGGTGTGGTGAAGATGGCCTCACAGGAAGCACTGTCCCTTGTGTAATGTGTATCCCTTGTGTAATGTGTATGGCCTCAGCCAACAACAGTGGCCCTGGTGAAATGTGGATTATATTGGCCAGCACCACAGGCCCTGGTGTAATGTGAATATCCTCAGCCAGTAGTAAAGGCCCTTGTGTTTTGTGGAACGCATCAGCCCTGCAACACAATCCCTGGTGAAATGTGGATGGCCTCATCCAACAGTACAGGCCCTGGTGTGGTGAAGATGGCCTCACAGGAAGTGCAGGCCTTGGTGTAATGTGAATGGCCTCAGACAGCAGCCAGGCCCTGGTGAAATGTAGATGGCCTCAGCCGGCAACATGCGCTCTGGTGAAAGGTAGTCTGCCTCAGCCAGTGGCACAGGCGCTGTTGTGGTGAAGCCAGTAGTAAAGGCCCTTGTGTTTTCTGGAATGCATCAGCCGGCAACACAATCCCTGGTGAAATGTGGATGGTATCATCGAGTAGCACAGGCCCTGGTGTAATGTGGATGGTCTCATCCAACAGTACAATCCCTGGTGTGGTGAAGATCGCCTCACAGGAAGCAGTGTCCCTGGTGTAAAGTGTATGGCCTAAGCCAACAACAGTGGCCCTGGTGAAATATGGATGGTATTGGCCAGCACCACAAGCCCTGGTGTAATGTGAATGTCCTCAGCCAGAAGCACAGGCTCTTGTGTATTGTGGATCGCATCAGCCAGCAAAACAAGCCCTGGTGAAATGTGGTTGGTATCAACGAGTAACACAGGCCCTGGTGTAATGTGGATGGCCTCAGCAAGCACCACAGGCCCTGGTTTGGTGATGATGGCATCACAGGAAGCACTGGCAGTGGTGTAATGTGGATGGCCTGAGACAACAACACTGGCCCTGTTGAAATGTGGATGGTATTGGCCAGCACCAAAGGCCCTGGTGTAATGTGGATGGCATCAACGAGTAGCACAGGCCCTGGAGTAATGTTGATGGCATCATCCAGCACCACAGGCCCTGTTGTGCTGATGATGGCCTTACAGGAAGCACTGTCCCTGATGTAAAGTGTATGGCCTCAGCGTAATGTGTAATGTGGATGGTATTGGCTAGCACCACAGGCCCTTGTGTAACGTGAATGGCCTCATCCAACAACACTGGCTCTGGTGTAATGTGGATGGTATTGGCCAGCACCACAGGCCCGTTGATGCCATCCACATTAAACCAGGGCCTGTGGTGCAGGCCCAAACCATCCACATTTCACCAGGGCTTGTGTTGCTGGCTGATCTCATCCCCATTACACCAGGGCCAGTCGTGTTGGCTGAGGACATTCACATTACGCCAGGGCCTGTGGTGTTGGCCAATACCATCCACATTTAAAGAGGGCCAGTGTTGTTGGCTGAGGACATACACATTACACCAGGGACAGTGCTTCCTGTGAGGCCATCTTCACCACAACAGGGCCTGTGCTACTGGCTGAGGCAGACTACCTTTCACCAGAGCGCATGTTGCCGGCTGAGGCCAGGGCTAGTGCTCCCTCTGAGGCCAACTTCACGACAGCAGGGCCTGCGCTGCTGTCTTAGCTCATCTACATTTCACCAGAGCCTGGCTGCTGTCTGAGGCCATCCACATTACACCATGGCCTGTGCTTCCTCTGAGGACATCTTCACCACACCAAGGCCTGTACTGTTGGATGAGGCCATCCACATTACACCAGGTACAGTTCTACCTGTGTGGCAATTATCACCAAACCAGGGCCTGTGGTGCTGGATGAGGCCATCCACATTTCACCAGGGATTGTGTTGCTGGCTGATGCGTTCCACAAAACACAAGGGCCTTTATGTCTGTTGCTACCTCCACAGGACAAGACTCAGCAGTCCATCTGCATCTTAAGGATAAAGGACACTCTTTCGAGGATGCCAATGTTCACATTTTGGACAGAGAGGACAGATGGTTTGAAAGAGGAGTGAAAGAAGCCATCTATGTCCACTGTGAGCGACCATCTTTGAACAGAGGCGGGGGTTTACGACACCAACTCTCTGCCATCTATAATCCAGTTTTGAGATCCCTTCCCAGACGCCTTAACGCCCACTCACATCCTGGGCCATCTGACCTCAGGAATTCGCATGATAAGGTGGCACCAAGTTTCACAATGAACACACCCGAAACTCTGGCTGATTGGGACCCACGCCCAGTTTCCCACCTTGGCTCAGCCGATTAGAGGATCATCAGGGGGTCCTTTTGTTCCTCTGTGGGGCGTCACTCCCACTAGGTTTATATCTGGGACTCTCCACCATTTGACCTTAGAACTGAAGAAGCTTCTCGGATGAGAGGTGAAACGTCTTCAAGCAACTTAAAGAAGTCCAGACGCTTTTCTTTGCAAGCTCCTTTGACAAGGGCCTTTACTACTGGCTGAGGATATTCACATTAAACCAGGGCCTGTGGTGATGGCCAATATAATTCACATTTCACCAGGGCCACTGTTTTTGGCTGAGGCCATCCACATTTCAGGAAGCATAAGGGAAAGTTCTTCCTGTGAGGCCATCTTCACCACACCAGGGCCTCTTCTGCTCGTTGATGCCAACCACATTACACCTGGGCCTGTGGTGCTGACCAATACCATCCATATTTCACCAGCGACAGAGTTGTTAGATGAGGCCATCCACATTACACCAGGGCCTGTGCTACTGGCTGAGGACATTCACATTACACCAGGGCCTGTGGTGCTGGCCAATACCATCCACATTACACCAGAGCCAGTGTTGTTGGATGAGGCCATTCACGTTACACAAGGGTCTGTGGTGCTAGCCAATACCATCCACATTACACATTACGCTGAGGCCATACACTTTACATCAGGGACAGTGCTTCCTGTAAGGCCATCATCAGCACAACAGGGCCTGTGGTGCTGGATGATGCCATCAACATTACACCAGGGCCTGTGCTAATCGTTGATACCATCCACATTACACCAGGGCCTTTGGTGCTGGCCAATACCATCCACATTTAAACAGGGCCAGTGTTGTTGGCTCAGGCCATCCACATTACACCACTTCCAGTGCTTCCTGTGATGCCATCATCACCAAACCAGGGCCTGTGGTGCTTGCTGAGGCCATCCACATTACACCAGGGCCTGTGCTACTCGTTGATACCAACCACATTTCACCAGGGCTTGTTTTCCTGGCTGATGCGATCCACAACACACAAGAGCCTGTGCTAATGGCTGAGGACATTCACATTACACCAGGGCCTGTGGTGCTGGCCAATACCATCCATATTTCACCAGGGCCACTGTTGTTGGCTTAGGCCATACACTTTACACCAGGGACACTGCTTCCTGTGAGGCGATCTTCACCACACAACAGGGACTATACTGTTGGATGAGGCCATCCACATTACACCAGGGCCTTTGCTACTCGATGATACCATCCACATTTCACCAGAGATTGTGTTGCCGGCTGATGCGTTCCAGAAAACACAAGGGCCTTTACTACTGGCTGAGGATATTCACATTACACCAGGGCCTGTGGTGCTAGCCAATATAATCCACATTTCACCAGGGCCACTGTTGTTGGCTGAGGCCATACACATTACACAAGGGACAGTGCTTCCTGTGAGGCCATCTTCGCCACACCAGGGCCTCTGCTGCTCGTTGATGCCATCCAGATTACACCTGGGCCTGTGGTGCTGACCGATATCATGCACATTTCACCAGGGTGTGTGGTGCTGACCAACCCCATCCATATTTCACCAGCGACAGAGTTGTTAGATGAGGCCATCCACATTACAACAGGGCCTGTGCTACTGGCTGAGGACATTTACATTTCACCAGGGCCTGTGGTGATGGCCAATATAATTCACATTTCACCAGGGCCACTGTTTTTGGCTGAGGCCATCCACATTTCAGGAAGCATAAGGGACAGTTCTTCCTGTGAGGCCATCTTCACCACACCAGGGCCTCTTCTGCTCGTTGATGCCATCCACATTACACCTGGGCCTGTGGTGCTGACCAATACCATCCATATTTCACCAGCGACAGAGTTGTTAGATGAGGCCATCCACATTACACCAGGGCCTGTGCTACTGGCTGAGGACATTCACATTACACCAGGGCCTGTGGTGCTGGCCAATACCATCCACATTACACCAGGGCCTGTGGTGTTGGATGAGGCCATTCACGTTACACAAGGGTCTGTGGTGCTAGCCAATACCATCCACATTACACATTACGCTGAGGCCATACACTTTACATCAGGGACAGTGCTTCCTGTAAGGCCATCATCAGCACAACAGGGCCTGTGGTGCTGGATGATGCCATCAACATTACACCAGGGCCTGTGCTAATCGTTGATAACATCCACATTACACCAGGGCCTTTGGTGCTGGCCAATACCATCCACATTTAAACAGGGCCAGTGTTGTTGGCTCAGGCCATCCACATTACACCACTTCCAGTGCTTCCTGTGATGCCATCATCACCAAACCAGGGCCTGTGGTGCTTGCTGAGGCCATCCACATTACACCAGGGCCTGTGCTACTCGTTGATACCAACCACATTTCACCAGGGCTTGTTTTCCTGGCTGATGCGATCCACAATACACAAGAGCCTGTGCTAATGGCTGAGGACATTCACATTACACCAGGGCCTGTGGTGCTGGCCAATACCATCCATATTTCACCAGGGCCACTGTTGTTGGCTTAGGCCATACACTTTACACCAGGGACACTGCTTCCTGTGAGGCGATCTTCACCACACAACAGGGACTATACTGTTGGATGAGGCCATCCACATTACACCAGGGCCTTTGCTACTCGATGATACCATCCACATTTCACCACAGATTGTGTTGCCGGCTGATGCGTTCCAGAAAATACAAGGGCCTTTACTACTGGCTTCACCACAACAGGGCCTGTGCCACTGGCTGAGGCAGACTACCTCTCACCAAAGCGCATGTTGCCGGCTGAGGCCATCTACATTTCACCAGGGCCTGGCTGCTGTCTGAGGCCATTCACATTACACCAAGGCCTGCACTTCCTGTGAGGCCATCTTCACCACACCAGGGCCTGTACTGTTGGATGAGGCCATCCACATTTCACCAGGGATTGTGTTGCAGGGCTGATGCGTTCCACAAAACACAAGGGCCTTTACTACTGGCTGAGGATATTCACATTACACCAGGGCCTGTGGTGCTGGCCAATATAATCCACATTTCACCAGGGCCACTGTTGTTGGCTGAGGCCATACACATTACACAAGGGACAGTGCTTCCTGTGAGGCCATCTTCACCACACCAGGGCCTCTGCTGCTCGTTGATGCCATCCAGATTACACCTGGGCCTGTGGTGCTGACCGATATCATGCACATTTCACCAGGGTGTGTGGTGCTGACCAACCCCATCCATATTTCACCAGCGACAGAGTTGTTAGATGAGGCCATCCACATTACACCAGGGCCTGTGCTACTGGCTGAGGACATTTACATTTCACCAGGGCCTGTGGTCATGGCTGAGGCCAACTACATTTCATCAGGGCCTGTGGTCATGGCTGAGGACATTAACATTACACCAGGGCCTGTGGTGCTAGCCAATACCATCCACATTACACTAGTGTCACGGTTTGCCGGGGCAAGCCGTGTGGAATATGAAATAGGACCCAAAATGCGGCAGCTCTGGTGCAGGTGAGTGTTTATTTGACAACCGAAAATACAAACAGCAATGGTGTGGGTACCATGAAACAGGAAAACCTAAACTGGGTAGAACTAATAACACAAACCAGAAACGAGGATGCAGGGAGGTCCAGGGAAATACATACGGGAAGACGCAGGGAGACCGAGGGGAAACAACACAGACGAACCAGCGATTACTAAGACAGAAAATACAACTTAAATACACTCAGAACACAGGGAGATTACACACAGGTGGGAGACACAGCTGGGAGTGATTAACATGACGAGACCAGGGAGGCAAACTGAAAACACTCACATAAGACGCAGACCTTCACAATAAAACAGGAATACACGGGGGGGAACAGGGTAAACACCAATTAGAGGAGAACAGAACCAAAATCCCGAAGAGAAAACACAAAACGCTGGGTAAAAAGGACCCAGGATCATGACAACTAGGGCCAATGTTGTTGGCTGAGGCCATCGAAATTACACCAGGGACAGTGCTTCCTGTGAGGCCATCATCACCACACCAGGGCCTGTGGTGCTGGCTGATACCATCCACATTACACAAGGGCCTGTGCTGCTAGCCTTCCATATTACCCAAGGGCCTGTGTTGCTGGCTGATGCCATTCACAATACTCAAGGGCCTGTTCTACTGGCTGATGCCCTCTACATTACAGCAGGGCCTGTGGTGCTGGCAAATACCATCGACATTTTACCAAGGCCAGTGTTGTTTGCTGAGGCCATCCACATTACACCAGGGACAGTGCTTCCGGTGAGGCCATCTTCACCACACGAGGGCCTGTGCTGGTGGCCTAAGCCATTCAAATTACACCAGGGCCTCTGGTGCTGGCCAACACCATCAACATTTCACCAGGGCCACTGTTGTTGGCTTAGGCCATCAACATTACACCAGAGACTGTGATGCCGGCTTCTACCATCCACATTACACCAGGGCCTGTGCTTCCTGTGAGGCCATCTTTACCCCACCAGGGCCTTTGATGCTCGTTGATGCCATCCACATTAGGGCCTGTGATGCTGGCCGATATCATGCACATTACACCAGGGCCAGTGGTGTAAGCTAAGGCCATCCACATTACACCAGGGTGTGTGTTGCTAACCATACCATCCATATTTCACAAGGGCCAGTGTTGTTAGATTATGCCATCCACATTACACCAGGTCCTGTGCTGCTGGCTGAGGCCATCCACATTGCACCGGGGCCATGGGGTTGGATGAGGACATTAACATTACACCAGGGACTGTGTTGCTGGCTGAGGCCATTCACATTGCAGTAGGGCCTGTGCTGCTGGCTGAGGCCACCTATATTTCACGAGGGCTTGTGTTGACGACTGATGCCATCCACAATACACCAGGGCCAGTAATTTCTGTGAGGCCATCTTCACCACACCAGGCCCTGTATTGCTGGCTTAGACCATCCACATTGCACCAGGGCTAGTGCTCCCTCTGAGGCCAACTTCACGACAGCAGGGCCTGCGCTGCTGTCTGAGGTCATCTACATTTCACCAGAGCCTGTGTTGCTGGCTGATGTGATCCATATTACACAAGGGCCTGTGCTACTCGTTGATGCCATCCACATGAAACCAGGGCCTGTGGTGCTGGCCGAAACCATCCACATTTCACCAGGGCTTGTGTTGCTGGCTGATGCGATCCACAATACACAAGGGCCTGTGCTACTGGCTGATGTCATCCCCATTACGCCAGGGCCAGTGGTGTTGGCCAATACCATCCACATTTAAAGAGGGCCAGTGGTGTTGGCTGCGGAAATACACATTACACCAGGGACAGCGCTTCCTGTGAGGCCATCTTCACCTCAACAGGGCCTGTGCTACTGGCTGAGGCAGACTACATTTCACCAGGGCCTGGCTGCTGTCTGAGGCCATCCACATTACACCATGGCCTGTGCTTCCTGTGAGGCCATCTTCACCACACCAGGGCCTGTACTGTTGGATGAGGCCATCCACATTACACCAGGTACAGTTCTTCCTGTGTGGCAATCATCACCAAACCAGGGCCTGTGGTGCTGGATTAGGCCATCCACATTTCACCAGGGATTGTGTTGCTGGCTGATGCGTTCCACAAAACACAAGGGCCTTTACTACTGGCTGAGGATATTCACATTACACCAGGGCCTGTGGTGCTGGCCAATACCATCCACATTTCACCAGGGCCACTGTTGTTGGCTGAGGCCATACACATTACACAAGGGACAGTGCTTCCTGTGAGGCCATCGTCACCACACCAGGGCCTCTGCTGCTCGTTGATGCCATCCACATTACACCTGGGCCTGTGGTGCTGACCGATATCATGCACATTTCACCAGAGTGTGTGGTGCTGACCAATACCATCCATATTTCACCTGCGACAGAGTTGTTAGATGAGGCCATCCACATTACAACAGGGCCTGTGCTACTGGCTGAGGACATTTACATTTCCCCATGGCCTGTGGTCATGGCTGAGGCCAATTACATTTCATCAGGGCCTGTGGTCATGGCTGAGGACATTCACATTACACAAGGGCCTGTGGTGCTAGCCAATACCATCCACATTACACCAGGGACAATGGTGTTGGCTGAGGACATTCACATTACACCAGGGCCTGCGGTGCTGGCCAATACCATCCACATTTCACCAGGGCCAGTGTTGTTGGATGAGGCCATTCACATTACACCAGGGCCTGTGGTGCTGGCCAATGCCATCCACTTTACACCAGGGCCAGTGGTGTTGGCTGAGGACATTAACATTACACCAGGGCCTGTGGTGCTGGCTAATACCATCCACATTTCACCAGGGCCAGTGTTGTTGGATGAGGCCATCCAAATTACACCAGGGACAGTGCTTCCTGTTAGGCTATCATCACCACACCAGGGCCTTTGGTGCTGGCTGATACCATCCATATTACACAAGGGCTAGTGCTGCTAGCCTTCCACATTACCCAAGGGCCTGTATTGCTGTCCGAAACCATTCACATTTCACAAGGGCCAGTGGTGTTGCTGGCTGATGCCATTCACAATACTCAAGGGCCTCTGCTGCTGGCTGATGCCATCTACATTAAACCAGGGCCAGTGGTGCTGGCCAATACCACCAACATTTCACCAGGGCCAGTGTTGTTTGCTGAGGCCATCCACATTACACCAGGGACAGTGCTTCCTGTGAGGCCATCTTCACCACACCAGGGACTGTGCTGTTGGCTGAAACCATCCACATTACATCAGGGCCATTGGTCCTTGCCGATGTCATCCACATTTCACCAGGGCCAGTGGTGTTGGCTAAGGCCATCCACATTACACCAAGGTCTGTGGTGCTGGCCATTACCATCCACATTTCACCTGGGCCAGTGTTGGTAGATGAGGCCATCCACATTACAACAGGGCCTGTGCTACTGGCTGAGGCCATCCACATTATACCACGGCATGTGCTCCTTGTGAGGCTATCGTCAACACACCAGGGCCTGTATTGCTGGCTTAGGCCATCCACATTGCACCAGGGCTAGTGCTCCCTCTGAGGCCAACTTCACGACAGCAGGGCCTGCGCTGCTGTCTGAGGTCATCTACATTTCACAAGAGCCAGTGGTGTTGGCTGATGTGATCCACATTGGAAGGGAGACTCGGCTTCGCACCCTTCATTCACCCGTAGCTAGCCAGGCCCCTGTAACTGGTGCAGCCGAAGATAGCGTAGGCCCCGCTAGCTGTTCCCCGGCAGACCCCAAGCAGCTGGGGAAAGAGGGCGGCTGGGTGACGGTGAGGAGGAAGCATAGTCCTAAACAGAAGCCCCAGGTACACCACCAACCCGTTCATGTGTCTAACTGTTTTTCCCCACTCGGCGACACGCCCGCCGGGGGTCAAACTCTGGTAATTGGTGATTCTGTTCTCAGACATGTGAAGCTAGAGACACCGGCAACCATAGTCAATTGTCTTCCAGGGGCCAGAACAGGCGACGTTGAAGGAAATGCAAAACTGCTGGCTAAGGATAAACGTAAATTCAGTAAAATCATAATTCACGTCGGCAGTAATGACACCCGGTTACGCCAATCGGAGGTCACTAAAAGCAATATTGAATCGGTGTGCAACTTTGCCAAAACAATGTCAGATTATGTAGTTTTCTCTGGTCCCCTCCCCAATCAGACCAGGAGTGACATGTTTAGCCGCATGTTCTCCTTAAATTGCTGGCTGTCTGAGTGGTGTCCCAGAAATGATGTGGAATTCATAGATAATTGGCAAACCTTCTGGAGGAAACCTGGTCTTTTTAGGAGAGACGGCATCCATCCCACTTTGGATGGAGCAGCTCTCATTTCTAGAAATATGGACAAATTTATTAAACCTCCCAAAATATGACTATCCAGAGTTGGGACCAGGAAGCAGAGTTGTAGTCTTACACGCATCTCTGCAGCTTCTCTCCTCCTGCTAACCCCCCCCCCCATCTCCTTACACAGAGTTTCTGTCTGATTTCTCAGACTTTTTATCTGATTTAGTGCTCAGCTCAGATAAAATAATTATTGTGGGTGATTTTAGCATCCATGTAGATGCTAAAAATGACAGCCTCAACATGGCATTTAATCTGTTATTAGACTCAATTGGCTTTTCATAAAAAGGAAAAGAACCCACCCACCACCACTTTAATAATCACACTCTACATCTTGTTTTAACATATGGCATATAAACTGAACATTTAACAGTGTTTCCTGAAAACCCTCTCCTGTCTGATCATTTCCTGATAACATTTACATTTAAAATAATTGATTACACAGCAGTGGAAGGTAGACTTTATCAAAGTAGATGTCTTTCTGAAAGTGCTGTAACTAAGTTTAAGAATATAATCCAACCACTGTTATCATCTTCAATGCCCTGTACCAACATAGAGCAGAGCAGCTATCTGAATACTACTCCAACAGAGGTCGATTATCTTGTTAATAATTTCACCTCCTCACTACATACAACTCTGGATACTGTAGCTCCTGTGAAAACTAAGGTCTCAAATCAGAAGTACCTGACTCCGTGGTATAATTCTCAAACACATAGCCTAAAGCAGATGACTCGTAAGCTGGAGAGGAAATGGCGTGTCACAAATTTAGAGGATCATCATTTAGCCTCGAGAAATAGTGTGTTGCTTTATAAGAAAGTCCTCCGGAAAGCCAGAACATCTTACTATTTGTCACTGATTGAAGAAAATAAGAATAACCCCCGGTTTCTCTTCAGCACTGTAGCCAGGCTGACAAAAAGTCAGAGCTCTTTTGAGCCAACCATCCCTTTAACGTTAACTAGTAATGACTTCATGAACTTCTTCAGAAATAAAATTTTTATCATTAGAGAAAAAATTACCAATAATCATCCCACAGATGTAATATTATCTACAGCTACTCTTAGTACCATTGATGTTATATTAGACTCTTTTTCTCCAATTGATCTTTCTGAGTTAACTTCAATAATTACTTCCTTCAAACCATCAACGTGTCTTTTAGACCCCATTCCTACAAAACTGCTCAAAGAAGTCCTGCCATTAATTAATTCTTCAATCTTAAATATGATCAACCTATCTCTAATAATCGGCTATGTACCACAGGCCTTCAAGCTGGCTGTAGTTAAACCTTTACTCAAAAAGCATCTCTACACCCAGCAGTCTTAGCTAATTATAGGCCAATCTCCAACGTTCCTTTCATATCAAACATCCTTGAAAGAGTAGCTGTCAAACAGCTAACAGATCATCTGCAGAGGAATGGCTTATTTGAAGAGTTTCAGTCAGGTTTCAGAGCTCATCATAGCACAGAAACAGCTTTAGTGAAGGTTACAAATGATCTTCTTATGGCCTCTGACAGTGGACTCATCTCTGTGCTTGTCCTGCTAGACCTTAGTGCAGCATTCGATACTGTCGACCATAATATCCTATTAGAGCGATTAGAACATGCTGTAGGTATTACAGGTACTGCACTGCAGTGGTTTGTATCATATCTATCTAATAGACTCCAATTTGTACATGTAAATGGAGAGTCCTCTTCACACACTGAGGTTAATTATGGAGTTCCACAGGTTCAGTGCTAGGACCAATTCTGTTTACACTATACATGCATCCCCTAGGCAGCATCATTAAAAGACATAGCATACAATTTCACTGCCATGCAGATGACACCCAGCTCTATCTGTCCATGAAGCCAGATAACACACACCAATTAGTTAAACTGCAGGAATGTCTTAAAGACATAAAGACCTGGATGGCCGCTAACTTTCTGCTTCTTAATTCAGATAAAACTGAGGTTATTGTACTCGGCCCTGAAAAGCCTAGAAATATGGTATCTAACCAGATTCTTACTCTGGATGGCATTACCTTGGCCTCCAGTAACGCTGTGAGGAACCTTGGAGTAATTTTTGACCAGGATATGTCCTTCAACGCACGTATTAAACAAATATGTAAGACTGCGTTCTTCCATTTGCGCAACATCTCTAAAGTTAGAAATATCCTGTCTCAGAGTGACGCTGAAAAACTAGTTCATGCTTTTATTACTTCCAGGCTTGACTACTGCAATTCATTATTATCAGGATGTCCAAAAAACTCGCTGAAAAGCCTTCAGCTAATCCAAAATGCTGCAGCAACAGTCCTGACAGGGACTAGAAAGAGAGAGCATATTTCTCCTGTTTTGGCTTCCCTTCAAACCAGAATTGAATTCAAAATCCTGCTCCTCACATACAAGGTCTTGAATAATCAGGCCCCATCTTATCTTAATGACCTTGTAGTACCATATCACCCCATTAGAGCACTTAGAGCACTGATCCTGAATCCTGCCGTAGTTATGCTGCGATAGACGTAGGCTGCCGGGGATTCCCATGATGCATTGAGTTTTTCCTTTCCAGTCACCTTTCTCACTCACTATGTATTAATACAGCGGTCCCCAACCCCCGGGCCTCGGTACCGGTCCGTGAGTCGTTTGGTACCGGGCCACGAGAGTTGAGAGTTGAGGCTCAGGTGTGAAATGTATGGTTTTCAGGATTTTTATCTTTTTTTTAGCGTTATTTTGTTATCGTTTTTATCGTTAACTCGGTTTTCCTGGGTCTTTTCACGTGTGTTATGAATAAATCTTCTTTTTTACGGTACCGGTACTAGGCCGGTCCGTAAAAATATTGTCGGGCATGAACCGGTCCATGGCGCTTAGGGACCGCTGTGTTAATAGACCTCTCTGCATTGAATCATATCTGTTATTAACCTCTGGCTCTCTTCCACAGCATGTCTTTTATCCTGTCTTCCTTCTCTCACCCCAACCGGTCGCAGCAGATGGCCCCGCCCCTCCCTGAGCCTGATTCTGCTGGAGGTTTCTTCCTGTTAAAAGGGAGTTTTTCCTTCCCACTGCCACCAAAGTGCTTGCTCATAGGGGGTCATATGATTGTTGGGTTTTTCTCTGTATCTATGAAGCCCCTTGAGGCGACTTTTGTTGTGATTTGGCGCTATATAAATAAAATTGAATTGAATTGAATTACGGACTAAACCTGGGACATTTGTGGCCCCAGTGCATGTGCCCTATCTGCCTTGTTGGTGTCCTTGATTTTTAAAAGTAAAATGTCTTATTATGCTATAAATAAAGCCAGAGAGTGAAATCTGTGCTGATCCTAATACAAATACCTGAAGACAAAGTGCCTTGGTTGTTTTCGATTGTTCTTTTCATCAGACATAATAACTACTCAGATCTCCTGGACTTCTTTCTTTCTTTCTTTCTTTCTTTCTTTCTTTCTTTCTTTCTTTCTTTCTTTCTTTCTTTCTTTCTTTCTTTCTTTCTTTCTTTCTTTCTTTCTTTTCATTCCTGAAGACATGCACATCTTCAGGAACAAAGCTACAACCCAGATGACATTGTCAAAAGTGTCTTTAACTGAGCTTTGAGAAAAGGTGGACTGCTGAATGAAAGTAAGATTTAAATTTGGTTTGGAAATCAAACTCCTCGACCAATACTTAATATTCCTTTTCCATATTTTCTAACACACACACACACACACACCAACAGATATTGTGTATATATAAATGGTGAATGCTCATATCGAACATGGGCCAAGTTTCAAATAATGAGGTCAGTATATGTACAAGTAATCCCTGCTCCAAGCACAGAAGTACCACCCACCTGCTATTCAAAACTTCTGAGGAGCAGCCAATAAGACAAAGGCTGGCTCAAAGAGAGGACAGCTAAACTGGCATATTTCAAATGGAAGATAAATTGAAGGACTGCACCAAGACTCAGTATAGGATAAATAAGCATATTTTCAGCAATGAATCACACAAATTTGCTGTAGTGCACAAATTAAAGTATGGAGCTGGAAATAAACATAATTAGCTCTCTTTAAGGGACTAAAACATCTCTAGATTGTATTTTGAATAGATCATGAGTGGTCCATTTTTTTTGTCATTTGCTATAATAAAATCCCCCTCATAATGTAGTGAAGAGTTGCCAAGGCCATCTATCTGCAGCCGTGGTTTTTAAGATGCGGTACTTTTTAAAATACACACAGTGGGACACTGCCATAGACTGGTGACCTGTACAGGGTGTACCTTGCTCAGTCTGTGACAGCTGCTCCAGCCCTTCATGACCCTGAATCAGATACACCATTAAAAAGGGGGTGGATGGATTGACAGGGGATCAGAGGTATGGTGGACTGTAACTAAATAATTAAATAGAAAAAAATTAACTGTAAAAATAAATCTGTTAGGGAGCCTGGGTTCGTTGACCCAAAATTTTGAGTTTTACATTATTATGGAACTTTGATTTTGCCATTATATATCATTTCTAGTCTTTTGGTTTCTTAGAGTTCTGTCTTCTGGTTTCTGTCTCTGTGTTACATAGTTGTTCTGTCTCCCCCTGTCTGCTGTATCCCCTCGTCAAGTCCGCGTTGTCTGTGTTATGTTTCCTGTTTTACTTTGAAAGTCCATGTCTCATGTTAATGTATCTGGATTTGCTTCCCTTGTCTCGCTACCCTTATTTGTCCCAGCTGTGTTTCTCTGTTGTCTCCCATTCCCTGATGGCTCTCTCTGGGTATGTAAGCCCTGAGTTTTCTTTGGTCTTTGTTGCGATCTCCCTCATCCTATGCTGTGTGTTCTGTTTGGCTGCCTGTGTAAGTTTCTTTTGGTATTCTTGCTTTTGTTATATTTGTGTTTAGCGTTAAAGCTGTTTTGAGTTCACACTTTTACCTCCAAGTGTCTGCACATTGGGTCCACAGTTCCTGCCTGCACACAGCACATGACAAAATCATTGTGTAAAAACAAAACAAAATGCTGTCTTCTTTATTGACCATTTACCGTCAAACACATTTCAACTATAAGCTTTCATCAGTGCAAACCAAAGCCACATCCCCAGATATAGAACCATGGGAGGTTTAAACACTAATTAGTGTGAATGCTTGAAAAGTTAAATCAGAAGAGCAGGCTGTCTTTATACTGTCACCACGTCCATATAATAAACTCCACAGGCATGAAAAATGAGAATTCAGTAGACATGACATATGTGAGTGAAGTTGGCCCCCCCACCTTCTTCAAATCCAACAAAAGTGGTATCAAACGTTTGTGCTGGTTTGTGCTGCAAAAATTGTCGTTTGTGCTGCTATCATTTTAAAGATATTAATCAAAATTTCTAGAGGTCATCTGAGGTCAACCAGCCCCCCCACATTAATTAAATCAAACAAAATGGGTGTCAATCAACTGTGCTACGTTTGTGCTGGTTTGTGCAGCTTCTGTTTTAAAGATATTAATGAAAATGTAAAGGTCAACCAGCCCCCCCCCCCCCCCCCCCCAACACACACACACACACACACACACACACATTAATGGAATCGAACAAAATTGATGTCAAACATTTGTGCTACGTTTGTGCTGGTTTGTTCTGCAAAAATTTACGTTTGTGCTGCTATCATTTTAAAGATATTCAAGAAAATTTGTAGAGGTCATCAGAGGTCAACCAGCCCCCCCACATTAATGGAATCAAACAAAACTGGTGTCAATCAACTGTGCTGTGTTTGTGCTGGTTTGTGCTGCTAAAATTGTCGTTTGTGCTGCCTCTGTTTTAAAGATATTAATGAAAAATGCAAACGTCAAAAGGTCAACCAGCCCCCCCACATCACCCAAATCAAACAAAAGTTGATGTCACAGGTTTGTGCTGCAAAAAATTTTATTTGTGGTGCTATTATTTTAAAGATATTAATAAAATTCCATCCATCCATCCATTTGCTTATCCTTTTAAGGGTCGCAGGGGGTGCTGGAATCTATCCCAGCTGTCATAGGGCAAGAGGCAGGGTACATCCTGGACAGGTTGCCAGTCTGTCACAGGGCCAACACACAGGGACAGACAACCATTCGCACTCACATTCACACTTATGGGCAATTCGGATTAACCAATTAACCTATCACCACAAGCTGCATGTCTTTGGAGAGAGCCCGGAGAGAACCCACGCAAACATGGCGAGAGAACCTGCAAACTCCACACAGAAAGACCCTGGCGTGATGGTGGAATTGAACTCAGGACCTTCTTGCTGTGCGGCAACAGTGCTAACCACCGTGCTGCCGTAATAATAACATTTAAATAACATTTATGAAGAAATTAAAAGGGGCATGCCAGTAGGTGCGTATCAGTTTATAATTGCATAAGGTGTTTTGAGCCATTAAGCATGTGAGTGAAGTTGCCCAACCCCCCCCCCCCCCCACCTTCTTCAAATCCAACAAAAGTGGTATCAAACGTTTGTGCTGGTTTGTGTTGCTAAAATTGTCGTTTGTGCTGCCTCTGTTTTAAAGATATTAATGAAAATGTAAAGGTCAAAAGGTCAACCAGCCCCCCCACATTAATGGAATCGAACAAAATTGATGTCAAACGTTTGTGCTGGTTTGTGCTGCAAAAATTTACGTTTGTGCTGCCTCTGTTTTAAAGATATTAATGAAAATGTAAAGGTCAAAAGGTCAACCAGCCCCCCCACATTAATGGAATCAAACAAAACTGGTGTCAATCAACTGTGCTACGTTTGTTCTGCAAAAATTTACATTTGTGCTGCTATCATTTTAAAGAAATCCATACAAATTTCTAGAGGTCATCAGAGGTCAACCAGCCCCCCCACATTAATGGAATCAAACAAAACTGGTGTCAATCAACTGTGCTACGTTTGTGCTGGTTTGTGCTGCCTCTGTTTTAAAGATATTAATGAAAATGTAAAGGTCAAAAGGTCAACCAGCCCCCCCACATTAATGGAATCGAACAAAACTGGTGTCAATCAACTGTGCTACGTTTGTGCTGGTTTGTGCTGCCTCTGTTTTAAAGATATTAATGAAAATGTAAAGGTCAAAAGGTCAACCAGCCCCCCCACATTAATGGAATCGAACAAAACTGGTGTCAATCAACTGTGCTACGTTTGTGCTGGTTTGTGCTGCAAACATTTACGTTTGTGCCGCTATCATTTTAAAGATATTCAAGAAAATTTGTAGAGGTCATCAGAGGTCAACCAGCCCCCCCACATTAATGGAATCAAACAAAACTGGTGTCAATCAACTGTGCTACGTTTGTGCTGGTTTGTGCTGCAAAAATTTACGTTTGTGCTGCCTCTGTTTTAAAGATATTAATGAAAATGTAAAGGTCAAAAGGTCAACCAGCCCCCCCACATTAATGGAATCGAACAAAATTGATGTCAAACATTTGTGCTACGTTTGTGCTGGTTTGTGCTGCAAAAATTTACGTTTGTGCCGCTATCATTTTAAAGGTATTCAAGAAAATTTGTAGAGGTCATCAGAGGTCAACCAGCCCCCCCACATTAATGGAATCAAACAAAACTGGTGTCAATCAACTGTGCTACGTTTGTGCTGGTTTGTGCTGCAAAAATTTACGTTTGTGCTGCCTCTGTTTTAAAGATATTAATGAAAATGTAAAGGTCAAAAGGTCAACCAGCCCCCCCACATTAATGGAATCGAACAAAACTGGTGTCAATCAACTGTGCTACGTTTGTGCTGGTTTGTGCTGCCTCTGTTTTAAAGATATTAATGAAAATGTAAAGGTCAAAAGGTCAACCAGCCCCCCCACATTAATGGAATCAAACAAAACTGGTGTCAATCAACTGTGCTACGTTTGTGCTGGTTTGTGCTGCAAACATTTACGTTTGTGCTGCTATCATTTTAAAGATATTCAAGAAAATTTGTAGAGGTCATCAGAGGTCAACCAGCCCCCCCACATTAATGGAATCAAACAAAATTGATGTCAAACATTTGTGCTACGTTTGTGCTGGTTTGTGCTGCAAAAATTTACGTTTGTGCTGCCTCTGTTTTAAAGATATTAATGAAAATGTAAAGGTCAAAAGGTCAACCAGCCCCCCCACATTAATGGAATCGAACAAAACTGGTGTCAATCAACTGTGCTACGTTTGTGCTGGTTTGTGCTGCCTCTGTTTTAAAGATATTAATGAAAATGTAAAGGTCAAAAGGTCAACCAGCCCCCCCACATTAATGGAATCAAACAAAACTGGTGTCAATCAACTGTGCTACGTTTGTGCTGGTTTGTGCTGCAAACATTTACGTTTGTGCCGCTATCATTTTAAAGATATTCAAGAAAATTTGTAGAGGTCATCAGAGGTCAACCAGCCCCCCCACATTAATGGAATCAAACAAAACTGGTGTCAATCAACTGTGCTACGTTTGTGCTGGTTTGTGCTGCAAAAATTTACGTTTGTGCTGCCTCTGTTTTAAAGATATTAATGAAAATGTAAAGGTCAAAAGGTCAACCAGCCCCCCCACATTAATGGAATCGAACAAAACTGGTGTCAATCAACTGTGCTACGTTTGTGCTGGTTTGTGCTGCCTCTGTTTTAAAGATATTAATGAAAATGTAAAGGTCAAAAGGTCAACCAGCCCCCCCACATTAATGGAATCAAACAAAACTGGTGTCAATCAACTGTGCTACGTTTGTGCTGGTTTGTGCTGCAAACATTTACGTTTGTGCCGCTATCATTTTAAAGATATTCAAGAAAATTTGTAGAGGTCATCAGAGGTCAACCAGCCCCCCCACATTAATGGAATCAAACAAAACTGGTGTCAATCAACTGTGCTACGTTTGTGCTGGTTTGTGCTGCAAAAATTTACGTTTGTGCTGCCTCTGTTTTAAAGATATTAATGAAAATGTAAAGGTCAAAAGGTCAACCAGCCCCCCCACATTAATGGAATCGAACAAAACTGGTGTCAATCAACTGTGCTACGTTTGTGCTGGTTTGTGCTGCCTCTGTTTTAAAGATATTAATGAAAATGTAAAGGTCAAAAGGTCAACCAGCCCCCCCACATTAATGGAATCGAACAAAATTGATGTCAAACATTTGTGCTACGTTTGTGCTGGTTTGTGCTGCAAAAATTTACGTTTGTGCCGCTATCATTTTAAAGATATTCAAGAAAATTTGTAGAGGTCATCAGAGGTCAACCAGCCCCCCCACATTAATGGAATCGAACAAAATTGATGTCAAACATTTGTGCTACGTTTGTGCTGGTTTGTGCTGCAAAAATTTACGTTTGTGCTGCCTCTGTTTTAAAGATATTAATGAAAATGTAAAGGTCAAAAGGTCAACCAGCCCCCCCACATTAATGGAATCGAACAAAACTGGTGTCAATCAACTGTGCTACGTTTGTGCTGGTTTGTGCTGCCTCTGTTTTAAAGATATTAATGAAAATGTAAAGGTCAAAAGGTCAACCAGCCCCCCCACATTAATGGAATCGAACAAAATTGATGTCAAACATTTGTGCTACGTTTGTGCTGGTTTGTGCTGCAAAAATTTACGTTTGTGCCGCTATCATTTTAAAGATATTCAAGAAAATTTGTAGAGGTCATCAGAGGTCAACCAGCCCCCCCACATTAATGGAATCGAACAAAATTGATGTCAAACATTTGTGCTACGTTTGTGCTGGTTTGTGCTGCAAAAATTGTCGTTTGTGCTGCATCTGTTTTAAAGATATTAATTAAAATGTAAAGGTCAAAAGGTCAACCAGCCCCCCCACAGTAATGGAATCCAATAAAAGCCTTCAGTTTTCAGGTCCCTCTTCTGTGGAACCAGCTTCCAGTTTGGATTCAGGAGACAGACACTATCTCTACTTTCAAGATTAGGCTTAAAACTTTCCTTTTTGCTAAAGCATATAGTTAGGGCTGGACCAGGTGACCCTGAATCCTCCCTTAGTTATGCTGCAATAGACATAGGCTGCCGGGGGATTCCCATGATGCATTGAGTTTTTCCTTTCCAGTCACCTTTCTCACTCACTATGTATTAACAGACCTCTCTGCATTGAATTATATCTGTTATTAACCTCTGGCTCTCTTCCACAGCATGTCTTTTATCCTGTCTTCCTTCTCTCACCCCAACCGGTCGCAGCAGATGGCCGCCCCTCCCTGAGCCTGGTTCTGCCGGAGGTTTCTTCCTGTTAAAAGGGAGTTTTTCCTTCCCACTGTTGCCAAAGTGCTTGCTCATAGGGGGTCATATGATTGTTGGGTTTTTCTCTGTATCTATGAAGTGCCTTGAGGCGACTTATGTTGTGATTTGGCGCTATATAAATAAAATTGAATTGAATTGAATGTTTCATTAGAGTGGATGTGGCACACTTAATCAAAATGATTTGCCAGTGGGACTGTTTGAGAAAAAAGCCTCATCGGGTGAGGCATTTCTACGTGTGATCAATGGCACAACTTGTCAAGTCCCAATCCTTGGAAGAAGCAAAGGTCCTAATACGCAGCATTGCTATTGTGGCATTAAGTGAGACAGAAGGCTGTGACAGTTTTGGAAACCCCATTATGTCAGAAGTGTCCAAATCAAATCGGAAAAGAAAAAATTGCAGATGAGACTATGTCTGTTTCTGATGACAAGGAAGAAGAAGACATTAGATTGGATCCATGCACAGAAATAAACACCGACTTAAGGCAGTGGCTGGCAGATATTTGTGAGGGGAGCAGGTGCCATGCTGAAGATCATGGTGATCGAGACAATATGCACTATCTACCTGAGCTCGTCCCACACCCAATTAGATTGGGAGGATACCTACCACTCTGGACTGGAGAAATGGTTCCGCTATTTCAGAGCGAAAAACTCACTGCAACTTCAGCTAGTGTTGAAGCAGAGTTCAAGAACATTAAACATGGTCTGTTCAAGCATGAAAATCTCCCTATAAGGATAGATAAATTCATTGCACGTCATCTTGGTTTTATGGAAGGGAACATGCGGATCTGTTCTGCAAAACAAATACGAAAAGAAGCAGAGGTTGCCAGACAGGATGCTACAGTGAAGCGTCAGTATCCACACAAAGCCTTTGTGGAGCAGGAAGTGGATGATAACCCCTCTCAGGAGCCCAAAATTGACACAGACATAGACATACAGGAAGGGCACGAAGTACTGCAGTGCGTTTCACGTTGATATCAGGCGCCTCCTAAAAAGGGAAAAGAAAAGTTCATTTAACGCAAAGTTTTCAGGTGTCATTCTTTGGGGAGAATACATGTTTATGAAACTGCATGACATCAGACTCTACCAAATTTTGGAGACTTTTCTTTTAAGATACAACCTTTCTGTCTCTTGTGACAGAGAGTCTGTTTCTTAATCATTTGACAAAAACCCTACACAGTATTTTAAAATAGTGTTCTCCAGATCAGAGCTGTAATCTATATAGAACATGGGGTTCAAAGCAAGGAAAACTTGTGTTTATCAGTGAAACCTTTAATTTGTGTTAATTTTATCATTATCAGTACATGAAATCTTCACCTTAAGGGACTTAATGAATGGTTTCTTCTAAAAATTAGAAATGATTGAGTCATTTCACATCATATGAAAATATTAATTTTTAATACAAATTTGGCCCTACAAAAATGGAAACTCAGTAACAAAGATAATGGAGATTCTCTAAACACGAGCGAATATCACAGTAAAATTATTGATTGTGATTTACACATTGGATGTATCCTCAGTGATTTGGTACAATTATACAACATTTCATAAGAACTGAACAACTGATGAAACTAATTATAGGCCAATCTCCAACCTTCCTTTCATATCAAAAATCCTTGAAAGAGTAGTTGTCAAACAGCTAACAGATCATCTGCAGAGGAATGGTTTATTTGAAGAGTTTCAGTCAGGTTTCAGAGCTCATCACGGCACAGAAACAGCTTTAGTGAAGGTTACAAACAGTAACGCTGTGAGGAACCTTGGAGTCATTTTTGACCAGGACATGTCCTTCAATGCACATATTAAACAAATATGTAAGACTGCGTTCTTCCATTTGCGCAATATCTCTAAAATTAGAAATATCCTGTCTCAGAGTGACGCTAAAAAACTAGTTCATGCTTTTATTACTTCCAGGCTTGACTACTGTAATTCATTATTATCAGGATGTCCAAAAAACTCCCTGAAAAGCCTTCAGCTAATCCAAAATGCTGCAGCAAGAGTACTGACAGGGACTAGAAAGAGAGAGCAGATTTCTCCTGTTTTGGCTTCCCTTCATTGGCTTCCTGTTAAATCCAGAATTGAATTCAAAATCCTGCTCCTCACATACAAGGTCTTAAATAATCAGGCCCCATCTTATCTTAATGACCTTGTAGTACCATATCACCCTATTAGAGCACTTCGCTCTCGCTCTGTAGGCCTACTTGTTGTTCCTAGAGTATTTAAAAGTAGAATGGGAGGGAGAGCCTTCAGTTTTCAGGCCCCTCTTCTGTGGAACCAGCTTCCAGTTTGGATTCAGGAGACAGACACTATCTCTACTTTCAAGATTAGGCTTCAAACTTTCCTTTTTGCTAAATATAGTTAGGGCTGGACCAGGTGACCCTGAATCCTCCCTTAGTTATGCTGCAATAGACATAGGCTGCCGGGGGATTCCCATGATGCATTGAGTTTTTCCTTTCCAGTCACCTTTCTCGCTCACTATGTATTAACAGACCTCTCTGCATTGAATCATATCTGTTGTTAACCTCTGTCTCTCTTCCACAGCATGTCTTTTATCCTGTCTTCCTTCTCTCACCCCAACCGGTCGCAGCAGATGGCCGCCCCTCCCTGAGCCTGGTTCTGCCGGAGGTTTCTTCCTGTTAAAAGGGAGTTTTTCCTTCCCACTGTTGCCAAAGTGCTTGCTCATAGGGGGTCATATGATTGTTGGGTTTTTCTCTGTATCTATGAAGCGCCTTGAGGCGACTTATGTTGTGATTTGGTGCTATATAAATAAAGTTGAATTGAATTGAATTGAAAAAGTTGAATTGAATTGAATTGAATGAAACAACTTACTTATGTGACCACATATGAAGTGTTATAACTTACCACAAAAGGTGAACTGTGCCACTGACCCTTGGTAGATGTGCACATGATAAAAAAAAAAAAGCATTATAAATACTAACACAGCTATTAATAATTAAACTGGTGGGGTACATTTAAGATGTTAATGTCACAAAATAAAATAGACTGGTAGAAAGAAGTACAAGGAAATGGTAATGGGGGGAGCCATGAAAATATATCTTTTCAACATGATTCAGTGTGACAAAGCCAGGGCATGATTAAAAAACAAAACAAAAAAAAACCCCAGGTTGGCACGGTCCTGGGTCAGTGACCCAGTGTTTTGAGTTTCTTGTGCCTCTGAGTTTTTTGTATTATGTTCTTAGTTCTCTTTGTTGTCCCAGCGTATTCTTTAGTGTAGTGTCTTAGTTTGGTTTTCTTGTATTCTGTTTAGTTCTGAGTATTTGGTAGCTGCCCTCTGTGTTTCTTAGTTGCTCTGTCTCCCCTAGTCTAGTTTGCATTTGTGCTAATTCCTGTTTTACTTTGAAGGTCTGTGTCTCATGTGAGTGTATCCTACTTTGCTCCCTTGTCTCGTCAGTTCTGATTTCTCCCAGCTGTGCTCTCCTTCTGTGTCTCATTCCCCTCGTCACTTCCCATTGTATTTAAACCCTGTGTTTCTCTGAGTCAGTGCTGCGTCGTCCCTTAAGCTGTGTGTTTCTTCGTGTGCCTCTCTGCAAGGTGTGAGTTTATATTTTCCCAGTTTAATTTTGTATGCTCGTTTTCTGTGACTAGCAATTAAAGCTGTGATTTTGAGTTCATCCCCTGAGTCTGAGTCCTGCATTTTGGGTATCTATAGACTTTATCAAAGTAGATGTCTTTCTGAAAGCGCTGTAACTAAGTTTAAGAATATAATCCACCCACTGTTATCATCTTCAATGCCCTGTACCAACATAGAGCAGAGCAGCTATCTGATTGCTACCCCCAATTTCACCTCCTCACTACATACGACTCTGGATACTGTAGCTCCTGTGAAAACTAAGGTCTCTAATCAGAAGTACCTGACTCCGTGGTATAATTCTCAAACACATAGCCTAAAGCAGATGACTCGTAAGCTGGAGAGGAAATGGCGTGTCACAAATTTAGAGGATCATCATTTAGCCTGGAGAAATAGTGTGCTGCTTTATAAGAAAGTCCTCCGCAAAGCCAGAACATCTTACTATTCGTCACTGATTGAAGAAAATAAGAATAACCCCCGGTTTCTCTTCAGCACTGTAGCCAGGCTGACAAAAAGTCAGAGCTCTTTTGAGCCAACCATCCCTTTAACGTTAACTAGTAATGACTTCATGGACGTCTTCACAAATAAAATTTTTATCATTAGAGAAAAAATTACCAATAATCATCCCACAGATGTAATATTATCTACAGCTACTCTTAGTACCATTGATGTTATATTAGACTCTTTTTCTCCAATTGATCTTTCTGAGTTAACTTCAATAATTACTTCCTCCAAGCCATCGTGTCTTTTAGACCCCATTCCTACAAAACTGCTCAAAGAAGTCCTGCCATTAATTAATTCTTCAATCTTAAATATGATCAACCTATCTCTAATAATCGGCTATGTACCACAGGCCATCAAGATGGCTGTAGTTAAACCTTTACTCAAAAAGCCATCTCTAGACCCTGCAGTCTTAGCTAATTATAGGCCAATCTCCAACCTTCCTTTCATATCAAAAACCTTGAAAGAGTAGTTGTCAAACAGCTAACAGATCATCTGCAGAGGAATGGCTTATTTGAAGAGTTTCAGTCAGGTTTCAGAGTTCATCACGGCACAGAAACAGCTTTAGTGAAGGTTACAAATGATCTTCTTATGGCCTCTGACAGTGAACTCATCTCTGTGCTTGTCCTGCTAGACCTTAGTGCAGCATTCGATACTGTTGACCATAATATCCTATTAGAGCGATTAGAACATGCTGTAGGTATTACAGGTACTGCACTGCAGTGGTTTGTATCATATCTAATAGACTCCATCCTCTTCACACACTGAGATTAATTATGGAGTTCCACAGGGTTCAGTGCTGGGACCAATTCTGTTTACATTATACATGCTTCCCTTAGGCAGCATCATTAGAAGACATAGCATACATTTTCACTGCTATGCAGATGACACCCAGCTCTATCTGTCCATGAAGCCAGATAACACACACCAATTACTTAAACTGCAGGAATGTCTTAAAGACATAAAGACCTGGATGGCCGCTAACTTTCTGCTTCTTAATTCAGATAAAACTGAGGTTATTGTACTCGGCCCTGAAAAGCTTAGAAATATGGTATCTAACCAGATTCTTACTCTGAATGGCATTACCTTGGCCTCCAGTAACGCTGTGAGGAACCTTGGAGTCATTTTTGACCAGGATATCTCCTTCAACGCACATATTAAACAAATATGTAAGACTGCGTTCTTCCATTTGCGCAACATCTCTAAAATTAGAAATATCCTGTCTCAGAGTGACGCTAAAAAACTAGTTCACGCTTTTATTACTTCCAGGCTGGACTACTGTAATTCATTATTATCAGGATGTCCAAAAAACTCACTGAAAAGCCTTCAGCTAATCCAAAATGCTGCAGCAAGAGTACTGACAGGGACTAGAAAGAGAGAGCAGATTTCTCCTGTTTTGGCTTCCCTTCATTGGCTTCCTGTTAAATCCAGAATTGAATTCAAAATCCTGCTCCTCACATACAAGGTCTTAAATAATCAGGCCCCATCTTATCTTAATGACCTTGTAGTACCATATCACCCCATTAGAGCACTTCGCTCTCGCTCTGCAGGCCTACTTGTTGTTTCTAGAGTATTTAAAAGTAGAATGGGAGGGAGAGCCTTCAGTTTTCAGGCCCCTCTTCTGTGGAACCAGCTTCCAGTTTGGATTCAGGAGACAGACACTATCTCTACTTTCAAGATTAGGCTTAAACATTTCCTTTTTGCTAAAGCATATAGTTAGGGCTGGACCAGGTGACCCTGAATCCTCCCTTAGTTATGCTGCAATAGACATAGGCTGCCGGAGGATTCCCATGATGCATTGAGTTTTTCCTTTCCAGTCACCTTTCTCACTCACTATGTATTAACAGACCTCTCTGCATTGAATTATATCTGTTGTTAACCTCTGGCTCTCTTCCACAGCATGTCTTTTATCCTGTCTTCCTTCTCTCACCCCAACCGGTCGCAGCAGATGGCCCCGCCCCTCCCTGAGCCTGGTTCTGCCGGAGGTTTCTTCCTGTTAAAAGGGAGTTTTTCCTTCCCACTGTTGCCAAAATGCTTGCTCATAGGAGGTCATATGATTGTTGGGTTTTTCTCTGTATCTATGAAGCGCCTTGACGCGACTTATGTTGTGATTTGGCGCTATATAAATAAAATTGAATTGAATTGGGTCCAACTCCTGCCTGCCGCACAGCGATTCATGACACGGGTCTTTTAACCTAAAAATGTTTTAATGGCCATGAAGAAAGGACTCTTCAATAGATCTTTCAACTCACCTGTGTTTACTGTCTCCACCTGAAATTAATTGCAGTCTGAATTTTTTTTTTCTTCTGTCCTTTTGTCTTCGGTCTTCAGCCTTGGAAGGAAAAAATAAAAATATTGAAAACCTTATTAGCACACTAAATATACAAAACCTTGCTATATTTCAATTGTTTTAGATTGAAGTTGCCACTGCTAGCTAAGTCAGTTTTGAATCATGCTAATGAGAAGAAGAAAAAAAAACCTGCCGAACAATGAGGCTGCTGTTGTAAAAACGCCAACTTTCTTGCGTTGGCAAGTGGTCGTTAAAATATCATTAAGACCCTTTCTTTTTATGTAATTCTTAGTAAAACTGTTTTAATCGGTTAAAACTGACGACATAATCTATGTTTGAAAAAGAGCGCGAACAACAGCGAACCACTATTCATCACCTGGGTCTGTGCTTTTTAACACAACAGCGCATTCGAAATCGAAGTTCTTGCCTGCAACATATTAATATACTTGCTTTTTTACGGAAAAAATAAACATAACGAAGGTTCCGTTTTACTTACAAGTTTCTCCAAATGTGCTCTCCAGTTGCTCGAGAAGGGCAGCCATATTGAACAGAATTTTCTGTCAACGTCGTTCAGGTTAGAGAGAAAACCTCATGACGTAGTCGACATACACATGCGGAGCTCGGAAAAAAAACATTTACTCAAAAATCATAATTAAGAAAGCAGTATTTACTCTTAACTTCTAAGCCATGTACAATTATAACTGTTTGAATCGTTAACAGAACAAAAGTTTTAAGTTGTTTCAACTTTGAGGAATTTCAATTGTTATATCCACAAACTTTATAAGTCAGGTAGACTGTTGGGGTTTGCAGTGCAGTAAAACTTGGCAAAGGACAATACTGTGTCATGAACACCTGTGCCTTTGATGCCTTCTGTCAAAGTCTGTGCTGCGCTTACTGTGACAGTCGTACTGCTCAAAACATGTTGAATAGTTCAGAGGAGAACAAAGTATTCCAGCTTGTGAAATCCCTTGCTTCAAAGGGTGTCACTCAACATGCCTATTCATTGAGGGCAGAGGTGCTGAGCTCAATATTCTGCCCTGTTCAGTTGAAGACTGGTGTTCATCGTGTTGATGCACAGTGCCATGTGTCCACAGTAATTCAAAAAACAATGACGGAAAATCCAAGTGTTCACTTCACAAGACAGTGTTCCTCCCAGTACTGCAAACTTTACACACCAAACACAAGGCAAATACCTTTTGTTTCCATTGATCTGTCAGTCCTCTCAGCTTCTGGCATAGCTCACCTTCAGTCTGCTGTTGAACAAGGGCTCAACCTTCCAGCATCGCCATGCCTAAGACCAATCGAAAGTCCTGATGCATCTCCAACAGCATTTAAAACAGATTCATCAGGAAAGCAACTTTGCACAGGGACTGTTTGTCACAGTTTCACCCTGAGAGAGCTTGTATGGATTGACACAGACCTTGGAAAATGCTCTACAGAAACTCTGGAGCACACTTTTCACAGTCCAAAAAGGTTTTTGCTTACTGAATTCCCATCCACTCTGCTACTTCAAGGAGAGAAATTCACACTGAAAGCAGTCATTACATTTCAGGAGGGCCCAACACCAGAAACACTCGGGCATTATATGACATTCTGTAACAGGACCCCGTACATCTGGGAGATGTATGATGACCTAAGAAAGGATGTAACCATAGCATCTGAAAACACCAGCGTATGTCCGCACGCTGTGCTCTACACAAAGGAATGATGGCAAGATCTCATGAAAGAAAGTCCTTTTCTAGTTTGTGAGTTAGATGATGGAAATAGCTGTTATTTTTCAGTTATTGTATTAAACTTGTGAGGCTCAGACAGTTCAATGTATTTACCTTTTCTAACAGGAAACATATATACTACATTGTTCTCGTAGTTTTGTATTTTGTTACCAGCAAATAAAGTTTTTTCTCTAACCGAATGCATTAATTATTTTAAATGCTATATTTAACCTAGTTTTTAAATAAGTTATTGCAGTTTGATTACTAGGTTTAAGAGTGTGATCATAAGAAAAAAATATCCAATGCTGGTTAATATCTCTCAATTTCTTTACGGTAAAGAAAGTGGCTGGTTGAGCTTTAGAAACTTTTGGTAATATCTTTAAAATGAAAGCGGCACAAACGACAATTTTAGCAGCACAAACCAGCACAAACGTAGCACAAACATTTGACAACAATTTTGTTCGATTCCATTAATGTGGGGGGGCTGGTTGACCTTTTGACCTTTACATTTTCATTAATATCTTTAAAATGAAAGCGGCACAAACGACAATTTTAGCAGCACAAACGTAGCACAAACGTTTGATACCACTTTTGTTGGATTTGGGTAATGTGGGGGGGCTGGTTGACCTCTGATGACCTCTAGAAATTTTGATTAATATCTTTAAAATGATAGTAGCACAAATGAAAATTTTAGCAGCACAAACCAGCACAAACGTAGCACAAACGTTTGATACCACTTTTGTTGGATTTGAAGAAGGTGGGGGGGCCAACTTCACTCACATGACTTTTCTGTTCATTTTAAGCAGCAGAAGTGAGGCGCATGTCTGTGTGTGTGTGTGTATGGAGCCATTGGGTGCAGTCACTATAGCAACCAGGCTCACACCTGCCTGCTTAACTAGCTCTGTCTCTCACTCTGCCAAGATTCATCTTAAACACTTCTCTTTCAACTGCTGCTGTGTCCTCAGTGTTTGCTCTACAGGTATGATTTTACCCTCAAAACGTTGCCATCGTATTTCTCTTTCCAACACCTTGTCTTTCAAAGCTCAGACATTTAAAATTTTTAAACTGTATGGATCCAAGTGGAGGGATCACATTTTAGTCATTCAGTGACTCAAAGAATATGAACTTTTAATATTCATTCAGAGGTTTTCTGACTCTAAATTTTCTTTTCTCATTTCTAAGGTTTTTCTAATTTACAATTAAAACATTTTCAGCTTTTTTCCAACTTCTTCTTCTGTGTAAACGTCAGCTTTTAGCACTTCAGCACTTTTGTTTTCAGATTAAATTCTTTTTCTTTTTATCTCATTCAAACTTTTTAACTTAAAATTCAGCAATTAATTCATTTCAATGCATACATTCAGATTCAAGCATTCACACTGCACTTTCTTCAGAAAATGCACTTTCTAGTTGACAACTAGAATACATACTTACATCATGTATGGACCAATGAAGAGGAAGCCATGAATCAAGCCAAAGTTAGAAACTTAAGAAAACTTTTTTTTTCCTTTTCTTTTTTTTACCAATGTTTGTAATTAGGGTGTAGATAGGTACACAAAGCTACATCATCTGGGGCTGGAAAAGAAAAGCAGCACTGAGGTGCTGAAAGATGCAGTTCCAATAGTGGCCACTTGAGGCTGGGAATCATGGGTGTCCCATGTTAGAATGTCCAACTTTAAACATGGATAGTTTCTGTCTATGATAACTGAACTCTTTCTCAGAACTAAACTGCTTCAGTTTTGCTGAGGCTTAAAGTTTGAGTGCATGTCCTCTTTGATGAACTCTTTGGCTTCCACTAATACACTGTGGCTGAACTGAACCTCTCAACTGTGTTTGTGCTCATGGTGCCTTTTGGACAAATAGTCTGGCCTGCTAACTGCTACACTAACTGGTGTGGTGAAGATCGCCTCACAGGAAGCACTGTCCCTGATGCGACACGCCATATGTGTGTCAAGATGGCGCCGGTGTGCATGGCTGACCGTCTTCGACCCCGTCTGCGCCTCGGCGTTGTACTCCTCGTTGTTTTATCTTTGGTTTTATGTTCTCTAGGTGATTGTACACTAATAACTTATGATAGAGACACACTCCTGAATCTTCGGTTTTCCTGTTCTCAACGACTGGACAGCCTTGGGACCGCGGGTGCCGCTATCCCCCTGATGCCTGTCTCCCCCACCAATGTGACCTACTTACCTCTTCCCATGCTCCGCAGGAAACGTCTCAGGAAACGGGGTAGAAGGAGTGGTGTCCGTGTCCGCTTCAAGGCTTATATCAGAGCCATGGCTACGGATTACCCTGCTACAAGCCGTGAGCTATCTCGTTTCATCCACTATCTCAGTAGCCGCTTCGCGGCTAGATTGCTAACCCACCGTTGGATATGCTCCATCGGTCTTCAAACCTACTCTGCCTGCCCAGTGGCTTACCACTCTGCTCGATCTTGGATAACACCGCCTGGCCGTGGTGTTCAACATAACAACCTTAGCACCTTGCGATGGGCTACTACTAAGGACTTGGCTCCTCGGACTCGGATGGCCTTATTTAATGTTAGGTCTCTTTCAAATAAGGCCTTCCTCCTAAATGACTTTTTTCTCACCACGGGACTGGATGTTCTATTCCTGACGGAGACATGGGCCCTATTTCAGGAAGCCGGTTTAGAAAACTTAGAGTGAAAAACGATACTCAGGGTTGAGTAACCCCGAACTGTCCAACTCAGAATATTCGGTTTCAGAAAGGCTGATAACAAGTAGTTCAATCAACGCGGAGTTGCTCTAACCCCAAGTGAAGCGCGCGGACGAGGATACATAAAGCCCTGATAAGCGGAGCACAGAGTAAGCGAGTCACCATGGAGACGGAGGGAAAGAAGGCGCGGTCAATGTATTTTACAGCGCTTGAGGCCGAAATTCTGATGGCAGCATATGCCGATAACATGCAAATTTTGCAGAAAAAAAGGTAACACAGCCTCAGCTGCAAAAGAAAGGGAGCATGCATGGCAAAACATAGCCGACAGAGTCAATGCGTGAGTGTTAATATAAACATTGATCTAGGGATTTCCACCCATTTAACACGTTATTTTATCATATGTTATTTTATTTGTTATTTTATAAATTTTATGTTGTGATGTGATGTGAGCGCAGGTGCAACCCAACAGGCCCCAAACGTGCCTGGCAGCAAGTAAAAATGAAATATAAAAATATAGTCCAAACAGGTAAGGTGTAATTGTATTATGAGCCATAGTGCTTGGTCTGTTTGTCCCATGTAAATCAATTGCAGTTAGAGGCTACATTAATTTTCTTTCTGTAAGCACTTATTGAAATTATCTGAGCACATTACAAGTACATATTTGCTTACTCTGTATGCTCAAATGTGACCCCGTTATAGCCAACAGAAAAAAAGCGGAGGCCCGAAAAACAGGTGGGGGTCCTCCACCACCACCACTCACAGAGGCTGAGCAGTTGGCCCTCAGCCAAAACAGTGGGCGCCCTGTGGCTGAAGGCATCTCTGTGGGGACATCCTCTGAGTCAATAACCCCGCAAGACACAAGTGCCTACATAGGGGGTAAATTCAAAATAATACATGATGTGCATACATCCTTTCTTCACAGTCACCTTTGCAGTGCTGCTCATTCATTTGATAAACTCTTCACCATAATGAATTTGTTTGTAGTGAAGTTATTTTCCTACTGATTTTGCCTTCCCTCAGTCTTGGTTGTCTTTGAGAGCATAATGACAATGAAGTGTAAGCTGAGTGCTATATGTTTGTTAATTGCCATTTGGTCCCTTGTAAGTTATAAGTGACCTGTATAAACCTCATATTCTATCAGTTGATGGTGATGGTGTACTGCATCTGGTGCTGCCTCCTGTTGAGCCAGACCAACATGCAGTTGTGAGTAATACTCCACAGATTATATGAGTTTACAGTAGAACAGCAATGTTGTTTATTTCTTTACTACAGGAAAATAATGAAGAAACATTGACAGCTGTTACAGAGGAGGAAGCAACAGAGACACTTTATGAGGTTTACATCTTTTAATACTTTGTGTACAGGAAATACAGGCGACCAATAAAGCCAGTTGAACAGAAAATCTGTTTATTCGTCTTTCAACATGTTGAGGTGATGGGTCAAAAGAAATGATTGTGACATATGGTGTCTCTGACTGCGCTTCCATCTTGTATGTCTGTGGGAGGGTCAGGATGTTCATGGTTTGGATCACTGCTGATGTTTGGTTCAGAAGGACAGTGTTCTCCTCTAATTGTGGCAATGTTGTGGAGAATCACACATGCCACAATAATGTCACATGCCCTTTCTGGGGTGACCCTGAGTCTTTGCAGGCACTGGAACCGGGCCTTAAGCATTCCGATAGTCATTTCAATTCTGGCTCTTGTCCTGCAATTAGCCAGATTATATCGCTGCTGTGGGCCCGGTTCAGGGTCAGGGTAAGGGGTAAGCAAATAGGGTAAACATGGATACCCCCTATCACCAAGCAAGTAGCCAGTGAACTCTCCTAAGACAGAAGGATACACTTCAGTTCAAATGTCCCTGTAGCAATTGGTCTTTATATATTTTAAAGTATTTTCAACTCACCATGTCCAAATTTTGTGCTCAGTGTACATTCACGGAATATTTGTGAGTCATGGACAGAGCCTGGCCACTTGGCTTCCACATTTGTGATAATGTTGGCAGCATCACATATGATCTTCACAGTGCAGAGAACGCAAATTAGCATCCATTACTATAATGAAATAATTTGTTAGTTTGAAATGCTACAGGGAACTATGTACCTGTACATTGATGCTGTGGAAAGACTTCCTGTTCACATAGTCCCCTCCATTTACTGAAGGAGCAATGATTGGAATGTGAGTGCCATCTATGCAGCCAATCACGCCTGGGAACCCTGGAAATAAATATAAAATTTAAGTAGTAGTCCAAGTATCACCACATCATAAATTAAGTTTTGGTCATCCTGCTACCTGCAATTTTGTGGAATCCCTCTTTGATAAATCTTGTGGGTCTATGACCGGGGAACACCACAGACGAGTACAGGAGACGTTTCAGTGCAACTGTAACATTCCTGACTGCCCGACAGACGGTAGCCTTGGAAACGTGCTCAGCGTCATCAATATTATACAGAAAGCTCCCGTTTGCAAAAAACGAAGTGCAATACAAATAATATGTACAGAACTGAGAGCATGTCCGCGATGTGTCACATGCGTAATATATGGCCTGAGGATGTTATCCAAATAACTTATAGATTGTGCTGAGAAACGGTAACGTTCACACAGGAAATCATCAGGAAATGATAAAATGTCCGAACGCGCTCTAATCACTCTCTCCCGGCGGAGAGCTCTGCGGAGAATTTGGGCTTCACGATCTACTGGCTCTTCAAGGACGGGGCACGCCATGTCTGACACTTCCTACAGTCAGGTTTCCGACAAAGGGGCGGAGAACGTCAGGGTTAGTTGAAGTAAACCTGCTAGGGGGCAGGTTAGCTTCACGGAGTGTGTCGTCATAGTGACTCACTGAGGCTTCATCTGAACTCGCTTTGTGAAACTGAAAACCCAGAGTTTTCGTTAACTCAGGGTATACTTACTCAGTTTTTCCACTAAACCGGCTTCCTGAAATAGGGCCATGGACTTCTCCGGGTGAGTTCATCCCCTTCTCTGAGCTTCTCCCTCCTGACTGTGCCTTCTTTAGCTCACCTAGGCTAAATGGTAGAGGTGGTGGCTTAGCCTCGGTTTTTAAAAATAAACATGAAGCACGGCTGCTACCCTCCCCAACCTATTCCAGCTTTGAAGCTCAGCTATTGGAATTGACTGGCTCTCGGACTACTCTGTGTGTTGTGGTTTATCGTCCGCCTAAATACCATAAGATGTTTATCTCTGAATTTGCTGACTTTTTGGGATCCATTCTTTTTAGATATGGTTCTGTTATTATTTCTGGTGATTTTAACATTCATGTCTGCTGTATGGATGACCAATTGGCTAAAGATTTTCTTGCACTGACTGACTCTTTTAATCTTATTCAGTGGGTGAATGAGCCTACCCATGTTAAAGGCCACACCCTTGATTTGGTTTTTTTCATTTAATGTGGATATTTGCATTAAGGAAATTAGAAATACTGGACTTTCTGATCATTCCCCGGTTATCTTCGATGTTGACCTGGGCAACACTGGACAATACTTAGAGGCTCCTCTTTACCCTACGCGTACTATTAATGCTGATACTGTGGTCAACTTTTCTACGTCTTTTGTGAACTCCCCATTTATTATGCTGGATTGTTTTACTCCACACACGCTTGAGAATTTTACTAATACTCTTTTAACTACTTGTTCCTCAATTCTTAACATTGTTGCACCTATCAAAATGAAACGCCCCAGAACTTACTCACAATGTTGGTTAAATGATTCTGTTCGTGCTTTACGACGTATATGTCGGCGGGATGAGAGGAAGTGGAGGAATGATAGACTCCAGTCATCATATGATATTTTACATATTAGCCGGTCGAAGTTCCAAACTGCTGCCAGAATGGCCAAAGCGGCTTTTCTCTTTAAAATTATTACCACTAATGGTGATAATCCTCGAATTCTATTTAAAAATTTTAACTCTGTGGTGAACCCCTGCCCCTCTATGCCACTGCCGTGCTCCCCGGGTCTTTGTGAAAAATTTAGATAAAGTTTTATCTCTTAAATCTACTCTTCCTTTGGTGACTGATAGTATGTCTATTCCTGATTGTTCTGCTACTCTTTATCAATTTGAACCCGTTTCACTCACTACTCTGAAGCGTCTAATTGATAAACTGAACAATACTAATTTTGTACATGATGTTCTCCCGTCCCATATAGTCAAGGATTGTTTTAATGCAATCGGACCTTGTTTATTGTCCATATTGAACCTTTCCTTGCTTTCTGGCTATGTACCTTCAGCTCTCAAACATGCTATAATTCAACCTGTTCTAAAAAAAAGGAACCTTGATCATAGTGATTTTGCCAACTATAGGCCGATTTCTAAGCTTCCCTTTCTGGCTAAAATTCTTGAGAAGGTGGTTCTGCTTCAACTGCAGACCTACCTGGATGAGAATAATATAAATGATAAATTTCAATCGGCCTTCAAACAACATCACAGCACTGAATCAGCGCTGCTTCGTGTCTTCAATGATCTTTTACTAATGGCTGACAATGGACGCCCCTCTGTCCTAGTGCTATTGGATCTTTCATCGGCATTTGACATGGTTGACCATAACATCCTATTGGCGAGACTAGAGCACACTGTAGGCATTAAGGGCGCTGCCTTGGATTGGTTTAAATCCTACCTCTCCAATCGGCTCTCTTCGGTACATCTGGCCACATCCTCTTCTTCGGCTGTACCTGTTTGCTGTGGTGTCCCCCAGGGATCTGTGTTAGGCCCTACCCTTTTCTCATTGTACATGCTTCCTTTAAGTGCTATCTTTGAGAAATACCACATTGCTTTTCACTATTATGCGGATGATATCCAGATCTATTTTGAGTTAAACGATGATCTTGCTCTGTCTTTGAATAGCTTCCGAGAATGCATGTGTGAGGTCAAGAAATGGCTTTTGGCAAATACTCTTATCCTTAATGATAAGAAAACCGAAATTATGATTGTCAGGGGTTGACATTTGTTCAAACACAAGTAAGAGAAATGAGACACTGTAGACCGACTCTGAGAGTATTAGAAAGCGTGCGCACGGGTGTGAATGCCTCTCAGAAGACACACACTGAGCGCAGGCTGGGTTCTTTATTTATAGTGAAAGTAAGTTACATAGTACTTCCTCTTTTAACTGAAAAGGGAGAGGTCAGGCATTATCTCAGCTTATCTGACCTTGCACACATACACTGAAAATAACAATGCAGAAGTATATCATGCTTATCTGACATCACACACTGAGGTAAGGAATGCATTATGTTCTCTTTAACAATAAGCTTGGTTATGTGAAAATATATGAACACACAAAATATAAGGCATACTTGATTATATTGTATTATAGAGATTTGGTTATATTGTATAATGTAGAAAATCTCTAACAATGATTTTTGGTAGTAATGCCCTTCGTGCCAAACTTCGGGATGCCTTTGGTTTTCTCACTAGTTCTTTCTCTGACACTGTTAGGAATCTGGGTGTCTTATTTGACAGCTCATTTACACTTGATAAACAAGTGTCTGCTGTTGTCAGATCTAGTTTTTACCAGCTTCGCCTTATTTCTAAGGCCAGGCACTATATCCCGTATAAAGACCTAGAAAACCTCATCCACGCCTTTGTAACGTCAAGGCTAGATTACTGTAATTCACTTTACTGTGGTCTCCACTCTTCCCTTTTACATAGATTACAGACAGTTCAGAATGCTGCAGCACGCATTCTAACTAAAACCAAGAAGTTTGCCCACATTACTCCTGTCCTCGCTGATCTGCACTGGTTGCCTGTCAAATATCGTATTCAATTTAAAATTTTGTTGTTTACTTTTAAAATGACCAATAACACTGCACCAAGCTATCTTAAGGAACTTTTTTTTTTTTTTTTTTTTTTTTTGCTCACACCACCTGTTTTATTACAAGAAATTACAGTCCACATTTTCATTCAAAAGAAGATTAAATTAAAAAAAAAAAGTTTATTAACATGTTATTCTCAGATGTATGAAATCTTTTCAACAATGTTACAACTATAAAACTAAAAGAGTAACTTAGAATACCACAGTTTTGTTACTTAAGATTGCCAACCTACAATTCTACAGTGCTATTATGAAGTTCTCTCTCTCCAAGCATTCCTGGAGAAACTCTATCACTATAACCACTCCTCATGTCAAGTAGATCTTCCATTTTACTCTATAAGAGATCGATCAAACATTTAGCATTTTTGGCATTTTATCATATTCTCTTTAAGACAGATAAACAGAAGATGGACGGATGGATGGATGGATGGGATAAGTTTAGATCTTCAAAGATCACATCCCAATTCTCAAAGATTACATATGAACGATACACAGACAAGGCCACATTACACAGTATTTTTGGACAGTCTCTAAGTTATAGCTTTGTGACTGTTTTAGTGAGACTGACCAATAATTATTGCTTAGCATTATATTTTGCATGCAATGCAAGAGGTTCCGTTCTTATCTCTCAAACAAATATATGCAAATAGCATTCCTAAAATTTACTGTCTCAGTGAAATAAAAAGTAATGCTCTGTCTTAAATTGTTTTTTTCTGTATCTGCATGTTTTCACTGTGACCTTCATAAACGCTTTCCTGATGACTTTGAGTGGCAACAGGCTAAGCAGGTTATTCTAGTTATTCTACTGATCAGAAACACATTTAAGGTACTCCTGGGGGATCATGAAATGTTCCCAGGCCAGACAAGGTATATAATCTCTCCAGCAGGTTCTGGATCTACTTTCAGGTAAAGGGAAGCAACCAGGATGCATCCAAACCAGATGCACAACCTTTCCTTTAAACACGGAAGAGCAGCAGCTCTACTTCTAGCTCCTCACTCTATCTCTAAGGCTGAGCCCAGCCACCCTAGAGAAGAAACTCAGGCACTTGTCTGAATTCTTTGGTTATTGCCCATATCTCATGAACATATGTGAGGGTAGGAAAATAGGTGAACCAGCAAAATGAAAGTTTGTTGCTGACACCATATAAATTTGCCAGTCAATACAACATTCACTCCATATAGAGAATTATATTGTGGTTGTTTGCCGATGAGTGTGCAGTTTCACCCCTCGCTCATCACATCCATTTTCAAAATACCAAAATGGTGCTGGGCTTGTTATGGAGCTTCACAAAAATGTCTCGGTGGCTAAGTCCATCTTTTATACTGTCTATAGTTACAAACGTTGGTGGGGTCTCATATATCATATGTTGACATAAAGTAACTTCCTCATGAAACAAGAACAGCTTTCATTGCTATGCCGATGACACACAACTAAATCCACCAGCAGTCTGATATGCTTAGAGCTATGTAACAGACACCAAATGTTGATTGCCTTGAAACTCATAAAGCTCACAGATGCATCACTAGATTTGTCAGAATTTAATCCTGAATTTGATAACCTGGTTCCTCCATTAAGTCTAATGGAGTAAAGACAGGGCAGAAAATTTAAATCTGCGATATGTGTATGCCAGAGAGTTATCATTCAGCTAACACAATGCCAGAGATTCAAGACACCCATCTGAACAAATGCATTGGATGCACTTATGGTAAACTCTTTATTATGTTCTACTTCTATGTGAAAACATACATGTAACACTGTAGCGCAGAAAAAGATACATTTGGCTCCTTCCTTACTTTCCTACATTCCTAAATGGTTGTCACACCAGATGGATTTGCATGTTTTATTTGTCCTTCTGGACACAACCCTCCTATTAATTGACCTTAGGACTGGCACTAGTAGTACACCAGCATGAGGGAAAATCAGGTGATAAAGAAAGCAAAAAGCCATCAGCCATCAACCGTCCTGACCACATTTTGTCATGTGAGTTCAGGTTGCGGCTACCTTGCACCACAGTGTAGAACCAATAGATACTGAAAACCTTTCAGACAGGGGTTATTTAGATTATTTTTCTATGATTACTGGTTTTAAAACACTTGATCTTTTTTTTTTTTTTTTTTTTTTTGGCTTGTCCCGTTTGGCTCTTTTGCCATCAGAATTGTTGTCTAAAGGCAAAGAAAGATGCCCAATGGATTTACTTTACCAAACTGACCATCCCAGCCTTGCCGTAATGGTCCATTTGATTCACCTTTTATTGTTTATTTTATTTTCACTTACTGAATACGGGACAGACTTGACTGGGGGAAAGAAGGGGAGAAAGAAAGAGGGAAAGAGAAACAGCTGAGAAGAGGGACGGGGGAGAAGGGCAAAAGACAAAAACCAACAGAACGGGCAGAGAAAAAAAAATGCATATATCAATCACCTGGATCACCTGCTGAGAAAGAAAAAAGAAAGCAAGCAGAAGAGAACAAGAGTAATAGAATAAACAACATCACAATGATATATGGGAATATGACAGTAAATACTAAATGTTAAACATTATTGTGCAGCACATAAGATCAACAGAACACAGTGTGCTTTGAGGTAGGAGCCAAAAAGGGTGTAGTTTGTGGGTGTGATCACCCGTGTGTACACCTGTGAGCATGGACGCGCTTGTTTTTTGTTTTTTTTAAAAGGTTCCTTCATGTAATAATCTGCTAGAGGGTGTGGGGGGGCCACAGCCCCGTCCTCCAGGGCGTGAAGCAGGTGTGGAGGAGATCAAAACTCCAGACATCCAGAGGCCCCCAGAACACAAGAGACCAAGGAAGACCAACAGAGGGGCAGCTGCGCCACTGTCCCGGATAGAGCTGAGGAGAGTCCCAGATGAGGGCTCACTCAGCAGCCGCGGAGCAGAAACCAGGGGGAGTTGCAGTGACGCGCCCGTGAGCTCCGCCGGCAGCCAGCTGCGCCTGAGTGACCGAGCCCCAGGCCGAGAGGCCGGGGGCACCCCACCTCCGAAGTGGCCCGAGCGAGCCCCAGGCTCCAGGCCCCGATAAGCGGCCGCCAAGGAGTGAGCCGGTGTGTACCTGGAACTTTTAAACCCATATGCTCCTGCTAGGGCTTTAAGGTCATCCTCACAGTTACTGCTGGTTCAGCCCAGATCTCGACTGAAATCTAGAGGTGATCGATCGTTTGCTCTAGTTGCACAGGAGCTGTGGAACAATCTCCCGATTGGCATCCGAGCGTCTGATTCTATTCATTCTTTTAAATCACAGCTAAAAACATATCTTTTTAAACTTGCCTTTTCTACCAGTTAAATGCTGGCTTGCTTGCAGTGACCTATTGACCTATTGTATTAAATTCTCTGCTATCTTTCCATTATTGATGTCTTTTATCTTGGGGGTACAGTCTTACCTTGCTATAACCTATGTGCTGCAGTTTACTCTTATTGCTGGCTTTTATCGGTGAACATAATTCGTTACCTTTATGTATTTGATGTTAATGTGTGAACTGTTTTATTTTTTATTGTTTTATGTAAAGCACTTTGGTATGCCCAAGGCTTTTAAATGTGCTCTATAAATAAAGATTGTTGTTGATGTTGTTGTATGTAAAGTGTATGGCCTCAGCCAACCACAATGGCCCTGGTGAAATGTGGATGGTATTGGCCAGCACAACTGGCCATGTTGTAATGTGAATGTCCTCACCAGTAGACCAGGCCTTTGTGTACTGTGGATCGCATCAGCCTGCAACACAAGCCCTGGTGAAATGTGGATGGTATCAACGAGTAGCACAGGCCCTGGTATAATGTGGATGGCCTCATCCAGCAACACCACAGGCCCTGGTGAAATGAGATTGTTTTCGGCCAGCAACACAGGCCTTTGGGTAATTTGGATGGCTAGCAGCACAGGCCCTGGTCTGATGAAGATGGCCTCACAGGAATCACTGGCCCTGGTGTATTTTCGATGTCATCAGCAAGCAGCACAGGCCCTCGTGAAATATAGGTGGCCTCAGCCAGCAACACAGTCCCTGGTCTAATCTTAATGTCCTCAGCCAACACCATTGGCCCTGGTGTAACGTGGATGGTATTGGCTAGCACCACAGGCCCTGGTGTAATGTGAATGTCCTCAGCCAGTAGCACAGGCCCTGGTGTAATGTGGATGGCCTCAACTAACAACTCTGTCGCTGGTGAAATATGGATGGTATTGGTCAGCACCACACAACCTGGTGAAATGTGCATGATATCGGTCAGCACCACAGGCCCAGGTGTAATGTGGATGGCATCAACGAGCAGCAGAGGCCCTGGTGTGGTGAAGATGGCCTCACAGGAAGCACTGTCCCTTGTGTAATGTGTATGGCCTCAGCCAACAACAGTGGCCCTGGTGAAATGTGGATTATATTGGCCATCATCACAGGCCCTGGTGTAATGTGAATATCCTCAGCCAGTAGTAAAGGCCCTTGTGTTTTGTGGAACGCATCAGCCAGCAACACAATCCCTGATGAAATGTGGATGGCCTAATCCAGCACCACAGGCCCTGGTTTGGTGATGATTGCCACACTGGAAGAACTGTACCTGGTGTAATGAGGATGGCCTCATCCAACAGTACAGGCCCTAGTGTTGTGAAGATGGCCTCACAGGAAGCACAGGCCATGGTGTAATGTGGATGGCCTCAGACAGCAGCCAGGCCCTGGTGAAATGTAGATGGCCTCAGCCGGCAACATGCGCTCTGGTGAAATGTAGTCTGACTCAGCTAGTAGCACAGGCCCTGTTGTGGTGAAGATGGCCTCACAGGAAGCACTGTCCCTGGTGTAATGTGGATGGCCTCAGCAAACAACACTGGCCCTGGTGAAATGTGGATGGTATTAGCCAGCACCACAGGCCCTGGTTTAATGTTAATGTCCTCAGCCAGTAGCACAGGCCCTTGTGTATTGTGGATCACAGCAGCCAGCAACACAGGCTCTGGTGAAATGTAGATGACCTCAGACAGCAGCGCAGGCCCTGCTGTCGTGAAGTTGGCCTCAGAGGGAGCACTAGCCGTGGTGCAATGTGGATGGTCTAAGCCAGCAATACAGGCCCTGGTGTGGTGACGATAGCCTCACAGGGAGCACATGCCGTGGTATAATGTGGATGGCCTCAGCCAGTAGCACAGGTCCTGTTGTAATGTGGATGGTCTCATCGACCAACACTGGCCTAGGTGAAATGTGGATGGTAATAGCCAACACCACTGGCCCTGGTGAAATGTGGATGACATCGGCAACGACCAATGGCTCTGATGTAATGTGGATGGTTTCAGCCAACAGCACAGTCCCTGGTGTGGTGAAGATGGCCTCACAGGAAGCACTGTCCCTGGTGTAATGTGGATGGCCTCAGCAAACAACACTGGCCCTGGTGAAATGTCGGTGGTATTGGCCAACACCACAGGCCCTGGTGTAATGTAAATGGCATCAGCCGGTAGCACAGGCCCTTGAGTATTGTGAATGGCATCAGCCAGCAACACCAATGGCCCTTGTCAAATGTGGATCGTTTCGGCCAGCAACACAGGCCCTGGTGTAATGTGGATGGTATTGGCCAACACCAAAGGCCCTGGCGTAATATGAATGTCCTCAGCCAACAACACTGGCCCTGGTGTAATGAGGATGGCATCAGCCAGTAGCACAGGCCCTTGTGTATTGTGGATCGCATCAGCCAGCAACACAAGCCCTGGTGAAATGTGGATGGTTTGGGTCTGCACCACAGGCCCTGGTTTAATGTGGATGGCATCAAAAAGTAGCACAGGCCCTTGTGTAATGTGGATCACATCAGCCAGCAACACAGGCTCTGGTGAAATGTAGATGACCTCAGACAGCAGCGCAGGCCCTGCTGTCGTGAAGTTGGCCTCAGAGGGAGCACTAGCCGTGGTGCAATGTCGATGGCCTAAGCCAGCAATACAGGCCCTGGTGTGGTGACGATAGCCTCACAGGGAGCACATGCCGTGGTATAATGTGGATGGCCTCATCTACCAACACTGGCCCAGGTGAAATGTGGATGGCCTTAGCCAACACCACTGGCCCTGGTGAAATATGGATGACATCGACAAGGACCAATGGCCCTGATGTAATGTGGATGGTTTCAGCCAACAGCACAGTCACTGGTGTGGTGAATATGGCGTCACAGGAAGCAATGTCCCTGGTGTAATGTGGATGGCCTCAGCAAACAACACTAGCCCTGGTGAAATGTCGGTGGTATTGGCCAGCACCACAGGCCCTGGTGTAATGTGGAAGGCTAGCAGCACTGGCCCTTGTGTAATGTGGATGGTATCAGCCAGCACCACAGGCCCTGGTGTGGTGATGATGGAATCACAGGAAGCAATGTCCCTGGTGTAATGTGGATGGCCTCAGCAAACAACACTAACCCTGGTGAAATGTCGGTGGTATTGGCCAACACCACAGGCCCTGGTTTAATGTGGAAGGCTAGCAGCACTGGCCCTTGTGTAATGTGGATGGTATCAGCCAGCACCACACGCCATGGTGTGGTGATGATGGCCTCAGCCAAAAGCACTGTCCCTGGTGTTAGGTGTATGGCCTCAGCCAACAACGGTGGACCTGGTGAAATATGGATCGTATTGGTCAGCACCACACACCCTGGTTTAATGTGAATGGCCTTAGCCAGTAGCACAGGCCCTTGTGACCTGTGGATCACATCAGCCAGCAACGCAGGCAGTGGTGTGGTGAAGATGGCCTCATAGGGAGCACTGGCCGTGGTGTAATGTGGATGGGATCAGCCACCAACACAGGCCCTGGTGAAATGTAGTTGGCCTCAGCCATGACCACAGGCCCTGGTGAAATGTAAATGTCCTCAGCCAGTATCACAGGCCCTGTTGTAATGTGGATGGCCTGATCTAACAACACAGTCCCTGGTAAAATATGGATGGTATTGGTCATCACCACACACCCTGGTGTAATGTGAATGGCCATAGACAACACCACTTGATCTGGTGAAATGTGTATGATATCGTTCATTACTAGAGGCCCAGGTGTAATGTGAATGTCCTCAGCCAACACCACTGGCCCTGGTGTAATGTGAATGGCCTTAGCCAGTAGCACAGGCCGTTGTGAATTGTGGATCACATCAGCCAGCAACGCAGGCCCTGGTGTGGTGAAGATGGCCTCACAGGGAGCACTGTCCCTAGCCAACACTACTTGATCTGGTGAAATGTGCATGAAATGGTTCAGCACCACAGGCGCAGGTGTAATGGGAATTTCCTCAACCAACACCACTGGCCCTGGTGTAATGTGAATGGCATCAGCCAAAAGCACAGGCCCTGGTAAAATATGGATGGTATCAGCCAGCAGCACAGGCCCTGGTGTGGTGAATATGGCCTCGCAGGGAGCATTGGCCCTGTTGCAATGTGTATGGCCTCTGCCAGCAACACAGACAGTGGTGTGGTGAAGATGGCTTCACAGGGAGCACTGGCCCTGGAGTATTGTGGATGGCCTCAGCCAACAACACTAGCCCTGGTGAAATGTGGATCGCATCAGCCAGCAACACAAGCCCTGGTGAAATGTGGATGGTTTCGGACAGCACCAAAGGGCCTGGTGAAATGTGGATGGTATTGGCAAGCACCAAAGGCCCTGGTGTAATGTATATGGCCTCAGCCAAAAGTACAGGCCCTGGTGTGGTAAAGATGGCCTCACAGGAAGCACTGTCCCTGATGTAAAGTGTATGGCCTCAGCCAACAACAGTGGCCCTGGTGAAATGTCGATGGTATTGGCCAGCACAAAAAGGGCCTGCTGTAATGTAGATGGCATCAGCCAGTAGCACAGGCCCTTGAGTATTGTGAATGGCATCAACCAGCAACACAGGCCCTTGGGTAATGTGGAAGGCTAGCAGCACAGGCCCTTGTGTAATGTGGATGGTATCAGCCAGCACCACAGGCCCTGGTGTGGTGATGATGGTTTCACAGGAAGCACTGTCCCTGGTGTAATTTGGATGGCCTCATCCAACAACACTGGCCCTGGTGAAATGTGGATGGTATTGGCCAGCACCACAGGCCCTGGTGTAATGTGAATAGCCTTAGCCAACAACACTGGCCCTGGTGAAATGTGGATGGTATTGGCCAGAACCACAGGCCCTGGTGTAATGTGAATGTCCTCAGCCATGGCCACAGGCCCTGATGAAATGTAGTTGGCCTCACTCATGACCATAGGCCCTGGTGAAATGTAAATGTCTTCAGCCAGTACCACAGGCCCTGGTGTAATGTGGATGGACTCATCCAGCAACACCACAGGCCCTGGTGAAATGTGGTTGTTTTCGGCCAGCAACACAGGCCCTTGGGTAATTTGGATGGCTAGCAGCACAGGCCCTGGTCTGGTGAAGATGGCCTCACAGGAATCCCTGGCCCTGGTGTATTTTCGATGGCATCAGCAAGCAGCACAGACCCTGGTCTAGTGAAGATGGCCTCACAGAAATCACAGGCCCTCGTGAAATATAGGTGGCCTCAGCCAGCAGCACAGGCCCTACTGCAATGTGAATGGCCTCAGCCAGCAACACAGTCCCTGGTGTAATGTTAATGTCCTCATCGAACCCCATGGCCCCGGTGCAATGTGGATGGCCTCAGCCAACAACACTGGCCCTGGTGAAATGTGGATGGTATTGGCCAGAACCACAGGCCCTGGTGTAATGTGAATGTCCTCAGCCATGACCACAGGCCCTGATGAAATGTAGTTGGCCTCAGTCATGACCAAAGGCCCTGGTGTAATGTGGATGGCCTCAGCCAAAAATACAGGCCCTGGTGTGGTGAAGATGGCCTCACAGGAAGCACTGTCCCTGATGTAAAGTGTATGGCCTCATCCAACAACAGTGGCCCTGGTGAAATGTGGATGGTATTGGCCAGCACTACAGGCCATGTTGTAATGTTAATGTCCTAAGCCAGTAGCACAGGCCCATGTGTACTGTGGATCGCATCAGCCAGCAACACAAGCCCTGGAGAAATGTGGATGGTATCAACGAGTAGCACAGGCCCTGGTGTAATGTGGATGGCCTCATCTAGCAACACCACAGGCCCTGGTGAAATGTGGTTGTTTTCGGCCAGCAACACAGGCCCTTGGGTAATTTGGATGGCTAGCAGCACAGGCCCTGGTCTTGTGACGATGGCCTCACAGGAATCACTGGCCCTGGTGTATTTTTGATGGCATCAGCAAGCAGCACAGACCCTGGTCTAGTGAAGATGGCCTCACAGAAATCACTGGCCCTGGTGTATTGTGGATGGCATCAGCCATCAACACAGGCCCTCGTGAAATATAGGTGGCCTCAGCCAGCAGCACAGTCCCTGGTGCAATGTTAATGTCCTCATCCAACCCCGTGGCCCCGGTGCAATGTGGATGGCATAATCTAAATACACTGGCCCTTGTGAAATATGGATGGTATTGGTGAGCACCACACACCCTGATGTAATGTGGATGGCCTTCGCTTACAACACTGGCCCTGGTGTAATGTGCATGATATCGGCCAGCATCAAAGGCCCTAATGTGGATGGCATCAACGAGTATCAAAGGCCCTGGTGGGGTAAAGATGGCCTCACAGGAAGCACAGGCCCTGGTGTAATGTGGATGGTAGAAGCCGGAATCACAGTCTCTGGTGTAACGTGGATGGCCTAAGCCAACAACAGTGGCCCTGCTGAAATGTGGATGGTATTGGCCAGCACCAGAGGCCCTGGTGTAATTTGAATGGATTCAGCCAGCAGCAAAGGCCCTCGTGTGGTGAAGATGGCCTCACAGGAAGAACTGTCCCCTGTGTAATGTGGATGGCCTCAGCAAACAACACTGGCCTTGGTGAAATGTGGATGGTATTGGCCAACACCACTGGCCCTGGTGTAATTGGGACGGCATCAGCGAGTAGCACAGGCCCTTGTGTAATGTGGATCACATCAGCCAGCAACACAGGCTCTGGTGAAATGTAGATGACCTCAGACAGCAGTGCAGGCCCTGCTGTCGTGAAGTTGGCTTTAAAGGGAGCACTAGCCCAGGTGCAATGTGGATGGCCTAAGCCAGCAATACAGGCCCTGGTGTGGTGACGATAGCCTCACAGGGAGCACATGCCGTGGTATAATGTGGATGGCCTCATCTACCAACACTGGCCCAGGTGAAATGTGGATGGTAATGGCCAGCACCACAGACCTTGGTGTAATGTGGATGGCCTTAGCCAACACCATTGGCCCTGGTGATATGTGGATGGTTTCAGCCAACAGCACAGTCCCTGGTGTGGTGAATATGGCCTCACGGGAAGCACTGGCCCTGGTGAAATGTCGCTGGTATTGGCGAGCACCACAGGCCCTGGTGTAATGTAGATGGCATCAGCCAGTAGCACAGGCCCTTGAGTATTGTGAATGGCATCAGCCAGCAACACCACTGGCCCTTGTGTAATGTGGATCGCATCAGCCAGTATCACAGGCCCTTCTGTGTTTTGGATGTCATGTGGATTGAATCAGCAAGTAGCACAGAATCTGGTAAAAATGTGGATGGTAACGGCCAAAACCAAAGGCCCTGGTTTAATGTGCATGGAATGCACGAGTAGCACAGGCCCTGTTGAAATTTAGTTGGTCTAAGCCAGCAACACATGCCCTTGTGTAAAGTGGATGGCATTAGCCAGAAGCACAGGCCCTGATGTGGTGATGATGACCGCACAGGAAGCACTGGATCTGGTGTAATGTGGATGGCATCAGGCAGTAGCACAGACCCTGGTCTGGTGAAGATGGTCTCAGACAGAAAGCACAGGCCCCGGTGTGGTGAAGACGGCCTCACAGGGAGCACTGGCCCTTGTGAAATGTGTTTGGTATCGGCAAGCATCACAAGGCACTGGTGCAATGTGGATGGCCTCAGCTAGCACCACAGGCCCTGGTGTGGTGATGATGGCGTAACAGGAAGCACTGGCAGTGGTGTAATGTGGATGGCATCAGCCAGCAACACAAGACCTTGTGAAATGTGGATGGTTTCCGACAGCACCACATGCACTGGTGTAATATGGATGGAATGAGCCAGCAACACGGGCCCTGGTGAAATGAGGATGGTATCAGCCAGAAGCACATGCCCTTGTGTGGTGAATATGGCGTCAAAGGGAGAACTGACCCTGGTGTAATGTGGATGGCATGAGCCAGTAACGCAGGCCCTGTTGAAATGAGGATGGTATCAGCCAGAAGCACAGGCCTTTGTATATTGTGGATGGGATCAGCCACAAACACAGTCCCTGGTGAAATGTAAATGTCCTCAGCCAGTAGAACAGGTAATGTGGATGGCCTTAGCCAACACCACTGGCCCTGGTGAAATGTGCATGATATCGGTTAGCACCACAGGCCGAGGTGTAATGTGGATGGCATCAACGAGCAAAAGAGGCCCTGGTGGGGTGAAGATGGCCTCACATGAAGCACTGTCCCTGGAGTAATGTGGATGGTAGAAGCCGGCATCACAGGCCGTGATGTAATGTGAATGTCCTCAGCCAGTTGCACAGGCCCTTGTGTACTGTAGATCGCATCAGCCAGCAACACAAGGCCCTGGTGTAATGTTGATGGAAGCACTGTCCCTGTTGTAATGCGGATGGCCTTATCCGACAACAGTCGCCCTGTTGAAATATCGATGGTATTGGTCATCACCACACACACTGGTGTAATGTGAATGGCCTTAGCCAACACCACTGGCCCTGGTGAAATGCGCATGGGATCGGTCAGCACCACAGGCCCAGGTGTAATGTGGATGGTATCAACAAGCAGTAGAGGCCCTGGTGGGGGCAAGATGGCCTCACAGGAAGCACTGTCCCTGGTGTAATGTGTATGGCCTCAGCCAACACCACTGGCCCTTTTGAAATGTGCATGATATCGGTCAGCACCACACACCCTGGTGTAATGTGAATGGCCTCAGCCCATGGCAAAGGCCCTTGTTTGGTGAAGATCACCTCACAGGAAGCACTCTCCCTGGTGTAAAATGTATGGCCTCAGCCAACTACAGTGGCCCTGGTGAAATGTGGATGGTATTGGCCAGCACAACTGGCCCTGGTGTAATGTGGATGGCCACAGCCATGACCACAGGCCCTGGTGAAATGTAAATGTCCTCAGCCAGTATCAAAGGCCCTTGTGTGTTGTGGATCGCATCAGCCATCAACACAAGCCCTGGTGAAATGTGGATGGTATCGAGCAGCACAGGCCCTGGTGAAATGTAGTTGGCCTCAGCCAGTATTACATGACCTGGTGTAATGTGGATGTGATTATCCAGCAACGCAGGCCCTGGTAAAATGAGTATGGCCTCAGCCAGCACCACACACCCTGGTGTAATGTGAATGGACTTAGCCAACATGACTGGCCCTGGAGAAATGTGCATGATATCGGTCAGCACCACAGGCCGAGGTGCAATGTAGATGACATCAGCTAGTAACGCAGGTTCTGGTCAAATTTACATGGCCTCAGAAAGCAGTACAGGCCCTGGTGTGGTGAAGATGGCCTCACAGGAAGCAGTGGCCCTGATGTAATGTGGATGGCATCAGCCAGAAGCACAGGCCCTGGTCTGGTGAAGATGGTCTCAGCCAGAAGCAGAGGCCTGGTGAAATGAGGATGGTATCAGTCAGCAGCACAAGCCCTTGTGTTGAATATGGCCTCACAGGGAACAGTGGCCCTGGTTCAATGTGGATGGCCTCAGCCAGCAACGCAGGCCCTGGTGTGGTGAAGATGGCCTCACAGGGAGCACTGGCCCTGGTGCAATGTGGATGGCATCAGCCAGTAGCACAGGCCTTTGTATATTGTGGATGGGATCAAACACCAACACTGGCCGTGGTGTAATGTTGATGGAATCAGCAAGCAAAGTAGGCTCTGGTGAACTGTAGATGGCCTCAGCTGGCAACATACACCCTGGTGAAATGTAGTTGGCCTCAGCCAGTAGCACAGGCCCTGTTGTGATGTTGATGGCATGAGTCAGCACCACAGAGACTTGTGTAATGTGAATGGCCTTAGCCAACACCACTGGCCCTGGTGTAATGTGGTTGGCCTCAGCCAGTAGTACAGAAACCTTGTATATTGTGGATCACATCAGAAAGCAACACAAGCCCTTGTGTGGTGATGATGGCCTCACAGGAAGCACTGGCAGTAGTGTAATGTGGATGGCCTAAGCCAACAACACTGGCACTGGTGAAATGTGGATGGTATTGGCCAGCACCAAAGGCCCAGGTGTAATGTGAATGTCCTAAGCCAAAACCACATGCCCTGGCGTAATGTGGATGGTATCAACGAATAGCACAGGCCCCGGTGTAATGTGGATGGCATGAGCAAGCAACGCAGGCCCTGGTGTGGTGAACATGGCCTCACAGGGAGCATTAGCCCTGGTGCAATGTGGATGGCCTCAGTCAGCAACGCAGGACCTGGTGTGGTGATGCTGGCCTCACAGGAAGCACTGGCAGTGGTGTAATGTGGATGGTCTCATCCGACAACACTGGCCCTGGTGTAATGTGGATGGTATCAGCCAGTAGCACAGGCCTTTGTATATTGTGGATGGGATCAGCCAACAATACAGGCCCTGGTGAAATGTACTTGGCCTCAGCCAAGACCACACACCCTGGTGTAATGTAAATGTCCTCAGCCAGTAGCAAAGGCCCTGGTGTAAAGTGTATGGTCTAAGCCAACAACAGTGGCCCTGGTGAAATGTGGATGGTATCAGCCAGTATCACAGGCACTTATGTTTTGTTGATGTCAGCAGCCATCAACCCAAGCCCTGGGGAAATGTGGATGGTTTCGGACATCACCACAGGCCCGGGGGTAATGTGGATGGCATCAACGACTAGCACAGGCCCTGGTGTAATGTAGTTGGCTTCCGCCAGTAGCATAGGCCCTGTTGTTACGTGGATGGCATAAGCCAGCAATGCAGGCCCTTGTGAAATGTGGATGGCCTCATCTAACAACACTGTCCCTGGTGAAATATGGATGGTATTGGTCAGCACCACTGGCCCTGGTGTAATGTGAATGGCATCAGCCAGTATCACAGGCCCTGGTGTAATGTGGATGGCCTCAGCCCACAGCCTGGTGTGGTGAAGATGGCTTCAATGGAAGCACTGTCCCTGATGTGAAGTGTGTGGCCTCAGCCAAAAACAGTGGCCCTGGTGAAATGTGGATGGCATCAACGAGCAGCAGAGGCCCTGGTGTGGTGAAGATGGCCTCACAGGAACCCCTGTCCCATGTGTAATGTGTATGGCCTCAGCCAACAACAGTCGCCCTGGTGAAATATGGATGGTATTGGTCAGCACCACAAATACCCTGGTGTAATGTGAATGGCCTTAGCCAGTAGCACAGGCCCTTGTGTATTGTGGATCGCATCAGACAGCAACGCAGGCCCTGGTGAAACGAGGATGGCCTCAGCCAGCAACGCAGGCCCTGGTGTGGTGAGTATGGCTTCACAGGGAGCACTGGACCTGGTGTAATGTGGATGGCATGAGCCAGCAACGCAGAACCTGGTGAAATGAGGATGGTATCAGCCAGCAGCACACGCCCTTGTGTGTTGAATATGGCCTCACAGGGAGCACTGGCCCTGGTGTAATTTGGATGGCATCAGCCATGACCATTGGTCCTGGTGAAATGTAGTTGGCGTCAGCCATGACCACAGGTCCTGGTGAAATGTGAATGTCCTCAGCCAGTAGCACAGGCCCTTTTGTGTTTTGGATCGCATCAGCCATCAACACAAGCCCTCTTGAAATGTGGATGGCATGAGCCAGCAACGCAGGCCCTTGGGTAATGTGGAAGGCTAGCAGCACTGGCCCTTGTGTAATGTGGATGGTATGAGCCAGCACCACAGGACCTGGTGTGGTGATGATGGCCTCACAGCAAGCACTATCCCTGGTGTAACTGGATGGCCTCATCCAACAACAGTGGCCCTGGTGAAATATGGATGGTATTAGCCAGCACCACAGGCCCTGGTGTAATGTGAATGTCCTCAGCCAGAAGCAGAGGCCCTTGTATATTTCGGATCGCATCAGCCAGCAACACAAGCCCTTGTGAAATGTGGTTGGTATCAACGAGTAGCACAGGCCCTGGTGTAATGTGGATGGCCTCAGCCAGCACCACAGGCCCTGGTTTGGTGATGATGGCATCACAGGAAGCACTGCCAGTAGTGTAATGATGCCATCCACATTAGGGCCTGTGATGGGGTAAAGATGGCCTCACAGGAAGCACAGGCCCTGGTGTAATATGGATGGTAGAAGCCAACATCACAGTCTCTGGTGTCATGTGGATGGTCTAAGCCAACAACAGTGGCCCTGGTGTAATTTGAATGGCTTCAGCCAGCAGCACAGGCCCTCGTGTGGTGAAGATTGCCTCAAAGGAAGCACTGTCCCTGGTGTGATGTGGATGGCCTCGGCAAACAACACTGGCCCTGGTGAAATGTCGATGGTATTGGCCAGCACAAAAAGGGCCTGCTGTAATGTAGATGGCATCAGCCAGTAGCACAGGCCCTTGAGTATTGTGAATGGCATCAACCAGCAACACAGGCCCTTGGGTAATGTGGAAGGCTAGCAGCACAGGCCCTTGTGTAATGTGGATGGTATCAGCCAGCACCACAGGCCCTGGTGTGGTGATGATGGTTTCACAGGAAGCACTGTCCCTGGTGTAATTTGGATGGCCTCATCCAACAACACTGGCCCTGGTGAAATGTGGATGGTATTGGCCAGCACCACAGGCCCTGGTGTAATGTGAATAGCCTTAGCCAACAACACTGGCCCTGGTGAAATGTGGATGGTATTGGCCAGAACCACAGGCCCTGGTGTAATGTGAATGTCCTCAGCCATGACCACAGGCCCTGATGAAATGTAGTTGGCCTCACTCATGACCATAGGCCCTGGTGAAATGTAAATGTCTTCAGCCAGTACCACAGGCCCTGGTGTAATGTGGATGGACTCATCCAGCAACACCACAGGCCCTGGTGAAATGTGGTTGTTTTCGGCCAGCAACACAGGCCCTTGGGTAATTTGGATGGCTAGCAGCACAGGCCCTGGTCTGGTGAAGATGGCCTCACAGGAATCCCTGGCCCTGGTGTATTTTCGATGGCATCAGCAAGCAGCACAGACCCTGGTCTAGTGAAGATGGCCTCACAGAAATCACAGGCCCTCGTGAAATATAGGTGGCCTCAGCCAGCAGCACAGGCCCTACTGCAATGTGAATGGCCTCAGCCAGCAACACAGTCCCTGGTGTAATGTTAATATCCTCATCGAACCCCATGGCCCCGGTGCAATGTGGATGGCCTCAGCCAACAACACTGGCCCTGGTGAAATGTGGATGGTATTGGCCAGAACCACAGGCCCTGGTGTAATGTGAATGTCCTCAGCCATGACCACAGGCCCTGATGAAATGTAGTTGGCCTCAGTCATGACCAAAGGCCCTGGTGTAATGTGGATGGCCTCAGCCAAAAATACAGGCCCTGGTGTGGTGAAGATGGCCTCACAGGAAGCACTGTCCCTGATGTAAAGTGTATGGCCTCATCCAACAACAGTGGCCCTGGTGAAATGTGGATGGTATTGGCCAGCACTACAGGCCATGTTGTAATGTTAATGTCCTAAGCCAGTAGCACAGGCCCATGTGTACTGTGGATCGCATCAGCCAGCAACACAAGCCCTGGAGAAATGTGGATGGTATCAACGAGTAGCACAGGCCCTGGTGTAATGTGGATGGCCTCATCCAGCAACACCACAGGCCCTGGTGAAATGTGGTTGTTTTCGGCCAGCAACACAGGCCCTTGGGTAATTTGGATGGCTAGCAGCACAGGCCCTGGTCTTGTGACGATGGCCTCACAGGAATCACTGGCCCTGGTGTATTTTTGATGGCATCAGCAAGCAGCACAGACCCTGGTCTAGTGAAGATGGCCTCACAGAAATCACTGGCCCTGGTGTATTGTGGATGGCATCAGCCATCAACACAGGCCCTCGTGAAATATAGGTGGCCTCAGCCAGCAGCACAGTCCCTGGTGCAATGTTAATGTCCTCATCCAACCCCGTGGCCCCGGTGCAATGTGGATGGCATAATCTAAATACACTGGCCCTTGTGAAATGTGGATGGTATTGGTGAGCACCACACACCCTGATGTAATGTGGATGGCCTTCGCTTACAACACTGGCCCTGGTGTAATGTGCATGATATCGGCCAGCATCAAAGGCCCTAATGTGGATGGCATCAACGAGTATCAAAGGCCCTGGTGGGGTAAAGATGGCCTCACAGGAAGCACAGGCCCTGGTGTAATGTGGATGGTAGAAGCCGGAATCACAGTCTCTGGTGTAACGTGGATGGCCTAAGCCAACAACAGTGGCCCTGCTGAAATGTGGATGGTATTGGCCAGCACCAGAGGCCCTGGTGTAATTTGAATGGATTCAGCCAGCAGCAAAGGCCCTCGTGTGGTGAAGATGGCCTCACAGGAAGAACTGTCCCCTGTGTAATGTGGATGGCCTCAGCAAACAACACTGGCCTTGGTGAAATGTGGATGGTATTGGCCAACACCACTGGCCCTGGTGTAATTGGGACGGCATCAGCGAGTAGCACAGGCCCTTGTGTAATGTGGATCACATCAGCCAGCAACACAGGCTCTGGTGAAATGTAGATGACCTCAGACAGCAGTGCAGGCCCTGCTGTCGTGAAGTTGGCTTTAAAGGGAGCACTAGCCCAGGTGCAATGTGGATGGCCTAAGCCAGCAATACAGGCCCTGGTGTGGTGACGATAGCCTCACAGGGAGCACATGCCGTGGTATAATGTGGATGGCCTCATCTACCAACACTGGCCCAGGTGAAATGTGGATGGTAATGGCCAGCACCACAGACCTTGGTGTAATGTGGATGGCCTTAGCCAACACCATTGGCCCTGGTGATATGTGGATGGTTTCAGCCAACAGCACAGTCCCTGGTGTGGTGAATATGGCCTCACGGGAAGCACTGGCCCTGGTGAAATGTCGCTGGTATTGGCGAGCACCACAGGCCCTGGTGTAATGTAGATGGCATCAGCCAGTAGCACAGGCCCTTGAGTATTGTGAATGGCATCAGCCAGCAACACCACTGGCCCTTGTGTAATGTGGATCGCATCAGCCAGTATCACAGGCCCTTCTGTGTTTTGGATGTCATGTGGATTGAATCAGCAAGTAGCACAGAATCTGGTAAAAATGTGGATGGTAACGGCCAAAACCAAAGGCCCTGGTTTAATGTGCATGGAATGCACGAGTAGCACAGGCCCTGTTGAAATTTAGTTGGTCTAAGCCAGCAACACATGCCCTTGTGTAAAGTGGATGGCATTAGCCAGAAGCACAGGCCCTGATGTGGTGATGATGACCGCACAGGAAGCACTGGATCTGGTGTAATGTGGATGGCATCAGGCAGTAGCACAGACCCTGGTCTGGTGAAGATGGTCTCAGACAGAAAGCACAGGCCCCGGTGTGGTGAAGACGGCCTCACAGGGAGCACTGGCCCTTGTGAAATGTGTTTGGTATCGGCAAGCATCACAAGGCACTGGTGCAATGTGGATGGCCTCAGCTAGCACCACAGGCCCTGGTGTGGTGATGATGGCGTAACAGGAAGCACTGGCAGTGGTGTAATGTGGATGGCATCAGCCAGCAACACAAGACCTTGTGAAATGTGGATGGTTTCCGACAGCACCACATGCACTGGTGTAATATGGATGGAATGAGCCAGCAACACGGGCCCTGGTGAAATGAGGATGGTATCAGCCAGAAGCACATGCCCTTGTGTGGTGAATATGGCGTCAAAGGGAGAACTGACCCTGGTGTAATGTGGATGGCATGAGCCAGTAACGCAGGCCCTGTTGAAATGAGGATGGTATCAGCCAGAAGCACAGGCCTTTGTATATTGTGGATGGGATCAGCCACAAACACAGTCCCTGGTGAAATGTAAATGTCCTCAGCCAGTAGAACAGGTAATGTGGATGGCCTTAGCCAACACCACTGGCCCTGGTGAAATGTGCATGATATCGGTTAGCACCACAGGCCGAGGTGTAATGTGGATGGCATCAACGAGCAAAAGAGGCCCTGGTGGGGTGAAGATGGCCTCACATGAAGCACTGTCCCTGGAGTAATGTGGATGGTAGAAGCCGGCATCACAGGCCGTGATGTAATGTGAATGTCCTCAGCCAGTTGCACAGGCCCTTGTGTACTGTAGATCGCATCAGCCAGCAACACAAGGCCCTGGTGTAATGTTGATGGAAGCACTGTCCCTGTTGTAATGCGGATGGCCTTATCCGACAACAGTCGCCCTGTTGAAATATCGATGGTATTGGTCATCACCACACACACTGGTGTAATGTGAATGGCCTTAGCCAACACCACTGGCCCTGGTGAAATGCGCATGGGATCGGTCAGCACCACAGGCCCAGGTGTAATGTGGATGGTATCAACAAGCAGTAGAGGCCCTGGTGGGGGCAAGATGGCCTCACAGGAAGCACTGTCCCTGGTGTAATGTGTATGGCCTCAGCCAACACCACTGGCCCTTTTGAAATGTGCATGATATCGGTCAGCACCACACACCCTGGTGTAATGTGAATGGCCTCAGCCCATGGCAAAGGCCCTTGTTTGGTGAAGATCACCTCACAGGAAGCACTCTCCCTGGTGTAAAATGTATGGCCTCAGCCAACTACAGTGGCCCTGGTGAAATGTGGATGGTATTGGCCAGCACAACTGGCCCTGGTGTAATGTGGATGGCCACAGCCATGACCACAGGCCCTGGTGAAATGTAAATGTCCTCAGCCAGTATCAAAGGCCCTTGTGTGTTGTGGATCGCATCAGCCATCAACACAAGCCCTGGTGAAATGTGGATGGTATCGAGCAGCACAGGCCCTGGTGAAATGTAGTTGGCCTCAGCCAGTATTACATGACCTGGTGTAATGTGGATGTGATTATCCAGCAACGCAGGCCCTGGTAAAATGAGTATGGCCTCAGCCAGCACCACACACCCTGGTGTAATGTGAATGGACTTAGCCAACATGACTGGCCCTGGAGAAATGTGCATGATATCGGTCAGCACCACAGGCCGAGGTGCAATGTAGATGACATCAGCTAGTAACGCAGGTTCTGGTCAAATTTACATGGCCTCAGAAAGCAGTACAGGCCCTGGTGTGGTGAAGATGGCCTCACAGGAAGCAGTGGCCCTGATGTAATGTGGATGGCATCAGCCAGAAGCACAGGCCCTGGTCTGGTGAAGATGGTCTCAGCCAGAAGCAGAGGCCTGGTGAAATGAGGATGGTATCAGTCAGCAGCACAAGCCCTTGTGTTGAATATGGCCTCACAGGGAACAGTGGCCCTGGTTCAATGTGGATGGCCTCAGCCAGCAACGCAGGCCCTGGTGTGGTGAAGATGGCCTCACAGGGAGCACTGGCCCTGGTGCAATGTGGATGGCATCAGCCAGTAGCACAGGCCTTTGTATATTGTGGATGGGATCAAACACCAACACTGGCCGTGGTGTAATGTTGATGGAATCAGCAAGCAAAGTAGGCTCTGGTGAACTGTAGATGGCCTCAGCTGGCAACATACACCCTGGTGAAATGTAGTTGGCCTCAGCCAGTAGCACAGGCCCTGTTGTGATGTTGATGGCATGAGTCAGCACCACAGAGACTTGTGTAATGTGAATGGCCTTAGCCAACACCACTGGCCCTGGTGTAATGTGGTTGGCCTCAGCCAGTAGTACAGAAACCTTGTATATTGTGGATCACATCAGAAAGCAACACAAGCCCTTGTGTGGTGATGATGGCCTCACAGGAAGCACTGGCAGTAGTGTAATGTGGATGGCCTAAGCCAACAACACTGGCACTGGTGAAATGTGGATGGTATTGGCCAGCACCAAAGGCCCAGGTGTAATGTGAATGTCCTAAGCCAAAACCACATGCCCTGGCGTAATGTGGATGGTATCAACGAATAGCACAGGCCCCGGTGTAATGTGGATGGCATGAGCAAGCAACGCAGGCCCTGGTGTGGTGAACATGGCCTCACAGGGAGCATTAGCCCTGGTGCAATGTGGATGGCCTCAGTCAGCAACGCAGGACCTGGTGTGGTGATGCTGGCCTCACAGGAAGCACTGGCAGTGGTGTAATGTGGATGGTCTCATCCGACAACACTGGCCCTGGTGTAATGTGGATGGTATCAGCCAGTAGCACAGGCCTTTGTATATTGTGGATGGGATCAGCCAACAATACAGGCCCTGGTGAAATGTACTTGGCCTCAGCCAAGACCACACACCCTGGTGTAATGTAAATGTCCTCAGCCAGTAGCAAAGGCCCTGGTGTAAAGTGTATGGTCTAAGCCAACAACAGTGGCCCTGGTGAAATGTGGATGGTATCAGCCAGTATCACAGGCACTTATGTTTTGTTGATGTCAGCAGCCATCAACCCAAGCCCTGGGGAAATGTGGATGGTTTCGGACATCACCACAGGCCCGGGGGTAATGTGGATGGCATCAACGACTAGCACAGGCCCTGGTGTAATGTAGTTGGCTTCCGCCAGTAGCATAGGCCCTGTTGTTACGTGGATGGCATAAGCCAGCAATGCAGGCCCTTGTGAAATGTGGATGGCCTCATCTAACAACACTGTCCCTGGTGAAATATGGATGGTATTGGTCAGCACCACTGGCCCTGGTGTAATGTGAATGGCATCAGCCAGTATCACAGGCCCTGGTGTAATGTGGATGGCCTCAGCCCACAGCCTGGTGTGGTGAAGATGGCTTCAATGGAAGCACTGTCCCTGATGTGAAGTGTGTGGCCTCAGCCAAAAACAGTGGCCCTGGTGAAATGTGGATGGCATCAACGAGCAGCAGAGGCCCTGGTGTGGTGAAGATGGCCTCACAGGAACCCCTGTCCCATGTGTAATGTGTATGGCCTCAGCCAACAACAGTCGCCCTGGTGAAATATGGATGGTATTGGTCAGCACCACAAATACCCTGGTGTAATGTGAATGGCCTTAGCCAGTAGCACAGGCCCTTGTGTATTGTGGATCGCATCAGACAGCAACGCAGGCCCTGGTGAAACGAGGATGGCCTCAGCCAGCAACGCAGGCCCTGGTGTGGTGAGTATGGCTTCACAGGGAGCACTGGACCTGGTGTAATGTGGATGGCATGAGCCAGCAACGCAGAACCTGGTGAAATGAGGATGGTATCAGCCAGCAGCACACGCCCTTGTGTGTTGAATATGGCCTCACAGGGAGCACTGGCCCTGGTGTAATTTGGATGGCATCAGCCATGACCATTGGTCCTGGTGAAATGTAGTTGGCGTCAGCCATGACCACAGGTCCTGGTGAAATGTGAATGTCCTCAGCCAGTAGCACAGGCCCTTTTGTGTTTTGGATCGCATCAGCCATCAACACAAGCCCTCTTGAAATGTGGATGGCATGAGCCAGCAACGCAGGCCCTTGGGTAATGTGGAAGGCTAGCAGCACTGGCCCTTGTGTAATGTGGATGGTATGAGCCAGCACCACAGGACCTGGTGTGGTGATGATGGCCTCACAGCAAGCACTATCCCTGGTGTAACTGGATGGCCTCATCCAACAACAGTGGCCCTGGTGAAATATGGATGGTATTAGCCAGCACCACAGGCCCTGGTGTAATGTGAATGTCCTCAGCCAGAAGCAGAGGCCCTTGTATATTTCGGATCGCATCAGCCAGCAACACAAGCCCTTGTGAAATGTGGTTGGTATCAACGAGTAGCACAGGCCCTGGTGTAATGTGGATGGCCTCAGCCAGCACCACAGGCCCTGGTTTGGTGATGATGGCATCACAGGAAGCACTGCCAGTAGTGTAATGATGCCATCCACATTAGGGCCTGTGATGGGGTAAAGATGGCCTCACAGGAAGCACAGGCCCTGGTGTAATATGGATGGTAGAAGCCAACATCACAGTCTCTGGTGTCATGTGGATGGTCTAAGCCAACAACAGTGGCCCTGGTGTAATTTGAATGGCTTCAGCCAGCAGCACAGGCCCTCGTGTGGTGAAGATTGCCTCAAAGGAAGCACTGTCCCTGGTGTGATGTGGATGGCCTCGGCAAACAACACTGGCCCTGGTGAAATGTCGATGGTATTGGCCAGCACAAAAAGGGCCTGCTGTAATGTAGATGGCATCAGCCAGTAGCACAGGCCCTTGAGTATTGTGAATGGCATCAACCAGCAACACAGGCCCTTGGGTAATGTGGAAGGCTAGCAGCACAGGCCCTTGTGTAATGTGGATGGTATCAGCCAGCACCACAGGCCCTGGTGTGGTGATGATGGTTTCACAGGAAGCACTGTCCCTGGTGTAATTTGGATGGCCTCATCCAACAACACTGGCCCTGGTGAAATGTGGATGGTATTGGCCAGCACCACAGGCCCTGGTGTAATGTGAATAGCCTTAGCCAACAACACTGGCCCTGGTGAAATGTGGATGGTATTGGCCAGAACCACAGGCCCTGGTGTAATGTGAATGTCCTCAGCCATGACCACAGGCCCTGATGAAATGTAGTTGGCCTCACTCATGACCATAGGCCCTGGTGAAATGTAAATGTCTTCAGCCAGTACCACAGGCCCTGGTGTAATGTGGATGGACTCATCCAGCAACACCACAGGCCCTGGTGAAATGTGGTTGTTTTCGGCCAGCAACACAGGCCCTTGGGTAATTTGGATGGCTAGCAGCACAGGCCCTGGTCTGGTGAAGATGGCCTCACAGGAATCCCTGGCCCTGGTGTATTTTCGATGGCATCAGCAAGCAGCACAGACCCTGGTCTAGTGAAGATGGCCTCACAGAAATCACAGGCCCTCGTGAAATATAGGTGGCCTCAGCCAGCAGCACAGGCCCTACTGCAATGTGAATGGCCTCAGCCAGCAACACAGTCCCTGGTGTAATGTTAATATCCTCATCGAACCCCATGGCCCCGGTGCAATGTGGATGGCCTCAGCCAACAACACTGGCCCTGGTGAAATGTGGATGGTATTGGCCAGAACCACAGGCCCTGGTGTAATGTGAATGTCCTCAGCCATGACCACAGGCCCTGATGAAATGTAGTTGGCCTCAGTCATGACCAAAGGCCCTGGTGTAATGTGGATGGCCTCAGCCAAAAATACAGGCCCTGGTGTGGTGAAGATGGCCTCACAGGAAGCACTGTCCCTGATGTAAAGTGTATGGCCTCATCCAACAACAGTGGCCCTGGTGAAATGTGGATGGTATTGGCCAGCACTACAGGCCATGTTGTAATGTTAATGTCCTAAGCCAGTAGCACAGGCCCATGTGTACTGTGGATCGCATCAGCCAGCAACACAAGCCCTGGAGAAATGTGGATGGTATCAACGAGTAGCACAGGCCCTGGTGTAATGTGGATGGCCTCATCCAGCAACACCACAGGCCCTGGTGAAATGTGGTTGTTTTCGGCCAGCAACACAGGCCCTTGGGTAATTTGGATGGCTAGCAGCACAGGCCCTGGTCTTGTGACGATGGCCTCACAGGAATCACTGGCCCTGGTGTATTTTTGATGGCATCAGCAAGCAGCACAGACCCTGGTCTAGTGAAGATGGCCTCACAGAAATCACTGGCCCTGGTGTATTGTGGATGGCATCAGCCATCAACACAGGCCCTCGTGAAATATAGGTGGCCTCAGCCAGCAGCACAGTCCCTGGTGCAATGTTAATGTCCTCATCCAACCCCGTGGCCCCGGTGCAATGTGGATGGCATAATCTAAATACACTGGCCCTTGTGAAATGTGGATGGTATTGGTGAGCACCACACACCCTGATGTAATGTGGATGGCCTTCGCTTACAACACTGGCCCTGGTGTAATGTGCATGATATCGGCCAGCATCAAAGGCCCTAATGTGGATGGCATCAACGAGTATCAAAGGCCCTGGTGGGGTAAAGATGGCCTCACAGGAAGCACAGGCCCTGGTGTAATGTGGATGGTAGAAGCCGGAATCACAGTCTCTGGTGTAACGTGGATGGCCTAAGCCAACAACAGTGGCCCTGCTGAAATGTGGATGGTATTGGCCAGCACCAGAGGCCCTGGTGTAATTTGAATGGATTCAGCCAGCAGCAAAGGCCCTCGTGTGGTGAAGATGGCCTCACAGGAAGAACTGTCCCCTGTGTAATGTGGATGGCCTCAGCAAACAACACTGGCCTTGGTGAAATGTGGATGGTATTGGCCAACACCACTGGCCCTGGTGTAATTGGGACGGCATCAGCGAGTAGCACAGGCCCTTGTGTAATGTGGATCACATCAGCCAGCAACACAGGCTCTGGTGAAATGTAGATGACCTCAGACAGCAGTGCAGGCCCTGCTGTCGTGAAGTTGGCTTTAAAGGGAGCACTAGCCCAGGTGCAATGTGGATGGCCTAAGCCAGCAATACAGGCCCTGGTGTGGTGACGATAGCCTCACAGGGAGCACATGCCGTGGTATAATGTGGATGGCCTCATCTACCAACACTGGCCCAGGTGAAATGTGGATGGTAATGGCCAGCACCACAGACCTTGGTGTAATGTGGATGGCCTTAGCCAACACCATTGGCCCTGGTGATATGTGGATGGTTTCAGCCAACAGCACAGTCCCTGGTGTGGTGAATATGGCCTCACGGGAAGCACTGGCCCTGGTGAAATGTCGCTGGTATTGGCGAGCACCACAGGCCCTGGTGTAATGTAGATGGCATCAGCCAGTAGCACAGGCCCTTGAGTATTGTGAATGGCATCAGCCAGCAACACCACTGGCCCTTGTGTAATGTGGATCGCATCAGCCAGTATCACAGGCCCTTCTGTGTTTTGGATGTCATGTGGATTGAATCAGCAAGTAGCACAGAATCTGGTAAAAATGTGGATGGTAACGGCCAAAACCAAAGGCCCTGGTTTAATGTGCATGGAATGCACGAGTAGCACAGGCCCTGTTGAAATTTAGTTGGTCTAAGCCAGCAACACATGCCCTTGTGTAAAGTGGATGGCATTAGCCAGAAGCACAGGCCCTGATGTGGTGATGATGACCGCACAGGAAGCACTGGATCTGGTGTAATGTGGATGGCATCAGGCAGTAGCACAGACCCTGGTCTGGTGAAGATGGTCTCAGACAGAAAGCACAGGCCCCGGTGTGGTGAAGACGGCCTCACAGGGAGCACTGGCCCTTGTGAAATGTGTTTGGTATCGGCAAGCATCACAAGGCACTGGTGCAATGTGGATGGCCTCAGCTAGCACCACAGGCCCTGGTGTGGTGATGATGGCGTAACAGGAAGCACTGGCAGTGGTGTAATGTGGATGGCATCAGCCAGCAACACAAGACCTTGTGAAATGTGGATGGTTTCCGACAGCACCACATGCACTGGTGTAATATGGATGGAATGAGCCAGCAACACGGGCCCTGGTGAAATGAGGATGGTATCAGCCAGAAGCACATGCCCTTGTGTGGTGAATATGGCGTCAAAGGGAGAACTGACCCTGGTGTAATGTGGATGGCATGAGCCAGTAACGCAGGCCCTGTTGAAATGAGGATGGTATCAGCCAGAAGCACAGGCCTTTGTATATTGTGGATGGGATCAGCCACAAACACAGTCCCTGGTGAAATGTAAATGTCCTCAGCCAGTAGAACAGGTAATGTGGATGGCCTTAGCCAACACCACTGGCCCTGGTGAAATGTGCATGATATCGGTTAGCACCACAGGCCGAGGTGTAATGTGGATGGCATCAACGAGCAAAAGAGGCCCTGGTGGGGTGAAGATGGCCTCACATGAAGCACTGTCCCTGGAGTAATGTGGATGGTAGAAGCCGGCATCACAGGCCGTGATGTAATGTGAATGTCCTCAGCCAGTTGCACAGGCCCTTGTGTACTGTAGATCGCATCAGCCAGCAACACAAGGCCCTGGTGTAATGTTGATGGAAGCACTGTCCCTGTTGTAATGCGGATGGCCTTATCCGACAACAGTCGCCCTGTTGAAATATCGATGGTATTGGTCATCACCACACACACTGGTGTAATGTGAATGGCCTTAGCCAACACCACTGGCCCTGGTGAAATGCGCATGGGATCGGTCAGCACCACAGGCCCAGGTGTAATGTGGATGGTATCAACAAGCAGTAGAGGCCCTGGTGGGGGCAAGATGGCCTCACAGGAAGCACTGTCCCTGGTGTAATGTGTATGGCCTCAGCCAACACCACTGGCCCTTTTGAAATGTGCATGATATCGGTCAGCACCACACACCCTGGTGTAATGTGAATGGCCTCAGCCCATGGCAAAGGCCCTTGTTTGGTGAAGATCACCTCACAGGAAGCACTCTCCCTGGTGTAAAATGTATGGCCTCAGCCAACTACAGTGGCCCTGGTGAAATGTGGATGGTATTGGCCAGCACAACTGGCCCTGGTGTAATGTGGATGGCCACAGCCATGACCACAGGCCCTGGTGAAATGTAAATGTCCTCAGCCAGTATCAAAGGCCCTTGTGTGTTGTGGATCGCATCAGCCATCAACACAAGCCCTGGTGAAATGTGGATGGTATCGAGCAGCACAGGCCCTGGTGAAATGTAGTTGGCCTCAGCCAGTATTACATGACCTGGTGTAATGTGGATGTGATTATCCAGCAACGCAGGCCCTGGTAAAATGAGTATGGCCTCAGCCAGCACCACACACCCTGGTGTAATGTGAATGGACTTAGCCAACATGACTGGCCCTGGAGAAATGTGCATGATATCGGTCAGCACCACAGGCCGAGGTGCAATGTAGATGACATCAGCTAGTAACGCAGGTTCTGGTCAAATTTACATGGCCTCAGAAAGCAGTACAGGCCCTGGTGTGGTGAAGATGGCCTCACAGGAAGCAGTGGCCCTGATGTAATGTGGATGGCATCAGCCAGAAGCACAGGCCCTGGTCTGGTGAAGATGGTCTCAGCCAGAAGCAGAGGCCTGGTGAAATGAGGATGGTATCAGTCAGCAGCACAAGCCCTTGTGTTGAATATGGCCTCACAGGGAACAGTGGCCCTGGTTCAATGTGGATGGCCTCAGCCAGCAACGCAGGCCCTGGTGTGGTGAAGATGGCCTCACAGGGAGCACTGGCCCTGGTGCAATGTGGATGGCATCAGCCAGTAGCACAGGCCTTTGTATATTGTGGATGGGATCAAACACCAACACTGGCCGTGGTGTAATGTTGATGGAATCAGCAAGCAAAGTAGGCTCTGGTGAACTGTAGATGGCCTCAGCTGGCAACATACACCCTGGTGAAATGTAGTTGGCCTCAGCCAGTAGCACAGGCCCTGTTGTGATGTTGATGGCATGAGTCAGCACCACAGAGACTTGTGTAATGTGAATGGCCTTAGCCAACACCACTGGCCCTGGTGTAATGTGGTTGGCCTCAGCCAGTAGTACAGAAACCTTGTATATTGTGGATCACATCAGAAAGCAACACAAGCCCTTGTGTGGTGATGATGGCCTCACAGGAAGCACTGGCAGTAGTGTAATGTGGATGGCCTAAGCCAACAACACTGGCACTGGTGAAATGTGGATGGTATTGGCCAGCACCAAAGGCCCAGGTGTAATGTGAATGTCCTAAGCCAAAACCACATGCCCTGGCGTAATGTGGATGGTATCAACGAATAGCACAGGCCCCGGTGTAATGTGGATGGCATGAGCAAGCAACGCAGGCCCTGGTGTGGTGAACATGGCCTCACAGGGAGCATTAGCCCTGGTGCAATGTGGATGGCCTCAGTCAGCAACGCAGGACCTGGTGTGGTGATGCTGGCCTCACAGGAAGCACTGGCAGTGGTGTAATGTGGATGGTCTCATCCGACAACACTGGCCCTGGTGTAATGTGGATGGTATCAGCCAGTAGCACAGGCCTTTGTATATTGTGGATGGGATCAGCCAACAATACAGGCCCTGGTGAAATGTACTTGGCCTCAGCCAAGACCACACACCCTGGTGTAATGTAAATGTCCTCAGCCAGTAGCAAAGGCCCTGGTGTAAAGTGTATGGTCTAAGCCAACAACAGTGGCCCTGGTGAAATGTGGATGGTATCAGCCAGTATCACAGGCACTTATGTTTTGTTGATGTCAGCAGCCATCAACCCAAGCCCTGGGGAAATGTGGATGGTTTCGGACATCACCACAGGCCCGGGGGTAATGTGGATGGCATCAACGACTAGCACAGGCCCTGGTGTAATGTAGTTGGCTTCCGCCAGTAGCATAGGCCCTGTTGTTACGTGGATGGCATAAGCCAGCAATGCAGGCCCTTGTGAAATGTGGATGGCCTCATCTAACAACACTGTCCCTGGTGAAATATGGATGGTATTGGTCAGCACCACTGGCCCTGGTGTAATGTGAATGGCATCAGCCAGTATCACAGGCCCTGGTGTAATGTGGATGGCCTCAGCCCACAGCCTGGTGTGGTGAAGATGGCTTCAATGGAAGCACTGTCCCTGATGTGAAGTGTGTGGCCTCAGCCAAAAACAGTGGCCCTGGTGAAATGTGGATGGCATCAACGAGCAGCAGAGGCCCTGGTGTGGTGAAGATGGCCTCACAGGAACCCCTGTCCCATGTGTAATGTGTATGGCCTCAGCCAACAACAGTCGCCCTGGTGAAATATGGATGGTATTGGTCAGCACCACAAATACCCTGGTGTAATGTGAATGGCCTTAGCCAGTAGCACAGGCCCTTGTGTATTGTGGATCGCATCAGACAGCAACGCAGGCCCTGGTGAAACGAGGATGGCCTCAGCCAGCAACGCAGGCCCTGGTGTGGTGAGTATGGCTTCACAGGGAGCACTGGACCTGGTGTAATGTGGATGGCATGAGCCAGCAACGCAGAACCTGGTGAAATGAGGATGGTATCAGCCAGCAGCACACGCCCTTGTGTGTTGAATATGGCCTCACAGGGAGCACTGGCCCTGGTGTAATTTGGATGGCATCAGCCATGACCATTGGTCCTGGTGAAATGTAGTTGGCGTCAGCCATGACCACAGGTCCTGGTGAAATGTGAATGTCCTCAGCCAGTAGCACAGGCCCTTTTGTGTTTTGGATCGCATCAGCCATCAACACAAGCCCTCTTGAAATGTGGATGGCATGAGCCAGCAACGCAGGCCCTTGGGTAATGTGGAAGGCTAGCAGCACTGGCCCTTGTGTAATGTGGATGGTATGAGCCAGCACCACAGGACCTGGTGTGGTGATGATGGCCTCACAGCAAGCACTATCCCTGGTGTAACTGGATGGCCTCATCCAACAACAGTGGCCCTGGTGAAATATGGATGGTATTAGCCAGCACCACAGGCCCTGGTGTAATGTGAATGTCCTCAGCCAGAAGCAGAGGCCCTTGTATATTTCGGATCGCATCAGCCAGCAACACAAGCCCTTGTGAAATGTGGTTGGTATCAACGAGTAGCACAGGCCCTGGTGTAATGTGGATGGCCTCAGCCAGCACCACAGGCCCTGGTTTGGTGATGATGGCATCACAGGAAGCACTGCCAGTAGTGTAATGATGCCATCCACATTAGGGCCTGTGATGGGGTAAAGATGGCCTCACAGGAAGCACAGGCCCTGGTGTAATATGGATGGTAGAAGCCAACATCACAGTCTCTGGTGTCATGTGGATGGTCTAAGCCAACAACAGTGGCCCTGGTGTAATTTGAATGGCTTCAGCCAGCAGCACAGGCCCTCGTGTGGTGAAGATTGCCTCAAAGGAAGCACTGTCCCTGGTGTGATGTGGATGGCCTCGGCAAACAACACTGGCCCTGGTGAAATGTCGATGGTATTGGCCAGCACAAAAAGGGCCTGCTGTAATGTAGATGGCATCAGCCAGTAGCACAGGCCCTTGAGTATTGTGAATGGCATCAACCAGCAACACAGGCCCTTGGGTAATGTGGAAGGCTAGCAGCACAGGCCCTTGTGTAATGTGGATGGTATCAGCCAGCACCACAGGCCCTGGTGTGGTGATGATGGTTTCACAGGAAGCACTGTCCCTGGTGTAATTTGGATGGCCTCATCCAACAACACTGGCCCTGGTGAAATGTGGATGGTATTGGCCAGCACCACAGGCCCTGGTGTAATGTGAATAGCCTTAGCCAACAACACTGGCCCTGGTGAAATGTGGATGGTATTGGCCAGAACCACAGGCCCTGGTGTAATGTGAATGTCCTCAGCCATGACCACAGGCCCTGATGAAATGTAGTTGGCCTCACTCATGACCATAGGCCCTGGTGAAATGTAAATGTCTTCAGCCAGTACCACAGGCCCTGGTGTAATGTGGATGGACTCATCCAGCAACACCACAGGCCCTGGTGAAATGTGGTTGTTTTCGGCCAGCAACACAGGCCCTTGGGTAATTTGGATGGCTAGCAGCACAGGCCCTGGTCTGGTGAAGATGGCCTCACAGGAATCCCTGGCCCTGGTGTATTTTCGATGGCATCAGCAAGCAGCACAGACCCTGGTCTAGTGAAGATGGCCTCACAGAAATCACAGGCCCTCGTGAAATATAGGTGGCCTCAGCCAGCAGCACAGGCCCTACTGCAATGTGAATGGCCTCAGCCAGCAACACAGTCCCTGGTGTAATGTTAATGTCCTCATCGAACCCCATGGCCCCGGTGCAATGTGGATGGCCTCAGCCAACAACACTGGCCCTGGTGAAATGTGGATGGTATTGGCCAGAACCACAGGCCCTGGTGTAATGTGAATGTCCTCAGCCATGACCACAGGCCCTGATGAAATGTAGTTGGCCTCAGTCATGACCAAAGGCCCTGGTGTAATGTGGATGGCCTCAGCCAAAAATACAGGCCCTGGTGTGGTGAAGATGGCCTCACAGGAAGCACTGTCCCTGATGTAAAGTGTATGGCCTCATCCAACAACAGTGGCCCTGGTGAAATGTGGATGGTATTGGCCAGCACTACAGGCCATGTTGTAATGTTAATGTCCTAAGCCAGTAGCACAGGCCCATGTGTACTGTGGATCGCATCAGCCAGCAACACAAGCCCTGGAGAAATGTGGATGGTATCAACGAGTAGCACAGGCCCTGGTGTAATGTGGATGGCCTCATCCAGCAACACCACAGGCCCTGGTGAAATGTGGTTGTTTTCGGCCAGCAACACAGGCCCTTGGGTAATTTGGATGGCTAGCAGCACAGGCCCTGGTCTTGTGACGATGGCCTCACAGGAATCACTGGCCCTGGTGTATTTTTGATGGCATCAGCAAGCAGCACAGACCCTGGTCTAGTGAAGATGGCCTCACAGAAATCACTGGCCCTGGTGTATTGTGGATGGCATCAGCCATCAACACAGGCCCTCGTGAAATATAGGTGGCCTCAGCCAGCAGCACAGTCCCTGGTGCAATGTTAATGTCCTCATCCAACCCCGTGGCCCCGGTGCAATGTGGATGGCATAATCTAAATACACTGGCCCTTGTGAAATATGGATGGTATTGGTGAGCACCACACACCCTGATGTAATGTGGATGGCCTTCGCTTACAACACTGGCCCTGGTGTAATGTGCATGATATCGGCCAGCATCAAAGGTCCTAATGTGGATGGCATCAACGAGTATCAAAGGCCCTGGTGGGGTAAAGATGACCTCACAGGAAGCACTGGCCCTGGTGTAATGTGGATGGTAGAAGCCGGAATCACAGTCTCTGGTGTAACGTGGATGGCCTAAGCCAACAACAGTGGCCCTGCTGAAATGTGGATGGTATTGGCCAGCACCAGAGGCCCTGGTGTAATTTGAATGGATTCAGCCAGCAGCAAAGGCCCTCGTGTGGTGAAGATGGCCTCACAGGAAGAACTGTCCCCTGTGTAATGTGGATGGCCTCAGCAAACAACACTGGCCTTGGTGAAATGTGGATGGTATTGGCCAACACCACTGGCCCTGGTGTAATTGGGACGGCATCAGCGAGTAGCACAGGCCCTTGTGTAATGTGGATCACATCAGCCAGCAACACAGGCTCTGGTGAAATGTAGATGACCTCAGACAGCAGTGCAGGCCCTGCTGTCGTGAAGTTGGCTTTAAAGGGAGCACTAGCCCAGGTGCAATGTGGATGGCCTAAGCCAGCAATACAGGCCCTGGTGTGGTGACGATAGCCTCACAGGGAGCACATGCCGTGGTATAATGTGGATGGCCTCATCTACCAACACTGGCCCAGGTGAAATGTGGATGGTAATGGCCAGCACCACAGACCTTGGTGTAATGTGGATGGCCTTAGCCAACACCATTGGCCCTGGTGATATGTGGATGGTTTCAGCCAACAGCACAGTCCCTGGTGTGGTGAATATGGCCTCACGGGAAGCACTGGCCCTGGTGAAATGTCGCTGGTATTGGCGAGCACCACAGGCCCTGGTGTAATGTAGATGGCATCAGCCAGTAGCACAGGCCCTTGAGTATTGTGAATGGCATCAGCCAGCAACACCACTGGCCCTTGTGTAATGTGGATCGCATCAGCCAGTATCACAGGCCCTTCTGTGTTTTGGATGTCATGTGGATTGAATCAGCAAGTAGCACAGAATCTGGTAAAAATGTGGATGGTAACGGCCAAAACCAAAGGCCCTGGTTTAATGTGCATGGAATGCACGAGTAGCACAGGCCCTGTTGAAATTTAGTTGGTCTAAGCCAGCAACACATGCCCTTGTGTAAAGTGGATGGCATTAGCCAGAAGCACAGGCCCTGATGTGGTGATGATGACCGCACAGGAAGCACTGGATCTGGTGTAATGTGGATGGCATCAGGCAGTAGCACAGACCCTGGTCTGGTGAAGATGGTCTCAGACAGAAAGCACAGGCCCCGGTGTGGTGAAGACGGCCTCACAGGGAGCACTGGCCCTTGTGAAATGTGTTTGGTATCGGCAAGCATCACAAGGCACTGGTGCAATGTGGATGGCCTCAGCTAGCACCACAGGCCCTGGTGTGGTGATGATGGCGTAACAGGAAGCACTGGCAGTGGTGTAATGTGGATGGCATCAGCCAGCAACACAAGACCTTGTGAAATGTGGATGGTTTCCGACAGCACCACATGCACTGGTGTAATATGGATGGAATGAGCCAGCAACACGGGCCCTGGTGAAATGAGGATGGTATCAGCCAGAAGCACATGCCCTTGTGTGGTGAATATGGCGTCAAAGGGAGAACTGACCGTGGTGTAATGTGGATGGCATGAGCCAGAAGCACAGGCCTTTGTATATTGTGGATGGGATCAGCCACAAACACAGTCCCTGGTGAAATGTAAATGTCCTCAGCCAGTAGAACAGGTAATGTGGATGGCCTTAGCCAACACCACTGGCCCTGGTGAAATGTGCATGATATCGGTTAGCACCACAGGCCGAGGTGTAATGTGGATGGCATCAACGAGCAAAAGAGGCCCTGGTGGGGTGAAGATGGCCTCACATGAAGCACTGTCCCTGGAGTAATGTGGATGGTAGAAGCCGGCATCACAGGCCGTGATGTAATGTGAATGTCCTCAGCCAGTTGCACAGGCCCTTGTGTACTGTAGATCGCATCAGCCAGCAACACAAGGCCCTGGTGTAATGTTGATGGAAGCACTGTCCCTGTTGTAATGCGGATGGCCTCATCCGACAACAGTCGCCCTGTTGAAATATCGATGGTATTGGTCATAACCACACACACTGGTGTAATGTGAATGGCCTTAGCCAACACCACTGGCCCTGGTGAAATGCGCATGGGATCGGTCAGCACCACAGGCCCAGGTGTAATGTGGATGGTATCAACGAGCAGTAGAGGCCCTGGTGGGGGGAAGATGGCCTCACAGGAAGCACTGTCCCTGGTGTAATGTGTATGGCCTCAGCCAGCACCACTGGCCCTTTTGAAATGTGCATGATATCGGTCAGCACCACACACCCTGGTGTAATGTGAATGGCCTCAGCCCAAAAACAGGTTTTGCAGCTGTTTGAGCTAAGATTTTCAAGTTATTCACATAATGAAAACCTATGCTTTGTTTCGTGCGAGTTCCCCATTCAAATGCATGTAATAGTCAGAAACGCACTGTTTTGCCAAAATAAAGCGTTTTTGTAAAACTTCATATAAATAGGTGTAACTTTTGATAGAAGACTCAGACACACATATTTATGGCTTTATGTTATAGAATTCAATATCCCCCTGCAGGGCAAACAAGTTTTGCAGCTGTTTGAGCTAAGATTTTCAAGTTATTCACATAATGAAAACCTTTACTTTGTTTCGGGCGAGTTCCCCTTTCAAATGAATGGAAATCGCCCGAAACGCACTGTATTGACGAAATAAAAAGTTTTTGTACAACTTCATATAAATAGCTGTAACTTTTGATAGAAGACTCAGACACACATATGTATGGCTTTCTCTTATAATATTCAATATCCCCGTGCTGGGCAACCAGGTTTTGCAGCTGTTTGAGATAAGATTTTCAAGTTATTCACATAATGAAAACCTATATTTTGTTTCGGGCGAGTTCCCCATTCAAATGCATGTAATCGTCAGAAACGCACTGTCTTGCCAAAATAAAGCGTTTTTGTACAACTTCATATAAATAGGTGTAAGTTTTGATAGAAGACTCAGACACACATATGTATGGCTTTCTCTTATAATATTCAATATCCCCGTGCTGGGCAAACAAGTTTTGCAGCTGTTTGAGCTAAGATTTTCAAGTTATTCACATAATGAAAACCTATACTTTGTTTCGGGCGAGTTCCCCATTGAAATGAATGGAAAACGCTCGAAACGCACTGTCTTGGCGAAATAAAGCGTTTTTGTACAAGTTCATATAAATAGCTGTAACTTTTGATAGAAGACTTGGATACACATGTTTATGGCTTTATCTTATAGAACTCAAGGTCCCCGTGCTGGGAATATAGGTTTTGTTGCTGTTTGAGATAAGATTTTCAAGTTATTCACATAATGAAAACCTATACTTTGTTTCGGGCGAGTTCCCCATTCAAATGCATGTAATCGTCAGAAACGCACTGTCTTGCCAAAATAAAGCGTTTTTGTACAACTTCATATAAATAGGTGTAAGTTTTGATAGAAGACTCAGACACACATATGTATGGCTTTCTCTTATAATATTCAATATCCCCGTGCTGGGCAAACAGGTTTTGCAGCATTTTGAGCTAAGATGTTAAAGTTATTCACATAATGAAAACCTATACTTTGTTTCGGGCAAGTTCACCATTCAAATGCATGTAATCGTCAGAAAAGTACTGTCTTGGCGAAAGAAAGCGTTTTTGTAGAACTTCATATATATAGCTGTAACTTTTGATAGGAGACTCGGATACACATGTTTATGGCTTTATCTTATAGAACTCAAGGTCCCCGTGCTGGGAAAACAGGTTTTGCAGCTGTTTGAGGTAAGATTTCTAAGTTATTCACAAAATGAAAACTACTTTGTATCGGGCGAGAAACCCATTCAAATGCATGTAATCGTCAGAAACGCACTGTCTTGGCGAAATAAAGCGTTTTTGCACAAGTTCATATAAATCGGTGTAACGTTTGATAGAAGACTCAGAAATACATATTTATGGCTTTTTCTTACAGAATTCAATATCCCCGTGCTGGGCAAGAAGGTGTTGCTGCTATTTGAGCTAAGATTTTCAATTTATTCACATAATGAAAACCTATACTTTGTGTCGGGCGAGAACACCATTCAAATGCATGTAATAGCGAGAAAAGCACCAACGTTTTTCATGGTCTTCATAAAGACAGCTGTAACTTTTGAGAGAAGACTCAGAAATACATATTTATGGCTTTATCTTATAGAATTCAATATCCCCGTGCTGGGCAAACAATTTTTGCAGCTGTGTGAGCTAAGATGTTAAAGTTATTCACATAATGAAAACCTAGACTTTGTGTCGGACGAGAACTCCATTCAAATGCATGTAATAGAGAGAAACGCACTAACGTGGTGAAATAAAGCGTTTTTAATGGTCTTCATAAAGACAGCTGTAACTTTTGATAGAAGACTCAGAAATACATGTTTATGGCTTCATCTTATAAAATTCAATTTCCCCGTGCTGGGCAAACAGGTTTTGCAGCTGTTTGAGCTAAGATTTTCAAGTTATTCACAAAATGAAAACTACTTTGTGTCGGGCGAGAACTCCATTCAAATGCATGTAACAGCGAGAAACGCACTAAAGTAGTGAAATAAAGCGTTTTTCATGGTCTTTATAAAGACAGCTGTAACTTTTGATAGAAGACTCAGAAATACATATTTATGGCTTTATCTTATAGAATTCAATATCCCCGTGCTGGGCAAGAAGGTTTTGCAGCTGTTTGAGCTAAGATTTTCAGTTTATTCACATAATGAAAACCTATACTTTGTTTCGTGCGAGAACTCCATTCAAATGCATGTAATAGCGAGAAGCGCACTGTCTTGGCGAAATAAAGCGTTTTTGCACAACTTCGTATAAATCGGTGTAACTTTTGATAGACGACTCAGACACACATGTTTATGGCTTCATCTTATAGAATTCAATATCCCCGTGCTGGGCAAACAGGTTTTGCAGCTGTTTGAGCTAAGATTTCCAAGTTATTCACATAATGAAAACCTATACTTTGTGTCGGGCGAGTTCCCCATTCAAATGCATGTAATCGTCAGAAAAGTACTGTCTTGGCGAAAGAAAGCGTTTTTGTATAACTTCATATAAATAGCTGTAACTTTTGATAGGAGACTCGGATACACATGTTTATGGCTTTATCTTATAGAATTCAATATCCCCGTGCTGGGCAAACAGGTTTTGCAGCTGTTTGAGCTAAGATTTCCAAGTTATTCACAAAATGAAAACTACTTTGTATCGGGCGAGAACCCCATTCAAATGCATGATTTTCAAGTTATTCACATTATGAAAACCTATACTTTCTTTCGGGCGAGTTTCCCATTCAAATGCATGTAACAGTGAGAAACGCACTGTCTTGGCGAAATTAAGCGTTTTTGTACAACTTCATATAAATAGCTGTAACTTTTGATAGAAAACTCGGATACACATGTTTATGGCTTTATCTTATAGAATTCAATATCCCCGTGCTGGGCAAAAAGGTTTTGCAGCTGTTTGAGCTAAGATTTTCAATTTATTCACACAATGAAAACCTATACTTTGTTTCGTGCGAGTTCCCCATTCAAATGCATGTAATCGTCAGAAACGCACTGTCTTGGCGAAATAAAGCGTTTTTGCACAACTTCATATAAATCGGTGTAACTTTTGATAGACGACTCAGACACACATGTTTATGGCTTCATCTTATAGAATTCAATATCCCCGTGTTGAGCAAACAGGTTTTGCTGCTGTTTGAGCTAAGATTTCCAAGTTATTCACATAATGAAAACCTATACTTTGTGTCGGGCGAGAACACGATTCAAATGCATGTAATAGCGAGAAACGCACTGTCTTGGCGAAAGAAAGCTTTTTTGTACAACTTCATCAAGACAGCTGTAGCTTTTGTTAGAAGACTCAGAAATACATATTTATGGCTTTATCTTATAGAATTCAATATCCCCGTGCTGGTCAAAAAGGTTTTGCAGCTGTTTGAGCTAAGATTTTCAATTTATTCACATAATGAAAACCTATACTTTGTTTTGTGCGAGTTCCCCATTCAAATGCATGTAATCGTCAGAAACGCACTGTCTTGGCGAAAGAAAGCGTTTTTGCACAACTTCATATAAATCGGTGTAACTTTTGATAGACGACTCAGACACACATGTTTATGAATTCATCTTATACAATTCAATTTCCCCGTGCTGGGCAAAAAGGTTTTGCAGCTGTTTGAGCTAAGATTTCCAAGTTATTCACATAATGAAAATCTATACTTTGTTTCGTGCGAGTTCCCCATTCAAATGCATGTAATAGCGAGAAACGCACTGTCTTGGCAAAATAAAGCGTTTTTGCACAACTTCATATAAATAGCTGTAACTTTTGATAGACGACTCAGACAAACATGTTTATGGCTTCATCTTATAGAATTCAATATCCCCGTGCTGGGCAAAAAGGTTTTGCAGCTGTTTGAGCTAAGATTTTCAATTTATTCACATAATGAAAACCTATACTTTGTGTCGGGCGAGAACTCCATTCAAATGCATGTAATAGCGAGAAACGCACTAAAGTAGTGAAATATAGCGTTTTTCATGGTCTTTATAAAGACAGCTGTAACTTTTGATAGAAGACTCAGAAACACATGTTTATGGCTTTATCTTATAGAATTCAATATCCCCGTGCTAGGCAAAAAGGTTTTGCAGCTGTTTGAGCTAAGATTTTCAATTTATTCACATAATGAAAACCTATACTTTGTTTCGTGCGAGTTCCCCATTCAAATGCATGTAATCGTCAGAAACGCACTGTCTTGGCGAAAGAAAGCGTTTTTGCACAACTTCATATAAATCGGTGTAACTTTTGATAGGCGACTCAGACACACATGTTTATGGCTTCATCTTATAGAATTTAATTTCCCCGTGGTGGGCAAACAGGTTTTGCAGCTGTTTGAGCTAAGATTTTCAAGTTATTCACAAAATGAAAACTACTTTGTGTCGGGCGAGAACTCCATTCAAATGCATGTAATAGCGAGAAACGCACTAAAGTGGTGAAATAAAGCGTTTTTCATGGTCTTCACAGCTGTAACTTTTGATAGAAGATTCAGACTCACATGTTTATGGCTTCATCTTATAGAATTCAATATCCCCGTGTTGAGCAAACAGGTTTTGCAGCTGTTTGAGCTAAGATTTCCAAGTTATTCACATAATGAAAATCTATACTTTGTTTCGTGCGAGTTCCCCATTCAAATGCATGTAATAGCGAGAAACGCACTGTCTTGGCAAAATAAAGCGTTTTTGCACAACTTCATATAAATAGCTGTAACTTTTGATAGACGACTCAGACAAACATGTTTATGGCTTCATCTTATAGAATTCAATATCCCCGTGCTGGGCAAAAAGGTTTTGCAGCTGTTTGAGCTAAGATTTTCAATTTATTCACATAATGAAAACCTATACTTTGTGTCGGGCGAGAACTCCATTCAAATGCATGTAATAGCGAGAAACGCACTAAAGTAGTGAAATATAGCGTTTTTCATGGTCTTTATAAAGACAGCTGTAACTTTTGATAGAAGACTCAGAAACACATGTTTATGGCTTTATCTTATAGAATTCAATATCCCCGTGCTAGGCAAAAAGGTTTTGCAGCTGTTTGAGCTAAGATTTTCAATTTATTCACATAATGAAAACCTATACTTTGTTTCGTGCGAGTTCCCCATTCAAATGCATGTAATCGTCAGAAACGCACTGTCTTGGCGAAAGAAAGCGTTTTTGCACAACTTCATATAAATCGGTGTAACTTTTGATAGGCGACTCAGACACACATGTTTATGGCTTCATCTTATAGAATTTAATTTCCCCGTGGTGGGCAAACAGGTTTTGCAGCTGTTTGAGCTAAGATTTTCAAGTTATTCACAAAATGAAAACTACTTTGTGTCGGGCGAGAACTCCATTCAAATGCATGTAATAGCGAGAAACGCACTAAAGTGGTGAAATAAAGCGTTTTTCATGGTCTTCACAGCTGTAACTTTTGATAGAAGATTCAGACTCACATGTTTATGGCTTCATCTTATAGAATTCAATATCCCCGTGTTGAGCAAACAGGTTTTGCAGCTGTTTGAGCTAAGATTTCCAAGTTATTCACATAATGAAAACCTATACTTTGTGTCGGGCGAGAACACCATTCAAATGCATGTAATAGCGAGAAAAGCACTGTCTTGGCGAAAGAAAGCTTTTTTGTACAACTTCCTAAAGACAGCTGTAGCTTTTGTTAGAAGACTCAGAAATACATATTTATGACTTTATCTTATAGAATTCAATATCCCCGTGCTGGTCAAAAAGGTTTTGCAGCTGTTTGAGCTAAGATTTTCAATTTATTCACATAATGAAAACCTATACTTTGTTTTGTGCGAGTTCCCCATTCAAATGCATGTAATCGTCAGAAACGCACTGTCTTGGCGAAAGAAAGCGTTTTTGCACAACTTCATATAAATCGGTGTAACTTTTGATAGACGACTCAGACACACATGTTTATGACTTCATCTTATACAATTCAATTTCCCCGTGCTGGGCAAAAAGGTTTTGCAGCTGTTTGAGCTAAGATTTCCAAGTTATTCACATAATGAAAACCTATCCTACTTTGTTTCGGGCGAGTTCCTTATTCAAATGCATGTAATAGCGAGAAACGCACTGTCTTGGCGAAAGAAAGCTTTTTTGTACAACTTTATAAAGACAGCTGTAGCTTTTGATAGACGACTCAGACACACATGTTTATGACTTCATCTTATACAATTCAATTTCCCCGTGCTGGGCAAAAAGGTTTTGCAGATGTTTCAGCTAAGATGTTAAAGTTATTCACATAATGAAAATCTATACTTTGTTTCGTGCGAGTTCCCCATTCAAATGCATGTAATAGTCAGAAACGCACTGTCTTGGCGAAAGAAAGCGTTTTTGTACAACTTCATATAAATAGCTGTAACTTTTGATAGACGACTCAGACACACGTGTTTATGGCTTCATCTTATAGAATTCAATTTGCCCCTGCTGGGCAAACAGGTTTTGCAGCTGTTTGAGCTAAGATTTTCAAGTTATTCACAAAATGAAAACTACTTTGTGTCGGGCGAGAACTCCATTCAAATGCATGTAATAGCGAGAAACGCACTGTGTTGGCGAAATAAAGCGTTTTTGTACAACTTCATATAAATCGGTGTAACTTTTGATAGACGACTCAGACACACATGTTTATGGCTTCATCTTATAGAATTCAATTTCCCCGTGCTGGGAAAACAGGTTTTGCAGCTGTTTGAGCTAAGATGTTAAAGTTATTCACATAATGAAAACTACTTTGTGTCGGGCGAGAACTCCATTCAAATGCATGTAATAGCGAGAAACGCACTAAAGTGGTGAAATCAAGCGTTTTTCATGGTCTTCATAAAGACAGCTGTAACTTTTGATAGAAGATTCAGACTCACATATTTATGGCTTTATCTTATAGAATTCAATATCCCCGTGCTGGGAAAACAGGTTTTGCAGCTGTTTGAGCTAAGATTTTCAAGTTATTCACAAAATGAAAACTACTTTGTGTCGGGCGAGAACTCCATTCAAATGCATGTAATAGCGAGAAACGCACTAAAGTATTGAAATAAAGCGTTTTTCGTGGTCTTTATAAAGACAGCTGTAACTTTTGATAGAAGACTCAGAAATACATATTTATGGCTTTATCTTATAGAATTCAATATCCCCGTGCTGGGCAAGAAGGTTTTGCAGCTGTTTGAGCTAAGATTTTCAATTTATTCACATAATGAAAACCTCTACTTTGTTTCGTGCGAGTTCCCCATTCAAATGCATGTAATCGTCAGAAACGCACTGTCTTGGCGAAATAAAGCGTTTTTGTACAACTTCATATATATAGCTGTAACTTTTGATAGAAGATTCAGACTCACATTGCTTTATCTTATAGAATTCAATATCCCCGTGCTGGGCGAACAGGTTTTGCAGCTGTTTGAGCTAAGATTTCCAAGTTATTCACATAATGAAAACCTATACTTTGTTTCGGTCGAGTTCCCCATTCAAATGCATGTAATAGTCAGAAACGCACTGTCTTGGCGAAAGAAAGCGTTTTTCTACAACTTCGTATAAATCGGTGTAACTTTTGATGGACGACTAAGACACACATGTTTATGGCTTCATCTTATAGAATTCAATTTCCCCGTGCTGGGCAAACAGGTTTTGCAGCTGTTTGAGCTAAGATTTTCAAGTTATTCACATAATGAAAACTTTTATTTTGTGTCGGGCGAGAACTCCATTCAAATGCATGTAACAGTCAGAAACGTGGTGAGACAAAGCGTTCTTCATCAACTTCAACTCTAGTTAAAGACAGCATGGGACCAAATGCATGTAACCAGCCTGCAGCCGAGTTCGCAGCTGAGTGTGAAGCAGCGGGATTGAGAATCAGCACCTCCAAATCTGAGGCCATGGTTCTCAGCCGGAAAAGGATGGAGTGCCCACTCCGGGTCGGGGATGAGTTCCTGCCCCAAGTGGAGGAGTTCAAGTATCTCGGGGTCTTGTTCGCGAGTGATGGGAGAAGGGAGCCGGAGATCGACAGACGGATTGGGGCTGCAGCTGCAGTAATGCGGACGCTGCACCGGTCCGTCGTGGTTAAGAGGGAGCTGAGTGTAAAAGCGAAGCTCTCAATTTACCGGTCGATCTACGTCCATACCCTCACCTATGGCCATGAGCTGTGGGTAGTGACCGAAAGAACGAGATCGCGGATACAAGCGGCAGAAATGAGCTTCCTCCGAAGGGTGGCTGGCCTCTCCCTTAGAGATAGGGTGAGAAGTTCGGCCATCCGGGAGGGGCTCAGAGTAGAGCAGCTGCTGCTCCACATCGAAAGGAGCCAGCTGAGGTGGTTCGGGCATCTGACAAAGATGCCCCCTGGGCGCCTCCTGGGTGAGGTGTTCTAGGCATGTCCCACCGGGAGGAGGCCCCGGGGCAGACCCAGGACACGCTGGAGAGATTATATCTCTCGGCTGGCCTGGGAACGCCTTGGTATTCCCCCGGACAAGCTGGAGGAGGTGGCTGGGGAGAGGGAGGTCTGGGCCTCTTTGCTTAGGCTGCTGCCCCCGCGACCCGGCCCCGGACAAAGCGGATGAAGATGGATGGATGGATGGACAGCCTGCACCCACCTGACATTTCTTCCTCCTTAATTAAATGAATGAATGGATGAAAGTTAAATGACTACAAACGTAAAGCCACTAGTTCCCACACTGGAGCTCCCTGATACTGTGTGTTAACTGTATTTAGCTACCTGAGACACTGCATTGAATGACTGTTCCTGTCTTAACGATTTCAGCTGACTGGTTTCAGCTCAGATGTTCTGCTTTTTCCTTTCAGTAGATCAAATCAGCTCGTGCTGCTTCTGCTTCCAATTTAATGGCAAGAAGAAGAAGAAGAATAATGCTTCAGCGAAGTTCATGGTCTCAGTGAACAGTCATGGTCACACACTGCATGTGGTTTTAAAAGCAACATGTCTGTTCACCACAACAATCGAGATGGTAAATGGTAAATGGCCTGTATTTATATAGCGCCTTACTAGTCCCTAAGGACCCCAGGCGCTTTACATATCCAGTCATCCCACACACACATTCACACACTGGTGATGGCAAGCTACATTGTAGCCACAGCCACCCTGGGGCACACTGACAGAGGCGAGGCTGCCGGACACTGGCGCCACCGGGCCCTCTGACCACCACCAGTAGGCAACGGGTGAAGTGTCTTGCCCAAGGACACAACGACCGAGACTGTCCAAGCCAGGGCTCGAACCGGCAACCTTCCGATTACAAGACGAACTCCCAACTCTTGAGCCACGATCGCCCCGATGTGTAATATGTGTGTAATGTGTAATATTAGTGCAGCTACGGTTTGTTCTTGAACATCAGTTCTGTTTTCTACTTTGATCACTTAGACCAAAAAAGTGTTGTTTTCAGATTCTTTCTTTTAAACCTATAAAGCACCTGCTCATTTTTTATTACAATTAGTTTCACATAAATGCTAGTGTTTCCTTTAAAATCTTTTAATGCTTACACTAACTACACTGTACACATTAGCGACATTTCTGTTACCTGTTTCTGTTGACTCAGAGTTGTGAAATGTTCTTTTATTTGATAAACAATATGAAGTTCATAATTTTCTTACAAATAAAACTATAATGACAAACATGAACAGCTGTGCTTATTTCTGAGACATGAGTTTTTGAATGTGTTTAGACAGTGTGCATTTGTATGCTGAAACTGTAATGGTGAACCTGAGGTGATGGTCAACAGAAGGCAAATATATATCAATATAAAAAATATTGAAGTAATGTCTTTACCCCCTGCAGCGTGTGGACGCGGTGCACACAATCACCTTATTCACTGTAGTAAACATGCACCGCTAGCTCACGTGACTGACTGTCTCCATAGTTACATCGTATATTATTAGCTATGTAAACAGCTTCCAAAGATGCCGCCATAGCTCTCTGCAGCTGTAACACTTTCACGCTTTGCAAATCATTTCACGATTTTGATAGTTATGAAGACAGAATATGTTTTTAAGGTCATGCTAGGCGGTTGCTATGGTGGTTGCTGTGGACTTGGCTGGACCGCGTCCGATTCCTGTTATTAGCTGTCCGCCGTAGGAAGGCTGCGTTCCATTTACAAGTAGTGACAGTCTGCCGCAACTCGAACTTTTATAGCCGTTCATGACACGCACACACACACACACACACACACACACACACACACACACACACACACACACACACACACACACACACACACAAAACACTTTGCCTCACAATGACAGTGTAACTTTACCTAACCTAACCTTTAAAGTATCTGATATAGTATAGAAAAATGAAGCAACCAGAGATTTAATGATGAAGACTCTGGGTTCTGTAGTTCACGTTTTACAGTCCTGAATGACTCTTTGCATATAATTTATTGAAGAGGAGTTTAGAATACACTTTATATTTAGACTGTTGCTGTTTAATTTTTTACATTGTTGTGTTATGTCATGAATAAGGTTCACCTGCTGGGGGTTTGATGGATCAGCTGGACAATACAGTCAAAATCAGACTTCATTCATCATATGCAAGAATCCTAGTTGGATTTTTGTTTTCACTCATGTTTTTGAACCAAATATTGAAAACAATTCTGACAGACTGGATACCTCATCAGGGTGTACATTACCTTTCACTCAAGCATCCCAGGACAGAGCCCTGCCCCACCATGAGCCTGGGTGGATCCGTGATTATAATATAAAAGGACCAATACTGAATATGAATATTTCATGAAAATTGAATTATAATACGAATTAGTAATAAGGGTTTCTCTGTACCCTTCTCCACCCCATACTCAAAGAGCTGCGGGCAGAGAGGGTGACAGGAGAGGATGGCACTGAAGAGAAGATGCTCGGTTTCTGGAGTCTCCTGGTCCTGTCAGTATTAGTAGGATGCATCTGCTGTGTCTTCTCGTGGATGCTCACCTACCTTGACTCATTCCAGCCTGGTATGGATTTCCCAACACTGCGGACAGTGGCCCACGACGTTTAATATTTATTACATATGTCTGAATTGCTAACCCTAACCCTAGCTCAACAGACCACAATGCCCTGGACTGTCAGTATTATTACATGCTGTGAACATAAGTAGCTTTGATCACAGTTTATGTTGTAAAAGAGAAGGAATATTGAAAAAAAGATCAACATTGTGATATTATTTCTTCCAAACTGACCAGAAACATGCTTGTCATACTCTCACAGCAAAGGATCAGACTCACTGTGCATGACGGCTCAGGCCAATGATGTCTGTTAGATTGTCAGTTGTTTAGTTCTTCTGTACAGTTAGGGTCACCGTCTCTATTTCAGAATAATTAATAGGCAGAAAACACTAAAAGTTGATTGTCTTCCAATATTCTAGCATAATTAAAAAACTTTGACTTTGTAAGTACATATTATTAGTCCTAATGCCAGTATGATTCTTCATAACTCCTGCTTTGAAATACTGAACTTTAAAATTTACCTGATGAAAGATCATTGGCACTCTGTCAGGATAATTCTGACTATAAGATCACTCTATTAATCTGAATCCTTCTGAAATGTGCTGTGAATGAATGCTGATGCAACTCACTGTGGGAAAGCTGTTAATAAAATGAATCTCACATGCAACACATTCACAGAGGAAGAGGACACAAAGGGAGGACATGCAGAGGTTGTGTTAAAGTCAGAAATCCAAATCTTTAGTCAAAAACAGGCGGCGGTTACAAACAGGAAGACAAGCAGTCCATCAAACAGTCTACAGGGTCAAACATACAGAGAATTCAAACAGCAGTAAAAAAAAATAACTGGACACTGAAAAACTTAAAGCAATGTGAGACACAATAAAAGGAAGCAGCGCAGTATATTCACTGAATTATCATCAATTACAAAAGAGAAAAAGAGAATAGGAGAAAAACAATGATTTCTACGAAAATAAACCTTGATGGAAACATACAGAATGTAAACTGTGTGAGTTTGGTGAACTTTGTTAGTAACAAATGTGAAAAAAAAAGAGAGACAAAAACTCAGTATTCATTACATTACATTACATTAGAAAGCATCTAAACATTCTGGTCGTGGATTTTTACAGTCTTAGTTCCGCTCGCTGTCATCATTATAATCATCATGATCAATGGCGAGGTCCTGAGGTGGGTGGGGCTGTCTCTGGTGCTGTCACCATGAAGGAACAGCATCTGGCACGTGTTGCTGAAACATGCCAGTACACTGGTGTAGTTTCCTCTCCAGCTGTTTGACATTTGACACTTCAACATTAAGGGGAAGAAGAAGAAATAGTGTTAGGTCAGGTGATCAAAAGAGCTTGCAAAGAAAAGCGTCTGGACTTCTTTAGGTTGCTTGAAGACGTTTCACCTCTCATCCGAGAAGCTTCTTCAGTTCTAAGGTCAAATGGTGGAGAGTCCCAGATATAAACCTAGTGGGAGTAACCCCCCACAGAGGGACAAAAGGACCCCCTGATGATCCTCTAATCGCCTGAGCCGAGGTGTGAAACTGGGCGTGGGTCCCAATCAGCCAGTTTTGGGTGTGTTCATTGTGAAACCTGGCCCCACCTTATCATGCGAATTCCTGAGGTCAGATGGCCCAGGATGTGAGTGGGAGAGAGTTGGTGTCATAAACCCCCGCCTCTGTTCAAAGATGGTCGCTCACAGTGGACATAGATGGCTTCTTTCACTCCTCTTTCAAACCATCTGTCCTCTCTGTCCAAAATGTGAACATTGGCATCCTCGAAAGAGGGTCCTTTATCCTTAAGATGCAGATGGACTGCTGAGTCTTGTCCTGTGGAGGTGGCTCTTCTGTGTTGTGCCATGCGCTTGTGAAGTGGCTGTTTGGTCTCTCCAATGTAGAGGTCTGAGCATTCCTCGCTGCACTGTACAGCATACACCACATTGTTAAGTTTGTGTTTTGGCGTTTTGTCTTTCGGGTGGAACCAGTTTCTGTCTGAGCGTGTTGCTGGGTCTGAAATATACTGGGATGTCATGCTTGGAGAAAACTCTCCTGAGTTTCTCTGATACACCGGCTACATAGGGGATGACAATGTTGTCATCGGCTACATAGGGGATGACAATGTTGTCATCCCCTAGCAAGTGAAAATAAAAAATAAATAAAATAAACAATAAAAGGTATATCAAATAGACCATTACGGCAAGGCTGGGATGGTCAATTTGGTAAAGTAAATCCATTGGGCATCTTTCTTCGCCTTTAGACAATAATTCTGATGGCAAAAGAACCAAACGGGACAGGCAGAAAAAAAAAGAAAAGAAAAGAAATGGATGGCATGTGTTTAGAGGTACTGTAGCTGTACTTACCAAAAGCAGAAGCACACAGATGACAGATCAGATGCTGAATGTTGCAGGAACATGCTCATGTGCGGTGGTCATTCAGTGCTGCTCCGGCAGGTTAGACAGTCCAAGACTGATATCCTGTCCATCTGAGAGTTTGAAAACACACATGCAAAGATTTATTTTGTATTACAGTCAAAGTTGGATGTTCATTTCTGTCCTTTAAAAATGTTTGTGTATTTGAAAGCACTAACATTTAAGGATGACTTGGATCGTCTCCTTTAAAGGGGAGACAAGTGTATCCACTGATCCACGTCACTTTACCTGGATGATGACTCCTCTCCCCCTCACTCAGAAACACTCCTAATATAACCAAGCAAATAAATAATATTGAAGATTTACTTACATCATTACAAAAACATCAAAAACATCTCCCTTTGATTCTATTTCTCCATTCCTGCTGAACATCAGGCAACAAATATCTCAATAAATCACAGTAAAATGTAAAGCACATGTTTTCTCTGCTTTGTCTAACCTCTGCAGAGCCTCTGTCAAGAAAAACATATCTGTAAGCATAAAACAAATATACATTTCATAACACGTCACTGGACAAACCTCGGTCAGTTGATTTCCTCTGTGCAGTGTAGACGAGCATCAGTCAGCAAGTCAAGGTGGTGAGATGGACTGGTGTCCTTTGTGACTCTGCTGGTTCTTCTGAGGAAACACCACCGTCTCTCCACACTGTCACCATCTGTGAGCACAAACTGCTGCTCTGCCAGCATGTAGGAAATCACATATCACACACACAGGGGTGAAGAAACATTAGAGCTCAACTTTGGATACTTTAGATCTAAACAGATCAAACTAGCTCTTAGCTTCAACAATCAGTGAACAGACAAACAATGATACCAAACTGATTCTGTATGAATACAATATGGTATTTTCAATACAGGTGTCAAATTAATTTATTAAAACTAATACAGATATATGTATATCTTTTTTTTGATAAATTAGTTTGCTAAATTATAAGAATATATATATATATATATTTTATTTCATTTAACAATTGCAACTGAAAGAAATTAAATATTGAACAAAAATATATTGTCACATTCTGAGCATGCTCAGCATGCTGAAAGACTTGAAGTTGCTACAGATTTTAAGAAGTGATAATTATAGGGAAAAAACTTCTCTTTTTCATCCGTTTAATCAAACATTTGATGCCTTAGATGTCTCAGTCTATAGCGTTCTGCAACTACAACTAAGCTGAAGCTTGGATTTGGCTGCAGGTGCCCCTGTACATCCTTCTCAGCAGCACACATGTGGGTACCATTTAATCACACTTCTTCCTGAGCTTTGCTTCATCACAAGACCAAAGGTGGCATCCCGTGTCACGGTCATATCATCATCCAGAAGAAACATTTGAAGAAACATCATGGAGAAGAAACATTTACGCGCCTCCTGGTTTTGTTTTCTGATCCTGCAAAAAGACTGAGGACAACAAAGCCCAGAGAACACGAGATACACAACATCCAACATTCAGACTCAACAGCCTCCATAAATGAAGAGCACCAGGTTGGTTCAGTTATAGTAGATATGAGCATACTTCACATTACTGGGTATGAATAATAATCAAGAGACAAACTTTAACGATGCAAAACATGATGTCCCATCATCAGACTGTAAACAAACATCCACCAGGCTTCTTTGCTGGCAAAATTGATGATTCTCCTATCAGGGATCAGTAGAGTGTATTAACCTGTGGTATAAGCAGCAGTCACTGAAATATTACTGTTTCAGATAAGAAATCTAGCACATAAAAGCCAGGGTGGGAGGGATCTCTGCAAACTGACTTACCTCTGCAAGTGTGAAGCTCAACAAAAATCTGACTCTCCAGTCACAGACAAACAAAAAACTCCAGCTGGGAGATAGAAAACGCTGTCTGGGTCTTGCTGGATGTTGCTGGTCAGAGTCCACACATTAGCAGAGTGCTTCTTGGTCCCACTGACCCATATGGACAGTGACTGTGGAGAACTGTTCTGGAAAACAGAAAAGAGAATTAAAATAACAAAAAGCCAAAGAGGATTTCCACAAAGACTCTCTTGGAATCAACAATTAAAAAACCACTGGTTCATATTTCAATTAAATATGAACAGGTTCCTTAAATGTACGCAGTTCAGATCTGATTTAATTTAATTTCCTTCACACAGCACATTCGTCCAGGCTGACAGGTAAACATAGAATTAATCTCAGGTAACATGACTCATAGTAGAGATTCAGTAAGAAAGATTGCAGGCTCTAATATTATTACCACACAATCCAAGGACACACCAACAGCTCAGATTTCTAGAACTATTTAAACAAATGTCTTCTGAATATTCAATTCATGTTCACAGTGGTGGTGGTGGGGGGGGGGGGGGGGGGGGGGGGGGGGGGGGTGTTGTGGAATTTTTTAAATAAAGTCTGCACAACAGAAAGAGCTGTGATCAAGCTATTTATTACTGCGCACAGGAGAGCAAACACACATCAAACATCACAGTTCAGTCATGTCAGCTCTGCCACTTCACGTGTCTCGCTATGAGACAGCTCTGTGGTCGGCATGAAGCTGGACACTCTGGTGACAGTGGCAGAGAAAAGGACATTAAAGAAACTGATGGACATTATGGACAATGCCAGGCATCCTCTGCACACGGCCATTAACAACCAGAAGAGTCTGTTCAGTGACAGGTTGCTTCTCCCAAAGACAAGAACTAACAGACTTAAAAACTCCTTTGTCCCACACGCCATCAGACTGTTTAACTCCTCTCTGGAGGGGAGAGGGAGGGGAAACAGGAGGACAAAGGAGGGGGGAACAACTAAGCTGTAGTGCCTCTTCACCTCACTGTGCAATACCTTGTGCAATACTTTTGTAAATAGTCAACGGTGCAATAGACTCAATACTTGAAATGTGCAATTCACTTGTATTTTTATTTTTATTCCTATTTATTCTATTTATCCCCTTCGTATATTTTATTTATATTGTCTCTGTATTTATATATATGTGTGTGTGTATAACTCTAACTTCTGTCGGTGCTGTGCTTTTTTGGAAATCGAATTTCCCAGAGGAACCCACCCGAGGGATTAATAAAGTTCTATCTTATCTTATCTTATCTTATGAAACCTAACGGATCAATGGTTATGCTGTTTTGTGCCCTTGGCGTTATCAGCACCTGTAAAGGGAGTTGTTTTCTCAAACTGCTGAAGTAAGTTCATCTAGTTTTAGAAACTTTCACTGAACAGTCTATAACAGTGTCACAACTAAGCATATGCATAAGCACTTAAATGCTTTAAATGAGAATAACAGAAAATTTCTATTACAGGAGCTAGAGCCTGTCCCAGTAGTCATAGGTAGAGCACATCTGGACAGGTCACCAGTCTGTCAGAGGACTAACACAGATGCAGCCTGACTCAATCCTAAATGTTCAGCACACAGAGACACAGAGGTGCCGTTTAAAGTTTAGTGTTAACTTGAGTCACTGATCATTTGCAGTATTACAGAGTCTGGCAGTCTTTGCATGATGTCCACGTCACTGTACGTTTCTAGCTGACTCTCAGGTGTGACAGGTGTGCCAGCAGGAAAGAGTAATAATAGCCTGCATCCTGAGGTTTTTCATGCAGGATTAAAGGAGCCAGGCTTTATTCACACAGCTAGGATTGTATTTTACACTGACCCTGGGTCAGTATAAGTATCATACAGTTTAGACGAAGCACTGAAACTTGCACATATTTATTACAGATGCACTGAAGCTAATCGAGATATTTGCTGTCAGTCTGTGGCTGCGATTAAACACTTTACTGGAAACTTTATTAACTAGTAACTTCATCAGTCATGACAGAAGCTAATATTTCTGTGCTAACATCGTTTAAACAGTAACAGCTTTACTCCAATATAAGCTAACGTTTACACCGTAACTTTAAGCTAGCACCATAAAGATGGTAAAACACGTAATAACATCTACAAATGCATCTTAAAGCTATTATATTAGCACTCGGTGTATTACTAACATAACCACATTAACATTATTGACACTCGCTGACTTTTAATAGTCATTCTATAAATGCTGTCCGTTTAAATGGTATTACCTGTAAACACTGCTGTATCCACCGGATTGCAGCCAGAGTGGATTCTGGAGTCTTCCCACGCTCCTGTTAGTGATCCTCCATCTGGATGGATGATAACAACCTTCTGAACAATCTAGCAGGAGATGGTCTCCGTGCTGGGAAAACAGGTTTTGCAGCTGTTTGAGCTAAGATTTCCAAGTTATTCACATAATGAAAACCTATACTTTGTTTCGGTCGAGTTCCCCATTCAAATGCATGTAACAGTGAGAAACGCACTGTCTTGGCGAAAGAAAGCGTTTTTGTACAACTTCATAGAAATAGCTGTAACTTTTGATAGAAGACTCGGATACACATGTTTATGGCTTTATCTTATAGAACTCAAGGTTCCCGTGCTGAGCAAACAGGTTTTGCAGCTGTTTGAGCTAAGATTTTTTTAAGTTATTCACATAATGAAAACCTATACTTTGTTTCGGTCGAGTTCCCCATTCAAATGCATGTAACAGTGAGAAACGCACTGTCTTGGCGAAAGAAAGCTATTTTGTACAACTTCATAGAAATAGCTGTAACTTTTGATAGAAGACTCGGATACACATGTTTATGGCTTTATCTTATAGAACTCAAGGTTCCCGTGCTGAGCAAACAGGTTTTGCAGCTGTTTGAGCTAAGATTTTTTTAAGTTATTCACATATTGAAAACCTATACTTTGTTTCGGTCGAGTTCCCCATTCAAATGCATGTAACAGTGAGAAACACACTGTCTTGGCGAAAGAAAGCGTTTTTGTACAACTTCATATAAATAGCTGTAACTTTTGATAGAAGACTCAGACAAACATGTTTATGGCTTTATCTTATAGAACTCAAGGTCTCCGTGCTGGGAAAACAGGTTTTGCAGCTGTTTGAGCTAAGATTTCCAAGTTATTCACATAATGAAAACTTATACTTTGTTTCGGTCGAGTTCCCCATTCAAATGCATGTAACAGTGAGAAACGCACTGTCTTGGCGAAAGAAAGCTATTTTGTACAACTTCATACAAATAGCTGTAACTTTTGATAGAAGACTCGGATACACATGTTTATGGCTTTATCTTATAGAACTCAAGGTCTCCGTGCTGGGAAAACAGGTTTTGCAGCTGTTTGAGCTAAGATTTCCAAGTTATTCACATAATGAAAACGTATACTTTGTTTCGGTCGAGTTCCCCATTCAAATGCATGTAACAGTGAGAAACGCACTGTCTTGGCGAAAGAAAGCTATTTTGTACAACTTCATATAAATAGCTGTAACTTTTGATAGAAGACTCGGATACACATGTTTATGGCTTTATCTTATAGAACTCAAGGTTCCCGTGCTGGGCAAACAGGTTTTGCAGCTGTTTGAGCTAAGATTTCCAAGTTATTCACATAATGAAAACCTATACTTTGTTTCGGTCGAGTTCCCCATTCAAATGCATGTAACAGTGAGAAACGCACTGTCTTGGCGAAAGAAAGCTATTTTGTACAACTTCATAGAAATAGCTGTAACTTTTGATAGAAGACTCAGACAAACATGTTTATGGCTTTATCTTATAGAACTCAAGGTCTCCGTGCTGGGAAAACAGGTTTTGCAGCTGTTTGAGCTAAGATTTCCAAGTTATTCACATAATGAAAACCTATACTTTGTTTCGGTCGAGTTCCCCATTCAAATGCATGTAACAGTGAGAAACGCACTGTCTTGGCGAAAGAAAGCTATTTTGTACAACTTCATATAAATAGCTGTAACTTTTGATAGAAGACTCAGACAAACATGTTTATGGCTTTATCTTATAGAACTCAAGGTCTCCGTGCTGGGAAAACAGGTTTTGCAGCTGTTTGAGCTAAGATTTCCAAGTTATTCACATAATGAAAACCTATACTTTGTTTCGGTCGAGTTCCCCATTCAAATGCATGTAACAGTGAGAAACGCACTGTCTTGGCGAAAGAAAGCGTTTTTGTACAACTTCATATAAATAGCTGTAACTTTTGATAGAAGACTCAGACAAACATGTTTATGGCCTTATATTATAGAACTCAAGGTCTCCGTGCTGGGAAAACAGGTTTTGCAGCTGTTTGAGCTAAGATTTCCAAGTTATTCACATAATGAAAACGTATACTTTGTTTCGGTCGAGTTCCCCATTCAAATGCATGTAACAGTGAGAAACGCACTGTCTTGGCGAAAGAAAGCGTTTTTGTACAACTTCATATAAATAGCTGTAACTTTTGATAGAAGACTCGGATACACATGTTTATGGCTTTATCTTATAGAACTCAAGGTCTCCGTGCTGGGCAAACAGGTTTTGCAGCTGTTTGAGCTAAGATTTCCAAGTTATTCACATAATGAAAACCTATACTTTGTTTCGGTCGAGTTCCCCATTCAAATGCATGTAACAGTGAGAAACGCACTGTCTTGGCGAAAGAAAGCGTTTTTGTACAACTTCATATAAATAGCTGTAACTTTTGATAGAAGACTCAGACAAACATGTTTATGGCTTTATCTTATAGAACTCAAGGTCTCCGTGCTGGGAAAACAGGTTTTGCAGCTGTTTGAGCTAAGATTTCCAAGTTATTCACATAATGAAAACCTATACTTTGTTTCGGTCGAGTTCCCCATTCAAAATGCATGTAACAGTGAGAAACGCACTGTCTTGGCGAAAGAAAACGTTTTTGTACAACTTCATAGAAATAGCTGTAACTTTTGATAGAAGACTCAGACAAACATGTTTATGGCCTTATATTATAGAACTCAAGGTCTCCGTGCTGGGAACACAGGTTTTGCAGCTGTTTGAGCTAAGATTTCCAAGTTATTCACATAATGAAAACTTATACTTTGTTTCGGTCGAGTTCCCCATTCAAATGCATGTAACAGTGAGAAACGCACTGTCTTGGCGAAAGAAAGCGTTTTTGTACAACTTCATATAAATAGCTGTAACTTTTGATAGAAGACTCAGACAAACATGTTTATGGCTTTATCTTATAGAACTCAAGGTTCCCGTGCTGGGAAAACAGGTTTTGCAGCTGTTTGAGCTAAGATTTCCAAGTTATTCACATAATGAAAACTTATACTTTGTTTCGGTCGAGTTCCCCATTCAAATGCATGTAACAGTGAGAAACGCACTGTCTTGGCGAAAGAAAGCGTTTTTGTACAACTTCATATAAATAGCTGTAACTTTTGATAGAAGACTCGGATACACATGTTTATGGCCTTATATTATAGAACTCAAGGTCTCCGTGCTGGGAAAACAGGTTTTGCAGCTGTTTGAGCTAAGATTTCCAAGTTATTCACATAATGAAAACCTATACTTTGTTTCGGTGGAGTTCCCCATTCAAATGCATGTAACAGTGAGAAACGCACTGTCTTGGCGAAAGAAAGCGTTTTTGTACAACTTCATATAAATAGCTGTAACTTTTGATAGAAGACTCGGATACACATGTTTATGGCCTTATATTATAGAACTCAAGGTCTCCGTGCTGGGAAAACAGGTTTTGCAGCTGTTTGAGCTAAGATTTCCAAGTTATTCACATAATGAAAACCTATACTTTGTTTCGGTGGAGTTCCCCATTCAAATGCATGTAACAGTGAGAAACGCACTGTCTTGGCGAAAGAAAGCGTTTTTGTACAACTTCATATAAATAGCTGTAACTTTTGATAGAAGACTCAGACAAACATGTTTATGGCTTTATCTTATAGAACTCAAGGTTCCCGTGCTGGGAAAACAGGTTTTGCAGCTGTTTGAGCTAAGATTTCCAAGTTATTCACATAATGAAAACTTATACTTTGTTTCGGTCGAGTTCCCCATTCAAATGCATGTAACAGTGAGAAACGCACTGTCTTGGCGAAAGAAAGCGTTTTTGTACAACTTCATATAAATAGCTGCAACTTTTGATAGAAGACTCGGATACACATGTTTATGGCTTTATCTTATAGAACTCAAGGTCTCCGTGCTGGGCAAACAGGTTTTGCAGCTGTTTGAGCTAAGATTTCCAAGTTATTCACATAATGAAAACCTATACTTTGTTTCGGTCGAGTTCCCCATTCAAAATGCATGTAACAGTGAGAAACGCACTGTCTTGGCGAAAGAAAACGTTTTTGTACAACTTCATAGAAATAGCTGTAACTTTTGATAGAAGACTCAGACAAACATGTTTATGGCCTTATATTATAGAACTCAAGGTCTCCGTGCTGGGAAAACAGGTTTTGCAGCTGTTTGAGCTAAGATTTCCAAGTTATTCACATAATGAAAACTTATACTTTGTTTCGGTGGAGTTCCCCATTCAAATGCATGTAACAGTGAGAAACGCACTGTCTTGGCGAAAGAAAGCGTTTTTGTACAACTTCATATAAATAGCTGTAACTTTTGATAGAAGACTCGGATACACATGTTTATGGCTTTATCTTATAGAACTCAAGGTCTCCGTGCTGGGCAAACAGGTTTTGCAGCTGTTTGAGCTAAGATTTCCAAGTTATTCACATAATGAAAACCTATACTTTGTTTTGGTCGAGTTCCCCATTCAAATGCATGTAACAGTGAGAAACGCACTGTCTTGGCGAAAGAAAGCGTTTTTGTACAACTTCATATAAATAGCTGTAACTTTTGATAGAAGACTCAGACAAACATGTTTATGGCTTTATCTTATAGAACTCAAGGTCTCCGTGCTGGGCAAACAGGTTTTGCAGCTGTTTGAGCTAAGATTTCCAAGTTATTCACATAATGAAAACCTATACTTTGTTTCGGTGGAGTTCCCCATTCAAATGCATGTAACAGTGAGAAACGCACTGTCTTGGCGAAAGAAAGCGTTTTTGTACAACTTCATATAAATAGCTGTAACTTTTGATAGAAGACTCGGATACACATGTTTATGGCCTTATATTATAGAACTCAAGGTCTCCGTGCTGGGCAAACAGGTTTTGCAGCTGTTTGAGCTAAGATTTCCAAGTTATTCACATAATGAAAACCTATACTTTGTTTCGGTCGAGTTCCCCATTCAAATGCATGTAACAGTGAGAAACGCACTGTCTTGGCGAAAGAAAGCTATTTTGTACAACTTCATATAAATAGCTGTAACTTTTGATAGAAGACTCGGATACACATGTTTATGGCTTTATCTTATAGAACTCAAGGTCTCCGTGCTGGGAAAACAGGTTTTGCAGCTGTTTGAGCTAAGATTTCCAAGTTATTCACATAATGAAAACCTATACTTTGTTTCGGTCGAGTTCCCCATTCAAATGCATATAACAGTGAGAAACGCACTGTCTTGGCGAAAGAAAGCGTTTTTGTACAACTTCATATAAATAGCTGTAACTTTTGATAGAAGACTCGGATACACATGTTTATGGCTTTATCTTATAGAACTCAAGGTCTCCGTGCTGGGAAAACAGGTTTTGCAGCTGTTTGAGCTAAGATTTCCAAGTTATTCACATAATGAAAACCTATACTTTGTTTCGGTCGAGTTCCCCATTCAAATGCATGTAACAGTGAGAAACGCACTGTCTTGGCGAAAGAAAGCGTTTTTGTACAACTTCATATAAATAGCTGTAACTTTTGATAGAAGACTCGGATACACATGTTTATGGCTTTATCTTATAGAACTCAAGGTCTCCGTGCTGGGCAAACAGGTTTTGCAGCTGTTTGAGCTAAGATTTCCAAGTTATTCACATAATGAAAACCTATACTTTGTTTCGGTCGAGTTCCCCATTCAAATGCATGTAACAGTGAGAAATGCACTGTCTTGGCGAAAGAAAGCGTTTTTGTACAACTTCATATAAATAGCTGTAACTTTTGATAGAAGACTCAGACAAACATGTTTATGGCTTTATCTTATAGAACTCAAGGTCTCCGTGCTGGGAAAACAGGTTTTGCAGCTGTTTGAGCTAAGATTTCCAAGTTATTCACATAATGAAAACCTATACTTTGTTTCGGTCGAGTTCCCCATTCAAATGCATGTAACAGTGAGAAACGCACTGTCTTGGCGAAAGAAAGCTATTTTGTACAACTTCATATAAATAGCTGTAACTTTTGATAGAAGACTCGAATACACATGTTTATGGCTTTATCTTATAGAACTCAAGGTCTCCGTGCTGGGCAAACAGGTTTTGCAGCTGTTTGAGCTAAGATTTCCAAGTTATTCACATAATGAAAACCTATACTTTGTTTCGGTCGAGTTCCCCATTCAAATGCATGTAACAGTGAGAAACGCACTGTCTTGGCGAAAGAAAGCTATTTTGTACAACTTCATATAAATAGCTGTAACTTTTGATAGAAGACTCGGATACACGTTTATGGCTTTATCTTATAGAACTCAAGGTCTCCGTGCTGGGAAAACAGGTTTTGCAGCTGTTTGAGCTAAGATTTCCAAGTTATTCACATAATGAAAACCTATACTTTGTTTCGGTCGAGTTCCCCATTCAAAATGCATGTAACAGTGAGAAACGCACTGTCTTGGCGAAAGAAAACGTTTTTGTACAACTTCATAGAAATAGCTGTAACTTTTGATAGAAGACTCAGACAAACATGTTTATGGCCTTATATTATAGAACTCAAGGTCTCCGTGCTGGGAAAACAGGTTTTGCAGCTGTTTGAGCTAAGATTTCCAAGTTATTCACATAATGAAAACTTATACTTTGTTTCGGTCGAGTTCCCCATTCAAATGCATGTAACAGTGAGAAACGCACTGTCTTGGCGAAAGAAAGCGTTTTTGTACAACTTCATATAAATAGCTGTAACTTTTGAATGAACACTCAGACAAACATGTTTATGGCTTTATCTTATAGAACTCAAGGTCCCCGTGCTGGGAAAACAGGTTTTGCAGCTGTTTGAGCTAAGATTTCCAATTATTTACATAATGAAAACCTATACTTTGTTTCGGTCGAGTTCCCCATTCAAATGCATGTAACAGTGAGAAACGCACTGTCTTGGCGAAAGAAAGCGTTTTTGTACAACTTCATATAAATAGCTGTAACTTTTGATAGAAGACTCAGATATACGTATTCATGGCTTTATCTTATAGAACTCAAGGTCCCCGTGCTAGGAAAACAGGTGTTGCTGCTGTTTGAGCTAAGATTTCCAAGTTATTCACATAATGAAAACCTATACTTTGTTTCGGGCGACTTTCCCTTTCAAATGCATGTAACAGTGAGAAACGCACTGTCTTGGCGAAAGAAAGCGTTTTTGTACAACTTCATAGAAATAGCTGTAACTTTTGATAGAAGACTCGGATACACATGTTTATGGCTTTATCTTATAGAACTCAAGGTTCCCGTGCTGGGAAAACAGGTTTTGCAGCTGTTTGAGCTAAGATTTCCAAGTTATTCACATAATGAAAACCTATACTTTGTTTCGGTCGAGTTCCCCATTCAAATGCATGTAACAGTGAGAAACGCACTGTCTTGGCGAAAGAAAGCTATTTTGTACAACTTCATATAAATAGCTGTAACTTTTGATAGAAGACTCGGATACACATGTTTATGGCTTTATCTTATAGAACTCAAGGTCTCCGTGCTGGGAAAACAGGTTTTGCAGCTGTTTGAGCTAAGATTTCCAAGTTATTCACATAATGAAAACCTATACTTTGTTTCGGTCGAGTTCCCCATTCAAAATGCATGTAACAGTGAGAAACGCACTGTCTTGGCGAAAGAAAACGTTTTTGTACAACTTCATAGAAATAGCTGTAACTTTTGATAGAAGACTCAGACAAACATGTTTATGGCCTTATATTATAGAACTCAAGGTCTCCGTGCTGGGAAAACAGGTTTTGCAGCTGTTTGAGCTAAGATTTCCAAGTTATTCACATAATGAAAACTTATACTTTGTTTCGGTCGAGTTCCCCATTCAAATGCATGTAACAGTGAGAAACGCACTGTCTTGGCGAAAGAAAGCGTTTTTGTACAACTTCATATAAATAGCTGTAACTTTTGAATGAAGACTCAGACAAACATGTTTATGGCTTTATCTTATAGAACTCAAGGTCCCCGTGCTGGGAAAACAGGTTTTGCAGCTGTTTGAGCTAAGATTTCCAATTATTTACATAATGAAAACCTATACTTTGTTTCGGTCGAGTTCCCCATTCAAATGCATGTAACAGTGAGAAACGCACTGTCTTGGCGAAAGAAAGCTATTTTGTACAACTTCATATAAATAGCTGTAACTTTTGATAGAAGACTCGGATACACATGTTTATGGCTTTATCTTATAGAACTCAAGGTCTCCGTGCTGGGCAAACAGGTTTTGCAGCTGTTTGAGCTAAGATTTCCAAGTTATTCACATAATGAAAACCTATACTTTGTTTCGGTGGAGTTCCCCATTCAAATGCATGTAACAGTGAGAAACGCACTGTCTTGGCGAAAGAAAGCGTTTTTGTACAACTTCATATAAATAGCTGTAACTTTTGATAGAAGACTCAGACAAACATGTTTATGGCTTTATCTTATAGAACTCAAGGTCTCCGTGCTGGGCAAACAGGTTTTGCAGCTGTTTGAGCTAAGATTTCCAAGTTATTCACATAATGAAAACCTATACTTTGTTTCGGTCGAGTTCCCCATTCAAATGCATGTAACAGTGAGAAACGCACTGTCTTGGCGAAAGAAAGCTATTTTGTACAACTTCATATAAATAGCTGTAACTTTTGATAGAAGACTCGGATACACATGTTTATGGCTTTATCTTATAGAACTCAAGGTCTCCGTGCTGGGAAAACAGGTTTTGCAGCTGTTTGAGCTAAGATTTCCAAGTTATTCACATAATGAAAACCTATACTTTGTTTCGGTCGAGTTCCCCATTCAAAATGCATGTAACAGTGAGAAACGCACTGTCTTGGCGAAAGAAAACGTTTTTGTACAACTTCATAGAAATAGCTGTAACTTTTGATAGAAGACTCAGACAAACATGTTTATGGCCTTATATTATAGAACTCAAGGTCTCCGTGCTGGGAAAACAGGTTTTGCAGCTGTTTGAGCTAAGATTTCCAAGTTATTCACATAATGAAAACTTATACTTTGTTTCGGTCGAGTTCCCCATTCAAATGCATGTAACAGTGAGAAACGCACTGTCTTGGCGAAAGAAAGCGTTTTTGTACAACTTCATATAAATAGCTGTAACTTTTGAATGAAGACTCAGACAAACATGTTTATGGCTTTATCTTATAGAACTCAAGGTCCCCGTGCTGGGAAAACAGGTTTTGCAGCTGTTTGAGCTAAGATTTCCAATTATTTACATAATGAAAACCTATACTTTGTTTCGGTCGAGTTCCCCATTCAAATGCATGTAACAGTGAGAAACGCACTGTCTTGGCGAAAGAAAGCTATTTTGTACAACTTCATATAAATAGCTGTAACTTTTGATAGAAGACTCGGATACACATGTTTATGGCTTTATCTTATAGAACTCAAGGTCTCCGTGCTGGGCAAACAGGTTTTGCAGCTGTTTGAGCTAAGATTTCCAAGTTATTCACATAATGAAAACCTATACTTTGTTTCGGTGGAGTTCCCCATTCAAATGCATGTAACAGTGAGAAACGCACTGTCTTGGCGAAAGAAAGCGTTTTTGTACAACTTCATATAAATAGCTGTAACTTTTGATAGAAGACTCAGACAAACATGTTTATGGCTTTATCTTATAGAACTCAAGGTCTCCGTGCTGGGCAAACAGGTTTTGCAGCTGTTTGAGCTAAGATTTCCAAGTTATTCACATAATGAAAACCTATACTTTGTTTCGGTCGAGTTCCCCATTCAAATGCATGTAACAGTGAGAAACGCACTGTCTTGGCGAAAGAAAGCGTTTTTGTACAACTTCATATAAATAGCTGTAACTTTTGATAGAAGACTCGGATACACATGTTTATGGCTTTATCTTATAGAACTCAAGGTCTCCGTGCTGGGAAAACAGGTTTTGCAGCTGTTTGAGCTAAGATTTCCAAGTTATTCACATAATGAAAACCTATACTTTGTTTCGGTCGAGTTCCCCATTCAAATGCATGTAACAGTGAGAAATGCACTGTCTTGGCGAAAGAAAGCGTTTTTGTACAACTTCATATAAATAGCTGTAACTTTTGATAGAAGACTCAGACAAACATGTTTATGGCTTTATCTTATAGAACTCAAGGTCTCCGTGCTGGGAAAACAGGTTTTGCAGCTGTTTGAGCTAAGATTTCCAAGTTATTCACATAATGAAAACCTATACTTTGTTTCGGTCGAGTTCCCCATTCAAATGCATGTAACAGTGAGAAACGCACTGTCTTGGCGAAAGAAAGCGTTTTTGTACAACTTCATATAAATAGCTGTAACTTTTGATAGAAGACTCGGATACACATGTTTATGGCTTTATCTTATAGAACTCAAGGTCTCCGTGCTGGGCAAACAGGTTTTGCAGCTGTTTGAGCTAAGATTTCCAAGTTATTCACATAATGAAAACCTATACTTTGTTTTGGTCGAGTTCCCCATTCAAATGCATGTAACAGTGAGAAACGCACTGTCTTGGCGAAAGAAAGCGTTTTTGTACAACTTCATATAAATAGCTGTAACTTTTGATAGAAGACTCAGACAAACATGTTTATGGATTTATCTTATAGAACTCAAGGTCTCCGTGCTGGGAAAACAGGTTTTGCAGCTGTTTGAGCTAAGATTTCCAAGTTATTCACATAATGAAAACCTATACTTTGTTTCGGTCGAGTTCCCCATTCAAATGCATGTAACAGTGAGAAACGCACTGTCTTGGCGAAAGAAAGCTATTTTGTACAACTTCATATAAATAGCTGTAACTTTTGATAGAAGACTCGGATACACATGTTTATGGCTTTATATTATAGAACTCAAGGTCTCCGTGCTGGGAAAACAGGTTTTGCAGCTGTTTGAGCTAAGATTTCCAAGTTATTCACATAATGAAAACCTATACTTTGTTTCGGTCGAGTTCCCCATTCAAATGCATGTAACAGTGAGAAACGCACTGTCTTGGCGAAAGAAAGCGTTTTTGTACAACTTCATATAAATAGCTGTAACTTTTGATAGAAGACTCGGATACACATGTTTATGGCTTTATCTTATAGAACTCAAGGTCTCCGTGCTGGGAAAACAGGTTTTGCAGCTGTTTGAGCTAAGATTTCCAAGTTATTCACATAATGAAAACCTATACTTTGTTTCGGTCGAGTTCCCCATTCAAAATGCATGTAACAGTGAGAAACGCACTGTCTTGGCGAAAGAAAACGTTTTTGTACAACTTCATAGAAATAGCTGTAACTTTTGATAGAAGACTCAGACAAACATGTTTATGGCCTTATATTATAGAACTCAAGGTCTCCGTGCTGGGAAAACAGGTTTTGCAGCTGTTTGAGCTAAGATTTCCAAGTTATTCACATAATGAAAACTTATACTTTGTTTCGGTCGAGTTCCCCATTCAAATGCATGTAACAGTGAGAAACGCACTGTCTTGGCGAAAGAAAGCGTTTTTGTACAACTTCATATAAATAGCTGTAACTTTTGATAGAAGACTCGGATACACATGTTTATGGCTTTATCTTATAGAACTCAAGGTCTCCGTGCTGGGAAAACAGGTTTTGCAGCTGTTTGAGCTAAGATTTCCAAGTTATTCACATAATGAAAACCTATACTTTGTTTCGGTCGAGTTCCCCATTCAAAATGCATGTAACAGTGAGAAACGCACTGTCTTGGCGAAAGAAAACGTTTTTGTACAACTTCATAGAAATAGCTGTAACTTTTGATAGAAGACTCAGACAAACATGTTTATGGCCTTATATTATAGAACTCAAGGTCTCCGTGCTGGGAAAACAGGTTTTGCAGCTGTTTGAGCTAAGATTTCCAAGTTATTCACATAATGAAAACTTATACTTTGTTTCGGTCGAGTTCCCCATTCAAATGCATGTAACAGTGAGAAACGCACTGTCTTGGCGAAAGAAAGCGTTTTTGTACAACTTCATATAAATAGCTGTAACTTTTGATAGAAGACTCGGATACACATGTTTATGGCTTTATCTTATAGAACTCAAGGTCTCCGTGCTGGGCAAACAGGTTTTGCAGCTGTTTGAGCTAAGATTTCCAAGTTATTCACATAATGAAAACCTATACTTTGTTTCGGTCGAGTTCCCCATTCAAAATGCATGTAACAGTGAGAAACGCACTGTCTTGGCGAAAGAAAACGTTTTTGTACAACTTCATAGAAATAGCTGTAACTTTTGATAGAAGACTCAGACAAACATGTTTATGGCCTTATATTATAGAACTCAAGGTTCCCGTGCTGGGAAAACAGGTTTTGCAGCTGTTTGAGCTAAGATTTCCAAGTTATTCACATAATGAAAACTTATACTTTGTTTCGGTGGAGTTCCCCATTCAAATGCATGTAACAGTGAGAAACGCACTGTCTTGGCGAAAGAAAGCGTTTTTGTACAACTTCATATAAATAGCTGTAACTTTTGATAGAAGACTCGGATACACATGTTTATGGCCTTATATTATAGAACTCAAGGTCTCCGTGCTGGGAAAACAGGTTTTGCAGCTGTTTGAGCTAAGATTTCCAAGTTATTCACATAATGAAAACCTATACTTTGTTTCGGTGGAGTTCCCCATTCAAATGCATGTAACAGTGAGAAACGCACTGTCTTGGCGAAAGAAAGCGTTTTTGTACAACTTCATATAAATAGCTGTAACTTTTGATAGAAGACTCGGATACACATGTTTATGGCCTTATATTATAGAACTCAAGGTCTCCGTGCTGGGAAAACAGGTTTTGCAGCTGTTTGAGCTAAGATTTCCAAGTTATTCACATAATGAAAACCTATACTTTGTTTCGGTGGAGTTCCCCATTCAAATGCATGTAACAGTGAGAAACGCACTGTCTTGGCGAAAGAAAGCGTTTTTGTACAACTTCATATAAATAGCTGTAACTTTTGATAGAAGACTCAGACAAACATGTTTATGGCTTTATCTTATAGAACTCAAGGTTCCCGTGCTGGGAAAACAGGTTTTGCAGCTGTTTGAGCTAAGATTTCCAAGTTATTCACATAATGAAAACTTATACTTTGTTTCGGTCGAGTTCCCCATTCAAATGCATGTAACAGTGAGAAACGCACTGTCTTGGCGAAAGAAAGCGTTTTTGTACAACTTCATATAAATAGCTGTAACTTTTGATAGAAGACTCGGATACACATGTTTATGGCCTTATATTATAGAACTCAAGGTCTCCGTGCTGGGAAAACAGGTTTTGCAGCTGTTTGAGCTAAGATTTCCAAGTTATTCACATAATGAAAACCTATACTTTGTTTTGGTGGAGTTCCCCATTCAAATGCATGTAACAGTGAGAAACGCACTGTCTTGGCGAAAGAAAGCGTTTTTGTACAACTTCATATAAATAGCTGTAACTTTTGATAGAAGACTCAGACAAACATGTTTATGGCTTTATCTTATAGAACTCAAGGTCTCCGTGCTGGGCAAACAGGTTTTGCAGCTGTTTGAGCTAAGATTTCCAAGTTATTCACATAATGAAAACCTATACTTTGTTTTGGTCGAGTTCCCCATTCAAATGCATGTAACAGTGAGAAACGCACTGTCTTGGCGAAAGAAAGCGTTTTTGTACAACTTCATATAAATAGCTGTAACTTTTGATAGAAGACTCAGACAAACATGTTTATGGCTTTATCTTATAGAACTCAAGGTCTCCGTGCTGGGCAAACAGGTTTTGCAGCTGTTTGAGCTAAGATTTCCAAGTTATTCACATAATGAAAACCTATACTTTGTTTCGGTGGAGTTCCCCATTCAAATGCATGTAACAGTGAGAAACGCACTGTCTTGGCGAAAGAAAGCGTTTTTGTACAACTTCATATAAATAGCTGTAACTTTTGATAGAAGACTCGGATACACATGTTTATGGCCTTATATTATAGAACTCAAGGTCTCCGTGCTGGGCAAACAGGTTTTGCAGCTGTTTGAGCTAAGATTTCCAAGTTATTCACATAATGAAAACCTATACTTTGTTTCGGTGGAGTTCCCCATTCAAATGCATGTAACAGTGAGAAACGCACTGTCTTGGCGAAAGAAAGCGTTTTTGTACAACTTCATATAAATAGCTGTAACTTTTGATAGAAGACTCGGATACACATGTTTATGGCTTTATCTTATAGAACTCAAGGTCTCCGTGCTGGGAAAACAGGTTTTGCAGCTGTTTGAGCTAAGATTTCCAAGTTATTCACATAATGAAAACCTATACTTTGTTTCGGTGGAGTTCCCCATTCAAATGCATGTAACAGTGAGAAACGCACTGTCTTGGCGAAAGAAAGCGTTTTTGTACAACTTCATATAAATAGCTGTAACTTTTGATAGAAGACTCAGACAAACATGTTTATGGCTTTATCTTATAGAACTCAAGGTCTCCGTGCTGGGAAAACAGGTTTTGCAGCTGTTTGAGCTAAGATTTCCAAGTTATTCACATAATGAAAACCTATACTTTGTTTCGGTCGAGTTCCCCATTCAAATGCATGTAACAGTGAGAAACGCACTGTCTTGGCGAAAGAAAGCGTTTTTGTACAACTTCATATAAATAGCTGTAACTTTTGATAGAAGACTCGGATACACATGTTTATGGCCTTATATTATAGAACTCAAGGTCTCCGTGCTGGGAAAACAGGTTTTGCAGCTGTTTGAGCTAAGATTTCCAAGTTATTCACATAATGAAAACCTATACTTTGTTTTGGTGGAGTTCCCCATTCAAATGCATGTAACAGTGAGAAACGCACTGTCTTGGCGAAAGAAAGCGTTTTTGTACAACTTCATATAAATAGCTGTAACTTTTGATAGAAGACTCAGACAAACATGTTTATGGCTTTATCTTATAGAACTCAAGGTCTCCGTGCTGGGCAAACAGGTTTTGCAGCTGTTTGAGCTAAGATTTCCAAGTTATTCACATAATGAAAACCTATACTTTGTTTTGGTCGAGTTCCCCATTCAAATGCATGTAACAGTGAGAAACGCACTGTCTTGGCGAAAGAAAGCGTTTTTGTACAACTTCATATAAATAGCTGTAACTTTTGATAGAAGACTCAGACAAACATGTTTATGGCTTTATCTTATAGAACTCAAGGTCTCCGTGCTGGGCAAACAGGTTTTGCAGCTGTTTGAGCTAAGATTTCCAAGTTATTCACATAATGAAAACCTATACTTTGTTTCGGTGGAGTTCCCCATTCAAATGCATGTAACAGTGAGAAACGCACTGTCTTGGCGAAAGAAAGCGTTTTTGTACAACTTCATATAAATAGCTGTAACTTTTGATAGAAGACTCGGATACACATGTTTATGGCCTTATATTATAGAACTCAAGGTCTCCGTGCTGGGCAAACAGGTTTTGCAGCTGTTTGAGCTAAGATTTCCAAGTTATTCACATAATGAAAACCTATACTTTGTTTCGGTGGAGTTCCCCATTCAAATGCATGTAACAGTGAGAAACGCACTGTCCTGGCGAAAGAAAGCGTTTTTGTACAACTTCATATAAATAGCTGTAACTTTTGATAGAAGACTCGGATACACATGTTTATGGCTTTATCTTATAGAACTCAAGGTCTCCGTGCTGGGAAAACAGGTTTTGCAGCTGTTTGAGCTAAGATTTCCAAGTTATTCACATAATGAAAACCTATACTTTGTTTCGGTGGAGTTCCCCATTCAAATGCATGTAACAGTGAGAAACGCACTGTCTTGGCGAAAGAAAGCGTTTTTGTACAACTTCATATAAATAGCTGTAACTTTTGATAGAAGACTCAGACAAACATGTTTATGGCTTTATCTTATAGAACTCAAGGTCTCCGTGCTGGGAAAACAGGTTTTGCAGCTGTTTGAGCTAAGATTTCCAAGTTATTCACATAATGAAAACCTATACTTTGTTTCGGTCGAGTTCCCCATTCAAATGCATGTAACAGTGAGAAACGCACTGTCTTGGCGAAAGAAAGCGTTTTTGTACAACTTCATATAAATAGCTGTAACTTTTGATAGAAGACTCGGATACACATGTTTATGGCTTTATCTTATAGAACTCAAGGTCTCCGTGCTGGGAAAACAGGTTTTGCAGCTGTTTGAGCTAAGATTTCCAAGTTATTCACATAATGAAAACCTATACTTTGTTTCGGTCGAGTTCCCCATTCAAATGCATGTAACAGTGAGAAACGCACTGTCTTGGCGAAAGAAAGCGTTTTTGTACAACTTCATATAAATAGCTGTAACTTTTGATAGAAGACTCGGATACACATGTTTATGGCTTTATCTTATAGAACTCAAGGTCTCCGTGCTGGGAAAACAGGTTTTGCAGCTGTTTGAGCTAAGATTTCCAAGTTATTCACATAATGAAAACCTATACTTTGTTTCGGTCGAGTTCCCCATTCAAATGCATGTAACAGTGAGAAACGCACTGTCTTGGCGAAAGAAAGCGTTTTTGTACAACTTCATATAAATAGCTGTAACTTTTGATAGAAGACTCGGATACACATGTTTATGGCTTTATCTTATAGAACTCAAGGTCTCCGTGCTGGGCAAACAGGTTTTGCAGCTGTTTGAGCTAAGATTTCCAAGTTATTCACATAATGAAAACCTATACTTTGTTTCGGTCGAGTTCCCCATTCAAATGCATGTAACAGTGAGAAATGCACTGTCTTGGCGAAAGAAAGCGTTTTTGTACAACTTCATATAAATAGCTGTAACTTTTGATAGAAGACTCAGACAAACATGTTTATGGCTTTATCTTATAGAACTCAAGGTCTCCGTGCTGGGAAAACAGGTTTTGCAGCTGTTTGAGCTAAGATTTCCAAGTTATTCACATAATGAAAACCTATACTTTGTTTCGGTCGAGTTCCCCATTCAAATGCATGTAACAGTGAGAAACGCACTGTCTTGGCGAAAGAAAGCTATTTTGTACAACTTCATATAAATAGCTGTAACTTTTGATAGAAGACTCGAATACACATGTTTATGGCTTTATCTTATAGAACTCAAGGTCTCCGTGCTGGGCAAACAGGTTTTGCAGCTGTTTGAGCTAAGATTTCCAAGTTATTCACATAATGAAAACCTATACTTTGTTTCGGTCGAGTTCCCCATTCAAATGCATGTAACAGTGAGAAACGCACTGTCTTGGCGAAAGAAAGCTATTTTGTACAACTTCATATAAATAGCTGTAACTTTTGATAGAAGACTCGGATACACGTTTATGGCTTTATCTTATAGAACTCAAGGTCTCCGTGCTGGGAAAACAGGTTTTGCAGCTGTTTGAGCTAAGATTTCCAAGTTATTCACATAATGAAAACCTATACTTTGTTTCGGTCGAGTTCCCCATTCAAAATGCATGTAACAGTGAGAAACGCACTGTCTTGGCGAAAGAAAACGTTTTTGTACAACTTCATAGAAATAGCTGTAACTTTTGATAGAAGACTCAGACAAACATGTTTATGGCCTTATATTATAGAACTCAAGGTCTCCGTGCTGGGAAAACAGGTTTTGCAGCTGTTTGAGCTAAGATTTCCAAGTTATTCACATAATGAAAACTTATACTTTGTTTCGGTCGAGTTCCCCATTCAAATGCATGTAACAGTGAGAAACGCACTGTCTTGGCGAAAGAAAGCGTTTTTGTACAACTTCATATAAATAGCTGTAACTTTTGAATGAACACTCAGACAAACATGTTTATGGCTTTATCTTATAGAACTCAAGGTCCCCGTGCTGGGAAAACAGGTTTTGCAGCTGTTTGAGCTAAGATTTCCAATTATTTACATAATGAAAACCTATACTTTGTTTCGGTCGAGTTCCCCATTCAAATGCATGTAACAGTGAGAAACGCACTGTCTTGGCGAAAGAAAGCGTTTTTGTACAACTTCATATAAATAGCTGTAACTTTTGATAGAAGACTCAGATATACGTATTCATGGCTTTATCTTATAGAACTCAAGGTCCCCGTGCTAGGAAAACAGGTGTTGCTGCTGTTTGAGCTAAGATTTCCAAGTTATTCACATAATGAAAACCTATACTTTGTTTCGGGCGACTTTCCCTTTCAAATGCATGTAACAGTGAGAAACGCACTGTCTTGGCGAAAGAAAGCGTTTTTGTACAACTTCATATAAATAGCTGTAACTTTTGATAGAAGACTCGGATACACATGTTTATGGCTTTATCTTATAGAACTCAAGGTCTCCGTGCTGGGCAAACAGGTTTTGCAGCTGTTTGAGCTAAGATTTCCAAGTTATTCACATAATGAAAACCTATACTTTGTTTCGGTCGAGTTCCCCATTCAAATGCATGTAACAGTGAGAAACGCACTGTCTTGGCGAAAGAAAGCGTTTTTGTACAACTTCATATAAATAGCTGTAACTTTTGATAGAAGACTCAGACAAACATGTTTATGGCTTTATCTTATAGAACTCAAGGTCTCCGTGCTGGGCAAACAGGTTTTGCAGCTGTTTGAGCTAAGATTTCCAAGTTATTCACATAATGAAAACCTATACTTTGTTTCGGTCGAGTTCCCCATTCAAATGCATGTAACAGTGAGAAACGCACTGTCTTGGCGAAAGAAAGCGTTTTTGTACAACTTCATATAAATAGCTGTAACTTTTGATAGAAGACTCGGATACACATGTTTATGGCTTTATCTTATAGAACTCAAGGTCTCCGTGCTGGGAAAACAGGTTTTGCAGCTGTTTGAGCTAAGATTTCCAAGTTATTCACATAATGAAAACCTATACTTTGTTTCGGTCGAGTTCCCCATTCAAATGCATGTAACAGTGAGAAACGCACTGTCTTGGCGAAAGAAAGCGTTTTTGTACAACTTCATATAAATAGCTGTAACTTTTGATAGAAGACTCAGACAAACATGTTTATGGCTTTATCTTATAGAACTCAAGGTCTCCGTGCTGGGAAAACAGGTTTTGCAGCTGTTTGAGCTAAGATTTCCAAGTTATTCACATAATGAAAACCTATACTTTGTTTCGGTCGAGTTCCCCATTCAAATGCATGTAACAGTGAGAAACGCACTGTCTTGGCGAAAGAAAGCGTTTTTGTACAACTTCATATAAATAGCTGTAACTTTTGATAGAAGACTCGGATACACATGTTTATGGCTTTATCTTATAGAACTCAAGGTCCCCGTGCTGGGAAAACAGGTTTTGCAGCTGTTTGAGCTAAGATTTCCAATTATTTACATAATGAAAACCTATACTTTGTTTCGGTCGAGTTCCCCATTCAAATGCATGTAACAGTGAGAAACGCACTGTCTTGGCGAAAGAAAGCGTTTTTGTACAACTTCATATAAATAGCTGTAACTTTTGATAGAAGACTCAGACAAACATGTTTATGGCTTTATCTTATAGAACTCAAGGTCTCCGTGCTGGGAAAACAGGTTTTGCAGCTGTTTGAGCTAAGATTTCCAAGTTATTCACATAATGAAAACCTATACTTTGTTTCGGTGGAGTTCCCCATTCAAATGCATGTAACAGTGAGAAACGCACTGTCTTGGCGAAAGAAAGCGTTTTTGTACAACTTCATATAAATAGCTGTAACTTTTGATAGAAGACTCAGACAAACATGTTTATGGCTTTATCTTATAGAACTCAAGGTTCCCGTGCTGGGAAAACAGGTTTTGCAGCTGTTTGAGCTAAGATTTCCAAGTTATTCACATAATGAAAACTTATACTTTGTTTCGGTCGAGTTCCCCATTCAAATGCATGTAACAGTGAGAAACGCACTGTCTTGGCGAAAGAAAGCGTTTTTGTACAACTTCATATAAATAGCTGCAACTTTTGATAGAAGACTCGGATACACATGTTTATGGCTTTATCTTATAGAACTCAAGGTCTCCGTGCTGGGCAAACAGGTTTTGCAGCTGTTTGAGCTAAGATTTCCAAGTTATTCACATAATGAAAACCTATACTTTGTTTTGGTCGAGTTCCCCATTCAAATGCATGTAACAGTGAGAAACGCACTGTCTTGGCGAAAGAAAGCGTTTTTGTACAACTTCATATAAATAGCTGTAACTTTTGATAGAAGACTCAGACAAACATGTTTATGGCTTTATCTTATAGAACTCAAGGTTCCCGTGCTGGGAAAACAGGTTTTGCAGCTGTTTGAGCTAAGATTTCCAAGTTATTCACATAATGAAAACTTATACTTTGTTTCGGTCGAGTTCCCCATTCAAATGCATGTAACAGTGAGAAACGCACTGTCTTGGCGAAAGAAAGCGTTTTTGTACAACTTCATATAAATAGCTGTAACTTTTGATAGAAGACTCGGATACACATGTTTATGGCCTTATATTATAGAACTCAAGGTCTCCGTGCTGGGAAAACAGGTTTTGCAGCTGTTTGAGCTAAGATTTCCAAGTTATTCACATAATGAAAACCTATACTTTGTTTCGGTCGAGTTCCCCATTCAAATGCATGTAACAGTGAGAAACGCACTGTCTTGGCGAAAGAAAGCGTTTTTGTACAACTTCATATAAATAGCTGCAACTTTTGATAGAAGACTCAGACAAACATGTTTATGGCTTTATCTTATAGAACTCAAGGTTCCCGTGCTGGGAAAACAGGTTTTGCAGCTGTTTGAGCTAAGATTTCCAAGTTATTCACATAATGAAAACTTATACTTTGTTTCGGTGGAGTTCCCCATTCAAATGCATGTAACAGTGAGAAACGCACTGTCTTGGAGAAAGAAAGCGTTTTTGTACAACTTCATATAAATAGCTGCAACTTTTGATAGAAGACTCGGATACACATGTTTATGGCTTTATCTTATAGAACTCAAGGTCTCCGTGCTGGGCAAACAGGTTTTGCAGCTGTTTGAGCTAAGATTTCCAAGTTATTCACATAATGAAAACCTATACTTTGTTTTGGTCGAGTTCCCCATTCAAATGCATGTAACAGTGAGAAACGCACTGTCTTGGCGAAAGAAAGCGTTTTTGTACAACTTCATATAAATAGCTGTAACTTTTGATAGAAGACTCGGATACACATGTTTATGGCTTTATCTTATAGAACTCAAGGTCCCCGTGCTGGGAAAACAGGTTTTGCAGCTGTTTGAGCTAAGATTTCCAATTATTTACATAATGAAAACCTATACTTTGTTTCGGTCGAGTTCCCCATTCAAATGCATGTAACAGTGAGAAACGCACTGTCTTGGCGAAAGAAAGCGTTTTTGTACAACTTCATATAAATAGCTGTAACTTTTGATAGAAGACTCAGACAAACATGTTTATGGCTTTATCTTATAGAACTCAAGGTCTCCGTGCTGGGAAAACAGGTTTTGCAGCTGTTTGAGCTAAGATTTCCAAGTTATTCACATAATGAAAACCTATACTTTGTTTCGGTGGAGTTCCCCATTCAAATGCATGTAACAGTGAGAAACGCACTGTCTTGGCGAAAGAAAGCGTTTTTGTACAACTTCATATAAATAGCTGTAACTTTTGATAGAAGACTCAGACAAACATGTTTATGGCTTTATCTTATAGAACTCAAGGTTCCCGTGCTGGGAAAACAGGTTTTGCAGCTGTTTGAGCTAAGATTTCCAAGTTATTCACATAATGAAAACTTATACTTTGTTTCGGTCGAGTTCCCCATTCAAATGCATGTAACAGTGAGAAACGCACTGTCTTGGCGAAAGAAAGCGTTTTTGTACAACTTCATATAAATAGCTGCAACTTTTGATAGAAGACTCGGATACACATGTTTATGGCTTTATCTTATAGAACTCAAGGTCTCCGTGCTGGGCAAACAGGTTTTGCAGCTGTTTGAGCTAAGATTTCCAAGTTATTCACATAATGAAAACCTATACTTTGTTTTGGTCGAGTTCCCCATTCAAATGCATGTAACAGTGAGAAACGCACTGTCTTGGCGAAAGAAAGCGTTTTTGTACAACTTCATATAAATAGCTGTAACTTTTGATAGAAGACTCAGACAAACATGTTTATGGCTTTATCTTATAGAACTCAAGGTTCCCGTGCTGGGAAAACAGGTTTTGCAGCTGTTTGAGCTAAGATTTCCAAGTTATTCACATAATGAAAACTTATACTTTGTTTCGGTCGAGTTCCCCATTCAAATGCATGTAACAGTGAGAAACGCACTGTCTTGGCGAAAGAAAGCGTTTTTGTACAACTTCATATAAATAGCTGTAACTTTTGATAGAAGACTCGGATACACATGTTTATGGCCTTATATTATAGAACTCAAGGTCTCCGTGCTGGGAAAACAGGTTTTGCAGCTGTTTGAGCTAAGATTTCCAAGTTATTCACATAATGAAAACCTATACTTTGTTTCGGTCGAGTTCCCCATTCAAATGCATGTAACAGTGAGAAACGCACTGTCTTGGCGAAAGAAAGCGTTTTTGTACAACTTCATATAAATAGCTGCAACTTTTGATAGAAGACTCAGACAAACATGTTTATGGCTTTATCTTATAGAACTCAAGGTTCCCGTGCTGGGAAAACAGGTTTTGCAGCTGTTTGAGCTAAGATTTCCAAGTTATTCACATAATGAAAACTTATACTTTGTTTCGGTGGAGTTCCCCATTCAAATGCATGTAACAGTGAGAAACGCACTGTCTTGGAGAAAGAAAGCGTTTTTGTACAACTTCATATAAATAGCTGCAACTTTTGATAGAAGACTCGGATACACATGTTTATGGCTTTATCTTATAGAACTCAAGGTCTCCGTGCTGGGCAAACAGGTTTTGCAGCTGTTTGAGCTAAGATTTCCAAGTTATTCACATAATGAAAACCTATACTTTGTTTTGGTCGAGTTCCCCATTCAAATGCATGTAACAGTGAGAAACGCACTGTCTTGGCGAAAGAAAGCGTTTTTGTACAACTTCATATAAATAGCTGTAACTTTTGATAGAAGACTCAGACAAACATGTTTATGGCTTTATCTTATAGAACTCAAGGTCTCCGTGCTGGGCAAACAGGTTTTGCAGCTGTTTGAGCTAAGATTTCCAAGTTATTCACATAATGAAAACCTATACTTTGTTTCGGTGGAGTTCCCCATTCAAATGCATGTAACAGTGAGAAACGCACTGTCTTGGCGAAAGAAAGCGTTTTTGTACAACTTCATATAAATAGCTGTAACTTTTGATAGAAGACTCGGATACACATGTTTATGGCTTTATCTTATAGAACTCAAGGTCTCCGTGCTGGGAAAACAGGTTTTGCAGCTGTTTGAGCTAAGATTTCCAAGTTATTCACATAATGAAAACCTATACTTTGTTTCGGTCGAGTTCCCCATTCAAATGCATGTAACAGTGAGAAACGCACTGTCTTGGCGAAAGAAAGCTATTTTGTACAACTTCATATAAATAGCTGTAACTTTTGATAGAAGACTCAGACAAACATGTTTATGGCTTTATCTTATAGAACTCAAGGTCTCCGTGCTGGGAAAACAGGTTTTGCAGCTGTTTGAGCTAAGATTTCCAAGTTATTCACATAATGAAAACCTATACTTTGTTTCGGTGGAGTTCCCCATTCAAATGCATGTAACAGTGAGAAACGCACTGTCTTGGCGAAAGAAAGCGTTTTTGTACAACTTCATATAAATAGCTGTAACTTTTGATAGAAGACTCAGACAAACATGTTTATGGCTTTATCTTATAGAACTCAAGGTTCCCGTGCTGGGAAAACAGGTTTTGCAGCTGTTTGAGCTAAGATTTCCAAGTTATTCACATAATGAAAACTTATACTTTGTTTCGGTCGAGTTCCCCATTCAAATGCATGTAACAGTGAGAAACGCACTGTCTTGGCGAAAGAAAGCGTTTTTGTACAACTTCATATAAATAGCTGCAACTTTTGATAGAAGACTCGGATACACATGTTTATGGCTTTATCTTATAGAACTCAAGGTCTCCGTGCTGGGCAAACAGGTTTTGCAGCTGTTTGAGCTAAGATTTCCAAGTTATTCACATAATGAAAACCTATACTTTGTTTTGGTCGAGTTCCCCATTCAAATGCATGTAACAGTGAGAAACGCACTGTCTTGGCGAAAGAAAGCGTTTTTGTACAACTTCATATAAATAGCTGTAACTTTTGATAGAAGACTCAGACAAACATGTTTATGGCTTTATCTTATAGAACTCAAGGTTCCCGTGCTGGGAAAACAGGTTTTGCAGCTGTTTGAGCTAAGATTTCCAAGTTATTCACATAATGAAAACTTATACTTTGTTTCGGTCGAGTTCCCCATTCAAATGCATGTAACAGTGAGAAACGCACTGTCTTGGCGAAAGAAAGCGTTTTTGTACAACTTCATATAAATAGCTGTAACTTTTGATAGAAGACTCGGATACACATGTTTATGGCCTTATATTATAGAACTCAAGGTCTCCGTGCTGGGAAAACAGGTTTTGCAGCTGTTTGAGCTAAGATTTCCAAGTTATTCACATAATGAAAACCTATACTTTGTTTCGGTCGAGTTCCCCATTCAAATGCATGTAACAGTGAGAAACGCACTGTCTTGGCGAAAGAAAGCGTTTTTGTACAACTTCATATAAATAGCTGCAACTTTTGATAGAAGACTCAGACAAACATGTTTATGGCTTTATCTTATAGAACTCAAGGTTCCCGTGCTGGGAAAACAGGTTTTGCAGCTGTTTGAGCTAAGATTTCCAAGTTATTCACATAATGAAAACTTATACTTTGTTTCGGTGGAGTTCCCCATTCAAATGCATGTAACAGTGAGAAACGCACTGTCTTGGAGAAAGAAAGCGTTTTTGTACAACTTCATATAAATAGCTGCAACTTTTGATAGAAGACTCGGATACACATGTTTATGGCTTTATCTTATAGAACTCAAGGTCTCCGTGCTGGGCAAACAGGTTTTGCAGCTGTTTGAGCTAAGATTTCCAAGTTATTCACATAATGAAAACCTATACTTTGTTTTGGTCGAGTTCCCCATTCAAATGCATGTAACAGTGAGAAACGCACTGTCTTGGCGAAAGAAAGCGTTTTTGTACAACTTCATATAAATAGCTGTAACTTTTGATAGAAGACTCAGACAAACATGTTTATGGCTTTATCTTATAGAACTCAAGGTCTCCGTGCTGGGCAAACAGGTTTTGCAGCTGTTTGAGCTAAGATTTCCAAGTTATTCACATAATGAAAACCTATACTTTGTTTCGGTGGAGTTCCCCATTCAAATGCATGTAACAGTGAGAAACGCACTGTCTTGGCGAAAGAAAGCGTTTTTGTACAACTTCATATAAATAGCTGTAACTTTTGATAGAAGACTCGGATACACATGTTTATGGCTTTATCTTATAGAACTCAAGGTCTCCGTGCTGGGAAAACAGGTTTTGCAGCTGTTTGAGCTAAGATTTCCAAGTTATTCACATAATGAAAACCTATACTTTGTTTCGGTCGAGTTCCCCATTCAAATGCATGTAACAGTGAGAAACGCACTGTCTTGGCGAAAGAAAGCTATTTTGTACAACTTCATATAAATAGCTGTAACTTTTGATAGAAGACTCAGACAAACATGTTTATGGCTTTATCTTATAGAACTCAAGGTCTCCGTGCTGGGAAAACAGGTTTTGCAGCTGTTTGAGCTAAGATTTCCAAGTTATTCACATAATGAAAACCTATACTTTGTTTCGGTCGAGTTCCCCATTCAAATGCATGTAACAGTGAGAAACGCACTGTCTTGGCGAAAGAAAGCTATTTTGTACAACTTCATATAAATAGCTGTAACTTTTGATAGAAGACTCGGATACACATGTTTATGGCTTTATCTTATAGAACTCAAGGTCTCCGTGCTGGGAAAACAGGTTTTGCAGCTGTTTGAGCTAAGATTTCCAAGTTATTCACATAATGAAAACCTATACTTTGTTTCGGTCGAGTTCCCCATTCAAATGCATGTAACAGTGAGAAACGCACTGTCTTGGCGAAAGAAAGCGTTTTTGTACAACTTCATATAAATAGCTGTAACTTTTGATAGAAGACTCGGATACACATGTTTATGGCTTTATCTTATAGAACTCAAGGTCTCCGTGCTGGGCAAACAGGTTTTGCAGCTGTTTGAGCTAAGATTTCCAAGTTATTCACATAATGAAAACCTATACTTTGTTTCGGTCGAGTTCCCCATTCAAATGCATGTAACAGTGAGAAACGCACTGTCTTGGCGAAAGAAAGCGTTTTTGTACAACTTCATATAAATAGCTGTAACTTTTGATAGAAGACTCGGATACACATGTTTATGGCTTTATCTTATAGAACTCAAGGTCTCTGTGCTGGGCAAACAGGTTTTGCAGCTGTTTGAGCTAAGATTTCCAAGTTATTCACATAATGAAAACCTATACTTTGTTTCGGTCGAGTTCCCCATTCAAATGCATGTAACAGTGAGAAATGCACTGTCTTGGCGAAAGAAAGCGTTTTTGTACAACTTCATATAAATAGCTGTAACTTTTGATAGAAGACTCAGACAAACATGTTTATGGCTTTATCTTATAGAACTCAAGGTCTCCGTGCTGGGAAAACAGGTTTTGCAGCTGTTTGAGCTAAGATTTCCAAGTTATTCACATAATGAAAACCTATACTTTGTTTCGGTCGAGTTCCCCATTCAAATGCATGTAACAGTGAGAAACGCACTGTCTTGGCGAAAGAAAGCTATTTTGTACAACTTCATATAAATAGCTGTAACTTTTGATAGAAGACTCGAATACACATGTTTATGGCTTTATCTTATAGAACTCAAGGTCTCCGTGCTGGGAAAACAGGTTTTGCAGCTGTTTGAGCTAAGATTTCCAAGTTATTCACATAATGAAAACCTATACTTTGTTTCGGTCGAGTTCCCCATTCAAAATGCATGTAACAGTGAGAAACGCACTGTCTTGGCGAAAGAAAACGTTTTTGTACAACTTCATAGAAATAGCTGTAACTTTTGATAGAAGACTCAGACAAACATGTTTATGGCCTTATATTATAGAACTCAAGGTCTCCGTGCTGGGAAAACAGGTTTTGCAGCTGTTTGAGCTAAGATTTCCAAGTTATTCACATAATGAAAACTTATACTTTGTTTCGGTCGAGTTCCCCATTCAAATGCATGTAACAGTGAGAAACGCACTGTCTTGGCGAAAGAAAGCGTTTTTGTACAACTTCATATAAATAGCTGTAACTTTTGATAGAAGACTCGGATATACGTATTCATGGCTTTATCTTATAGAACTCAAGGTCCCCGTGCTAGGAAAACAGGTGTTGCTGCTGTTTGAGCTAAGATTTCCAAGTTATTCACATAATGAAAACTTATACTTTGTTTCGGTCGAGTTCCCCATTCAAATGCATGTAACAGTGAGAAACGCACTGTCTTGGCGAAAGAAAGCTATTTTGTACAACTTCATATAAATAGCTGTAACTTTTGATAGAAGACTCGGATACACATGTTTATGGCTTTATCTTATAGAACTCAAGGTCTCCGTGCTGGGAAAACAGGTTTTGCAGCTGTTTGAGCTAAGATTTCCAAGTTATTCACATAATGAAAACCTATACTTTGTTTCGGTCGAGTTCCCCATTCAAAATGCATGTAACAGTGAGAAACGCACTGTCTTGGCGAAAGAAAACGTTTTTGTACAACTTCATAGAAATAGCTGTAACTTTTGATAGAAGACTCAGACAAACATGTTTATGGCCTTATATTATAGAACTCAAGGTCTCCGTGCTGGGAAAACAGGTTTTGCAGCTGTTTGAGCTAAGATTTCCAAGTTATTCACATAATGAAAACTTATACTTTGTTTCGGTCGAGTTCCCCATTCAAATGCATGTAACAGTGAGAAACGCACTGTCTTGGCGAAAGAAAGCGTTTTTGTACAACTTCATATAAATAGCTGTAACTTTTGAATGAAGACTCAGACAAACATGTTTATGGCTTTATCTTATAGAACTCAAGGTCCCCGTGCTGGGAAAACAGGTTTTGCAGCTGTTTGAGCTAAGATTTCCAATTATTTACATAATGAAAACCTATACTTTGTTTCGGTCGAGTTCCCCATTCAAATGCATGTAACAGTGAGAAACGCACTGTCTTGGCGAAAGAAAGCTATTTTGTACAACTTCATATAAATAGCTGTAACTTTTGATAGAAGACTCGGATACACATGTTTATGGCTTTATCTTATAGAACTCAAGGTCTCCGTGCTGGGCAAACAGGTTTTGCAGCTGTTTGAGCTAAGATTTCCAAGTTATTCACATAATGAAAACTTATACTTTGTTTCGGTCGAGTTCCCCATTCAAATGCATGTAACAGTGAGAAACGCACTGTCTTGGCGAAAGAAAGCGTTTTTGTACAACTTCATATAAATAGCTGTAACTTTTGATAGAAGACTCGGATACACATGTTTATGGCTTTATCTTATAGAACTCAAGGTCTCCGTGCTGGGCAAACAGGTTTTGCAGCTGTTTGAGCTAAGATTTCCAAGTTATTCACATAATGAAAACCTATACTTTGTTTCGGTCGAGTTCCCCATTCAAATGCATGTAACAGTGAGAAACGCACTGTCTTGGCGAAAGAAAGCGTTTTTGTACAACTTCATATAAATAGCTGTAACTTTTGATAGAAGACTCGGATACACGTTTATGGCTTTATCTTATAGAACTCAAGGTCTCCGTGCTGGGAAAACAGGTTTTGCAGCTGTTTGAGCTAAGATTTCCAAGTTATTCACATAATGAAAACCTATACTTTGTTTCGGTCGAGTTCCCCATTCAAATGCATGTAACAGTGAGAAACGCACTGTCTTGGCGAAAGAAAGCGTTTTTGTACAACTTCATATAAATAGCTGTAACTTTTGATAGAAGACTCGGATACACATGTTTATGGCTTTATCTTATAGAACTCAAGGTCTCCGTGCTGGGAAAACAGGTTTTGCAGCTGTTTGAGCTAAGATTTCCAAGTTATTCACATAATGAAAACCTATACTTTGTTTCGGTCGAGTTCCCCATTCAAATGCATGTAACAGTGAGAAACGCACTGTCTTGGCGAAAGAAAGCGTTTTTGTACAACTTCATATAAATAGCTGTAACTTTTGATAGAAGACTCAGACAAACATGTTTATGGCTTTATCTTATAGAACTCAAGGTCTCCGTGCTGGGAAAACAGGTTTTGCAGCTGTTTGAGCTAAGATTTCCAAGTTATTCACATAATGAAAACCTATACTTTGTTTCGGTCGAGTTCCCCATTCAAATGCATGTAACAGTGAGAAACGCACTGTCTTGGCGAAAGAAAGCGTTTTTGTACAACTTCATATAAATAGCTGTAACTTTTGATAGAAGACTCGGATACACATGTTTATGGCTTTATCTTATAGAACTCAAGGTCTCCGTGCTGGGCAAACAGGTTTTGCAGCTGTTTGAGCTAAGATTTCCAATTATTCACATAATGAAAACCTATACTTTGTTTCGGTCGAGTTCCCCATTCAAAATGCATGTAACAGTGAGAAACGCACTGTCTTGGCGAAAGAAAACGTTTTTGTACAACTTCATAGAAATAGCTGTAACTTTTGATAGAAGACTCAGACAAACATGTTTATGGCCTTATATTATAGAACTCAAGGTCTCCGTGCTGGGAACACAGGTTTTGCAGCTGTTTGAGCTAAGATTTCCAAGTTATTCACATAATGAAAACTTATACTTTGTTTCGGTCGAGTTCCCCATTCAAATGCATGTAACAGTGAGAAACGCACTGTCTTGGCGAAAGAAAGCGTTTTTGTACAACTTCATATAAATAGCTGTAACTTTTGATAGAAGACTCAGACAAACATGTTTATGGCTTTATCTTATAGAACTCAAGGTTCCCGTGCTGGGAAAACAGGTTTTGCAGCTGTTTGAGCTAAGATTTCCAAGTTATTCACATAATGAAAACTTATACTTTGTTTCGGTCGAGTTCCCCATTCAAATGCATGTAACAGTGAGAAACGCACTGTCTTGGCGAAAGAAAGCGTTTTTGTACAACTTCATATAAATAGCTGTAACTTTTGATAGAAGACTCGGATACACATGTTTATGGCCTTATATTATAGAACTCAAGGTCTCCGTGCTGGGAAAACAGGTTTTGCAGCTGTTTGAGCTAAGATTTCCAAGTTATTCACATAATGAAAACTTATACTTTGTTTCGGTGGAGTTCCCCATTCAAATGCATGTAACAGTGAGAAACGCACTGTCTTGGCGAAAGAAAGCGTTTTTGTACAACTTCATATAAATAGCTGTAACTTTTGATAGAAGACTCGGATACACATGTTTATGGCCTTATATTATAGAACTCAAGGTCTCCGTGCTGGGAAAACAGGTTTTGCAGCTGTTTGAGCTAAGATTTCCAAGTTATTCACATAATGAAAACCTATACTTTGTTTCGGTGGAGTTCCCCATTCAAATGCATGTAACAGTGAGAAACGCACTGTCTTGGCGAAAGAAAGCGTTTTTGTACAACTTCATATAAATAGCTGTAACTTTTGATAGAAGACTCAGACAAACATGTTTATGGCTTTATCTTATAGAACTCAAGGTTCCCGTGCTGGGAAAACAGGTTTTGCAGCTGTTTGAGCTAAGATTTCCAAGTTATTCACATAATGAAAACCTATACTTTGTTTTGGTCGAGTTCCCCATTCAAATGCATGTAACAGTGAGAAACGCACTGTCTTGGCGAAAGAAAGCGTTTTTGTACAACTTCATATAAATAGCTGTAACTTTTGATAGAAGACTCAGACAAACATGTTTATGGCTTTATCTTATAGAACTCAAGGTTCCCGTGCTGGGAAAACAGGTTTTGCAGCTGTTTGAGCTAAGATTTCCAAGTTATTCACATAATGAAAACTTATACTTTGTTTCGGTGGAGTTCCCCATTCAAATGCATGTAACAGTGAGAAACGCACTGTCTTGGCGAAAGAAAGCGTTTTTGTACAACTTCATATAAATAGCTGTAACTTTTGATAGAAGACTCGGATACACATGTTTATGGCCTTATATTATAGAACTCAAGGTCTCCGTGCTGGGAAAACAGGTTTTGCAGCTGTTTGAGCTAAGATTTCCAAGTTATTCACATAATGAAAACCTATACTTTGTTTCGGTCGAGTTCCCCATTCAAATGCATGTAACAGTGAGAAACGCACTGTCTTGGCGAAAGAAAGCGTTTTTGTACAACTTCATATAAATAGCTGCAACTTTTGATAGAAGACTCAGACAAACATGTTTATGGCTTTATCTTATAGAACTCAAGGTTCCCGTGCTGGGAAAACAGGTTTTGCAGCTGTTTGAGCTAAGATTTCCAAGTTATTCACATAATGAAAACTTATACTTTGTTTCGGTCGAGTTCCCCATTCAAATGCATGTAACAGTGAGAAACGCACTGTCTTGGAGAAAGAAAGCGTTTTTGTACAACTTCATATAAATAGCTGCAACTTTTGATAGAAGACTCGGATACACATGTTTATGGCTTTATCTTATAGAACTCAAGGTCTCCGTGCTGGGCAAACAGGTTTTGCAGCTGTTTGAGCTAAGATTTCCAAGTTATTCACATAATGAAAACCTATACTTTGTTTTGGTCGAGTTCCCCATTCAAATGCATGTAACAGTGAGAAACGCACTGTCTTGGCGAAAGAAAGCGTTTTTGTACAACTTCATATAAATAGCTGTAACTTTTGATAGAAGACTCAGACAAACATGTTTATGGCTTTATCTTATAGAACTCAAGGTCTCCGTGCTGGGCAAACAGGTTTTGCAGCTGTTTGAGCTAAGATTTCCAAGTTATTCACATAATGAAAACCTATACTTTGTTTCGGTGGAGTTCCCCATTCAAATGCATGTAACAGTGAGAAACGCACTGTCTTGGCGAAAGAAAGCGTTTTTGTACAACTTCATATAAATAGCTGTAACTTTTGATAGAAGACTCGGATACACATGTTTATGGCCTTATATTATAGAACTCAAGGTCTCCGTGCTGGGCAAACAGGTTTTGCAGCTGTTTGAGCTAAGATTTCCAAGTTATTCACATAATGAAAACCTATACTTTGTTTCGGTGGAGTTCCCCATTCAAATGCATGTAACAGTGAGAAACGCACTGTCTTGGCGAAAGAAAGCGTTTTTGTACAACTTCATATAAATAGCTGTAACTTTTGATAGAAGACTCGGATACACATGTTTATGGCTTTATCTTATAGAACTCAAGGTCTCCGTGCTGGGAAAACAGGTTTTGCAGCTGTTTGAGCTAAGATTTCCAAGTTATTCACATAATGAAAACCTATACTTTGTTTCGGTCGAGTTCCCCATTCAAATGCATGTAACAGTGAGAAACGCACTGTCTTGGCGAAAGAAAGCGTTTTTGTACAACTTCATATAAATAGCTGTAACTTTTGATAGAAGACTCAGACAAACATGTTTATGGCTTTATCTTATAGAACTCAAGGTCTCCGTGCTGGGAAAACAGGTTTTGCAGCTGTTTGAGCTAAGATTTCCAAGTTATTCACATAATGAAAACCTATACTTTGTTTCGGTCGAGTTCCCCATTCAAATGCATGTAACAGTGAGAAACGCACTGTCTTGGCGAAAGAAAGCTATTTTGTACAACTTCATATAAATAGCTGTAACTTTTGATAGAAGACTCGGATACACATGTTTATGGCTTTATCTTATAGAACTCAAGGTCTCCGTGCTGGGAAAACAGGTTTTGCAGCTGTTTGAGCTAAGATTTCCAAGTTATTCACATAATGAAAACCTATACTTTGTTTCGGTCGAGTTCCCCATTCAAATGCATGTAACAGTGAGAAACGCACTGTCTTGGCGAAAGAAAGCGTTTTTGTACAACTTCATATAAATAGCTGTAACTTTTGATAGAAGACTCGGATACACATGTTTATGGCTTTATCTTATAGAACTCAAGGTCTCCGTGCTGGGCAAACAGGTTTTGCAGCTGTTTGAGCTAAGATTTCCAAGTTATTCACATAATGAAAACCTATACTTTGTTTCGGTCGAGTTCCCCATTCAAATGCATGTAACAGTGAGAAACGCACTGTCTTGGCGAAAGAAAACGTTTTTGTACAACTTCATATAAATAGCTGTAACTTTTGATAGAAGACTCGGATACACATGTTTATGGCTTTATCTTATAGAACTCAAGGTCTCTGTGCTGGGCAAACAGGTTTTGCAGCTGTTTGAGCTAAGATTTCCAAGTTATTCACATAATGAAAACCTATACTTTGTTTCGGTCGAGTTCCCCATTCAAATGCATGTAACAGTGAGAAATGCACTGTCTTGGCGAAAGAAAGCGTTTTTGTACAACTTCATATAAATAGCTGTAACTTTTGATAGAAGACTCAGACAAACATGTTTATGGCTTTATCTTATAGAACTCAAGGTCTCCGTGCTGGGAAAACAGGTTTTGCAGCTGTTTGAGCTAAGATTTCCAAGTTATTCACATAATGAAAACCTATACTTTGTTTCGGTCGAGTTCCCCATTCAAATGCATGTAACAGTGAGAAACGCACTGTCTTGGCGAAAGAAAGCTATTTTGTACAACTTCATATAAATAGCTGTAACTTTTGATAGAAGACTCGAATACACATGTTTATGGCTTTATCTTATAGAACTCAAGGTCTCCGTGCTGGGAAAACAGGTTTTGCAGCTGTTTGAGCTAAGATTTCCAAGTTATTCACATAATGAAAACCTATACTTTGTTTCGGTCGAGTTCCCCATTCAAAATGCATGTAACAGTGAGAAACGCACTGTCTTGGCGAAAGAAAACGTTTTTGTACAACTTCATAGAAATAGCTGTAACTTTTGATAGAAGACTCAGACAAACATGTTTATGGCCTTATATTATAGAACTCAAGGTCTCCGTGCTGGGAAAACAGGTTTTGCAGCTGTTTGAGCTAAGATTTCCAAGTTATTCACATAATGAAAACTTATACTTTGTTTCGGTCGAGTTCCCCATTCAAATGCATGTAACAGTGAGAAACGCACTGTCTTGGCGAAAGAAAGCGTTTTTGTACAACTTCATATAAATAGCTGTAACTTTTGATAGAAGACTCAGATATACGTATTCATGGCTTTATCTTATAGAACTCAAGGTCCCCGTGCTAGGAAAACAGGTGTTGCTGCTGTTTGAGCTAAGATTTCCAAGTTATTCACATAATGAAAACTTATACTTTGTTTCGGTCGAGTTCCCCATTCAAATGCATGTAACAGTGAGAAACGCACTGTCTTGGCGAAAGAAAGCTATTTTGTACAACTTCATATAAATAGCTGTAACTTTTGATAGAAGACTCGGATACACATGTTTATGGCTTTATCTTATAGAACTCAAGGTCTCCGTGCTGGGAAAACAGGTTTTGCAGCTGTTTGAGCTAAGATTTCCAAGTTATTCACATAATGAAAACCTATACTTTGTTTCGGTCGAGTTCCCCATTCAAAATGCATGTAACAGTGAGAAACGCACTGTCTTGGCGAAAGAAAGCGTTTTTGTACAACTTCATATAAATAGCTGTAACTTTTGATAGAAGACTCAGACAAACATGTTTATGGCTTTATCTTATAGAACTCAAGGTCTCCGTGCTGGGAAAACAGGTTTTGCAGCTGTTTGAGCTAAGATTTCCAAGTTATTCACATAATGAAAACCTATACTTTGTTTCGGTCGAGTTCCCCATTCAAATGCATGTAACAGTGAGAAACGCACTGTCTTGGCGAAAGAAAGCGTTTTTGTACAACTTCATATAAATAGCTGTAACTTTTGATAGAAGACTCGGATACACATGTTTATGGCTTTATCTTATAGAACTCAAGGTCTCCGTGCTGGGAAAACAGGTTTTGCAGCTGTTTGAGCTAAGATTTCCAAGTTATTCACATAATGAAAACTTATACTTTGTTTCGGTCGAGTTCCCCATTCAAATGCATGTAACAGTGAGAAACGCACTGTCTTGGCGAAAGAAAGCGTTTTTGTACAACTTCATATAAATAGCTGTAACTTTTGATAGAAGACTCAGACAAACATGTTTATGGCTTTATCTTATAGAACTCAAGGTCTCCGTGCTGGGAAAACAGGTTTTGCAGCTGTTTGAGCTAAGATTTCCAAGTTATTCACATAATGAAAACCTATACTTTGTTTCGGTCGAGTTCCCCATTCAAATGCATGTAACAGTGAGAAACGCACTGTCTTGGCGAAAGAAAGCTATTTTGTACAACTTCATATAAATAGCTGTAACTTTTGATAGAAGACTCGGATACACATGTTTATGGCTTTATCTTATAGAACTCAAGGTCTCCGTGCTGGGAAAACAGGTTTTGCAGCTGTTTGAGCTAAGATTTCCAAGTTATTCACATAATGAAAACCTATACTTTGTTTCGGTCGAGTTCCCCATTCAAATGCATGTAACAGTGAGAAACGCACTGTCTTGGCGAAAGAAAGCGTTTTTGTACAACTTCATATAAATAGCTGTAACTTTTGATAGAAGACTCGGATACACATGTTTATGGCTTTATCTTATAGAACTCAAGGTCTCCGTGCTGGGCAAACAGGTTTTGCAGCTGTTTGAGCTAAGATTTCCAAGTTATTCACATAATGAAAACCTATACTTTGTTTCGGTGGAGTTCCCCATTCAAATGCATGTAACAGTGAGAAACGCACTGTCTTGGCGAAAGAAAGCGTTTTTGTACAACTTCATATAAATAGCTGTAACTTTTGATAGAAGACTCGGATACACATGTTTATGGCTTTATCTTATAGAACTCAAGGTCTCTGTGCTGGGCAAACAGGTTTTGCAGCTGTTTGAGCTAAGATTTCCAAGTTATTCACATAATGAAAACCTATACTTTGTTTCGGTCGAGTTCCCCATTCAAATGCATGTAACAGTGAGAAATGCACTGTCTTGGCGAAAGAAAGCGTTTTTGTACAACTTCATATAAATAGCTGTAACTTTTGATAGAAGACTCAGACAAACATGTTTATGGCTTTATCTTATAGAACTCAAGGTCTCCGTGCTGGGAAAACAGGTTTTGCAGCTGTTTGAGCTAAGATTTCCAAGTTATTCACATAATGAAAACCTATACTTTGTTTCGGTCGAGTTCCCCATTCAAATGCATGTAACAGTGAGAAACGCACTGTCTTGGCGAAAGAAAGCTATTTTGTACAACTTCATATAAATAGCTGTAACTTTTGATAGAAGACTCGAATACACATGTTTATGGCTTTATCTTATAGAACTCAAGGTCTCCGTGCTGGGAAAACAGGTTTTGCAGCTGTTTGAGCTAAGATTTCCAAGTTATTCACATAATGAAAACCTATACTTTGTTTCGGTCGAGTTCCCCATTCAAAATGCATGTAACAGTGAGAAACGCACTGTCTTGGCGAAAGAAAACGTTTTTGTACAACTTCATAGAAATAGCTGTAACTTTTGATAGAAGACTCAGACAAACATGTTTATGGCCTTATATTATAGAACTCAAGGTCTCCGTGCTGGGAAAACAGGTTTTGCAGCTGTTTGAGCTAAGATTTCCAAGTTATTCACATAATGAAAACTTATACTTTGTTTCGGTCGAGTTCCCCATTCAAATGCATGTAACAGTGAGAAACGCACTGTCTTGGCGAAAGAAAGCGTTTTTGTACAACTTCATATAAATAGCTGTAACTTTTGATAGAAGACTCAGATATACGTATTCATGGCTTTATCTTATAGAACTCAAGGTCCCCGTGCTAGGAAAACAGGTGTTGCTGCTGTTTGAGCTAAGATTTCCAAGTTATTCACATAATGAAAACTTATACTTTGTTTCGGTCGAGTTCCCCATTCAAATGCATGTAACAGTGAGAAACGCACTGTCTTGGCGAAAGAAAGCTATTTTGTACAACTTCATATAAATAGCTGTAACTTTTGATAGAAGACTCGGATACACATGTTTATGGCTTTATCTTATAGAACTCAAGGTCTCCGTGCTGGGAAAACAGGTTTTGCAGCTGTTTGAGCTAAGATTTCCAAGTTATTCACATAATGAAAACCTATACTTTGTTTCGGTCGAGTTCCCCATTCAAAATGCATGTAACAGTGAGAAACGCACTGTCTTGGCGAAAGAAAACGTTTTTGTACAACTTCATAGAAATAGCTGTAACTTTTGATAGAAGACTCAGACAAACATGTTTATGGCCTTATATTATAGAACTCAAGGTCTCCGTGCTGGGAAAACAGGTTTTGCAGCTGTTTGAGCTAAGATTTCCAAGTTATTCACATAATGAAAACTTATACTTTGTTTCGGTCGAGTTCCCCATTCAAATGCATGTAACAGTGAGAAACGCACTGTCTTGGCGAAAGAAAGCGTTTTTGTACAACTTCATATAAATAGCTGTAACTTTTGAATGAAGACTCAGGCAAACATGTTTATGGCTTTATCTTATAGAACTCAAGGTCCCCGTGCTGGGAAAACAGGTTTTGCAGCTGTTTGAGCTAAGATTTCCAATTATTTACATAATGAAAACCTATACTTTGTTTCGGTCGAGTTCCCCATTCAAATGCATGTAACAGTGAGAAACGCACTGTCTTGGCGAAAGAAAGCTATTTTGTACAACTTCATATAAATAGCTGTAACTTTTGATAGAAGACTCGGATACACATGTTTATGGCTTTATCTTATAGAACTCAAGGTCTCCGTGCTGGGCAAACAGGTTTTGCAGCTGTTTGAGCTAAGATTTCCAAGTTATTCACATAATGAAAACCTATACTTTGTTTCGGTCGAGTTCCCCATTCAAATGCATGTAACAGTGAGAAACGCACTGTCTTGGCGAAAGAAAGCGTTTTTGTACAACTTCATATAAATAGCTGTAACTTTTGATAGAAGACTCGGATACACATGTTTATGGCTTTATCTTATAGAACTCAAGGTCTCCGTGCTGGGAAAACAGGTTTTGCAGCTGTTTGAGCTAAGATTTCCAAGTTATTCACATAATGAAAACCTATACTTTGTTTCGGTCGAGTTCCCCATTCAAATGCATGTAACAGTGAGAAACGCACTGTCTTGGCGAAAGAAAGCGTTTTTGTACAACTTCATATAAATAGCTGTAACTTTTGATAGAAGACTCAGACAAACATGTTTATGGCTTTATCTTATAGAACTCAAGGTCTCCGTGCTGGGAAAACAGGTTTTGCAGCTGTTTGAGCTAAGATTTCCAAGTTATTCACATAATGAAAACCTATACTTTGTTTCGGTCGAGTTCCCCATTCAAATGCATGTAACAGTGAGAAACGCACTGTCTTGGCGAAAGAAAGCGTTTTTGTACAACTTCATATAAATAGCTGTAACTTTTGATAGAAGACTCGGATACACATGTTTATGGCTTTATCTTATAGAACTCAAGGTCTCCGTGCTGGGAAAACAGGTTTTGCAGCTGTTTGAGCTAAGATTTCCAAGTTATTCACATAATGAAAACTTATACTTTGTTTCGGTCGAGTTCCCCATTCAAATGCATGTAACAGTGAGAAACGCACTGTCTTGGCGAAAGAAAGCGTTTTTGTACAACTTCATATAAATAGCTGTAACTTTTGATAGAAGACTCAGATACACATGTTTATGGCTTTATCTTATAGAACTCAAGGTCTCCGTGCTGGGCAAACAGGTTTTGCAGCTGTTTGAGCTAAGATTTCCAAGTTATTCACATAATGAAAACCTATACTTTGTTTCGGTGGAATTCCCCATTCAAATGCATGTAACAGTGAGAAACGCACTGTCTTGGCGAAAGAAAGCGTTTTTGTACAACTTCATATAAATAGCTGTAACTTTTGATAGAAGACTCGGATACACATGTTTATGGCTTTATCTTATAGAACTCAAGGTCTCCGTGCTGGGCAAACAGGTTTTGCAGCTGTTTGAGCTAAGATTTCCAAGTTATTCACATAATGAAAACCTATACTTTGTTTCGGTCGAGTTCCCCATTCAAATGCATGTAACAGTGAGAAACGCACTGTCTTGGCGAAAGAAAGCGTTTTTGTACAACTTCATATAAATAGCTGTAACTTTTGATAGAAGACTCGGATACACATGTTTATGGCTTTATCTTATAGAACTCAAGGTCTCCGTGCTGGGCAAACATGTTTTGCAGCTGTTTGAGCTAAGATTTCCAAGTTATTCACATAATGAAAACCTATACTTTGTTTTGGTCGAGTTCCCCATTCAAATGCATGTAACAGTGAGAAACGCACTGTCTTGGCGAAAGAAAGCGTTTTTGTACAACTTCATATAAATAGCTGTAACTTTTGATAGAAGACTCAGACAAACATGTTTATGGCTTTATCTTATAGAACTCAAGGTCTCCGTGCTGGGCAAACAGGTTTTGCAGCTGTTTGAGCTAAGATTTCCAAGTTATTCACATAATGAAAACCTATACTTTGTTTCGGTCGAGTTCCCCATTCAAATGCATGTAACAGTGAGAAACGCACTGTCTTGGCGAAAGAAAGCGTTTTTGTACAACTTCATATAAATAGCTGTAACTTTTGATAGAAGACTCAGACAAACATGTTTATGGCTTTATCTTATAGAACTCAAGGTTCCCGTGCTGGGAAAACAGGTTTTGCAGCTGTTTGAGCTAAGATTTCCAAGTTATTCACATAATGAAAACTTATACTTTGTTTCGGTCGAGTTCCCCATTCAAATGCATGTAACAGTGAGAAACGCACTGTCTTGGCGAAAGAAAGCGTTTTTGTACAACTTCATATAAATAGCTGTAACTTTTGATAGAAGACTCGGATACACATGTTTATGGCTTTATCTTATAGAACTCAAGGTCTCCGTGCTGGGCAAACAGGTTTTGCAGCTGTTTGAGCTAAGATTTCCAAGTTATTCACATAATGAAAACCTATACTTTGTTTCGGTCGAGTTCCCCATTCAAAATGCATGTAACAGTGAGAAACGCACTGTCTTGGCGAAAGAAAACGTTTTTGTACAACTTCATAGAAATAGCTGTAACTTTTGATAGAAGACTCAGACAAACATGTTTATGGCCTTATATTATAGAACTCAAGGTCTCCGTGCTGGGAACACAGGTTTTGCAGCTGTTTGAGCTAAGATTTCCAAGTTATTCACATAATGAAAACTTATACTTTGTTTCGGTCGAGTTCCCCATTCAAATGCATGTAACAGTGAGAAACGCACTGTCTTGGCGAAAGAAAGCGTTTTTGTACAACTTCATATAAATAGCTGTAACTTTTGATAGAAGACTCAGACAAACATGTTTATGGCTTTATCTTATAGAACTCAAGGTTCCCGTGCTGGGAAAACAGGTTTTGCAGCTGTTTGAGCTAAGATTTCCAAGTTATTCACATAATGAAAACTTATACTTTGTTTCGGTCGAGTTCCCCATTCAAATGCATGTAACAGTGAGAAACGCACTGTCTTGGCGAAAGAAAGCGTTTTTGTACAACTTCATATAAATAGCTGCAACTTTTGATAGAAGACTCGGATACACATGTTTATGGCTTTATCTTATAGAACTCAAGGTCTCCGTGCTGGGCAAACAGGTTTTGCAGCTGTTTGAGCTAAGATTTCCAAGTTATTCACATAATGAAAACCTATACTTTGTTTCGGTCGAGTTCCCCATTCAAATGCATGTAACAGTGAGAAACGCACTGTCTTGGCGAAAGAAAGCGTTTTTGTACAACTTCATATAAATAGCTGTAACTTTTGATAGAAGACTCAGACAAACATGTTTATGGCTTTATCTTATAGAACTCAAGGTTCCCGTGCTGGGAAAACAGGTTTTGCAGCTGTTTGAGCTAAGATTTCCAAGTTATTCACATAATGAAAACTTATACTTTGTTTCGGTCGAGTTCCCCATTCAAATGCATGTAACAGTGAGAAACGCACTGTCTTGGCGAAAGAAAGCGTTTTTGTACAACTTCATATAAATAGCTGTAACTTTTGATAGAAGACTCGGATACACATGTTTATGGCCTTATATTATAGAACTCAAGGTCTCCGTGCTGGGAAAACAGGTTTTGCAGCTGTTTGAGCTAAGATTTCCAAGTTATTCACATAATGAAAACCTATACTTTGTTTCGGTGGAGTTCCCCATTCAAATGCATGTAACAGTGAGAAACGCACTGTCTTGGCGAAAGAAAGCGTTTTTGTACAACTTCATATAAATAGCTGTAACTTTTGATAGAAGACTCAGACAAACATGTTTATGGCTTTATCTTATAGAACTCAAGGTTCCCGTGCTGGGAAAACAGGTTTTGCAGCTGTTTGAGCTAAGATTTCCAAGTTATTCACATAATGAAAACTTATACTTTGTTTCGGTCGAGTTCCCCATTCAAATGCATGTAACAGTGAGAAACGCACTGTCTTGGCGAAAGAAAGCGTTTTTGTACAACTTCATATAAATAGCTGTAACTTTTGATAGAAGACTCAGACAAACATGTTTATGGCTTTATCTTATAGAACTCAAGGTCTCCGTGCTGGGCAAACAGGTTTTGCAGCTGTTTGAGCTAAGATTTCCAAGTTATTCACATAATGAAAACCTATACTTTGTTTCGGTCGAGTTCCCCATTCAAATGCATGTAACAGTGAGAAACGCACTGTCTTGGCGAAAGAAAGCGTTTTTGTACAACTTCATATAAATAGCTGTAACTTTTGATAGAAGACTCGGATACACATGTTTATGGCTTTATCTTATAGAACTCAAGGTCTCCGTGCTGGGAAAACAGGTTTTGCAGCTGTTTGAGCTAAGATTTCCAAGTTATTCACATAATGAAAACCTATACTTTGTTTCGGTCGAGTTCCCCATTCAAATGCATGTAACAGTGAGAAACGCACTGTCTTGGCGAAAGAAAGCGTTTTTGTACAACTTCATATAAATAGCTGTAACTTTTGATAGAAGACTCAGACAAACATGTTTATGGCTTTATCTTATAGAACTCAAGGTCTCCGTGCTGGGAAAACAGGTTTTGCAGCTGTTTGAGCTAAGATTTCCAAGTTATTCACATAATGAAAACCTATACTTTGTTTCGGTCGAGTTCCCCATTCAAATGCATGTAACAGTGAGAAACGCACTGTCTTGGCGAAAGAAAGCGTTTTTGTACAACTTCATATAAATAGCTGTAACTTTTGATAGAAGACTCAGATACACATGTTTATGGCTTTATCTTATAGAACTCAAGGTCTCCGTGCTGGGCAAACAGGTTTTGCAGCTGTTTGAGCTAAGATTTCCAAGTTATTCACATAATGAAAACCTATACTTTGTTTCGGTGGAATTCCCCATTCAAATGCATGTAACAGTGAGAAACGCACTGTCTTGGCGAAAGAAAGCGTTTTTGTACAACTTCATATAAATAGCTGTAACTTTTGATAGAAGACTCGGATACACATGTTTATGGCTTTATCTTATAGAACTCAAGGTCTCCGTGCTGGGCAAACAGGTTTTGCAGCTGTTTGAGCTAAGATTTCCAAGTTATTCACATAATGAAAACTTATACTTTGTTTCGGTCGAGTTCCCCATTCAAATGCATGTAACAGTGAGAAACGCACTGTCTTGGCGAAAGAAAGCGTTTTTGTACAACTTCATATAAATAGCTGTAACTTTTGATAGAAGACTCAGACAAACATGTTTATGGCTTTATCTTATAGAACTCAAGGTCTCCGTGCTGGGCAAACAGGTTTTGCAGCTGTTTGAGCTAAGATTTCCAAGTTATTCACATAATGAAAACCTATACTTTGTTTCGGTCGAGTTCCCCATTCAAATGCATGTAACAGTGAGAAACGCACTGTCTTGGCGAAAGAAAGCGTTTTTGTACAACTTCATATAAATAGCTGTAACTTTTGATAGAAGACTCGGATACACATGTTTATGGCTTTATCTTATAGAACTCAAGGTCTCCGTGCTGGGAAAACAGGTTTTGCAGCTGTTTGAGCTAAGATTTCCAAGTTATTCACATAATGAAAACCTATACTTTGTTTCGGTCGAGTTCCCCATTCAAATGCATGTAACAGTGAGAAACGCACTGTCTTGGCGAAAGAAAGCGTTTTTGTACAACTTCATATAAATAGCTGTAACTTTTGATAGAAGACTCAGACAAACATGTTTATGGCTTTATCTTATAGAACTCAAGGTCTCCGTGCTGGGAAAACAGGTTTTGCAGCTGTTTGAGCTAAGATTTCCAAGTTATTCACATAATGAAAACCTATACTTTGTTTCGGTCGAGTTCCCCATTCAAATGCATGTAACAGTGAGAAACGCACTGTCTTGGCGAAAGAAAGCGTTTTTGTACAACTTCATATAAATAGCTGTAACTTTTGATAGAAGACTCAGATACACATGTTTATGGCTTTATCTTATAGAACTCAAGGTCTCCGTGCTGGGCAAACAGGTTTTGCAGCTGTTTGAGCTAAGATTTCCAAGTTATTCACATAATGAAAACCTATACTTTGTTTCGGTGGAATTCCCCATTCAAATGCATGTAACAGTGAGAAACGCACTGTCTTGGCGAAAGAAAGCGTTTTTGTACAACTTCATATAAATAGCTGTAACTTTTGATAGAAGACTCGGATACACATGTTTATGGCTTTATCTTATAGAACTCAAGGTCTCCGTGCTGGGCAAACAGGTTTTGCAGCTGTTTGAGCTAAGATTTCCAAGTTATTCACATAATGAAAACCTATACTTTGTTTCGGTCGAGTTCCCCATTCAAATGCATGTAACAGTGAGAAACGCACTGTCTTGGCGAAAGAAAGCGTTTTTGTACAACTTCATATAAATAGCTGTAACTTTTGATAGAAGACTCGGATACACATGTTTATGGCTTTATCTTATAGAACTCAAGGTCTCCGTGCTGGGCAAACATGTTTTGCAGCTGTTTGAGCTAAGATTTCCAAGTTATTCACATAATGAAAACCTATACTTTGTTTCGGTCGAGTTCCCCATTCAAATGCATGTAACAGTGAGAAACGCACTGTCTTGGCGAAAGAAAGCGTTTTTGTACAACTTCATATAAATAGCTGTAACTTTTGATAGAAGACTCGGATACACATGTTTATGGCTTTATCTTATAGAACTCAAGGTCTCCGTGCTGGGCAAACATGTTTTGCAGCTGTTTGAGCTAAGATTTCCAAGTTATTCACATAATGAAAACCTATACTTTGTTTTGGTCGAGTTCCCCATTCAAATGCATGTAACAGTGAGAAACGCACTGTCTTGGCGAAAGAAAGCGTTTTTGTACAACTTCATATAAATAGCTGTAACTTTTGATAGAAGACTCAGACAAACATGTTTATGGCTTTATCTTATAGAACTCAAGGTCTCCGTGCTGGGCAAACAGGTTTTGCAGCTGTTTGAGCTAAGATTTCCAAGTTATTCACATAATGAAAACCTATACTTTGTTTCGGTCGAGTTCCCCATTCAAATGCATGTAACAGTGAGAAACGCACTGTCTTGGCGAAAGAAAGCGTTTTTGTACAACTTCATATAAATAGCTGTAACTTTTGATAGAAGACTCAGACAAACATGTTTATGGCTTTATCTTATAGAACTCAAGGTTCCCGTGCTGGGAAAACAGGTTTTGCAGCTGTTTGAGCTAAGATTTCCAAGTTATTCACATAATGAAAACTTATACTTTGTTTCGGTCGAGTTCCCCATTCAAATGCATGTAACAGTGAGAAACGCACTGTCTTGGCGAAAGAAAGCGTTTTTGTACAACTTCATATAAATAGCTGTAACTTTTGATAGAAGACTCGGATACACATGTTTATGGCTTTATCTTATAGAACTCAAGGTCCCCGTGCTGGGAAAACAGGTTTTGCAGCTGTTTGAGCTAAGATTTCCAAGTTATTCACATAATGAAAACCTATACTTTGTTTCGGTCGAGTTCCCCATTCAAATGCATGTAACAGTGAGAAACGCACTGTCTTGGCGAAAGAAAGCGTTTTTGTACAACTTCATATAAATAGCTGTAACTTTTGATAGAAGACTCAGACAAACATGTTTATGGATTTATCTTATAGAACTCAAGGTCTCCGTGCTGGGAAAACAGGTTTTGCAGCTGTTTGAGCTAAGATTTCCAAGTTATTCACATAATGAAAACCTATACTTTGTTTCGGTCGAGTTCCCCATTCAAATGCATGTAACAGTGAGAAACGCACTGTCTTGGCGAAAGAAAGCTATTTTGTACAACTTCATATAAATAGCTGTAACTTTTGATAGAAGACTCGAATACACATGTTTATGGCTTTATCTTATAGAACTCAAGGTCTCCGTGCTGGGCAAACAGGTTTTGCAGCTGTTTGAGCTAAGATTTCCAAGTTATTCACATAATGAAAACCTATACTTTGTTTCGGTCGAGTTCCCCATTCAAATGCATGTAACAGTGAGAAACGCACTGTCTTGGCGAAAGAAAGCTATTTTGTACAACTTCATATAAATAGCTGTAACTTTTGATAGAAGACTCGGATACACGTTTATGGCTTTATCTTATAGAACTCAAGGTCTCCGTGCTGGGAAAACAGGTTTTGCAGCTGTTTGAGCTAAGATTTCCAAGTTATTCACATAATGAAAACCTATACTTTGTTTCGGTCGAGTTCCCCATTCAAATGCATGTAACAGTGAGAAACGCACTGTCTTGGCGAAAGAAAGCTATTTTGTACAACTTCATATAAATAGCTGTAACTTTTGATAGAAGACTCGAATACACATGTTTATGGCTTTATCTTATAGAACTCAAGGTCTCCGTGCTGGGCAAACAGGTTTTGCAGCTGTTTGAGCTAAGATTTCCAAGTTATTCACATAATGAAAACCTATACTTTGTTTCGGTCGAGTTCCCCATTCAAATGCATGTAACAGTGAGAAACGCACTGTCTTGGCGAAAGAAAGCTATTTTGTACAACTTCATATAAATAGCTGTAACTTTTGATAGAAGACTCGGATACACGTTTATGGCTTTATCTTATAGAACTCAAGGTCTCCGTGCTGGGAAAACAGGTTTTGCAGCTGTTTGAGCTAAGATTTCCAAGTTATTCACATAATGAAAACCTATACTTTGTTTCGGTCGAGTTCCCCATTCAAAATGCATGTAACAGTGAGAAACGCACTGTCTTGGCGAAAAAAAGCTATTTTGTACAACTTCATATAAATAGCTGTAACTTTTGATAGAAGACTCGGATACACATGTTTATGGCTTTATCTTATAGAACTCAAGGTCTCCGTGCTGGGAAAACAGGTTTTGCAGCTGTTTGAGCTAAGATTTCCAAGTTATTCACATAATGAAAACCTATACTTTGTTTCGGTGGAGTTCCCCATTCAAATGCATGTAACAGTGAGAAACGCACTGTCTTGGCGAAAGAAAGCGTTTTTGTACAACTTCATATAAATAGCTGTAACTTTTGATAGAAGACTCGGATACACATGTTTATGGCTTTATCTTATAGAACTCAATGTCTCCGTGCTGGGAAAACAGGTTTTGCAGCTGTTTGAGCTAAGATTTCCAAGTTATTCACATAATGAAAACCTATACTTTGTTTCGGTCGAGTTCCCCATTCAAATGCATGTAACAGTGAGAAATGCACTGTCTTGGCGAAAGAAAGCGTTTTTGTACAACTTCATATAAATAGCTGTAACTTTTGATAGAAGACTCAGACAAACATGTTTATGGCTTTATCTTATAGAACTCAAGGTCTCCGTGCTGGGCAAACAGGTTTTGCAGCTGTTTGAGCTAAGATTTCCAAGTTATTCACATAATGAAAACCTATACTTTGTTTCGGTCGAGTTCCCCATTCAAATGCATGTAACAGTGAGAAACGCACTGTCTTGGCGAAAGAAAGCTATTTTGTACAACTTCATATAAATAGCTGTAACTTTTGATAGAAGACTCGGATACACATGTTTATGGCTTTATCTTATAGAACTCAAGGTCTCCGTGCTGGGAAAACAGGTTTTGCAGCTGTTTGAGCTAAGATTTCCAAGTTATTCACATAATGAAAACCTATACTTTGTTTCGGTCGAGTTCCCCATTCAAATGCATATAACAGTGAGAAACGCACTGTCTTGGCGAAAGAAAGCGTTTTTGTACAACTTCATATAAATAGCTGTAACTTTTGATAGAAGACTCGGATACACATGTTTATGGCTTTATCTTATAGAACTCAAGGTCTCCGTGCTGGGAAAACAGGTTTTGCAGCTGTTTGAGCTAAGATTTCCAAGTTATTCACATAATGAAAACCTATACTTTGTTTCGGTGGAATTCCCCATTCAAATGCATGTAACAGTGAGAAACGCACTGTCTTGGCGAAAGAAAGCGTTTTTGTACAACTTCATATAAATAGCTGTAACTTTTGATAGAAGACTCGGATACACATGTTTATGGCTTTATCTTATAGAACTCAAGGTCTCCGTGCTGGGCAAACAGGTTTTGCAGCTGTTTGAGCTAAGATTTCCAAGTTATTCACATAATGAAAACCTATACTTTGTTTCGGTCGAGTTCCCCATTCAAATGCATGTAACAGTGAGAAACGCACTGTCTTGGCGAAAGAAAGCGTTTTTGTACAACTTCATATAAATAGCTGTAACTTTTGATAGAAGACTCGGATACACATGTTTATGGCTTTATCTTATAGAACTCAAGGTCTCCGTGCTGGGCAAACATGTTTTGCAGCTGTTTGAGCTAAGATTTCCAAGTTATTCACATAATGAAAACCTATACTTTGTTTCGGTCGAGTTCCCCATTCAAATGCATGTAACAGTGAGAAACGCACTGTCTTGGCGAAAGAAAGCGTTTTTGTACAACTTCATATAAATAGCTGTAACTTTTGATAGAAGACTCGGATACACATGTTTATGGCTTTATCTTATAGAACTCAAGGTCTCCGTGCTGGGCAAACATGTTTTGCAGCTGTTTGAGCTAAGATTTCCAAGTTATTCACATAATGAAAACCTATACTTTGTTTTGGTCGAGTTCCCCATTCAAATGCATGTAACAGTGAGAAACGCACTGTCTTGGCGAAAGAAAGCGTTTTTGTACAACTTCATATAAATAGCTGTAACTTTTGATAGAAGACTCAGACAAACATGTTTATGGCTTTATCTTATAGAACTCAAGGTCTCCGTGCTGGGCAAACAGGTTTTGCAGCTGTTTGAGCTAAGATTTCCAAGTTATTCACATAATGAAAACCTATACTTTGTTTCGGTCGAGTTCCCCATTCAAATGCATGTAACAGTGAGAAACGCACTGTCTTGGCGAAAGAAAGCGTTTTTGTACAACTTCATATAAATAGCTGTAACTTTTGATAGAAGACTCAGACAAACATGTTTATGGCTTTATCTTATAGAACTCAAGGTTCCCGTGCTGGGAAAACAGGTTTTGCAGCTGTTTGAGCTAAGATTTCCAAGTTATTCACATAATGAAAACTTATACTTTGTTTCGGTCGAGTTCCCCATTCAAATGCATGTAACAGTGAGAAACGCACTGTCTTGGCGAAAGAAAGCGTTTTTGTACAACTTCATATAAATAGCTGTAACTTTTGATAGAAGACTCGGATACACATGTTTATGGCTTTATCTTATAGAACTCAAGGTCCCCGTGCTGGGAAAACAGGTTTTGCAGCTGTTTGAGCTAAGATTTCCAAGTTATTCACATAATGAAAACCTATACTTTGTTTCGGTCGAGTTCCCCATTCAAATGCATGTAACAGTGAGAAACGCACTGTCTTGGCGAAAGAAAGCGTTTTTGTACAACTTCATATAAATAGCTGTAACTTTTGATAGAAGACTCAGACAAACATGTTTATGGATTTATCTTATAGAACTCAAGGTCTCCGTGCTGGGAAAACAGGTTTTGCAGCTGTTTGAGCTAAGATTTCCAAGTTATTCACATAATGAAAACCTATACTTTGTTTCGGTCGAGTTCCCCATTCAAATGCATGTAACAGTGAGAAACGCACTGTCTTGGCGAAAGAAAGCTATTTTGTACAACTTCATATAAATAGCTGTAACTTTTGATAGAAGACTCGAATACACATGTTTATGGCTTTATCTTATAGAACTCAAGGTCTCCGTGCTGGGCAAACAGGTTTTGCAGCTGTTTGAGCTAAGATTTCCAAGTTATTCACATAATGAAAACCTATACTTTGTTTCGGTCGAGTTCCCCATTCAAATGCATGTAACAGTGAGAAACGCACTGTCTTGGCGAAAGAAAGCTATTTTGTACAACTTCATATAAATAGCTGTAACTTTTGATAGAAGACTCGGATACACGTTTATGGCTTTATCTTATAGAACTCAAGGTCTCCGTGCTGGGAAAACAGGTTTTGCAGCTGTTTGAGCTAAGATTTCCAAGTTATTCACATAATGAAAACCTATACTTTGTTTCGGTCGAGTTCCCCATTCAAAATGCATGTAACAGTGAGAAACGCACTGTCTTGGCGAAAAAAAGCTATTTTGTACAACTTCATATAAATAGCTGTAACTTTTGATAGAAGACTCGGATACACATGTTTATGGCTTTATCTTATAGAACTCAAGGTCTCCGTGCTGGGAAAACAGGTTTTGCAGCTGTTTGAGCTAAGATTTCCAAGTTATTCACATAATGAAAACCTATACTTTGTTTCGGTGGAGTTCCCCATTCAAATGCATGTAACAGTGAGAAACGCACTGTCTTGGCGAAAGAAAGCGTTTTTGTACAACTTCATATAAATAGCTGTAACTTTTGATAGAAGACTCGGATACACATGTTTATGGCTTTATCTTATAGAACTCAATGTCTCCGTGCTGGGAAAACAGGTTTTGCAGCTGTTTGAGCTAAGATTTCCAAGTTATTCACATAATGAAAACCTATACTTTGTTTCGGTCGAGTTCCCCATTCAAATGCATGTAACAGTGAGAAATGCACTGTCTTGGCGAAAGAAAGCGTTTTTGTACAACTTCATATAAATAGCTGTAACTTTTGATAGAAGACTCAGACAAACATGTTTATGGCTTTATCTTATAGAACTCAAGGTCTCCGTGCTGGGCAAACAGGTTTTGCAGCTGTTTGAGCTAAGATTTCCAAGTTATTCACATAATGAAAACCTATACTTTGTTTCGGTCGAGTTCCCCATTCAAATGCATGTAACAGTGAGAAACGCACTGTCTTGGCGAAAGAAAGCTATTTTGTACAACTTCATATAAATAGCTGTAACTTTTGATAGAAGACTCGGATACACATGTTTATGGCTTTATCTTATAGAACTCAAGGTCTCCGTGCTGGGAAAACAGGTTTTGCAGCTGTTTGAGCTAAGATTTCCAAGTTATTCACATAATGAAAACCTATACTTTGTTTCGGTCGAGTTCCCCATTCAAATGCATATAACAGTGAGAAACGCACTGTCTTGGCGAAAGAAAGCGTTTTTGTACAACTTCATATAAATAGCTGTAACTTTTGATAGAAGACTCGGATACACATGTTTATGGCTTTATCTTATAGAACTCAAGGTCTCCGTGCTGGGAAAACAGGTTTTGCAGCTGTTTGAGCTAAGATTTCCAAGTTATTCACATAATGAAAACCTATACTTTGTTTCGGTCGAGTTCCCCATTCAAATGCATGTAACAGTGAGAAACGCACTGTCTTGGCGAAAGAAAGCGTTTTTGTACAACTTCATATAAATAGCTGTAACTTTTGATAGAAGACTCGGATACACATGTTTATGGCTTTATCTTATAGAACTCAAGGTCTCCGTGCTGGGCAAACAGGTTTTGCAGCTGTTTGAGCTAAGATTTCCAAGTTATTCACATAATGAAAACCTATACTTTGTTTCGGTCGAGTTCCCCATTCAAATGCATGTAACAGTGAGAAATGCACTGTCTTGGCGAAAGAAAGCGTTTTTGTACAACTTCATATAAATAGCTGTAACTTTTGATAGAAGACTCAGACAAACATGTTTATGGCTTTATCTTATAGAACTCAAGGTCTCCGTGCTGGGAAAACAGGTTTTGCAGCTGTTTGAGCTAAGATTTCCAAGTTATTCACATAATGAAAACCTATACTTTGTTTCGGTCGAGTTCCCCATTCAAATGCATGTAACAGTGAGAAACGCACTGTCTTGGCGAAAGAAAGCTATTTTGTACAACTTCATATAAATAGCTGTAACTTTTGATAGAAGACTCGAATACACATGTTTATGGCTTTATCTTATAGAACTCAAGGTCTCCGTGCTGGGCAAACAGGTTTTGCAGCTGTTTGAGCTAAGATTTCCAAGTTATTCACATAATGAAAACCTATACTTTGTTTCGGTCGAGTTCCCCATTCAAATGCATGTAACAGTGAGAAACGCACTGTCTTGGCGAAAGAAAGCTATTTTGTACAACTTCATATAAATAGCTGTAACTTTTGATAGAAGACTCGGATACACGTTTATGGCTTTATCTTATAGAACTCAAGGTCTCCGTGCTGGGAAAACAGGTTTTGCAGCTGTTTGAGCTAAGATTTCCAAGTTATTCACATAATGAAAACCTATACTTTGTTTCGGTCGAGTTCCCCATTCAAAATGCATGTAACAGTGAGAAACGCACTGTCTTGGCGAAAGAAAACGTTTTTGTACAACTTCATAGAAATAGCTGTAACTTTTGATAGAAGACTCAGACAAACATGTTTATGGCCTTATATTATAGAACTCAAGGTCTCCGTGCTGGGAAAACAGGTTTTGCAGCTGTTTGAGCTAAGATTTCCAAGTTATTCACATAATGAAAACTTATACTTTGTTTCGGTCGAGTTCCCCATTCAAATGCATGTAACAGTGAGAAACGCACTGTCTTGGCGAAAGAAAGCGTTTTTGTACAACTTCATATAAATAGCTGTAACTTTTGAATGAACACTCAGACAAACATGTTTATGGCTTTATCTTATAGAACTCAAGGTCCCCGTGCTGGGAAAACAGGTTTTGCAGCTGTTTGAGCTAAGATTTCCAATTATTTACATAATGAAAACCTATACTTTGTTTCGGTCGAGTTCCCCATTCAAATGCATGTAACAGTGAGAAACGCACTGTCTTGGCGAAAGAAAGCGTTTTTGTACAACTTCATATAAATAGCTGTAACTTTTGATAGAAGACTCAGATATACGTATTCATGGCTTTATCTTATAGAACTCAAGGTCCCCGTGCTAGGAAAACAGGTGTTGCTGCTGTTTGAGCTAAGATTTCCAAGTTATTCACATAATGAAAACCTATACTTTGTTTCGGGCGACTTTCCCTTTCAAATGCATGTAACAGTGAGAAACGCACTGTCTTGGCGAAAGAAAGCGTTTTTGTACAACTTCATATAAATAGCTGTAACTTTTGATAGAAGACTCGGATACACATGTTTATGGCTTTATCTTATAGAACTCAAGGTTCCCGTGCTGGGAAAACAGGTTTTGCAGCTGTTTGAGCTAAGATTTCCAAGTTATTCACATAATGAAAACCTATACTTTGTTTCGGTCGAGTTCCCCATTCAAATGCATGTAACAGTGAGAAACGCACTGTCTTGGCGAAAGAAAGCTATTTTGTACAACTTCATATAAATAGCTGTAACTTTTGATAGAAGACTCGGATACACATGTTTATGGCTTTATCTTATAGAACTCAAGGTCTCCGTGCTGGGAAAACAGGTTTTGCAGCTGTTTGAGCTAAGATTTCCAAGTTATTCACATAATGAAAACCTATACTTTGTTTCGGTCGAGTTCCCCATTCAAAATGCATGTAACAGTGAGAAACGCACTGTCTTGGCGAAAGAAAACGTTTTTGTACAACTTCATAGAAATAGCTGTAACTTTTGATAGAAGACTCAGACAAACATGTTTATGGCCTTATATTATAGAACTCAAGGTCTCCGTGCTGGGAAAACAGGTTTTGCAGCTGTTTGAGCTAAGATTTCCAAGTTATTCACATAATGAAAACTTATACTTTGTTTCGGTCGAGTTCCCCATTCAAATGCATGTAACAGTGAGAAACGCACTGTCTTGGCGAAAGAAAGCGTTTTTGTACAACTTCATATAAATAGCTGTAACTTTTGAATGAAGACTCAGACAAACATGTTTATGGCTTTATCTTATAGAACTCAAGGTCCCCGTGCTGGGAAAACAGGTTTTGCAGCTGTTTGAGCTAAGATTTCCAATTATTTACATAATGAAAACCTATACTTTGTTTCGGTTGAGTTCCCCATTCAAATGCATGTAACAGTGAGAAACGCACTGTCTTGGCGAAAGAAAGCTATTTTGTACAACTTCATATAAATAGCTGTAACTTTTGATAGAAGACTCAGATATACGTATTCATGGCTTTATCTTATAGAACTCAAGGTCCCCGTGCTAGGAAAACAGGTGTTGCTGCTGTTTGAGCTAAGATTTCCAAGTTATTCACATAATGAAAACCTATACTTTGTTTCGGGCGACTTTCCCTTTCAAATGCATGTAACAGTGAGAAACGCACTGTCTTGGCGAAAGAAAGCGTTTTTGTACAACTTCATATAAATAGCTGTAACTTTTGATAGAAGACTCGGATACACATGTTTATGGCTTTATCTTATAGAACTCAAGGTTCCCGTGCTGGGAAAACAGGTTTTGCAGCTGTTTGAGCTAAGATTTCCAAGTTATTCACATAATGAAAACCTATACTTTGTTTCGGTCGAGTTCCCCATTCAAATGCATGTAACAGTGAGAAACGCACTGTCTTGGCGAAAGAAAGCTATTTTGTACAACTTCATATAAATAGCTGTAACTTTTGATAGAAGACTCGGATACACATGTTTATGGCTTTATCTTATAGAACTCAAGGTCTCCGTGCTGGGAAAACAGGTTTTGCAGCTGTTTGAGCTAAGATTTCCAAGTTATTCACATAATGAAAACCTATACTTTGTTTCGGTCGAGTTCCCCATTCAAAATGCATGTAACAGTGAGAAACGCACTGTCTTGGCGAAAGAAAACGTTTTTGTACAACTTCATAGAAATAGCTGTAACTTTTGATAGAAGACTCAGACAAACATGTTTATGGCCTTATATTATAGAACTCAAGGTCTCCGTGCTGGGAAAACAGGTTTTGCAGCTGTTTGAGCTAAGATTTCCAAGTTATTCACATAATGAAAACTTATACTTTGTTTCGGTCGAGTTCCCCATTCAAATGCATGTAACAGTGAGAAACGCACTGTCTTGGCGAAAGAAAGCGTTTTTGTACAACTTCATATAAATAGCTGTAACTTTTGAATGAACACTCAGACAAACATGTTTATGGCTTTATCTTATAGAACTCAAGGTCCCCGTGCTGGGAAAACAGGTTTTGCAGCTGTTTGAGCTAAGATTTCCAATTATTTACATAATGAAAACCTATACTTTGTTTCGGTTGAGTTCCCCATTCAAATGCATGTAACAGTGAGAAACGCACTGTCTTGGCGAAAGAAAGCTATTTTGTACAACTTCATATAAATAGCTGTAACTTTTGATAGAAGACTCGGATACACATGTTTATGGCTTTATCTTATAGAACTCAAGGTCTCCGTGCTGGGCAAACAGGTTTTGCAGCTGTTTGAGCTAAGATTTCCAAGTTATTCACATAATGAAAACCTATACTTTGTTTCGGTGGAGTTCCCCATTCAAATGCATGTAACAGTGAGAAACGCACTGTCTTGGCGAAAGAAAGCGTTTTTGTACAACTTCATATAAATAGCTGTAACTTTTGATAGAAGACTCAGATACACATGTTTATGGCTTTATCTTATAGAACTCAAGGTCTCCGTGCTGGGCAAACAGGTTTTGCAGCTGTTTGAGCTAAGATTTCCAAGTTATTCACATAATGAAAACCTATACTTTGTTTCGGTCGAGTTCCCCATTCAAATGCATGTAACAGTGAGAAATGCACTGTCTTGGCGAAAGAAAGCGTTTTTGTACAACTTCATATAAATAGCTGTAACTTTTGATAGAAGACTCAGACAAACATGTTTATGGCTTTATCTTATAGAACTCAAGGTCTCCGTGCTGGGAAAACAGGTTTTGCAGCTGTTTGAGCTAAGATTTCCAAGTTATTCACATAATGAAAACCTATACTTTGTTTCGGTCGAGTTCCCCATTCAAATGCATGTAACAGTGAGAAACGCACTGTCTTGGCGAAAGAAAGCTATTTTGTACAACTTCATATAAATAGCTGTAACTTTTGATAGAAGACTCGAATACACATGTTTATGGCTTTATCTTATAGAACTCAAGGTCTCCGTGCTGGGCAAACAGGTTTTGCAGCTGTTTGAGCTAAGATTTCCAAGTTATTCACATAATGAAAACCTATACTTTGTTTCGGTCGAGTTCCCCATTCAAATGCATGTAACAGTGAGAAACGCACTGTCTTGGCGAAAGAAAGCTATTTTGTACAACTTCATATAAATAGCTGTAACTTTTGATAGAAGACTCGGATACACGTTTATGGCTTTATCTTATAGAACTCAAGGTCTCCGTGCTGGGAAAACAGGTTTTGCAGCTGTTTGAGCTAAGATTTCCAAGTTATTCACATAATGAAAACCTATACTTTGTTTCGGTCGAGTTCCCCATTCAAAATGCATGTAACAGTGAGAAACGCACTGTCTTGGCGAAAGAAAACGTTTTTGTACAACTTCATAGAAATAGCTGTAACTTTTGATAGAAGACTCAGACAAACATGTTTAGGGCCTTATATTATAGAACTCAAGGTCTCCGTGCTGGGAAAACAGGTTTTGCAGCTGTTTGAGCTAAGATTTCCAAGTTATTCACATAATGAAAACTTATACTTTGTTTCGGTCGAGTTCCCCATTCAAATGCATGTAACAGTGAGAAACGCACTGTCTTGGCGAAAGAAAGCGTTTTTGTACAACTTCATATAAATAGCTGTAACTTTTGAATGAACACTCAGACAAACATGTTTATGGCTTTATCTTATAGAACTCAAGGTCCCCGTGCTGGGAAAACAGGTTTTGCAGCTGTTTGAGCTAAGATTTCCAATTATTTACATAATGAAAACCTATACTTTGTTTCGGTCGAGTTCCCCATTCAAATGCATGTAACAGTGAGAAACGCACTGTCTTGGCGAAAGAAAGCGTTTTTGTACAACTTCATATAAATAGCTGTAACTTTTGATAGAAGACTCAGATATACGTATTCATGGCTTTATCTTATAGAACTCAAGGTCCCCGTGCTAGGAAAACAGGTGTTGCTGCTGTTTGAGCTAAGATTTCCAAGTTATTCACATAATGAAAACCTATACTTTGTTTCGGGCGACTTTCCCTTTCAAATGCATGTAACAGTGAGAAACGCACTGTCTTGGCGAAAGAAAGCGTTTTTGTACAACTTCATATAAATAGCTGTAACTTTTGATAGAAGACTCGGATACACATGTTTATGGCTTTATCTTATAGAACTCAAGGTTCCCGTGCTGGGAAAACAGGTTTTGCAGCTGTTTGAGCTAAGATTTCCAAGTTATTCACATAATGAAAACCTATACTTTGTTTCGGTCGAGTTCCCCATTCAAATGCATGTAACAGTGAGAAACGCACTGTCTTGGCGAAAGAAAGCTATTTTGTACAACTTCATATAAATAGCTGTAACTTTTGATAGAAGACTCGGATACACATGTTTATGGCTTTATCTTATAGAACTCAAGGTCTCCGTGCTGGGAAAACAGGTTTTGCAGCTGTTTGAGCTAAGATTTCCAAGTTATTCACATAATGAAAACCTATACTTTGTTTCGGTCGAGTTCCCCATTCAAAATGCATGTAACAGTGAGAAACGCACTGTCTTGGCGAAAGAAAACGTTTTTGTACAACTTCATAGAAATAGCTGTAACTTTTGATAGAAGACTCAGACAAACATGTTTATGGCCTTATATTATAGAACTCAAGGTCTCCGTGCTGGGAAAACAGGTTTTGCAGCTGTTTGAGCTAAGATTTCCAAGTTATTCACATAATGAAAACCTATACTTTGTTTCGGTCGAGTTCCCCATTCAAATGCATGTAACAGTGAGAAATGCACTGTCTTGGCGAAAGAAAGCGTTTTTGTACAACTTCATATAAATAGCTGTAACTTTTGATAGAAGACTCAGACAAACATGTTTATGGCTTTATCTTATAGAACTCAAGGTCTCCGTGCTGGGAAAACAGGTTTTGCAGCTGTTTGAGCTAAGATTTCCAAGTTATTCACATAATGAAAACCTATACTTTGTTTCGGTCGAGTTCCCCATTCAAATGCATGTAACAGTGAGAAACGCACTGTCTTGGCGAAAGAAAGCTATTTTGTACAACTTCATATAAATAGCTGTAACTTTTGATAGAAGACTCGAATACACATGTTTATGGCTTTATCTTATAGAACTCAAGGTCTCCGTGCTGGGCAAACAGGTTTTGCAGCTGTTTGAGCTAAGATTTCCAAGTTATTCACATAATGAAAACCTATACTTTGTTTCGGTCGAGTTCCCCATTCAAATGCATGTAACAGTGAGAAACGCACTGTCTTGGCGAAAGAAAGCTATTTTGTACAACTTCATATAAATAGCTGTAACTTTTGATAGAAGACTCGGATACACGTTTATGGCTTTATCTTATAGAACTCAAGGTCTCCGTGCTGGGAAAACAGGTTTTGCAGCTGTTTGAGCTAAGATTTCCAAGTTATTCACATAATGAAAACTTATACTTTGTTTCGGTCGAGTTCCCCATTCAAATGCATGTAACAGTGAGAAACGCACTGTCTTGGCGAAAGAAAGCGTTTTTGTACAACTTCATATAAATAGCTGTAACTTTTGAATGAACACTCAGACAAACATGTTTATGGCTTTATCTTATAGAACTCAAGGTCCCCGTGCTGGGAAAACAGGTTTTGCAGCTGTTTGAGCTAAGATTTCCAATTATTTACATAATGAAAACCTATACTTTGTTTCGGTCGAGTTCCCCATTCAAATGCATGTAACAGTGAGAAACGCACTGTCTTGGCGAAAGAAAGCGTTTTTGTACAACTTCATATAAATAGCTGTAACTTTTGATAGAAGACTCAGATATACGTATTCATGGCTTTATCTTATAGAACTCAAGGTCCCCGTGCTAGGAAAACAGGTGTTGCTGCTGTTTGAGCTAAGATTTCCAAGTTATTCACATAATGAAAACCTATACTTTGTTTCGGGCGACTTTCCCTTTCAAATGCATGTAACAGTGAGAAACGCACTGTCTTGGCGAAAGAAAGCGTTTTTGTACAACTTCATATAAATAGCTGTAACTTTTGATAGAAGACTCGGATACACATGTTTATGGCTTTATCTTATAGAACTCAAGGTTCCCGTGCTGGGAAAACAGGTTTTGCAGCTGTTTGAGCTAAGATTTCCAAGTTATTCACATAATGAAAACCTATACTTTGTTTCGGTCGAGTTCCCCATTCAAATGCATGTAACAGTGAGAAACGCACTGTCTTGGCGAAAGAAAGCTATTTTGTACAACTTCATATAAATAGCTGTAACTTTTGATAGAAGACTCGGATACACATGTTTATGGCTTTATCTTATAGAACTCAAGGTCTCCGTGCTGGGAAAACAGGTTTTGCAGCTGTTTGAGCTAAGATTTCCAAGTTATTCACATAATGAAAACCTATACTTTGTTTCGGTCGAGTTCCCCATTCAAAATGCATGTAACAGTGAGAAACGCACTGTCTTGGCGAAAGAAAACGTTTTTGTACAACTTCATAGAAATAGCTGTAACTTTTGATAGAAGACTCAGACAAACATGTTTATGGCCTTATATTATAGAACTCAAGGTCTCCGTGCTGGGAAAACAGGTTTTGCAGCTGTTTGAGCTAAGATTTCCAAGTTATTCACATAATGAAAACCTATACTTTGTTTCGGTCGAGTTCCCCATTCAAATGCATGTAACAGTGAGAAATGCACTGTCTTGGCGAAAGAAAGCGTTTTTGTACAACTTCATATAAATAGCTGTAACTTTTGATAGAAGACTCAGACAAACATGTTTATGGCTTTATCTTATAGAACTCAAGGTCTCCGTGCTGGGAAAACAGGTTTTGCAGCTGTTTGAGCTAAGATTTCCAAGTTATTCACATAATGAAAACCTATACTTTGTTTCGGTCGAGTTCCCCATTCAAATGCATGTAACAGTGAGAAACGCACTGTCTTGGCGAAAGAAAGCTATTTTGTACAACTTCATATAAATAGCTGTAACTTTTGATAGAAGACTCGAATACACATGTTTATGGCTTTATCTTATAGAACTCAAGGTCTCCGTGCTGGGCAAACAGGTTTTGCAGCTGTTTGAGCTAAGATTTCCAAGTTATTCACATAATGAAAACCTATACTTTGTTTCGGTCGAGTTCCCCATTCAAATGCATGTAACAGTGAGAAACGCACTGTCTTGGCGAAAGAAAGCTATTTTGTACAACTTCATATAAATAGCTGTAACTTTTGATAGAAGACTCGGATACACGTTTATGGCTTTATCTTATAGAACTCAAGGTCTCCGTGCTGGGAAAACAGGTTTTGCAGCTGTTTGAGCTAAGATTTCCAAGTTATTCACATAATGAAAACTTATACTTTGTTTCGGTCGAGTTCCCCATTCAAATGCATGTAACAGTGAGAAACGCACTGTCTTGGCGAAAGAAAGCGTTTTTGTACAACTTCATATAAATAGCTGTAACTTTTGAATGAACACTCAGACAAACATGTTTATGGCTTTATCTTATAGAACTCAAGGTCCCCGTGCTGGGAAAACAGGTTTTGCAGCTGTTTGAGCTAAGATTTCCAATTATTTACATAATGAAAACCTATACTTTGTTTCGGTCGAGTTCCCCATTCAAATGCATGTAACAGTGAGAAACGCACTGTCTTGGCGAAAGAAAGCGTTTTTGTACAACTTCATATAAATAGCTGTAACTTTTGATAGAAGACTCAGATATACGTATTCATGGCTTTATCTTATAGAACTCAAGGTCCCCGTGCTAGGAAAACAGGTGTTGCTGCTGTTTGAGCTAAGATTTCCAAGTTATTCACATAATGAAAACCTATACTTTGTTTCGGGCGACTTTCCCTTTCAAATGCATGTAACAGTGAGAAACGCACTGTCTTGGCGAAAGAAAGCGTTTTTGTACAACTTCATATAAATAGCTGTAACTTTTGATAGAAGACTCGGATACACATGTTTATGGCTTTATCTTATAGAACTCAAGGTTCCCGTGCTGGGAAAACAGGTTTTGCAGCTGTTTGAGCTAAGATTTCCAAGTTATTCACATAATGAAAACCTATACTTTGTTTCGGTCGAGTTCCCCATTCAAAATGCATGTAACAGTGAGAAACGCACTGTCTTGGCGAAAGAAAGCGTTTTTGTACAACTTCATATAAATAGCTGTAACTTTTGAATGAAGACTCAGACAAACATGTTTATGGCTTTATCTTATAGAACTCAAGGTCTCCGTGCTGGGCAAACAGGTTTTGCAGCTGTTTGAGCTAAGATTTCCAAGTTATTCACATAATGAAAACCTATACTTTGTTTCGGTCGAGTTCCCCATTCAAATGCATGTAACAGTGAGAAATGCACTGTCTTGGCGAAAGAAAGCGTTTTTGTACAACTTCATATAAATAGCTGTAACTTTTGATAGAAGACTCAGACAAACATGTTTATGGCTTTATCTTATAGAACTCAAGGTCTCCGTGCTGGGAAAACAGGTTTTGCAGCTGTTTGAGCTAAGATTTCCAAGTTATTCACATAATGAAAACCTATACTTTGTTTCGGTCGAGTTCCCCATTCAAATGCATGTAACAGTGAGAAACGCACTGTCTTGGCGAAAGAAAGCTATTTTGTACAACTTCATATAAATAGCTGTAACTTTTGATAGAAGACTCGAATACACATGTTTATGGCTTTATCTTATAGAACTCAAGGTCTCCGTGCTGGGCAAACAGGTTTTGCAGCTGTTTGAGCTAAGATTTCCAAGTTATTCACATAATGAAAACCTATACTTTGTTTCGGTCGAGTTCCCCATTCAAATGCATGTAACAGTGAGAAACGCACTGTCTTGGCGAAAGAAAGCTATTTTGTACAACTTCATATAAATAGCTGTAACTTTTGATAGAAGACTCGGATACACGTTTATGGCTTTATCTTATAGAACTCAAGGTCTCCGTGCTGGGAAAACAGGTTTTGCAGCTGTTTGAGCTAAGATTTCCAAGTTATTCACATAATGAAAACCTATACTTTGTTTCGGTCGAGTTCCCCATTCAAAATGCATGTAACAGTGAGAAACGCACTGTCTTGGCGAAAGAAAACGTTTTTGTACAACTTCATAGAAATAGCTGTAACTTTTGATAGAAGACTCAGACAAACATGTTTATGGCCTTATATTATAGAACTCAAGGTCTCCGTGCTGGGAAAACAGGTTTTGCAGCTGTTTGAGCTAAGATTTCCAAGTTATTCACATAATGAAAACTTATACTTTGTTTCGGTCGAGTTCCCCATTCAAATGCATGTAACAGTGAGAAACGCACTGTCTTGGCGAAAGAAAGCGTTTTTGTACAACTTCATATAAATAGCTGTAACTTTTGAATGAACACTCAGACAAACATGTTTATGGCTTTATCTTATAGAACTCAAGGTCCCCGTGCTGGGAAAACAGGTTTTGCAGCTGTTTGAGCTAAGATTTCCAATTATTTACATAATGAAAACCTATACTTTGTTTCGGTCGAGTTCCCCATTCAAATGCATGTAACAGTGAGAAACGCACTGTCTTGGCGAAAGAAAGCGTTTTTGTACAACTTCATATAAATAGCTGTAACTTTTGATAGAAGACTCAGATATACGTATTCATGGCTTTATCTTATAGAACTCAAGGTCCCCGTGCTAGGAAAACAGGTGTTGCTGCTGTTTGAGCTAAGATTTCCAAGTTATTCACATAATGAAAACCTATACTTTGTTTCGGTCGAGTTCCCCATTCAAATGCATGTAACAGTGAGAAACGCACTGTCTTGGCGAAAGAAAGCTATTTTGTACAACTTCATATAAATAGCTGTAACTTTTGATAGAAGACTCGGATACACATGTTTATGGCTTTATCTTATAGAACTCAAGGTCTCCGTGCTGGGAAAACAGGTTTTGCAGCTGTTTGAGCTAAGATTTCCAAGTTATTCACATAATGAAAACCTATACTTTGTTTCGGTCGAGTTCCCCATTCAAAATGCATGTAACAGTGAGAAACGCACTGTCTTGGCGAAAGAAAACGTTTTTGTACAACTTCATAGAAATAGCTGTAACTTTTGATAGAAGACTCAGACAAACATGTTTATGGCCTTATATTATAGAACTCAAGGTCTCCGTGCTGGGAAAACAGGTTTTGCAGCTGTTTGAGCTAAGATTTCCAAGTTATTCACATAATGAAAACTTATACTTTGTTTCGGTCGAGTTCCCCATTCAAATGCATGTAACAGTGAGAAACGCACTGTCTTGGCGAAAGAAAGCGTTTTTGTACAACTTCATATAAATAGCTGTAACTTTTGAATGAAGACTCAGACAAACATGTTTATGGCTTTATCTTATAGAACTCAAGGTCCCCGTGCTGGGAAAACAGGTTTTGCAGCTGTTTGAGCTAAGATTTCCAATTATTTACATAATGAAAACCTATACTTTGTTTCGGTTGAGTTCCCCATTCAAATGCATGTAACAGTGAGAAACGCACTGTCTTGGCGAAAGAAAGCTATTTTGTACAACTTCATATAAATAGCTGTAACTTTTGATAGAAGACTCAGATATACGTATTCATGGCTTTATCTTATAGAACTCAAGGTCCCCGTGCTAGGAAAACAGGTGTTGCTGCTGTTTGAGCTAAGATTTCCAAGTTATTCACATAATGAAAACCTATACTTTGTTTCGGGCGACTTTCCCTTTCAAATGCATGTAACAGTGAGAAACGCACTGTCTTGGCGAAAGAAAGCGTTTTTGTACAACTTCATATAAATAGCTGTAACTTTTGATAGAAGACTCGGATACACATGTTTATGGCTTTATCTTATAGAACTCAAGGTTCCCGTGCTGGGAAAACAGGTTTTGCAGCTGTTTGAGCTAAGATTTCCAAGTTATTCACATAATGAAAACCTATACTTTGTTTCGGTCGAGTTCCCCATTCAAATGCATGTAACAGTGAGAAACGCACTGTCTTGGCGAAAGAAAGCGTTTTTGTACAACTTCATATAAATAGCTGTAACTTTTGATAGAAGACTCGGATACACATGTTTATGGCTTTATCTTATAGAACTCAAGGTCTCCGTGCTGGGAAAACAGGTTTTGCAGCTGTTTGAGCTAAGATTTCCAAGTTATTCACATAATGAAAACCTATACTTTGTTTCGGTCGAGTTCCCCATTCAAAATGCATGTAACAGTGAGAAACGCACTGTCTTGGCGAAAGAAAGCGTTTTTGTACAACTTCATAGAAATAGCTGTAACTTTTGATAGAAGACTCAGACAAACATGTTTATGGCCTTATATTATAGAACTCAAGGTCTCCGTGCTGGGAAAACAGGTTTTGCAGCTGTTTGAGCTAAGATTTCCAAGTTATTCACATAATGAAAACTTATACTTTGTTTCGGTCGAGTTCCCCATTCAAATGCATGTAACAGTGAGAAACGCACTGTCTTGGCGAAAGAAAGCGTTTTTGTACAACTTCATATAAATAGCTGTAACTTTTGAATGAAGACTCAGACAAACATGTTTATGGCTTTATCTTATAGAACTCAAGGTCCCCGTGCTGGGAAAACAGGTTTTGCAGCTGTTTGAGCTAAGATTTCCAATTATTTACATAATGAAAACCTATACTTTGTTTCGGTTGAGTTCCCCATTCAAATGCATGTAACAGTGAGAAACGCACTGTCTTGGCGAAAGAAAGCTATTTTGTACAACTTCATATAAATAGCTGTAACTTTTGATAGAAGACTCGGATACACATGTTTATGGCTTTATCTTATAGAACTCAAGGTCTCCGTGCTGGGCAAACAGGTTTTGCAGCTGTTTGAGCTAAGATTTCCAAGTTATTCACATAATGAAAACCTATACTTTGTTTCGGTGGAGTTCCCCATTCAAATGCATGTAACAGTGAGAAACGCACTGTCTTGGCGAAAGAAAGCGTTTTTGTACAACTTCATATAAATAGCTGTAACTTTTGATAGAAGACTCGGATACACATGTTTATGGCTTTATCTTATAGAACTCAAGGTCTCCGTGCTGGGCAAACAGGTTTTGCAGCTGTTTGAGCTAAGATTTCCAAGTTATTCACATAATGAAAACCTATACTTTGTTTCGGTCGAGTTCCCCATTCAAATGCATGTAACAGTGAGAAATGCACTGTCTTGGCGAAAGAAAGCGTTTTTGTACAACTTCATATAAATAGCTGTAACTTTTGATAGAAGACTCAGACAAACATGTTTATGGCTTTATCTTATAGAACTCAAGGTCTCCGTGCTGGGAAAACAGGTTTTGCAGCTGTTTGAGCTAAGATTTCCAAGTTATTCACATAATGAAAACCTATACTTTGTTTCGGTCGAGTTCCCCATTCAAATGCATGTAACAGTGAGAAACGCACTGTCTTGGCGAAAGAAAGCTATTTTGTACAACTTCATATAAATAGCTGTAACTTTTGATAGAAGACTCGAATACACATGTTTATGGCTTTATCTTATAGAACTCAAGGTCTCCGTGCTGGGCAAACAGGTTTTGCAGCTGTTTGAGCTAAGATTTCCAAGTTATTCACATAATGAAAACCTATACTTTGTTTCGGTCGAGTTCCCCATTCAAATGCATGTAACAGTGAGAAACGCACTGTCTTGGCGAAAGAAAGCTATTTTGTACAACTTCATATAAATAGCTGTAACTTTTGATAGAAGACTCGGATACACGTTTATGGCTTTATCTTATAGAACTCAAGGTCTCCGTGCTGGGAAAACAGGTTTTGCAGCTGTTTGAGCTAAGATTTCCAAGTTATTCACATAATGAAAACCTATACTTTGTTTCGGTCGAGTTCCCCATTCAAAATGCATGTAACAGTGAGAAACGCACTGTCTTGGCGAAAGAAAACGTTTTTGTACAACTTCATAGAAATAGCTGTAACTTTTGATAGAAGACTCAGACAAACATGTTTAGGGCCTTATATTATAGAACTCAAGGTCTCCGTGCTGGGAAAACAGGTTTTGCAGCTGTTTGAGCTAAGATTTCCAAGTTATTCACATAATGAAAACTTATACTTTGTTTCGGTCGAGTTCCCCATTCAAATGCATGTAACAGTGAGAAACGCACTGTCTTGGCGAAAGAAAGCGTTTTTGTACAACTTCATATAAATAGCTGTAACTTTTGAATGAACACTCAGACAAACATGTTTATGGCTTTATCTTATAGAACTCAAGGTCCCCGTGCTGGGAAAACAGGTTTTGCAGCTGTTTGAGCTAAGATTTCCAATTATTTACATAATGAAAACCTATACTTTGTTTCGGTCGAGTTCCCCATTCAAATGCATGTAACAGTGAGAAACGCACTGTCTTGGCGAAAGAAAGCGTTTTTGTACAACTTCATATAAATAGCTGTAACTTTTGATAGAAGACTCAGATATACGTATTCATGGCTTTATCTTATAGAACTCAAGGTCCCCGTGCTAGGAAAACAGGTGTTGCTGCTGTTTGAGCTAAGATTTCCAAGTTATTCACATAATGAAAACCTATACTTTGTTTCGGGCGACTTTCCCTTTCAAATGCATGTAACAGTGAGAAACGCACTGTCTTGGCGAAAGAAAGCGTTTTTGTACAACTTCATATAAATAGCTGTAACTTTTGATAGAAGACTCGGATACACATGTTTATGGCTTTATCTTATAGAACTCAAGGTTCCCGTGCTGGGAAAACAGGTTTTGCAGCTGTTTGAGCTAAGATTTCCAAGTTATTCACATAATGAAAACCTATACTTTGTTTCGGTCGAGTTCCCCATTCAAATGCATGTAACAGTGAGAAACGCACTGTCTTGGCGAAAGAAAGCTATTTTGTACAACTTCATATAAATAGCTGTAACTTTTGATAGAAGACTCGGATACACATGTTTATGGCTTTATCTTATAGAACTCAAGGTCTCCGTGCTGGGAAAACAGGTTTTGCAGCTGTTTGAGCTAAGATTTCCAAGTTATTCACATAATGAAAACCTATACTTTGTTTCGGTCGAGTTCCCCATTCAAAATGCATGTAACAGTGAGAAGCGCACTGTCTTGGCGAAAGAAAACGTTTTTGTACAACTTCATAGAAATAGCTGTAACTTTTGATAGAAGACTCAGACAAACATGTTTATGGCCTTATATTATAGAACTCAAGGTCTCCGTGCTGGGAAAACAGGTTTTGCAGCTGTTTGAGCTAAGATTTCCAAGTTATTCACATAATGAAAACCTATACTTTGTTTCGGTCGAGTTCCCCATTCAAATGCATGTAACAGTGAGAAATGCACTGTCTTGGCGAAAGAAAGCGTTTTTGTACAACTTCATATAAATAGCTGTAACTTTTGATAGAAGACTCAGACAAACATGTTTATGGCTTTATCTTATAGAACTCAAGGTCTCCGTGCTGGGAAAACAGGTTTTGCAGCTGTTTGAGCTAAGATTTCCAAGTTATTCACATAATGAAAACCTATACTTTGTTTCGGTCGAGTTCCCCATTCAAATGCATGTAACAGTGAGAAACGCACTGTCTTGGCGAAAGAAAGCTATTTTGTACAACTTCATATAAATAGCTGTAACTTTTGATAGAAGACTCGAATACACATGTTTATGGCTTTATCTTATAGAACTCAAGGTCTCCGTGCTGGGCAAACAGGTTTTGCAGCTGTTTGAGCTAAGATTTCCAAGTTATTCACATAATGAAAACCTATACTTTGTTTCGGTCGAGTTCCCCATTCAAATGCATGTAACAGTGAGAAACGCACTGTCTTGGCGAAAGAAAGCTATTTTGTACAACTTCATATAAATAGCTGTAACTTTTGATAGAAGACTCGGATACACGTTTATGGCTTTATCTTATAGAACTCAAGGTCTCCGTGCTGGGAAAACAGGTTTTGCAGCTGTTTGAGCTAAGATTTCCAAGTTATTCACATAATGAAAACTTATACTTTGTTTCGGTCGAGTTCCCCATTCAAATGCATGTAACAGTGAGAAACGCACTGTCTTGGCGAAAGAAAGCGTTTTTGTACAACTTCATATAAATAGCTGTAACTTTTGAATGAACACTCAGACAAACATGTTTATGGCTTTATCTTATAGAACTCAAGGTCCCCGTGCTGGGAAAACAGGTTTTGCAGCTGTTTGAGCTAAGATTTCCAATTATTTACATAATGAAAACCTATACTTTGTTTCGGTCGAGTTCCCCATTCAAATGCATGTAACAGTGAGAAACGCACTGTCTTGGCGAAAGAAAGCGTTTTTGTACAACTTCATATAAATAGCTGTAACTTTTGATAGAAGACTCAGATATACGTATTCATGGCTTTATCTTATAGAACTCAAGGTCCCCGTGCTAGGAAAACAGGTGTTGCTGCTGTTTGAGCTAAGATTTCCAAGTTATTCACATAATGAAAACCTATACTTTGTTTCGGGCGACTTTCCCTTTCAAATGCATGTAACAGTGAGAAACGCACTGTCTTGGCGAAAGAAAGCGTTTTTGTACAACTTCATATAAATAGCTGTAACTTTTGATAGAAGACTCGGATACACATGTTTATGGCTTTATCTTATAGAACTCAAGGTTCCCGTGCTGGGAAAACAGGTTTTGCAGCTGTTTGAGCTAAGATTTCCAAGTTATTCACATAATGAAAACCTATACTTTGTTTCGGTCGAGTTCCCCATTCAAATGCATGTAACAGTGAGAAACGCACTGTCTTGGCGAAAGAAAGCTATTTTGTACAACTTCATATAAATAGCTGTAACTTTTGATAGAAGACTCGGATACACATGTTTATGGCTTTATCTTATAGAACTCAAGGTCTCCGTGCTGGGAAAACAGGTTTTGCAGCTGTTTGAGCTAAGATTTCCAAGTTATTCACATAATGAAAACCTATACTTTGTTTCGGTCGAGTTCCCCATTCAAAATGCATGTAACAGTGAGAAACGCACTGTCTTGGCGAAAGAAAACGTTTTTGTACAACTTCATAGAAATAGCTGTAACTTTTGATAGAAGACTCAGACAAACATGTTTATGGCCTTATATTATAGAACTCAAGGTCTCCGTGCTGGGAAAACAGGTTTTGCAGCTGTTTGAGCTAAGATTTCCAAGTTATTCACATAATGAAAACCTATACTTTGTTTCGGTCGAGTTCCCCATTCAAATGCATGTAACAGTGAGAAATGCACTGTCTTGGCGAAAGAAAGCGTTTTTGTACAACTTCATATAAATAGCTGTAACTTTTGATAGAAGACTCAGACAAACATGTTTATGGCTTTATCTTATAGAACTCAAGGTCTCCGTGCTGGGAAAACAGGTTTTGCAGCTGTTTGAGCTAAGATTTCCAAGTTATTCACATAATGAAAACCTATACTTTGTTTCGGTCGAGTTCCCCATTCAAATGCATGTAACAGTGAGAAACGCACTGTCTTGGCGAAAGAAAGCTATTTTGTACAACTTCATATAAATAGCTGTAACTTTTGATAGAAGACTCGAATACACATGTTTATGGCTTTATCTTATAGAACTCAAGGTCTCCGTGCTGGGCAAACAGGTTTTGCAGCTGTTTGAGCTAAGATTTCCAAGTTATTCACATAATGAAAACCTATACTTTGTTTCGGTCGAGTTCCCCATTCAAATGCATGTAACAGTGAGAAACGCACTGTCTTGGCGAAAGAAAGCTATTTTGTACAACTTCATATAAATAGCTGTAACTTTTGATAGAAGACTCGGATACACGTTTATGGCTTTATCTTATAGAACTCAAGGTCTCCGTGCTGGGAAAACAGGTTTTGCAGCTGTTTGAGCTAAGATTTCCAAGTTATTCACATAATGAAAACTTATACTTTGTTTCGGTCGAGTTCCCCATTCAAATGCATGTAACAGTGAGAAACGCACTGTCTTGGCGAAAGAAAGCGTTTTTGTACAACTTCATATAAATAGCTGTAACTTTTGAATGAACACTCAGACAAACATGTTTATGGCTTTATCTTATAGAACTCAAGGTCCCCGTGCTGGGAAAACAGGTTTTGCAGCTGTTTGAGCTAAGATTTCCAATTATTTACATAATGAAAACCTATACTTTGTTTCGGTCGAGTTCCCCATTCAAATGCATGTAACAGTGAGAAACGCACTGTCTTGGCGAAAGAAAGCGTTTTTCTACAACTTCATATAAATAGCTGTAACTTTTGATAGAAGACTCAGATATACGTATTCATGGCTTTATCTTATAGAACTCAAGGTCCCCGTGCTAGGAAAACAGGTGTTGCTGCTGTTTGAGCTAAGATTTCCAAGTTATTCACATAATGAAAACCTATACTTTGTTTCGGGCGACTTTCCCTTTCAAATGCATGTAACAGTGAGAAACGCACTGTCTTGGCGAAAGAAAGCGTTTTTGTACAACTTCATATAAATAGCTGTAACTTTTGATAGAAGACTCGGATACACATGTTTATGGCTTTATCTTATAGAACTCAAGGTTCCCGTGCTGGGAAAACAGGTTTTGCAGCTGTTTGAGCTAAGATTTCCAAGTTATTCACATAATGAAAACCTATACTTTGTTTCGGTCGAGTTCCCCATTCAAATGCATGTAACAGTGAGAAACGCACTGTCTTGGCGAAAGAAAGCTATTTTGTACAACTTCATATAAATAGCTGTAACTTTTGATAGAAGACTCGGATACACATGTTTATGGCTTTATCTTATAGAACTCAAGGTCTCCGTGCTGGGAAAACAGGTTTTGCAGCTGTTTGAGCTAAGATTTCCAAGTTATTCACATAATGAAAACCTATACTTTGTTTCGGTCGAGTTCCCCATTCAAAATGCATGTAACAGTGAGAAACGCACTGTCTTGGCGAAAGAAAGCGTTTTTGTACAACTTCATATAAATAGCTGTAACTTTTGAATGAAGACTCAGACAAACATGTTTATGGCTTTATCTTATAGAACTCAAGGTCCCCGTGCTGGGAAAACAGGTTTTGCAGCTGTTTGAGCTAAGATTTCCAATTATTTACATAATGAAAACCTATACTTTGTTTCGGTCGAGTTCCCCATTCAAATGCATGTAACAGTGAGAAACGCACTGTCTTGGCGAAAGAAAGCTATTTTGTACAACTTCATATAAATAGCTGTAACTTTTGATAGAAGACTCGGATACACATGTTTATGGCTTTATCTTATAGAACTCAAGGTCTCCGTGCTGGGCAAACAGGTTTTGCAGCTGTTTGAGCTAAGATTTCCAAGTTATTCACATAATGAAAACCTATACTTTGTTTCGGTGGAGTTCCCCATTCAAATGCATGTAACAGTGAGAAACGCACTGTCTTGGCGAAAGAAAGCGTTTTTGTACAACTTCATATAAATAGCTGTAACTTTTGATAGAAGACTCGGATACACATGTTTATGGCTTTATCTTATAGAACTCAAGGTCTCCGTGCTGGGCAAACAGGTTTTGCAGCTGTTTGAGCTAAGATTTCCAAGTTATTCACATAATGAAAACCTATACTTTGTTTCGGTCGAGTTCCCCATTCAAATGCATGTAACAGTGAGAAATGCACTGTCTTGGCGAAAGAAAGCGTTTTTGTACAACTTCATATAAATAGCTGTAACTTTTGATAGAAGACTCAGACAAACATGTTTATGGCTTTATCTTATAGAACTCAAGGTCTCCGTGCTGGGAAAACAGGTTTTGCAGCTGTTTGAGCTAAGATTTCCAAGTTATTCACATAATGAAAACCTATACTTTGTTTCGGTCGAGTTCCCCATTCAAATGCATGTAACAGTGAGAAACGCACTGTCTTGGCGAAAGAAAGCTATTTTGTACAACTTCATATAAATAGCTGTAACTTTTGATAGAAGACTCGAATACACATGTTTATGGCTTTATCTTATAGAACTCAAGGTCTCCGTGCTGGGCAAACAGGTTTTGCAGCTGTTTGAGCTAAGATTTCCAAGTTATTCACATAATGAAAACCTATACTTTGTTTCGGTCGAGTTCCCCATTCAAATGCATGTAACAGTGAGAAACGCACTGTCTTGGCGAAAGAAAGCTATTTTGTACAACTTCATATAAATAGCTGTAACTTTTGATAGAAGACTCGGATACACGTTTATGGCTTTATCTTATAGAACTCAAGGTCTCCGTGCTGGGAAAACAGGTTTTGCAGCTGTTTGAGCTAAGATTTCCAAGTTATTCACATAATGAAAACCTATACTTTGTTTCGGTCGAGTTCCCCATTCAAAATGCATGTAACAGTGAGAAACGCACTGTCTTGGCGAAAGAAAACGTTTTTGTACAACTTCATAGAAATAGCTGTAACTTTTGATAGAAGACTCAGACAAACATGTTTATGGCCTTATATTATAGAACTCAAGGTCTCCGTGCTGGGAAAACAGGTTTTGCAGCTGTTTGAGCTAAGATTTCCAAGTTATTCACATAATGAAAACTTATACTTTGTTTCGGTCGAGTTCCCCATTCAAATGCATGTAACAGTGAGAAACGCACTGTCTTGGCGAAAGAAAGCGTTTTTGTACAACTTCATATAAATAGCTGTAACTTTTGAATGAACACTCAGACAAACATGTTTATGGCTTTATCTTATAGAACTCAAGGTCCCCGTGCTGGGAAAACAGGTTTTGCAGCTGTTTGAGCTAAGATTTCCAATTATTTACATAATGAAAACCTATACTTTGTTTCGGTCGAGTTCCCCATTCAAATGCATGTAACAGTGAGAAACGCACTGTCTTGGCGAAAGAAAGCGTTTTTGTACAACTTCATATAAATAGCTGTAACTTTTGATAGAAGACTCAGATATACGTATTCATGGCTTTATCTTATAGAACTCAAGGTCCCCGTGCTAGGAAAACAGGTGTTGCTGCTGTTTGAGCTAAGATTTCCAAGTTATTCACATAATGAAAACCTATACTTTGTTTCGGGCGACTTTCCCTTTCAAATGCATGTAACAGTGAGAAACGCACTGTCTTGGCGAAAGAAAACGTTTTTGTACAACTTCATAGAAATAGCTGTAACTTTTGATAGAAGACTCAGACAAACATGTTTATGGCCTTATATTATAGAACTCAAGGTCTCCGTGCTGGGAAAACAGGTTTTGCAGCTGTTTGAGCTAAGATTTCCAAGTTATTCACATAATGAAAACTTATACTTTGTTTCGGTCGAGTTCCCCATTCAAATGCATGTAACAGTGAGAAACGCACTGTCTTGGCGAAAGAAAGCGTTTTTGTACAACTTCATATAAATAGCTGTAACTTTTGATAGAAGACTCGGATACACATGTTTATGGCTTTATCTTATAGAACTCAAGGTCTCCGTGCTGGGAAAACAGGTTTTGCAGCTGTTTGAGCTAAGATTTCCAAGTTATTCACATAATGAAAACCTATACTTTGTTTCGGTCGAGTTCCCCATTCAAATGCATGTAACAGTGAGAAACGCACTGTCTTGGCGAAAGAAAGCGTTTTTGTACAACTTCATATAAATAGCTGTAACTTTTGATAGAAGACTCAGACAAACATGTTTATGGATTTATCTTATAGAACTCAAGGTCTCCGTGCTGGGAAAACAGGTTTTGCAGCTGTTTGAGCTAAGATTTCCAAGTTATTCACATAATGAAAACCTATACTTTGTTTCGGTCGAGTTCCCCATTCAAATGCATGTAACAGTGAGAAACGCACTGTCTTGGCGAAAGAAAGCTATTTTGTACAACTTCATATAAATAGCTGTAACTTTTGATAGAAGACTCGGATACACATGTTTATGGCTTTATATTATAGAACTCAAGGTCTCCGTGCTGGGAAAACAGGTTTTGCAGCTGTTTGAGCTAAGATTTCCAAGTTATTCACATAATGAAAACCTATACTTTGTTTCGGTCGAGTTCCCCATTCAAATGCATGTAACAGTGAGAAACGCACTGTCTTGGCGAAAGAAAACGTTTTTGTACAACTTCATATAAATAGCTGTAACTTTTGATAGAAGACTCGGATACACATGTTTATGGCTTTATCTTATAGAACTCAAGGTCTCCGTGCTGGGAAAACAGGTTTTGCAGCTGTTTGAGCTAAGATTTCCAAGTTATTCACATAATGAAAACCTATACTTTGTTTCGGTCGAGTTCCCCATTCAAAATGCATGTAACAGTGAGAAACGCACTGTCTTGCGAAAGAAAACGTTTTTGTACAACTTCATAGAAATAGCTGTAACTTTTGATAGAAGACTCAGACAAACATGTTTATGGCCTTATATTATAGAACTCAAGGTCTCCGTGCTGGGAAAACAGGTTTTGCAGCTGTTTGAGCTAAGATTTCCAAGTTATTCACATAATGAAAACTTATACTTTGTTTCGGTCGAGTTCCCCATTCAAATGCATGTAACAGTGAGAAACGCACTGTCTTGGCGAAAGAAAGCGTTTTTGTACAACTTCATATAAATAGCTGTAACTTTTGATAGAAGACTCGGATACACATGTTTATGGCTTTATCTTATAGAACTCAAGGTCTCCGTGCTGGGCAAACAGGTTTTGCAGCTGTTTGAGCTAAGATTTCCAAGTTATTCACATAATGAAAACCTATACTTTGTTTCGGTCGAGTTCCCCATTCAAAATGCATGTAACAGTGAGAAACGCACTGTCTTGGCGAAAGAAAACGTTTTTGTACAACTTCATAGAAATAGCTGTAACTTTTGATAGAAGACTCAGACAAACATGTTTATGGCCTTATATTATAGAACTCAAGGTCTCCGTGCTGGGAACACAGGTTTTGCAGCTGTTTGAGCTAAGATTTCCAAGTTATTCACATAATGAAAACTTATACTTTGTTTCGGTCGAGTTCCCCATTCAAATGCATGTAACAGTGAGAAACGCACTGTCTTGGCGAAAGAAAGCGTTTTTGTACAACTTCATATAAATAGCTGTAACTTTTGATAGAAGACTCAGACAAACATGTTTATGGCTTTATCTTATAGAACTCAAGGTTCCCGTGCTGGGAAAACAGGTTTTGCAGCTGTTTGAGCTAAGATTTCCAAGTTATTCACATAATGAAAACTTATACTTTGTTTCGGTCGAGTTCCCCATTCAAATGCATGTAACAGTGAGAAACGCACTGTCTTGGCGAAAGAAAGCGTTTTTGTACAACTTCATATAAATAGCTGTAACTTTTGATAGAAGACTCGGATACACATGTTTATGGCCTTATATTATAGAACTCAAGGTCTCCGTGCTGGGAAAACAGGTTTTGCAGCTGTTTGAGCTAAGATTTCCAAGTTATTCACATAATGAAAACCTATACTTTGTTTCGGTGGAGTTCCCCATTCAAATGCATGTAACAGTGAGAAACGCACTGTCTTGGCGAAAGAAAGCGTTTTTGTACAACTTCATATAAATAGCTGTAACTTTTGATAGAAGACTCGGATACACATGTTTATGGCCTTATATTATAGAACTCAAGGTCTCCGTGCTGGGAAAACAGGTTTTGCAGCTGTTTGAGCTAAGATTTCCAAGTTATTCACATAATGAAAACCTATACTTTGTTTCGGTGGAGTTCCCCATTCAAATGCATGTAACAGTGAGAAACGCACTGTCTTGGCGAAAGAAAGCTATTTTGTACAACTTCATATAAATAGCTGTAACTTTTGATAGAAGACTCAGACAAACATGTTTATGGCTTTATCTTATAGAACTCAAGGTTCCCGTGCTGGGAAAACAGGTTTTGCAGCTGTTTGAGCTAAGATTTCCAAGTTATTCACATAATGAAAACTTATACTTTGTTTCGGTCGAGTTCCCCATTCAAATGCATGTAACAGTGAGAAACGCACTGTCTTGGCGAAAGAAAGCGTTTTTGTACAACTTCATATAAATAGCTGTAACTTTTGATAGAAGACTCGGATACACATGTTTATGGCCTTATATTATAGAACTCAAGGTCTCCGTGCTGGGAAAACAGGTTTTGCAGCTGTTTGAGCTAAGATTTCCAAGTTATTCACATAATGAAAACCTATACTTTGTTTTGGTGGAGTTCCCCATTCAAATGCATGTAACAGTGAGAAACGCACTGTCTTGGCGAAAGAAAGCGTTTTTGTACAACTTCATATAAATAGCTGTAACTTTTGATAGAAGACTCAGACAAACATGTTTATGGCTTTATCTTATAGAACTCAAGGTCTCCGTGCTGGGCAAACAGGTTTTGCAGCTGTTTGAGCTAAGATTTCCAAGTTATTCACATAATGAAAACCTATACTTTGTTTTGGTCGAGTTCCCCATTCAAATGCATGTAACAGTGAGAAACGCACTGTCTTGGCGAAAGAAAGCGTTTTTGTACAACTTCATATAAATAGCTGTAACTTTTGATAGAAGACTCAGACAAACATGTTTATGGCTTTATCTTATAGAACTCAAGGTCTCCGTGCTGGGCAAACAGGTTTTGCAGCTGTTTGAGCTAAGATTTCCAAGTTATTCACATAATGAAAACCTATACTTTGTTTCGGTGGAGTTCCCCATTCAAATGCATGTAACAGTGAGAAACGCACTGTCTTGGCGAAAGAAAGCGTTTTTGTACAACTTCATATAAATAGCTGTAACTTTTGATAGAAGACTCGGATACACATGTTTATGGCCTTATATTATAGAACTCAAGGTCTCCGTGCTGGGAAAACAGGTTTTGCAGCTGTTTGAGCTAAGATTTCCAAGTTATTCACATAATGAAAACCTATACTTTGTTTCGGTGGAGTTCCCCATTCAAATGCATGTAACAGTGAGAAACGCACTGTCTTGGCGAAAGAAAGCGTTTTTGTACAACTTCATATAAATAGCTGTAACTTTTGATAGAAGACTCGGATACACATGTTTATGGCTTTATCTTATAGAACTCAAGGTCTCCGTGCTGGGAAAACAGGTTTTGCAGCTGTTTGAGCTAAGATTTCCAAGTTATTCACATAATGAAAACCTATACTTTGTTTCGGTGGAGTTCCCCATTCAAATGCATGTAACAGTGAGAAACGCACTGTCTTGGCGAAAGAAAGCGTTTTTGTACAACTTCATATAAATAGCTGTAACTTTTGATAGAAGACTCAGACAAACATGTTTATGGCTTTATCTTATAGAACTCAAGGTCTCCGTGCTGGGAAAACAGGTTTTGCAGCTGTTTGAGCTAAGATTTCCAAGTTATTCACATAATGAAAACCTATACTTTGTTTCGGTCGAGTTCCCCATTCAAATGCATGTAACAGTGAGAAACGCACTGTCTTGGCGAAAGAAAGCGTTTTTGTACAACTTCATATAAATAGCTGTAACTTTTGATAGAAGACTCGGATACACATGTTTATGGCTTTATCTTATAGAACTCAAGGTCTCCGTGCTGGGAAAACAGGTTTTGCAGCTGTTTGAGCTAAGATTTCCAAGTTATTCACATAATGAAAACCTATACTTTGTTTCGGTCGAGTTCCCCATTCAAATGCATGTAACAGTGAGAAACGCACTGTCTTGGCGAAAGAAAGCGTTTTTGTACAACTTCATATAAATAGCTGTAACTTTTGATAGAAGACTCGGATACACATGTTTATGGCTTTATCTTATAGAACTCAAGGTCTCCGTGCTGGGAAAACAGGTTTTGCAGCTGTTTGAGCTAAGATTTCCAAGTTATTCACATAATGAAAACCTATACTTTGTTTCGGTCGAGTTCCCCATTCAAATGCATGTAACAGTGAGAAACGCACTGTCTTGGCGAAAGAAAGCGTTTTTGTACAACTTCATATAAATAGCTGTAACTTTTGATAGAAGACTCGGATACACATGTTTATGGCTTTATCTTATAGAACTCAAGGTCTCCGTGCTGGGCAAACAGGTTTTGCAGCTGTTTGAGCTAAGATTTCCAAGTTATTCACATAATGAAAACCTATACTTTGTTTCGGTGGAGTTCCCCATTCAAATGCATGTAACAGTGAGAAACGCACTGTCTTGGCGAAAGAAAGCTATTTTGTACAACTTCATATAAATAGCTGTAACTTTTGATAGAAGACTCGAATACACATGTTTATGGCTTTATCTTATAGAACTCAAGGTCTCCGTGCTGGGCAAACAGGTTTTGCAGCTGTTTGAGCTAAGATTTCCAAGTTATTCACATAATGAAAACCTATACTTTGTTTCGGTCGAGTTCCCCATTCAAATGCATGTAACAGTGAGAAACGCACTGTCTTGGCGAAAGAAAGCTATTTTGTACAACTTCATATAAATAGCTGTAACTTTTGATAGAAGACTCGGATACACGTTTATGGCTTTATCTTATAGAACTCAAGGTCTCCGTGCTGGGAAAACAGGTTTTGCAGCTGTTTGAGCTAAGATTTCCAAGTTATTCACATAATGAAAACCTATACTTTGTTTCGGTGGAGTTCCCCATTCAAATGCATGTAACAGTGAGAAACGCACTGTCTTGGCGAAAGAAAACGTTTTTGTACAACTTCATAGAAATAGCTGTAACTTTTGATAGAAGACTCAGACAAACATGTTTATGGCCTTATATTATAGAACTCAAGGTCTCCGTGCTGGGAAAACAGGTTTTGCAGCTGTTTGAGCTAAGATTTCCAAGTTATTCACATAATGAAAACTTATACTTTGTTTCGGTCGAGTTCCCCATTCAAATGCATGTAACAGTGAGAAACGCACTGTCTTGGCGAAAGAAAGCGTTTTTGTACAACTTCATATAAATAGCTGTAACTTTTGATAGAAGACTCAGATATACGTATTCATGGCTTTATCTTATAGAACTCAAGGTCCCCGTGCTAGGAAAACAGGTGTTGCTGCTGTTTGAGCTAAGATTTCCAAGTTATTCACATAATGAAAACCTATACTTTGTTTCGGGCGACTTTCCCTTTCAAATGCATGTAACAGTGAGAAACGCACTGTCTTGGCGAAAGAAAGCGTCTTTGTACAACTTCATATAAATAGCTGTAACTTTTGATAGAAGACTCGGATACACATGTTTATGGCTTTATCTTATAGAACTCAAGGTTCCCGTGCTGGGAAAACAGGTTTTGCAGCTGTTTGAGCTAAGATTTCCAAGTTATTCACATAATGAAAACCTATACTTTGTTTCGGTGGAGTTCCCCATTCAAATGCATGTAACAGTGAGAAACGCACTGTCTTGGCGAAAGAAAGCGTTTTTGTACAACTTCATATAAATAGCTGTAACTTTTGATAGAAGACTCAGACAAACATGTTTATGGCTTTATCTTATAGAACTCAAGGTCTCCGTGCTGGGCAAACAGGTTTTGCAGCTGTTTGAGCTAAGATTTCCAAGTTATTCACATAATGAAAACCTATACTTTGTTTCGGTCGAGTTCCCCATTCAAATGCATGTAACAGTGAGAAACGCACTGTCTTGGCGAAAGAAAGCGTTTTTGTACAACTTCATATAAATAGCTGTAACTTTTGATAGAAGACTCGGATACACATGTTTATGGCTTTATCTTATAGAACTCAAGGTCTCCGTGCTGGGAAAACAGGTTTTGCAGCTGTTTGAGCTAAGATTTCCAAGTTATTCACATAATGAAAACCTATACTTTGTTTCGGTCGAGTTCCCCATTCAAATGCATGTAACAGTGAGAAACGCACTGTCTTGGCGAAAGAAAGCGTTTTTGTACAACTTCATATAAATAGCTGTAACTTTTGATAGAAGACTCAGACAAACATGTTTATGGCTTTATCTTATAGAACTCAAGGTCTCCGTGCTGGGAAAACAGGTTTTGCAGCTGTTTGAGCTAAGATTTCCAAGTTATTCACATAATGAAAACCTATACTTTGTTTCGGTCGAGTTCCCCATTCAAATGCATGTAACAGTGAGAAACGCACTGTCTTGGCGAAAGAAAGCGTTTTTGTACAACTTCATATAAATAGCTGTAACTTTTGATAGAAGACTCGGATACACATGTTTATGGCTTTATCTTATAGAACTCAAGGTCTCCGTGCTGGGCAAACAGGTTTTGCAGCTGTTTGAGCTAAGATTTCCAATTATTCACATAATGAAAACCTATACTTTGTTTCGGTCGAGTTCCCCATTCAAAATGCATGTAACAGTGAGAAACGCACTGTCTTGGCGAAAGAAAACGTTTTTGTACAACTTCATAGAAATAGCTGTAACTTTTGATAGAAGACTCAGACAAACATGTTTATGGCCTTATATTATAGAACTCAAGGTCTCCGTGCTGGGAACACAGGTTTTGCAGCTGTTTGAGCTAAGATTTCCAAGTTATTCACATAATGAAAACTTATACTTTGTTTCGGTGGAGTTCCCCATTCAAATGCATGTAACAGTGAGAAACGCACTGTCTTGGCGAAAGAAAGCGTTTTTGTACAACTTCATATAAATAGCTGTAACTTTTGATAGAAGACTCAGACAAACATGTTTATGGCTTTATCTTATAGAACTCAAGGTTCCCGTGCTGGGAAAACAGGTTTTGCAGCTGTTTGAGCTAAGATTTCCAAGTTATTCACATAATGAAAACTTATACTTTGTTTCGGTCGAGTTCCCCATTCAAATGCATGTAACAGTGAGAAACGCACTGTCTTGGCGAAAGAAAGCGTTTTTGTACAACTTCATATAAATAGCTGTAACTTTTGATAGAAGACTCGGATACACATGTTTATGGCCTTATATTATAGAACTCAAGGTCTCCGTGCTGGGAAAACAGGTTTTGCAGCTGTTTGAGCTAAGATTTCCAAGTTATTCACATAATGAAAACTTATACTTTGTTTCGGTGGAGTTCCCCATTCAAATGCATGTAACAGTGAGAAACGCACTGTCTTGGCGAAAGAAAGCGTTTTTGTACAACTTCATATAAATAGCTGTAACTTTTGATAGAAGACTCGGATACACATGTTTATGGCCTTATATTATTGAACTCAAGGTCTCCGTGCTGGGAAAACAGGTTTTGCAGCTGTTTGAGCTAAGATTTCCAAGTTATTCACATAATGAAAACCTATACTTTGTTTCGGTGGAGTTCCCCATTCAAATGCATGTAACAGTGAGAAACGCACTGTCTTGGCGAAAGAAAGCGTTTTTGTACAACTTCATATAAATAGCTGTAACTTTTGATAGAAGACTCAGACAAACATGTTTATGGCTTTATCTTATAGAACTCAAGGTTCCCGTGCTGGGAAAACAGGTTTTGCAGCTGTTTGAGCTAAGATTTCCAAGTTATTCACATAATGAAAACTTATACTTTGTTTCGGTGGAGTTCCCCATTCAAATGCATGTAACAGTGAGAAACGCACTGTCTTGGCGAAAGAAAGCGTTTTTGTACAACTTCATATAAATAGCTGTAACTTTTGATAGAAGACTCAGACAAACATGTTTATGGCTTTATCTTATAGAACTCAAGGTCTCCGTGCTGGGCAAACAGGTTTTGCAGCTGTTTGAGCTAAGATTTCCAAGTTATTCACATAATGAAAACCTATACTTTGTTTCGGTCGAGTTCCCCATTCAAATGCATGTAACAGTGAGAAACGCACTGTCTTGGCGAAAGAAAGCGTTTTTGTACAACTTCATATAAATAGCTGTAACTTTTGATAGAAGACTCAGACAAACATGTTTATGGCTTTATCTTATAGAACTCAAGGTCTCCGTGCTGGGCAAACAGGTTTTGCAGCTGTTTGAGCTAAGATTTCCAAGTTATTCACATAATGAAAACCTATACTTTGTTTCGGTCGAGTTCCCCATTCAAATGCATGTAACAGTGAGAAACGCACTGTCTTGGCGAAAGAAAGCGTTTTTGTACAACTTCATATAAATAGCTGTAACTTTTGATAGAAGACTCAGACAAACATGTTTATGGCTTTATCTTATAGAACTCAAGGTTCCCGTGCTGGGAAAACAGGTTTTGCAGCTGTTTGAGCTAAGATTTCCAAGTTATTCACATAATGAAAACTTATACTTTGTTTCGGTCGAGTTCCCCATTCAAATGCATGTAACAGTGAGAAACGCACTGTCTTGGCGAAAGAAAGCGTTTTTGTACAACTTCATATAAATAGCTGTAACTTTTGATAGAAGACTCGGATACACATGTTTATGGCCTTATATTATAGAACTCAAGGTCTCCGTGCTGGGAAAACAGGTTTTGCAGCTGTTTGAGCTAAGATTTCCAAGTTATTCACATAATGAAAACTTATACTTTGTTTCGGTGGAGTTCCCCATTCAAATGCATGTAACAGTGAGAAACGCACTGTCTTGGCGAAAGAAAGCGTTTTTGTACAACTTCATATAAATAGCTGTAACTTTTGATAGAAGACTCGGATACACATGTTTATGGCCTTATATTATAGAACTCAAGGTCTCCGTGCTGGGAAAACAGGTTTTGCAGCTGTTTGAGCTAAGATTTCCAAGTTATTCACATAATGAAAACCTATACTTTGTTTCGGTGGAGTTCCCCATTCAAATGCATGTAACAGTGAGAAACGCACTGTCTTGGCGAAAGAAAGCGTTTTTGTACAACTTCATATAAATAGCTGTAACTTTTGATAGAAGACTCAGACAAACATGTTTATGGCTTTATCTTATAGAACTCAAGGTTCCCGTGCTGGGAAAACAGGTTTTGCAGCTGTTTGAGCTAAGATTTCCAAGTTATTCACATAATGAAAACTTATACTTTGTTTCGGTCGAGTTCCCCATTCAAATGCATGTAACAGTGAGAAACGCACTGTCTTGGCGAAAGAAAGCGTTTTTGTACAACTTCATATAAATAGCTGCAACTTTTGATAGAAGACTCGGATACACATGTTTATGGCTTTATCTTATAGAACTCAAGGTCTCCGTGCTGGGCAAACAGGTTTTGCAGCTGTTTGAGCTAAGATTTCCAAGTTATTCACATAATGAAAACCTATACTTTGTTTTGGTCGAGTTCCCCATTCAAATGCATGTAACAGTGAGAAACGCACTGTCTTGGCGAAAGAAAGCGTTTTTGTACAACTTCATATAAATAGCTGTAACTTTTGATAGAAGACTCAGACAAACATGTTTATGGCTTTATCTTATAGAACTCAAGGTTCCCGTGCTGGGAAAACAGGTTTTGCAGCTGTTTGAGCTAAGATTTCCAAGTTATTCACATAATGAAAACTTATACTTTGTTTCGGTCGAGTTCCCCATTCAAATGCATGTAACAGTGAGAAACGCACTGTCTTGGCGAAAGAAAGCGTTTTTGTACAACTTCATATAAATAGCTGTAACTTTTGATAGAAGACTCGGATACACATGTTTATGGCTTTATCTTATAGAACTCAAGGTCTCCGTGCTGGGCAAACAGGTTTTGCAGCTGTTTGAGCTAAGATTTCCAAGTTATTCACATAATGAAAACCTATACTTTGTTTCGGTCGAGTTCCCCATTCAAATGCATGTAACAGTGAGAAACGCACTGTCTTGGCGAAAGAAAGCGTTTTTGTACAACTTCATATAAATAGCTGTAACTTTTGATAGAAGACTCGGATACACATGTTTATGGCTTTATCTTATAGAACTCAAGGTCTCCGTGCTGGGCAAACAGGTTTTGCAGCTGTTTGAGCTAAGATTTCCAAGTTATTCACATAATGAAAACCTATACTTTGTTTCGGTCGAGTTCCCCATTCAAATGCATGTAACAGTGAGAAACGCACTGTCTTGGCGAAAGAAAGCGTTTTTGTACAACTTCATATAAATAGCTGTAACTTTTGATAGAAGACTCGGATACACATGTTTATGGCTTTATCTTATAGAACTCAAGGTCTCTGTGCTGGGCAAACAGGTTTTGCAGCTGTTTGAGCTAAGATTTCCAAGTTATTCACATAATGAAAACCTATACTTTGTTTCGGTCGAGTTCCCCATTCAAATGCATGTAACAGTGAGAAATGCACTGTCTTGGCGAAAGAAAGCGTTTTTGTACAACTTCATATAAATAGCTGTAACTTTTGATAGAAGACTCAGACAAACATGTTTATGGCTTTATCTTATAGAACTCAAGGTCTCCGTGCTGGGAAAACAGGTTTTGCAGCTGTTTGAGCTAAGATTTCCAAGTTATTCACATAATGAAAACCTATACTTTGTTTCGGTCGAGTTCCCCATTCAAATGCATGTAACAGTGAGAAACGCACTGTCTTGGCGAAAGAAAGCTATTTTGTACAACTTCATATAAATAGCTGTAACTTTTGATAGAAGACTCGAATACACATGTTTATGGCTTTATCTTATAGAACTCAAGGTCTCCGTGCTGGGAAAACAGGTTTTGCAGCTGTTTGAGCTAAGATTTCCAAGTTATTCACATAATGAAAACCTATACTTTGTTTCGGTCGAGTTCCCCATTCAAAATGCATGTAACAGTGAGAAACGCACTGTCTTGGCGAAAGAAAACGTTTTTGTACAACTTCATAGAAATAGCTGTAACTTTTGATAGAAGACTCAGACAAACATGTTTATGGCCTTATATTATAGAACTCAAGGTCTCCGTGCTGGGAAAACAGGTTTTGCAGCTGTTTGAGCTAAGATTTCCAAGTTATTCACATAATGAAAACTTATACTTTGTTTCGGTCGAGTTCCCCATTCAAATGCATGTAACAGTGAGAAACGCACTGTCTTGGCGAAAGAAAGCGTTTTTGTACAACTTCATATAAATAGCTGTAACTTTTGATAGAAGACTCAGACAAACATGTTTATGGCTTTATCTTATAGAACTCAAGGTCTCCGTGCTGGGCAAACAGGTTTTGCAGCTGTTTGAGCTAAGATTTCCAAGTTATTCACATAATGAAAACCTATACTTTGTTTCGGTCGAGTTCCCCATTCAAATGCATGTAACAGTGAGAAACGCACTGTCTTGGCGAAAGAAAGCGTTTTTGTACAACTTCATATAAATAGCTGTAACTTTTGATAGAAGACTCGGATACACATGTTTATGGCTTTATCTTATAGAACTCAAGGTCTCCGTGCTGGGAAAACAGGTTTTGCAGCTGTTTGAGCTAAGATTTCCAAGTTATTCACATAATGAAAACCTATACTTTGTTTCGGTCGAGTTCCCCATTCAAATGCATGTAACAGTGAGAAACGCACTGTCTTGGCGAAAGAAAGCGTTTTTGTACAACTTCATATAAATAGCTGTAACTTTTGATAGAAGACTCAGACAAACATGTTTATGGCTTTATCTTATAGAACTCAAGGTCTCCGTGCTGGGAAAACAGGTTTTGCAGCTGTTTGAGCTAAGATTTCCAAGTTATTCACATAATGAAAACTTATACTTTGTTTCGGTCGAGTTCCCCATTCAAATGCATGTAACAGTGAGAAACGCACTGTCTTGGCGAAAGAAAGCGTTTTTGTACAACTTCATATAAATAGCTGTAACTTTTGAATGAAGACTCAGACAAACATGTTTATGGCTTTATCTTATAGAACTCAAGGTCTCCGTGCTGGGAAAACAGGTTTTGCAGCTGTTTGAGCTAAGATTTCCAATTATTTACATAATGAAAACCTATACTTTGTTTCGGTGGAGTTCCCCATTCAAATGCATGTAACAGTGAGAAACGCACTGTCTTGGCGAAAGAAAGCTATTTTGTACAACTTCATATAAATAGCTGTAACTTTTGATAGAAGACTCGGATACACATGTTTATGGCTTTATCTTATAGAACTCAAGGTCTCCGTGCTGGGCAAACAGGTTTTGCAGCTGTTTGAGCTAAGATTTCCAAGTTATTCACATAATGAAAACTTATACTTTGTTTCGGTCGAGTTCCCCATTCAAATGCATGTAACAGTGAGAAACGCACTGTCTTGGCGAAAGAAAGCGTTTTTGTACAACTTCATATAAATAGCTGTAACTTTTGATAGAAGACTCGGATACACATGTTTATGGCTTTATCTTATAGAACTCAAGGTCTCCGTGCTGGGCCAACAGGTTTTGCAGCTGTTTGAGCTAAGATTTCCAAGTTATTCACATAATGAAAACCTATACTTTGTTTCGGTCGAGTTCCCCATTCAAATGCATGTAACAGTGAGAAACGCACTGTCTTGGCGAAAGAAAGCGTTTTTGTACAACTTCATATAAATAGCTGTAACTTTTGATAGAAGACTCGGATACACATGTTTATGGCTTTATCTTATAGAACTCAAGGTCTCCGTGCTGGGAAAACAGGTTTTGCAGCTGTTTGAGCTAAGATTTCCAAGTTATTCACATAATGAAAACCTATACTTTGTTTCGGTCGAGTTCCCCATTCAAATGCATGTAACAGTGAGAAACGCACTGTCTTGGCGAAAGAAAGCGTTTTTGTACAACTTCATATAAATAGCTGTAACTTTTGATAGAAGACTCAGACAAACATGTTTATGGCTTTATCTTATAGAACTCAAGGTCTCCGTGCTGGGAAAACAGGTTTTGCAGCTGTTTGAGCTAAGATTTCCAAGTTATTCACATAATGAAAACCTATACTTTGTTTCGGTCGAGTTCCCCATTCAAATGCATGTAACAGTGAGAAACGCACTGTCTTGGCGAAAGAAAGCGTTTTTGTACAACTTCATATAAATAGCTGTAACTTTTGATAGAAGACTCGGATACACATGTTTATGGCTTTATCTTATAGAACTCAAGGTCTCCGTGCTGGGAAAACAGGTTTTGCAGCTGTTTGAGCTAAGATTTCCAAGTTATTCACATAATGAAAACTTATACTTTGTTTCGGTCGAGTTCCCCATTCAAATGCATGTAACAGTGAGAAACGCACTGTCTTGGCGAAAGAAAGCGTTTTTGTACAACTTCATATAAATAGCTGTAACTTTTGATAGAAGACTCGGATACACATGTTTATGGCTTTATCTTATAGAACTCAAGGTCTCCGTGCTGGGCAAACAGGTTTTGCAGCTGTTTGAGCTAAGATTTCCAAGTTATTCACATAATGAAAACCTATACTTTGTTTCGGTGGAGTTCCCCATTCAAATGCATGTAACAGTGAGAAACGCACTGTCTTGGCGAAAGAAAGCGTTTTTGTACAACTTCATATAAATAGCTGTAACTTTTGATAGAAGACTCGGATACACGTTTATGGCTTTATCTTATAGAACTCAAGGTCTCCGTGCTGGGAAAACAGGTTTTGCAGCTGTTTGAGCTAAGATTTCCAAGTTATTCACATAATGAAAACCTATACTTTGTTTCGGTGGAGTTCCCCATTCAAATGCATGTAACAGTGAGAAACGCACTGTCTTGGCGAAAGAAAACGTTTTTGTACAACTTCATAGAAATAGCTGTAACTTTTGATAGAAGACTCAGACAAACATGTTTATGGCCTTATATTATAGAACTCAAGGTCTCCGTGCTGGGAAAACAGGTTTTGCAGCTGTTTGAGCTAAGATTTCCAAGTTATTCACATAATGAAAACTTATACTTTGTTTCGGTCGAGTTCCCCATTCAAATGCATGTAACAGTGAGAAACGCACTGTCTTGGCGAAAGAAAGCGTTTTTGTACAACTTCATATAAATAGCTGTAACTTTTGATAGAAGACTCAGATATACGTATTCATGGCTTTATCTTATAGAACTCAAGGTCCCCGTGCTAGGAAAACAGGTGTTGCTGCTGTTTGAGCTAAGATTTCCAAGTTATTCACATAATGAAAACCTATACTTTGTTTCGGGCGACTTTCCCTTTCAAATGCATGTAACAGTGAGAAACGCACTGTCTTGGCGAAAGAAAGCGTCTTTGTACAACTTCATATAAATAGCTGTAACTTTTGATAGAAGACTCGGATACACATGTTTATGGCTTTATCTTATAGAACTCAAGGTTCCCGTGCTGGGAAAACAGGTTTTGCAGCTGTTTGAGCTAAGATTTCCAAGTTATTCACATAATGAAAACCTATACTTTGTTTCGGTGGAGTTCCCCATTCAAATGCATGTAACAGTGAGAAACGCACTGTCTTGGCGAAAGAAAGCGTTTTTGTACAACTTCATATAAATAGCTGTAACTTTTGATAGAAGACTCAGACAAACATGTTTATGGCTTTATCTTATAGAACTCAAGGTCTCCGTGCTGGGCAAACAGGTTTTGCAGCTGTTTGAGCTAAGATTTCCAAGTTATTCACATAATGAAAACCTATACTTTGTTTCGGTCGAGTTCCCCATTCAAATGCATGTAACAGTGAGAAACGCACTGTCTTGGCGAAAGAAAGCGTTTTTGTACAACTTCATATAAATAGCTGTAACTTTTGATAGAAGACTCGGATACACATGTTTATGGCTTTATCTTATAGAACTCAAGGTCTCCGTGCTGGGAAAACAGGTTTTGCAGCTGTTTGAGCTAAGATTTCCAAGTTATTCACATAATGAAAACCTATACTTTGTTTCGGTCGAGTTCCCCATTCAAATGCATGTAACAGTGAGAAACGCACTGTCTTGGCGAAAGAAAGCGTTTTTGTACAACTTCATATAAATAGCTGTAACTTTTGATAGAAGACTCAGACAAACATGTTTATGGCTTTATCTTATAGAACTCAAGGTCTCCGTGCTGGGAAAACAGGTTTTGCAGCTGTTTGAGCTAAGATTTCCAAGTTATTCACATAATGAAAACTTATACTTTGTTTCGGTGGAGTTCCCCATTCAAATGCATGTAACAGTGAGAAACGCACTGTCTTGGCGAAAGAAAGCGTTTTTGTACAACTTCATATAAATAGCTGTAACTTTTGATAGAAGACTCAGACAAACATGTTTATGGCTTTATCTTATAGAACTCAAGGTTCCCGTGCTGGGAAAACAGGTTTTGCAGCTGTTTGAGCTAAGATTTCCAAGTTATTCACATAATGAAAACTTATACTTTGTTTCGGTCGAGTTCCCCATTCAAATGCATGTAACAGTGAGAAACGCACTGTCTTGGCGAAAGAAAGCGTTTTTGTACAACTTCATATAAATAGCTGTAACTTTTGATAGAAGACTCGGATACACATGTTTATGGCCTTATATTATAGAACTCAAGGTCTCCGTGCTGGGAAAACAGGTTTTGCAGCTGTTTGAGCTAAGATTTCCAAGTTATTCACATAATGAAAACCTATACTTTGTTTCGGTGGAGTTCCCCATTCAAATGCATGTAACAGTGAGAAACGCACTGTCTTGGCGAAAGAAAGCGTTTTTGTACAACTTCATATAAATAGCTGTAACTTTTGATAGAAGACTCAGACAAACATGTTTATGGCTTTATCTTATAGAACTCAAGGTTCCCGTGCTGGGAAAACAGGTTTTGCAGCTGTTTGAGCTAAGATTTCCAAGTTATTCACATAATGAAAACTTATACTTTGTTTCGGTCGAGTTCCCCATTCAAATGCATGTAACAGTGAGAAACGCACTGTCTTGGCGAAAGAAAGCGTTTTTGTACAACTTCATATAAATAGCTGCAACTTTTGATAGAAGACTCGGATACACATGTTTATGGCTTTATCTTATAGAACTCAAGGTCTCCGTGCTGGGCAAACAGGTTTTGCAGCTGTTTGAGCTAAGATTTCCAAGTTATTCACATAATGAAAACCTATACTTTGTTTCGGTCGAGTTCCCCATTCAAATGCATGTAACAGTGAGAAACGCACTGTCTTGGCGAAAGAAAGCGTTTTTGTACAACTTCATATAAATAGCTGTAACTTTTGATAGAAGACTCGGATACACATGTTTATGGCTTTATCTTATAGAACTCAAGGTCTCCGTGCTGGGCAAACAGGTTTTGCAGCTGTTTGAGCTAAGATTTCCAAGTTATTCACATAATGAAAACCTATACTTTGTTTCGGTCGAGTTCCCCATTCAAATGCATGTAACAGTGAGAAACGCACTGTCTTGGCGAAAGAAAGCGTTTTTGTACAACTTCATATAAATAGCTGTAACTTTTGATAGAAGACTCGGATACACATGTTTATGGCTTTATCTTATAGAACTCAAGGTCTCTGTGCTGGGCAAACAGGTTTTGCAGCTGTTTGAGCTAAGATTTCCAAGTTATTCACATAATGAAAACCTATACTTTGTTTCGGTCGAGTTCCCCATTCAAATGCATGTAACAGTGAGAAATGCACTGTCTTGGCGAAAGAAAGCGTTTTTGTACAACTTCATATAAATAGCTGTAACTTTTGATAGAAGACTCAGACAAACATGTTTATGGCTTTATCTTATAGAACTCAAGGTCTCCGTGCTGGGAAAACAGGTTTTGCAGCTGTTTGAGCTAAGATTTCCAAGTTATTCACATAATGAAAACCTATACTTTGTTTCGGTCGAGTTCCCCATTCAAATGCATGTAACAGTGAGAAACGCACTGTCTTGGCGAAAGAAAGCTATTTTGTACAACTTCATATAAATAGCTGTAACTTTTGATAGAAGACTCGAATACACATGTTTATGGCTTTATCTTATAGAACTCAAGGTCTCCGTGCTGGGAAAACAGGTTTTGCAGCTGTTTGAGCTAAGATTTCCAAGTTATTCACATAATGAAAACCTATACTTTGTTTCGGTCGAGTTCCCCATTCAAAATGCATGTAACAGTGAGAAACGCACTGTCTTGGCGAAAGAAAACGTTTTTGTACAACTTCATAGAAATAGCTGTAACTTTTGATAGAAGACTCAGACAAACATGTTTATGGCCTTATATTATAGAACTCAAGGTCTCCGTGCTGGGAAAACAGGTTTTGCAGCTGTTTGAGCTAAGATTTCCAAGTTATTCACATAATGAAAACTTATACTTTGTTTCGGTCGAGTTCCCCATTCAAATGCATGTAACAGTGAGAAACGCACTGTCTTGGCGAAAGAAAGCGTTTTTGTACAACTTCATATAAATAGCTGTAACTTTTGATAGAAGACTCAGACAAACATGTTTATGGCTTTATCTTATAGAACTCAGGGTCTCTGTGCTGGGCAAACAGGTTTTGCAGCTGTTTGAGCTAAGATTTCCAAGTTATTCACATAATGAAAACCTATACTTTGTTTCGGTCGAGTTCCCCATTCAAATGCATGTAACAGTGAGAAACGCACTGTCTTGGCGAAAGAAAGCGTTTTTGTACAACTTCATATAAATAGCTGTAACTTTTGATAGAAGACTCGGATACACATGTTTATGGCTTTATCTTATAGAACTCAAGGTCTCCGTGCTGGGAAAACAGGTTTTGCAGCTGTTTGAGCTAAGATTTCCAAGTTATTCACATAATGAAAACCTATACTTTGTTTCGGTGGAGTTCCCCATTCAAATGCATGTAACAGTAAGAAACGCACTGTCTTGGCGAAAGAAAGCTATTTTGTACAACTTCATATAAATAGCTGTAACTTTTGATAGAGGACTCGGATACACATGTTTATGGCTTTATCTTATAGAACTCAAGGTCTCCGTGCTGGGAAAACAGGTTTTGCAGCTGTTTGAGCTAAGATTTCCAAGTTATTCACATAATGAAAACTTATACTTTGTTTCGGTGGAGTTCCCCATTCAAATGCATGTAACAGTGAGAAACGCACTGTCTTGGCGAAAGAAAGCGTTTTTGTACAACTTCATATAAATAGCTGTAACTTTTGATAGAAGACTCAGACAAACATGTTTATGGCTTTATCTTATAGAACTCAAGGTCTCCGTGCTGGGCAAACAGGTTTTGCAGCTGTTTGAGCTAAGATTTCCAAGTTATTCACATAATGAAAACCTATACTTTGTTTCGGTGGAGTTCCCCATTCAAATGCATGTAACAGTAAGAAACGCACTGTCTTGGCGAAAGAAAGCTATTTTGTACAACTTCATATAAATAGCTGTAACTTTTGATAGAGGACTCGGATACACATGTTTATGGCTTTATCTTATAGAACTCAAGGTCTCCGTGCTGGGAAAAAAGGTTTTGCAGCTGTTTGAGCTAAGATTTCCAAGTTATTCACATAATGAAAACTTATACTTTGTTTCGGTCGAGTTCCCCATTCAAAATGCATGTAACAGTGAGAAACGCACTGTCTTGGCGAAAGAAAACGTTTTTGTACAACTTCATAGAAATAGCTGTAACTTTTGATAGAAGACTCAGACAAACATGTTTATGGCCTTATATTATAGAACTCAAGGTCTCCGTGCTGGGAAAACATGTTTTGCAGCTGTTTGAGCTAAGATTTCCAAGTTATTCACATAATGAAAACTTATACTTTGTTTCGGTCGAGTTCCCCATTCAAATGCATGCAACAGTGAGAAACGCACTGTCTTGGCGAAAGAAAGCGTTTTTGTACAACTTCATATAAATAGCTGTAACTTTTGATAGAAGACTCGGATACACATGTTTATGGCCTTATATTATAGAACTCAAGGTCTCCGTGCTGGGCAAACAGGTTTTGCAGCTGTTTGAGCTAAGATTTCCAAGTTATTCACATAATGAAAACCTATACTTTGTTTCGGTCGAGTTCCCCATTCAAATGCATGTAACAGTGAGAAACGCACTGTCTTGGCGAAAGAAAGCGTTTTTGTACAACTTCATATAAATAGCTGTAACTTTTGATAGAAGACTCAGACAAACATGTTTATGGCTTTATCTTATAGAACTCAAGGTCTCCGTGCTGGGAAAACAGGTTTTGCAGCTGTTTGAGCTAAGATTTCCAAGTTATTCACATAATGAAAACCTATACTTTGTTTCGGTCGAGTTCCCCATTCAAATGCATGTAACAGTGAGAAACGCACTGTCTTGGCGAAAGAAAGCGTTTTTGTACAACTTCATATAAATAGCTGTAACTTTTGATAGAAGACTCAGACAAACATGTTTATGGCTTTATCTTATAGAACTCAAGGTCTCCGTGCTGGGAAAACAGGTTTTGCAGCTGTTTGAGCTAAGATTTCCAAGTTATTCACATAATGAAAACTTATACTTTGTTTCGGTGGAGTTCCCCATTCAAATGCATGTAACAGTGAGAAACGCACTGTCTTGGCGAAAGAAAGCGTTTTTGTACAACTTCATATAAATAGCTGTAACTTTTGATAGAAGACTCAGACAAACATGTTTATGGCTTTATCTTATAGAACTCAAGGTTCCCGTGCTGGGAAAACAGGTTTTGCAGCTGTTTGAGCTAAGATTTCCAAGTTATTCACATAATGAAAACTTATACTTTGTTTCGGTCGAGTTCCCCATTCAAATGCATGTAACAGTGAGAAACGCACTGTCTTGGCGAAAGAAAGCGTTTTTGTACAACTTCATATAAATAGCTGTAACTTTTGATAGAAGACTCGGATACACATGTTTATGGCCTTATATTATAGAACTCAAGGTCTCCGTGCTGGGAAAACAGGTTTTGCAGCTGTTTGAGCTAAGATTTCCAAGTTATTCACATAATGAAAACTTATACTTTGTTTCGGTGGAGTTCCCCATTCAAATGCATGTAACAGTGAGAAACGCACTGTCTTGGCGAAAGAAAGCGTTTTTGTACAACTTCATATAAATAGCTGTAACTTTTGATAGAAGACTCGGATACACATGTTTATGGCCTTATATTATAGAACTCAAGGTCTCCGTGCTGGGAAAACAGGTTTTGCAGCTGTTTGAGCTAAGATTTCCAAGTTATTCACATAATGAAAACCTATACTTTGTTTCGGTGGAGTTCCCCATTCAAATGCATGTAACAGTGAGAAACGCACTGTCTTGGCGAAAGAAAGCGTTTTTGTACAACTTCATATAAATAGCTGTAACTTTTGATAGAAGACTCAGACAAACATGTTTATGGCTTTATCTTATAGAACTCAAGGTTCCCGTGCTGGGAAAACAGGTTTTGCAGCTGTTTGAGCTAAGATTTCCAAGTTATTCACATAATGAAAACTTATACTTTGTTTCGGTCGAGTTCCCCATTCAAATGCATGTAACAGTGAGAAACGCACTGTCTTGGCGAAAGAAAGCGTTTTTGTACAACTTCATATAAATAGCTGCAACTTTTGATAGAAGACTCGGATACACATGTTTATGGCTTTATCTTATAGAACTCAAGGTCTCCGTGCTGGGCAAACAGGTTTTGCAGCTGTTTGAGCTAAGATTTCCAAGTTATTCACATAATGAAAACCTATACTTTGTTTCGGTCGAGTTCCCCATTCAAATGCATGTAACAGTGAGAAACGCACTGTCTTGGCGAAAGAAAGCGTTTTTGTACAACTTCATATAAATAGCTGTAACTTTTGATAGAAGACTCGGATACACATGTTTATGGCTTTATCTTATAGAACTCAAGGTCTCCGTGCTGGGCAAACAGGTTTTGCAGCTGTTTGAGCTAAGATTTCCAAGTTATTCACATAATGAAAACCTATACTTTGTTTCGGTCGAGTTCCCCATTCAAATGCATGTAACAGTGAGAAACGCACTGTCTTGGCGAAAGAAAGCGTTTTTGTACAACTTCATATAAATAGCTGTAACTTTTGATAGAAGACTCGGATACACATGTTTATGGCTTTATCTTATAGAACTCAAGGTCTCTGTGCTGGGCAAACAGGTTTTGCAGCTGTTTGAGCTAAGATTTCCAAGTTATTCACATAATGAAAACCTATACTTTGTTTCGGTCGAGTTCCCCATTCAAATGCATGTAACAGTGAGAAATGCACTGTCTTGGCGAAAGAAAGCGTTTTTGTACAACTTCATATAAATAGCTGTAACTTTTGATAGAAGACTCAGACAAACATGTTTATGGCTTTATCTTATAGAACTCAAGGTCTCCGTGCTGGGAAAACAGGTTTTGCAGCTGTTTGAGCTAAGATTTCCAAGTTATTCACATAATGAAAACCTATACTTTGTTTCGGTCGAGTTCCCCATTCCAATGCATGTAACAGTGAGAAACGCACTGTCTTGGCGAAAGAAAGCTATTTTGTACAACTTCATATAAATAGCTGTAACTTTTGATAGAAGACTCGAATACACATGTTTATGGCTTTATCTTATAGAACTCAAGGTCTCCGTGCTGGGAAAACAGGTTTTGCAGCTGTTTGAGCTAAGATTTCCAATTATTTACATAATGAAAACCTATACTTTGTTTCGGTCGAGTTCCCCATTCAAAATGCATGTAACAGTGAGAAACGCACTGTCTTGGCGAAAGAAAACGTTTTTGTACAACTTCATAGAAATAGCTGTAACTTTTGATAGAAGACTCAGACAAACATGTTTATGGCCTTATATTATAGAACTCAAGGTCTCCGTGCTGGGAACGCAGGTTTTGCAGCTGTTTGAGCTAAGATTTCCAAGTTATTCACATAATGAAAACTTATACTTTGTTTCGGTCGAGTTCCCCATTCAAATGCATGTAACAGTGAGAAACGCACTGTCTTGGCGAAAGAAAGCGTTTTTGTACAACTTCATATAAATAGCTGTAACTTTTGATAGAAGACTCAGACAAACATGTTTATGGCTTTATCTTATAGAACTCAAGGTTCCCGTGCTGGGAAAACAGGTTTTGCAGCTGTTTGAGCTAAGATTTCCAAGTTATTCACATAATGAAAACTTATACTTTGTTTCGGTCGAGTTCCCCATTCAAATGCATGTAACAGTGAGAAACGCACTGTCTTGGCGAAAGAAAGCGTTTTTGTACAACTTCATATAAATAGCTGTAACTTTTGATAGAAGACTCGGATACACATGTTTATGGCCTTATATTATAGAACTCAAGGTCTCCGTGCTGGGAAAACAGGTTTTGCAGCTGTTTGAGCTAAGATTTCCAAGTTATTCACATAATGAAAACTTATACTTTGTTTCGGTGGAGTTCCCCATTCAAATGCATGTAACAGTGAGAAACGCACTGTCTTGGCGAAAGAAAGCGTTTTTGTACAACTTCATATAAATAGCTGTAACTTTTGATAGAAGACTCGGATACACATGTTTATGGCCTTATATTATAGAACTCAAGGTCTCCGTGCTGGGAAAACAGGTTTTGCAGCTGTTTGAGCTAAGATTTCCAAGTTATTCACATAATGAAAACCTATACTTTGTTTCGGTGGAGTTCCCCATTCAAATGCATGTAACAGTGAGAAACGCACTGTCTTAGCGAAAGAAAGCGTTTTTGTACAACTTCATATAAATAGCTGTAACTTTTGATAGAAGACTCAGACAAACATGTTTATGGCTTTATCTTATAGAACTCAAGGTTCCCGTGCTGGGAAAACAGGTTTTGCAGCTGTTTGAGCTAAGATTTCCAAGTTATTCACATAATGAAAACTTATACTTTGTTTCGGTCGAGTTCCCCATTCAAATGCATGTAACAGTGAGAAACGCACTGTCTTGGCGAAAGAAAGCGTTTTTGTACAACTTCATATAAATAGCTGCAACTTTTGATAGAAGACTCGGATACACATGTTTATGGCTTTATCTTATAGAACTCAAGGTCTCCGTGCTGGGCAAACAGGTTTTGCAGCTGTTTGAGCTAAGATTTCCAAGTTATTCACATAATGAAAACCTATACTTTGTTTTGGTCGAGTTCCCCATTCAAATGCATGTAACAGTGAGAAACGCACTGTCTTGGCGAAAGAAAGCGTTTTTGTACAACTTCATATAAATAGCTGTAACTTTTGATAGAAGACTCAGACAAACATGTTTATGGCTTTATCTTATAGAACTCAAGGTTCCCGTGCTGGGAAAACAGGTTTTGCAGCTGTTTGAGCTAAGATTTCCAAGTTATTCACATAATGAAAACTTATACTTTGTTTCGGTCGAGTTCCCCATTCAAATGCATGTAACAGTGAGAAACGCACTGTCTTGGCGAAAGAAAGCGTTTTTGTACAACTTCATATAAATAGCTGTAACTTTTGATAGAAGACTCGGATACACATGTTTATGGCTTTATCTTATAGAACTCAAGGTCTCCGTGCTGGGCAAACAGGTTTTGCAGCTGTTTGAGCTAAGATTTCCAAGTTATTCACATAATGAAAACCTATACTTTGTTTCGGTCGAGTTCCCCATTCAAATGCATGTAACAGTGAGAAACGCACTGTCTTGGCGAAAGAAAGCGTTTTTGTACAACTTCATATAAATAGCTGTAACTTTTGATAGAAGACTCGGATACACATGTTTATGGCTTTATCTTATAGAACTCAAGGTCTCCGTGCTGGGCAAACAGGTTTTGCAGCTGTTTGAGCTAAGATTTCCAAGTTATTCACATAATGAAAACCTATACTTTGTTTCGGTCGAGTTCCCCATTCAAATGCATGTAACAGTGAGAAACGCACTGTCTTGGCGAAAGAAAGCGTTTTTGTACAACTTCATATAAATAGCTGTAACTTTTGATAGAAGACTCGGATACACATGTTTATGGCTTTATCTTATAGAACTCAAGGTCTCTGTGCTGGGCAAACAGGTTTTGCAGCTGTTTGAGCTAAGATTTCCAAGTTATTCACATAATGAAAACCTATACTTTGTTTCGGTCGAGTTCCCCATTCAAATGCATGTAACAGTGAGAAATGCACTGTCTTGGCGAAAGAAAGCGTTTTTGTACAACTTCATATAAATAGCTGTAACTTTTGATAGAAGACTCAGACAAACATGTTTATGGCTTTATCTTATAGAACTCAAGGTCTCCGTGCTGGGAAAACAGGTTTTGCAGCTGTTTGAGCTAAGATTTCCAAGTTATTCACATAATGAAAACCTATACTTTGTTTCGGTCGAGTTCCCCATTCAAATGCATGTAACAGTGAGAAACGCACTGTCTTGGCGAAAGAAAGCTATTTTGTACAACTTCATATAAATAGCTGTAACTTTTGATAGAAGACTCGAATACACATGTTTATGGCTTTATCTTATAGAACTCAAGGTCTCCGTGCTGGGAAAACAGGTTTTGCAGCTGTTTGAGCTAAGATTTCCAAGTTATTCACATAATGAAAACCTATACTTTGTTTCGGTCGAGTTCCCCATTCAAAATGCATGTAACAGTGAGAAACGCACTGTCTTGGCGAAAGAAAACGTTTTTGTACAACTTCATAGAAATAGCTGTAACTTTTGATAGAAGACTCAGACAAACATGTTTATGGCCTTATATTATAGAACTCAAGGTCTCCGTGCTGGGAAAACAGGTTTTGCAGCTGTTTGAGCTAAGATTTCCAAGTTATTCACATAATGAAAACTTATACTTTGTTTCGGTCGAGTTCCCCATTCAAATGCATGTAACAGTGAGAAACGCACTGTCTTGGCGAAAGAAAGCGTTTTTGTACAACTTCATATAAATAGCTGTAACTTTTGATAGAAGACTCAGACAAACATGTTTATGGCTTTATCTTATAGAACTCAAGGTCTCCGTGCTGGGCAAACAGGTTTTGCAGCTGTTTGAGCTAAGATTTCCAAGTTATTCACATAATGAAAACCTATACTTTGTTTCGGTCGAGTTCCCCATTCAAATGCATGTAACAGTGAGAAACGCACTGTCTTGGCGAAAGAAAGCGTTTTTGTACAACTTCATATAAATAGCTGTAACTTTTGATAGAAGACTCGGATACACATGTTTATGGCTTTATCTTATAGAACTCAAGGTCTCCGTGCTGGGAAAACAGGTTTTGCAGCTGTTTGAGCTAAGATTTCCAAGTTATTCACATAATGAAAACCTATACTTTGTTTCGGTCGAGTTCCCCATTCAAATGCATGTAACAGTGAGAAACGCACTGTCTTGGCGAAAGAAAGCGTTTTTGTACAACTTCATATAAATAGCTGTAACTTTTGATAGAAGACTCAGACAAACATGTTTATGGCTTTATCTTATAGAACTCAAGGTCTCCGTGCTGGGAAAACAGGTTTTGCAGCTGTTTGAGCTAAGATTTCCAAGTTATTCACATAATGAAAGCTTATACTTTGTTTCGGTCGAGTTCCCCATTCAAATGCATGTAACAGTGAGAAACGCACTGTCTTGGCGAAAGAAAGCGTTTTTGTACAACTTCATATAAATAGCTGTAACTTTTGAATGAAGACTCAGACAAACATGTTTATGGCTTTATCTTATAGAACTCAAGGTCCCCGTGCTGGGAAAACAGGTTTTGCAGCTGTTTGAGCTAAGATTTCCAATTATTTACATAATGAAAACCTATACTTTGTTTCGGTGGAGTTCCCCATTCAAATGCATGTAACAGTGAGAAACGCACTGTCTTGGCGAAAGAAAGCTATTTTGTACAACTTCATATAAATAGCTGTAACTTTTGATAGAAGACTCGGATACACATGTTTATGGCTTTATCTTATAGAACTCAAGGTCTCCGTGCTGGGCAAACAGGTTTTGCAGCTGTTTGAGCTAAGATTTCCAAGTTATTCACATAATGAAAACTTATACTTTGTTTCGGTCGAGTTCCCCATTCAAATGCATGTAACAGTGAGAAACGCACTGTCTTGGCGAAAGAAAGCGTTTTTGTACAACTTCATATAAATAGCTGTAACTTTTGATAGAAGACTCGGATACACATGTTTATGGCTTTATCTTATAGAACTCAAGGTCTCCGTGCTGGGCAAACAGGTTTTGCAGCTGTTTGAGCTAAGATTTCCAAGTTATTCACATAATGAAAACCTATACTTTGTTTCGGTCGAGTTCCCCATTCAAATGCATGTAACAGTGAGAAACGCACTGTCTTGGCGAAAGAAAGCGTTTTTGTACAACTTCATATAAATAGCTGTAACTTTTGATAGAAGACTCAGACAAACATGTTTATGGCTTTATCTTATAGAACTCAAGGTCTCCGTGCTGGGCAAACAGGTTTTGCAGCTGTTTGAGCTAAGATTTCCAAGTTATTCACATAATGAAAACCTATACTTTGTTTCGGTCGAGTTCCCCATTCAAATGCATGTAACAGTGAGAAACGCACTGTCTTGGCGAAAGAAAGCGTTTTTGTACAACTTCATATAAATAGCTGTAACTTTTGATAGAAGACTCGGATACACATGTTTATGGCTTTATCTTATAGAACTCAAGGTCTCCGTGCTGGGCAAACAGGTTTTGCAGCTGTTTGAGCTAAGATTTCCAATTATTCACATAATGAAAACCTATACTTTGTTTCGGTCGAGTTCCCCATTCAAAATGCATGTAACAGTGAGAAACGCACTGTCTTGGCGAAAGAAAACGTTTTTGTACAACTTCATAGAAATAGCTGTAACTTTTGATAGAAGACTCAGACAAACATGTTTATGGCCTTATATTATAGAACTCAAGGTCTCCGTGCTGGGAACGCAGGTTTTGCAGCTGTTTGAGCTAAGATTTCCAAGTTATTCACATAATGAAAACTTATACTTTGTTTCGGTGGAGTTCCCCATTCAAATGCATGTAACAGTGAGAAACGCACTGTCTTGGCGAAAGAAAGCGTTTTTGTACAACTTCATATAAATAGCTGTAACTTTTGATAGAAGACTCAGACAAACATGTTTATGGCTTTATCTTATAGAACTCAAGGTTCCCGTGCTGGGAAAACAGGTTTTGCAGCTGTTTGAGCTAAGATTTCCAAGTTATTCACATAATGAAAACTTATACTTTGTTTCGGTCGAGTTCCCCATTCAAATGCATGTAACAGTGAGAAACGCACTGTCTTGGCGAAAGAAAGCGTTTTTGTACAACTTCATATAAATAGCTGTAACTTTTGATAGAAGACTCGGATACACATGTTTATGGCCTTATATTATAGAACTCAAGGTCTCCGTGCTGGGAAAACAGGTTTTGCAGCTGTTTGAGCTAAGATTTCCAAGTTATTCACATAATGAAAACTTATACTTTGTTTCGGTGGAGTTCCCCATTCAAATGCATGTAACAGTGAGAAACGCACTGTCTTGGCGAAAGAAAGCGTTTTTGTACAACTTCATATAAATAGCTGTAACTTTTGATAGAAGACTCGGATACACATGTTTATGGCCTTATATTATAGAACTCAAGGTCTCCGTGCTGGGAAAACAGGTTTTGCAGCTGTTTGAGCTAAGATTTCCAAGTTATTCACATAATGAAAACCTATACTTTGTTTCGGTCGAGTTCCCCATTCAAATGCATGTAACAGTGAGAAACGCACTGTCTTGGCGAAAGAAAGCGTTTTTGTACAACTTCATATAAATAGCTGTAACTTTTGATAGAAGACTCAGACAAACATGTTTATGGCTTTATCTTATAGAACTCAAGGTTCCCGTGCTGGGAAAACAGGTTTTGCAGCTGTTTGAGCTAAGATTTCCAAGTTATTCACATAATGAAAACTTATACTTTGTTTCGGTCGAGTTCCCCATTCAAATGCATGTAACAGTGAGAAACGCACTGTCTTGGCGAAAGAAAGCGTTTTTGTACAACTTCATATAAATAGCTGCAACTTTTGATAGAAGACTCGGATACACATGTTTATGGCTTTATCTTATAGAACTCAAGGTCTCCGTGCTGGGCAAACAGGTTTTGCAGCTGTTTGAGCTAAGATTTCCAAGTTATTCACATAATGAAAACCTATACTTTGTTTTGGTCGAGTTCCCCATTCAAATGCATGTAACAGTGAGAAACGCACTGTCTTGGCGAAAGAAAGCTATTTTGTACAACTTCATATAAATAGCTGTAACTTTTGATAGAAGACTCAGACAAACATGTTTATGGCTTTATCTTATAGAACTCAAGGTTCCCGTGCTGGGAAAACAGGTTTTGCAGCTGTTTGAGCTAAGATTTCCAAGTTATTCACATAATGAAAACTTATACTTTGTTTCGGTCGAGTTCCCCATTCAAATGCATGTAACAGTGAGAAACGCACTGTCTTGGCGAAAGAAAGCGTTTTTGTACAACTTCATATAAATAGCTGCAACTTTTGATAGAAGACTCGGATACACATGTTTATGGCTTTATCTTATAGAACTCAAGGTCTCCGTGCTGGGCAAACAGGTTTTGCAGCTGTTTGAGCTAAGATTTCCAAGTTATTCACATAATGAAAACCTATACTTTGTTTTGGTCGAGTTCCCCATTCAAATGCATGTAACAGTGAGAAACGCACTGTCTTGGCGAAAGAAAGCTATTTTGTACAACTTCATATAAATAGCTGTAACTTTTGATAGAAGACTCAGACAAACATGTTTATGGCTTTATCTTATAGAACTCAAGGTTCCCGTGCTGGGAAAACAGGTTTTGCAGCTGTTTGAGCTAAGATTTCCAAGTTATTCACATAATGAAAACCTATACTTTGTTTCGGTCGAGTTCCCCATTCAAATGCATGTAACAGTGAGAAATGCACTGTCTTGGCGAAAGAAAGCGTTTTTGTACAACTTCATATAAATAGCTGTAACTTTTGATAGAAGACTCAGACAAACATGTTTATGGCTTTATCTTATAGAACTCAAGGTCTCCGTGCTGGGAAAACAGGTTTTGCAGCTGTTTGAGCTAAGATTTCCAAGTTATTCACATAATGAAAACCTATACTTTGTTTCGGTCGAGTTCCCCATTCAAATGCATGTAACAGTGAGAAACGCACTGTCTTGGCGAAAGAAAGCTATTTTGTACAACTTCATATAAATAGCTGTAACTTTTGATAGAAGACTCGAATACACATGTTTATGGCTTTATCTTATAGAACTCAAGGTCTCCGTGCTGGGAAAACAGGTTTTGCAGCTGTTTGAGCTAAGATTTCCAAGTTATTCACATAATGAAAACCTATACTTTGTTTCGGTCGAGTTCCCCATTCAAAATGCATGTAACAGTGAGAAACGCACTGTCTTGGCGAAAGAAAACGTTTTTGTACAACTTCATAGAAATAGCTGTAACTTTTGATAGAAGACTCAGACAAACATGTTTATGGCTTTATCTTATAGAACTCAAGGTCTCCGTGCTGGGAAAACAGGTTTTGCAGCTGTTTGAGCTAAGATTTCCAAGTTATTCACATAATGAAAACCTATACTTTGTTTCGGTCGAGTTCCCCATTCAAATGCATGTAACAGTGAGAAACGCACTGTCTTGGCGAAAGAAAGCTATTTTGTACAACTTCATATAAATAGCTGTAACTTTTGATAGAAGACTCGAATACACATGTTTATGGCTTTATCTTATAGAACTCAAGGTCTCCGTGCTGGGAAAACAGGTTTTGCAGCTGTTTGAGCTAAGATTTCCAAGTTATTCACATAATGAAAACCTATACTTTGTTTCGGTCGAGTTCCCCATTCAAAATGCATGTAACAGTGAGAAACGCACTGTCTTGGCGAAAGAAAACGTTTTTGTACAACTTCATAGAAATAGCTGTAACTTTTGATAGAAGACTCAGACAAACATGTTTATGGCCTTATATTATAGAACTCAAGGTCTCCGTGCTGGGAAAACAGGTTTTGCAGCTGTTTGAGCTAAGATTTCCAAGTTATTCACATAATGAAAACTTATACTTTGTTTCGGTCGAGTTCCCCATTCAAATGCATGTAACAGTGAGAAACGCACTGTCTTGGCGAAAGAAAGCGTTTTTGTACAACTTCATATAAATAGCTGTAACTTTTGATAGAAGACTCAGACAAACATGTTTATGGCTTTATCTTATAGAACTCAAGGTCTCCGTGCTGGGCAAACAGGTTTTGCAGCTGTTTGAGCTAAGATTTCCAAGTTATTCACATAATGAAAACCTATACTTTGTTTTGGTCGAGTTCCCCATTCAAATGCATGTAACAGTGAGAAACGCACTGTCTTGGCGAAAGAAAGCGTTTTTGTACAACTTCATATAAATAGCTGTAACTTTTGATAGAAGACTCGGATACACATGTTTATGGCTTTATCTTATAGAACTCAAGGTCTCCGTGCTGGGAAAACAGGTTTTGCAGCTGTTTGAGCTAAGATTTCCAAGTTATTCACATAATGAAAACCTATACTTTGTTTCGGTCGAGTTCCCCATTCAAATGCATGTAACAGTGAGAAACGCACTGTCTTGGCGAAAGAAAGCGTTTTTGTACAACTTCATATAAATAGCTGTAACTTTTGATAGAAGACTCAGACAAACATGTTTATGGCTTTATCTTATAGAACTCAAGGTCTCCGTGCTGGGAAAACAGGTTTTGCAGCTGTTTGAGCTAAGATTTCCAAGTTATTCACATAATGAAAACTTATACTTTGTTTCGGTCGAGTTCCCCATTCAAATGCATGTAACAGTGAGAAACGCACTGTCTTGGCGAAAGAAAGCGTTTTTGTACAACTTCATATAAATAGCTGTAACTTTTGAATGAAGACTCAGACAAACATGTTTATGGCTTTATCTTATAGAACTCAAGGTCCCCGTGCTGGGAAAACAGGTTTTGCAGCTGTTTGAGCTAAGATTTCCAATTATTTACATAATGAAAACCTATACTTTGTTTCGGTGGAGTTCCCCATTCAAATGCATGTAACAGTGAGAAACGCACTGTCTTGGCGAAAGAAAGCTATTTTGTACAACTTCATATAAATAGCTGTAACTTTTGATAGAAGACTCGGATACACATGTTTATGGCTTTATCTTATAGAACTCAAGGTCTCCGTGCTGGGCAAACAGGTTTTGCAGCTGTTTGAGCTAAGATTTCCAAGTTATTCACATAATGAAAACTTATACTTTGTTTCGGTCGAGTTCCCCATTCAAATGCATGTAACAGTGAGAAACGCACTGTCTTGGCGAAAGAAAGCGTTTTTGTACAACTTCATATAAATAGCTGTAACTTTTGATAGAAGACTCGGATACACATGTTTATGGCTTTATCTTATAGAACTCAAGGTCTCCGTGCTGGGCAAACAGGTTTTGCAGCTGTTTGAGCTAAGATTTCCAAGTTATTCACATAATGAAAACCTATACTTTGTTTCGGTCGAGTTCCCCATTCAAATGCATGTAACAGTGAGAAACGCACTGTCTTGGCGAAAGAAAGCGTTTTTGTACAACTTCATATAAATAGCTGTAACTTTTGATAGAAGACTCGGATACACATGTTTATGGCTTTATCTTATAGAACTCAAGGTCTCCGTGCTGGGAAAACAGGTTTTGCAGCTGTTTGAGCTAAGATTTCCAAGTTATTCACATAATGAAAACCTATACTTTGTTTCGGTGGAGTTCCCCATTCAAATGCATGTAACAGTGAGAAACGCACTGTCTTGGCGAAAGAAAGCGTTTTTGTACAACTTCATATAAATAGCTGTAACTTTTGATAGAAGACTCAGACAAACATGTTTATGGCTTTATCTTATAGAACTCAAGGTCTCCGTGCTGGGAAAACAGGTTTTGCAGCTGTTTGAGCTAAGATTTCCAAGTTATTCACATAATGAAAACTTATACTTTGTTTCGGTCGAGTTCCCCATTCAAATGCATGTAACAGTGAGAAACGCACTGTCTTGGCGAAAGAAAGCGTTTTTGTACAACTTCATATAAATAGCTGTAACTTTTGATAGAAGACTCGGATACACATGTTTATGGCTTTATCTTATAGAACTCAAGGTCTCCGTGCTGGGAAAACAGGTTTTGCAGCTGTTTGAGCTAAGATTTCCAAGTTATTCACATAATGAAAACTTATACTTTGTTTCGGTCGAGTTCCCCATTCAAATGCATGTAACAGTGAGAAACGCACTGTCTTGGCGAAAGAAAGCGTTTTTGTACAACTTCATATAAATAGCTGTAACTTTTGATAGAAGACTCGGATACACATGTTTATGGCTTTATCTTATAGAACTCAAGGTCTCCGTGCTGGGCAAACATGTTTTGCAGCTGTTTGAGCTAAGATTTCCAAGTTATTCACATAATGAAAACCTATACTTTGTTTTGGTCGAGTTCCCCATTCAAATGCATGTAACAGTGAGAAACGCACTGTCTTGGCGAAAGAAAGCGTTTTTGTACAACTTCATATAAATAGCTGCAACTTTTGATAGAAGACTCGGATACACATGTTTATGGCTTTATCTTATAGAACTCAAGGTCTCCGTGCTGGGCAAACAGGTTTTGCAGCTGTTTGAGCTAAGATTTCCAAGTTATTCACATAATGAAAACCTATACTTTGTTTCGGTGGAGTTCCCCATTCAAATGCATGTAACAGTGAGAAACGCACTGTCTTGGCGAAAGAAAGCGTTTTTGTACAACTTCATATAAATAGCTGTAACTTTTGATAGAAGACTCAGACAAACATGTTTATGGCTTTATCTTATAGAACTCAAGGTTCCCGTGCTGGGAAAACAGGTTTTGCAGCTGTTTGAGCTAAGATTTCCAAGTTATTCACATAATGAAAACTTATACTTTGTTTCGGTCGAGTTCCCCATTCAAATGCATGTAACAGTGAGAAACGCACTGTCTTGGCGAAAGAAAGCGTTTTTGTACAACTTCATATAAATAGCTGTAACTTTTGATAGAAGACTCGGATACACATGTTTATGGCCTTATATTATAGAGCTCAAGGTCTCCGTGCTGGGAAAACAGGTTTTGCAGCTGTTTGAGCTAAGATTTCCAAGTTATTCACATAATGAAAACCTATACTTTGTTTCGGTGGAGTTCCCCATTCAAATGCATGTAACAGTGAGAAACGCACTGTCTTGGCGAAAGAAAGCGTTTTTGTACAACTTCATATAAATAGCTGTAACTTTTGATAGAAGACTCAGACAAACATGTTTATGGCTTTATCTTATAGAACTCAAGGTTCCCGTGCTGGGAAAACAGGTTTTGCAGCTGTTTGAGCTAAGATTTCCAAGTTATTCACATAATGAAAACTTATACTTTGTTTCGGTCGAGTTCCCCATTCAAATGCATGTAACAGTGAGAAACGCACTGTCTTGGCGAAAGAAAGCGTTTTTGTACAACTTCATATAAATAGCTGTAACTTTTGATAGAAGACTCAGACAAACATGTTTATGGCTTTATCTTATAGAACTCAAGGTCTCCGTGCTGGGCAAACAGGTTTTGCAGCTGTTTGAGCTAAGATTTCCAAGTTATTCACATAATGAAAACCTATACTTTGTTTCGGTCGAGTTCCCCATTCAAATGCATGTAACAGTGAGAAACGCACTGTCTTGGCGAAAGAAAGCGTTTTTGTACAACTTCATATAAATAGCTGTAACTTTTGATAGAAGACTCGGATACACATGTTTATGGCTTTATCTTATAGAACTCAAGGTCTCCGTGCTGGGAAAACAGGTTTTGCAGCTGTTTGAGCTAAGATTTCCAAGTTATTCACATAATGAAAACCTATACTTTGTTTCGGTCGAGTTCCCCATTCAAATGCATGTAACAGTGAGAAACGCACTGTCTTGGCGAAAGAAAGCGTTTTTGTACAACTTCATATAAATAGCTGTAACTTTTGATAGAAGACTCAGACAAACATGTTTATGGCTTTATCTTATAGAACTCAAGGTCTCCGTGCTGGGAAAACAGGTTTTGCAGCTGTTTGAGCTAAGATTTCCAAGTTATTCACATAATGAAAACCTATACTTTGTTTCGGTCGAGTTCCCCATTCAAATGCATGTAACAGTGAGAAACGCACTGTCTTGGCGAAAGAAAGCGTTTTTGTACAACTTCATATAAATAGCTGTAACTTTTGATAGAAGACTCGGATACACATGTTTATGGCTTTATCTTATAGAACTCAAGGTCTCCGTGCTGGGCAAACAGGTTTTGCAGCTGTTTGAGCTAAGATTTCCAAGTTATTCACATAATGAAAACCTATACTTTGTTTCGGTCGAGTTCCCCATTCAAATGCATGTAACAGTGAGAAACGCACTGTCTTGGCGAAAGAAAGCGTTTTTGTACAACTTCATATAAATAGCTGTAACTTTTGATAGAAGACTCGGATACACATGTTTATGGCTTTATCTTATAGAACTCAAGGTCTCCGTGCTGGGAAAACAGGTTTTGCAGCTGTTTGAGCTAAGATTTCCAAGTTATTCACATAATGAAAACCTATACTTTGTTTCGGTCGAGTTCCCCATTCAAATGCATGTAACAGTGAGAAACGCACTGTCTTGGCGAAAGAAAGCGTTTTTGTACAACTTCATATAAATAGCTGTAACTTTTGATAGAAGACTCAGACAAACATGTTTATGGCTTTATCTTATAGAACTCAAGGTCTCCGTGCTGGGAAAACAGGTTTTGCAGCTGTTTGAGCTAAGATTTCCAAGTTATTCACATAATGAAAACTTATACTTTGTTTCGGTCGAGTTCCCCATTCAAATGCATGTAACAGTGAGAAACGCACTGTCTTGGCGAAAGAAAGCGTTTTTGTACAACTTCATATAAATAGCTGTAACTTTTGATAGAAGACTCGGATACACATGTTTATGGCTTTATCTTATAGAACTCAAGGTCTCCGTGCTGGGCAAACAGGTTTTGCAGCTGTTTGAGCTAAGATTTCCAAGTTATTCACATAATGAAAACTTATACTTTGTTTCGGTCGAGTTCCCCATTCAAATGCATGTAACAGTGAGAAACGCACTGTCTTGGCGAAAGAAAGCGTTTTTGTACAACTTCATATAAATAGCTGTAACTTTTGATAGAAGACTCAGACAAACATGTTTATGGCTTTATCTTATAGAACTCAAGGTTCCCGTGCTGGGAAAACAGGTTTTGCAGCTGTTTGAGCTAAGATTTCCAAGTTATTCACATAATGAAAACTTATACTTTGTTTCGGTCGAGTTCCCCATTCAAATGCATGTAACAGTGAGAAACGCACTGTCTTGGCGAAAGAAAGCGTTTTTGTACAACTTCATATAAATAGCTGTAACTTTTGATAGAAGACTCGGATACACATGTTTATGGCCTTATATTATAGAACTCAAGGTGTCCGTGCTGGGAAAACAGGTTTTGCAGCTGTTTGAGCTAAGATTTCCAAGTTATTCACATAATGAAAACCTATACTTTGTTTCGGTCGAGTTCCCCATTCAAATGCATGTAACAGTGAGAAACGCACTGTCTTGGCGAAAGAAAGCGTTTTTGTACAACTTCATATAAATAGCTGTAACTTTTGATAGAAGACTCGGATACACATGTTTATGGCCTTATATTATAGAACTCAAGGTCTCCGTGCTGGGAAAACAGGTTTTGCAGCTGTTTGAGCTAAGATTTCCAAGTTATTCACATAATGAAAACCTATACTTTGTTTCGGTGGAGTTCCCCATTCAAATGCATGTAACAGTGAGAAACGCACTGTCTTGGCGAAAGAAAGCGTTTTTGTACAACTTCATATAAATAGCTGTAACTTTTGATAGAAGACTCAGACAAACATGTTTATGGCTTTATCTTATAGAACTCAAGGTTCCCGTGCTGGGAAAACAGGTTTTGCAGCTGTTTGAGCTAAGATTTCCAAGTTATTCACATAATGAAAACTTATACTTTGTTTCGGTCGAGTTCCCCATTCAAATGCATGTAACAGTGAGAAACGCACTGTCTTGGCGAAAGAAAGCGTTTTTGTACAACTTCATATAAATAGCTGTAACTTTTGATAGAAGACTCGGATACACATGTTTATGGCTTTATCTTATAGAACTCAAGGTCTCCGTGCTGGGCAAACATGTTTTGCAGCTGTTTGAGCTAAGATTTCCAAGTTATTCACATAATGAAAACCTATACTTTGTTTTGGTCGAGTTCCCCATTCAAATGCATGTAACAGTGAGAAACGCACTGTCTTGGCGAAAGAAAGCGTTTTTGTACAACTTCATATAAATAGCTGTAACTTTTGATAGAAGACTCAGACAAACATGTTTATGGCTTTATCTTATAGAACTCAAGGTCTCCGTGCTGGGAAAACAGGTTTTGCAGCTGTTTGAGCTAAGATTTCCAAGTTATTCACATAATGAAAACTTATACTTTGTTTCGGTCGAGTTCCCCATTCAAATGCATGTAACAGTGAGAAACGCACTGTCTTGGCGAAAGAAAGCGTTTTTGTACAACTTCATATAAATAGCTGCAACTTTTGATAGAAGACTCGGATACACATGTTTATGGCTTTATCTTATAGAACTCAAGGTCTCCGTGCTGGGCAAACATGTTTTGCAGCTGTTTGAGCTAAGATTTCCAAGTTATTCACATAATGAAAACCTATACTTTGTTTTGGTCGAGTTCCCCATTCAAATGCATGTAACAGTGAGAAACGCACTGTCTTGGCGAAAGAAAGCGTTTTTGTACAACTTCATATAAATAGCTGTAACTTTTGATAGAAGACTCAGACAAACATGTTTATGGCTTTATCTTATAGAACTCAAGGTCTCCGTGCTGGGAAAACAGGTTTTGCAGCTGTTTGAGCTAAGATTTCCAAGTTATTCACATAATGAAAACCTATACTTTGTTTCGGTGGAGTTCCCCATTCAAATGCATGTAACAGTGAGAAACGCACTGTCTTGGCGAAAGAAAGCGTTTTTGTACAACTTCATATAAATAGCTGTAACTTTTGATAGAAGACTCAGACAAACATGTTTATGGCTTTATCTTATAGAACTCAAGGTTCCCGTGCTGGGAAAACAGGTTTTGCAGCTGTTTGAGCTAAGATTTCCAAGTTATTCACATAATGAAAACTTATACTTTGTTTCGGTCGAGTTCCCCATTCAAATGCATGTAACAGTGAGAAACGCACTGTCTTGGCGAAAGAAAGCGTTTTTGTACAACTTCATATAAATAGCTGCAACTTTTGATAGAAGACTCGGATACACATGTTTATGGCTTTATCTTATAGAACTCAAGGTCTCCGTGCTGGGCAAACATGTTTTGCAGCTGTTTGAGCTAAGATTTCCAAGTTATTCACATAATGAAAACCTATACTTTGTTTTGGTCGAGTTCCCCATTCAAATGCATGTAACAGTGAGAAACGCACTGTCTTGGCGAAAGAAAGCGTTTTTGTACAACTTCATATAAATAGCTGTAACTTTTGATAGAAGACTCAGACAAACATGTTTATGGCTTTATCTTATAGAACTCAAGGTCTCCGTGCTGGGAAAACAGGTTTTGCAGCTGTTTGAGCTAAGATTTCCAAGTTATTCACATAATGAAAACCTATACTTTGTTTCGGTGGAGTTCCCCATTCAAATGCATGTAACAGTGAGAAACGCACTGTCTTGGCGAAAGAAAGCGTTTTTGTACAACTTCATATAAATAGCTGTAACTTTTGATAGAAGACTCAGACAAACATGTTTATGGCTTTATCTTATAGAACTCAAGGTTCCCGTGCTGGGAAAACAGGTTTTGCAGCTGTTTGAGCTAAGATTTCCAAGTTATTCACATAATGAAAACTTATACTTTGTTTCGGTCGAGTTCCCCATTCAAATGCATGTAACAGTGAGAAACGCACTGTCTTGGCGAAAGAAAGCGTTTTTGTACAACTTCATATAAATAGCTGTAACTTTTGATAGAAGACTCGGATACACATGTTTATGGCTTTATCTTATAGAACTCAAGGTCCCCGTGCTGGGAAAACAGGTTTTGCAGCTGTTTGAGCTAAGATTTCCAAGTTATTCACATAATGAAAACCTATACTTTGTTTCGGTCGAGTTCCCCATTCAAATGCATGTAACAGTGAGAAACGCACTGTCTTGGCGAAAGAAAGCGTTTTTGTACAACTTCATATAAATAGCTGTAACTTTTGATAGAAGACTCAGACAAACATGTTTATGGATTTATCTTATAGAACTCAAGGTCTCCGTGCTGGGAAAACAGGTTTTGCAGCTGTTTGAGCTAAGATTTCCAAGTTATTCACATAATGAAAACCTATACTTTGTTTCGGTCGAGTTCCCCATTCAAATGCATGTAACAGTGAGAAACGCACTGTCTTGGCGAAAGAAAGCTATTTTGTACAACTTCATATAAATAGCTGTAACTTTTGATAGAAGACTCGGATACACATGTTTATGGCTTTATATTATAGAACTCAAGGTCTCCGTGCTGGGAAAACAGGTTTTGCAGCTGTTTGAGCTAAGATTTCCAAGTTATTCACATAATGAAAACTTATACTTTGTTTCGGTCGAGTTCCCCATTCAAATGCATGTAACAGTGAGAAACGCACTGTCTTGGCGAAAGAAAGCGTTTTTGTACAACTTCATATAAATAGCTGTAACTTTTGATAGAAGACTCAGACAAACATGTTTATGGCTTTATCTTATAGAACTCAAGGTCTCCGTGCTGGGCAAACAGGTTTTGCAGCTGTTTGAGCTAAGATTTCCAAGTTATTCACATAATGAAAACCTATACTTTGTTTCGGTCGAGTTCCCCATTCAAATGCATGTAACAGTGAGAAACGCACTGTCTTGGCGAAAGAAAGCGTTTTTGTACAACTTCATATAAATAGCTGTAACTTTTGATAGAAGACTCGGATACACATGTTTATGGCTTTATCTTATAGAACTCAAGGTCTCCGTGCTGGGAAAACAGGTTTTGCAGCTGTTTGAGCTAAGATTTCCAAGTTATTCACATAATGAAAACCTATACTTTGTTTCGGTCGAGTTCCCCATTCAAATGCATGTAACAGTGAGAAACGCACTGTCTTGGCGAAAGAAAGCGTTTTTGTACAACTTCATATAAATAGCTGTAACTTTTGATAGAAGACTCAGACAAACATGTTTATGGCTTTATCTTATAGAACTCAAGGTCTCCGTGCTGGGAAAACAGGTTTTGCAGCTGTTTGAGCTAAGATTTCCAAGTTATTCACATAATGAAAACCTATACTTTGTTTCGGTGGAGTTCCCCATTCAAATGCATGTAACAGTGAGAAACGCACTGTCTTGGCGAAAGAAAGCGTTTTTGTACAACTTCATATAAATAGCTGTAACTTTTGATAGAAGACTCGGATACACATGTTTATGGCTTTATCTTATAGAACTCAAGGTCTCCGTGCTGGGAAAACAGGTTTTGCAGCTGTTTGAGCTAAGATTTCCAAGTTATTCACATAATGAAAACCTATACTTTGTTTCGGTCGAGTTCCCCATTCAAATGCATGTAACAGTGAGAAACGCACTGTCTTGGCGAAAGAAAGCGTTTTTGTACAACTTCATATAAATAGCTGTAACTTTTGATAGAAGACTCGGATACACATGTTTATGGCTTTATCTTATAGAACTCAAGGTCTCCGTGCTGGGCAAACATGTTTTGCAGCTGTTTGAGCTAAGATTTCCAAGTTATTCACATAATGAAAACCTATACTTTGTTTTGGTCGAGTTCCCCATTCAAATGCATGTAACAGTGAGAAACGCACTGTCTTGGCGAAAGAAAGCGTTTTTGTACAACTTCATATAAATAGCTGTAACTTTTGATAGAAGACTCAGACAAACATGTTTATGGCTTTATCTTATAGAACTCAAGGTCTCCGTGCTGGGCAAACAGGTTTTGCAGCTGTTTGAGCTAAGATTTCCAAGTTATTCACATAATGAAAACCTATACTTTGTTTCGGTCGAGTTCCCCATTCAAATGCATGTAACAGTGAGAAACGCACTGTCTTGGCGAAAGAAAGCGTTTTTGTACAACTTCATAGAAATAGCTGTAACTTTTGATAGAAGACTCAGACAAACATGTTTATGGATTTATCTTATAGAACTCAAGGTCTCCGTGCTGGGAAAACAGGTTTTGCAGCTGTTTGAGCTAAGATTTCCAAGTTATTCACATAATGAAAACCTATACTTTGTTTCGGTCGAGTTCCCCATTCAAATGCATGTAACAGTGAGAAACGCACTGTCTTGGCGAAAGAAAGCTATTTTGTACAACTTCATATAAATAGCTGTAACTTTTGATAGAAGACTCGGATACACATGTTTATGGCTTTATCTTATAGAACTCAAGGTCTCCGTGCTGGGCAAACAGGTTTTGCAGCTGTTTGAGCTAAGATTTCCAAGTTATTCACATAATGAAAACCTATACTTTGTTTCGGTCGAGTTCCCCATTCAAATGCATGTAACAGTGAGAAACGCACTGTCTTGGCGAAAGAAAGCGTTTTTGTACAACTTCATAGAAATAGCTGTAACTTTTGATAGAAGACTCAGACAAACATGTTTATGGATTTATCTTATAGAACTCAAGGTCTCCGTGCTGGGAAAACAGGTTTTGCAGCTGTTTGAGCTAAGATTTCCAAGTTATTCACATAATGAAAACCTATACTTTGTTTCGGTCGAGTTCCCCATTCAAATGCATGTAACAGTGAGAAACGCACTGTCTTGGCGAAAGAAAGCTATTTTGTACAACTTCATATAAATAGCTGTAACTTTTGATAGAAGACTCGGATACACATGTTTATGGCTTTATATTATAGAACTCAAGGTCTCCGTGCTGGGAAAACAGGTTTTGCAGCTGTTTGAGCTAAGATTTCCAAGTTATTCACATAATGAAAACCTATACTTTGTTTCGGTCGAGTTCCCCATTCAAATGCATGTAACAGTGAGAAACGCACTGTCTTGGCGAAAGAAAGCTATTTTGTACAACTTCATATAAATAGCTGTAACTTTTGATAGAAGACTCGGATACACATGTTTATGGCTTTATCTTATAGAACTCAAGGTCTCCGTGCTGGGAAAACAGGTTTTGCAGCTGTTTGAGCTAAGATTTCCAAGTTATTCACATAATGAAAACCTATACTTTGTTTTGGTCGAGTTCCCCATTCAAATGCATGTAACAGTGAGAAACGCACTGTCTTGGCGAAAGAAAGCGTTTTTGTACAACTTCATATAAATAGCTGTAACTTTTGATAGAAGACTCAGACAAACATGTTTATGGCTTTATCTTATAGAACTCAAGGTCTCCGTGCTGGGCAAACAGGTTTTGCAGCTGTTTGAGCTAAGATTTCCAAGTTATTCACATGATGAAAACCTATACTTTGTTTCGGTGGAGTTCCCCATTCAAATGCATGTAACAGTGAGAAACGCACTGTCTTGGCGAAAGAAAGCGTTTTTGTACAACTTCATAGAAATAGCTGTAACTTTTGATAGAAGACTCAGACAAACATGTTTATGGATTTATCTTATAGAACTCAAGGTCTCCGTGCTGGGAAAACAGGTTTTGCAGCTGTTTGAGCTAAGATTTCCAAGTTATTCACATAATGAAAACCTATACTTTGTTTCGGTGGAGTTCCCCATTCAAAATGCATGTAACAGTGAGAAACGCACTGTCTTGGCGAAAGAAAACGTTTTTGTACAACTTCATAGAAATAGCTGTAACTTTTGATAGAAGACTCAGACAAACATGTTTATGGCCTTATATTATAGAACTCAAGGTCTCCGTGCTGGGAAAACAGGTTTTGCAGCTGTTTGAGCTAAGATTTCCAAGTTATTCACATAATGAAAACTTATACTTTGTTTCGGTCGAGTTCCCCATTCAAATGCATGTAACAGTGAGAAACGCACTGTCTTGGCGAAAGAAAGCGTTTTTGTACAACTTCATATAAATAGCTGTAACTTTTGATAGAAGACTCGGATACACATGTTTATGGCTTTATCTTATAGAACTCAAGGTCTCCGTGCTGGGCAAACAGGTTTTGCAGCTGTTTGAGCTAAGATTTCCAAGTTATTCACATAATGAAAACCTATACTTTGTTTCGGTGGAGTTCCCCATTCAAATGCATGTAACAGTGAGAAACGCACTGTCTTGGCGAAAGAAAGCGTTTTTGTACAACTTCATAGAAATAGCTGTAACTTTTGATAGAAGACTCAGACAAACATGTTTATGGCCTTATATTATAGAACTCAAGGTCTCCGTGCTGGGAAAACAGGTTTTGCAGCTGTTTGAGCTAAGATTTCCAAGTTATTCACATAATGAAAACTTATACTTTGTTTCGGTCGAGTTCCCCATTCAAATGCATGTAACAGTGAGAAACGCACTGTCTTGGCGAAAGAAAACGTTTTTGTACAACTTCATAGAAATAGCTGTAACTTTTGATAGAAGACTCAGACAAACATGTTTATGGCTTTATCTTATAGAACTCAAGGTCTCCGTGCTGGGCAAACAGGTTTTGCAGCTGTTTGAGCTAAGATTTCCAAGTTATTCACATAATGAAAACCTATACTTTGTTTCGGTCGAGTTCCCCATTCAAATGCATGTAACAGTGAGAAACGCACTGTCTTGGCGAAAGAAAGCGTTTTTGTACAACTTCATATAAATAGCTGCAACTTTTGATAGAAGACTCGGATACACATGTTTATGGCTTTATCTTATAGAACTCAAGGTCTCCGTGCTGGGCAAACAGGTTTTGCAGCTGTTTGAGCTAAGATTTCCAAGTTATTCACATAATGAAAACCTATACTTTGTTTTGGTCGAGTTCCCCATTCAAATGCATGTAACAGTGAGAAACGCACTGTCTTGGCGAAAGAAAGCGTTTTTGTACAACTTCATATAAATAGCTGTAACTTTTGATAGAAGACTCGGATACACATGTTTATGGCTTTATCTTATAGAACTCAAGGTCTCCGTGCTGGGCAAACATGTTTTGCAGCTGTTTGAGCTAAGATTTCCAAGTTATTCACATAATGAAAACCTATACTTTGTTTTGGTCGAGTTCCCCATTCAAATGCATGTAACAGTGAGAAACGCACTGTCTTGGCGAAAGAAAGCGTTTTTGTACAACTTCATATTAATAGCTGTAACTTTTGATAGAAGACTCAGACAAACATGTTTATGGCTTTATCTTATAGAACTCAAGGTCTCCGTGCTGGGCAAACAGGTTTTGCAGCTGTTTGAGCTAAGATTTCCAAGTTATTCACATAATGAAAACCTATACTTTGTTTCGGTGGAGTTCCCCATTCAAATGCATGTAACAGTGAGAAACGCACTGTCTTGGCGAAAGAAAGCGTTTTTGTACAACTTCATATAAATAGCTGTAACTTTTGATAGAAGACTCAGACAAACATGTTTATGGCTTTATCTTATAGAACTCAAGGTTCCCGTGCTGGGAAAACAGGTTTTGCAGCTGTTTGAGCTAAGATTTCCAAGTTATTCACATAATGAAAACTTATACTTTGTTTCGGTCGAGTTCCCCATTCAAATGCATGTAACAGTGAGAAACGCACTGTCTTGGCGAAAGAAAGCGTTTTTGTACAACTTCATATAAATAGCTGTAACTTTTGATAGAAGACTCGGATACACATGTTTATGGCTTTATCTTATAGAACTCAAGGTCCCCGTGCTGGGAAAACAGGTTTTGCAGCTGTTTGAGCTAAGATTTCCAAGTTATTCACATAATGAAAACCTATACTTTGTTTCGGTCGAGTTCCCCATTCAAATGCATGTAACAGTGAGAAACACACTGTCTTGGCGAAAGAAAGCGTTTTTGTACAACTTCATATAAATAGCTGTAACTTTTGATAGAAGACTCAGACAAACATGTTTATGGATTTATCTTATAGAACTCAAGGTCTCCGTGCTGGGAAAACAGGTTTTGCAGCTGTTTGAGCTAAGATTTCCAAGTTATTCACATAATGAAAACCTATACTTTGTTTCGGTCGAGTTCCCCATTCAAATGCATGTAACAGTGAGAAACGCACTGTCTTGGCGAAAGAAAGCTATTTTGTACAACTTCATATAAATAGCTGTAACTTTTGATAGAAGACTCGGATACACATGTTTATGGCTTTATATTATAGAACTCAAGGTCTCCGTGCTGGGCAAACAGGTTTTGCAGCTTTTGAGCTAAGATTTCCAAGTTATTCACATAATGAAAATCTATACTTTGTTTCGGTCGAGTTCCCCATTCAAAATGCATGTAACAGTGAGAAACGCACTGTCTTGGCGAAAGAAAACGTTTTTGTACAACTTCATAGAAATAGCTGTAACTTTTGATAGAAGACTCAGACAAACATGTTTATGGCCTTATATTATAGAACTCAAGGTCTCCGTGCTGGGAAAACAGGTTTTGCAGCTGTTTGAGCTAAGATTTCCAAGTTATTCACATAATGAAAACCTATACTTTGTTTCGGTGGAGTTCCCCATTCAAATGCATGTAACAGTGAGAAACGCACTGTCTTGGCGAAAGAAAGCGTTTTTGTACAACTTCATATAAATAGCTGTAACTTTTGATAGAAGACTCAGACAAACATGTTTATGGCTTTATCTTATAGAACTCAAGGTCTCCGTGCTGGGCAAACAGGTTTTGCAGCTGTTTGAGCTAAGATTTCCAAGTTATTCACATAATGAAAACCTATACTTTGTTTCGGTGAAGTTCCCCATTCAAATGCATGTAACAGTGAGAAACGCACTGTCTTGGCGAAAGAAAGCGTTTTTGTACAACTTCATATAAATAGCTGTAACTTTTGATAGAAGACTCGGATACACATGTTTATGGCTTTATCTTATAGAACTCAAGGTCTCCGTGCTGGGAAAACAGGTTTTGCAGCTGTTTGAGCTAAGATTTCCAAGTTATTCACATAATGAAAACCTATACTTTGTTTCGGTCGAGTTCCCCATTCAAATGCATGTAACAGTGAGAAACGCACTGTCTTGGCGAAAGAAAGCGTTTTTGTACAACTTCATAGAAATAGCTGTAACTTTTGATAGAAGACTCAGACAAACATGTTTATGGCTTTATCTTATAGAACTCAAGGTCTCCGTGCTGGGAAAACAGGTTTTGCAGCTGTTTGAGCTAAGATTTCCAAGTTATTCACATAATGAAAACCTATACTTTGTTTCGGTCGAGTTCCCCATTCAAATGCATGTAACAGTGAGAAACGCACTGTCTTGGCGAAAGAAAGCGTTTTTGTACAACTTCATATAAATAGCTGTAACTTTTGATAGAAGACTCGGATACACATGTTTATGGCTTTATCTTATAGAACTCAAGGTCTCCGTGCTGGGAAAACAGGTTTTGCAGCTGTTTGAGCTAAGATTTCCAAGTTATTCACATAATGAAAACCTATACTTTGTTTCGGTCGAGTTCCCCATTCAAATGCATGTAACAGTGAGAAACGCACTGTCTTGGCGAAAGAAAGCGTTTTTGTACAACTTCATATAAATAGCTGTAACTTTTGATAGAAGACTCGGATACACATGTTTATGGCTTTATCTTATAGAACTCAAGGTCTCCGTGCTGGGCAAACATGTTTTGCAGCTGTTTGAGCTAAGATTTCCAAGTTATTCACATAATGAAAACCTATACTTTGTTTCGGTCGAGTTCCCCATTCAAATGCATGTAACAGTGAGAAACGCACTGTCTTGGCGAAAGAAAGCGTTTTTGTACAACTTCATATAAATAGCTGTAACTTTTGATAGAAGACTCAGACAAACATGTTTATGGCTTTATCTTATAGAACTCAAGGTCTCCGTGCTGGGCAAACAGGTTTTGCAGCTGTTTGAGCTAAGATTTCCAAGTTATTCACATAATGAAAACCTATACTTTGTTTCGGTCGAGTTCCCCATTCAAATGCATGTAACAGTGAGAAACGCACTGTCTTGGCGAAAGAAAGCGTTTTTGTACAACTTCATATAAATAGCTGTAACTTTTGATAGAAGACTCAGACAAACATGTTTATGGCTTTATCTTATAGAACTCAAGGTTCCCGTGCTGGGAAAACAGGTTTTGCAGCTGTTTGAGCTAAGATTTCCAAGTTATTCACATAATGAAAACCTATACTTTGTTTCGGTGGAGTTCCCCATTCAAATGCATGTAACAGTGAGAAACGCACTGTCTTGGCGAAAGAAAGCGTTTTTGTACAACTTCATATAAATAGCTGTAACTTTTGATAGAAGACTCGGATACACATGTTTATGGCTTTATCTTATAGAACTCAAGGTCTCCGTGCTGGGAAAACAGGTTTTGCAGCTGTTTGAGCTAAGATTTCCAAGTTATTCACATAATGAAAACCTATACTTTGTTTCGGTCGAGTTCCCCATTCAAATGCATGTAACAGTGAGAAACGCACTGTCTTGGCGAAAGAAAGCGTTTTTGTACAACTTCATATAAATAGCTGTAACTTTTGATAGAAGACTCGGATACACATGTTTATGGCTTTATCTTATAGAACTCAAGGTCTCCGTGCTGGGCAAACATGTTTTGCAGCTGTTTGAGCTAAGATTTCCAAGTTATTCACATAATGAAAACCTATACTTTGTTTTGGTCGAGTTCCCCATTCAAATGCATGTAACAGTGAGAAACGCACTGTCTTGGCGAAAGAAAGCGTTTTTGTACAACTTCATATAAATAGCTGTAACTTTTGATAGAAGACTCAGACAAACATGTTTATGGCTTTATCTTATAGAACTCAAGGTCTCCGTGCTGGGCAAACAGGTTTTGCAGCTGTTTGAGCTAAGATTTCCAAGTTATTCACATAATGAAAACCTATACTTTGTTTCGGTCGAGTTCCCCATTCAAATGCATGTAACAGTGAGAAACGCACTGTCTTGGCGAAAGAAAGCGTTTTTGTACAACTTCATATAAATAGCTGTAACTTTTGATAGAAGACTCAGACAAACATGTTTATGGCTTTATCTTATAGAACTCAAGGTTCCCGTGCTGGGAAAACAGGTTTTGCAGCTGTTTGAGCTAAGATTTCCAAGTTATTCACATAATGAAAACTTATACTTTGTTTCGGTCGAGTTCCCCATTCAAATGCATGTAACAGTGAGAAACGCACTGTCTTGGCGAAAGAAAGCGTTTTTGTACAACTTCATAAAAATAGCTGTAACTTTTGATAGAAGACTCGGATACACATGTTTATGGCTTTATCTTATAGAACTCAAGGTCCCCGTGCTGGGAAAACAGGTTTTGCAGCTGTTTGAGCTAAGATTTCCAAGTTATTCACATAATGAAAACCTATACTTTGTTTCGGTCGAGTTCCCCATTCAAATGCATGTAACAGTGAGAAACGCACTGTCTTGGCGAAAGAAAGCGTTTTTGTACAACTTCATATAAATAGCTGTAACTTTTGATAGAAGACTCAGACAAACATGTTTATGGATTTATCTTATAGAACTCAAGGTCTCCGTGCTGGGAAAACAGGTTTTGCAGCTGTTTGAGCTAAGATTTCCAAGTTATTCACATAATGAAAACCTATACTTTGTTTCGGTCGAGTTCCCCATTCAAATGCATGTAACAGTGAGAAACGCACTGTCTTGGCGAAAGAAAGCTATTTTGTACAACTTCATATAAATAGCTGTAACTTTTGATAGAAGACTCGGATACACATGTTTATGGCTTTATATTATAGAACTCAAGGTCTCCGTGCTGGGAAAACAGGTTTTGCAGCTGTTTGAGCTAAGATTTCCAAGTTATTCACATAATGAAAACCTATACTTTGTTTCGGTCGAGTTCCCCATTCAAATGCATGTAACAGTGAGAAACGCACTGTCTTGGCGAAAGAAAGCTATTTTGTACAACTTCATATAAATAGCTGTAACTTTTGATAGAAGACTCGGATACACATGTTTATGGCTTTATATTATAGAACTCAAGGTCTCCGTGCTGGGCAAACAGGTTTTGCAGCTTTTGAGCTAAGATTTCCAAGTTATTCACATAATGAAAATCTATACTTTGTTTCGGTCGAGTTCCCCATTCAAAATGCATGTAACAGTGAGAAACGCACTGTCTTGGCGAAAGAAAATGTTTTTGTACAACTTCATAGAAATAGCTGTAACTTTTGATAGAAGACTCAGACAAACATGTTTATGGCCTTATATTATAGAACTCAAGGTCTCCGTGCTGGGAAAACAGGTTTTGCAGCTGTTTGAGCTAAGATTTCCAAGTTATTCACATAATGAAAACCTATACTTTGTTTCGGTCGAGTTCCCCATTCAAATGCATGTAACAGTGAGAAACGCACTGTCTTGGCGAAAGAAAGCGTTTTTGTACAACTTCATAGAAATAGCTGTAACTTTTGATAGAAGACTCGGATACACATGTTTATGGCTTTATCTTATAGAACTCAAGGTCTCCGTGCTGGGAAAACAGGTTTTGCAGCTGTTTGAGCTAAGATTTCCAAGTTATTCACATAATGAAAACCTATACTTTGTTTCGGTCGAGTTCCCCATTCAAAATGCATGTAACAGTGAGAAACGCACTGTCTTGGCGAAAGAAAGCTATTTTGTACAACTTCATATAAATAGCTGTAACTTTTGATAGAAGACTCAGACAAACATGTTTATGGCCTTATATTATAGAACTCAAGGTCTCCGTGCTGGGAAAACAGGTTTTGCAGCTGTTTGAGCTAAGATTTCCAAGTTATTCACATAATGAAAACCTATACTTTGTTTCGGTCGAGTTCCCCATTCAAATGCATGTAACAGTGAGAAACGCACTGTCTTGGCGAAAGAAAGCGTTTTTGTACAACTTCATAGAAATAGCTGTAACTTTTGATAGAAGACTCAGACAAACATGTTTATGGATTTATCTTATAGAACTCAAGGTCTCCGTGCTGGGAAAACAGGTTTTGCAGCTGTTTGAGCTAAGATTTCCAAGTTATTCACATAATGAAAACCTATACTTTGTTTCGGTCGAGTTCCCCATTCAAATGCATGTAACAGTGAGAAACGCACTGTCTTGGCGAAAGAAAGCTATTTTGTACAACTTCATATAAATAGCTGTAACTTTTGATAGAAGACTCGGATACACATGTTTATGGCTTTATATTATAGAACTCAAGGTCTCCGTGCTGGGAAAACAGGTTTTGCAGCTGTTTGAGCTAAGATTTCCAAGTTATTCACATAATGAAAACCTATACTTTGTTTCGGTCGAGTTCCCCATTCAAATGCATGTAACAGTGAGAAACGCACTGTCTTGGCGAAAGAAAGCGTTTTTGTACAACTTCATAGAAATAGCTGTAACTTTTGATAGAAGACTCGGATACACATGTTTATGGCTTTATCTTATAGAACTCAAGGTCTCCGTGCTGGGAAAACAGGTTTTGCAGCTGTTTGAGCTAAGATTTCCAAGTTATTCACATAATGAAAACCTATACTTTGTTTCGGTCGAGTTCCCCATTCAAAATGCATGTAACAGTGAGAAACGCACTGTCTTGGCGAAAGAAAGCTATTTTGTACAACTTCATATAAATAGCTGTAACTTTTGATAGAAGACTCAGACAAACATGTTTATGGCCTTATATTATAGAACTCAAGGTCTCCGTGCTGGGAAAACAGGTTTTGCAGCTGTTTGAGCTAAGATTTCCAAGTTATTCACATAATGAAAACCTATACTTTGTTTCGGTCGAGTTCCCCATTCAAATGCATGTAACAGTGAGAAACGCACTGTCTTGGCGAAAGAAAGCGTTTTTGTACAACTTCATAGAAATAGCTGTAACTTTTGATAGAAGACTCAGACAAACATGTTTATGGATTTATCTTATAGAACTCAAGGTCTCCGTGCTGGGAAAACAGGTTTTGCAGCTGTTTGAGCTAAGATTTCCAAGTTATTCACATAATGAAAACCTATACTTTGTTTCGGTCGAGTTCCCCATTCAAATGCATGTAACAGTGAGAAACGCACTGTCTTGGCGAAAGAAAGCTATTTTGTACAACTTCATATAAATAGCTGTAACTTTTGATAGAAGACTCGGATACACATGTTTATGGCTTTATATTATAGAACTCAAGGTCTCCGTGCTGGGAAAACAGGTTTTGCAGCTGTTTGAGCTAAGATTTCCAAGTTATTCACATAATGAAAACCTATACTTTGTTTCGGTCGAGTTCCCCATTCAAATGCATGTAACAGTGAGAAACGCACTGTCTTGGCGAAAGAAAGCTATTTTGTACAACTTCATATAAATAGCTGTAACTTTTGATAGAAGACTCGGATACACATGTTTATGGCTTTATCTTATAGAACTCAAGGTCTCCGTGCTGGGAAAACAGGTTTTGCAGCTGTTTGAGCTAAGATTTCCAAGTTATTCACATAATGAAAACCTATACTTTGTTTTGGTCGAGTTCCCCATTCAAATGCATGTAACAGTGAGAAATGCACTGTCTTGGCGAAAGAAAGCGTTTTTGTACAACTTCATATAAATAGCTGTAACTTTTGATAGAAGACTCAGACAAACATGTTTATGGCTTTATCTTATAGAACTCAAGGTCTCCGTGCTGGGCAAACAGGTTTTGCAGCTGTTTGAGCTAAGATTTCCAAGTTATTCACATGATGAAAACCTATACTTTGTTTCGGTGGAGTTCCCCATTCAAATGCATGTAACAGTGAGAAACGCACTGTCTTGGCGAAAGAAAGCGTTTTTGTACAACTTCATAGAAATAGCTGTAACTTTTGATAGAAGACTCAGACAAACATGTTTATGGATTTATCTTATAGAACTCAAGGTCTCCGTGCTGGGAAAACAGGTTTTGCAGCTGTTTGAGCTAAGATTTCCAAGTTATTCACATAATGAAAACCTATACTTTGTTTCGGTCGAGTTCCCCATTCAAAATGCATGTAACAGTGAGAAACGCACTGTCTTGGCGAAAGAAAACGTTTTTGTACAACTTCATAGAAATAGCTGTAACTTTTGATAGAAGACTCGGATACACATGTTTATGGCTTTATCTTATAGAACTCAAGGTCTCCGTGCTGGGCAAACAGGTTTTGCAGCTGTTTGAGCTAAGATTTCCAAGTTATTCACATAATGAAAACCTATACTTTGTTTCGGTGGAGTTCCCCATTCAAAATGCATGTAACAGTGAGAAACGCACTGTCTTGGCGAAAGAAAACGTTTTTGTACAACTTCATAGAAATAGCTGTAACTTTTGATAGAAGACTCAGACAAACATGTTTATGGCCTTATATTATAGAACTCAAGGTCTCCGTGCTGGGAACACAGGTTTTGCAGCTGTTTGAGCTAAGATTTCCAAGTTATTCACATAATGAAAACTTATACTTTGTTTCGGTCGAGTTCCCCATTCAAAATGCATGTAACAGTGAGAAACGCACTGTCTTGGCGAAAGAAAACGTTTTTGTACAACTTCATAGAAATAGCTGTAACTTTTGATAGAAGACTCAGACAAACATGTTTATGGCTTTATCTTATAGAACTCAAGGTCTCCGTGCTGGGCAAACAGGTTTTGCAGCTGTTTGAGCTAAGATTTCCAAGTTATTCACATAATGAAAACCTATACTTTGTTTCGGTCGAGTTCCCCATTCAAATGCATGTAACAGTGAGAAACGCACTGTCTTGGCGAAAGAAAGCGTTTTTGTACAACTTCATATAAATAGCTGCAACTTTTGATAGAAGACTCGGATACACATGTTTATGGCTTTATCTTATAGAACTCAAGGTCTCCGTGCTGGGCAAACAGGTTTTGCAGCTGTTTGAGCTAAGATTTCCAAGTTATTCACATAATGAAAACCTATACTTTGTTTTGGTCGAGTTCCCCATTCAAATGCATGTAACAGTGAGAAACGCACTGTCTTGGCGAAAGAAAGCGTTTTTGTACAACTTCATATAAATAGCTGTAACTTTTGATAGAAGACTCGGATACACATGTTTATGGCTTTATCTTATAGAACTCAAGGTCTCCGTGCTGGGCAAACATGTTTTGCAGCTGTTTGAGCTAAGATTTCCAAGTTATTCACATAATGAAAACCTATACTTTGTTTTGGTCGAGTTCCCCATTCAAATGCATGTAACAGTGAGAAACGCACTGTCTTGGCGAAAGAAAGCGTTTTTGTACAACTTCATATTAATAGCTGTAACTTTTGATAGAAGACTCAGACAAACATGTTTATGGCTTTATCTTATAGAACTCAAGGTCTCCGTGCTGGGCAAACAGGTTTTGCAGCTGTTTGAGCTAAGATTTCCAAGTTATTCACATAATGAAAACCTATACTTTGTTTCGGTGGAGTTCCCCATTCAAATGCATGTAACAGTGAGAAACGCACTGTCTTGGCGAAAGAAAGCGTTTTTGTACAACTTCATATAAATAGCTGTAACTTTTGATAGAAGACTCAGACAAACATGTTTATGGCTTTATCTTATAGAACTCAAGGTTCCCGTGCTGGGAAAACAGGTTTTGCAGCTGTTTGAGCTAAGATTTCCAAGTTATTCACATAATGAAAACTTATACTTTGTTTCGGTCGAGTTCCCCATTCAAATGCATGTAACAGTGAGAAACGCACTGTCTTGGCGAAAGAAAGCGTTTTTGTACAACTTCATATAAATAGCTGTAACTTTTGATAGAAGACTCGGATACACATGTTTATGGCTTTATCTTATAGAACTCAAGGTCCCCGTGCTGGGAAAACAGGTTTTGCAGCTGTTTGAGCTAAGATTTCCAAGTTATTCACATAATGAAAACCTATACTTTGTTTCGGTCGAGTTCCCCATTCAAATGCATGTAACAGTGAGAAACGCACTGTCTTGGCGAAAGAAAGCGTTTTTGTACAACTTCATATAAATAGCTGTAACTTTTGATAGAAGACTCAGACAAACATGTTTATGGATTTATCTTATAGAACTCAAGGTCTCCGTGCTGGGAAAACAGGTTTTGCAGCTGTTTGAGCTAAGATTTCCAAGTTATTCACATAATGAAAACCTATACTTTGTTTCGGTCGAGTTCCCCATTCAAATGCATGTAACAGTGAGAAACGCACTGTCTTGGCGAAAGAAAGCTATTTTGTACAACTTCATATAAATAGCTGTAACTTTTGATAGAAGACTCGGATACACATGTTTATGGCTTTATATTATAGAACTTAAGGTCTCCGTGCTGGGCAAACAGGTTTTGCAGCTTTTGAGCTAAGATTTCCAAGTTATTCACATAATGAAAATCTATACTTTGTTTCGGTCGAGTTCCCCATTCAAAATGCATGTAACAGTGAGAAACGCACTGTCTTGGCGAAAGAAAACGTTTTTGTACAACTTCATAGAAATAGCTGTAACTTTTGATAGAAGACTCAGACAAACATGTTTATGGCCTTATATTATAGAACTCAAGGTCTCCGTGCTGGGAAAACAGGTTTTGCAGCTGTTTGAGCTAAGATTTCCAAGTTATTCACATAATGAAAACCTATACTTTGTTTCGGTGGAGTTCCCCATTCAAATGCATGTAACAGTGAGAAACGCACTGTCTTGGCGAAAGAAAGCGTTTTTGTACAACTTCATATAAATAGCTGTAACTTTTGATAGAAGACTCAGACAAACATGTTTATGGCTTTATCTTATAGAACTCAAGGTCTCCGTGCTGGGCAAACAGGTTTTGCAGCTGTTTGAGCTAAGATTTCCAAGTTATTCACATAATGAAAACCTATACTTTGTTTCGGTCGAGTTCCCCATTCAAATGCATGTAACAGTGAGAAACGCACTGTCTTGGCGAAAGAAAGCGTTTTTGTACAACTTCATATAAATAGCTGTAACTTTTGATAGAAGACTCGGATACACATGTTTATGGCTTTATCTTATAGAACTCAAGGTCTCCGTGCTGGGAAAACAGGTTTTGCAGCTGTTTGAGCTAAGATTTCCAAGTTATTCACATAATGAAAACCTATACTTTGTTTCGGTCGAGTTCCCCATTCAAATGCATGTAACAGTGAGAAACGCACTGTCTTGGCGAAAGAAAGCGTTTTTGTACAACTTCATATAAATAGCTGTAACTTTTGATAGAAGACTCAGACAAACATGTTTATGGCTTTATCTTATAGAACTCAAGGTCTCCGTGCTGGGAAAACAGGTTTTGCAGCTGTTTGAGCTAAGATTTCCAAGTTATTCACATAATGAAAACCTATACTTTGTTTCGGTGGAGTTCCCCATTCAAATGCATGTAACAGTGAGAAACGCACTGTCTTGGCGAAAGAAAGCGTTTTTGTACAACTTCATATAAATAGCTGTAACTTTTGATAGAAGACTCGGATACACATGTTTATGGCTTTATCTTATAGAACTCAAGGTCTCCGTGCTGGGAAAACAGGTTTTGCAGCTGTTTGAGCTAAGATTTCCAAGTTATTCACATAATGAAAACCTATACTTTGTTTCGGTCGAGTTCCCCATTCAAATGCATGTAACAGTGAGAAACGCACTGTCTTGGCGAAAGAAAGCGTTTTTGTACAACTTCATATAAATAGCTGTAACTTTTGATAGAAGACTCGGATACACATGTTTATGGCTTTATCTTATAGAACTCAAGGTCTCCGTGCTGGGCAAACATGTTTTGCAGCTGTTTGAGCTAAGATTTCCAAGTTATTCACATAATGAAAACCTATACTTTGTTTCGGTCGAGTTCCCCATTCAAATGCATGTAACAGTGAGAAACGCACTGTCTTGGCGAAAGAAAGCGTTTTTGTACAACTTCATATAAATAGCTGTAACTTTTGATAGAAGACTCAGACAAACATGTTTATGGCTTTATCTTATAGAACTCAAGGTCTCCGTGCTGGGCAAACAGGTTTTGCAGCTGTTTGAGCTAAGATTTCCAAGTTATTCACATAATGAAAACCTATACTTTGTTTCGGTCGAGTTCCCCATTCAAATGCATGTAACAGTGAGAAACGCACTGTCTTGGCGAAAGAAAGCGTTTTTGTACAACTTCATATAAATAGCTGTAACTTTTGATAGAAGACTCGGATACACATGTTTATGGCTTTATCTTATAGAACTCAAGGTCTCCGTGCTGGGAAAACAGGTTTTGCAGCTGTTTGAGCTAAGATTTCCAAGTTATTCACATAATGAAAACCTATACTTTGTTTCGGTCGAGTTCCCCATTCAAATGCATGTAACAGTGAGAAACGCACTGTCTTGGCGAAAGAAAGCGTTTTTGTACAACTTCATATAAATAGCTGTAACTTTTGATAGAAGACTCAGACAAACATGTTTATGGCTTTATCTTATAGAACTCAAGGTTCCCGTGCTGGGAAAACAGGTTTTGCAGCTGTTTGAGCTAAGATTTCCAAGTTATTCACATAATGAAAACCTATACTTTGTTTCGGTGGAGTTCCCCATTCAAATGCATGTAACAGTGAGAAACGCACTGTCTTGGCGAAAGAAAGCGTTTTTGTACAACTTCATATAAATAGCTGTAACTTTTGATAGAAGACTCGGATACACATGTTTATGGCTTTATCTTATAGAACTCAAGGTCTCCGTGCTGGGAAAACAGGTTTTGCAGCTGTTTGAGCTAAGATTTCCAAGTTATTCACATAATGAAAACCTATACTTTGTTTCGGTCGAGTTCCCCATTCAAATGCATGTAACAGTGAGAAACGCACTGTCTTGGCGAAAGAAAGCGTTTTTGTACAACTTCATATAAATAGCTGTAACTTTTGATAGAAGACTCGGATACACATGTTTATGGCTTTATCTTATAGAACTCAAGGTCTCCGTGCTGGGCAAACATGTTTTGCAGCTGTTTGAGCTAAGATTTCCAAGTTATTCACATAATGAAAACCTATACTTTGTTTTGGTCGAGTTCCCCATTCAAATGCATGTAACAGTGAGAAACGCACTGTCTTGGCGAAAGAAAGCGTTTTTGTACAACTTCATATAAATAGCTGTAACTTTTGATAGAAGACTCAGACAAACATGTTTATGGCTTTATCTTATAGAACTCAAGGTCTCCGTGCTGGGCAAACAGGTTTTGCAGCTGTTTGAGCTAAGATTTCCAAGTTATTCACATAATGAAAACCTATACTTTGTTTCGGTCGAGTTCCCCATTCAAATGCATGTAACAGTGAGAAACGCACTGTCTTGGCGAAAGAAAGCGTTTTTGTACAACTTCATATAAATAGCTGTAACTTTTGATAGAAGACTCAGACAAACATGTTTATGGCTTTATCTTATAGAACTCAAGGTTCCCGTGCTGGGAAAACAGGTTTTGCAGCTGTTTGAGCTAAGATTTCCAAGTTATTCACATAATGAAAACTTATACTTTGTTTCGGTCGAGTTCCCCATTCAAATGCATGTAACAGTGAGAAACGCACTGTCTTGGCGAAAGAAAGCGTTTTTGTACAACTTCATATAAATAGCTGTAACTTTTGATAGAAGACTCGGATACACATGTTTATGGCTTTATCTTATAGAACTCAAGGTCCCCGTGCTGGGAAAACAGGTTTTGCAGCTGTTTGAGCTAAGATTTCCAAGTTATTCACATAATGAAAACCTATACTTTGTTTCGGTCGAGTTCCCCATTCAAATGCATGTAACAGTGAGAAACGCACTGTCTTGGCGAAAGAAAGCGTTTTTGTACAACTTCATATAAATAGCTGTAACTTTTGATAGAAGACTCAGACAAACATGTTTATGGATTTATCTTATAGAACTCAAGGTCTCCGTGCTGGGAAAACAGGTTTTGCAGCTGTTTGAGCTAAGATTTCCAAGTTATTCACATAATGAAAACCTATACTTTGTTTCGGTCGAGTTCCCCATTCAAATGCATGTAACAGTGAGAAACGCACTGTCTTGGCGAAAGAAAGCTATTTTGTACAACTTCATATAAATAGCTGTAACTTTTGATAGAAGACTCGGATACACATGTTTATGGCTTTATATTATAGAACTCAAGGTCTCCGTGCTGGGAAAACAGGTTTTGCAGCTGTTTGAGCTAAGATTTCCAAGTTATTCACATAATGAAAACCTATACTTTGTTTCGGTCGAGTTCCCCATTCAAATGCATGTAACAGTGAGAAACGCACTGTCTTGGCGAAAGAAAGCTATTTTGTACAACTTCATATAAATAGCTGTAACTTTTGATAGAAGACTCGGATACACATGTTTATGGCTTTATATTATAGAACTCAAGGTCTCCGTGCTGGGCAAACAGGTTTTGCAGCTTTTGAGCTAAGATTTCCAAGTTATTCACATAATGAAAATCTATACTTTGTTTCGGTCGAGTTCCCCATTCAAAATGCATGTAACAGTGAGAAACGCACTGTCTTGGCGAAAGAAAATGTTTTTGTACAACTTCATAGAAATAGCTGTAACTTTTGATAGAAGACTCAGACAAACATGTTTATGGCCTTATATTATAGAACTCAAGGTCTCCGTGCTGGGAAAACAGGTTTTGCAGCTGTTTGAGCTAAGATTTCCAAGTTATTCACATAATGAAAACCTATACTTTGTTTCGGTCGAGTTCCCCATTCAAATGCATGTAACAGTGAGAAACGCACTGTCTTGGCGAAAGAAAGCGTTTTTGTACAACTTCATAGAAATAGCTGTAACTTTTGATAGAAGACTCGGATACACATGTTTATGGCTTTATCTTATCAAACTCAAGGTCTCCGTGCTGGGAAAACAGGTTTTGCAGCTGTTTGAGCTAAGATTTCCAAGTTATTCACATAATGAAAACCTATACTTTGTTTCGGTCGAGTTCCCCATTCAAAATGCATGTAACAGTGAGAAACGCACTGTCTTGGCGAAAGAAAATGTTTTTGTACAACTTCATAGAAATAGCTGTAACTTTTGATAGAAGACTCAGACAAACATGTTTATGGCCTTATATTATAGAACTCAAGGTCTCCGTGCTGGGAAAACAGGTTTTGCAGCTGTTTGAGCTAAGATTTCCAAGTTATTCACATAATGAAAACCTATACTTTGTTTCGGTCGAGTTCCCCATTCAAATGCATGTAACAGTGAGAAACGCACTGTCTTGGCGAAAGAAAGCGTTTTTGTACAACTTCATAGAAATAGCTGTAACTTTTGATAGAAGACTCAGACAAACATGTTTATGGATTTATCTTATAGAACTCAAGGTCTCCGTGCTGGGAAAACAGGTTTTGCAGCTGTTTGAGCTAAGATTTCCAAGTTATTCACATAATGAAAACCTATACTTTGTTTCGGTCGAGTTCCCCATTCAAATGCATGTAACAGTGAGAAACGCACTGTCTTGGCGAAAGAAAGCTATTTTGTACAACTTCATATAAATAGCTGTAACTTTTGATAGAAGACTCGGATACACATGTTTATGGCTTTATATTATAGAACTCAAGGTCTCCGTGCTGGGAAAACAGGTTTTGCAGCTGTTTGAGCTAAGATTTCCAAGTTATTCACATAATGAAAACCTATACTTTGTTTCGGTCGAGTTCCCCATTCAAATGCATGTAACAGTGAGAAACGCACTGTCTTGGCGAAAGAAAGCTATTTTGTACAACTTCATATAAATAGCTGTAACTTTTGATAGAAGACTCGGATACACATGTTTATGGCTTTATCTTATAGAACTCAAGGTCTCCTTGCTGGGAAAACAGGTTTTGCAGCTGTTTGAGCTAAGATTTCCAAGTTATTCACATAATGAAAACCTATACTTTGTTTCGGTCGAGTTCCCCATTCAAAATGCATGTAACAGTGAGAAACGCACTGTCTTGGCGAAAGAAAACGTTTTTGTACAACTTCATAGAAATAGCTGTAACTTTTGATAGAAGACTCAGACAAACATGTTTATGGCTTTATCTTATAGAACTCAAGGTCTCCGTGCTGGGCAAACAGGTTTTGCAGCTGTTTGAGCTAAGATTTCCAAGTTATTCACATAATGAAAACCTATACTTTGTTTCGGTCGAGTTCCCCATTCAAATGCATGTAACAGTGAGAAACGCACTGTCTTGGCGAAAGAAAGCGTTTTTGTACAACTTCATATAAATAGCTGTAACTTTTGATAGAAGACTCGGATACACATGTTTATGGCTTTATCTTATAGAACTCAAGGTCTCCGTGCTGGGAAAACAGGTTTTGCAGCTGTTTGAGCTAAGATTTCCAAGTTATTCACATAATGAAAACCTATACTTTGTTTCGGTCGAGTTCCCCATTCAAATGCATGTAACAGTGAGAAACGCACTGTCTTGGCGAAAGAAAGCGTTTTTGTACAACTTCATATAAATAGCTGTAACTTTTGATAGAAGACTCAGACAAACATGTTTATGGCTTTATCTTATAGAACTCAAGGTCTCCGTGCTGGGCAAACAGGTTTTGCAGCTGTTTGAGCTAAGATTTCCAAGTTATTCACATAATGAAAACCTATACTTTGTTTCGGTGGAGTTCCCCATTCAAATGCATGTAACAGTGAGAAACGCACTGTCTTGGCGAAAGAAAGCGTTTTTGTACAACTTCATATAAATAGCTGTAACTTTTGATAGAAGACTCGGATACACATGTTTATGGCCTTATCTTATAGAACTCAAGGTCTCCGTGCTGGGAAAACAGGTTTTGCAGCTGTTTGAGCTAAGATTTCCAAGTTATTCACATAATGAAAACCTATACTTTGTTTCGGTGGAGTTCCCCATTCAAATGCATGTAACAGTGAGAAACGCACTGTCTTGGCGAAAGAAAGCGTTTTTGTACAACTTCATATAAATAGCTGTAACTTTTGATAGAAGACTCGGATACACATGTTTATGGCTTTATCTTATAGAACTCAAGGTCTCCGTGCTGGGAAAACAGGTTTTGCAGCTGTTTGAGCTAAGATTTCCAAGTTATTCACATAATGAAAACCTATACTTTGTTTCGGTCGAGTTCCCCATTCAAATGCATGTAACAGTGAGAAACGCACTGTCTTGGCGAAAGAAAGCGTTTTTGTACAACTTCATATAAATAGCTGTAACTTTTGATAGAAGACTCAGACAAACATGTTTATGGCTTTATCTTATAGAACTCAAGGTCTCCGTGCTGGGAAAACAGGTTTTGCAGCTGTTTGAGCTAAGATTTCCAAGTTATTCACATAATGAAAACCTATACTTTGTTTCGGTCGAGTTCCCCATTCAAATGCATGTAACAGTGAGAAACGCACTGTCTTGGCGAAAGAAAGCTATTTTGTACAACTTCATATAAATAGCTGTAACTTTTGATAGAAGACTCGAATACACATGTTTATGGCTTTATCTTATAGAACTCAAGGTCTCCGTGCTGGGCAAACAGGTTTTGCAGCTGTTTGAGCTAAGATTTCCAAGTTATTCACATAATGAAAATCTATACTTTGTTTCGGTCGAGTTCCCCATTCAAAATGCATGTAACAGTGAGAAACGCACTGTCTTGGCGAAAGAAAACGTTTTTGTACAACTTCATAGAAATAGCTGTAACTTTTGATAGAAGACTCAGACAAACATGTTTATGGCTTTATCTTATAGAACTCAAGGTCTCCGTGCTGGGCAAACAGGTTTTGCAGCTGTTTGAGCTAAGATTTCCAAGTTATTCACATAATGAAAACCTATACTTTGTTTCGGTCGAGTTCCCCATTCAAATGCATGTAACAGTGAGAAACGCACTGTCTTGGCGAAAGAAAGCGTTTTTGTACAACTTCATATAAATAGCTGTAACTTTTGATAGAAGACTCGGATACACATGTTTATGGCTTTATCTTATAGAACTCAAGGTCTCCGTGCTGGGAAAACAGGTTTTGCAGCTGTTTGAGCTAAGATTTCCAAGTTATTCACATAATGAAAACCTATACTTTGTTTCGGTCGAGTTCCCCATTCAAATGCATGTAACAGTGAGAAACGCACTGTCTTGGCGAAAGAAAGCGTTTTTGTACAACTTCATATAAATAGCTGTAACTTTTGATAGAAGACTCAGACAAACATGTTTATGGCTTTATCTTATAGAACTCAAGGTCTCCGTGCTGGGCAAACAGGTTTTGCAGCTGTTTGAGCTAAGATTTCCAAGTTATTCACATAATGAAAACCTATACTTTGTTTCGGTCGAGTTCCCCATTCAAATGCATGTAACAGTGAGAAACGCACTGTCTTGGCGAAAGAAAGCGTTTTTGTACAACTTCATATAAATAGCTGTAACTTTTGATAGAAGACTCGGATACACATGTTTATGGCCTTATCTTATAGAACTCAAGGTCTCCGTGCTGGGAAAACAGGTTTTGCAGCTGTTTGAGCTAAGATTTCCAAGTTATTCACATAATGAAAACCTATACTTTGTTTCGGTGGAGTTCCCCATTCAAATGCATGTAACAGTGAGAAACGCACTGTCTTGGCGAAAGAAAGCGTTTTTGTACAACTTCATATAAATAGCTGTAACTTTTGATAGAAGACTCAGACAAACATGTTTATGGCTTTATATTATAGAACTCAAGGTCTCCGTGCTGGGAAAACAGGTTTTGCAGCTGTTTGAGCTAAGATTTCCAAGTTATTCACATAATGAAAACCTATACTTTGTTTCGGTCGAGTTCCCCATTCAAATGCATGTAACAGTGAGAAACGCACTGTCTTGGCGAAAGAAAGCGTTTTTGTACAACTTCATATAAATAGCTGTAACTTTTGATAGAAGACTCAGACAAACATGTTTATGGCTTTATCTTATAGAACTCAAGGTCTCCGTGCTGGGCAAACAGGTTTTGCAGCTGTTTGAGCTAAGATTTCCAAGTTATTCACATAATGAAAACCTATACTTTGTTTCGGTCGAGTTCCCCATTCAAATGCATGTAACAGTGAGAAACGCACTGTCTTGGCGAAAGAAAGCGTTTTTGTACAACTTCATATAAATAGCTGTAACTTTTGATAGAAGACTCGGATACACATGTTTATGGCTTTATCTTATAGAACTCAAGGTCTCCGTGCTGGGAAAACAGGTTTTGCAGCTGTTTGAGCTAAGATTTCCAAGTTATTCACATAATGAAAACCTATACTTTGTTTCGGTCGAGTTCCCCATTCAAAATGCATGTAACAGTGAGAAACGCACTGTCTTGGCGAAAGAAAACGTTTTTGTACAACTTCATAGAAATAGCTGTAACTTTTGATAGAAGACTCAGACAAACATGTTTATGGCCTTATATTATAGAACTCAAGGTCTCCGTGCTGGGAAAACAGGTTTTGCAGCTGTTTGAGCTAAGATTTCCAAGTTATTCACATAATGAAAACTTATACTTTGTTTCGGTCGAGTTCCCCATTCAAATGCATGTAACAGTGAGAAACGCACTGTCTTGGCGAAAGAAAGCGTTTTTGTACAACTTCATATAAATAGCTGTAACTTTTGATAGAAGACTCGGATACACATGTTTATGGCTTTATCTTATAGAACTCAAGGTCTCCGTGCTGGGCAAACAGGTTTTGCAGCTGTTTGAGCTAAGATTTCCAAGTTATTCACATAATGAAAACCTATACTTTGTTTCGGTGGAGTTCCCCATTCAAATGCATGTAACAGTGAGAAACGCACTGTCTTGGCGAAAGAAAGCGTTTTTGTACAACTTCATATAAATAGCTGTAACTTTTGATAGAAGACTCAGACAAACATGTTTATGGCTTTATCTTATAGAACTCAAGGTTCCCGTGCTGGGAAAACAGGTTTTGCAGCTGTTTGAGCTAAGATTTCCAAGTTATTCACATAATGAAAACTTATACTTTGTTTCGGTCGAGTTCCCCATTCAAATGCATGTAACAGTGAGAAACGCACTGTCTTGGAGAAAGAAAATGTTTTTGTACAACTTCATATAAATAGCTGTAACTTTTGATAGAAGACTCGGATACACATGTTTATGGCTTTATCTTATAGAACTCAAGGTCTCCGTGCTGGGCAAACAGGTTTTGCAGCTGTTTGAGCTAAGATTTCCAAGTTATTCACATAATGAAAACCTATACTTTGTTTCGGTGGAGTTCCCCATTCAAATGCATGTAACAGTAAGAAACGCACTGTCTTGGCGAAAGAAAGCTATTTTGTACAACTTCATATAAATAGCTGTAACTTTTGATAGAAGACTCGGATACACATGTTTATGGCTTTATCTTATAGAACTCAAGGTCTCCGTGCTGGGAAAACAGGTTTTGCAGCTGTTTGAGCTAAGATTTCCAAGTTATTCACATAATGAAAACCTATACTTTGTTTCGGTCGAGTTCCCCATTCAAAGTGCATGTAACAGTGAGAAACGTACTGTCTTGGCGAAAGAAAGCGTTTTTGTACAACTTCATATAAATAGCTGTAACTTTTGATAGAAGACTCGGATACACATGTTTATGGCTTTATCTTATAGAACTCAAGGTCTCCGTGCTGGGCAAACAGGTTTTGCAGCTGTTTGAGCTAAGATTTCCAAGTTATTCACATAATGAAAACCTATACTTTGTTTCGGTCGAGTTCCCCATTCAAATGCATGTAACAGTGAGAAACGCACTGTCTTGGCGAAAGAAAGCTATTTTGTACAACTTCATATAAATAGCTGTAACTTTTGATAGAAGACTCGGATACACATGTTTATGGCTTTATCTTATAGAACTCAAGGTCTCTGTGCTGGGAAAACAGGTTTTGCAGCTGTTTGAGCTAAGATTTCCAAGTTATTCACATAATGAAAACCTATACTTTGTTTCGGTCGAGTTCCCCATTCAAAATGCATGTAACAGTGAGAAACGCACTGTCTTGGCGAAAGAAAACGTTTTTGTACAACTTCATAGAAATAGCTGTAACTTTTGATAGAAGACTCAGACAAACATGTTTATGGCCTTATATTATAGAACTTAAGGTCTCCGTGCTGGGAAAACAGGTTTTGCAGCTGTTTGAGCTAAGATTTCCAAGTTATTCACATAATGAAAACTTATACTTTGTTTCGGTCGAGTTCCCCATTTAAATGCATGTAACAGTGAGAAACGCACTGTCTTGGCGAAAGAAAGCGTTTTTGTACAACTTCATATAAATAGCTGTAACTTTTGATAGAAGACTCGGATACACATGTTTATGGCTTTATCTTATAGAACTCAAGGTCTCCGTGCTGGGCAAACAGGTTTTGCAGCTGTTTGAGCTAAGATTTCCAAGTTATTCACATAATGAAAACCTATACTTTGTTTCGGTCGAGTTCCCCATTCAAAATGCATGTAACAGTGAGAAACGCACTGTCTTGGCGAAAGAAAACGTTTTTGTACAACTTCATAGAAATAGCTGTAACTTTTGATAGAAGACTCAGACAAACATGTTTATGGCCTTATATTATAGAACTCAAGGTCTCCGTGCTGGGAAAACAGGTTTTGCAGCTGTTTGAGCTAAGATTTCCAAGTTATTCACATAATGAAAACTTATACTTTGTTTCGGTCGAGTTCCCCATTCAAATGCATGTAACAGTGAGAAACGCACTGTCTTGGCGAAAGAAAGCGTTTTTGTACAACTTCATATAAATAGCTGTAACTTTTGATAGAAGACTCGGATACACATGTTTATGGCTTTATCTTATAGAACTCAAGGTCTCCGTGCTGGGCAAACAGGTTTTGCAGCTGTTTGAGCTAAGATTTCCAAGTTATTCACATAATGAAAACCTATACTTTGTTTCGGTGGAGTTCCCCATTCAAATGCATGTAACAGTGAGAAACGCACTGTCTTGGCGAAAGAAAGCGTTTTTGTACAACTTCATATAAATAGCTGTAACTTTTGATAGAAGACTCAGACAAACATGTTTATGGCTTTATCTTATAGAACTCAAGGTTCCTGTGCTGGGAAAACAGGTTTTGCAGCTGTTCGAGCTAAGATTTCTAAGTTATTCACATAATGAAAACTTATACTTTGTTTCGGTCGAGTTCCCCATTCAAATGCATGTAACAGTGAGAAACGCACTGTCTTGGAGAAAGAAAATGTTTTTGTACAACTTCATATAAATAGCTGTAACTTTTGATAGAAGACTCGGATACACATGTTTATGGCTTTATCTTATAGAACTCAAGGTCTCCGTGCTGGGCAAACAGGTTTTGCAGCTGTTTGAGCTAAGATTTCCAAGTTATTCACATAATGAAAACCTATACTTTGTTTCGGTGGAGTTCCCCATTCAAATGCATGTAACAGTAAGAAACGCACTGTCTTGGCGAAAGAAAGCTATTTTGTACAACTTCATATAAATAGCTGTAACTTTTGATAGAAGACTCGGATACACATGTTTATGGCTTTATCTTATAGAACTCAAGGTCTCCGTGCTGGGAAAACAGGTTTTGCAGCTGTTTGAGCTAAGATTTCCAAGTTATTCACATAATGAAAACCTATACTTTGTTTCGGTCGAGTTCCCCATTCAAAGTGCATGTAACAGTGAGAAACGTACTGTCTTGGCGAAAGAAAGCGTTTTTGTACAACTTCATATAAATAGCTGTAACTTTTGATAGAAGACTCGGATACACATGTTTATGGCTTTATCTTATAGAACTCAAGGTCTCCGTGCTGGGCAAACAGGTTTTGCAGCTGTTTGAGCTAAGATTTCCAAGTTATTCACATAATGAAAACCTATACTTTGTTTCGGTGGAGTTCCCCATTCAAATGCATGTAACAGTGAGAAACGCACTGTCTTGGCGAAAGAAAGCGTTTTTGTACAACTTCATATAAATAGCTGTAACTTTTGATAGAAGACTCGGATACACATGTTTATGGCTTTATCTTATAGAACTCAAGGTCTCCGTGCTGGGAAAACAGGTTTTGCAGCTGTTTGAGCTAAGATTTCCAAGTTATTCACATAATGAAAACCTATACTTTGTTTCGGTGGAGTTCCCCATTCAAATGCATGTAACAGTGAGAAACGCACTGTCTTGGCGAAAGAAAGCGTTTTTGTACAACTTCATATAAATAGCTGTAACTTTTGATAGAAGACTCGGATACACATGTTTATGGCTTTATCTTATAGAACTCAAGGTCTCCGTGCTGGGAAAACAGGTTTTGCAGCTGTTTGAGCTAAGATTTCCAAGTTATTCACATAATGAAAACCTATACTTTGTTTCGGTCGAGTTCCCCATTCAAAATGCATGTAACAGTGAGAAACGCACTGTCTTGGCGAAAGAAAACGTTTTTGTACAACTTCATAGAAATAGCTGTAACTTTTGATAGAAGACTCAGACAAACATGTTTATGGCCTTATATTATAGAACTCAAGGTCTCCGTGCTGGGAAAACAGGTTTTGCAGCTGTTTGAGCTAAGATTTCCAAGTTATTCACATAATGAAAACTTATACTTTGTTTCGGTCGAGTTCCCCATTCAAATGCATGTAACAGTGAGAAACGCACTGTCTTGGCGAAAGAAAGCGTTTTTGTACAACTTCATATAAATAGCTGTAACTTTTGATAGAAGACTCGGATACACATGTTTATGGCTTTATCTTATAGAACTCAAGGTCTCCGTGCTGGGAAAACAGGTTTTGCAGCTGTTTGAGCTAAGATTTCCAAGTTATTCACATAATGAAAACCTATACTTTGTTTCGGTCGAGTTCCCCATTCAAAATGCATGTAACAGTGAGAAACGCACTGTCTTGGCGAAAGAAAACGTTTTTGTACAACTTCATAGAAATAGCTGTAACTTTTGATAGAAGACTCAGACAAACATGTTTATGGCTTTATCTTATAGAACTCAAGGTCTCCGTGCTGGGAAAACAGGTTTTGCAGCTGTTTGAGCTAAGATTTCCAAGTTATTCACATAATGAAAACCTATACTTTGTTTCGGTCGAGTTCCCCATTCAAATGCATGTAACAGTGAGAAACGCACTGTCTTGGCGAAAGAAAGCTATTTTGTACAACTTCATATAAATAGCTGTAACTTTTGATAGAAGACTCGAATACACATGTTTATGGCTTTATCTTATAGAACTCAAGGTCTCCGTGCTGGGCAAACAGGTTTTGCAGCTGTTTGAGCTAAGATTTCCAAGTTATTCACATAATGAAAATCTATACTTTGTTTCGGTCGAGTTCCCCATTCAAAATGCATGTAACAGTGAGAAACGCACTGTCTTGGCGAAAGAAAACGTTTTTGTACAACTTCATAGAAATAGCTGTAACTTTTGATAGAAGACTCAGACAAACATGTTTATGGCCTTATATTATAGAACTCAAGGTCTCCGTGCTGGGAAAACAGGTTTTGCAGCTGTTTGAGCTAAGATTTCCAAGTTATTCACATAATGAAAACCTATACTTTGTTTCGGTGGAGTTCCCCATTCAAATGCATGTAACAGTGAGAAACGCACTGTCTTGGCGAAAGAAAGCGTTTTTGTACAACTTCATATAAATAGCTGTAAATTTTGATAGAAGACTCGGATACACATGTTTATGGCTTTATCTTATAGAACTCAAGGTCTCCGTGCTGGGAAAACAGGTTTTGCAGCTGTTTGAGCTAAGATTTCCAAGTTATTCACATAATGAAAACCTATACTTTGTTTCGGTCGAGTTCCCCATTCAAAATGCATGTAACAGTGAGAAACGCACTGTCTTGGCGAAAGAAAACGTTTTTGTACAACTTCATATAAATAGCTGTAACTTTTGATAGAAGACTCGGATACACATGTTTATGGCTTTATCTTATAGAACTCAAGGTCTCCGTGCTGGGCAAACAGGTTTTGCAGCTGTTTGAGCTAAGATTTCCAAGTTATTCACATAATGAAAACCTATACTTTGTTTCGGTGGAGTTCCCCATTCAAATGCATGTAACAGTGAGAAACGCACTGTCTTGGCGAAAGAAAGCGTTTTTGTACAACTTCATATAAATAGCTGTAACTTTTGATAGAAGACTCAGACAAACATGTTTATGGCTTTATCTTATAGAACTCAAGGTTCCCGTGCTGGGAAAACAGGTTTTGCAACTGTTTGAGCTAAGATTTCCAAGTTATTCACATAATGAAAACTTATACTTTGTTTCCGTCGAGTTCCCCATTCAAATGCATGTAACAGTGAGAAACGCACTGTCTTGGAGAAAGAAAATGTTTTTGTACAACTTCATATAAATAGCTGTAACTTTTGATAGAAGACTCGGACAAACATGTTTATGGCCTTATATTATAGAACTTAAGGTCTCCGTGCTGGGAAAACAGGTTTTGCAGCTGTTTGAGCTAAGATTTCCAAGTTATTCACATAATGAAAACTTATACTTTGTTTCGGTCGAGTTCCCCATTCAAATGCATGTAACAGTGAGAAACGCACTGTCTTGGCGAAAGAAAGCGTTTTTGTACAACTTCATATAAATAGCTGTAACTTTTGATAGAAGACTCGGATACACATGTTTATGGCTTTATCTTATAGAACTCAAGGTCTCCGTGCTGGGCAAACAGGTTTTGCAGCTGTTTGAGCTAAGATTTCCAAGTTATTCACATAATGAAAACCTATACTTTGTTTCGGTGGAGTTCCCCATTCAAATGCATGTAACAGTGAGAAACGCACTGTCTTGGCGAAAGAAAGCGTTTTTGTACAACTTCATATAAATAGCTGTAACTTTTGATAGAAGACTCAGACAAACATGTTTATGGCTTTATCTTATAGAACTCAAGGTTCCCGTGCTGGGAAAACAGGTTTTGCAGCTGTTTGAGCTAAGATTTCCAAGTTATTCACATAATGAAAACTTATACTTTGTTTCGGTCGAGTTCCCCATTCAAATGCATGTAACAGTGAGAAACGCACTGTCTTGGAGAAAGAAAATGTTTTTGTACAACGTCATATAAATAGCTGTAACTTTTGATAGAAGACTCGGATACACATGTTTATGGCTTTATCTTATAGAACTCAAGGTCTCCGTGCTGGGCAAACAGGTTTTGCAGCTGTTTGAGCTAAGATTTCCAAGTTATTCACATAATGAAAACCTATACTTTGTTTCGGTGGAGTTCCCCATTCAAATGCATGTAACAGTAAGAAACGCACTGTCTTGGCGAAAGAAAGCTATTTTGTACAACTTCATATAAATAGCTGTAACTTTTGATAGAAGACTCGGATACACATGTTTATGGCTTTATCTTATAGAACTCAAGGTCTCCGTGCTGGGAAAACAGGTTTTGCAGCTGTTTGAGCTAAGATTTCCAAGTTATTCACATAATGAAAACCTATACTTTGTTTCGGTCGAGTTCCCCATTCAAAGTGCATGTAACAGTGAGAAACGTACTGTCTTGGCGAAAGAAAGCGTTTTTGTACAACTTCATATAAATAGCTGTAACTTTTGATAGAAGACTCGGATACACATGTTTATGGCTTTATCTTATAGAACTCAAGGTTCCCGTGCTGGGAAAACAGGTTTTGCAGCTGTTTGAGCTAAGATTTCCAAGTTATTCACATAATGAAAACTTATACTTTGTTTCGGTCGAGTTCCCCATTCAAATGCATGTAACAGTGAGAAACGCACTGTCTTGGAGAAAGAAAATGTTTTTGTACAACTTCATATAAATAGCTGTAACTTTTGATAGAAGACTCGGATACACATGTTTATGGCTTTATCTTATAGAACTCAAGGTCTCCGTGCTGGGCAAACAGGTTTTGCAGCTGTTTGAGCTAAGATTTCCAAGTTATTCACATAATGAAAACCTATACTTTGTTTCGGTCGAGTTCCCCATTCAAATGCATGTAACAGTAAGAAACGCACTGTCTTGGCGAAAGAAAGCTATTTTGTACAACTTCATATAAATAGCTGTAACTTTTGATAGAAGACTCGGATACACATGTTTATGGCTTTATCTTATAGAACTCAAGGTCTCCGTGCTGGGAAAACAGGTTTTGCAGCTGTTTGAGCTAAGATTTCCAAGTTATTCACATAATGAAAACCTATACTTTGTTTCGGTCGAGTTCCCCATTCAAATGCATGTAACAGTAAGAAACGCACTGTCTTGGCGAAAGAAAGCTATTTTGTACAACTTCATATAAATAGCTGTAACTTTTGATAGAAGACTCGGATACACATGTTTATGGCTTTATCTTATAGAACTCAAGGTCTCCGTGCTGGGAAAACAGGTTTTGCAGCTGTTTGAGCTAAGATTTCCAAGTTATTCACATAATGAAAACCTATACTTTGTTTCGGTCGAGTTCCCCATTCAAAATGCATGTAACAGTGAGAAACGCACTGTCTTGGCGAAAGAAAGCGTTTTTGTACAACTTCATAGAAATAGCTGTAACTTTTGATAGAAGACTCAGACAAACATGTTTATGGCCTTATATTATAGAACTCAAGGTCTCCGTGCTGGGAAAACAGGTTTTGCAGCTGTTTGAGCTAAGATTTCCAAGTTATTCACATAATGAAAACTTATACTTTGTTTCGGTCGAGTTCCCCATTCAAATGCATGTAACAGTGAGAAACGCACTGTCTTGGCGAAAGAAAGCGTTTTTGTACAACTTCATAGAAATAGCTGTAACTTTTGATAGAAGACTCGGATACACATGTTTATGGCTTTATCTTATAGAACTCAAGGTCTCCGTGCTGGGAAAACAGGTTTTGCAGCTGTTTGAGCTAAGATTTCCAAGTTATTCACATAATGAAAACTTATACTTTGTTTCGGTCGAGTTCCCCATTCAAATGCATGTAACAGTGAGAAACGCACTGTCTTGGCGAAAGAAAGCGTTTTTGTACAACTTCATATAAATAGCTGTAACTTTTGATAGAAGACTCAGACAAACATGTTTATGGCTTTATCTTATAGAACTCAAGGTTCCCGTGCTGGGAAAACAGGTTTTGCAGCTGTTTGAGCTAAGATTTCCAAGTTATTCACATAATGAAAACTTATACTTTGTTTCCGTCGAGTTCCCCATTCAAATGCATGTAACAGTGAGAAACGCACTGTCTTGGAGAAAGAAAATGTTTTTGTACAACTTCATATAAATAGCTGTAACTTTTGATAGAAGACTCGGACAAACATGTTTATGGCCTTATATTATAGAACTTAAGGTCTCCGTGCTGGGAAAACAGGTTTTGCAGCTGTTTGAGCTAAGATTTCCAAGTTATTCACATAATGAAAACTTATACTTTGTTTCGGTCGAGTTCCCCATTCAAATGCATGTAACAGTGAGAAACGCACTGTCTTGGCGAAAGAAAGCGTTTTTGTACAACTTCATATAAATAGCTGTAACTTTTGATAGAAGACTCGGATACACATGTTTATGGCTTTATCTTATAGAACTCAAGGTCTCCGTGCTGGGCAAACAGGTTTTGCAGCTGTTTGAGCTAAGATTTCCAAGTTATTCACATAATGAAAACCTATACTTTGTTTCGGTCGAGTTCCCCATTCAAAATGCATGTAACAGTGAGAAACGCACTGTCTTGGCGAAAGAAAACGTTTTTGTACAACTTCATAGAAATAGCTGTAACTTTTGATAGAAGACTCAGACAAACATGTTTATGGCCTTATATTATAGAACTCAAGGTCTCCGTGCTGGGAAAACAGGTTTTGCATCTGTTTGAGCTAAGATTTCCAAGTTATTCACATAATGAAAACTTATACTTTGTTTCGGTCGAGTTCCCCATTCAAATGCATGTAACAGTGAGAAACGCACTGTCTTGGCGAAAGAAAGCGTTTTTGTACAACTTCATATAAATAGCTGTAACTTTTGATAGAAGACTCGGATACACATGTTTATGGCTTTATCTTATAGAACTCAAGGTCTCCGTGCTGGGCAAACAGGTTTTGCAGCTGTTTGAGCTAAGATTTCCAAGTTATTCACATAATGAAAACCTATACTTTGTTTCGGTGGAGTTCCCCATTCAAATGCATGTAACAGTGAGAAACGCACTGTCTTGGCGAAAGAAAGCGTTTTTGTACAACTTCATATAAATAGCTGTAACTTTTGATAGAAGACTCAGACAAACATGTTTATGGCTTTATCTTATAGAACTCAAGGTTCCCGTGCTGGGAAAACAGGTTTTGCAGCTGTTTGAGCTAAGATTTCCAAGTTATTCACATAATGAAAACTTATACTTTGTTTCGGTCGAGTTCCCCATTCAAATGCATGTAACAGTGAGAAACGCACTGTCTTGGAGAAAGAAAACGTTTTTGTACAACTTCATATAAATAGCTGTAACTTTTGATAGAAGACTCGGATACACATGTTTATGGCTTTATCTTATAGAACTCAAGGTCTCCGTGCTGGGCAAACAGGTTTTGCAGCTGTTTGAGCTAAGATTTCCAAGTTATTCACATAATGAAAACCTATACTTTGTTTCGGTGGAGTTCCCCATTCAAATGCATGTAACAGTGAGAAACGCACTGTCTTGGCGAAAGAAAGCGTTTTTGTACAACTTCATATAAATAGCTGTAACTTTTGATAGAAGACTCAGACAAACATGTTTATGGCTTTATCTTATAGAACTCAAGGTTCCCGTGCTGGGAAAACAGGTTTTGCAGCTGTTTGAGCTAAGATTTCCAAGTTATTCACATAATGAAAACTTATACTTTGTTTCCGTCGAGTTCCCCATTCAAATGCATGTAACAGTGAGAAACGCACTGTCTTGGAGAAAGAAAATGTTTTTGTACAACTTCATATAAATAGCTGTAACTTTTGATAGAAGACTCGGACAAACATGTTTATGGCCTTATATTATAGAACTTAAGGTCTCCGTGCTGGGAAAACAGGTTTTGCAGCTGTTTGAGCTAAGATTTCCAAGTTATTCACATAATGAAAACTTATACTTTGTTTCGGTCGAGTTCCCCATTCAAATGCATGTAACAGTGAGAAACGCACTGTCTTGGCGAAAGAAAGCGTTTTTGTACAACTTCATATAAATAGCTGTAACTTTTGATAGAAGACTCGGATACACATGTTTATGGCTTTATCTTATAGAACTCAAGGTCTCCGTGCTGGGCAAACAGGTTTTGCAGCTGTTTGAGCTAAGATTTCCAAGTTATTCACATAATGAAAACCTATACTTTGTTTCGGTCGAGTTCCCCATTCAAAATGCATGTAACAGTGAGAAACGCACTGTCTTGGCGAAAGAAAACGTTTTTGTACAACTTCATAGAAATAGCTGTAACTTTTGATAGAAGACTCAGACAAACATGTTTATGGCCTTATATTATAGAACTCAAGGTCTCCGTGCTGGGAAAACAGGTTTTGCATCTGTTTGAGCTAAGATTTCCAAGTTATTCACATAATGAAAACTTATACTTTGTTTCGGTGGAGTTCCCCATTCAAATGCATGTAACAGTGAGAAACGCACTGTCTTGGCGAAAGAAAGCGTTTTTGTACAACTTCATATAAATAGCTGTAACTTTTGATAGAAGACTCGGATACACATGTTTATGGCTTTATCTTATAGAACTCAAGGTCTCCGTGCTGGGCAAACAGGTTTTGCAGCTGTTTGAGCTAAGATTTCCAAGTTATTCACATAATGAAAACCTATACTTTGTTTCGGTGGAGTTCCCCATTCAAATGCATGTAACAGTGAGAAACGCACTGTCTTGGCGAAAGAAAGCGTTTTTGTACAACTTCATATAAATAGCTGTAACTTTTGATAGAAGACTCAGACAAACATGTTTATGGCTTTATCTTATAGAACTCAAGGTTCCCGTGCTGGGAAAACAGGTTTTGCAGCTGTTTGAGCTAAGATTTCCAAGTTATTCACATAATGAAAACTTATACTTTGTTTCGGTCGAGTTCCCCATTCAAATGCATGTAACAGTGAGAAACGCACTGTCTTGGAGAAAGAAAATGTTTTTGTACAACTTCATATAAATAGCTGTAACTTTTGATAGAAGACTCGGATACACATGTTTATGGCTTTATCTTATAGAACTCAAGGTCTCCGTGCTGGGAAAACAGGTTTTGCAGCTGTTTGAGCTAAGATTTCCAAGTTATTCACATAATGAAAACTTATACTTTGTTTCGGTCGAGTTCCCCATTCAAATGCATGTAACAGTGAGAAACGCACTGTCTTGGAGAAAGAAAATGTTTTTGTACAACTTCATATAAATAGCTGTAACTTTTGATAGAAGACTCGGATACACATGTTTATGGCTTTATCTTATAGAACTCAAGGTCTCCGTGCTGGGCAAACAGGTTTTGCAGCTGTTTGAGCTAAGATTTCCAAGTTATTCACATAATGAAAACCTATACTTTGTTTCGGTCGAGTTCCCCATTCAAATGCATGTAACAGTAAGAAACGCACTGTCTTGGCGAAAGAAAGCTATTTTGTACAACTTCATATAAATAGCTGTAACTTTTGATAGAAGACTCGGATACACATGTTTATGGCTTTATCTTATAGAACTCAAGGTCTCCGTGCTGGGAAAACAGGTTTTGCAGCTGTTTGAGCTAAGATTTCCAAGTTATTCACATAATGAAAACCTATACTTTGTTTCGGTGGAGTTCCCCATTCAAATGCATGTAACAGTGAGAAACGCACTGTCTTGGCGAAAGAAAACGTTTTTGTACAACTTCATAGAAATAGCTGTAACTTTTGATAGAAGACTCAGACAAACATGTTTATGGCCTTATATTATAGAACTCAAGGTCTCCGTGCTGGGCAAACAGGTTTTGCAGCTGTTTGAGCTAAGATTTCCAAGTTATTCACATAATGAAAACCTATACTTTGTTTCGGTGGAGTTCCCCATTCAAATGCATGTAACAGTGAGAAACGCACTGTCTTGGCGAAAGAAAGCGTTTTTGTACAACTTCATATAAATAGCTGTAACTTTTGATAGAAGACTCAGACAAACATGTTTATGGCTTTATCTTATAGAACTCAAGGTCTCCGTGCTGGGAAAACAGGTTTTGCAGCTGTTTGAGCTAAGATTTCCAAGTTATTCACATAATGAAAACCTATACTTTGTTTCGGTCGAGTTCCCCATTCAAATGCATGTAACAGTGAGAAACGCACTGTCTTGGCGAAAGAAAGCGTTTTTGTACAACTTCATATAAATAGCTGTAACTTTTGATAGAAGACTCAGACAAACATGTTTATGGCTTTATCTTATAGAACTCAAGGTCTCCGTGCTGGGCAAACAGGTTTTGCAGCTGTTTGAGCTAAGATTTCCAAGTTATTCACATAATGAAAACCTATACTTTGTTTCGGTGGAGTTCCCCATTCAAATGCATGTAACAGTGAGAAACGCACTGTCTTGGCGAAAGAAAACGTTTTTGTACAACTTCATAGAAATAGCTGTAACTTTTGATAGAAGACTCAGACAAACATGTTTATGGCCTTATATTATAGAACTCAAGGTCTCCGTGCTGGGCAAACAGGTTTTGCAGCTGTTTGAGCTAAGATTTCCAAGTTATTCACATAATGAAAACCTATACTTTGTTTCGGTCGAGTTCCCCATTCAAATGCATGTAACAGTGAGAAACGCACTGTCTTGGCGAAAGAAAGCGTTTTTGTACAACTTCATATAAATAGCTGTAACTTTTGATAGAAGACTCAGACAAACATGTTTATGGCTTTATCTTATAGAACTCAAGGTCTCCGTGCTGGGAAAACAGGTTTTGCAGCTGTTTGAGCTAAGATTTCCAAGTTATTCACATAATGAAAACCTATACTTTGTTTCGGTCGAGTTCCCCATTCAAATGCATGTAACAGTGAGAAACGCACTGTCTTGGCGAAAGAAAGCGTTTTTGTACAACTTCATATAAATAGCTGTAACTTTTGATAGAAGACTCAGACAAACATGTTTATGGCTTTATCTTATAGAACTCAAGGTCTCCGTGCTGGGAAAACAGGTTTTGCAGCTGTTTGAGCTAAGATTTCCAAGTTATTCACATAATGAAAACCTATACTTTGTTTCGGTCGAGTTCCCCATTCAAATGCATGTAACAGTGAGAAACGCACTGTCTTGGCGAAAGAAAGCGTTTTTGTACAACTTCATATAAATAGCTGTAACTTTTGATAGAAGACTCGGATACACATGTTTATGGCTTTATCTTATAGAACTCAAGGTCTCCGTGCTGGGCAAACAGGTTTTGCAGCTGTTTGAGCTAAGATTTCCAAGTTATTCACATAATGAAAACCTATACTTTGTTTCGGTCGAGTTCCCCATTCAAATGCATGTAACAGTAAGAAACGCACTGTCTTGGCGAAAGAAAGCTATTTTGTACAACTTCATATAAATAGCTGTAACTTTTGATAGAAGACTCGGATACACATGTTTATGGCTTTATCTTATAGAACTCAAGGTCTCCGTGCTGGGAAAACAGGTTTTGCAGCTGTTTGAGCTAAGATTTCCAAGTTATTCACATAATGAAAACCTATACTTTGTTTCGGTCGAGTTCCCCATTCAAATGCATGTAACAGTAAGAAACGCACTGTCTTGGCGAAAGAAAGCTATTTTGTACAACTTCATATAAATAGCTGTAACTTTTGATAGAAGACTCGGATACACATGTTTATGGCTTTATCTTATAGAACTCAAGGTCTCCGTGCTGGGAAAACAGGTTTTGCAGCTGTTTGAGCTAAGATTTCCAAGTTATTCACATAATGAAAACCTATACTTTGTTTCGGTCGAGTTCCCCATTCAAAATGCATGTAACAGTGAGAAACGCACTGTCTTGGCGAAAGAAAGCGTTTTTGTACAACTTCATAGAAATAGCTGTAACTTTTGATAGAAGACTCAGACAAACATGTTTATGGCCTTATATTATAGAACTCAAGGTCTCCGTGCTGGGAAAACAGGTTTTGCAGCTGTTTGAGCTAAGATTTCCAAGTTATTCACATAATGAAAACTTATACTTTGTTTCGGTCGAGTTCCCCATTCAAATGCATGTAACAGTGAGAAACGCACTGTCTTGGCGAAAGAAAGCGTTTTTGTACAACTTCATATAAATAGCTGTAACTTTTGATAGAAGACTCGGATACACATGTTTATGGCTTTATCTTATAGAACTCAAGGTCTCCGTGCTGGGAAAACAGGTTTTGCAGCTGTTTGAGCTAAGATTTCCAAGTTATTCACATAATGAAAACTTATACTTTGTTTCGGTCGAGTTCCCCATTCAAATGCATGTAACAGTGAGAAACGCACTGTCTTGGCGAAAGAAAGCGTTTTTGTACAACTTCATATAAATAGCTGTAACTTTTGATAGAAGACTCGGATACACATGTTTATGGCTTTATCTTATAGAACTCAAGGTCTCCGTGCTGGGCAAACAGGTTTTGCAGCTGTTTGAGCTAAGATTTCCAAGTTATTCACATAATGAAAACCTATACTTTGTTTCGGTGGAGTTCCCCATTCAAATGCATGTAACAGTGAGAAACGCACTGTCTTGGCGAAAGAAAGCGTTTTTGTACAACTTCATATAAATAGCTGTAACTTTTGATAGAAGACTCAGACAAACATGTTTATGGCTTTATCTTATAGAACTCAAGGTTCCCGTGCTGGGAAAACAGGTTTTGCAGCTGTTTGAGCTAAGATTTCCAAGTTATTCACATAATGAAAACTTATACTTTGTTTCCGTCGAGTTCCCCATTCAAATGCATGTAACAGTGAGAAACGCACTGTCTTGGAGAAAGAAAATGTTTTTGTACAACTTCATATAAATAGCTGTAACTTTTGATAGAAGACTCGGACAAACATGTTTATGGCCTTATATTATAGAACTTAAGGTCTCCGTGCTGGGAAAACAGGTTTTGCAGCTGTTTGAGCTAAGATTTCCAAGTTATTCACATAATGAAAACTTATACTTTGTTTCGGTCGAGTTCCCCATTCAAATGCATGTAACAGTGAGAAACGCACTGTCTTGGCGAAAGAAAGCGTTTTTGTACAACTTCATATAAATAGCTGTAACTTTTGATAGAAGACTCGGATACACATGTTTATGGCTTTATCTTATAGAACTCAAGGTCTCCGTGCTGGGCAAACAGGTTTTGCAGCTGTTTGAGCTAAGATTTCCAAGTTATTCACATAATGAAAACCTATACTTTGTTTCGGTCGAGTTCCCCATTCAAAATGCATGTAACAGTGAGAAACGCACTGTCTTGGCGAAAGAAAACGTTTTTGTACAACTTCATAGAAATAGCTGTAACTTTTGATAGAAGACTCAGACAAACATGTTTATGGCCTTATATTATAGAACTCAAGGTCTCCGTGCTGGGAAAACAGGTTTTGCATCTGTTTGAGCTAAGATTTCCAAGTTATTCACATAATGAAAACTTATACTTTGTTTCGGTCGAGTTCCCCATTCAAATGCATGTAACAGTGAGAAACGCACTGTCTTGGCGAAAGAAAGCGTTTTTGTACAACTTCATATAAATAGCTGTAACTTTTGATAGAAGACTCGGATACACATGTTTATGGCTTTATCTTATAGAACTCAAGGTCTCCGTGCTGGGCAAACAGGTTTTGCAGCTGTTTGAGCTAAGATTTCCAAGTTATTCACATAATGAAAACCTATACTTTGTTTCGGTCGAGTTCCCCATTCAAATGCATGTAACAGTGAGAAACGCACTGTCTTGGCGAAAGAAAGCGTTTTTGTACAACTTCATATAAATAGCTGTAACTTTTGATAGAAGACTCGGATACACATGTTTATGGCTTTATCTTATAGAACTCAAGGTCTCCGTGCTGGGCAAACAGGTTTTGCAGCTGTTTGAGCTAAGATTTCCAAGTTATTCACATAATGAAAACCTATACTTTGTTTCGGTGGAGTTCCCCATTCAAATGCATGTAACAGTGAGAAACGCACTGTCTTGGCGAAAGAAAGCGTTTTTGTACAACTTCATATAAATAGCTGTAACTTTTGATAGAAGACTCAGACAAACATGTTTATGGCTTTATCTTATAGAACTCAAGGTTCCCGTGCTGGGAAAACAGGTTTTGCAGCTGTTTGAGCTAAGATTTCCAAGTTATTCACATAATGAAAACTTATACTTTGTTTCGGTCGAGTTCCCCATTCAAATGCATGTAACAGTGAGAAACGCACTGTCTTGGAGAAAGAAAATGTTTTTGTACAACTTCATATAAATAGCTGTAACTTTTGATAGAAGACTCGGATACACATGTTTATGGCTTTATCTTATAGAACTCAAGGTCTCCGTGCTGGGAAAACAGGTTTTGCAGCTGTTTGAGCTAAGATTTCCAAGTTATTCACATAATGAAAACTTATACTTTGTTTCGGTCGAGTTCCCCATTCAAATGCATGTAACAGTGAGAAACGCACTGTCTTGGCGAAAGAAAACGTTTTTGTACAACTTCATATAAATAGCTGTAACTTTTGATAGAAGACTCGGATACACATGTTTATGGCTTTATCTTATAGAACTCAAGGTCTCCGTGCTGGGCAAACAGGTTTTGCAGCTGTTTGAGCTAAGATTTCCAAGTTATTCACATAATGAAAACCTATACTTTGTTTCGGTCGAGTTCCCCATTCAAATGCATGTAACAGTAAGAAACGCACTGTCTTGGCGAAAGAAAGCTATTTTGTACAACTTCATATAAATAGCTGTAACTTTTGATAGAAGACTCGGATACACATGTTTATGGCTTTATCTTATAGAACTCAAGGTCTCCGTGCTGGGAAAACAGGTTTTGCAGCTGTTTGAGCTAAGATTTCCAAGTTATTCACATAATGAAAACCTATACTTTGTTTCGGTGGAGTTCCCCATTCAAATGCATGTAACAGTGAGAAACGCACTGTCTTGGCGAAAGAAAGCGTTTTTGTACAACTTCATAGAAATAGCTGTAACTTTTGATAGAAGACTCAGACAAACATGTTTATGGCCTTATATTATAGAACTCAAGGTCTCCGTGCTGGGCAAACAGGTTTTGCAGCTGTTTGAGCTAAGATTTCCAAGTTATTCACATAATGAAAACCTATACTTTGTTTCGGTGGAGTTCCCCATTCAAATGCATGTAACAGTGAGAAACGCACTGTCTTGGCGAAAGAAAGCGTTTTTGTACAACTTCATATAAATAGCTGTAACTTTTGATAGAAGACTCAGACAAACATGTTTATGGCTTTATCTTATAGAACTCAAGGTCTCCGTGCTGGGAAAACAGGTTTTGCAGCTGTTTGAGCTAAGATTTCCAAGTTATTCACATAATGAAAACCTATACTTTGTTTCGGTCGAGTTCCCCATTCAAATGCATGTAACAGTGAGAAACGCACTGTCTTGGCGAAAGAAAGCGTTTTTGTACAACTTCATATAAATAGCTGTAACTTTTGATAGAAGACTCAGACAAACATGTTTATGGCTTTATCTTATAGAACTCAAGGTCTCCGTGCTGGGCAAACAGGTTTTGCAGGTGTTTGAGCTAAGATTTCCAAGTTATTCACATAATGAAAACCTATACTTTGTTTCGGTGGAGTTCCCCATTCAAATGCATGTAACAGTGAGAAACGCACTGTCTTGGCGAAAGAAAACGTTTTTGTACAACTTCATAGAAATAGCTGTAACTTTTGATAGAAGACTCAGACAAACATGTTTATGGCCTTATATTATAGAACTCAAGGTCTCCGTGCTGGGCAAACAGGTTTTGCAGCTGTTTGAGCTAAGATTTCCAAGTTATTCACATAATGAAAACCTATACTTTGTTTCGGTCGAGTTCCCCATTCAAATGCATGTAACAGTGAGAAACGCACTGTCTTGGCGAAAGAAAGCGTTTTTGTACAACTTCATATAAATAGCTGTAACTTTTGATAGAAGACTCAGACAAACATGTTTATGGCTTTATCTTATAGAACTCAAGGTCTCCGTGCTGGGAAAACAGGTTTTGCAGCTGTTTGAGCTAAGATTTCCAAGTTATTCACATAATGAAAACCTATACTTTGTTTCGGTCGAGTTCCCCATTCAAATGCATGTAACAGTGAGAAACGCACTGTCTTGGCGAAAGAAAGCGTTTTTGTACAACTTCATATAAATAGCTGTAACTTTTGATAGAAGACTCAGACAAACATGTTTATGGCTTTATCTTATAGAACTCAAGGTCTCCGTGCTGGGAAAACAGGTTTTGCAGCTGTTTGAGCTAAGATTTCCAAGTTATTCACATAATGAAAACCTATACTTTGTTTCGGTCGAGTTCCCCATTCAAATGCATGTAACAGTGAGAAACGCACTGTCTTGGCGAAAGAAAGCGTTTTTGTACAACTTCATATAAATAGCTGTAACTTTTGATAGAAGACTCGGATACACATGTTTATGGCTTTATCTTATAGAACTCAAGGTCTCCGTGCTGGGCAAACAGGTTTTGCAGCTGTTTGAGCTAAGATTTCCAAGTTATTCACATAATGAAAACCTATACTTTGTTTCGGTCGAGTTCCCCATTCAAATGCATGTAACAGTGAGAAACGCACTGTCTTGGCGAAAGAAAGCGTTTTTGTACAACTTCATATAAATAGCTGTAACTTTTGATAGAAGACTCGGATACACATGTTTATGGCTTTATCTTATAGAACTCAAGGTCTCCGTGCTGGGAAAACAGGTTTTGCAGCTGTTTGAGCTAAGATTTCCAAGTTATTCACATAATGAAAACCTATACTTTGTTTCGGTCGAGTTCCCCATTCAAATGCATGTAACAGTGAGAAACGCACTGTCTTGGCGAAAGAAAGCGTTTTTGTACAACTTCATATAAATAGCTGTAACTTTTGATAGAAGACTCAGACAAACATGTTTATGGCTTTATCTTATAGAACTCAAGGTCTCCGTGCTGGGAAAACAGGTTTTGCAGCTGTTTGAGCTAAGATTTCCAAGTTATTCACATAATGAAAACCTATACTTTGTTTCGGTCGAGTTCCCCATTCAAATGCATGTAACAGTGAGAAACGCACTGTCTTGGCGAAAGAAAGCGTTTTTGTACAACTTCATATAAATAGCTGTAACTTTTGATAGAAGACTCGGATACACATGTTTATGGCTTTATCTTATAGAACTCAAGGTCTCCGTGCTGGGCAAACAGGTTTTGCAGCTGTTTGAGCTAAGATTTCCAAGTTATTCACATAATGAAAACCTATACTTTGTTTCGGTGGAGTTCCCCATTCAAATGCATGTAACAGTGAGAAACGCACTGTCTTGGCGAAAGAAAGCGTTTTTGTACAACTTCATATAAATAGCTGTAACTTTTGATAGAAGACTCAGACAAACATGTTTATGGCTTTATCTTATAGAACTCAAGGTCTCCGTGCTGGGAAAACAGGTTTTGCAGCTGTTTGAGCTAAGATTTCCAAGTTATTCACATAATGAAAACCTATACTTTGTTTCGGTCGAGTTCCCCATTCAAATGCATGTAACAGTGAGAAACGCACTGTCTTGGCGAAAGAAAGCGTTTTTGTACAACTTCATATAAATAGCTGTAACTTTTGATAGAAGACTCAGACAAACATGTTTATGGCTTTATCTTATAGAACTCAAGGTCTCCGTGCTGGGAAAACAGGTTTTGCAGCTGTTTGAGCTAAGATTTCCAAGTTATTCACATAATGAAAACCTATACTTTGTTTCGGTGGAGTTCCCCATTCAAATGCATGTAACAGTGAGAAACGCACTGTCTTGGCGAAAGAAAGCGTTTTTGTACAACTTCATATAAATAGCTGTAACTTTTGATAGAAGACTCAGACAAACATGTTTATGGCTTTATCTTATAGAACTCAAGGTCTCCGTGCTGGGAAAACAGGTTTTGCAGCTGTTTGAGCTAAGATTTCCAAGTTATTCACATAATGAAAACCTATACTTTGTTTCGGTCGAGTTCCCCATTCAAATGCATGTAACAGTGAGAAACGCACTGTCTTGGCGAAAGAAAGCGTTTTTGTACAACTTCATATAAATAGCTGTAACTTTTGATAGAAGACTCAGACAAACATGTTTATGGCTTTATCTTATAGAACTCAAGGTCTCCGTGCTGGGAAAACAGGTTTTGCAGCTGTTTGAGCTAAGATTTCCAAGTTATTCACATAATGAAAACCTATACTTTGTTTCGGTCGAGTTCCCCATTCAAATGCATGTAACAGTGAGAAACGCACTGTCTTGGCGAAAGAAAGCTATTTTGTACAACTTCATATAAATAGCTGTAACTTTTGATAGAAGACTCAGACAAACATGTTTATGGCTTTATCTTATAGAACTCAAGGTCTCCGTGCTGGGAAAACAGGTTTTGCAGCTGTTTGAGCTAAGATTTCCAAGTTATTCACATAATGAAAACCTATACTTTGTTTCGGTCGAGTTCCCCATTCAAATGCATGTAACAGTGAGAAACGCACTGTCTTGGCGAAAGAAAGCGTTTTTGTACAACTTCATATAAATAGCTGTAACTTTTGATAGAAGACTCGGATACACATGTTTATGGCTTTATCTTATAGAACTCAAGGTCTCCGTGCTGGGAAAACAGGTTTTGCAGCTGTTTGAGCTAAGATTTCCAAGTTATTCACATAATGAAAACCTATACTTTGTTTTGGTCGAGTTCCCCATTCAAAATGCATGTAACAGTGAGAAACGCACTGTCTTGGCGAAAGAAAACGTTTTTGTACAACTTCATAGAAATAGCTGTAACTTTTGATAGAAGACTCAGACAAATATGTTTATGGCTTTATCTTATAGAACTCAAGGTCTCCGTGCTGGGAAAACAGGTTTTGCAGCTGTTTGAGCTAAGATTTCCAAGTTATTCACATAATGAAAACCTATACTTTGTTTCGGTCGAGTTCCCCATTCAAATGCATGTAACAGTGAGAAACGCACTGTCTTGGCGAAAGAAAGCTATTTTGTACAACTTCATATAAATAGCTGTAACTTTTGATAGAAGACTCGGATACACATGTTTATGGCTTTATCTTATAGAACTCAAGGTCTCCGTGCTGGGAAAACAGGTTTTGCAGCTGTTTGAGCTAAGATTTCCAAGTTATTCACATAATGAAAACCTATACTTTGTTTCGGTCGAGTTCCCCATTCAAAATGCATGTAACAGTGAGAAACGCACTGTCTTGGCGAAAGAAAACGTTTTTGTACAACTTCATAGAAATAGCTGTAACTTTTGATAGAAGACTCAGACAAACATGTTTATGGCCTTATATTATAGAACTCAAGGTCTCCGTGCTGGGAAAACAGGTTTTGCAGCTGTTTGAGCTAAGATTTCCAAGTTATTCACATAATGAAAACTTATACTTTGTTTCGGTCGAGTTCCCCATTCAAATGCATGTAACAGTGAGAAACGCACTGTCTTGGCGAAAGAAAGCGTTTTTGTACAACTTCATATAAATAGCTGTAACTTTTGATAGAAGACTCGGATACACATGTTTATGGCTTTATCTTATAGAACTCAAGGTCTCCGTGCTGGGAAAACAGGTTTTGCAGCTGTTTGAGCTAAGATTTCCAAGTTATTCACATAATGAAAACCTATACTTTGTTTCGGTCGAGTTCCCCATTCAAAATGCATGTAACAGTGAGAAACGCACTGTCTTGGCGAAAGAAAACGTTTTTGTACAACTTCATAGAAATAGCTGTAACTTTTGATAGAAGACTCAGACAAACATGTTTATGGCTTTATCTTATAGAACTCAAGGTCTCCGTGCTGGGAAAACAGGTTTTGCAGCTGTTTGAGCTAAGATTTCCAAGTTATTCACATAATGAAAACCTATACTTTGTTTCGGTCGAGTTCCCCATTCAAATGCATGTAACAGTGAGAAACGCACTGTCTTGGCGAAAGAAAGCGTTTTTGTACAACTTCATATAAATAGCTGTAACTTTTGATAGAAGACTCGAATACACATGTTTATGGCTTTATCTTATAGAACTCAAGGTCTCCGTGCTGGGCAAACAGGTTTTGCAGCTGTTTGAGCTAAGATTTCCAAGTTATTCACATAATGAAAATCTATACTTTGTTTCGGTCGAGTTCCCCATTCAAAATGCATGTAACAGTGAGAAACGCACTGTCTTGGCGAAAGAAAACGTTTTTGTACAACTTCATAGAAATAGCTGTAACTTTTGATAGAAGACTCAGACAAACATGTTTATGGCCTTATATTATAGAACTCAAGGTCTCCGTGCTGGGAAAACAGGTTTTGCAGCTGTTTGAGCTAAGATTTCCAAGTTATTCACATAATGAAAACCTATACTTTGTTTCGGTGGAGTTCCCCATTCAAATGCATGTAACAGTGAGAAACGCACTGTCTTGGCGAAAGAAAGCGTTTTTGTACAACTTCATATAAATAGCTGTAACTTTTGATAGAAGACTCGGATACACATGTTTATGGCTTTATCTTATAGAACTCAAGGTCTCCGTGCTGGGAAAACAGGTTTTGCAGCTGTTTGAGCTAAGATTTCCAAGTTATTCACATAATGAAAACCTATACTTTGTTTCGGTCGAGTTCCCCATTCAAAATGCATGTAACAGTGAGAAACGCACTGTCTTGGCGAAAGAAAACGTTTTTGTACAACTTCATAGAAATAGCTGTAACTTTTGATAGAAGACTCAGACAAACATATTTATGGCCTTATATTATAGAACTTAAGGTCTCCGTGCTGGGAAAACAGGTTTTGCAGCTGTTTGAGCTAAGATTTCCAAGTTATTCACATAATGAAAACTTATACTTTGTTTCGGTCGAGTTCCCCATTCAAATGCATGTAACAGTGAGAAACGCACTGTCTTGGCGAAAGAAAGCGTTTTTGTACAACTTCATATAAAAGCTGTAACTTTTGATAGAAGAGTCGGATACACATGTTTATGGCTTTATCTTATAGAACTCAAGGTCTCCGTGCTGGGAAAACAGGTTTTGCAGCTGTTTGAGCTAAGATTTCCAAGTTATTCACATAATGAAAACCTATACTTTGTTTCGGTCGAGTTCCCCATTCAAATGCATGTAACAGTGAGAAACGCACTGTCTTGGCGAAAGAAAGCGTTTTTGTACAACTTCATATAAATAGCTGTAACTTTTGATAGAAGACTCAGACAAACATGTTTATGGCTTTATCTTATAGAACTCAAGGTCTCCGTGCTGGGAAAACAGGTTTTGCAGCTGTTTGAGCTAAGATTTCCAAGTTATTCACATAATGAAAACCTATACTTTGTTTCGGTGGAGTTCCCCATTCAAATGCATGTAACAGTGAGAAACGCACTGTCTTGGCGAAAGAAAGCGTTTTTGTACAACTTCATATAAATAGCTGTAACTTTTGATAGAAGACTCAGACAAACATGTTTATGGCTTTATCTTATAGAACTCAAGGTCTCCGTGCTGGGAAAACAGGTTTTGCAGCTGTTTGAGCTAAGATTTCCAAGTTATTCACATAATGAAAACCTATACTTTGTTTCGGTCGAGTTCCCCATTCAAATGCATGTAACAGTGAGAAACGCACTGTCTTGGCGAAAGAAAGCGTTTTTGTACAACTTCATATAAATAGCTGTAACTTTTGATAGAAGACTCAGACAAACATGTTTATGGCTTTATCTTATAGAACTCAAGGTCTCCGTGCTGGGAAAACAGGTTTTGCAGCTGTTTGAGCTAAGATTTCCAAGTTATTCACATAATGAAAACCTATACTTTGTTTCGGTGGAGTTCCCCATTCAAATGCATGTAACAGTAAGAAACGCACTGTCTTGGCGAAAGAAAGCTATTTTGTACAACTTCATATAAATAGCTGTAACTTTTGATAGAAGACTCGGATACACATGTTTATGGCTTTATCTTATAGAACTCAAGGTCTCCATGCTGGGAAAACAGGTTTTGCAGCTGTTTGAGCTAAGATTTCCAAGTTATTCACATAATGAAAACCTATACTTTGTTTCGGTCGAGTTCCCCATTCAAAATGCATGTAACAGTGAGAAACGCACTGTCTTGGCGAAAGAAAGCGTTTTTGTACAACTTCATAGAAATAGCTGTAACTTTTGATAGAAGACTCAGACAAACATGTTTATGGCCTTATATTATAGAACTCAAGGTCTCCGTGCTGGGAAAACAGGTTTTGCAGCTGTTTGAGCTAAGATTTCCAAGTTATTCACATAATGAAAACTTATACTTTGTTTCGGTCGAGTTCCCCATTCAAATGCATGTAACAGTGAGAAACGCACTGTCTTGGCGAAAGAAAGCGTTTTTGTACAACTTCATATAAATAGCTGTAACTTTTGATAGAAGACTCGGATACACATGTTTATGGCTTTATCTTATAGAACTCAAGGTCTCCGTGCTGGGCAAACAGGTTTTGCAGCTGTTTGAGCTAAGATTTCCAAGTTATTCACATAATGAAAACCTATACTTTGTTTCGGTCGAGTTCCCCATTCAAATGCATGTAACAGTGAGAAACGCACTGTCTTGGCGAAAGAAAGCGTTTTTGTACAACTTCATATAAATAGCTGTAACTTTTGATAGAAGACTCAGACAAACATGTTTATGGCTTTATCTTATAGAACTCAAGGTCTCCGTGCTGGGAAAACAGGTTTTGCAGCTGTTTGAGCTAAGATTTCCAAGTTATTCACATAATGAAAACCTATACTTTGTTTCGGTCGAGTTCCCCATTCAAATGCATGTAACAGTGAGAAACGCACTGTCTTGGCGAAAGAAAGCGTTTTTGTACAACTTCATATAAATAGCTGTAACTTTTGATAGAAGACTCAGACAAACATGTTTATGGCTTTATCTTATAGAACTCAAGGTCTCCGTGCTGGGAAAACAGGTTTTGCAGCTGTTTGAGCTAAGATTTCCAAGTTATTCACATAATGAAAACCTATACTTTGTTTCGGTCGAGTTCCCCATTCAAATGCATGTAACAGTGAGAAACGCACTGTCTTGGCGAAAGAAAGCGTTTTTGTACAACTTCATATAAATAGCTGTAACTTTTGATAGAAGACTCGGATACACATGTTTATGGCTTTATCTTATAGAACTCAAGGTCTCCGTGCTGGGCAAACAGGTTTTGCAGCTGTTTGAGCTAAGATTTCCAAGTTATTCACATAATGAAAACCTATACTTTGTTTCGGTCGAGTTCCCCATTCAAATGCATGTAACAGTGAGAAACGCACTGTCTTGGCGAAAGAAAGCGTTTTTGTACAACTTCATATAAATAGCTGTAACTTTTGATAGAAGACTCGGATACACATGTTTATGGCTTTATCTTATAGAACTCAAGGTCTCCGTGCTGGGAAAACAGGTTTTGCAGCTGTTTGAGCTAAGATTTCCAAGTTATTCACATAATGAAAACCTATACTTTGTTTCGGTCGAGTTCCCCATTCAAATGCATGTAACAGTGAGAAATGCACTGTCTTGGCGAAAGAAAGCGTTTTTGTACAACTTCATATAAATAGCTGTAACTTTTGATAGAAGACTCAGACAAACATGTTTATGGCTTTATCTTATAGAACTCAAGGTCTCCGTGCTGGGAAAACAGGTTTTGCAGCTGTTTGAGCTAAGATTTCCAAGTTATTCACATAATGAAAACCTATACTTTGTTTCGGTCGAGTTCCCCATTCAAATGCATGTAACAGTGAGAAACGCACTGTCTTGGCGAAAGAAAGCGTTTTTGTACAACTTCATATAAATAGCTGTAACTTTTGATAGAAGACTCGGATACACATGTTTATGGCTTTATCTTATAGAACTCAAGGTCTCCGTGCTGGGCAAACAGGTTTTGCAGCTGTTTGAGCTAAGATTTCCAAGTTATTCACATAATGAAAACCTATACTTTGTTTCGGTGGAGTTCCCCATTCAAATGCATGTAACAGTGAGAAACGCACTGTCTTGGCGAAAGAAAGCGTTTTTGTACAACTTCATATAAATAGCTGTAACTTTTGATAGAAGACTCAGACAAACATGTTTATGGCTTTATCTTATAGAACTCAAGGTCTCCGTGCTGGGAAAACAGGTTTTGCAGCTGTTTGAGCTAAGATTTCCAAGTTATTCACATAATGAAAACCTATACTTTGTTTCGGTCGAGTTCCCCATTCAAATGCATGTAACAGTGAGAAACGCACTGTCTTGGCGAAAGAAAGCGTTTTTGTACAACTTCATATAAATAGCTGTAACTTTTGATAGAAGACTCAGACAAACATGTTTATGGCTTTATCTTATAGAACTCAAGGTCTCCGTGCTGGGAAAACAGGTTTTGCAGCTGTTTGAGCTAAGATTTCCAAGTTATTCACATAATGAAAACCTATACTTTGTTTCGGTCGAGTTCCCCATTCAAATGCATGTAACAGTGAGAAACGCACTGTCTTGGCGAAAGAAAGCTATTTTGTACAACTTCATATAAATAGCTGTAACTTTTGATAGAAGACTCAGACAAACATGTTTATGGCTTTATCTTATAGAACTCAAGGTCTCCGTGCTGGGAAAACAGGTTTTGCAGCTGTTTGAGCTAAGATTTCCAAGTTATTCACATAATGAAAACCTATACTTTGTTTCGGTCGAGTTCCCCATTCAAATGCATGTAACAGTGAGAAACGCACTGTCTTGGCGAAAGAAAGCGTTTTTGTACAACTTCATATAAATAGCTGTAACTTTTGATAGAAGACTCGGATACACATGTTTATGGCTTTATCTTATAGAACTCAAGGTCTCCGTGCTGGGAAAACAGGTTTTGCAGCTGTTTGAGCTAAGATTTCCAAGTTATTCACATAATGAAAACCTATACTTTGTTTTGGTCGAGTTCCCCATTCAAAATGCATGTAACAGTGAGAAACGCACTGTCTTGGCGAAAGAAAACGTTTTTGTACAACTTCATAGAAATAGCTGTAACTTTTGATAGAAGACTCAGACAAATATGTTTATGGCTTTATCTTATAGAACTCAAGGTCTCCGTGCTGGGAAAACAGGTTTTGCAGCTGTTTGAGCTAAGATTTCCAAGTTATTCACATAATGAAAACCTATACTTTGTTTCGGTCGAGTTCCCCATTCAAATGCATGTAACAGTGAGAAACGCACTGTCTTGGCGAAAGAAAGCTATTTTGTACAACTTCATATAAATAGCTGTAACTTTTGATAGAAGACTCGGATACACATGTTTATGGCTTTATCTTATAGAACTCAAGGTCTCCGTGCTGGGAAAACAGGTTTTGCAGCTGTTTGAGCTAAGATTTCCAAGTTATTCACATAATGAAAACCTATACTTTGTTTCGGTCGAGTTCCCCATTCAAAATGCATGTAACAGTGAGAAACGCACTGTCTTGGCGAAAGAAAGCGTTTTTGTACAACTTCATATAAATAGCTGTAACTTTTGATAGAAGACTCGGATACACATGTTTATGGCTTTATCTTATAGAACTCAAGGTCTCCGTGCTGGGAAAACAGGTTTTGCAGCTGTTTGAGCTAAGATTTCCAAGTTATTCACATAATGAAAACCTATACTTTGTTTCGGTCGAGTTCCCCATTCAAAATGCATGTAACAGTGAGAAACGCACTGTCTTGGCGAAAGAAAACGTTTTTGTACAACTTCATAGAAATAGCTGTAACTTTTGATAGAAGACTCAGACAAACATATTTATGGCCTTATATTATAGAACTTAAGGTCTCCGTGCTGGGAAAACAGGTTTTGCAGCTGTTTGAGCTAAGATTTCCAAGTTATTCACATAATGAAAACTTATACTTTGTTTCGGTCGAGTTCCCCATTCAAATGCATGTAACAGTGAGAAACGCACTGTCTTGGCGAAAGAAAGCGTTTTTGTACAACTTCATATAAAAGCTGTAACTTTTGATAGAAGAGTCGGATACACATGTTTATGGCTTTATCTTATAGAACTCAAGGTCTCCGTGCTGGGAAAACAGGTTTTGCAGCTGTTTGAGCTAAGATTTCCAAGTTATTCACATAATGAAAACCTATACTTTGTTTCGGTCGAGTTCCCCATTCAAAATGCATGTAACAGTGAGAAACGCACTGTCTTGGCGAAAGAAAACGTTTTTGTACAACTTCATATAAATAGCTGTAACTTTTGATAGAAGACTCGGATACACATGTTTATGGCTTTATCTTATAGAACTCAAGGTCTCCGTGCTGGGCAAACAGGTTTTGCAGCTGTTTGAGCTAAGATTTCCAAGTTATTCACATAATGAAAACCTATACTTTGTTTCGGTGGAGTTCCCCATTCAAATGCATGTAACAGTGAGAAACGCACTGTCTTGGCGAAAGAAAGCGTTTTTGTACAACTTCATATAAATAGCTGTAACTTTTGATAGAAGACTCAGACAAACATGTTTATGGCTTTATCTTATAGAACTCAAGGTTCCCGTGCTGGGAAAACAGGTTTTGCAGCTGTTTGAGCTAAGATTTCCAAGTTATTCACATAATGAAAACTTATACTTTGTTTCCGTCGAGTTTCCCATTCAAATGCATGTAACAGTGAGAAACGCACTGTCTTGGAGAAAGAAAATGTTTTTGTACAACTTCATAGAAATAGCTGTAACTTTTGATAGAAGACTCAGACAAACATGTTTATGGCCTTATATTATAGAACTCAAGGTCTCCGTGCTGGGAAAACAGGTTTTGCATCTGTTTGAGCTAAGATTTCCAAGTTATTCACATAATGAAAACTTATACTTTGTTTCGGTCGAGTTCCCCATTCAAATGCATGTAACAGTGAGAAACGCACTGTCTTGGCGAAAGAAAGCGTTTTTGTACAACTTCATATAAATAGCTGTAACTTTTGATAGAAGACTCGGATACACATGTTTATGGCTTTATCTTATAGAACTCAAGGTCTCCGTGCTGGGCAAACAGGTTTTGCAGCTGTTTGAGCTAAGATTTCCAAGTTATTCACATAATGAAAACCTATACTTTGTTTCGGTCGAGTTCCCCATTCAAATGCATGTAACAGTGAGAAACGCACTGTCTTGGCGAAAGAAAGCGTTTTTGTACAACTTCATATAAATAGCTGTAACTTTTGATAGAAGACTCAGACAAACATGTTTATGGCTTTATCTTATAGAACTCAAGGTCTCCGTGCTGGGAAAACAGGTTTTGCAGCTGTTTGAGCTAAGATTTCCAAGTTATTCACATAATGAAAACCTATACTTTGTTTCGGTGGAGTTCCCCATTCAAATGCATGTAACAGTGAGAAACGCACTGTCTTGGCGAAAGAAAGCGTTTTTGTACAACTTCATATAAATAGCTGTAACTTTTGATAGAAGACTCAGACAAACATGTTTATGGCTTTATCTTATAGAACTCAAGGTCTCCGTGCTGGGAAAACAGGTTTTGCAGCTGTTTGAGCTAAGATTTCCAAGTTATTCACATAATGAAAACCTATACTTTGTTTCGGTCGAGTTCCCCATTCAAATGCATGTAACAGTGAGAAACGCACTGTCTTGGCGAAAGAAAGCGTTTTTGTACAACTTCATATAAATAGCTGTAACTTTTGATAGAAGACTCAGACAAACATGTTTATGGCTTTATCTTATAGAACTCAAGGTCTCCGTGCTGGGAAAACAGGTTTTGCAGCTGTTTGAGCTAAGATTTCCAAGTTATTCACATAATGAAAACCTATACTTTGTTTCGGTGGAGTTCCCCATTCAAATGCATGTAACAGTAAGAAACGCACTGTCTTGGCGAAAGAAAGCTATTTTGTACAACTTCATATAAATAGCTGTAACTTTTGATAGAAGACTCGGATACACATGTTTATGGCTTTATCTTATAGAACTCAAGGTCTCCATGCTGGGAAAACAGGTTTTGCAGCTGTTTGAGCTAAGATTTCCAAGTTATTCACATAATGAAAACCTATACTTTGTTTCGGTCGAGTTCCCCATTCAAAATGCATGTAACAGTGAGAAACGCACTGTCTTGGCGAAAGAAAGCGTTTTTGTACAACTTCATAGAAATAGCTGTAACTTTTGATAGAAGACTCAGACAAACATGTTTATGGCCTTATATTATAGAACTCAAGGTCTCCGTGCTGGGAAAACAGGTTTTGCAGCTGTTTGAGCTAAGATTTCCAAGTTATTCACATAATGAAAACTTATACTTTGTTTCGGTCGAGTTCCCCATTCAAATGCATGTAACAGTGAGAAACGCACTGTCTTGGCGAAAGAAAGCGTTTTTGTACAACTTCATATAAATAGCTGTAACTTTTGATAGAAGACTCGGATACACATGTTTATGGCTTTATCTTATAGAACTCAAGGTCTCCGTGCTGGGCAAACAGGTTTTGCAGCTGTTTGAGCTAAGATTTCCAAGTTATTCACATAATGAAAACCTATACTTTGTTTCGGTCGAGTTCCCCATTCAAATGCATGTAACAGTGAGAAACGCACTGTCTTGGCGAAAGAAAGCGTTTTTGTACAACTTCATATAAATAGCTGTAACTTTTGATAGAAGACTCAGACAAACATGTTTATGGCTTTATCTTATAGAACTCAAGGTCTCCGTGCTGGGAAAACAGGTTTTGCAGCTGTTTGAGCTAAGATTTCCAAGTTATTCACATAATGAAAACCTATACTTTGTTTCGGTCGAGTTCCCCATTCAAATGCATGTAACAGTGAGAAACGCACTGTCTTGGCGAAAGAAAGCGTTTTTGTACAACTTCATATAAATAGCTGTAACTTTTGATAGAAGACTCAGACAAACATGTTTATGGCTTTATCTTATAGAACTCAAGGTCTCCGTGCTGGGAAAACAGGTTTTGCAGCTGTTTGAGCTAAGATTTCCAAGTTATTCACATAATGAAAACCTATACTTTGTTTCGGTCGAGTTCCCCATTCAAATGCATGTAACAGTGAGAAACGCACTGTCTTGGCGAAAGAAAGCGTTTTTGTACAACTTCATATAAATAGCTGTAACTTTTGATAGAAGACTCGGATATACATGTTTATGGCTTTATCTTATAGAACTCAAGGTCTCCGTGCTGGGCAAACAGGTTTTGCAGCTGTTTGAGCTAAGATTTCCAAGTTATTCACATAATGAAAACCTATACTTTGTTTCGGTCGAGTTCCCCATTCAAATGCATGTAACAGTGAGAAACGCACTGTCTTGGCGAAAGAAAGCGTTTTTGTACAACTTCATATAAATAGCTGTAACTTTTGATAGAAGACTCGGATACACATGTTTATGGCTTTATCTTATAGAACTCAAGGTCTCCGTGCTGGGAAAACAGGTTTTGCAGCTGTTTGAGCTAAGATTTCCAAGTTATTCACATAATGAAAACCTATACTTTGTTTCGGTCGAGTTCCCCATTCAAATGCATGTAACAGTGAGAAACGCACTGTCTTGGCGAAAGAAAGCGTTTTTGTACAACTTCATATAAATAGCTGTAACTTTTGATAGAAGACTCAGACAAACATGTTTATGGCTTTATCTTATAGAACTCAAGGTCTCCGTGCTGGGAAAACAGGTTTTGCAGCTGTTTGAGCTAAGATTTCCAAGTTATTCACATAATGAAAACCTATACTTTGTTTCGGTCGAGTTCCCCATTCAAATGCATGTAACAGTGAGAAACGCACTGTCTTGGCGAAAGAAAGCGTTTTTGTACAACTTCATATAAATAGCTGTAACTTTTGATAGAAGACTCGGATACACATGTTTATGGCTTTATCTTATAGAACTCAAGGTCTCCGTGCTGGGCAAACAGGTTTTGCAGCTGTTTGAGCTAAGATTTCCAAGTTATTCACATAATGAAAACCTATACTTTGTTTCGGTCGAGTTCCCCATTCAAATGCATGTAACAGTGAGAAACGCACTGTCTTGGCGAAAGAAAGCGTTTTTGTACAACTTCATATAAATAGCTGTAACTTTTGATAGAAGACTCAGACAAACATGTTTATGGCTTTATCTTATAGAACTCAAGGTCTCCGTGCTGGGAAAACAGGTTTTGCAGCTGTTTGAGCTAAGATTTCCAAGTTATTCACATAATGAAAACCTATACTTTGTTTCGGTCGAGTTCCCCATTCAAATGCATGTAACAGTGAGAAACGCACTGTCTTGGCGAAAGAAAGCGTTTTTGTACAACTTCATATAAATAGCTGTAACTTTTGATAGAAGACTCAGACAAACATGTTTATGGCTTTATCTTATAGAACTCAAGGTCTCCGTGCTGGGAAAACAGGTTTTGCAGCTGTTTGAGCTAAGATTTCCAAGTTATTCACATAATGAAAACTTATACTTTGTTTCGGTCGAGTTCCCCATTCAAATGCATGTAACAGTGAGAAACGCACTGTCTTGGCGAAAGAAAGCGTTTTTGTACAACTTCATATAAATAGCTGTAACTTTTGATAGAAGACTCGGATACACATGTTTATGGCCTTATATTATAGAACTCAAGGTCTCCGTGCTGGGCAAACAGGTTTTGCAGCTGTTTGAGCTAAGATTTCCAAGTTATTCACATAATGAAAACCTATACTTTGTTTCGGTGGACTTCCCCATTCAAATGCATGTAACAGTGAGAAACGCACTGTCTTGGCGAAAGAAAGCGTTTTTGTACAACTTCATATAAATAGCTGTAACTTTTGATAGAAGACTCAGACAAACATGTTTATGGCTTTATCTTATAGAACTCAAGGTCTCCGTGCTGGGAAAACAGGTTTTGCAGCTGTTTGAGCTAAGATTTCCAAGTTATTCACATAATGAAAACCTATACTTTGTTTCGGTCGAGTTCCCCATTCAAATGCATGTAACAGTGAGAAACGCACTGTCTTGGCGAAAGAAAGCGTTTTTGTACAACTTCATATAAATAGCTGTAACTTTTGATAGAAGACTCGGATACACATGTTTATGGCTTTATCTTATAGAACTCAAGGTCTCCGTGCTGGGCAAACAGGTTTTGCAGCTGTTTGAGCTAAGATTTCCAAGTTATTCACATAATGAAAACCTATACTTTGTTTCGGTGGAGTTCCCCATTCAAATGCATGTAACAGTGAGAAACGCACTGTCTTGGCGAAAGAAAGCGTTTTTGTACAACTTCATATAAATAGCTGTAACTTTTGATAGAAGACTCGGATACACATGTTTATGGCTTTATCTTATAGAACTCAAGGTCTCCGTGCTGGGAAAACAGGTTTTGCAGCTGTTTGTGCTAAGATTTCCAAGTTATTCACATAATGAAAACCTATACTTTGTTTCGGTCGAGTTCCCCATTCAAATGCATGTAACAGTGAGAAACGCACTGTCTTGGCGAAAGAAAGCGTTTTTGTACAACTTCATATAAATAGCTGTAACTTTTGATAGAAGACTCAGACAAACATGTTTATGGCTTTATCTTATAGAACTCAAGGTCTCCGTGCTGGGAAAACAGGTTTTGCAGCTGTTTGAGCTAAGATTTCCAAGTTATTCACATAATGAAAACCTATACTTTGTTTCGGTCGAGTTCCCCATTCAAATGCATGTAACAGTGAGAAACGCACTGTCTTGGCGAAAGAAAGCGTTTTTGTACAACTTCATATAAATAGCTGTAACTTTTGATAGAAGACTCGGATACACATGTTTATGGCTTTATCTTATAGAACTCAAGGTCTCCGTGCTGGGCAAACAGGTTTTGCAGCTGTTTGAGCTAAGATTTCCAAGTTATTCACATAATGAAAACCTATACTTTGTTTCGGTCGAGTTCCCCATTCAAATGCATGTAACAGTGAGAAACGCACTGTCTTGGCGAAAGAAAGCGTTTTTGTACAACTTCATATAAATAGCTGTAACTTTTGATAGAAGACTCAGACAAACATGTTTATGGCTTTATCTTATAGAACTCAAGGTCTCCGTGCTGGGAAAACAGGTTTTGCAGCTGTTTGAGCAAAGATTTCCAAGTTATTCACATAATGAAAACCTATACTTTGTTTCGGTCGAGTTCCCCATTCAAATGCATGTAACAGTGAGAAACGCACTGTCTTGGCGAAAGAAAGCGTTTTTGTACAACTTCATATAAATAGCTGTAACTTTTGATAGAAGACTCGGATACACATGTTTATGGCTTTATCTTATAGAACTCAAGGTCTCCGTGCTGGGCAAACAGGTTTTGCAGCTGTTTGAGCTAAGATTTCCAAGTTATTCACATAATGAAAACCTATACTTTGTTTCGGTCGAGTTCCCCATTCAAATGCATGTAACAGTGAGAAACGCACTGTCTTGGCGAAAGAAAGCGTTTTTGTACAACTTCATATAAATAGCTGTAACTTTTGATAGAAGACTCGGATACACATGTTTATGGCTTTATATTATAGAACTCAAGGTCTCCGTGCTGGGAAAACAGGTTTTGCAGCTGTTTGAGCTAAGATTTCCAAGTTATTCACATAATGAAAACCTATACTTTGTTTCGGTCGAGTTCCCCATTCAAATGCATGTAACAGTGAGAAACGCACTGTCTTGGCGAAAGAAAGCGTTTTTGTACAACTTCATATAAATAGCTGTAACTTTTGATAGAAGACTCAGACAAACATGTTTATGGCTTTATCTTATAGAACTCAAGGTCTCCGTGCTGGGAAAACAGGTTTTGCAGCTGTTTGAGCTAAGATTTCCAAGTTATTCACATAATGAAAACCTATACTTTGTTTCGGTCGAGTTCCCCATTCAAATGCATGTAACAGTGAGAAACGCACTGTCTTGGCGAAAGAAAGCGTTTTTGTACAACTTCATATAAATAGCTGTAACTTTTGATAGAAGACTCGGATACACATGTTTATGGCTTTATCTTATAGAACTCAAGGTCTCCGTGCTGGGCAAACAGGTTTTGCAGCTGTTTGAGCTAAGATTTCCAAGTTATTCACATAATGAAAACCTATACTTTGTTTCGGTCGAGTTCCCCATTCAAATGCATGTAACAGTGAGAAACGCACTGTCTTGGCGAAAGAAAGCGTTTTTGTACAACTTCATATAAATAGCTGTAACTTTTGATAGAAGACTCAGACAAACATGTTTATGGCTTTATCTTATAGAACTCAAGGTCTCCGTGCTGGGAAAACAGGTTTTGCAGCTGTTTGAGCTAAGATTTCCAAGTTATTCACATAATGAAAACCTATACTTTGTTTCGGTCGAGTTCCCCATTCAAATGCATGTAACAGTGAGAAACGCACTGTCTTGGCGAAAGAAAGCGTTTTTGTACAACTTCATATAAATAGCTGTAACTTTTGATAGAAGACTCGGATACACATGTTTATGGCTTTATATTATAGAACTCAAGGTCTCCGTGCTGGGAAAACAGGTTTTGCAGCTGTTTGAGCTAAGATTTCCAAGTTATTCACATAATGAAAACCTATACTTTGTTTCGGTCGAGTTCCCCATTCAAATGCATGTAACAGTGAGAAACGCACTGTCTTGGCGAAAGAAAGCGTTTTTGTACAACTTCATATAAATAGCTGTAACTTTTGATAGAAGACTCAGACAAACATGTTTATGGCTTTATCTTATAGAACTCAAGGTCTCCGTGCTGGGAAAACAGGTTTTGCAGCTGTTTGAGCTAAGATTTCCAAGTTATTCACATAATGAAAACCTATACTTTGTTTCGGTCGAGTTCCCCATTCAAATGCATGTAACAGTGAGAAACGCACTGTCTTGGCGAAAGAAAGCGTTTTTGTACAACTTCATATAAATAGCTGTAACTTTTGATAGAAGACTCGGATACACATGTTTATGGCTTTATCTTATAGAACTCAAGGTCTCCGTGCTGGGCAAACAGGTTTTGCAGCTGTTTGAGCTAAGATTTCCAAGTTATTCACATAATGAAAACCTATACTTTGTTTCGGTCGAGTTCCCCATTCAAATGCATGTAACAGTGAGAAACGCACTGTCTTGGCGAAAGAAAGCGTTTTTGTACAACTTCATATAAATAGCTGTAACTTTTGATAGAAGACTCAGACAAACATGTTTATGGCTTTATCTTATAGAACTCAAGGTCTCCGTGCTGGGAAAACAGGTTTTGCAGCTGTTTGAGCTAAGATTTCCAAGTTATTCACATAATGAAAACCTATACTTTGTTTCGGTCGAGTTCCCCATTCAAATGCATGTAACAGTGAGAAACGCACTGTCTTGGCGAAAGAAAGCGTTTTTGTACAACTTCATATAAATAGCTGTAACTTTTGATAGAAGACTCGGATACACATGTTTATGGCTTTATCTTATAGAACTCAAGGTCTCCGTGCTGGGCAAACAGGTTTTGCAGCTGTTTGAGCTAAGATTTCCAAGTTATTCACATAATGAAAACCTATACTTTGTTTCGGTCGAGTTCCCCATTCAAATGCATGTAACAGTGAGAAACGCACTGTCTTGGCGAAAGAAAGCGTTTTTGTACAACTTCATAGAAATAGCTGTAACTTTTGATAGAAGACTCAGACAAACATGTTTATGGCTTTATCTTATAGAACTCAAGGTCTCCGTGCTGGGAAAACAGGTTTTGCAGCTGTTTGAGCTAAGATTTCCAAGTTATTCACATAATGAAAACCTATACTTTGTTTCGGTCGAGTTCCCCATTCAAATGCATGTAACAGTGAGAAACGCACTGTCTTGGCGAAAGAAAGCGTTTTTGTACAACTTCATATAAATAGCTGTAACTTTTGATAGAAGACTCAGACAAACATGTTTATGGCTTTATCTTATAGAACTCAAGGTCTCCGTGCTGGGAAAACAGGTTTTGCAGCTGTTTGAGCTAAGATTTCCAAGTTATTCACATAATGAAAACCTATACTTTGTTTCGGTCGAGTTCCCCATTCAAATGCATGTAACAGTGAGAAACGCACTGTCTTGGCGAAAGAAAGCGTTTTTGTACAACTTCATATAAATAGCTGTAACTTTTGATAGAAGACTCGGATACACATGTTTATGGCTTTATCTTATAGAACTCAAGGTCTCCGTGCTGGGCAAACAGGTTTTGCAGCTGTTTGAGCTAAGATTTCCAAGTTATTCACATAATGAAAACCTATACTTTGTTTCGGTGGAGTTCCCCATTCAAATGCATGTAACAGTAAGAAACGCACTGTCTTGGCGAAAGAAAGCTATTTTGTACAACTTCATATAAATAGCTGTAAATTTTGATAGAAGACTCGGATACACATGTTTATGGCTTTATCTTATAGAACTCAAGGTCTCCGTGCTGGGAAAACAGGTTTTGCAGCTGTTTGAGCTAAGATTTCCAAGTTATTCACATAATGAAAACCTATACTTTGTTTCGGTCGAGTTCCCCATTCAAAATGCATGTAACAGTGAGAAACGCACTGTCTTGGCGAAAGAAAGCGTTTTTGTACAACTTCATATAAATAGCTGTAACTTTTGATAGAAGACTCGGATACACATGTTTATGGCTTTATCTTATAGAACTCAAGGTCTCCGTGCTGGGCAAACAGGTTTTGCAGCTGTTTGAGCTAAGATTTCCAAGTTATTCACATAATGAAAACCTATACTTTGTTTCGGTCGAGTTCCCCATTCAAATGCATGTAACAGTAAGAAACGCACTGTCTTGGCGAAAGAAAGCTATTTTGTACAACTTCATATAAATAGCTGTAACTTTTGATAGAAGACTCAGATACACATGTTTATGGCTTTATCTTATAGAACTCAAGGTCTCCGTGCTGGGAAAACAGGTTTTGCAGCTGTTTGAGCTAAGATTTCCAAGTTATTCACATAATGAAAACCTATACTTTGTTTCGGTCGAGTTCCCCATTCAAAATGCATGTAACAGTGAGAAACGCACTGTCTTGGCGAAAGAAAGCGTTTTTGTACAACTTCATAGAAATAGCTGTAACTTTTGATAGAAGACTCAGACAAACATGTTTATGGCCTTATATTATAGAACTCAAGGTCTCCATGCTGGGAAAACAGGTTTTGCAGCTGTTTGAGCTAAGATTTCCAAGTTATTCACATAATGAAAACTTATACTTTGTTTCGGTCGAGTTCCCCATTCAAATGCATGTAACAGTGAGAAACGCACTGTCTTGGCGAAAGAAAGCGTTTTTGTACAACTTCATATAAATAGCTGTAACTTTTGATAGAAGACTCGGATACACATGTTTATGGCTTTATCTTATAGAACTCAAGGTCTCCGTGCTGGGAAAACAGGTTTTGCAGCTGTTTGAGCTAAGATTTCCAAGTTATTCACATAATGAAAACCTATACTTTGTTTCGGTGGAGTTCCCCATTCAAATGCATGTAACAGTGAGAAACGCACTGTCTTGGCGAAAGAAAGCGTTTTTGTACAACTTCATATAAATAGCTGTAACTTTTGATAGAAGACTCGGATACACATGTTTATGGCTTTATCTTATAGAACTCAAGGTCTCCGTGCTGGGCAAACAGGTTTTGCAGCTGTTTGAGCTAAGATTTCCAAGTTATTCACATAATGAAAACCTATACTTTGTTTCGGTGGAGTTCCCCATTCAAATGCATGTAACAGTAAGAAACGCACTGTCTTGGCGAAAGAAAGCTATTTTGTACAACTTCATATAAATAGCTGTAACTTTTGATAGAGGACTCGGATACACATGTTTATGGCTTTATCTTATAGAACTCAAGGTCTCCGTGCTGGGAAAAAAGGTTTTGCAGCTGTTTGAGCTAAGATTTCCAAGTTATTCACATAATGAAAACTTATACTTTGTTTCGGTCGAGTTCCCCATTCAAAATGCATGTAACAGTGAGAAACGCACTGTCTTGGCGAAAGAAAACGTTTTTGTACAACTTCATAGAAATAGCTGTAACTTTTGATAGAAGACTCAGACAAACATGTTTATGGCCTTATATTATAGAACTCAAGGTCTCCGTGCTGGGAAAACATGTTTTGCAGCTGTTTGAGCTAAGATTTCCAAGTTATTCACATAATGAAAACTTATACTTTGTTTCGGTCGAGTTCCCCATTCAAATGCATGCAACAGTGAGAAACGCACTGTCTTGGCGAAAGAAAGCGTTTTTGTACAACTTCATATAAATAGCTGTAACTTTTGATAGAAGACTCGGATACACATGTTTATGGCCTTATATTATAGAACTCAAGGTCTCCGTGCTGGGAAAACAGGTTTTGCAGCTGTTTGAGCTAAGATTTCCAATTATTTACATAATGAAAACCTATACTTTGTTTCGGTCGAGTTCCCCATTCAAATGCATGTAACAGTAAGAAACGCACTGTCTTGGCGAAAGAAAGCTATTTTGTACAACTTCATATAAATAGCTGTAAATTTTGATAGAAGACTCGGATACACATGTTTATGGCTTTATCTTATAGAACTCAAGGTCTCCGTGCTGGGAAAACAGGTTTTGCAGCTGTTTGAGCTAAGATTTCCAAGTTATTCACATAATGAAAACCTATACTTTGTTTCGGTCGAGTTCCCCATTCAAAATGCATGTAACAGTGAGAAACGCACTGTCTTGGCGAAAGAAAGCGTTTTTGTACAACTTCATATAAATAGCTGTAACTTTTGATAGAAGACTCGGATACACATGTTTATGGCTTTATCTTATAGAACTCAAGGTCTCCGTGCTGGGCAAACAGGTTTTGCAGCTGTTTGAGCTAAGATTTCCAAGTTATTCACATAATGAAAACCTATACTTTGTTTCGGTCGAGTTCCCCATTCAAATGCATGTAACAGTAAGAAACGCACTGTCTTGGCGAAAGAAAGCTATTTTGTACAACTTCATATAAATAGCTGTAACTTTTGATAGAAGACTCAGATACACATGTTTATGGCTTTATCTTATAGAACTCAAGGTCTCCGTGCTGGGAAAACAGGTTTTGCAGCTGTTTGAGCTAAGATTTCCAAGTTATTCACATAATGAAAACCTATACTTTGTTTCGGTCGAGTTCCCCATTCAAAATGCATGTAACAGTGAGAAACGCACTGTCTTGGCGAAAGAAAGCGTTTTTGTACAACTTCATAGAAATAGCTGTAACTTTTGATAGAAGACTCAGACAAACATGTTTATGGCCTTATATTATAGAACTCAAGGTCTCCGTGCTGGGAAAACAGGTTTTGCAGCTGTTTGAGCTAAGATTTCCAAGTTATTCACATAATGAAAACTTATACTTTGTTTCGGTCGAGTTCCCCATTCAAATGCATGTAACAGTGAGAAACGCACTGTCTTGGCGAAAGAAAGCGTTTTTGTACAACTTCATATAAATAGCTGTAACTTTTGATAGAAGACTCGGATACACATGTTTATGGCTTTATCTTATAGAACTCAAGGTCTCCGTGCTGGGAAAACAGGTTTTGCAGCTGTTTGAGCTAAGATTTCCAAGTTATTCACATAATGAAAACCTATACTTTGTTTCGGTGGAGTTCCCCATTCAAATGCATGTAACAGTGAGAAACGCACTGTCTTGGCGAAAGAAAGCGTTTTTGTACAACTTCATATAAATAGCTGTAACTTTTGATAGAAGACTCGGATACACATGTTTATGGCTTTATCTTATAGAACTCAAGGTCTCCGTGCTGGGCAAACAGGTTTTGCAGCTGTTTGAGCTAAGATTTCCAAGTTATTCACATAATGAAAACCTATACTTTGTTTCGGTGGAGTTCCCCATTCAAATGCATGTAACAGTAAGAAACGCACTGTCTTGGCGAAAGAAAGCTATTTTGTACAACTTCATATAAATAGCTGTAACTTTTGATAGAGGACTCGGATACACATGTTTATGGCTTTATCTTATAGAACTCAAGGTCTCCGTGCTGGGAAAAAAGGTTTTGCAGCTGTTTGAGCTAAGATTTCCAAGTTATTCACATAATGAAAACTTATACTTTGTTTCGGTCGAGTTCCCCATTCAAAATGCATGTAACAGTGAGAAACGCACTGTCTTGGCGAAAGAAAACGTTTTTGTACAACTTCATAGAAATAGCTGTAACTTTTGATAGAAGACTCAGACAAACATGTTTATGGCCTTATATTATAGAACTCAAGGTCTCCGTGCTGGGAAAACATGTTTTGCAGCTGTTTGAGCTAAGATTTCCAAGTTATTCACATAATGAAAACTTATACTTTGTTTCGGTCGAGTTCCCCATTCAAATGCATGCAACAGTGAGAAACGCACTGTCTTGGCGAAAGAAAGCGTTTTTGTACAACTTCATATAAATAGCTGTAACTTTTGATAGAAGACTCGGATACACATGTTTATGGCCTTATATTATAGAACTCAAGGTCTCCGTGCTGGGAAAACAGGTTTTGCAGCTGTTTGAGCTAAGATTTCCAAGTTATTCACATAATGAAAACCTATACTTTGTTTCGGTCGAGTTCCCCATTCAAATGCATGTAACAGTGAGAAACGCACTGTCTTGGCGAAAGAAAGCGTTTTTGTACAACTTCATATAAATAGCTGTAACTTTTGATAGAAGACTCAGACAAACATGTTTATGGCTTTATCTTATAGAACTCAAGGTCTCCGTGCTGGGAAAACAGGTTTTGCAGCTGTTTGAGCTAAGATTTCCAAGTTATTCACATAATGAAAACCTATACTTTGTTTCGGTCGAGTTCCCCATTCAAATGCATGTAACAGTGAGAAACGCACTGTCTTGGCGAAAGAAAGCGTTTTTGTACAACTTCATATAAATAGCTGTAACTTTTGATAGAAGACTCAGACAAACATGTTTATGGCTTTATCTTATAGAACTCAAGGTCTCCGTGCTGGGAAAACAGGTTTTGCAGCTGTTTGAGCTAAGATTTCCAAGTTATTCACATAATGAAAACTTATACTTTGTTTCGGTCGAGTTCCCCATTCAAATGCATGTAACAGTGAGAAACGCACTGTCTTGGCGAAAGAAAGCGTTTTTGTACAACTTCATATAAATAGCTGTAACTTTTGATAGAAGACTCGGATACACATGTTTATGGCCTTATATTATAGAACTCAAGGTCTCCGTGCTGGGAAAACAGGTTTTGCAGCTGTTTGAGCTAAGATTTCCAAGTTATTCACATAATGAAAACCTATACTTTGTTTCGGTGGAGTTCCCCATTCAAATGCATGTAACAGTGAGAAACGCACTGTCTTGGCGAAAGAAAGCGTTTTTGTACAACTTCATATAAATAGCTGTAACTTTTGATAGAAGACTCAGACAAACATGTTTATGGCTTTATCTTATAGAACTCAAGGTCTCCGTGCTGGGAAAACAGGTTTTGCAGCTGTTTGAGCTAAGATTTCCAAGTTATTCACATAATGAAAACCTATACTTTGTTTCGGTCGAGTTCCCCATTCAAATGCATGTAACAGTGAGAAACGCACTGTCTTGGCGAAAGAAAGCGTTTTTGTACAACTTCATATAAATAGCTGTAACTTTTGATAGAAGACTCGGATACACATGTTTATGGCTTTATCTTATAGAACTCAAGGTCTCCGTGCTGGGAAAACAGGTTTTGCAGCTGTTTGAGCTAAGATTTCCAAGTTATTCACATAATGAAAACTTATACTTTGTTTCGGTCGAGTTCCCCATTCAAATGCATGTAACAGTGAGAAACGCACTGTCTTGGCGAAAGAAAGCGTTTTTGTACAACTTCATATAAATAGCTGTAACTTTTGATAGAAGACTCGGATACACATGTTTATGGCTTTATCTTATAGAACTCAAGGTCTCCGTGCTGGGCAAACAGGTTTTGCAGCTGTTTGAGCTAAGATTTCCAAGTTATTCACATAATGAAAACCTATACTTTGTTTCGGTGGAGTTCCCCATTCAAATGCATGTAACAGTGAGAAACGCACTGTCTTGGCGAAAGAAAGCGTTTTTGTACAACTTCATATAAATAGCTGTAACTTTTGATAGAAGACTCAGACAAACATGTTTATGGCTTTATCTTATAGAACTCAAGGTCTCCGTGCTGGGAAAACAGGTTTTGCAGCTGTTTGAGCTAAGATTTCCAAGTTATTCACATAATGAAAACCTATACTTTGTTTCGGTCGAGTTCCCCATTCAAATGCATGTAACAGTGAGAAACGCACTGTCTTGGCGAAAGAAAGCGTTTTTGTACAACTTCATATAAATAGCTGTAACTTTTGATAGAAGACTCGGATACACATGTTTATGGCTTTATCTTATAGAACTCAAGGTCTCCGTGCTGGGCAAACAGGTTTTGCAGCTGTTTGAGCTAAGATTTCCAAGTTATTCACATAATGAAAACCTATACTTTGTTTCGGTGGAGTTCCCCATTCAAATGCATGTAACAGTAAGAAACGCACTGTCTTGGCGAAAGAAAGCTATTTTGTACAACTTCATATAAATAGCTGTAACTTTTGATAGAGGACTCGGATACACATGTTTATGGCTTTATCTTATAGAACTCAAGGTCTCCGTGCTGGGAAAAAAGGTTTTGCAGCTGTTTGAGCTAAGATTTCCAAGTTATTCACATAATGAAAACTTATACTTTGTTTCGGTCGAGTTCCCCATTCAAAATGCATGTAACAGTGAGAAACGCACTGTCTTGGCGAAAGAAAACGTTTTTGTACAACTTCATAGAAATAGCTGTAACTTTTGATAGAAGACTCAGACAAACATGTTTATGGCCTTATATTATAGAACTCAAGGTCTCCGTGCTGGGAAAACATGTTTTGCAGCTGTTTGAGCTAAGATTTCCAAGTTATTCACATAATGAAAACTTATACTTTGTTTCGGTCGAGTTCCCCATTCAAATGCATGCAACAGTGAGAAACGCACTGTCTTGGCGAAAGAAAGCGTTTTTGTACAACTTCATATAAATAGCTGTAACTTTTGATAGAAGACTCGGATACACATGTTTATGGCCTTATATTATAGAACTCAAGGTCTCCGTGCTGGGCAAACAGGTTTTGCAGCTGTTTGAGCTAAGATTTCCAAGTTATTCACATAATGAAAACCTATACTTTGTTTCGGTCGAGTTCCCCATTCAAATGCATGTAACAGTGAGAAACGCACTGTCTTGGCGAAAGAAAGCGTTTTTGTACAACTTCATATAAATAGCTGTAACTTTTGATAGAAGACTCAGACAAACATGTTTATGGCTTTATCTTATAGAACTCAAGGTCTCCGTGCTGGGAAAACAGGTTTTGCAGCTGTTTGAGCTAAGATTTCCAAGTTATTCACATAATGAAAACCTATACTTTGTTTCGGTCGAGTTCCCCATTCAAATGCATGTAACAGTGAGAAACGCACTGTCTTGGCGAAAGAAAGCGTTTTTGTACAACTTCATATAAATAGCTGTAACTTTTGATAGAAGACTCAGACAAACATGTTTATGGCTTTATCTTATAGAACTCAAGGTCTCCGTGCTGGGAAAACAGGTTTTGCAGCTGTTTGAGCTAAGATTTCCAAGTTATTCACATAATGAAAACTTATACTTTGTTTCGGTCGAGTTCCCCATTCAAATGCATGTAACAGTGAGAAACGCACTGTCTTGGCGAAAGAAAGCGTTTTTGTACAACTTCATATAAATAGCTGTAACTTTTGATAGAAGACTCGGATACACATGTTTATGGCCTTATATTATAGAACTCAAGGTCTCCGTGCTGGGCAAACAGGTTTTGCAGCTGTTTGAGCTAAGATTTCCAAGTTATTCACATAATGAAAACCTATACTTTGTTTCGGTGGAGTTCCCCATTCAAATGCATGTAACAGTGAGAAACGCACTGTCTTGGCGAAAGAAAGCGTTTTTGTACAACTTCATATAAATAGCTGTAACTTTTGATAGAAGACTCAGACAAACATGTTTATGGCTTTATCTTATAGAACTCAAGGTCTCCGTGCTGGGAAAACAGGTTTTGCAGCTGTTTGAGCTAAGATTTCCAAGTTATTCACATAATGAAAACCTATACTTTGTTTCGGTCGAGTTCCCCATTCAAATGCATGTAACAGTGAGAAACGCACTGTCTTGGCGAAAGAAAGCGTTTTTGTACAACTTCATATAAATAGCTGTAACTTTTGATAGAAGACTCAGACAAACATGTTTATGGCTTTATCTTATAGAACTCAAGGTCTCCGTGCTGGGAAAACAGGTTTTGCAGCTGTTTGAGCTAAGATTTCCAAGTTATTCACATAATGAAAACTTATACTTTGTTTCGGTCGAGTTCCCCATTCAAATGCATGTAACAGTGAGAAACGCACTGTCTTGGCGAAAGAAAGCGTTTTTGTACAACTTCATATAAATAGCTGTAACTTTTGATAGAAGACTCGGATACACATGTTTATGGCTTTATCTTATAGAACTCAAGGTCTCCGTGCTGGGCAAACAGGTTTTGCAGCTGTTTGAGCTAAGATTTCCAAGTTATTCACATAATGAAAACCTATACTTTGTTTCGGTGGAGTTCCCCATTCAAATGCATGTAACAGTGAGAAACGCACTGTCTTGGCGAAAGAAAGCGTTTTTGTACAACTTCATATAAATAGCTGTAACTTTTGATAGAAGACTCAGACAAACATGTTTATGGCTTTATCTTATAGAACTCAAGGTCTCCGTGCTGGGAAAACAGGTTTTGCAGCTGTTTGAGCTAAGATTTCCAAGTTATTCACATAATGAAAACCTATACTTTGTTTCGGTGGAGTTCCCCATTCAAATGCATGTAACAGTGAGAAACGCACTGTCTTGGCGAAAGAAAGCGTTTTTGTACAACTTCATATAAATAGCTGTAACTTTTGATAGAAGACTCAGACAAACATGTTTATGGCTTTATCTTATAGAACTCAAGGTCTCCGTGCTGGGAAAACAGGTTTTGCAGCTGTTTGAGCTAAGATTTCCAAGTTATTCACATAATGAAAACCTATACTTTGTTTCGGTCGAGTTCCCCATTCAAATGCATGTAACAGTGAGAAACGCACTGTCTTGGCGAAAGAAAGCGTTTTTGTACAACTTCATATAAATAGCTGTAACTTTTGATAGAAGACTCGGATACACAGGTTTTGCAGCTGTTTGAGCTAAGATTTCCAAGTTATTCACATAATGAAAACCTATACTTTGTTTCGGTCGAGTTCCCCATTCAAATGCATGTAACAGTGAGAAACGCACTGTCTTGGCGAAAGAAAGCGTTTTTGTACAACTTCATATAAATAGCTGTAACTTTTGATAGAAGACTCAGATATACGTATTCATGGCTTTATCTTATAGAACTCAAGGTCCCCGTGCTAGGAAAACAGGTGTTGCTGCTGTTTGAGCTAAGATTTCCAAGTTATTCACATAATGAAAACCTATACTTTGTTTCGGGCGACTTTCCCTTTCAAATGCATGTAACAGTGAGAAACGCACTGTCTTGGCGAAAGAAAGCGTTTTTGTACAACTTCATATAAATAGCTGTAACTTTTGATAGAAGACTCGGATACACATGTTTATGGCTTTATCTTATAGAACTCAAGGTTCCCGTGCTGGGAAAACAGGTTTTGCAGCTGTTTGAGCTAAGATTTCCAAGTTATTCACATAATGAAAACCTATACTTTGTTTCGGTCGAGTTCCCCATTCAAATGCATGTAACAGTGAGAAACGCACTGTCTTGGCGAAAGAAAGCGTTTTTGTACAACTTCATATAAATAGCTGTAACTTTTGATAGAAGACTCGGATACACATGTTTATGGCTTTATCTTATAGAACTCAAGGTCTCCGTGCTGGGCAAACAGGTTTTGCAGCTGTTTGAGCTAAGATTTCCAAGTTATTCACATAATGAAAACTTATACTTTGTTTCGGTCGAGTTCCCCATTCAAATGCATGTAACAGTGAGAAACGCACTGTCTTGGCGAAAGAAAGCTATTTTGTACAACTTCATATAAATAGCTGTAACTTTTGATAGAAGACTCGGATACACATGTTTATGGCTTTATCTTATAGAACTCAAGGTCTCCGTGCTGGGAAAACAGGTTTTGCAGCTGTTTGAGCTAAGATTTCCAAGTTATTCACATAATGAAAACCTATACTTTGTTTCGGTCGAGTTCCCCATTCAAAATGCATGTAACAGTGAGAAACGCACTGTCTTGGCGAAAGAAAACGTTTTTGTACAACTTCATAGAAATAGCTGTAACTTTTGATAGAAGACTCAGACAAACATGTTTATGGCCTTATATTATAGAACTCAAGGTCTCCGTGCTGGGAAAACAGGTTTTGCAGCTGTTTGAGCTAAGATTTCCAAGTTATTCACATAATGAAAACTTATACTTTGTTTCGGTCGAGTTCCCCATTCAAATGCATGTAACAGTGAGAAACGCACTGTCTTGGCGAAAGAAAGCGTTTTTGTACAACTTCATATAAATAGCTGTAACTTTTGAATGAACACTCAGACAAACATGTTTATGGCTTTATCTTATAGAACTCAAGGTCCCCGTGCTGGGAAAACAGGTTTTGCAGCTGTTTGAGCTAAGATTTCCAAGTTATTCACATAATGAAAACCTATACTTTGTTTCGGTGGAGTTCCCCATTCAAATGCATGTAACAGTGAGAAACGCACTGTCTTGGCGAAAGAAAGCGTTTTTGTACAACTTCATATAAATAGCTGTAACTTTTGATAGAAGACTCGGATACACATGTTTATGGCTTTATCTTATAGAACTCAAGGTCTCCGTGCTGGGCAAACAGGTTTTGCAGCTGTTTGAGCTAAGATTTCCAAGTTATTCACATAATGAAAACCTATACTTTGTTTCGGGCGACTTTCCCTTTCAAATGCATGTAACAGTGAGAAACGCACTGTCTTGGCGAAAGAAAGCGTTTTTGTACAACTTCATATAAATAGCTGTAACTTTTGATAGAAGACTCGGATACACATGTTTATGGCTTTATCTTATAGAACTCAAGGTTCCCGTGCTGGGAAAACAGGTTTTGCAGCTGTTTGAGCTAAGATTTCCAAGTTATTCACATAATGAAAACCTATACTTTGTTTCGGTGGAGTTCCCCATTCAAATGCATGTAACAGTGAGAAACGCACTGTCTTGGCGAAAGAAAGCGTTTTTGTACAACTTCATATAAATAGCTGTAACTTTTGATAGAAGACTCGGATACACATGTTTATGGCTTTATCTTATAGAACTCAAGGTCTCCGTGCTGGGCAAACAGGTTTTGCAGCTGTTTGAGCTAAGATTTCCAAGTTATTCACATAATGAAAACTTATACTTTGTTTCGGTCGAGTTCCCCATTCAAATGCATGTAACAGTGAGAAACGCACTGTCTTGGCGAAAGAAAGCTATTTTGTACAACTTCATATAAATAGCTGTAACTTTTGATAGAAGACTCGGATACACATGTTTATGGCTTTATCTTATAGAACTCAAGGTCTCCGTGCTGGGAAAACAGGTTTTGCAGCTGTTTGAGCTAAGATTTCCAAGTTATTCACATAATGAAAACCTATACTTTGTTTCGGTCGAGTTCCCCATTCAAAATGCATGTAACAGTGAGAAACGCACTGTCTTGGCGAAAGAAAACGTTTTTGTACAACTTCATAGAAATAGCTGTAACTTTTGATAGAAGACTCAGACAAACATGTTTATGGCCTTATATTATAGAACTCAAGGTCTCCGTGCTGGGAAAACAGGTTTTGCAGCTGTTTGAGCTAAGATTTCCAAGTTATTCACATAATGAAAACTTATACTTTGTTTCGGTCGAGTTCCCCATTCAAATGCATGTAACAGTGAGAAACGCACTGTCTTGGCGAAAGAAAGCGTTTTTGTACAACTTCATATAAATAGCTGTAACTTTTGAATGAAGACTCAGACAAACATGTTTATGGCTTTATCTTATAGAACTCAAGGTCCCCGTGCTGGGAAAACAGGTTTTGCAGCTGTTTGAGCTAAGATTTCCAATTATTTACATAATGAAAACCTATACTTTGTTTCGGTCGAGTTCCCCATTCAAATGCATGTAACAGTGAGAAACGCACTGTCTTGGCGAAAGAAAGCTATTTTGTACAACTTCATATAAATAGCTGTAACTTTTGATAGAAGACTCGGATACACATGTTTATGGCTTTATCTTATAGAACTCAAGGTCTCCGTGCTGGGCAAACAGGTTTTGCAGCTGTTTGAGCTAAGATTTCCAAGTTATTCACATAATGAAAACTTATACTTTGTTTCGGTCGAGTTCCCCATTCAAATGCATGTAACAGTGAGAAACGCACTGTCTTGGCGAAAGAAAGCGTTTTTGTACAACTTCATATAAATAGCTGTAACTTTTGATAGAAGACTCGGATACACATGTTTATGGCTTTATCTTATAGAACTCAAGGTCTCCGTGCTGGGAAAACAGGTTTTGCAGCTGTTTGAGCTAAGATTTCCAAGTTATTCACATAATGAAAACCTATACTTTGTTTCGGTCGAGTTCCCCATTCAAAATGCATGTAACAGTGAGAAACGCACTGTCTTGGCGAAAGAAAACGTTTTTGTACAACTTCATAGAAATAGCTGTAACTTTTGATAGAAGACTCAGACAAACATGTTTATGGCCTTATATTATAGAACTCAAGGTCTCCGTGCTGGGAAAACAGGTTTTGCAGCTGTTTGAGCTAAGATTTCCAAGTTATTCACATAATGAAAACTTATACTTTGTTTCGGTCGAGTTCCCCATTCAAATGCATGTAACAGTGAGAAACGCACTGTCTTGGCGAAAGAAAGCGTTTTTGTACAACTTCATATAAATAGCTGTAACTTTTGAATGAACACTCAGACAAACATGTTTATGGCTTTATCTTATAGAACTCAAGGTCCCCGTGCTGGGAAAACAGGTTTTGCAGCTGTTTGAGCTAAGATTTCCAAGTTATTCACATAATGAAAACCTATACTTTGTTTCGGTGGAGTTCCCCATTCAAATGCATGTAACAGTGAGAAACGCACTGTCTTGGCGAAAGAAAGCGTTTTTGTACAACTTCATATAAATAGCTGTAACTTTTGATAGAAGACTCGGATACACATGTTTATGGCTTTATCTTATAGAACTCAAGGTCTCCGTGCTGGGCAAACAGGTTTTGCAGCTGTTTGAGCTAAGATTTCCAAGTTATTCACATAATGAAAACCTATACTTTGTTTCGGGCGACTTTCCCTTTCAAATGCATGTAACAGTGAGAAACGCACTGTCTTGGCGAAAGAAAGCGTTTTTGTACAACTTCATATAAATAGCTGTAACTTTTGATAGAAGACTCGGATACACATGTTTATGGCTTTATCTTATAGAACTCAAGGTTCCCGTGCTGGGAAAACAGGTTTTGCAGCTGTTTGAGCTAAGATTTCCAAGTTATTCACATAATGAAAACCTATACTTTGTTTCGGTGGAGTTCCCCATTCAAATGCATGTAACAGTGAGAAACGCACTGTCTTGGCGAAAGAAAGCGTTTTTGTACAACTTCATATAAATAGCTGTAACTTTTGATAGAAGACTCGGATACACATGTTTATGGCTTTATCTTATAGAACTCAAGGTCTCCGTGCTGGGCAAACAGGTTTTGCAGCTGTTTGAGCTAAGATTTCCAAGTTATTCACATAATGAAAACTTATACTTTGTTTCGGTCGAGTTCCCCATTCAAATGCATGTAACAGTGAGAAACGCACTGTCTTGGCGAAAGAAAGCTATTTTGTACAACTTCATATAAATAGCTGTAACTTTTGATAGAAGACTCGGATACACATGTTTATGGCTTTATCTTATAGAACTCAAGGTCTCCGTGCTGGGAAAACAGGTTTTGCAGCTGTTTGAGCTAAGATTTCCAAGTTATTCACATAACGAAAACCTATACTTTGTTTCGGTCGAGTTCCCCATTCAAAATGCATGTAACAGTGAGAAACGCACTGTCTTGGCGAAAGAAAACGTTTTTGTACAACTTCATAGAAATAGCTGTAACTTTTGATAGAAGACTCAGACAAACATGTTTATGGCCTTATATTATAGAACTCAAGGTCTCCGTGCTGGGAAAACAGGTTTTGCAGCTGTTTGAGCTAAGATTTCCAAGTTATTCACATAATGAAAACTTATACTTTGTTTCGGTCGAGTTCCCCATTCAAATGCATGTAACAGTGAGAAACGCACTGTCTTGGCGAAAGAAAGCGTTTTTGTACAACTTCATATAAATAGCTGTAACTTTTGAATGAAGACTCAGACAAACATGTTTATGGCTTTATCTTATAGAACTCAAGGTCCCCGTGCTGGGAAAACAGGTTTTGCAGCTGTTTGAGCTAAGATTTCCAATTATTTACATAATGAAAACCTATACTTTGTTTCGGTCGAGTTCCCCATTCAAATGCATGTAACAGTGAGAAACGCACTGTCTTGGCGAAAGAAAGCTATTTTGTACAACTTCATATAAATAGCTGTAACTTTTGATAGAAGACTCGGATACACATGTTTATGGCTTTATCTTATAGAACTCAAGGTCTCCGTGCTGGGCAAACAGGTTTTGCAGCTGTTTGAGCTAAGATTTCCAAGTTATTCACATAATGAAAACTTATACTTTGTTTCGGTCGAGTTCCCCATTCAAATGCATGTAACAGTGAGAAACGCACTGTCTTGGCGAAAGAAAGCGTTTTTGTACAACTTCATATAAATAGCTGTAACTTTTGATAGAAGACTCGGATACACATGTTTATGGCTTTATCTTATAGAACTCAAGGTCTCCGTGCTGGGCAAACAGGTTTTGCAGCTGTTTGAGCTAAGATTTCCAAGTTATTCACATAATGAAAACTTATACTTTGTTTCGGTCGAGTTCCCCATTCAAATGCATGTAACAGTGAGAAACGCACTGTCTTGGCGAAAGAAAGCGTTTTTGTACAACTTCATATAAATAGCTGTAACTTTTGATAGAAGACTCGGATACACATGTTTATGGCTTTATCTTATAGAACTCAAGGTCTCCGTGCTGGGCAAACAGGTTTTGCAGCTGTTTGAGCTAAGATTTCCAAGTTATTCACATAATGAAAACCTATACTTTGTTTCGGTCGAGTTCCCCATTCAAATGCATGTAACAGTGAGAAACGCACTGTCTTGGCGAAAGAAAGCGTTTTTGTACAACTTCATATAAATAGCTGTAACTTTTGATAGAAGACTCGGATACACATGTTTATGGCTTTATCTTATAGAACTCAAGGTCTCCGTGCTGGGAAAACAGGTTTTGCAGCTGTTTGAGCTAAGATTTCCAAGTTATTCACATAATGAAAACCTATACTTTGTTTCGGTCGAGTTCCCCATTCAAATGCATGTAACAGTGAGAAACGCACTGTCTTGGCGAAAGAAAGCGTTTTTGTACAACTTCATATAAATAGCTGTAACTTTTGATAGAAGACTCGGATACACATGTTTATGGCTTTATCTTATAGAACTCAAGGTCTCCGTGCTGGGCAAACAGGTTTTGCAGCTGTTTGAGCTAAGATTTCCAAGTTATTCACATAATGAAAACTTATACTTTGTTTCGGTCGAGTTCCCCATTCAAATGCATGTAACAGTGAGAAACGCACTGTCTTGGCGAAAGAAAGCTATTTTGTACAACTTCATATAAATAGCTGTAACTTTTGATAGAAGACTCGGATACACATGTTTATGGCTTTATCTTATAGAACTCAAGGTCTCCGTGTTGGGAAAACAGGTTTTGCAGCTGTTTGAGCTAAGATTTCCAAGTTATTCACATAATGAAAACCTATACTTTGTTTCGGTCGAGTTCCCCATTCAAAATGCATGTAACAGTGAGAAACGCACTGTCTTGGCGAAAGAAAACGTTTTTGTACAACTTCATAGAAATAGCTGTAACTTTTGATAGAAGACTCAGACAAACATGTTTATGGCCTTATATTATAGAACTCAAGGTCTCCGTGCTGGGAAAACAGGTTTTGCAGCTGTTTGAGCTAAGATTTCCAAGTTATTCACATAATGAAAACTTATACTTTGTTTCGGTCGAGTTCCCCATTCAAATGCATGTAACAGTGAGAAACGCACTGTCTTGGCGAAAGAAAGCGTTTTTGTACAACTTCATATAAATAGCTGTAACTTTTGAATGAAGACTCAGACAAACATGTTTATGGCTTTATCTTATAGAACTCAAGGTCCCCGTGCTGGGAAAACAGGTTTTGCAGCTGTTTGAGCTAAGATTTCCAATTATTTACATAATGAAAACCTATACTTTGTTTCGGTCGAGTTCCCCATTCAAATGCATGTAACAGTGAGAAACGCACTGTCTTGGCGAAAGAAAGCTATTTTGTACAACTTCATATAAATAGCTGTAACTTTTGATAGAAGACTCGGATACACATGTTTATGGCTTTATCTTATAGAACTCAAGGTCTCCGTGCTGGGCAAACAGGTTTTGCAGCTGTTTGAGCTAAGATTTCCAAGTTATTCACATAATGAAAACCTATACTTTGTTTCGGTCGAGTTCCCCATTCAAAATGCATGTAACAGTGAGAAACGCACTGTCTTGGCGAAAGAAAACGTTTTTGTACAACTTCATAGAAATAGCTGTAACTTTTGATAGAAGACTCAGACAAACATGTTTATGGCCTTATATTATAGAACTCAAGGTCTCCGTGCTGGGAAAACAGGTTTTGCAGCTGTTTGAGCTAAGATTTCCAAGTTATTCACATAATGAAAACTTATACTTTGTTTCGGTCGAGTTCCCCATTCAAATGCATGTAACAGTGAGAAACGCACTGTCTTGGCGAAAGAAAGCGTTTTTGTACAACTTCATATAAATAGCTGTAACTTTTGAATGAAGACTCAGACAAACATGTTTATGGCTTTATCTTATAGAACTCAAGGTCCCCGTGCTGGGAAAACAGGTTTTGCAGCTGTTTGAGCTAAGATTTCCAATTATTTACATAATGAAAACCTATACTTTGTTTCGGTCGAGTTCCCCATTCAAATGCATGTAACAGTGAGAAACGCACTGTCTTGGCGAAAGAAAGCGTTTTTGTACAACTTCATATAAATAGCTGTAACTTTTGATAGAAGACTCAGATATACGTATTCATGGCTTTATCTTATAGAACTCAAGGTCCCCGTGCTAGGAAAACAGGTGTTGCTGCTGTTTGAGCTAAGATTTCCAAGTTATTCACATAATGAAAACCTATACTTTGTTTCGGGCGACTTTCCCTTTCAAATGCATGTAACAGTGAGAAACGCACTGTCTTGGCGAAAGAAAGCGTTTTTGTACAACTTCATATAAATAGCTGTAACTTTTGATAGAAGACTCGGATACACATGTTTATGGCTTTATCTTATAGAACTCAAGGTCTCCGTGCTGGGAAAACAGGTTTTGCAGCTGTTTGAGCTAAGATTTCCAAGTTATTCACATAATGAAAACCTATACTTTGTTTCGGTCGAGTTCCCCATTCAAATGCATGTAACAGTGAGAAACGCACTGTCTTGGCGAAAGAAAGCGTTTTTGTACAACTTCATATAAATAGCTGTAACTTTTGATAGAAGACTCGGATACACATGTTTATGGCTTTATCTTATAGAACTCAAGGTCTCCGTGCTGGGCAAACAGGTTTTGCAGCTGTTTGAGCTAAGATTTCCAAGTTATTCACATAATGAAAACTTATACTTTGTTTCGGTCGAGTTCCCCATTCAAATGCATGTAACAGTGAGAAACGCACTGTCTTGGCGAAAGAAAGCGTTTTTGTACAACTTCATATAAATAGCTGTAACTTTTGAATGAAGACTCAGACAAACATGTTTATGGCTTTATCTTATAGAACTCAAGGTCCCCGTGCTGGGAAAACAGGTTTTGCAGCTGTTTGAGCTAAGATTTCCAATTATTTACATAATGAAAACCTATACTTTGTTTCGGTCGAGTTCCCCATTCAAATGCATGTAACAGTGAGAAACGCACTGTCTTGGCGAAAGAAAGCGTTTTTGTACAACTTCATATAAATAGCTGTAACTTTTGATAGAAGACTCAGACAAACATGTTTATGGCTTTATCTTATAGAACTCAAGGTCTCCGTGCTGGGAAAACAGGTTTTGCAGCTGTGTGAGCTAAGATTTCCAAGTTATTCACATAATGAAAACCTATACTTTGTTTCGGTCGAGTTCCCCATTCAAAATGCATGTAACAGTGAGAAACGCACTGTCTTGGCGAAAGAAAACGTTTTTGTACAACTTCATAGAAATAGCTGTAACTTTTGATAGAAGACTCAGACAAACATGTTTATGGCCTTATATTATAGAACTCAAGGTCTCCGTGCTGGGAAAACAGGTTTTGCAGCTGTTTGAGCTAAGATTTCCAAGTTATTCACATAATGAAAACTTATACTTTGTTTCGGTCGAGTTCCCCATTCAAATGCATGTAACAGTGAGAAACGCACTGTCTTGGCGAAAGAAAGCGTTTTTGTACAACTTCATATAAATAGCTGTAACTTTTGAATGAACACTCAGACAAACATGTTTATGGCTTTATCTTATAGAACTCAAGGTCCCCGTGCTGGGAAAACAGGTTTTGCAGCTGTTTGAGCTAAGATTTCCAATTATTTACATAATGAAAACCTATACTTTGTTTCGGTCGAGTTCCCCATTCAAATGCATGTAACAGTGAGAAACGCACTGTCTTGGCGAAAGAAAGCGTTTTTGTACAACTTCATATAAATAGCTGTAACTTTTGATAGAAGACTCAGATATACGTATTCATGGCTTTATCTTATAGAACTCAAGGTCCCCGTGCTAGGAAAACAGGTGTTGCTGCTGTTTGAGCTAAGATTTCCAAGTTATTCACATAATGAAAACCTATACTTTGTTTCGGGCGACTTTCCCTTTCAAATGCATGTAACAGTGAGAAACGCACTGTCTTGGCGAAAGAAAGCGTTTTTGTACAACTTCATATAAATAGCTGTAACTTTTGATAGAAGACTCGGATACACATGTTTATGGCTTTATCTTATAGAACTCAAGGTTCCCGTGCTGGGAAAACAGGTTTTGCAGCTGTTTGAGCTAAGATTTCCAAGTTATTCACATAATGAAAACCTATACTTTGTTTCGGTCGAGTTCCCCATTCAAATGCATGTAACAGTGAGAAACGCACTGTCTTGGCGAAAGAAAGCGTTTTTGTACAACTTCATATAAATAGCTGTAACTTTTGATAGAAGACTCGGATACACATGTTTATGGCTTTATCTTATAGAACTCAAGGTCTCCGTGCTGGGAAAACAGGTTTTGCAGCTGTTTGAGCTAAGATTTCCAAGTTATTCACATAATGAAAACCTATACTTTGTTTCGGTCGAGTTCCCCATTCAAATGCATGTAACAGTGAGAAACGCACTGTCTTGGCGAAAGAAAGCGTTTTTGTACAACTTCATATAAATAGCTGTAACTTTTGATAGAAGACTCGGATACACATGTTTATGGCTTTATCTTATAGAACTCAAGGTCTCCGTGCTGGGCAAACAGGTTTTGCAGCTGTTTGAGCTAAGATTTCCAAGTTATTCACATAATGAAAACTTATACTTTGTTTCGGTCGAGTTCCCCATTCAAATGCATGTAACAGTGAGAAACGCACTGTCTTGGCGAAAGAAAGCTATTTTGTACAACTTCATATAAATAGCTGTAACTTTTGATAGAAGACTCGGATACACATGTTTATGGCTTTATCTTATAGAACTCAAGGTCTCCGTGCTGGGAAAACAGGTTTTGCAGCTGTTTGAGCTAAGATTTCCAAGTTATTCACATAATGAAAACCTATACTTTGTTTCGGTCGAGTTCCCCATTCAAAATGCATGTAACAGTGAGAAACGCACTGTCTTGGCGAAAGAAAGCGTTTTTGTACAACTTCATAGAAATAGCTGTAACTTTTGATAGAAGACTCAGACAAACATGTTTATGGCCTTATATTATAGAACTCAAGGTCTCCGTGCTGGGCAAACAGGTTTTGCAGCTGTTTGAGCTAAGATTTCCAAGTTATTCACATAATGAAAACTTATACTTTGTTTCGGTCGAGTTCCCCATTCAAATGCATGTAACAGTGAGAAACGCACTGTCTTGGCGAAAGAAAGCGTTTTTGTACAACTTCATATAAATAGCTGTAACTTTTGAATGAAGACTCAGACAAACATGTTTATGGCTTTATCTTATAGAACTCAAGGTCCCCGTGCTGGGAAAACAGGTTTTGCAGCTGTTTGAGCTAAGATTTCCAATTATTTACATAATGAAAACCTATACTTTGTTTCGGTCGAGTTCCCCATTCAAATGCATGTAACAGTGAGAAACGCACTGTCTTGGCGAAAGAAAGCTATTTTGTACAACTTCATATAAATAGCTGTAACTTTTGATAGAAGACTCGGATACACATGTTTATGGCTTTATCTTATAGAACTCAAGGTCTCCGTGCTGGGCAAACAGGTTTTGCAGCTGTGTGAGCTAAGATTTCCAAGTTATTCACATAATGAAAACCTATACTTTGTTTCGGTGGAGTTCCCCATTCAAATGCATGTAACAGTGAGAAACGCACTGTCTTGGCGAAAGAAAGCGTTTTTGTACAACTTCATATAAATAGCTGTAACTTTTGATAGAAGACTCAGACAAACATGTTTATGGCTTTATCTTATAGAACTCAAGGTCTCCGTGCTGGGCAAACAGGTTTTGCAGCTGTGTGAGCTAAGATTTCCAAGTTATTCACATAATGAAAACCTATACTTTGTTTCGGTCGAGTTCCCCATTCAAATGCATGTAACAGTGAGAAACGCACTGTCTTGGCGAAAGAAAGCGTTTTTGTACAACTTCATATAAATAGCTGTAACTTTTGAATGAACACTCAGACAAACATGTTTATGGCTTTATCTTATAGAACTCAAGGTCCCCGTGCTGGGAAAACAGGTTTTGCAGCTGTTTGAGCTAAGATTTCCAATTATTTACATAATGAAAACCTATACTTTGTTTCGGTCGAGTTCCCCATTCAAATGCATGTAACAGTGAGAAACGCACTGTCTTGGCGAAAGAAAGCGTTTTTGTACAACTTCATATAAATAGCTGTAACTTTTGATAGAAGACTCAGATATACGTATTCATGGCTTTATCTTATAGAACTCAAGGTCCCCGTGCTAGGAAAACAGGTGTTGCTGCTGTTTGAGCTAAGATTTCCAAGTTATTCACATAATGAAAACCTATACTTTGTTTCGGGCGACTTTCCCTTTCAAATGCATGTAACAGTGAGAAACGCACTGTCTTGGCGAAAGAAAGCGTTTTTGTACAACTTCATATAAATAGCTGTAACTTTTGATAGAAGACTCGGATACACATGTTTATGGCTTTATCTTATAGAACTCAAGGTTCCCGTGCTGGGAAAACAGGTTTTGCAGCTGTTTGAGCTAAGATTTCCAAGTTATTCACATAATGAAAACCTATACTTTGTTTCGGTCGAGTTCCCCATTCAAATGCATGTAACAGTGAGAAACGCACTGTCTTGGCGAAAGAAAGCGTTTTTGTACAACTTCATATAAATAGCTGTAACTTTTGATAGAAGACTCAGACAAACATGTTTATGGCTTTATCTTATAGAACTCAAGGTCTCCGTGCTGGGCAAACAGGTTTTGCAGCTGTGTGAGCTAAGATTTCCAAGTTATTCACATAATGAAAACCTATACTTTGTTTCGGTCGAGTTCCCCATTCAAAATGCATGTAACAGTGAGAAACGCACTGTCTTGGCGAAAGAAAACGTTTTTGTACAACTTCATAGAAATAGCTGTAACTTTTGATAGAAGACTCAGACAAACATGTTTATGGCCTTATATTATAGAACTCAAGGTCTCCGTGCTGGGAAAACAGGTTTTGCAGCTGTTTGAGCTAAGATTTCCAAGTTATTCACATAATGAAAACTTATACTTTGTTTCGGTCGAGTTCCCCATTCAAATGCATGTAACAGTGAGAAACGCACTGTCTTGGCGAAAGAAAGCGTTTTTGTACAACTTCATATAAATAGCTGCAACTTTTGATAGAAGACTCGGATACACATGTTTATGGCTTTATCTTATAGAACTCAAGGTCTCCGTGCTGGGCAAACAGGTTTTGCAGCTGTTTGAGCTAAGATTTCCAAGTTATTCACATAATGAAAACCTATACTTTGTTTTGGTCGAGTTCCCCATTCAAATGCATGTAACAGTGAGAAACGCACTGTCTTGGCGAAAGAAAGCGTTTTTGTACAACTTCATATAAATAGCTGTAACTTTTGATAGAAGATTCAGACAAACATGTTTATGGCTTTATCTTATAGAACTCAAGGTCTCCGTGCTGGGCAAACAGGTTTTGCAGCTGTTTGAGCTAAGATTTCCAAGTTATTCACATAATGAAAACCTATACTTTGTTTCGGTGGAGTTCCCCATTCAAATGCATGTAACAGTGAGAAACGCACTGTCTTGGCGAAAGAAAGCGTTTTTGTACAACTTCATATAAATAGCTGTAACTTTTGATAGAAGACTCAGACAAACATGTTTATGGCTTTATCTTATAGAACTCAAGGTTCCCGTGCTGGGAAAACAGGTTTTGCAGCTGTTTGAGCTAAGATTTCCAAGTTATTCACATAATGAAAACTTATACTTTGTTTCGGTCGAGTTCCCCATTCAAATGCATGTAACAGTGAGAAACGCACTGTCTTGGCGAAAGAAAGCGTTTTTGTACAACTTCATATAAATAGCTGTAACTTTTGATAGAAGACTCGGATACACATGTTTATGGCTTTATCTTATAGAACTCAAGGTCTCCGTGCTGGGCAAACAGGTTTTGCAGCTGTTTGAGCTAAGATTTCCAAGTTATTCACATAATGAAAACCTATACTTTGTTTCGGTCGAGTTCCCCATTCAAATGCATGTAACAGTGAGAAACGCACTGTCTTGGCGAAAGAAAGCGTTTTTGTACAACTTCATATAAATAGCTGTAACTTTTGATAGAAGACTCGGATACACATGTTTATGGCTTTATCTTATAGAACTCAAGGTCTCCGTGCTGGGCAAACAGGTTTTGCAGCTGTTTGAGCTAAGATTTCCAAGTTATTCACATAATGAAAACCTATACTTTGTTTCGGTCGAGTTCCCCATTCAAAATGCATGTAACAGTGAGAAACGCACTGTCTTGGCGAAAGAAAGCGTTTTTGTACAACTTCATATAAATAGCTGTAACTTTTGATAGAAGACTCGGATACACATGTTTATGGCCTTATATTATAGAACTCAAGGTCTCCGTGCTGGGCAAACAGGTTTTGCAGCTGTTTGAGCTAAGATTTCCAAGTTATTCACATAATGAAAACCTATACTTTGTTTCGGTGGAGTTCCCCATTCAAATGCATGTAACAGTGAGAAACGCACTGTCTTGGCGAAAGAAAGCGTTTTTGTACAACTTCATATAAATAGCTGTAACTTTTGATAGAAGACTCAGACAAACATGTTTATGGCTTTATCTTATAGAACTCAAGGTTCCCGTGCTGGGAAAACAGGTTTTGCAGCTGTTTGAGCTAAGATTTCCAAGTTATTCACATAATGAAAACCTATACTTTGTTTCGGTCGAGTTCCCCATTCAAATGCATGTAACAGTGAGAAACGCACTGTCTTGGCGAAAGAAAGCGTTTTTGTACAACTTCATATAAATAGCTGCAACTTTTGATAGAAGACTCGGATACACATGTTTATGGCTTTATCTTATAGAACTCAAGGTCTCCGTGCTGGGCAAACAGGTTTTGCAGCTGTTTGAGCTAAGATTTCCAAGTTATTCACATAATGAAAACCTATACTTTGTTTTGGTCGAGTTCCCCATTCAAATGCATGTAACAGTGAGAAACGCACTGTCTTGGCGAAAGAAAGCGTTTTTGTACAACTTCATATAAATAGCTGTAACTTTTGATAGAAGACTCAGACAAACATGTTTATGGCTTTATCTTATAGAACTCAAGGTCTCCGTGCTGGGCAAACAGGTTTTGCAGCTGTTTGAGCTAAGATTTCCAAGTTATTCACATAATGAAAACCTATACTTTGTTTCGGTGGAGTTCCCCATTCAAATGCATGTAACAGTGAGAAACGCACTGTCTTGGCGAAAGAAAGCGTTTTTGTACAACTTCATATAAATAGCTGTAACTTTTGATAGAAGACTCAGACAAACATGTTTATGGCTTTATCTTATAGAACTCAAGGTCTCCGTGCTGGGCAAACAGGTTTTGCAGCTGTTTGAGCTAAGATTTCCAAGTTATTCACATAATGAAAACTTATACTTTGTTTCGGTCGAGTTCCCCATTCAAATGCATGTAACAGTGAGAAACGCACTGTCTTGGCGAAAGAAAGCGTTTTTGTACAACTTCATATAAATAGCTGTAACTTTTGAATGAAGACTCAGACAAACATGTTTATGGCTTTATCTTATAGAACTCAAGGTCCCCGTGCTGGGAAAACAGGTTTTGCAGCTGTTTGAGCTAAGATTTCCAATTATTTACATAATGAAAACCTATACTTTGTTTCGGTGGAGTTCCCCATTCAAATGCATGTAACAGTGAGAAACGCACTGTCTTGGCGAAAGAAAGCGTTTTTGTACAACTTCATATAAATAGCTGTAACTTTTGATAGAAGACTCGGATACACATGTTTATGGCCTTATATTATAGAACTCAAGGTCTCCGTGCTGGGAAAACAGGTTTTGCAGCTGTTTGAGCTAAGATTTCCAAGTTATTCACATAATGAAAACCTATACTTTGTTTCGGTGGAGTTCCCCATTCAAATGCATGTAACAGTGAGAAACGCACTGTCTTGGCGAAAGAAAGCGTTTTTGTACAACTTCATATAAATAGCTGTAACTTTTGATAGAAGACTCGGATACACATGTTTATGGCCTTATATTATAGAACTCAAGGTCTCCGTGCTGGGAAAACAGGTTTTGCAGCTGTTTGAGCTAAGATTTCCAAGTTATTCACATAATGAAAACCTATACTTTGTTTCGGTGGAGTTCCCCATTCAAATGCATGTAACAGTGAGAAACGCACTGTCTTGGCGAAAGAAAGCGTTTTTGTACAACTTCATATAAATAGCTGTAACTTTTGATAGAAGACTCAGACAAACATGTTTATGGCTTTATCTTATAGAACTCAAGGTTCCCGTGCTGGGCAAACAGGTTTTGCAGCTGTTTGAGCTAAGATTTCCAAGTTATTCACATAATGAAAACCTATACTTTGTTTCGGTGGAGTTCCCCATTCAAATGCATGTAACAGTGAGAAACGCACTGTCTTGGCGAAAGAAAGCGTTTTTGTACAACTTCATATAAATAGCTGTAACTTTTGATAGAAGACTCAGACAAACATGTTTATGGCTTTATCTTATAGAACTCAAGGTTCCCGTGCTGGGCAAACAGGTTTTGCAGCTGTTTGAGCTAAGATTTCCAAGTTATTCACATAATGAAAACCTATACTTTGTTTTGGTCGAGTTCCCCATTCAAATGCATGTAACAGTGAGAAACGCACTGTCTTGGCGAAAGAAAGCGTTTTTGTACAACTTCATATAAATAGCTGTAACTTTTGATAGAAGACTCGGATACACATGTTTATGGCTTTATCTTATAGAACTCAAGGTCTCCGTGCTGGGCAAACAGGTTTTGCAGCTGTTTGAGCTAAGATTTCCAAGTTATTCACATAATGAAAACCTATACTTTGTTTCGGTCGAGTTCCCCATTCAAATGCATGTAACAGTGAGAAACGCACTGTCTTGGCGAAAGAAAGCGTTTTTGTACAACTTCATATAAATAGCTGTAACTTTTGATAGAAGACTCGGATACACATGTTTATGGCCTTATATTATAGAACTCAAGGTCTTCGTGCTGGGCAAACAGGTTTTGCAGCTGTTTGAGCTAAGATTTCCAAGTTATTCACATAATGAAAACCTATACTTTGTTTCGGTGGAGTTCCCCATTCAAATGCATGTAACAGTGAGAAACGCACTGTCTTGGCGAAAGAAAGCGTTTTTGTACAACTTCATATAAATAGCTGTAACTTTTGATAGAAGACTCAGACAAACATGTTTATGGCTTTATCTTATAGAACTCAAGGTTCCCGTGCTGGGAAAACAGGTTTTGCAGCTGTTTGAGCTAAGATTTCCAAGTTATTCACATAATGAAAACTTATACTTTGTTTCGGTCGAGTTCCCCATTCAAATGCATGTAACAGTGAGAAATGCACTGTCTTGGCGAAAGAAAGCGTTTTTGTACAACTTCATATAAATAGCTGTAACTTTTGATAGAAGACTCGGATACACATGTTTATGGCCTTATATTATAGAACTCAAGGTTCCCGTGCTGGGAAAACAGGTTTTGCAGCTGTTTGAGCTAAGATTTCCAAGTTATTCACATAATGAAAACTTATACTTTGTTTCGGTCGAGTTCCCCATTCAAATGCATGTAACAGTGAGAAACGCACTGTCTTGGCGAAAGAAAGCGTTTTTGTACAACTTCATATAAATAGCTGTAACTTTTGATAGAAGACTCGGATACACATGTTTATGGCTTTATATTATAGAACTCAAGGTCTCCGTGCTGGGAAAACAGGTTTTGCAGCTGTTTGAGCTAAGATTTCCAAGTTATTCACATAATGAAAACCTATACTTTGTTTCGGTCGAGTTCCCCATTCAAATGCATGTAACAGTGAGAAACGCACTGTCTTGGCGAAAGAAAGCTATTTTGTACAACTTCATATAAATAGCTGTAACTTTTGATAGAAGACTCGGATACACATGTTTATGGCTTTATCTTATAGAACTCAAGGTCTCCGTGCTGGGCAAACAGGTTTTGCAGCTGTTTGAGCTAAGATTTCCAAGTTATTCACATAATGAAAACCTATACTTTGTTTCGGTGGAGTTCCCCATTCAAATGCATGTAACAGTGAGAAACGCACTGTCTTGGCGAAAGAAAGCGTTTTTGTACAACTTCATATAAATAGCTGTAACTTTTGATAGAAGACTCAGACAAACATGTTTATGGCTTTATCTTATAGAACTCAAGGTTCCCGTGCTGGGAAAACAGGTTTTGCAGCTGTTTGAGCTAAGATTTCCAAGTTATTCACATAATGAAAACTTATACTTTGTTTCGGTCGAGTTCCCCATTCAAATGCATGTAACAGTGAGAAACGCACTGTCTTGGCGAAAGAAAGCGTTTTTGTACAACTTCATATAAATAGCTGTAACTTTTGATAGAAGACTCGGATACACATGTTTATGGCTTTATCTTATAGAACTCAAGGTCTCCGTGCTGGGCAAACAGGTTTTGCAGCTGTTTGAGCTAAGATTTCCAAGTTATTCACATAATGAAAACCTATACTTTGTTTCGGTCGAGTTCCCCATTCAAATGCATGTAACAGTGAGAAACGCACTGTCTTGGCGAAAGAAAACGTTTTTGTACAACTTCATAGAAATAGCTGTAACTTTTGATAGAAGACTCAGACAAACATGTTTATGGCCTTATATTATAGAACTCAAGGTCTCCGTGCTGGGAAAACAGGTTTTGCAGCTGTTTGAGCTAAGATTTCCAAGTTATTCACATAATGAAAACTTATACTTTGTTTCGGTCGAGTTCCCCATTCAAATGCATGTAACAGTGAGAAACGCACTGTCTTGGCGAAAGAAAGCGTTTTTGTACAACTTCATATAAATAGCTGTAACTTTTGATAGAAGACTCGGATACACATGTTTATGGCTTTATATTATAGAACTCAAGGTCTCCGTGCTGGGAAAACAGGTTTTGCAGCTGTTTGAGCTAAGATTTCCAAGTTATTCACATAATGAAAACCTATACTTTGTTTCGGTCGAGTTCCCCATTCAAATGCATGTAACAGTGAGAAACGCACTGTCTTGGCGAAAGAAAGCTATTTTGTACAACTTCATATAAATAGCTGTAACTTTTGATAGAAGACTCGGATACACATGTTTATGGCTTTATCTTATAGAACTCAAGGTCTCCGTGCTGGGCAAACAGGTTTTGCAGCTGTTTGAGCTAAGATTTCCAAGTTATTCACATAATGAAAACCTATACTTTGTTTCGGTGGAGTTCCCCATTCAAATGCATGTAACAGTGAGAAACGCACTGTCTTGGCGAAAGAAAGCGTTTTTGTACAACTTCATATAAATAGCTGTAACTTTTGATAGAAGACTCAGACAAACATGTTTATGGCTTTATCTTATAGAACTCAAGGTTCCCGTGCTGGGAAAACAGGTTTTGCAGCTGTTTGAGCTAAGATTTCCAAGTTATTCACATAATGAAAACTTATACTTTGTTTCGGTCGAGTTCCCCATTCAAATGCATGTAACAGTGAGAAACGCACTGTCTTGGCGAAAGAAAGCGTTTTTGTACAACTTCATATAAATAGCTGTAACTTTTGATAGAAGACTCGGATACACATGTTTATGGCTTTATCTTATAGAACTCAAGGTCTCCGTGCTGGGCAAACAGGTTTTGCAGCTGTTTGAGCTAAGATTTCCAAGTTATTCACATAATGAAAACCTATACTTTGTTTCGGTCGAGTTCCCCATTCAAATGCATGTAACAGTGAGAAACGCACTGTCTTGGCGAAAGAAAACGTTTTTGTACAACTTCATAGAAATAGCTGTAACTTTTGATAGAAGACTCAGACAAACATGTTTATGGCCTTATATTATAGAACTCAAGGTCTCCGTGCTGGGAAAACAGGTTTTGCAGCTGTTTGAGCTAAGATTTCCAAGTTATTCACATAATGAAAACCTATACTTTGTTTCGGTCGAGTTCCCCATTCAAAATGCATGTAACAGTGAGAAACGCACTGTCTTGGCGAAAGAAAACGTTTTTGTACAACTTCATAGAAATAGCTGTAACTTTTGATAGAAGACTCAGACAAACATGTTTATGGCCTTATATTATAGAACTCAAGGTCTCCGTGCTGGGAAAACAGGTTTTGCAGCTGTTTGAGCTAAGATTTCCAAGTTATTCACATAATGAAAACTTATACTTTGTTTCGGTCGAGTTCCCCATTCAAATGCATGTAACAGTGAGAAACGCACTGTCTTGGCGAAAGAAAGCGTTTTTGTACAACTTCATATAAATAGCTGTAACTTTTGATAGAAGACTCGGATACACATGTTTATGGCTTTATCTTATAGAACTCAAGGTCTCCGTGCTGGGCAAACAGGTTTTGCAGCTGTTTGAGCTAAGATTTCCAAGTTATTCACATAATGAAAACCTATACTTTGTTTCGGTCGAGTTCCCCATTCAAAATGCATGTAACAGTGAGAAACGCACTGTCTTGGCGAAAGAAAACGTTTTTGTACAACTTCATAGAAATAGCTGTAACTTTTGATAGAAGACTCAGACAAACATGTTTATGGCCTTATATTATAGAACTCAAGGTCTCCGTGCTGGGAACACAGGTTTTGCAGCTGTTTGAGCTAAGATTTCCAAGTTATTCACATAATGAAAACTTATACTTTGTTTCGGTGGAGTTCCCCATTCAAATGCATGTAACAGTGAGAAACGCACTGTCTTGGCGAAAGAAAGCGTTTTTGTACAACTTCATATAAATAGCTGTAACTTTTGATAGAAGACTCGGACAAACATGTTTATGGCTTTATCTTATAGAACTCAAGGTTCCCGTGCTGGGAAAACAGGTTTTGCAGCTGTTTGAGCTAAGATTTCCAAGTTATTCACATAATGAAAACTTATACTTTGTTTCGGTCGAGTTCCCCATTCAAATGCATGTAACAGTGAGAAACGCACTGTCTTGGCGAAAGAAAGCGTTTTTGTACAACTTCATATAAATAGCTGTAACTTTTGATAGAAGACTCGGATACACATGTTTATGGCCTTATATTATAGAACTCAAGGTCTCCGTGCTGGGAAAACAGGTTTTGCAGCTGTTTGAGCTAAGATTTCCAAGTTATTCACATAATGAAAACCTATACTTTGTTTCGGTGGAGTTCCCCATTCAAATGCGTGTAACAGTGAGAAACGCACTGTCTTGGCGAAAGAAAGCGTTTTTGTACAACTTCATATAAATAGCTGTAACTTTTGATAGAAGACTCGGATACACATGTTTATGGCCTTATATTATAGAACTCAAGGTCTCCGTGCTGGGAAAACAGGTTTTGCAGCTGTTTGAGCTAAGATTTCCAAGTTATTCACATAATGAAAACCTATACTTTGTTTCGGTGGAGTTCCCCATTCAAATGCATGTAACAGTGAGAAACGCACTGTCTTGGCGAAAGAAAGCGTTTTTGTACAACTTCATAGAAATAGCTGTAACTTTTGATAGAAGACTCGGATACACATGTTTATGGCTTTATCTTATAGAACTCAAGGTTCCCGTGCTGGGAAAACAGGTTTTGCAGCTGTTTGAGCTAAGATTTCCAAGTTATTCACATAATGAAAACTTATACTTTGTTTCGGTCGAGTTCCCCATTCAAATGCATGTAACAGTGAGAAACGCACTGTCTTGGCGAAAGAAAGCGTTTTTGTACAACTTCATATAAATAGCTGTAACTTTTGATAGAAGACTCGGATACACATGTTTATGGCTTTATCTTATAGAACTCAAGGTCTCCGTGCTGGGCAAACAGGTTTTGCAGCTGTTTGAGCTAAGATTTCCAAGTTATTCACATAATGAAAACCTATACTTTGTTTCGGTCGAGTTCCCCATTCAAAATGCATGTAACAGTGAGAAACGCACTGTCTTGGCGAAAGAAAACGTTTTTGTACAACTTCATAGAAATAGCTGTAACTTTTGATAGAAGACTCAGACAAACATGTTTATGGCCTTATATTATAGAACTCAAGGTCTCCGTGCTGGGAAAACAGGTTTTGCAGCTGTTTGAGCTAAGATTTCCAAGTTATTCACATAATGAAAACTTATACTTTGTTTCGGTCGAGTTCCCCATTCAAATGCATGTAACAGTGAGAAACGCACTGTCTTGGCGAAAGAAAGCGTTTTTGTACAACTTCATATAAATAGCTGTAACTTTTGATAGAAGACTCGGATACACATGTTTATGGCTTTATCTTATAGAACTCAAGGTCTCCGTGCTGGGCAAACAGGTTTTGCAGCTGTTTGAGCTAAGATTTCCAAGTTATTCACATAATGAAAACCTATACTTTGTTTCGGTCGAGTTCCCCATTCAAAATGCATGTAACAGTGAGAAACGCACTGTCTTGGCGAAAGAAAACGTTTTTGTACAACTTCATAGAAATAGCTGTAACTTTTGATAGAAGACTCAGACAAACATGTTTATGGCCTTATATTATAGAACTCAAGGTCTCCGTGCTGGGAACACAGGTTTTGCAGCTGTTTGAGCTAAGATTTCCAAGTTATTCACATAATGAAAACTTATACTTTGTTTCGGTGGAGTTCCCCATTCAAATGCATGTAACAGTGAGAAACGCACTGTCTTGGCGAAAGAAAGCGTTTTTGTACAACTTCATATAAATAGCTGTAACTTTTGATAGAAGACTCGGACAAACATGTTTATGGCTTTATCTTATAGAACTCAAGGTTCCCGTGCTGGGAAAACAGGTTTTGCAGCTGTTTGAGCTAAGATTTCCAAGTTATTCACATAATGAAAACTTATACTTTGTTTCGGTCGAGTTCCCCATTCAAATGCATGTAACAGTGAGAAACGCACTGTCTTGGCGAAAGAAAGCGTTTTTGTACAACTTCATATAAATAGCTGTAACTTTTGATAGAAGACTCGGATACACATGTTTATGGCCTTATATTATAGAACTCAAGGTCTCCGTGCTGGGAAAACAGGTTTTGCAGCTGTTTGAGCTAAGATTTCCAAGTTATTCACATAATGAAAACCTATACTTTGTTTCGGTGGAGTTCCCCATTCAAATGCGTGTAACAGTGAGAAACGCACTGTCTTGGCGAAAGAAAGCGTTTTTGTACAACTTCATATAAATAGCTGTAACTTTTGATAGAAGACTCGGATACACATGTTTATGGCCTTATATTATAGAACTCAAGGTCTCCGTGCTGGGAAAACAGGTTTTGCAGCTGTTTGAGCTAAGATTTCCAAGTTATTCACATAATGAAAACCTATACTTTGTTTCGGTCGAGTTCCCCATTCAAAATGCATGTAACAGTGAGAAACGCACTGTCTTGGCGAAAGAAAACGTTTTTGTACAACTTCATAGAAATAGCTGTAACTTTTGATAGAAGACTCAGACAAACATGTTTATGGCCTTATATTATAGAACTCAAGGTCTCCGTGCTGGGAAAACAGGTTTTGCAGCTGTTTGAGCTAAGATTTCCAAGTTATTCACATAATGAAAACTTATACTTTGTTTCGGTCGAGTTCCCCATTCAAATGCATGTAACAGTGAGAAACGCACTGTCTTGGCGAAAGAAAGCGTTTTTGTACAACTTCATATAAATAGCTGTAACTTTTGATAGAAGACTCGGATACACATGTTTATGGCTTTATATTATAGAACTCAAGGTCTCCGTGCTGGGAAAACAGGTTTTGCAGCTGTTTGAGCTAAGATTTCCAAGTTATTCACATAATGAAAACCTATACTTTGTTTCGGTCGAGTTCCCCATTCAAATGCATGTAACAGTGAGAAACGCACTGTCTTGGCGAAAGAAAGCTATTTTGTACAACTTCATATAAATAGCTGTAACTTTTGATAGAAGACTCGGATACACATGTTTATGGCTTTATCTTATAGAACTCAAGGTCTCCGTGCTGGGCAAACAGGTTTTGCAGCTGTTTGAGCTAAGATTTCCAAGTTATTCACATAATGAAAACCTATACTTTGTTTCGGTGGAGTTCCCCATTCAAATGCATGTAACAGTGAGAAACGCACTGTCTTGGCGAAAGAAAGCGTTTTTGTACAACTTCATATAAATAGCTGTAACTTTTGATAGAAGACTCAGACAAACATGTTTATGGCTTTATCTTATAGAACTCAAGGTTCCCGTGCTGGGAAAACAGGTTTTGCAGCTGTTTGAGCTAAGATTTCCAAGTTATTCACATAATGAAAACTTATACTTTGTTTCGGTCGAGTTCCCCATTCAAATGCATGTAACAGTGAGAAACGCACTGTCTTGGCGAAAGAAAGCGTTTTTGTACAACTTCATATAAATAGCTGTAACTTTTGATAGAAGACTCGGATACACATGTTTATGGCTTTATCTTATAGAACTCAAGGTCTCCGTGCTGGGCAAACAGGTTTTGCAGCTGTTTGAGCTAAGATTTCCAAGTTATTCACATAATGAAAACCTATACTTTGTTTCGGTCGAGTTCCCCATTCAAATGCATGTAACAGTGAGAAACGCACTGTCTTGGCGAAAGAAAACGTTTTTGTACAACTTCATAGAAATAGCTGTAACTTTTGATAGAAGACTCAGACAAACATGTTTATGGCCTTATATTATAGAACTCAAGGTCTCCGTGCTGGGAAAACAGGTTTTGCAGCTGTTTGAGCTAAGATTTCCAAGTTATTCACATAATGAAAACCTATACTTTGTTTCGGTCGAGTTCCCCATTCAAAATGCATGTAACAGTGAGAAACGCACTGTCTTGGCGAAAGAAAACGTTTTTGTACAACTTCATAGAAATAGCTGTAACTTTTGATAGAAGACTCGGATACACATGTTTATGGCCTTATATTATAGAACTCAAGGTCTCCGTGCTGGGAAAACAGGTTTTGCAGCTGTTTGAGCTAAGATTTCCAAGTTATTCACATAATGAAAACCTATACTTTGTTTCGGTGGAGTTCCCCATTCAAATGCATGTAACAGTGAGAAACGCACTGTCTTGGCGAAAGAAAGCGTTTTTGTACAACTTCATATAAATAGCTGTAACTTTTGATAGAAGACTCGGACAAACATGTTTATGGCTTTATCTTATAGAACTCAAGGTTCCCGTGCTGGGAAAACAGGTTTTGCAGCTGTTTGAGCTAAGATTTCCAAGTTATTCACATAATGAAAACTTATACTTTGTTTCGGTCGAGTTCCCCATTCAAATGCATGTAACAGTGAGAAACGCACTGTCTTGGCGAAAGAAAGCGTTTTTGTACAACTTCATATAAATAGCTGTAACTTTTGATAGAAGACTCGGATACACATGTTTATGGCCTTATATTATAGAACTCAAGGTCTCCGTGCTGGGAAAACAGGTTTTGCAGCTGTTTGAGCTAAGATTTCCAAGTTATTCACATAATGAAAACCTATACTTTGTTTCGGTGGAGTTCCCCATTCAAATGCGTGTAACAGTGAGAAACGCACTGTCTTGGCGAAAGAAAGCGTTTTTGTACAACTTCATATAAATAGCTGTAACTTTTGATAGAAGACTCGGATACACATGTTTATGGCCTTATATTATAGAACTCAAGGTCTCCGTGCTGGGAAAACAGGTTTTGCAGCTGTTTGAGCTAAGATTTCCAAGTTATTCACATAATGAAAACCTATACTTTGTTTCGGTGGAGTTCCCCATTCAAATGCATGTAACAGTGAGAAACGCACTGTCTTGGCGAAAGAAAGCGTTTTTGTACAACTTCATAGAAATAGCTGTAACTTTTGATAGAAGACTCGGATACACATGTTTATGGCTTTATCTTATAGAACTCAAGGTTCCCGTGCTGGGAAAACAGGTTTTGCAGCTGTTTGAGCTAAGATTTCCAAGTTATTCACATAATGAAAACTTATACTTTGTTTCGGTCGAGTTCCCCATTCAAATGCATGTAACAGTGAGAAACGCACTGTCTTGGCGAAAGAAAGCGTTTTTGTACAACTTCATATAAATAGCTGTAACTTTTGATAGAAGACTCGGATACACATGTTTATGGCTTTATCTTATAGAACTCAAGGTCTCCGTGCTGGGCAAACAGGTTTTGCAGCTGTTTGAGCTAAGATTTCCAAGTTATTCACATAATGAAAACCTATACTTTGTTTCGGTCGAGTTCCCCATTCAAAATGCATGTAACAGTGAGAAACGCACTGTCTTGGCGAAAGAAAACGTTTTTGTACAACTTCATAGAAATAGCTGTAACTTTTGATAGAAGACTCAGACAAACATGTTTATGGCCTTATATTATAGAACTCAAGGTCTCCGTGCTGGGAAAACAGGTTTTGCAGCTGTTTGAGCTAAGATTTCCAAGTTATTCACATAATGAAAACTTATACTTTGTTTCGGTGGAGTTCCCCATTCAAATGCATGTAACAGTGAGAAACGCACTGTCTTGGCGAAAGAAAGCGTTTTTGTACAACTTCATATAAATAGCTGTAACTTTTGATAGAAGACTCGGATACACATGTTTATGGCTTTATCTTATAGAACTCAAGGTCTCCGTGCTGGGCAAACAGGTTTTGCAGCTGTTTGAGCTAAGATTTCCAAGTTATTCACATAATGAAAACCTATACTTTGTTTCGGTCGAGTTCCCCATTCAAAATGCATGTAACAGTGAGAAACGCACTGTCTTGGCGAAAGAAAACGTTTTTGTACAACTTCATAGAAATAGCTGTAACTTTTGATAGAAGACTCAGACAAACATGTTTATGGCCTTATATTATAGAACTCAAGGTCTCCGTGCTGGGAACACAGGTTTTGCAGCTGTTTGAGCTAAGATTTCCAAGTTATTCACATAATGAAAACTTATACTTTGTTTCGGTGGAGTTCCCCATTCAAATGCATGTAACAGTGAGAAACGCACTGTCTTGGCGAAAGAAAGCGTTTTTGTACAACTTCATATAAATAGCTGTAACTTTTGATAGAAGACTCGGACAAACATGTTTATGGCCTTATATTATAGAACTCAAGGTTCCCGTGCTGGGAAAACAGGTTTTGCAGCTGTTTGAGCTAAGATTTCCAAGTTATTCACATAATGAAAACTTATACTTTGTTTCGGTCGAGTTCCCCATTCAAATGCATGTAACAGTGAGAAACGCACTGTCTTGGCGAAAGAAAGCGTTTTTGTACAACTTCATATAAATAGCTGTAACTTTTGATAGAAGACTCGGATACACATGTTTATGGCCTTATATTATAGAACTCAAGGTCTCCGTGCTGGGAAAACAGGTTTTGCAGCTGTTTGAGCTAAGATTTCCAAGTTATTCACATAATGAAAACCTATACTTTGTTTCGGTGGAGTTCCCCATTCAAATGCGTGTAACAGTGAGAAACGCACTGTCTTGGCGAAAGAAAGCGTTTTTGTACAACTTCATATAAATAGCTGTAACTTTTGATAGAAGACTCGGATACACATGTTTATGGCCTTATATTATAGAACTCAAGGTCTCCGTGCTGGGAAAACAGGTTTTGCAGCTGTTTGAGCTAAGATTTCCAAGTTATTCACATAATGAAAACCTATACTTTGTTTCGGTGGAGTTCCCCATTCAAATGCATGTAACAGTGAGAAACGCACTGTCTTGGCGAAAGAAAGCGTTTTTGTACAACTTCATATAAATAGCTGTAACTTTTGATAGAAGACTCGGATACACATGTTTATGGCCTTATATTATAGAACTCAAGGTCTCCGTGCTGGGAAAACAGGTTTTGCAGCTGTTTGAGCTAAGATTTCCAAGTTATTCACATAATGAAAACCTATACTTTGTTTCGGTGGAGTTCCCCATTCAAATGCATGTAACAGTGAGAAACGCACTGTCTTGGCGAAAGAAAGCGTTTTTGTACAACTTCATATAAATAGCTGTAACTTTTGATAGAAGACTCAGACAAACATGTTTATGGCTTTATCTTATAGAACTCAAGGTTCCCGTGCTGGGAAAACAGGTTTTGCAGCTGTTTGAGCTAAGATTTCCAAGTTATTCACATAATGAAAACTTATACTTTGTTTCGGTCGAGTTCCCCATTCAAATGCATGTAACAGTGAGAAACGCACTGTCTTGGCGAAAGAAAGCGTTTTTGTACAACTTCATATAAATAGCTGTAACTTTTGATAGAAGACTCGGATACACATGTTTATGGCTTTATCTTATAGAACTCAAGGTCTCCGTGCTGGGCAAACAGGTTTTGCAGCTGTTTGAGCTAAGATTTCCAAGTTATTCACATAATGAAAACCTATACTTTGTTTTGGTCGAGTTCCCCATTCAAATGCATGTAACAGTGAGAAACGCACTGTCTTGGCGAAAGAAAGCGTTTTTGTACAACTTCATATAAATAGCTGTAACTTTTGATAGAAGACTCGGATACACATGTTTATGGCCTTATATTATAGAACTCAAGGTCTCCGTGCTGGGAAAACAGGTTTTGCAGCTGTTTGAGCTAAGATTTCCAAGTTATTCACATAATGAAAACCTATACTTTGTTTCGGTGGAGTTCCCCATTCAAATGCATGTAACAGTGAGAAACGCACTGTCTTGGCGAAAGAAAGCGTTTTTGTACAACTTCATATAAATAGCTGTAACTTTTGATAGAAGACTCGGATACACATGTTTATGGCCTTATATTATAGAACTCAAGGTCTCCGTGCTGGGAAAACAGGTTTTGCAGCTGTTTGAGCTAAGATTTCCAAGTTATTCACATAATGAAAACCTATACTTTGTTTCGGTGGAGTTCCCCATTCAAATGCATGTAACAGTGAGAAACGCACTGTCTTGGCGAAAGAAAGCGTTTTTGTACAACTTCATATAAATAGCTGTAACTTTTGATAGAAGACTCAGACAAACATGTTTATGGCTTTATCTTATAGAACTCAAGGTTCCCGTGCTGGGAAAACAGGTTTTGCAGCTGTTTGAGCTAAGATTTCCAAGTTATTCACATAATGAAAACTTATACTTTGTTTCGGTCGAGTTCCCCATTCAAATGCATGTAACAGTGAGAAACGCACTGTCTTGGCGAAAGAAAACGTTTTTGTACAACTTCATATAAATAGCTGCAACTTTTGATAGAAGACTCGGATACACATGTTTATGGCTTTATCTTATAGAACTCAAGGTCTCCGTGCTGGGCAAACAGGTTTTGCAGCTGTTTGAGCTAAGATTTCCAAGTTATTCACATAATGAAAACCTATACTTTGTTTTGGTCGAGTTCCCCATTCAAATGCATGTAACAGTGAGAAACGCACTGTCTTGGCGAAAGAAAGCGTTTTTGTACAACTTCATATAAATAGCTGTAACTTTTGATAGAAGACTCAGACAAACATGTTTATGGCTTTATCTTATAGAACTCAAGGTTCCCGTGCTGGGAAAACAGGTTTTGCAGCTGTTTGAGCTAAGATTTCCAAGTTATTCACATAATGAAAACTTATACTTTGTTTCGGTCGAGTTCCCCATTCAAATGCATGTAACAGTGAGAAACGCACTGTCTTGGCGAAAGAAAGCGTTTTTGTACAACTTCATATAAATAGCTGTAACTTTTGATAGAAGACTCGGATACACATGTTTATGGCTTTATATTTTAGAACTCAAGGTCTCCGTGCTGGGAAAACAGGTTTTGCAGCTGTTTGAGCTAAGATTTCCAAGTTATTCACATAATGAAAACCTATACTTTGTTTCGGTCGAGTTCCCCATTCAAATGCATGTAACAGTGAGAAACGCACTGTCTTGGCGAAAGAAAGCTATTTTGTACAACTTCATATAAATAGCTGTAACTTTTGATAGAAGACTCGGATACACATGTTTATGGCTTTATCTTATAGAACTCAAGGTCTCCGTGCTGGGCAAACAGGTTTTGCAGCTGTTTGAGCTAAGATTTCCAAGTTATTCACATAATGAAAACCTATACTTTGTTTCGGTGGAGTTCCCCATTCAAATGCATGTAACAGTGAGAAACGCACTGTCTTGGCGAAAGAAAGCGTTTTTGTACAACTTCATATAAATAGCTGTAACTTTTGATAGAAGACTCAGACAAACATGTTTATGGCTTTATCTTATAGAACTCAAGGTTCCCGTGCTGGGAAAACAGGTTTTGCAGCTGTTTGAGCTAAGATTTCCAAGTTATTCACATAATGAAAACTTATACTTTGTTTCGGTCGAGTTCCCCATTCAAATGCATGTAACAGTGAGAAACGCACTGTCTTGGCGAAAGAAAGCGTTTTTGTACAACTTCATATAAATAGCTGTAACTTTTGATAGAAGACTCGGATACACATGTTTATGGCTTTATCTTATAGAACTCAAGGTCTCCGTGCTGGGCAAACAGGTTTTGCAGCTGTTTGAGCTAAGATTTCCAAGTTATTCACATAATGAAAACCTATACTTTGTTTCGGTCGAGTTCCCCATTCAAATGCATGTAACAGTGAGAAACGCACTGTCTTGGCGAAAGAAAACGTTTTTGTACAACTTCATAGAAATAGCTGTAACTTTTGATAGAAGACTCAGACAAACATGTTTATGGCCTTATATTATAGAACTCAAGGTCTCCGTGCTGGGAAAACAGGTTTTGCAGCTGTTTGAGCTAAGATTTCCAAGTTATTCACATAATGAAAACCTATACTTTGTTTCGGTCGAGTTCCCCATTCAAAATGCATGTAACAGTGAGAAACGCACTGTCTTGGCGAAAGAAAACGTTTTTGTACAACTTCATAGAAATAGCTGTAACTTTTGATAGAAGACTCAGACAAACATGTTTATGGCCTTATATTATAGAACTCAAGGTCTCCGTGCTGGGAAAACAGGTTTTGCAGCTGTTTGAGCTAAGATTTCCAAGTTATTCACATAATGAAAACTTATACTTTGTTTCGGTCGAGTTCCCCATTCAAATGCATGTAACAGTGAGAAACGCACTGTCTTGGCGAAAGAAAGCGTTTTTGTACAACTTCATATAAATAGCTGTAACTTTTGATAGAAGACTCGGATACACATGTTTATGGCTTTATATTATAGAACTCAAGGTCTCCGTGCTGGGAAAACAGGTTTTGCAGCTGTTTGAGCTAAGATTTCCAAGTTATTCACATAATGAAAACCTATACTTTGTTTCGGTCGAGTTCCCCATTCAAATGCATGTAACAGTGAGAAACGCACTGTCTTGGCGAAAGAAAGCTATTTTGTACAACTTCATATAAATAGCTGTAACTTTTGATAGAAGACTCGGATACACATGTTTATGGCTTTATCTTATAGAACTCAAGGTCTCCGTGCTGGGCAAACAGGTTTTGCAGCTGTTTGAGCTAAGATTTCCAAGTTATTCACATAATGAAAACCTATACTTTGTTTCGGTCGAGTTCCCCATTCAAATGCATGTAACAGTGAGAAACGCACTGTCTTGGCGAAAGAAAGCGTTTTTGTACAACTTCATATAAATAGCTGTAACTTTTGATAGAAGACTCAGACAAACATGTTTATGGCTTTATCTTATAGAACTCAAGGTTCCCGTGCTGGGAAAACAGGTTTTGCAGCTGTTTGAGCTAAGATTTCCAAGTTATTCACATAATGAAAACTTATACTTTGTTTCGGTCGAGTTCCCCATTCAAATGCATGTAACAGTGAGAAACGCACTGTCTTGGCGAAAGAAAGCGTTTTTGTACAACTTCATATAAATAGCTGTAACTTTTGATAGAAGACTCGGATACACATGTTTATGGCTTTATCTTATAGAACTCAAGGTCTCCGTGCTGGGCAAACAGGTTTTGCAGCTGTTTGAGCTAAGATTTCCAAGTTATTCACATAATGAAAACCTATACTTTGTTTCGGTCGAGTTCCCCATTCAAATGCATGTAACAGTGAGAAACGCACTGTCTTGGCGAAAGAAAACGTTTTTGTACAACTTCATAGAAATAGCTGTAACTTTTGATAGAAGACTCAGACAAACATGTTTATGGCTTTATCTTATAGAACTCAAGGTTCCCGTGCTGGGAAAACAGGTTTTGCAGCTGTTTGAGCTAAGATTTCCAAGTTATTCACATAATGAAAACTTATACTTTGTTTCGGTCGAGTTCCCCATTCAAATGCATGTAACAGTGAGAAATGCACTGTCTTGGCGAAAGAAAGCGTTTTTGTACAACTTCATTAAATAGCTGTAACTTTTGATAGAAGACTCGGATACACATGTTTATGGCCTTGTATTATAGAACTCAAGGTTCCCGTGCTGGGAAAACAGGTTTTGCAGCTGTTTGAGCTAAGATTTCCAAGTTATTCACATAATGAAAACTTATACTTTGTTTCGGTCGAGTTCCCCATTCAAATGCATGTAACAGTGAGAAACGCACTGTCTTGGCGAAAGAAAGCGTTTTTGTACAACTTCATATAAATAGCTGTAACTTTTGATAGAAGACTCGGATACACATGTTTATGGCTTTATATTTTAGAACTCAAGGTCTCCGTGCTGGGAAAACAGGTTTTGCAGCTGTTTGAGCTAAGATTTCCAAGTTATTCACATAATGAAAACCTATACTTTGTTTCGGTCGAGTTCCCCATTCAAATGCATGTAACAGTGAGAAACGCACTGTCTTGGCGAAAGAAAGCTATTTTGTACAACTTCATATAAATAGCTGTAACTTTTGATAGAAGACTCGGATACACATGTTTATGGCTTTATCTTATAGAACTCAAGGTCTCCGTGCTGGGAAAACAGGTTTTGCAGCTGTTTGAGCTAAGATTTCCAAGTTATTCACATAATGAAAACCTATACTTTGTTTCGGTGGAGTTCCCCATTCAAATGCATGTAACAGTGAGAAACGCACTGTCTTGGCGAAAGAAAGCGTTTTTGTACAACTTCATATAAATAGCTGTAACTTTTGATAGAAGACTCAGACAAACATGTTTATGGCTTTATCTTATAGAACTCAAGGTTCCCGTGCTGGGCAAACAGGTTTTGCAGCTGTTTGAGCTAAGATTTCCAAGTTATTCACATAATGAAAACCTATACTTTGTTTCGGTGGAGTTCCCCATTCAAATGCATGTAACAGTGAGAAACGCACTGTCTTGGCGAAAGAAAGCTATTTTGTACAACTTCATATAAATAGCTGTAACTTTTGATAGAAGACTCGGATACACATGTTTATGGCTTTATATTATAGAACTCAAGGTCTCCGTGCTGGGAAAACAGGTTTTGCAGCTGTTTGAGCTAAGATTTCCAAGTTATTCACATAATGAAAACCTATACTTTGTTTCGGTCGAGTTCCCCATTCAAATGCATGTAACAGTGAGAAACGCACTGTCTTGGCGAAAGAAAGCTATTTTGTACAACTTCATATAAATAGCTGTAACTTTTGATAGAAGACTCGGATACACATGTTTATGGCTTTATCTTATAGAACTCAAGGTCTCCGTGTTGGGAAAACAGGTTTTGCAGCTGTTTGAGCTAAGATTTCCAAGTTATTCACATAATGAAAACCTATACTTTGTTTCGGTCGAGTTCCCCATTCAAAATGCATGTAACAGTGAGAAACGCACTGTCTTGGCGAAAGAAAACGTTTTTGTACAACTTCATAGAAATAGCTGTAACTTTTGATAGAAGACTCAGACAAACATGTTTATGGCCTTATATTATAGAACTCAAGGTCTCCGTGCTGGGAAAACAGGTTTTGCAGCTGTTTGAGCTAAGATTTCCAAGTTATTCACATAATGAAAACTTATACTTTGTTTCGGTGGAGTTCCCCATTCAAATGCATGTAACAGTGAGAAACGCACTGTCTTGGCGAAAGAAAGCGTTTTTGTACAACTTCATATAAATAGCTGTAACTTTTGATAGAAGACTCGGATACACATGTTTATGGCTTTATATTATAGAACTCAAGGTCTCCGTGCTGGGAAAACAGGTTTTGCAGCTGTTTGAGCTAAGATTTCCAAGTTATTCACATAATGAAAACCTATACTTTGTTTCGGTCGAGTTCCCCATTCAAATGCATGTAACAGTGAGAAACGCACTGTCTTGGCGAAAGAAAGCTATTTTGTACAACTTCATATAAATAGCTGTAACTTTTGATAGAAGACTCGGATACACATGTTTATGGCTTTATCTTATAGAACTCAAGGTCTCCGTGCTGGGAAAACAGGTTTTGCAGCTGTTTGAGCTAAGATTTCCAAGTTATTCACATAATGAAAACCTATACTTTGTTTTGGTCGAGTTCCCCATTCAAAATGCATGTAACAGTGAGAAACGCACTGTCTTGGCGAAAGAAAACGTTTTTGTACAACTTCATAGAAATAGCTGTAACTTTTGATAGAAGACTCAGACAAACATGTTTATGGCTTTATCTTATAGAACTCAAGGTCTCCGTGCTGGGAAAACAGGTTTTGCAGCTGTTTGAGCTAAGATTTCCAAGTTATTCACATAATGAAAACCTATACTTTGTTTCGGTCGAGTTCCCCATTCAAATGCATGTAACAGTGAGAAACGCACTGTCTTGGCGAAAGAAAGCTATTTTGTACAACTTCATATAAATAGCTGTAACTTTTGATAGAAGACTCGGATACACATGTTTATGGCTTTATCTTATAGAACTCAAGGTCTCCGTGTTGGGAAAACAGGTTTTGCAGCTGTTTGAGCTAAGATTTCCAAGTTATTCACATAATGAAAACCTATACTTTGTTTCGGTCGAGTTCCCCATTCAAAATGCATGTAACAGTGAGAAACGCACTGTCTTGGCGAAAGAAAACGTTTTTGTACAACTTCATAGAAATAGCTGTAACTTTTGATAGAAGACTCAGACAAACATGTTTATGGCCTTATATTATAGAACTCAAGGTCTCCGTGCTGGGAAAACAGGTTTTGCAGCTGTTTGAGCTAAGATTTCCAAGTTATTCACATAATGAAAACTTATACTTTGTTTCGGTGGAGTTCCCCATTCAAATGCATGTAACAGTGAGAAACGCACTGTCTTGGCGAAAGAAAGCGTTTTTGTACAACTTCATATAAATAGCTGTAACTTTTGATAGAAGACTCGGATACACATGTTTATGGCTTTATCTTATAGAACTCAAGGTCTCCGTGCTGGGCAAACAGGTTTTGCAGCTGTTTGAGCTAAGATTTCCAAGTTATTCACATAATGAAAACTTATACTTTGTTTCGGTCGAGTTCCCCATTCAAATGCATGTAACAGTGAGAAACGCACTGTCTTGGCGAAAGAAAGCGTTTTTGTACAACTTCATATAAATAGCTGCAACTTTTGATAGAAGACTCGGATACACATGTTTATGGCTTTATCTTATAGAACTCAAGGTCTCCGTGCTGGGCAAACAGGTTTTGCAGCTGTTTGAGCTAAGATTTCCAAGTTATTCACATAATGAAAACCTATACTTTGTTTTGGTCGAGTTCCCCATTCAAATGCATGTAACAGTGAGAAACGCACTGTCTTGGCGAAAGAAAGCGTTTTTGTACAACTTCATATAAATAGCTGTAACTTTTGATAGAAGACTCAGACAAACATGTTTATGGCTTTATCTTATAGAACTCAAGGTCTCCGTGCTGGGCAAACAGGTTTTGCAGCTGTTTGAGCTAAGATTTCCAAGTTATTCACATAATGAAAACCTATACTTTGTTTCGGTGGAGTTCCCCATTCAAATGCATGTAACAGTGAGAAACGCACTGTCTTGGCGAAAGAAAGCGTTTTTGTACAACTTCATATAAATAGCTGTAACTTTTGATAGAAGACTCAGACAAACATGTTTATGGCTTTATCTTATAGAACTCAAGGTTCCCGTGCTGGGAAAACAGGTTTTGCAGCTGTTTGAGCTAAGATTTCCAAGTTATTCACATAATGAAAACTTATACTTTGTTTCGGTCGAGTTCCCCATTCAAATGCATGTAACAGTGAGAAACGCACTGTCTTGGCGAAAGAAAGCGTTTTTGTACAACTTCATATAAATAGCTGTAACTTTTGATAGAAGACTCGGATACACATGTTTATGGCCTTATATTATAGAACTCAAGGTCTCCGTGCTGGGAAAACAGGTTTTGCAGCTGTTTGAGCTAAGATTTCCAAGTTATTCACATAATGAAAACCTATACTTTGTTTCGGTGGAGTTCCCCATTCAAATGCATGTAACAGTGAGAAACGCACTGTCTTGGCGAAAGAAAGCGTTTTTGTACAACTTCATATAAATAGCTGTAACTTTTGATAGAAGACTCAGACAAACATGTTTATGGCTTTATCTTATAGAACTCAAGGTTCCCGTGCTGGGAAAACAGGTTTTGCAGCTGTTTGAGCTAAGATTTCCAAGTTATTCACATAATGAAAACTTATACTTTGTTTCGGTCGAGTTCCCCATTCAAATGCATGTAACAGTGAGAAATGCACTGTCTTGGCGAAAGAAAGCGTTTTTGTACAACTTCATATAAATAGCTGTAACTTTTGATAGAAGACTCGGATACACATGTTTATGGCCTTGTATTATAGAACTCAAGGTTCCCGTGCTGGGAAAACAGGTTTTGCAGCTGTTTGAGCTAAGATTTCCAAGTTATTCACATAATGAAAACTTATACTTTGTTTCGGTCGAGTTCCCCATTCAAATGCATGTAACAGTGAGAAACGCACTGTCTTGGCGAAAGAAAGCGTTTTTGTACAACTTCATATAAATAGCTGTAACTTTTGATAGAAGACTCGGATACACATGTTTATGGCTTTATATTTTAGAACTCAAGGTCTCCGTGCTGGGAAAACAGGTTTTGCAGCTGTTTGAGCTAAGATTTCCAAGTTATTCACATAATGAAAACCTATACTTTGTTTCGGTCGAGTTCCCCATTCAAATGCATGTAACAGTGAGAAACGCACTGTCTTGGCGAAAGAAAGCTATTTTGTACAACTTCATATAAATAGCTGTAACTTTTGATAGAAGACTCGGATACACATGTTTATGGCTTTATCTTATAGAACTCAAGGTCTCCGTGCTGGGAAAACAGGTTTTGCAGCTGTTTGAGCTAAGATTTCCAAGTTATTCACATAATGAAAACCTATACTTTGTTTCGGTGGAGTTCCCCATTCAAATGCATGTAACAGTGAGAAACGCACTGTCTTGGCGAAAGAAAGCGTTTTTGTACAACTTCATATAAATAGCTGTAACTTTTGATAGAAGACTCAGACAAACATGTTTATGGCTTTATCTTATAGAACTCAAGGTTCCCGTGCTGGGAAAACAGGTTTTGCAGCTGTTTGAGCTAAGATTTCCAAGTTATTCACATAATGAAAACTTATACTTTGTTTCGGTCGAGTTCCCCATTCAAATGCATGTAACAGTGAGAAACGCACTGTCTTGGCGAAAGAAAGCGTTTTTGTACAACTTCATATAAATAGCTGTAACTTTTGATAGAAGACTCGGATACACATGTTTATGGCTTTATCTTATAGAACTCAAGGTCTCCGTGCTGGGCAAACAGGTTTTGCAGCTGTTTGAGCTAAGATTTCCAAGTTATTCACATAATGAAAACCTATACTTTGTTTCGGTCGAGTTCCCCATTCAAATGCATGTAACAGTGAGAAACGCACTGTCTTGGCGAAAGAAAACGTTTTTGTACAACTTCATAGAAATAGCTGTAACTTTTGATAGAAGACTCAGACAAACATGTTTATGGCCTTATATTATAGAACTCAAGGTCTCCGTGCTGGGAAAACAGGTTTTGCAGCTGTTTGAGCTAAGATTTCCAAGTTATTCACATAATGAAAACCTATACTTTGTTTCGGTCGAGTTCCCCATTCAAAATGCATGTAACAGTGAGAAACGCACTGTCTTGGCGAAAGAAAACGTTTTTGTACAACTTCATAGAAATAGCTGTAACTTTTGATAGAAGACTCAGACAAACATGTTTATGGCCTTATATTATAGAACTCAAGGTCTCCGTGCTGGGAAAACAGGTTTTGCAGCTGTTTGAGCTAAGATTTCCAAGTTATTCACATAATGAAAACTTATACTTTGTTTCGGTCGAGTTCCCCATTCAAATGCATGTAACAGTGAGAAACGCACTGTCTTGGCGAAAGAAAGCGTTTTTGTACAACTTCATATAAATAGCTGTAACTTTTGATAGAAGACTCGGATACACATGTTTATGGCTTTATCTTATAGAACTCAAGGTCTCCGTGCTGGGCAAACAGGTTTTGCAGCTGTTTGAGCTAAGATTTCCAAGTTATTCACATAATGAAAACCTATACTTTGTTTCGGTGGAGTTCCCCATTCAAATGCATGTAACAGTGAGAAACGCACTGTCTTGGCGAAAGAAAGCGTTTTTGTACAACTTCATATAAATAGCTGTAACTTTTGATAGAAGACTCAGACAAACATGTTTATGGCTTTATCTTATAGAACTCAAGGTTCCCGTGCTGGGAAAACAGGTTTTGCAGCTGTTTGAGCTAAGATTTCCAAGTTATTCACATAATGAAAACTTATACTTTGTTTCGGTCGAGTTCCCCATTCAAATGCATGTAACAGTGAGAAACGCACTGTCTTGGCGAAAGAAAGCGTTTTTGTACAACTTCATATAAATAGCTGTAACTTTTGATAGAAGACTCGGATACACATGTTTATGGCTTTATCTTATAGAACTCAAGGTCTCCGTGCTGGGCAAACAGGTTTTGCAGCTGTTTGAGCTAAGATTTCCAAGTTATTCACATAATGAAAACCTATACTTTGTTTCGGTCGAGTTCCCCATTCAAATGCATGTAACAGTGAGAAACGCACTGTCTTGGCGAAAGAAAACGTTTTTGTACAACTTCATAGAAATAGCTGTAACTTTTGATAGAAGACTCAGACAAACATGTTTATGGCTTTATCTTATAGAACTCAAGGTTCCCGTGCTGGGCAAACAGGTTTTGCAGCTGTTTGAGCTAAGATTTCCAAGTTATTCACATAATGAAAACTTATACTTTGTTTCGGTCGAGTTCCCCATTCAAATGCATGTAACAGTGAGAAACGCACTGTCTTGGCGAAAGAAAGCGTTTTTGTACAACTTCATATAAATAGCTGTAACTTTTGATAGAAGACTCGGATACACATGTTTATGGCTTTATCTTATAGAACTCAAGGTCTCCGTGCTGGGCAAACAGGTTTTGCAGCTGTTTGAGCTAAGATTTCCAAGTTATTCACATAATGAAAACCTATACTTTGTTTCGGTCGAGTTCCCCATTCAAATGCATGTAACAGTGAGAAACGCACTGTCTTGGCGAAAGAAAGCGTTTTTGTACAACTTCATATAAATAGCTGTAACTTTTGATAGAAGACTCGGATACACATGTTTATGGCTTTATCTTATAGAACTCAAGGTCTCCGTGCTGGGAAAACAGGTTTTGCAGCTGTTTGAGCTAAGATTTCCAAGTTATTCACATAATGAAAACCTATACTTTGTTTCGGTCGAGTTCCCCATTCAAATGCATGTAACAGTGAGAAACGCACTGTCTTGGCGAAAGAAAGCTATTTTGTACAACTTCATATAAATAGCTGTAACTTTTGATAGAAGACTCGGATACACATGTTTATGGCTTTATCTTATAGAACTCAAGGTCTCCGTGCTGGGAAAACAGGTTTTGCAGCTGTTTGAGCTAAGATTTCCAAGTTATTCACATAATGAAAACCTATACTTTGTTTTGGTCGAGTTCCCCATTCAAAATGCATGTAACAGTGAGAAACGCACTGTCTTGGCGAAAGAAAACGTTTTTGTACAACTTCATAGAAATAGCTGTAACTTTTGATAGAAGACTCAGACAAACATGTTTATGGCTTTATCTTATAGAACTCAAGGTCTCCGTGCTGGGAAAACAGGTTTTGCAGCTGTTTGAGCTAAGATTTCCAAGTTATTCACATAATGAAAACCTATACTTTGTTTCGGTCGAGTTCCCCATTCAAATGCATGTAACAGTGAGAAACGCACTGTCTTGGCGAAAGAAAGCTATTTTGTACAACTTCATATAAATAGCTGTAACTTTTGATAGAAGACTCGGATACACATGTTTATGGCTTTATCTTATAGAACTCAAGGTCTCCGTGTTGGGAAAACAGGTTTTGCAGCTGTTTGAGCTAAGATTTCCAAGTTATTCACATAATGAAAACTTATACTTTGTTTCGGTCGAGTTCCCCATTCAAAATGCATGTAACAGTGAGAAACGCACTGTCTTGGCGAAAGAAAACGTTTTTGTACAACTTCATAGAAATAGCTGTAACTTTTGATAGAAGACTCAGACAAACATGTTTATGGCCTTATATTATAGAACTCAAGGTCTCCGTGCTGGGAAAACAGGTTTTGCAGCTGTTTGAGCTAAGATTTCCAAGTTATTCACATAATGAAAACTTATACTTTGTTTCGGTGGAGTTCCCCATTCAAATGCATGTAACAGTGAGAAACGCACTGTCTTGGCGAAAGAAAGCGTTTTTGTACAACTTCATATAAATAGCTGTAACTTTTGATAGAAGACTCGGATACACATGTTTATGGCTTTATCTTATAGAACTCAAGGTCTCCGTGCTGGGCAAACAGGTTTTGCAGCTGTTTGAGCTAAGATTTCCAAGTTATTCACATAATGAAAACCTATACTTTGTTTCGGTCGAGTTCCCCATTCAAAATGCATGTAACAGTGAGAAACGCACTGTCTTGGCGAAAGAAAACGTTTTTGTACAACTTCATAGAAATAGCTGTAACTTTTGATAGAAGACTCAGACAAACATGTTTATGGCCTTATATTATAGAACTCAAGGTCTCCGTGCTGGGAAAACAGGTTTTGCAGCTGTTTGAGCTAAGATTTCCAAGTTATTCACATAATGAAAACCTATACTTTGTTTCGGTCGAGTTCCCCATTCAAATGCATGTAACAGTGAGAAACGCACTGTCTTGGCGAAAGAAAGCGTTTTTGTACAACTTCATATAAATAGCTGTAACTTTTGATAGAAGACTCGGATACACATGTTTATGGCTTTATCTTATAGAACTCAAGGTCTCCGTGCTGGGCAAACAGGTTTTGCAGCTGTTTGAGCTAAGATTTCCAAGTTATTCACATAATGAAAACCTATACTTTGTTTCGGTCGAGTTCCCCATTCAAATGCATGTAACAGTGAGAAACGCACTGTCTTGGCGAAAGAAAGCTATTTTGTACAACTTCATATAAATAGCTGTAACTTTTGATAGAAGACTCGGATACACATGTTTATGGCTTTATCTTATAGAACTCAAGGTCTCCGTGCTGGGAAAACAGGTTTTGCAGCTGTTTGAGCTAAGATTTCCAAGTTATTCACATAATGAAAACCTATACTTTGTTTCGGTCGAGTTCCCCATTCAAATGCATGTAACAGTGAGAAACGCACTGTCTTGGCGAAAGAAAACGTTTTTGTACAACTTCATAGAAATAGCTGTAACTTTTGATAGAAGACTCAGACAAACATGTTTATGGCCTTACAGTGGGGCAAAAAAGTATTTAGTCAACCACCGATTGTGCAAGTTCCCCCACTTAAAATGATGACAGAGGTCAGTAATTTGCACCAGAGGTACACTTCAACTGTGAGAGACAGAATGTGAAAAAAAAATCCATGAATCCACATGGTAGGATTTGTAAAGAATTTATTCGTAAATTAGGGTGGAAAATAAGTATTTGGTCACCTCAAACAAGGAAAATCTCTGGCTCTCACAGACCTGTAACGTCTTCTGTAAGAAGCTTTTCTGTCCCCCACTCGTTACCTGTATGAATGGCACCTGTTTGAACTCATCATCTGTATAAAAGACACCTGTCCACAGCCTTAAACAGTCAGACTCCAAACTCCGCCATGGCCAAGACCAAAGAGCTTTCGAAGGACACCAGGAAAAGTATTGTAGACCTGTACCAGACTGGGAAGAGTGAATCTACAATAAGCAAGCAGCTTGGTGTGAAAAAATCAACTGTGGGAGCAATCATCAGAAAATGGAAGACATACAAGACCACTGATAATCTCCCTCGATCTGGGGCTCCACGCAAGATCTCATCCCGTGGGGTCAAAATGATCATGAGAATGGTGAGCAAAGATCCCAGAACCACATGGGGGGACCTGGTGAATGACCTGCAGAGAGCTGGGACCAAAGTAACAAAGGTCACCATCAGTAACACACAACAACGGCAGGGAATCAAATCCCGCAGTGCCAGACGTGTTCCGCTGCTGAAGCCAGTGCATGTCCAGGCCCGTCTGAAGTTTGCCAGAGAGCACATGGATGATACAGCAGAGGATTGGGAGAATGTCATGTGGTCAGATGAAACCAAAGTAGAACTTTTTGGTATAAACTCAACTCGTCGTGTTTGGAGGAAGAAGAATACTGAGTTGCATCCCAAGAACACCATACCTACTGTGAAGCATGGGGGTGGAAACATCATGCTATGGGGCTGTTTTTCTGCCAAGGGGACAGGACGACTGATCCGTGTTAAGGACAGAATGAATGGAGCCATGTATTGTGAGATTTTGAGCCAAAACCTCCTTCCATCAGTGAGAACTTTGAAGATGAAACGAGGCTGGGTCTTCCAACATGACAATGATCCAAAACACACCGCCCGGGCAACAAAGGAGTGGCTCCGTAAGAAGCATTTGAAAGTCCTGGAGTGGCCTAGCCAGTCTCCAGACCTCAACCCCATAGAAAATCTGTGGCAGGAGTTGAAAATCCGTGTTGCTCGGCGACAGCCCCAAAACATCACTGCTCTCGAGAAGATCTGCATGGAGGAATGGGCCAAAATACCAGCTACTGTGTGTGCAAACCTGGTAGAGACCTATAGTAAACGTTTGACCTCTGTTATTGCCAACAAAGGTTATGTTACAAAGTATTGAGTTGTATTTTTGTTATTGACCAAATACTTATTTTCCACCCTGATTTATGAATAAATTCTTTACAAATCCTACCATGTGGATTCATGGATTTTTTTTTCACATTCTGTCTCTCACAGTTGAAGTGTACCTCTGGTGCAAATTACTGACCTCTGTCATCATTTTAGGTGGGGGAACTTGCACAATCGGTGGCTGACTAAATACTTTTTTGCCCCACTGTATATTATAGAACTCAAGGTCTCCGTGCTGGGAAAACAGGTTTTGCAGCTGTTTGAGCTAAGATTTCCAAGTTATTCACATAATGAAAACTTATACTTTGTTTCGGTCGAGTTCCCCATTCAAATGCATGTAACAGTGAGAAACGCACTGTCTTGGCGAAAGAAAGCGTTTTTGTACAACTTCATATAAATAGCTGTAACTTTTGATAGAAGACTCGGATACACATGTTTATGGCTTTATCTTATAGAACTCAAGGTCTCCGTGCTGGGCAAACAGGTTTTGCAGCTGTTTGAGCTAAGATTTCCAAGTTATTCACATAATGAAAACCTATACTTTGTTTCGGTCGAGTTCCCCATTCAAATGCATGTAACAGTGAGAAACGCACTGTCTTGGCGAAAGAAAGCGTTTTTGTACAACTTCATATAAATAGCTGTAACTTTTGATAGAAGACTCGGATACACATGTTTATGGCTTTATCTTATAGAACTCAAGGTCTCCGTGCTGGGCAAACAGGTTTTGCAGCTGTTTGAGCTAAGATTTCCAAGTTATTCACATAATGAAAACCTATACTTTGTTTCGGTCGAGTTCCCCATTCAAATGCATGTAACAGTGAGAAACGCACTGTCTTGGCGAAAGAAAGCTATTTTGTACAACTTCATATAAATAGCTGTAACTTTTGATAGAAGACTCGGATACACATGTTTATGGCTTTATCTTATAGAACTCAAGGTCTCCGTGCTGGGAAAACAGGTTTTGCAGCTGTTTGAGCTAAGATTTCCAAGTTATTCACATAATGAAAACTTATACTTTGTTTCGGTCGAGTTCCCCATTCAAATGCATGTAACAGTGAGAAACGCACTGTCTTGGCGAAAGAAAGCGTTTTTGTACAACTTCATATAAATAGCTGTAACTTTTGATAGAAGACTCGGATACACATGTTTATGGCTTTATCTTATAGAACTCAAGGTCTCCGTGCTGGGCAAACAGGTTTTGCAGCTGTTTGAGCTAAGATTTCCAAGTTATTCACATAATGAAAACCTATACTTTGTTTCGGTCGAGTTCCCCATTCAAATGCATGTAACAGTGAGAAACGCACTGTCTTGGCGAAAGAAAGCTATTTTGTACAACTTCATATAAATAGCTGTAACTTTTGATAGAAGACTCGGATACACATGTTTATGGCTTTATCTTATAGAACTCAAGGTCTCCGTGCTGGGAAAACAGGTTTTGCAGCTGTTTGAGCTAAGATTTCCAAGTTATTCACATAATGAAAACCTATACTTTGTTTCGGTCGAGTTCCCCATTCAAATGCATGTAACAGTGAGAAACGCACTGTCTTGGCGAAAGAAAGCGTTTTTGTACAACTTCATATAAATAGCTGTAACTTTTGATAGAAGACTCGGATACACATGTTTATGGCTTTATCTTATAGAACTCAAGGTCTCCGTGCTGGGCAAACAGGTTTTGCAGCTGTTTGAGCTAAGATTTCCAAGTTATTCACATAATGAAAACCTATACTTTGTTTCGGTCGAGTTCCCCATTCAAATGCATGTAACAGTGAGAAACGCACTGTCTTGGCGAAAGAAAGCGTTTTTGTACAACTTCATATAAATAGCTGTAACTTTTGATAGAAGACTCGGATACACATGTTTATGGCTTTATCTTATAGAACTCAAGGTCTCCGTGCTGGGAAAACAGGTTTTGCAGCTGTTTGAGCTAAGATTTCCAAGTTATTCACATAATGAAAACCTATACTTTGTTTCGGTCGAGTTCCCCATTCAAATGCATGTAACAGTGAGAAACGCACTGTCTTGGCGAAAGAAAGCGTTTTTGTACAACTTCATAGAAATAGCTGTAACTTTTGATAGAAGACTCAGACAAACATGTTTATGGCTTTATCTTATAGAACTCAAGGTTCCCGTGCTGGGAAAACAGGTTTTGCAGCTGTTTGAGCTAAGATTTCCAAGTTATTCACATAATGAAAACTTATACTTTGTTTCGGTCGAGTTCCCCATTCAAATGCATGTAACAGTGAGAAACGCACTGTCTTGGCGAAAGAAAGCGTTTTTGTACAACTTCATATAAATAGCTGTAACTTTTGATAGAAGACTCGGATACACATGTTTATGGCCTTATATTATAGAACTCAAGGTCTCCGTGCTGGGAAAACAGGTTTTGCAGCTGTTTGAGCTAAGATTTCCAAGTTATTCACATAATGAAAACCTATACTTTGTTTCGGTCGAGTTCCCCATTCAAATGCATGTAACAGTGAGAAACGCACTGTCTTGGCGAAAGAAAGCTATTTTGTACAACTTCATATAAATAGCTGTAACTTTTGATAGAAGACTCGGATACACATGTTTATGGCTTTATCTTATAGAACTCAAGGTCTCCGTGCTGGGAAAACAGGTTTTGCAGCTGTTTGAGCTAAGATTTCCAAGTTATTCACATAATGAAAACCTATACTTTGTTTCGGTCGAGTTCCCCATTCAAAATGCATGTAACAGTGAGAAACGCACTGTCTTGGCGAAAGAAAACGTTTTTGTACAACTTCATAGAAATAGCTGTAACTTTTGATAGAAGACTCAGACAAACATGTTTATGGCCTTATATTATAGAACTGAAGGTCTCCGTGCTGGGAAAACAGGTTTTGCAGCTGTTTGAGCTAAGATTTCCAAGTTATTCACATAATGAAAACCTATACTTTGTTTCGGTCGAGTTCCCCATTCAAATGCATGTAACAGTGAGAAACGCACTGTCTTGGCGAAAGAAAGCTATTTTGTACAACTTCATATAAATAGCTGTAACTTTTGATAGAAGACTCGAATACACATGTTTATGGCTTTATCTTATAGAACTCAAGGTCTCCGTGCTGGGCAAACAGGTTTTGCAGCTGTTTGAGCTAAGATTTCCAAGTTATTCACATAATGAAAACCTATACTTTGTTTCGGTGGAGTTCCCCATTCAAATGCATGTAACAGTGAGAAACGCACTGTCTTGGCGAAAGAAAGCGTTTTTGTACAACTTCATATAAATAGCTGTAACTTTTGATAGAAGACTCAGACAAACATGTTTATGGCTTTATCTTATAGAACTCAAGGTCTCCGTGCTGGGAAAACAGGTTTTGCAGCTGTTTGAGCTAAGATTTCCAAGTTATTCACATAATGAAAACCTATACTTTGTTTCGGTCGAGTTCCCCATTCAAATGCATGTAACAGTGAGAAACGCACTGTCTTGGCGAAAGAAAGCTATTTTGTACAACTTCATATAAATAGCTGTAACTTTTGATAGAAGACTCGGATACACATGTTTATGGCTTTATCTTATAGAACTCAAGGTCTCCGTGCTGGGCAAACAGGTTTTGCAGCTGTTTGAGCTAAGATTTCCAAGTTATTCACATAATGAAAACCTATACTTTGTTTCGGTCGAGTTCCCCATTCAAAATGCATGTAACAGTGAGAAACGCACTGTCTTGGCGAAAGAAAACGTTTTTGTACAACTTCATAGAAATAGCTGTAACTTTTGATAGAAGACTCAGACAAACATGTTTATGGCCTTATATTATAGAACTCAAGGTCTCCGTGCTGGGAAAACAGGTTTTGCAGCTGTTTGAGCTAAGATTTCCAAGTTATTCACATAATGAAAACCTATACTTTGTTTCGGTCGAGTTCCCCATTCAAATGCATGTAACAGTGAGAAACGCACTGTCTTGGCGAAAGAAAACGTTTTTGTACAACTTCATAGAAATAGCTGTAACTTTTGATAGAAGACTCAGACAAACATGTTTATGGCCTTACAGTGGGGCAAAAAAGTATTTAGTCAACCACCGATTGTGCAAGTTCCCCCACTTAAAATGATGACAGAGGTCAGTAATTTGCACCAGAGGTACACTTCAACTGTGAGAGACAGAATGTGAAAAAAAAATCCATGAATCCACATGGTAGGATTTGTAAAGAATTTATTCGTAAATTAGGGTGGAAAATAAGTATTTGGTCACCTCAAACAAGGAAAATCTCTGGCTCTCACAGACCTGTAACGTCTTCTGTAAGAAGCTTTTCTGTCCCCCACTCGTTACCTGTATGAATGGCACCTGTTTGAACTCATCATCTGTATAAAAGACACCTGTCCACAGCCTTAAACAGTCAGACTCCAAACTCCGCCATGGCCAAGACCAAAGAGCTTTCGAAGGACACCAGGAAAAGTATTGTAGACCTGTACCAGACTGGGAAGAGTGAATCTACAATAAGCAAGCAGCTTGGTGTGAAAAAATCAACTGTGGGAGCAATCATCAGAAAATGGAAGACATACAAGACCACTGATAATCTCCCTCGATCTGGGGCTCCACGCAAGATCTCATCCCGTGGGGTCAAAATGATCATGAGAATGGTGAGCAAAGATCCCAGAACCACATGGGGGGACCTGGTGAATGACCTGCAGAGAGCTGGGACCAAAGTAACAAAGGTCACCATCAGTAACACACAACAACGGCAGGGAATCAAATCCCGCAGTGCCAGACGTGTTCCGCTGCTGAAGCCAGTGCATGTCCAGGCCCGTCTGAAGTTTGCCAGAGAGCACATGGATGATACAGCAGAGGATTGGGAGAATGTCATGTGGTCAGATGAAACCAAAGTAGAACTTTTTGGTATAAACTCAACTCGTCGTGTTTGGAGGAAGAAGAATACTGAGTTGCATCCCAAGAACACCATACCTACTGTGAAGCATGGGGGTGGAAACATCATGCTATGGGGCTGTTTTTCTGCCAAGGGGACAGGACGACTGATCCGTGTTAAGGACAGAATGAATGGAGCCATGTATTGTGAGATTTTGAGCCAAAACCTCCTTCCATCAGTGAGAACTTTGAAGATGAAACGAGGCTGGGTCTTCCAACATGACAATGATCCAAAACACACCGCCCGGGCAACAAAGGAGTGGCTCCGTAAGAAGCATTTGAAAGTCCTGGAGTGGCCTAGCCAGTCTCCAGACCTCAACCCCATAGAAAATCTGTGGCAGGAGTTGAAAATCCGTGTTGCTCGGCGACAGCCCCAAAACATCACTGCTCTCGAGAAGATCTGCATGGAGGAATGGGCCAAAATACCAGCTACTGTGTGTGCAAACCTGGTAGAGACCTATAGTAAACGTTTGACCTCTGTTATTGCCAACAAAGGTTATGTTACAAAGTATTGAGTTGTATTTTTGTTATTGACCAAATACTTATTTTCCACCCTGATTTATGAATAAATTCTTTACAAATCCTACCATGTGGATTCATGGATTTTTTTTTCACATTCTGTCTCTCACAGTTGAAGTGTACCTCTGGTGCAAATTACTGACCTCTGTCATCATTTTAGGTGGGGGAACTTGCACAATCGGTGGCTGACTAAATACTTTTTTGCCCCACTGTATATTATAGAACTCAAGGTCTCCGTGCTGGGAAAACAGGTTTTGCAGCTGTTTGAGCTAAGATTTCCAAGTTATTCACATAATGAAAACTTATACTTTGTTTCGGTCGAGTTCCCCATTCAAATGCATGTAACAGTGAGAAACGCACTGTCTTGGCGAAAGAAAGCGTTTTTGTACAACTTCATATAAATAGCTGTAACTTTTGATAGAAGACTCGGATACACATGTTTATGGCTTTATCTTATAGAACTCAAGGTCTCCGTGCTGGGCAAACAGGTTTTGCAGCTGTTTGAGCTAAGATTTCCAAGTTATTCACATAATGAAAACCTATACTTTGTTTCGGTCGAGTTCCCCATTCAAATGCATGTAACAGTGAGAAACGCACTGTCTTGGCGAAAGAAAGCGTTTTTGTACAACTTCATATAAATAGCTGTAACTTTTGATAGAAGACTCGGATACACATGTTTATGGCTTTATCTTATAGAACTCAAGGTCTCCGTGCTGGGCAAACAGGTTTTGCAGCTGTTTGAGCTAAGATTTCCAAGTTATTCACATAATGAAAACCTATACTTTGTTTCGGTCGAGTTCCCCATTCAAATGCATGTAACAGTGAGAAACGCACTGTCTTGGCGAAAGAAAGCTATTTTGTACAACTTCATATAAATAGCTGTAACTTTTGATAGAAGACTCGGATACACATGTTTATGGCTTTATCTTATAGAACTCAAGGTCTCCGTGCTGGGAAAACAGGTTTTGCAGCTGTTTGAGCTAAGATTTCCAAGTTATTCACATAATGAAAACTTATACTTTGTTTCGGTCGAGTTCCCCATTCAAATGCATGTAACAGTGAGAAACGCACTGTCTTGGCGAAAGAAAGCGTTTTTGTACAACTTCATATAAATAGCTGTAACTTTTGATAGAAGACTCGGATACACATGTTTATGGCTTTATCTTATAGAACTCAAGGTCTCCGTGCTGGGCAAACAGGTTTTGCAGCTGTTTGAGCTAAGATTTCCAAGTTATTCACATAATGAAAACCTATACTTTGTTTCGGTCGAGTTCCCCATTCAAATGCATGTAACAGTGAGAAACGCACTGTCTTGGCGAAAGAAAGCTATTTTGTACAACTTCATATAAATAGCTGTAACTTTTGATAGAAGACTCGGATACACATGTTTATGGCTTTATCTTATAGAACTCAAGGTCTCCGTGCTGGGAAAACAGGTTTTGCAGCTGTTTGAGCTAAGATTTCCAAGTTATTCACATAATGAAAACCTATACTTTGTTTCGGTCGAGTTCCCCATTCAAATGCATGTAACAGTGAGAAACGCACTGTCTTGGCGAAAGAAAGCGTTTTTGTACAACTTCATATAAATAGCTGTAACTTTTGATAGAAGACTCGGATACACATGTTTATGGCTTTATCTTATAGAACTCAAGGTCTCCGTGCTGGGCAAACAGGTTTTGCAGCTGTTTGAGCTAAGATTTCCAAGTTATTCACATAATGAAAACCTATACTTTGTTTCGGTCGAGTTCCCCATTCAAATGCATGTAACAGTGAGAAACGCACTGTCTTGGCGAAAGAAAGCGTTTTTGTACAACTTCATATAAATAGCTGTAACTTTTGATAGAAGACTCGGATACACATGTTTATGGCTTTATCTTATAGAACTCAAGGTCTCCGTGCTGGGAAAACAGGTTTTGCAGCTGTTTGAGCTAAGATTTCCAAGTTATTCACATAATGAAAACCTATACTTTGTTTCGGTCGAGTTCCCCATTCAAATGCATGTAACAGTGAGAAACGCACTGTCTTGGCGAAAGAAAGCGTTTTTGTACAACTTCATAGAAATAGCTGTAACTTTTGATAGAAGACTCAGACAAACATGTTTATGGCTTTATCTTATAGAACTCAAGGTTCCCGTGCTGGGAAAACAGGTTTTGCAGCTGTTTGAGCTAAGATTTCCAAGTTATTCACATAATGAAAACTTATACTTTGTTTCGGTCGAGTTCCCCATTCAAATGCATGTAACAGTGAGAAACGCACTGTCTTGGCGAAAGAAAGCGTTTTTGTACAACTTCATATAAATAGCTGTAACTTTTGATAGAAGACTCGGATACACATGTTTATGGCCTTATATTATAGAACTCAAGGTCTCCGTGCTGGGAAAACAGGTTTTGCAGCTGTTTGAGCTAAGATTTCCAAGTTATTCACATAATGAAAACCTATACTTTGTTTCGGTCGAGTTCCCCATTCAAATGCATGTAACAGTGAGAAACGCACTGTCTTGGCGAAAGAAAGCTATTTTGTACAACTTCATATAAATAGCTGTAACTTTTGATAGAAGACTCGGATACACATGTTTATGGCTTTATCTTATAGAACTCAAGGTCTCCGTGCTGGGAAAACAGGTTTTGCAGCTGTTTGAGCTAAGATTTCCAAGTTATTCACATAATGAAAACCTATACTTTGTTTCGGTCGAGTTCCCCATTCAAAATGCATGTAACAGTGAGAAACGCACTGTCTTGGCGAAAGAAAACGTTTTTGTACAACTTCATAGAAATAGCTGTAACTTTTGATAGAAGACTCAGACAAACATGTTTATGGCCTTATATTATAGAACTGAAGGTCTCCGTGCTGGGAAAACAGGTTTTGCAGCTGTTTGAGCTAAGATTTCCAAGTTATTCACATAATGAAAACCTATACTTTGTTTCGGTCGAGTTCCCCATTCAAATGCATGTAACAGTGAGAAACGCACTGTCTTGGCGAAAGAAAGCTATTTTGTACAACTTCATATAAATAGCTGTAACTTTTGATAGAAGACTCGAATACACATGTTTATGGCTTTATCTTATAGAACTCAAGGTCTCCGTGCTGGGCAAACAGGTTTTGCAGCTGTTTGAGCTAAGATTTCCAAGTTATTCACATAATGAAAACCTATACTTTGTTTCGGTGGAGTTCCCCATTCAAATGCATGTAACAGTGAGAAACGCACTGTCTTGGCGAAAGAAAGCGTTTTTGTACAACTTCATATAAATAGCTGTAACTTTTGATAGAAGACTCAGACAAACATGTTTATGGCTTTATCTTATAGAACTCAAGGTCTCCGTGCTGGGAAAACAGGTTTTGCAGCTGTTTGAGCTAAGATTTCCAAGTTATTCACATAATGAAAACCTATACTTTGTTTCGGTCGAGTTCCCCATTCAAATGCATGTAACAGTGAGAAACGCACTGTCTTGGCGAAAGAAAGCTATTTTGTACAACTTCATATAAATAGCTGTAACTTTTGATAGAAGACTCGGATACACATGTTTATGGCTTTATCTTATAGAACTCAAGGTCTCCGTGCTGGGCAAACAGGTTTTGCAGCTGTTTGAGCTAAGATTTCCAAGTTATTCACATAATGAAAACCTATACTTTGTTTCGGTCGAGTTCCCCATTCAAAATGCATGTAACAGTGAGAAACGCACTGTCTTGGCGAAAGAAAACGTTTTTGTACAACTTCATAGAAATAGCTGTAACTTTTGATAGAAGACTCAGACAAACATGTTTATGGCCTTATATTATAGAACTCAAGGTCTCCGTGCTGGGAAAACAGGTTTTGCAGCTGTTTGAGCTAAGATTTCCAAGTTATTCACATAATGAAAACTTATACTTTGTTTCGGTCGAGTTCCCCATTCAAATGCATGTAACAGTGAGAAACGCACTGTCTTGGCGAAAGAAAGCGTTTTTGTACAACTTCATATAAATAGCTGTAACTTTTGATAGAAGACTCGGATACACATGTTTATGGCTTTATCTTATAGAACTCAAGGTCTCCGTGCTGGGCAAACAGGTTTTGCAGCTGTTTGAGCTAAGATTTCCAAGTTATTCACATAATGAAAACCTATACTTTGTTTCGGTCGAGTTCCCCATTCAAATGCATGTAACAGTGAGAAACGCACTGTCTTGGCGAAAGAAAGCTATTTTGTACAACTTCATATAAATAGCTGTAACTTTTGATAGAAGACTCGGATACACATGTTTATGGCTTTATCTTATAGAACTCAAGGTCTCCGTGCTGGGAAAACAGGTTTTGCAGCTGTTTGAGCTAAGATTTCCAAGTTATTCACATAATGAAAACCTATACTTTGTTTCGGTCGAGTTCCCCATTCAAATGCATGTAACAGTGAGAAACGCACTGTCTTGGCGAAAGAAAACGTTTTTGTACAACTTCATAGAAATAGCTGTAACTTTTGATAGAAGACTCAGACAAACATGTTTATGGCCTTATATTATAGAACTCAAGGTCTCCGTGCTGGGAAAACAGGTTTTGCAGCTGTTTGAGCTAAGATTTCCAAGTTATTCACATAATGAAAACTTATACTTTGTTTCGGTCGAGTTCCCCATTCAAATGCATGTAACAGTGAGAAACGCACTGTCTTGGCGAAAGAAAGCGTTTTTGTACAACTTCATATAAATAGCTGTAACTTTTGATAGAAGACTCGGATACACATGTTTATGGCTTTATCTTATAGAACTCAAGGTCTCCGTGCTGGGCAAACAGGTTTTGCAGCTGTTTGAGCTAAGATTTCCAAGTTATTCACATAATGAAAACCTATACTTTGTTTCGGTGGAGTTCCCCATTCAAATGCATGTAACAGTGAGAAACGCACTGTCTTGGCGAAAGAAAGCTATTTTGTACAACTTCATATAAATAGCTGTAACTTTTGATAGAAGACTCGGATACACATGTTTATGGCTTTATCTTATAGAACTCAAGGTCTCCGTGCTGGGAAAACAGGTTTTGCAGCTGTTTGAGCTAAGATTTCCAAGTTATTCACATAATGAAAACCTATACTTTGTTTCGGTGGAGTTCCCCATTCAAATGCATGTAACAGTGAGAAACGCACTGTCTTGGCGAAAGAAAGCGTTTTTGTACAACTTCATATAAATAGCTGTAACTTTTGATAGAAGACTCGGATACACATGTTTATGGCTTTATCTTATAGAACTCAAGGTCTCCGTGCTGGGAAAACAGGTTTTGCAGCTGTTTGAGCTAAGATTTCCAAGTTATTCACATAATGAAAACCTATACTTTGTTTTGGTCGAGTTCCCCATTCAAAATGCATGTAACAGTGAGAAACGCACTGTCTTGGCGAAAGAAAACGTTTTTGTACAACTTCATAGAAATAGCTGTAACTTTTGATAGAAGACTCAGACAAACATGTTTATGGCTTTATCTTATAGAACTCAAGGTCTCCGTGCTGGGAAAACAGGTTTTGCAGCTGTTTGAGCTAAGATTTCCAAGTTATTCACATAATGAAAACCTATACTTTGTTTCGGTCGAGTTCCCCATTCAAATGCATGTAACAGTGAGAAACGCACTGTCTTGGCGAAAGAAAGCTATTTTGTACAACTTCATATAAATAGCTGTAACTTTTGATAGAAGACTCGGATACACATGTTTATGGCTTTATCTTATAGAACTCAAGGTCTCCGTGCTGGGAAAACAGGTTTTGCAGCTGTTTGAGCTAAGATTTCCAAGTTATTCACATAATGAAAACCTATACTTTGTTTCGGTCGAGTTCCCCATTCAAAATGCATGTAACAGTGAGAAACGCACTGTCTTGGCGAAAGAAAACGTTTTTGTACAACTTCATATAAATAGCTGTAACTTTTGATAGAAGACTCGGATACACATGTTTATGGCTTTATCTTATAGAACTCAAGGTCTCCGTGCTGGGAAAACAGGTTTTGCAGCTGTTTGAGCTAAGATTTCCAAGTTATTCACATAATGAAAACCTATACTTTGTTTCGGTCGAGTTCCCCATTCAAAATGCATGTAACAGTGAGAAACGCACTGTCTTGGCGAAAGAAAACGTTTTTGTACAACTTCATAGAAATAGCTGTAACTTTTGATAGAAGACTCGAATACACATGTTTATGGCTTTATCTTATAGAACTCAAGGTCTCCGTGCTGGGCAAACAGGTTTTGCAGCTGTTTGAGCTAAGATTTCCAAGTTATTCACATAATGAAAATCTATACTTTGTTTCGGTCGAGTTCCCCATTCAAAATGCATGTAACAGTGAGAAACGCACTGTCTTGGCGAAAGAAAACGTTTTTGTACAACTTCATAGAAATAGCTGTAACTTTTGATAGAAGACTCAGACAAACATGTTCATGGCCTTATATTATAGAACTCAAGGTCCCCGTGCTGGGAAAACAGGTTTTGCAGCTGTTTGAGCTAAGATTTCCAAGTTATTCACATAATGAAAACTTATACTTTGTTTCGGTCGAGTTCCCCATTCAAATGCATGTAACAGTGAGAAACGCACTGTCTTGGCGAAAGAAAGCGTTTTTGTAAAACTTCATATAAATAGCTGTAACTTTTGATAGAAGACTCGGATACACATGTTTATGGCTTTATCTTATAGAACTCAAGGTCTCCGTGCTGGGCAAACAGGTTTTGCAGCTGTTTGAGCTAAGATTTCCAAGTTATTCACATAATGAAAACCTATACTTTGTTTCGGTGGAGTTCCCCATTCAAATGCATGTAACAGTGAGAAACGCACTGTCTTGGCGAAAGAAAGCGTTTTTGTACAACTTCATATAAATAGCTGTAACTTTTGATAGAAGACTCAGACAAACATGTTTATGGCTTTATCTTATAGAACTCAAGGTTCCCGTGCTGGGAAAACAGGTTTTGCAGCTGTTTGAGCTAAGATTTCCAAGTTATTCACATAATGAAAACTTATACTTTGTTTCGGTCGAGTTCCCCATTCAAATGCATGTAACAGTGAGAAACGCACTGTCTTGGAGAAAGAAAATGTTTTTGTACAACTTCATATAAATAGCTGTAACTTTTGATAGAAGACTCGGATACACATGTTTATGGCTTTATCTTATAGAACTCAAGGTCTCCGTGCTGGGCAAACAGGTTTTGCAGCTGTTTGAGCTAAGATTTCCAAGTTATTCACATAATGAAAACCTATACTTTGTTTCGGTCGAGTTCCCCATTCAAATGCATGTAACAGTAAGAAACGCACTGTCTTGGCGAAAGAAAGCTATTTTGTACAACTTCATATAAATAGCTGTAACTTTTGATAGAAGACTCGGATACACATGTTTATGGCTTTATCTTATAGAACTCAAGGTCTCCGTGCTGGGAAAACAGGTTTTGCAGCTGTTTGAGCTAAGATTTCCAAGTTATTCACATAATGAAAACCTATACTTTGTTTCGGTCGAGTTCCCCATTCAAAATGCATGTAACAGTGAGAAACGCACTGTCTTGGCGAAAGAAAGCGTTTTTGTACAACTTCATAGAAATAGCTGTAACTTTTGATAGAAGACTCAGACAAACATGTTTATGGCCTTATATTATAGAACTCAAGGTCTCCGTGCTGGGAAAACAGGTTTTGCAGCTGTTTGAGCTAAGATTTCCAAGTTATTCACATAATGAAAACTTATACTTTGTTTCGGTCGAGTTCCCCATTCAAATGCATGTAACAGTGAGAAACGCACTGTCTTGGCGAAAGAAAGCGTTTTTGTACAACTTCATATAAATAGCTGTAACTTTTGATAGAAGACTCGGATACACATGTTTATGGCTTTATCTTATAGAACTCAAGGTCTCCGTGCTGGGCAAACAGGTTTTGCAGCTGTTTGAGCTAAGATTTCCAAGTTATTCACATAATGAAAACCTATACTTTGTTTCGGTGGAGTTCCCCATTCAAATGCATGTAACAGTGAGAAACGCACTGTCTTGGCGAAAGAAAGCGTTTTTGTACAACTTCATATAAATAGCTGTAACTTTTGATAGAAGACTCAGACAAACATGTTTATGGCTTTATCTTATAGAACTCAAGGTTCCCGTGCTGGGAAAACAGGTTTTGCAGCTGTTTGAGCTAAGATTTCCAAGTTATTCACATAATGAAAACCTATACTTTGTTTCGGTGGAGTTCCCCATTCAAATGCATGTAACAGTGAGAAACGCACTGTCTTGGCGAAAGAAAACGTTTTTGTACAACTTCATAGAAATAGCTGTAACTTTTGATAGAAGACTCAGACAAACATGTTTATGGCCTTATATTATAGAACTCAAGGTCCCCGTGCTGGGAAAACAGGTTTTGCAGCTGTTTGAGCTAAGATTTCCAAGTTATTCACATAATGAAAACTTATACTTTGTTTCGGTCGAGTTCCCCATTCAAATGCATGTAACAGTGAGAAACGCACTGTCTTGGCGAAAGAAAGCGTTTTTGTACAACTTCATATAAATAGCTGTAACTTTTGATAGAAGACTCGGATACACATGTTTATGGCCTTATATTATAGAACTCAAGGTCTCCGTGCTGGGAAAACAGGTTTTGCAGCTGTTTGAGCTAAGATTTCCAAGTTATTCACATAATGAAAACCTATACTTTGTTTCGGTCGAGTTCCCCATTCAAATGCATGTAACAGTGAGAAACGCACTGTCTTGGCGAAAGAAAGCTATTTTGTACAACTTCATATAAATAGCTGTAACTTTTGATAGAAGACTCGGATACACATGTTTATGGCTTTATCTTATAGAACTCAAGGTCTCCGTGCTGGGAAAACAGGTTTTGCAGCTGTTTGAGCTAAGATTTCCAAGTTATTCACATAATGAAAACCTATACTTTGTTTCGGTCGAGTTCCCCATTCAAAATGCATGTAACAGTGAGAAACGCACTGTCTTGGCGAAAGAAAACGTTTTTGTACAACTTCATAGAAATAGCTGTAACTTTTGATAGAAGACTCAGACAAACATGTTTATGGCCTTATATTATAGAACTGAAGGTCTCCGTGCTGGGAAAACAGGTTTTGCAGCTGTTTGAGCTAAGATTTCCAAGTTATTCACATAATGAAAACCTATACTTTGTTTCGGTCGAGTTCCCCATTCAAATGCATGTAACAGTGAGAAACGCACTGTCTTGGCGAAAGAAAGCTATTTTGTACAACTTCATATAAATAGCTGTAACTTTTGATAGAAGACTCGAATACACATGTTTATGGCTTTATCTTATAGAACTCAAGGTCTCCGTGCTGGGCAAACAGGTTTTGCAGCTGTTTGAGCTAAGATTTCCAAGTTATTCACATAATGAAAACCTATACTTTGTTTCGGTGGAGTTCCCCATTCAAATGCATGTAACAGTGAGAAACGCACTGTCTTGGCGAAAGAAAGCGTTTTTGTACAACTTCATATAAATAGCTGTAACTTTTGATAGAAGACTCAGACAAACATGTTTATGGCTTTATCTTATAGAACTCAAGGTCTCCGTGCTGGGAAAACAGGTTTTGCAGCTGTTTGAGCTAAGATTTCCAAGTTATTCACATAATGAAAACCTATACTTTGTTTCGGTCGAGTTCCCCATTCAAATGCATGTAACAGTGAGAAACGCACTGTCTTGGCGAAAGAAAGCTATTTTGTACAACTTCATATAAATAGCTGTAACTTTTGATAGAAGACTCGGATACACATGTTTATGGCTTTATCTTATAGAACTCAAGGTCTCCGTGCTGGGCAAACAGGTTTTGCAGCTGTTTGAGCTAAGATTTCCAAGTTATTCACATAATGAAAACCTATACTTTGTTTCGGTCGAGTTCCCCATTCAAAATGCATGTAACAGTGAGAAACGCACTGTCTTGGCGAAAGAAAACGTTTTTGTACAACTTCATAGAAATAGCTGTAACTTTTGATAGAAGACTCAGACAAACATGTTTATGGCCTTATATTATAGAACTCAAGGTCTCCGTGCTGGGAAAACAGGTTTTGCAGCTGTTTGAGCTAAGATTTCCAAGTTATTCACATAATGAAAACCTATACTTTGTTTCGGTCGAGTTCCCCATTCAAATGCATGTAACAGTGAGAAACGCACTGTCTTGGCGAAAGAAAACGTTTTTGTACAACTTCATAGAAATAGCTGTAACTTTTGATAGAAGACTCAGACAAACATGTTTATGGCCTTACAGTGGGGCAAAAAAGTATTTAGTCAACCACCGATTGTGCAAGTTCCCCCACTTAAAATGATGACAGAGGTCAGTAATTTGCACCAGAGGTACACTTCAACTGTGAGAGACAGAATGTGAAAAAAAAATCCATGAATCCACATGGTAGGATTTGTAAAGAATTTATTCGTAAATTAGGGTGGAAAATAAGTATTTGGTCACCTCAAACAAGGAAAATCTCTGGCTCTCACAGACCTGTAACGTCTTCTGTAAGAAGCTTTTCTGTCCCCCACTCGTTACCTGTATGAATGGCACCTGTTTGAACTCATCATCTGTATAAAAGACACCTGTCCACAGCCTTAAACAGTCAGACTCCAAACTCCGCCATGGCCAAGACCAAAGAGCTTTCGAAGGACACCAGGAAAAGTATTGTAGACCTGTACCAGACTGGGAAGAGTGAATCTACAATAAGCAAGCAGCTTGGTGTGAAAAAATCAACTGTGGGAGCAATCATCAGAAAATGGAAGACATACAAGACCACTGATAATCTCCCTCGATCTGGGGCTCCACGCAAGATCTCATCCCGTGGGGTCAAAATGATCATGAGAATGGTGAGCAAAGATCCCAGAACCACATGGGGGGACCTGGTGAATGACCTGCAGAGAGCTGGGACCAAAGTAACAAAGGTCACCATCAGTAACACACAACAACGGCAGGGAATCAAATCCCGCAGTGCCAGACGTGTTCCGCTGCTGAAGCCAGTGCATGTCCAGGCCCGTCTGAAGTTTGCCAGAGAGCACATGGATGATACAGCAGAGGATTGGGAGAATGTCATGTGGTCAGATGAAACCAAAGTAGAACTTTTTGGTATAAACTCAACTCGTCGTGTTTGGAGGAAGAAGAATACTGAGTTGCATCCCAAGAACACCATACCTACTGTGAAGCATGGGGGTGGAAACATCATGCTATGGGGCTGTTTTTCTGCCAAGGGGACAGGACGACTGATCCGTGTTAAGGACAGAATGAATGGAGCCATGTATTGTGAGATTTTGAGCCAAAACCTCCTTCCATCAGTGAGAACTTTGAAGATGAAACGAGGCTGGGTCTTCCAACATGACAATGATCCAAAACACACCGCCCGGGCAACAAAGGAGTGGCTCCGTAAGAAGCATTTGAAAGTCCTGGAGTGGCCTAGCCAGTCTCCAGACCTCAACCCCATAGAAAATCTGTGGCAGGAGTTGAAAATCCGTGTTGCTCGGCGACAGCCCCAAAACATCACTGCTCTCGAGAAGATCTGCATGGAGGAATGGGCCAAAATACCAGCTACTGTGTGTGCAAACCTGGTAGAGACCTATAGTAAACGTTTGACCTCTGTTATTGCCAACAAAGGTTATGTTACAAAGTATTGAGTTGTATTTTTGTTATTGACCAAATACTTATTTTCCACCCTGATTTATGAATAAATTCTTTACAAATCCTACCATGTGGATTCATGGATTTTTTTTTCACATTCTGTCTCTCACAGTTGAAGTGTACCTCTGGTGCAAATTACTGACCTCTGTCATCATTTTAGGTGGGGGAACTTGCACAATCGGTGGCTGACTAAATACTTTTTTGCCCCACTGTATATTATAGAACTCAAGGTCTCCGTGCTGGGAAAACAGGTTTTGCAGCTGTTTGAGCTAAGATTTCCAAGTTATTCACATAATGAAAACTTATACTTTGTTTCGGTCGAGTTCCCCATTCAAATGCATGTAACAGTGAGAAACGCACTGTCTTGGCGAAAGAAAGCGTTTTTGTACAACTTCATATAAATAGCTGTAACTTTTGATAGAAGACTCGGATACACATGTTTATGGCTTTATCTTATAGAACTCAAGGTCTCCGTGCTGGGCAAACAGGTTTTGCAGCTGTTTGAGCTAAGATTTCCAAGTTATTCACATAATGAAAACCTATACTTTGTTTCGGTCGAGTTCCCCATTCAAATGCATGTAACAGTGAGAAACGCACTGTCTTGGCGAAAGAAAGCGTTTTTGTACAACTTCATATAAATAGCTGTAACTTTTGATAGAAGACTCGGATACACATGTTTATGGCTTTATCTTATAGAACTCAAGGTCTCCGTGCTGGGCAAACAGGTTTTGCAGCTGTTTGAGCTAAGATTTCCAAGTTATTCACATAATGAAAACCTATACTTTGTTTCGGTCGAGTTCCCCATTCAAATGCATGTAACAGTGAGAAACGCACTGTCTTGGCGAAAGAAAGCTATTTTGTACAACTTCATATAAATAGCTGTAACTTTTGATAGAAGACTCGGATACACATGTTTATGGCTTTATCTTATAGAACTCAAGGTCTCCGTGCTGGGAAAACAGGTTTTGCAGCTGTTTGAGCTAAGATTTCCAAGTTATTCACATAATGAAAACTTATACTTTGTTTCGGTCGAGTTCCCCATTCAAATGCATGTAACAGTGAGAAACGCACTGTCTTGGCGAAAGAAAGCGTTTTTGTACAACTTCATATAAATAGCTGTAACTTTTGATAGAAGACTCGGATACACATGTTTATGGCTTTATCTTATAGAACTCAAGGTCTCCGTGCTGGGCAAACAGGTTTTGCAGCTGTTTGAGCTAAGATTTCCAAGTTATTCACATAATGAAAACCTATACTTTGTTTCGGTCGAGTTCCCCATTCAAATGCATGTAACAGTGAGAAACGCACTGTCTTGGCGAAAGAAAGCTATTTTGTACAACTTCATATAAATAGCTGTAACTTTTGATAGAAGACTCGGATACACATGTTTATGGCTTTATCTTATAGAACTCAAGGTCTCCGTGCTGGGAAAACAGGTTTTGCAGCTGTTTGAGCTAAGATTTCCAAGTTATTCACATAATGAAAACCTATACTTTGTTTCGGTCGAGTTCCCCATTCAAATGCATGTAACAGTGAGAAACGCACTGTCTTGGCGAAAGAAAGCGTTTTTGTACAACTTCATATAAATAGCTGTAACTTTTGATAGAAGACTCGGATACACATGTTTATGGCTTTATCTTATAGAACTCAAGGTCTCCGTGCTGGGCAAACAGGTTTTGCAGCTGTTTGAGCTAAGATTTCCAAGTTATTCACATAATGAAAACCTATACTTTGTTTCGGTCGAGTTCCCCATTCAAATGCATGTAACAGTGAGAAACGCACTGTCTTGGCGAAAGAAAGCGTTTTTGTACAACTTCATATAAATAGCTGTAACTTTTGATAGAAGACTCGGATACACATGTTTATGGCTTTATCTTATAGAACTCAAGGTCTCCGTGCTGGGAAAACAGGTTTTGCAGCTGTTTGAGCTAAGATTTCCAAGTTATTCACATAATGAAAACCTATACTTTGTTTCGGTCGAGTTCCCCATTCAAATGCATGTAACAGTGAGAAACGCACTGTCTTGGCGAAAGAAAGCGTTTTTGTACAACTTCATAGAAATAGCTGTAACTTTTGATAGAAGACTCAGACAAACATGTTTATGGCTTTATCTTATAGAACTCAAGGTTCCCGTGCTGGGAAAACAGGTTTTGCAGCTGTTTGAGCTAAGATTTCCAAGTTATTCACATAATGAAAACTTATACTTTGTTTCGGTCGAGTTCCCCATTCAAATGCATGTAACAGTGAGAAACGCACTGTCTTGGCGAAAGAAAGCGTTTTTGTACAACTTCATATAAATAGCTGTAACTTTTGATAGAAGACTCGGATACACATGTTTATGGCCTTATATTATAGAACTCAAGGTCTCCGTGCTGGGAAAACAGGTTTTGCAGCTGTTTGAGCTAAGATTTCCAAGTTATTCACATAATGAAAACCTATACTTTGTTTCGGTCGAGTTCCCCATTCAAATGCATGTAACAGTGAGAAACGCACTGTCTTGGCGAAAGAAAGCTATTTTGTACAACTTCATATAAATAGCTGTAACTTTTGATAGAAGACTCGGATACACATGTTTATGGCTTTATCTTATAGAACTCAAGGTCTCCGTGCTGGGAAAACAGGTTTTGCAGCTGTTTGAGCTAAGATTTCCAAGTTATTCACATAATGAAAACCTATACTTTGTTTCGGTCGAGTTCCCCATTCAAAATGCATGTAACAGTGAGAAACGCACTGTCTTGGCGAAAGAAAACGTTTTTGTACAACTTCATAGAAATAGCTGTAACTTTTGATAGAAGACTCAGACAAACATGTTTATGGCCTTATATTATAGAACTGAAGGTCTCCGTGCTGGGAAAACAGGTTTTGCAGCTGTTTGAGCTAAGATTTCCAAGTTATTCACATAATGAAAACCTATACTTTGTTTCGGTCGAGTTCCCCATTCAAATGCATGTAACAGTGAGAAACGCACTGTCTTGGCGAAAGAAAGCTATTTTGTACAACTTCATATAAATAGCTGTAACTTTTGATAGAAGACTCGAATACACATGTTTATGGCTTTATCTTATAGAACTCAAGGTCTCCGTGCTGGGCAAACAGGTTTTGCAGCTGTTTGAGCTAAGATTTCCAAGTTATTCACATAATGAAAACCTATACTTTGTTTCGGTGGAGTTCCCCATTCAAATGCATGTAACAGTGAGAAACGCACTGTCTTGGCGAAAGAAAGCGTTTTTGTACAACTTCATATAAATAGCTGTAACTTTTGATAGAAGACTCAGACAAACATGTTTATGGCTTTATCTTATAGAACTCAAGGTCTCCGTGCTGGGAAAACAGGTTTTGCAGCTGTTTGAGCTAAGATTTCCAAGTTATTCACATAATGAAAACCTATACTTTGTTTCGGTCGAGTTCCCCATTCAAATGCATGTAACAGTGAGAAACGCACTGTCTTGGCGAAAGAAAGCTATTTTGTACAACTTCATATAAATAGCTGTAACTTTTGATAGAAGACTCGGATACACATGTTTATGGCTTTATCTTATAGAACTCAAGGTCTCCGTGCTGGGCAAACAGGTTTTGCAGCTGTTTGAGCTAAGATTTCCAAGTTATTCACATAATGAAAACCTATACTTTGTTTCGGTCGAGTTCCCCATTCAAAATGCATGTAACAGTGAGAAACGCACTGTCTTGGCGAAAGAAAACGTTTTTGTACAACTTCATAGAAATAGCTGTAACTTTTGATAGAAGACTCAGACAAACATGTTTATGGCCTTATATTATAGAACTCAAGGTCTCCGTGCTGGGAAAACAGGTTTTGCAGCTGTTTGAGCTAAGATTTCCAAGTTATTCACATAATGAAAACTTATACTTTGTTTCGGTCGAGTTCCCCATTCAAATGCATGTAACAGTGAGAAACGCACTGTCTTGGCGAAAGAAAGCGTTTTTGTACAACTTCATATAAATAGCTGTAACTTTTGATAGAAGACTCGGATACACATGTTTATGGCTTTATCTTATAGAACTCAAGGTCTCCGTGCTGGGCAAACAGGTTTTGCAGCTGTTTGAGCTAAGATTTCCAAGTTATTCACATAATGAAAACCTATACTTTGTTTCGGTCGAGTTCCCCATTCAAATGCATGTAACAGTGAGAAACGCACTGTCTTGGCGAAAGAAAGCGTTTTTGTACAACTTCATATAAATAGCTGTAACTTTTGATAGAAGACTCGGATACACATGTTTATGGCTTTATCTTATAGAACTCAAGGTCTCCGTGCTGGGAAAACAGGTTTTGCAGCTGTTTGAGCTAAGATTTCCAAGTTATTCACATAATGAAAACCTATACTTTGTTTCGGTCGAGTTCCCCATTCAAATGCATGTAACAGTGAGAAACGCACTGTCTTGGCGAAAGAAAACGTTTTTGTACAACTTCATAGAAATAGCTGTAACTTTTGATAGAAGACTCAGACAAACATGTTTATGGCCTTATATTATAGAACTCAAGGTCTCCGTGCTGGGAAAACAGGTTTTGCAGCTGTTTGAGCTAAGATTTCCAAGTTATTCACATAATGAAAACTTATACTTTGTTTCGGTCGAGTTCCCCATTCAAATGCATGTAACAGTGAGAAACGCACTGTCTTGGCGAAAGAAAGCGTTTTTGTACAACTTCATATAAATAGCTGTAACTTTTGATAGAAGACTCGGATACACATGTTTATGGCTTTATCTTATAGAACTCAAGGTCTCCGTGCTGGGCAAACAGGTTTTGCAGCTGTTTGAGCTAAGATTTCCAAGTTATTCACATAATGAAAACCTATACTTTGTTTCGGTGGAGTTCCCCATTCAAATGCATGTAACAGTGAGAAACGCACTGTCTTGGCGAAAGAAAGCTATTTTGTACAACTTCATATAAATAGCTGTAACTTTTGATAGAAGACTCGGATACACATGTTTATGGCTTTATCTTATAGAACTCAAGGTCTCCGTGCTGGGAAAACAGGTTTTGCAGCTGTTTGAGCTAAGATTTCCAAGTTATTCACATAATGAAAACCTATACTTTGTTTCGGTGGAGTTCCCCATTCAAATGCATGTAACAGTGAGAAACGCACTGTCTTGGCGAAAGAAAGCGTTTTTGTACAACTTCATATAAATAGCTGTAACTTTTGATAGAAGACTCGGATACACATGTTTATGGCTTTATCTTATAGAACTCAAGGTCTCCGTGCTGGGAAAACAGGTTTTGCAGCTGTTTGAGCTAAGATTTCCAAGTTATTCACATAATGAAAACCTATACTTTGTTTTGGTCGAGTTCCCCATTCAAAATGCATGTAACAGTGAGAAACGCACTGTCTTGGCGAAAGAAAACGTTTTTGTACAACTTCATAGAAATAGCTGTAACTTTTGATAGAAGACTCAGACAAACATGTTTATGGCTTTATCTTATAGAACTCAAGGTCTCCGTGCTGGGAAAACAGGTTTTGCAGCTGTTTGAGCTAAGATTTCCAAGTTATTCACATAATGAAAACCTATACTTTGTTTCGGTCGAGTTCCCCATTCAAATGCATGTAACAGTGAGAAACGCACTGTCTTGGCGAAAGAAAGCTATTTTGTACAACTTCATATAAATAGCTGTAACTTTTGATAGAAGACTCGGATACACATGTTTATGGCTTTATCTTATAGAACTCAAGGTCTCCGTGCTGGGAAAACAGGTTTTGCAGCTGTTTGAGCTAAGATTTCCAAGTTATTCACATAATGAAAACCTATACTTTGTTTCGGTCGAGTTCCCCATTCAAAATGCATGTAACAGTGAGAAACGCACTGTCTTGGCGAAAGAAAACGTTTTTGTACAACTTCATATAAATAGCTGTAACTTTTGATAGAAGACTCGGATACACATGTTTATGGCTTTATCTTATAGAACTCAAGGTCTCCGTGCTGGGAAAACAGGTTTTGCAGCTGTTTGAGCTAAGATTTCCAAGTTATTCACATAATGAAAACCTATACTTTGTTTCGGTCGAGTTCCCCATTCAAAATGCATGTAACAGTGAGAAACGCACTGTCTTGGCGAAAGAAAACGTTTTTGTACAACTTCATAGAAATAGCTGTAACTTTTGATAGAAGACTCGAATACACATGTTTATGGCTTTATCTTATAGAACTCAAGGTCTCCGTGCTGGGCAAACAGGTTTTGCAGCTGTTTGAGCTAAGATTTCCAAGTTATTCACATAATGAAAATCTATACTTTGTTTCGGTCGAGTTCCCCATTCAAAATGCATGTAACAGTGAGAAACGCACTGTCTTGGCGAAAGAAAACGTTTTTGTACAACTTCATAGAAATAGCTGTAACTTTTGATAGAAGACTCAGACAAACATGTTCATGGCCTTATATTATAGAACTCAAGGTCCCCGTGCTGGGAAAACAGGTTTTGCAGCTGTTTGAGCTAAGATTTCCAAGTTATTCACATAATGAAAACTTATACTTTGTTTCGGTCGAGTTCCCCATTCAAATGCATGTAACAGTGAGAAACGCACTGTCTTGGCGAAAGAAAGCGTTTTTGTAAAACTTCATATAAATAGCTGTAACTTTTGATAGAAGACTCGGATACACATGTTTATGGCTTTATCTTATAGAACTCAAGGTCTCCGTGCTGGGCAAACAGGTTTTGCAGCTGTTTGAGCTAAGATTTCCAAGTTATTCACATAATGAAAACCTATACTTTGTTTCGGTGGAGTTCCCCATTCAAATGCATGTAACAGTGAGAAACGCACTGTCTTGGCGAAAGAAAGCGTTTTTGTACAACTTCATATAAATAGCTGTAACTTTTGATAGAAGACTCAGACAAACATGTTTATGGCTTTATCTTATAGAACTCAAGGTTCCCGTGCTGGGAAAACAGGTTTTGCAGCTGTTTGAGCTAAGATTTCCAAGTTATTCACATAATGAAAACTTATACTTTGTTTCGGTCGAGTTCCCCATTCAAATGCATGTAACAGTGAGAAACGCACTGTCTTGGAGAAAGAAAATGTTTTTGTACAACTTCATATAAATAGCTGTAACTTTTGATAGAAGACTCGGATACACATGTTTATGGCTTTATCTTATAGAACTCAAGGTCTCCGTGCTGGGCAAACAGGTTTTGCAGCTGTTTGAGCTAAGATTTCCAAGTTATTCACATAATGAAAACCTATACTTTGTTTCGGTCGAGTTCCCCATTCAAATGCATGTAACAGTAAGAAACGCACTGTCTTGGCGAAAGAAAGCTATTTTGTACAACTTCATATAAATAGCTGTAACTTTTGATAGAAGACTCGGATACACATGTTTATGGCTTTATCTTATAGAACTCAAGGTCTCCGTGCTGGGAAAACAGGTTTTGCAGCTGTTTGAGCTAAGATTTCCAAGTTATTCACATAATGAAAACCTATACTTTGTTTCGGTCGAGTTCCCCATTCAAAATGCATGTAACAGTGAGAAACGCACTGTCTTGGCGAAAGAAAGCGTTTTTGTACAACTTCATAGAAATAGCTGTAACTTTTGATAGAAGACTCAGACAAACATGTTTATGGCCTTATATTATAGAACTCAAGGTCTCCGTGCTGGGAAAACAGGTTTTGCAGCTGTTTGAGCTAAGATTTCCAAGTTATTCACATAATGAAAACTTATACTTTGTTTCGGTCGAGTTCCCCATTCAAATGCATGTAACAGTGAGAAACGCACTGTCTTGGCGAAAGAAAGCGTTTTTGTACAACTTCATATAAATAGCTGTAACTTTTGATAGAAGACTCGGATACACATGTTTATGGCTTTATCTTATAGAACTCAAGGTCTCCGTGCTGGGCAAACAGGTTTTGCAGCTGTTTGAGCTAAGATTTCCAAGTTATTCACATAATGAAAACCTATACTTTGTTTCGGTGGAGTTCCCCATTCAAATGCATGTAACAGTGAGAAACGCACTGTCTTGGCGAAAGAAAGCGTTTTTGTACAACTTCATATAAATAGCTGTAACTTTTGATAGAAGACTCAGACAAACATGTTTATGGCTTTATCTTATAGAACTCAAGGTTCCCGTGCTGGGAAAACAGGTTTTGCAGCTGTTTGAGCTAAGATTTCCAAGTTATTCACATAATGAAAACCTATACTTTGTTTCGGTGGAGTTCCCCATTCAAATGCATGTAACAGTGAGAAACGCACTGTCTTGGCGAAAGAAAACGTTTTTGTACAACTTCATAGAAATAGCTGTAACTTTTGATAGAAGACTCAGACAAACATGTTTATGGCCTTATATTATAGAACTCAAGGTCTCCGTGCTGGGCAAACAGGTTTTGCAGCTGTTTGAGCTAAGATTTCCAAGTTATTCACATAATGAAAACCTATACTTTGTTTCGGTGGAGTTCCCCATTCAAATGCATGTAACAGTGAGAAACGCACTGTCTTGGCGAAAGAAAGCGTTTTTGTACAACTTCATATAAATAGCTGTAACTTTTGATAGAAGACTCGGATACACATGTTTATGGCTTTATCTTATAGAACTCAAGGTCTCCGTGCTGGGCAAACAGGTTTTGCAGCTGTTTGAGCTAAGATTTCCAAGTTATTCACATAATGAAAACCTATACTTTGTTTCGGTCGAGTTCCCCATTCAAATGCATGTAACAGTGAGAAACGCACTGTCTTGGCGAAAGAAAGCGTTTTTGTACAACTTCATATAAATAGCTGTAACTTTTGATAGAAGACTCGGATACACATGTTTATGGCTTTATCTTATAGAACTCAAGGTCTCCGTGCTGGGAAAACAGGTTTTGCAGCTGTTTGAGCTAAGATTTCCAAGTTATTCACATAATGAAAACCTATACTTTGTTTCGGTCGAGTTCCCCATTCAAATGCATGTAACAGTGAGAAACGCACTGTCTTGGCGAAAGAAAGCGTTTTTGTACAACTTCATATAAATAGCTGTAACTTTTGATAGAAGACTCGGATACACATGTTTATGGCTTTATCTTATAGAACTCAAGGTCTCCGTGCTGGGAAAACAGGTTTTGCAGCTGTTTGAGCTAAGATTTCCAAGTTATTCACATAATGAAAACCTATACTTTGTTTCGGTCGAGTTCCCCATTCAAAATGCATGTAACAGTGAGAAACGCACTGTCTTGGCGAAAGAAAACGTTTTTGTACAACTTCATATAAATAGCTGTAACTTTTGATAGAAGACTCGGATACACATGTTTATGGCTTTATCTTATAGAACTCAAGGTCTCCGTGCTGGGAAAACAGGTTTTGCAGCTGTTTGAGCTAAGATTTCCAAGTTATTCACATAATGAAAACCTATACTTTGTTTCGGTCGAGTTCCCCATTCAAAATGCATGTAACAGTGAGAAACGCACTGTCTTGGCGAAAGAAAACGTTTTTGTACAACTTCATAGAAATAGCTGTAACTTTTGATAGAAGACTCGAATACACATGTTTATGGCTTTATCTTATAGAACTCAAGGTCTCCGTGCTGGGCAAACAGGTTTTGCAGCTGTTTGAGCTAAGATTTCCAAGTTATTCACATAATGAAAATCTATACTTTGTTTCGGTCGAGTTCCCCATTCAAAATGCATGTAACAGTGAGAAACGCACTGTCTTGGCGAAAGAAAACGTTTTTGTACAACTTCATAGAAATAGCTGTAACTTTTGATAGAAGACTCAGACAAACATGTTTATGGCCTTATATTATAGAACTCAAGGTCCCCGTGCTGGGAAAACAGGTTTTGCAGCTGTTTGAGCTAAGATTTCCAAGTTATTCACATAATGAAAACCTATACTTTGTTTCGGTCGAGTTCCCCATTCAAAATGCATGTAACAGTGAGAAACGCACTGTCTTGGCGAAAGAAAACGTTTTTGTACAACTTCATAGAAATAGCTGTAACTTTTGATAGAAGACTCGAATACACATGTTTATGGCTTTATCTTATAGAACTCAAGGTCTCCGTGCTGGGCAAACAGGTTTTGCAGCTGTTTGAGCTAAGATTTCCAAGTTATTCACATAATGAAAATCTATACTTTGTTTCGGTCGAGTTCCCCATTCAAAATGCATGTAACAGTGAGAAACGCACTGTCTTGGCGAAAGAAAACGTTTTTGTACAACTTCATAGAAATAGCTGTAACTTTTGATAGAAGACTCAGACAAACATGTTTATGGCCTTATATTATAGAACTCAAGGTCCCCGTGCTGGGAAAACAGGTTTTGCAGCTGTTTGAGCTAAGATTTCCAAGTTATTCACATAATGAAAACTTATACTTTGTTTCGGTCGAGTTCCCCATTCAAATGCATGTAACAGTGAGAAACGCACTGTCTTGGCGAAAGAAAGCGTTTTTGTAAAACTTCATATAAATAGCTGTAACTTTTGATAGAAGACTCGGATACACATGTTTATGGCTTTATCTTATAGAACTCAAGGTCTCCGTGCTGGGCAAACAGGTTTTGCAGCTGTTTGAGCTAAGATTTCCAAGTTATTCACATAATGAAAACCTATACTTTGTTTCGGTGGAGTTCCCCATTCAAATGCATGTAACAGTGAGAAACGCACTGTCTTGGCGAAAGAAAGCGTTTTTGTACAACTTCATATAAATAGCTGTAACTTTTGATAGAAGACTCAGACAAACATGTTTATGGCTTTATCTTATAGAACTCAAGGTTCCCGTGCTGGGAAAACAGGTTTTGCAGCTGTTTGAGCTAAGATTTCCAAGTTATTCACATAATGAAAACTTATACTTTGTTTCGGTCGAGTTCCCCATTCAAATGCATGTAACAGTGAGAAACGCACTGTCTTGGAGAAAGAAAATGTTTTTGTACAACTTCATATAAATAGCTGTAACTTTTGATAGAAGACTCGGATACACATGTTTATGGCTTTATCTTATAGAACTCAAGGTCTCCGTGCTGGGCAAACAGGTTTTGCAGCTGTTTGAGCTAAGATTTCCAAGTTATTCACATAATGAAAACCTATACTTTGTTTCGGTCGAGTTCCCCATTCAAATGCATGTAACAGTAAGAAACGCACTGTCTTGGCGAAAGAAAGCTATTTTGTACAACTTCATATAAATAGCTGTAACTTTTGATAGAAGACTCGGATACACATGTTTATGGCTTTATCTTATAGAACTCAAGGTCTCCGTGCTGGGAAAACAGGTTTTGCAGCTGTTTGAGCTAAGATTTCCAAGTTATTCACATAATGAAAACCTATACTTTGTTTCGGTCGAGTTCCCCATTCAAAATGCATGTAACAGTGAGAAACGCACTGTCTTGGCGAAAGAAAGCGTTTTTGTACAACTTCATAGAAATAGCTGTAACTTTTGATAGAAGACTCAGACAAACATGTTTATGGCCTTATATTATAGAACTCAAGGTCTCCGTGCTGGGAAAACAGGTTTTGCAGCTGTTTGAGCTAAGATTTCCAAGTTATTCACATAATGAAAACTTATACTTTGTTTCGGTCGAGTTCCCCATTCAAATGCATGTAACAGTGAGAAACGCACTGTCTTGGCGAAAGAAAGCGTTTTTGTACAACTTCATATAAATAGCTGTAACTTTTGATAGAAGACTCGGATACACATGTTTATGGCTTTATCTTATAGAACTCAAGGTCTCCGTGCTGGGCAAACAGGTTTTGCAGCTGTTTGAGCTAAGATTTCCAAGTTATTCACATAATGAAAACCTATACTTTGTTTCGGTGGAGTTCCCCATTCAAATGCATGTAACAGTGAGAAACGCACTGTCTTGGCGAAAGAAAGCGTTTTTGTACAACTTCATATAAATAGCTGTAACTTTTGATAGAAGACTCAGACAAACATGTTTATGGCTTTATCTTATAGAACTCAAGGTTCCCGTGCTGGGAAAACAGGTTTTGCAGCTGTTTGAGCTAAGATTTCCAAGTTATTCACATAATGAAAACCTATACTTTGTTTCGGTGGAGTTCCCCATTCAAATGCATGTAACAGTGAGAAACGCACTGTCTTGGCGAAAGAAAACGTTTTTGTACAACTTCATAGAAATAGCTGTAACTTTTGATAGAAGACTCAGACAAACATGTTTATGGCCTTATATTATAGAACTCAAGGTCTCCGTGCTGGGCAAACAGGTTTTGCAGCTGTTTGAGCTAAGATTTCCAAGTTATTCACATAATGAAAACCTATACTTTGTTTCGGTGGAGTTCCCCATTCAAATGCATGTAACAGTGAGAAACGCACTGTCTTGGCGAAAGAAAGCGTTTTTGTACAACTTCATATAAATAGCTGTAACTTTTGATAGAAGACTCGGATACACATGTTTATGGCTTTATCTTATAGAACTCAAGGTCTCCGTGCTGGGCAAACAGGTTTTGCAGCTGTTTGAGCTAAGATTTCCAAGTTATTCACATAATGAAAACCTATACTTTGTTTCGGTCGAGTTCCCCATTCAAATGCATGTAACAGTGAGAAACGCACTGTCTTGGCGAAAGAAAGCGTTTTTGTACAACTTCATATAAATAGCTGTAACTTTTGATAGAAGACTCGGATACACATGTTTATGGCTTTATCTTATAGAACTCAAGGTCTCCGTGCTGGGAAAACAGGTTTTGCAGCTGTTTGAGCTAAGATTTCCAAGTTATTCACATAATGAAAACCTATACTTTGTTTCGGTCGAGTTCCCCATTCAAATGCATGTAACAGTGAGAAACGCACTGTCTTGGCGAAAGAAAGCGTTTTTGTACAACTTCATATAAATAGCTGTAACTTTTGATAGAAGACTCAGACAAACATGTTTATGGCTTTATCTTATAGAACTCAAGGTCTCCGTGCTGGGAAAACAGGTTTTGCAGCTGTTTGAGCTAAGATTTCCAAGTTATTCACATAATGAAAACCTATACTTTGTTTCGGTCGAGTTCCCCATTCAAATGCATGTAACAGTGAGAAACGCACTGTCTTGGCGAAAGAAAGCGTTTTTGTACAACTTCATATAAATAGCTGTAACTTTTGATAGAAGACTCGGATACACATGTTTATGGCTTTATCTTATAGAACTCAAGGTCTCCGTGCTGGGCAAACAGGTTTTGCAGCTGTTTGAGCTAAGATTTCCAAGTTATTCACATAATGAAAACCTATACTTTGTTTCGGTGGAGTTCCCCATTCAAATGCATGTAACAGTGAGAAACGCACTGTCTTGGCGAAAGAAAGCGTTTTTGTACAACTTCATATAAATAGCTGTAACTTTTGATAGAAGACTCAGACAAACATGTTTATGGCTTTATCTTATAGAACTCAAGGTCTCCGTGCTGGGAAAACAGGTTTTGCAGCTGTTTGAGCTAAGATTTCCAAGTTATTCACATAATGAAAACTTATACTTTGTTTCGGTCGAGTTCCCCATTCAAATGCATGTAACAGTGAGAAACGCACTGTCTTGGCGAAAGAAAGCGTTTTTGTACAACTTCATATAAATAGCTGTAACTTTTGATAGAAGACTCGGATACACATGTTTATGGCTTTATCTTATAGAACTCAAGGTCTCCGTGCTGGGCAAACAGGTTTTGCAGCTGTTTGAGCTAAGATTTCCAAGTTATTCACATAATGAAAACCTATACTTTGTTTCGGTCGAGTTCCCCATTCAAATGCATGTAACAGTGAGAAACGCACTGTCTTGGCGAAAGAAAGCGTTTTTGTACAACTTCATATAAATAGCTGTAACTTTTGATAGAAGACTCAGACAAACATGTTTATGGCTTTATCTTATAGAACTCAAGGTCTCCGTGCTGGGAAAACAGGTTTTGCAGCTGTTTGAGCTAAGATTTCCAAGTTATTCACATAATGAAAACCTATACTTTGTTTCGGTCGAGTTCCCCATTCAAATGCATGTAACAGTGAGAAACGCACTGTCTTGGCGAAAGAAAGCGTTTTTGTACAACTTCATAGAAATAGCTGTAACTTTTGATAGAAGACTCAGACAAACATGTTTATGGCCTTATATTATAGAACTCAAGGTCTCCGTGCTGGGAAAACAGGTTTTGCAGCTGTTTGAGCTAAGATTTCCAAGTTATTCACATAATGAAAACTTATACTTTGTTTCGGTCGAGTTCCCCATTCAAATGCATGTAACAGTGAGAAACGCACTGTCTTGGCGAAAGAAAGCGTTTTTGTACAACTTCATATAAATAGCTGTAACTTTTGATAGAAGACTCGGATACACATGTTTATGGCTTTATCTTATAGAACTCAAGGTCTCCGTGCTGGGCAAACAGGTTTTGCAGCTGTTTGAGCTAAGATTTCCAAGTTATTCACATAATGAAAACCTATACTTTGTTTCGGTCGAGTTCCCCATTCAAATGCATGTAACAGTGAGAAACGCACTGTCTTGGCGAAAGAAAGCGTTTTTGTACAACTTCATATAAATAGCTGTAACTTTTGATAGAAGACTCAGACAAACATGTTTATGGCTTTATCTTATAGAACTCAAGGTTCCCGTGCTGGGCAAACAGGTTTTGCAGCTGTTTGAGCTAAGATTTCCAAGTTATTCACATAATGAAAATCTATACTTTGTTTCGGTCGAGTTCCCCATTCAAAATGCATGTAACAGTGAGAAACGCACTGTCTTGGCGAAAGAAAACGTTTTTGTACAACTTCATAGAAATAGCTGTAACTTTTGATAGAAGACTCAGACAAACATGTTTATGGCCTTATATTATAGAACTCAAGGTCCCCGTGCTGGGAAAACAGGTTTTGCAGCTGTTTGAGCTAAGATTTCCAAGTTATTCACATAATGAAAACTTATACTTTGTTTCGGTCGAGTTCCCCATTCAAATGCATGTAACAGTGAGAAACGCACTGTCTTGGCGAAAGAAAGCGTTTTTGTAAAACTTCATATAAATAGCTGTAACTTTTGATAGAAGACTCGGATACACATGTTTATGGCTTTATCTTATAGAACTCAAGGTCTCCGTGCTGGGCAAACAGGTTTTGCAGCTGTTTGAGCTAAGATTTCCAAGTTATTCACATAATGAAAACCTATACTTTGTTTCGGTGGAGTTCCCCATTCAAATGCATGTAACAGTGAGAAACGCACTGTCTTGGCGAAAGAAAGCGTTTTTGTACAACTTCATATAAATAGCTGTAACTTTTGATAGAAGACTCAGACAAACATGTTTATGGCTTTATCTTATAGAACTCAAGGTTCCCGTGCTGGGAAAACAGGTTTTGCAGCTGTTTGAGCTAAGATTTCCAAGTTATTCACATAATGAAAACCTATACTTTGTTTCGGTCGAGTTCCCCATTCAAATGCATGTAACAGTGAGAAACGCACTGTCTTGGCGAAAGAAAGCGTTTTTGTACAACTTCATATAAATAGCTGTAACTTTTGATAGAAGACTCAGACAAACATGTTTATGGCTTTATCTTATAGAACTCAAGGTCTCCGTGCTGGGAAAACAGGTTTTGCAGCTGTTTGAGCTAAGATTTCCAAGTTATTCACATAATGAAAACTTATACTTTGTTTCGGTCGAGTTCCCCATTCAAATGCATGTAACAGTGAGAAACGCACTGTCTTGGAGAAAGAAAATGTTTTTGTACAACTTCATATAAATAGCTGTAACTTTTGATAGAAGACTCGGATACACATGTTTATGGCTTTATCTTATAGAACTCAAGGTCTCCGTGCTGGGCAAACAGGTTTTGCAGCTGTTTGAGCTAAGATTTCCAAGTTATTCACATAATGAAAACCTATACTTTGTTTCGGTCGAGTTCCCCATTCAAATGCATGTAACAGTAAGAAACGCACTGTCTTGGCGAAAGAAAGCTATTTTGTACAACTTCATATAAATAGCTGTAACTTTTGATAGAAGACTCGGATACACATGTTTATGGCTTTATCTTATAGAACTCAAGGTCTCCGTGCTGGGAAAACAGGTTTTGCAGCTGTTTGAGCTAAGATTTCCAAGTTATTCACATAATGAAAACCTATACTTTGTTTCGGTCGAGTTCCCCATTCAAAATGCATGTAACAGTGAGAAACGCACTGTCTTGGCGAAAGAAAGCGTTTTTGTACAACTTCATAGAAATAGCTGTAACTTTTGATAGAAGACTCAGACAAACATGTTTATGGCCTTATATTATAGAACTCAAGGTCTCCGTGCTGGGAAAACAGGTTTTGCAGCTGTTTGAGCTAAGATTTCCAAGTTATTCACATAATGAAAACTTATACTTTGTTTCGGTCGAGTTCCCCATTCAAATGCATGTAACAGTGAGAAACGCACTGTCTTGGCGAAAGAAAGCGTTTTTGTACAACTTCATATAAATAGCTGTAACTTTTGATAGAAGACTCGGATACACATGTTTATGGCTTTATCTTATAGAACTCAAGGTCTCCGTGCTGGGCAAACAGGTTTTGCAGCTGTTTGAGCTAAGATTTCCAAGTTATTCACATAATGAAAACCTATACTTTGTTTCGGTGGAGTTCCCCATTCAAATGCATGTAACAGTGAGAAACGCACTGTCTTGGCGAAAGAAAGCGTTTTTGTACAACTTCATATAAATAGCTGTAACTTTTGATAGAAGACTCAGACAAACATGTTTATGGCTTTATCTTATAGAACTCAAGGTTCCCGTGCTGGGAAAACAGGTTTTGCAGCTGTTTGAGCTAAGATTTCCAAGTTATTCACATAATGAAAACCTATACTTTGTTTCGGTGGAGTTCCCCATTCAAATGCATGTAACAGTGAGAAACGCACTGTCTTGGCGAAAGAAAACGTTTTTGTACAACTTCATAGAAATAGCTGTAACTTTTGATAGAAGACTCAGACAAACATGTTTATGGCCTTATATTATAGAACTCAAGGTCTCCGTGCTGGGCAAACAGGTTTTGCAGCTGTTTGAGCTAAGATTTCCAAGTTATTCACATAATGAAAACCTATACTTTGTTTCGGTCGAGTTCCCCATTCAAATGCATGTAACAGTGAGAAACGCACTGTCTTGGCGAAAGAAAGCGTTTTTGTACAACTTCATATAAATAGCTGTAACTTTTGATAGAAGACTCGGATACACATGTTTATGGCTTTATCTTATAGAACTCAAGGTCTCCGTGCTGGGCAAACAGGTTTTGCAGCTGTTTGAGCTAAGATTTCCAAGTTATTCACATAATGAAAACCTATACTTTGTTTCGGTCGAGTTCCCCATTCAAATGCATGTAACAGTGAGAAACGCACTGTCTTGGCGAAAGAAAGCGTTTTTGTACAACTTCATATAAATAGCTGTAACTTTTGATAGAAGACTCGGATACACATGTTTATGGCTTTATCTTATAGAACTCAAGGTCTCCGTGCTGGGAAAACAGGTTTTGCAGCTGTTTGAGCTAAGATTTCCAAGTTATTCACATAATGAAAACCTATACTTTGTTTCGGTCGAGTTCCCCATTCAAATGCATGTAACAGTGAGAAACGCACTGTCTTGGCGAAAGAAAGCGTTTTTGTACAACTTCATATAAATAGCTGTAACTTTTGATAGAAGACTCAGACAAACATGTTTATGGCTTTATCTTATAGAACTCAAGGTCTCCGTGCTGGGAAAACAGGTTTTGCAGCTGTTTGAGCTAAGATTTCCAAGTTATTCACATAATGAAAACCTATACTTTGTTTCGGTCGAGTTCCCCATTCAAATGCATGTAACAGTGAGAAACGCACTGTCTTGGCGAAAGAAAGCGTTTTTGTACAACTTCATATAAATAGCTGTAACTTTTGATAGAAGACTCGGATACACATGTTTATGGCTTTATCTTATAGAACTCAAGGTCTCCGTGCTGGGCAAACAGGTTTTGCAGCTGTTTGAGCTAAGATTTCCAAGTTATTCACATAATGAAAACCTATACTTTGTTTCGGTGGAGTTCCCCATTCAAATGCATGTAACAGTGAGAAACGCACTGTCTTGGCGAAAGAAAGCGTTTTTGTACAACTTCATATAAATAGCTGTAACTTTTGATAGAAGACTCGGATACACATGTTTATGGCTTTATCTTATAGAACTCAAGGTCTCCGTGCTGGGAAAACAGGTTTTGCAGCTGTTTGAGCTAAGATTTCCAAGTTATTCACATAATGAAAACCTATACTTTGTTTCGGTGGAGTTCCCCATTCAAATGCATGTAACAGTGAGAAACGCACTGTCTTGGCGAAAGAAAGCGTTTTTGTACAACTTCATATAAATAGCTGTAACTTTTGATAGAAGACTCGGATACACATGTTTATGGCTTTATCTTATAGAACTCAAGGTCTCCGTGCTGGGCAAACAGGTTTTGCAGCTGTTTGAGCTAAGATTTCCAAGTTATTCACATAATGAAAACCTATACTTTGTTTCGGTGGAGTTCCCCATTCAAATGCATGTAACAGTGAGAAACGCACTGTCTTGGCGAAAGAAAGCGTTTTTGTACAACTTCATATAAATAGCTGTAACTTTTGATAGAAGACTCAGACAAACATGTTTATGGCTTTATCTTATAGAACTCAAGGTCTCCGTGCTGGGAAAACAGGTTTTGCAGCTGTTTGAGCTAAGATTTCCAAGTTATTCACATAATGAAAACCTATACTTTGTTTCGGTCGAGTTCCCCATTCAAATGCATGTAACAGTGAGAAACGCACTGTCTTGGCGAAAGAAAGCGTTTTTGTACAACTTCATATAAATAGCTGTAACTTTTGATAGAAGACTCGGATACACATGTTTATGGCTTTATCTTATAGAACTCAAGGTCTCCGTGCTGGGCAAACAGGTTTTGCAGCTGTTTGAGCTAAGATTTCCAAGTTATTCACATAATGAAAACCTATACTTTGTTTCGGTGGAGTTCCCCATTCAAATGCATGTAACAGTAAGAAACGCACTGTCTTGGCGAAAGAAAGCTATTTTGTACAACTTCATATAAATAGCTGTAACTTTTGATAGAAGACTCGGATACACATGTTTATGGCTTTATCTTATAGAACTCAAGGTCTCCGTGCTGGGAAAACAGGTTTTGCAGCTGTTTGAGCTAAGATTTCCAAGTTATTCACATAATGAAAACCTATACTTTGTTTCGGTCGAGTTCCCCATTCAAAATGCATGTAACAGTGAGAAACGCACTGTCTTGGCGAAAGAAAACGTTTTTGTACAACTTCATAGAAATAGCTGTAACTTTTGATAGAAGACTCAGACAAACATGTTTATGGCCTTATATTATAGAACTCAAGGTCTCCGTGCTGGGAAAACATGTTTTGCAGCTGTTTGAGCTAAGATTTCCAAGTTATTCACATAATGAAAACTTATACTTTGTTTCGGTCGAGTTCCCCATTCAAATGCATGCAACAGTGAGAAACGCACTGTCTTGGCGAAAGAAAGCGTTTTTGTACAACTTCATATAAATAGCTGTAACTTTTGATAGAAGACTCGGATACACATGTTTATGGCCTTATATTATAGAACTCAAGGTCTCCGTGCTGGGCAAACAGGTTTTGCAGCTGTTTGAGCTAAGATTTCCAAGTTATTCACATAATGAAAACCTATACTTTGTTTCGGTCGAGTTCCCCATTCAAATGCATGTAACAGTGAGAAACGCACTGTCTTGGCGAAAGAAAGCGTTTTTGTACAACTTCATATAAATAGCTGTAACTTTTGATAGAAGACTCAGACAAACATGTTTATGGCTTTATCTTATAGAACTCAAGGTCTCCGTGCTGGGAAAACAGGTTTTGCAGCTGTTTGAGCTAAGATTTCCAAGTTATTCACATAATGAAAACCTATACTTTGTTTCGGTCGAGTTCCCCATTCAAATGCATGTAACAGTGAGAAACGCACTGTCTTGGCGAAAGAAAGCGTTTTTGTACAACTTCATAGAAATAGCTGTAACTTTTGATAGAAGACTCGGATACACATGTTTATGGCTTTATCTTATAGAACTCAAGGTCTCCGTGCTGGGCAAACAGGTTTTGCAGCTGTTTGAGCTAAGATTTCCAAGTTATTCACATAATGAAAACCTATACTTTGTTTCGGTCGAGTTCCCCATTCAAATGCATGTAACAGTGAGAAACGCACTGTCTTGGCGAAAGAAAGCGTTTTTGTACAACTTCATATAAATAGCTGTAACTTTTGATAGAAGACTCAGACAAACATGTTTATGGCTTTATCTTATAGAACTCAAGGTCTCCGTGCTGGGAAAACAGGTTTTGCAGCTGTTTGAGCTAAGATTTCCAAGTTATTCACATAATGAAAACTTATACTTTGTTTCGGTGGAGTTCCCCATTCAAATGCATGTAACAGTGAGAAACGCACTGTCTTGGCGAAAGAAAGCGTTTTTGTACAACTTCATATAAATAGCTGTAACTTTTGATAGAAGACTCGGATACACATGTTTATGGCTTTATCTTATAGAACTCAAGGTCTCCGTGCTGGGCAAACAGGTTTTGCAGCTGTTTGAGCTAAGATTTCCAAGTTATTCACATAATGAAAACCTATACTTTGTTTCGGTGGAGTTCCCCATTCAAATGCATGTAACAGTGAGAAACGCACTGTCTTGGCGAAAGAAAGCGTTTTTGTACAACTTCATATAAATAGCTGTAACTTTTGATAGAAGACTCAGACAAACATGTTTATGGCTTTATCTTATAGAACTCAAGGTCTCCGTGCTGGGAAAACAGGTTTTGCAGCTGTTTGAGCTAAGATTTCCAAGTTATTCACATAATGAAAACCTATACTTTGTTTCGGTCGAGTTCCCCATTCAAATGCATGTAACAGTGAGAAACGCACTGTCTTGGCGAAAGAAAGCGTTTTTGTACAACTTCATATAAATAGCTGTAACTTTTGATAGAAGACTCAGACAAACATGTTTATGGCTTTATCTTATAGAACTCAAGGTCTCCGTGCTGGGAAAACATGTTTTGCAGCTGTTTGAGCTAAGATTTCCAAGTTATTCACATAATGAAAACCTATACTTTGTTTCGGTGGAGTTCCCCATTCAAATGCATGTAACAGTAAGAAACGCACTGTCTTGGCGAAAGAAAGCTATTTTGTACAACTTCATATAAATAGCTGTAACTTTTGATAGAAGACTCGGATACACATGTTTATGGCTTTATCTTATAGAACTCAAGGTCTCCGTGCTGGGAAAACAGGTTTTGCAGCTGTTTGAGCTAAGATTTCCAAGTTATTCACATAATGAAAACCTATACTTTGTTTCGGTCGAGTTCCCCATTCAAAATGCATGTAACAGTGAGAAACGCACTGTCTTGGCGAAAGAAAACGTTTTTGTACAACTTCATAGAAATAGCTGTAACTTTTGATAGAAGACTCAGACAAACATGTTTATGGCCTTATATTATAGAACTCAAGGTCTCCGTGCTGGGAAAACATGTTTTGCAGCTGTTTGAGCTAAGATTTCCAAGTTATTCACATAATGAAAACTTATACTTTGTTTCGGTCGAGTTCCCCATTCAAATGCATGCAACAGTGAGAAACGCACTGTCTTGGCGAAAGAAAGCGTTTTTGTACAACTTCATATAAATAGCTGTAACTTTTGATAGAAGACTCGGATACACATGTTTATGGCCTTATATTATAGAACTCAAGGTCTCCGTGCTGGGCAAACAGGTTTTGCAGCTGTTTGAGCTAAGATTTCCAAGTTATTCACATAATGAAAACCTATACTTTGTTTCGGTCGAGTTCCCCATTCAAATGCATGTAACAGTGAGAAACGCACTGTCTTGGCGAAAGAAAGCGTTTTTGTACAACTTCATATAAATAGCTGTAACTTTTGATAGAAGACTCAGACAAACATGTTTATGGCTTTATCTTATAGAACTCAAGGTCTCCGTGCTGGGAAAACAGGTTTTGCAGCTGTTTGAGCTAAGATTTCCAAGTTATTCACATAATGAAAACCTATACTTTGTTTCGGTCGAGTTCCCCATTCAAATGCATGTAACAGTGAGAAACGCACTGTCTTGGCGAAAGAAAGCGTTTTTGTACAACTTCATATAAATAGCTGTAACTTTTGATAGAAGACTCGGATACACATGTTTATGGCTTTATCTTATAGAACTCAAGGTCTCCGTGCTGGGCAAACAGGTTTTGCAGCTGTTTGAGCTAAGATTTCCAAGTTATTCACATAATGAAAACCTATACTTTGTTTCGGTCGAGTTCCCCATTCAAATGCATGTAACAGTGAGAAACGCACTGTCTTGGCGAAAGAAAGCGTTTTTGTACAACTTCATATAAATAGCTGTAACTTTTGATAGAAGACTCGGATACACATGTTTATGGCTTTATCTTATAGAACTCAAGGTCTCCGTGCTGGGAAAACAGGTTTTGCAGCTGTTTGAGCTAAGATTTCCAAGTTATTCACATAATGAAAACCTATACTTTGTTTCGGTGGAGTTCCCCATTCAAATGCATGTAACAGTGAGAAACGCACTGTCTTGGCGAAAGAAAGCGTTTTTGTACAACTTCATATAAATAGCTGTAACTTTTGATAGAAGACTCAGACAAACATGTTTATGGCTTTATCTTATAGAACTCAAGGTCTCCGTGCTGGGAAAACAGGTTTTGCAGCTGTTTGAGCTAAGATTTCCAAGTTATTCACATAATGAAAACCTATACTTTGTTTCGGTCGAGTTCCCCATTCAAATGCATGTAACAGTGAGAAACGCACTGTCTTGGCGAAAGAAAGCGTTTTTATACAACTTCATATAAATAGCTGTAACTTTTGATAGAAGACTCGGATACACATGTTTATGGCCTTATATTATAGAACTCAAGGTCTCCGTGCTGGGCAAACAGGTTTTGCAGCTGTTTGAGCTAAGATTTCCAAGTTATTCACATAATGAAAACCTATACTTTGTTTCGGTCGAGTTCCCCATTCAAATGCATGTAACAGTGAGAAACGCACTGTCTTGGCGAAAGAAAGCGTTTTTGTACAACTTCATATAAATAGCTGTAACTTTTGATAGAAGACTCAGACAAACATGTTTATGGCTTTATCTTATAGAACTCAAGGTCTCCGTGCTGGGCAAACAGGTTTTGCAGCTGTTTGAGCTAAGATTTCCAAGTTATTCACATAATGAAAACCTATACTTTGTTTCGGTCGAGTTCCCCATTCAAATGCATGTAACAGTGAGAAACGCACTGTCTTGGCGAAAGAAAGCGTTTTTGTACAACTTCATATAAATAGCTGTAACTTTTGATAGAAGACTCAGACAAACATGTTTATGGCTTTATCTTATAGAACTCAAGGTCTCCGTGCTGGGAAAACAGGTTTTGCAGCTGTTTGAGCTAAGATTTCCAAGTTATTCACATAATGAAAACCTATACTTTGTTTCGGTCGAGTTCCCCATTCAAATGCATGTAACAGTGAGAAACGCACTGTCTTGGCGAAAGAAAGCGTTTTTGTACAACTTCATATAAATAGCTGTAACTTTTGATAGAAGACTCAGACAAACATGTTTATGGCTTTATCTTATAGAACTCAAGGTCTCCGTGCTGGGAAAACAGGTTTTGCAGCTGTTTGAGCTAAGATTTCCAAGTTATTCACATAATGAAAACCTATACTTTGTTTCGGTCGAGTTCCCCATTCAAATGCATGTAACAGTGAGAAACGCACTGTCTTGGCGAAAGAAAGCGTTTTTGTACAACTTCATATAAATAGCTGTAACTTTTGATAGAAGACTCGGATACACATGTTTATGGCTTTATCTTATAGAACTCAAGGTCTCCGTGCTGGGCAAACAGGTTTTGCAGCTGTTTGAGCTAAGATTTCCAAGTTATTCACATAATGAAAACCTATACTTTGTTTCGGTGGAGTTCCCCATTCAAATGCATGTAACAGTAAGAAACGCACTGTCTTGGCGAAAGAAAGCTATTTTGTACAACTTCATATAAATAGCTGTAACTTTTGATAGAAGACTCGGATACACATGTTTATGGCTTTATCTTATAGAACTCAAGGTCTCCGTGCTGGGAAAACAGGTTTTGCAGCTGTTTGAGCTAAGATTTCCAAGTTATTCACATAATGAAAACCTATACTTTGTTTCGGTCGAGTTCCCCATTCAAAATGCATGTAACAGTGAGAAACGCACTGTCTTGGCGAAAGAAAACGTTTTTGTACAACTTCATAGAAATAGCTGTAACTTTTGATAGAAGACTCAGACAAACATGTTTATGGCCTTATATTATAGAACTCAAGGTCTCCGTGCTGGGAAAACATGTTTTGCAGCTGTTTGAGCTAAGATTTCCAAGTTATTCACATAATGAAAACTTATACTTTGTTTCGGTCGAGTTCCCCATTCAAATGCATGCAACAGTGAGAAACGCACTGTCTTGGCGAAAGAAAGCGTTTTTGTACAACTTCATAGAAATAGCTGTAACTTTTGATAGAAGACTCGGATACACATGTTTATGGCTTTATCTTATAGAACTCAAGGTCTCCGTGCTGGGCAAACAGGTTTTGCAGCTGTTTGAGCTAAGATTTCCAAGTTATTCACATAATGAAAACCTATACTTTGTTTCGGTCGAGTTCCCCATTCAAATGCATGTAACAGTGAGAAACGCACTGTCTTGGCGAAAGAAAGCGTTTTTGTACAACTTCATATAAATAGCTGTAACTTTTGATAGAAGACTCAGACAAACATGTTTATGGCTTTATCTTATAGAACTCAAGGTCTCCGTGCTGGGAAAACAGGTTTTGCAGCTGTTTGAGCTAAGATTTCCAAGTTATTCACATAATGAAAACCTATACTTTGTTTCGGTCGAGTTCCCCATTCAAATGCATGTAACAGTGAGAAACGCACTGTCTTGGCGAAAGAAAGCGTTTTTGTACAACTTCATATAAATAGCTGTAACTTTTGATAGAAGACTCGGATACACATGTTTATGGCTTTATCTTATAGAACTCAAGGTCTCCGTGCTGGGAAAACAGGTTTTGCAGCTGTTTGAGCTAAGATTTCCAAGTTATTCACATAATGAAAACCTATACTTTGTTTCGGTCGAGTTCCCCATTCAAATGCATGTAACAGTGAGAAACGCACTGTCTTGGCGAAAGAAAGCGTTTTTGTACAACTTCATATAAATAGCTGTAACTTTTGATAGAAGACTCAGACAAACATGTTTATGGCTTTATCTTATAGGGTTCCCGTGCTGGGAAAACAGGTTTTGCAGCTGTTTGAGCTAAGATTTCCAAGTTATTCACATAATGAAAACCTATACTTTGTTTCGGTGGAGTTCCCCATTCAAATGCATGTAACAGTGAGAAACACACTGTCTTGGCGAAAGAAAGCGTTTTTGTACAACTTCATATAAATAGCTGTAACTTTTGATAGAAGACTCGGATACACATGTTTATGGCTTTATCTTATAGAACTCAAGGTTCCCGTGCTGGGCAAACAGGTTTTGCAGCTGTTTGAGCTAAGATTTCCAAGTTATTCACATAATGAAAACCTATACTTTGTTTCGGTGGAGTTCCCCATTCAAATGCATGTAACAGTGAGAAACGCACTGTCTTGGCGAAAGAAAGCGTTTTTGTACAACTTCATATAAATAGCTGTAACTTTTGATAGAAGACTCGGATACACATGTTTATGGCTTTATCTTATAGAACTCAAGGTCTCCGTGCTGGGCAAACAGGTTTTGCAGCTGTTTGAGCTAAGATTTCCAAGTTATTCACATAATGAAAACCTATACTTTGTTTCGGTCGAGTTCCCCATTCAAATGCATGTAACAGTGAGAAACGCACTGTCTTGGCGAAAGAAAGCTATTTTGTACAACTTCATATAAATAGCTGTAACTTTTGATAGAAGACTCAGACAAACATGTTTATGGCCTTATATTATAGAACTCAAGGTCTCCGTGCTGGGCAAACAGGTTTTGCAGCTGTTTGAGCTAAGATTTCCAAGTTATTCACATAATGAAAACCTATACTTTGTTTCGGTCGAGTTCCCCATTCAAATGCATGTAACAGTGAGAAACGCACTGTCTTGGCGAAAGAAAACGTTTTTGTACAACTTCATATAAATAGCTGTAACTTTTGATAGAAGACTCAGACAAACATGTTTATGGCCTTATATTATAGAACTCAAGGTCTCCGTGCTGGGAAAACAGGTTTTGCAGCTGTTTGAGCTAAGATTTCCAAGTTATTCACATAATGAAAACCTATACTTTGTTTCGGTCGAGTTCCCCATTCAAATGCATGTAACAGTGAGAAACGCACTGTCTTGGCGAAAGAAAGCGTTTTTGTACAACTTCATATAAATAGCTGTAACTTTTGATAGAAGACTCAGACAAACATGTTTATGGCTTTATCTTATAGAACTCAAGGTTCCCGTGCTGGGCAAACAGGTTTTGCAGCTGTTTGAGCTAAGATTTCCAAGTTATTCACATAATGAAAACCTATACTTTGTTTCAGTGGAGTTCCCCATTCAAATGCATGTAACAGTGAGAAACACACTGTCTTGGCGAAAGAAAGCGTTTTTGTACAACTTCACATAAATAGCTGTAACTTTTGATAGAAGACTCGGATACACATGTTTATGGCTTTATCTTATAGAACTCAAGGTTCCCGTGCTGGGCAAACAGGTTTTGCAGCTGTTTGAGCTAAGATTTCCAAGTTATTCACATAATGAAAACCTATACTTTGTTTCGGTCGAGTTCCCCATTCAAATGCATGTAACAGTGAGAAACGCACTGTCTTGGCGAAAGAAAGCGTTTTTGTACAACTTCATATAAATAGCTGTAACTTTTGATAGAAGACTCGGATACACATGTTTATGGCTTTATCTTATAGAACTCAAGGTTCCCGTGCTGGGCAAACAGGTTTTGCAGCTGTTTGAGCTAAGATTTCCAAGTTATTCACATAATGAAAACCTATACTTTGTTTCGGTCGAGTTCCCCATTCAAATGCATGTAACAGTGAGAAACGCACTGTCTTGGCGAAAGAAAGCGTTTTTGTACAACTTCATATAAATAGCTGTAACTTTTGATAGAAGACTCGGATACACATGTTTATGGCTTTATCTTATAGAACTCAAGGTTCCCGTGCTGGGAAAACAGGTTTTGCAGCTGTTTGAGCTAAGATTTCCAAGTTATTCACATAATGAAAACCTATACTTTGTTTCGGTCGAGTTCCCCATTCAAATGCATGTAACAGTGAGAAACGCACTGTCTTGGCGAAAGAAAGCGTTTTTGTACAACTTCATATAAATAGCTGTAACTTTTGATAGAAGACTCGGATACACATGTTTATGGCTTTATCTTATAGAACTCAAGGTCTCCGTGCTGGGCAAACAGGTTTTGCAGCTGTTTGAGCTAAGATTTCCAAGTTATTCACATAATGAAAACCTATACTTTGTTTCGGTGGAGTTCCCCATTCAAATGCATGTAACAGTGAGAAACGCACTGTCTTGGCGAAAGAAAACGTTTTTGTACAACTTCATATAAATAGCTGTAACTTTTGATAGAAGACTCAGACAAACATGTTTATGGCTTTATCTTATAGAACTCAAGGTTCCCGTGCTGGGAAAACAGGTTTTGCAGCTGTTTGAGCTAAGATTTCCAAGTTATTCACATAATGAAAACCTATACTTTGTTTCGGTGGAGTTCCCCATTCAAATGCATGTAACAGTGAGAAACGCACTGTCTTGGCGAAAGAAAGCGTTTTTGTACAACTTCATATAAATAGCTGTAACTTTTGATAGAAGACTCGGATACACATGTTTATGGCTTTATCTTATAGAACTCAAGGTCTCCGTGCTGGGCAAACAGGTTTTGCAGCTGTTTGAGCTAAGATTTCCAAGTTATTCACATAATGAAAACCTATACTTTGTTTCGGTCGAGTTCCCCATTCAAATGCATGTAACAGTGAGAAACGCACTGTCTTGGCGAAAGAAAGCTATTTTGTACAACTTCATATAAATAGCTGTAACTTTTGATAGAAGACTCAGACAAACATGTTTATGGCCTTATATTATAGAACTCAAGGTCTCCGTGCTGGGCAAACAGGTTTTGCAGCTGTTTGAGCTAAGATTTCCAAGTTATTCACATAATGAAAACCTATACTTTGTTTCGGTCGAGTTCCCCATTCAAATGCATGTAACAGTGAGAAACGCACTGTCTTGGCGAAAGAAAACGTTTTTGTACAACTTCATATAAATAGCTGTAACTTTTGATAGAAGACTCAGACAAACATGTTTATGGCCTTATATTATAGAACTCAAGGTCTCCGTGCTGGGAAAACAGGTTTTGCAGCTGTTTGAGCTAAGATTTCCAAGTTATTCACATAATGAAAACCTATACTTTGTTTCGGTGGAGTTCCCCATTCAAATGCATGTAACAGTGAGAAACGCACTGTCTTGGCGAAAGAAAGCGTTTTTGTACAACTTCATATAAATAGCTGTAACTTTTGATAGAAGACTCGGATACACATGTTTATGGCTTTATCTTATAGAACTCAAGGTCTCCGTGCTGGGCAAACAGGTTTTGCAGCTGTTTGAGCTAAGATTTCCAAGTTATTCACATAATGAAAACCTATACTTTGTTTCGGTCGAGTTCCCCATTCAAATGCATGTAACAGTGAGAAACGCACTGTCTTGGCGAAAGAAAGCTATTTTGTACAACTTCATATAAATAGCTGTAACTTTTGATAGAAGACTCAGACAAACATGTTTATGGCCTTATATTATAGAACTCAAGGTCTCCGTGCTGGGAAAACAGGTTTTGCAGCTGTTTGAGCTAAGATTTCCAAGTTATTCACATAATGAAAACCTATACTTTGTTTCGGTCGAGTTCCCCATTCAAATGCATGTAACAGTGAGAAACGCACTGTCTTGGCGAAAGAAAGCTATTTTGTACAACTTCATATAAATAGCTGTAACTTTTGATAGAAGACTCAGACAAACATGTTTATGGCCTTATATTATAGAACTCAAGGTCTCCGTGCTGGGAAAACAGGTTTTGCAGCTGTTTGAGCTAAGATTTCCAAGTTATTCACATAATGAAAACCTATACTTTGTTTCGGTCGAGTTCCCCATTCAAAATGCATGTAACAGTGAGAAACGCACTGTCTTGGCGAAAGAAAACGTTTTTGTACAACTTCATATAAATAGCTGTAACTTTTGATAGAAGACTCGGATACACATGTTTATGGCTTTATCTTATAGAACTCAAGGTTCCCGTGCTGGGCAAACAGGTTTTGCAGCTGTTTGAGCTAAGATTTCCAAGTTATTCACATAATGAAAACCTATACTTTGTTTCGGTGGAGTTCCCCATTCAAATGCATGTAACAGTGAGAAACGCACTGTCTTGGCGAAAGAAAGCGTTTTTGTACAACTTCATATAAATAGCTGTAACTTTTGATAGAAGACTCGGATACACATGTTTATGGCTTTATCTTATAGAACTCAAGGTCTCCGTGCTGGGCAAACAGGTTTTGCAGCTGTTTGAGCTAAGATTTCCAAGTTATTCACATAATGAAAACCTATACTTTGTTTCGGTCGAGTTCCCCATTCAAATGCATGTAACAGTGAGAAACGCACTGTCTTGGCGAAAGAAAACGTTTTTGTACAACTTCATATAAATAGCTGTAACTTTTGATAGAAGACTCAGACAAACATGTTTATGGCCTTATATTATAGAACTCAAGGTCTCCGTGCTGGGAAAACAGGTTTTGCAGCTGTTTGAGCTAAGATTTCCAAGTTATTCACATAATGAAAACCTATACTTTGTTTCGGTCGAGTTCCCCATTCAAAATGCATGTAACAGTGAGAAACGCACTGTCTTGGCGAAAGAAAACGTTTTTGTACAACTTCATATAAATAGCTGTAACTTTTGATAGAAGACTCAGACAAACATGTTTATGGCCTTATATTATAGAACTCAAGGTCTCCGTGCTGGGAAAACAGGTTTTGCAGCTGTTTGAGCTAAGATTTCCAAGTTATTCACATAATGAAAACCTATACTTTGTTTCGGTCGAGTTCCCCATTCAAATGCATGTAACAGTGAGAAACGCACTGTCTTGGCGAAAGAAAGCGTTTTTGTACAACTTCATATAAATAGCTGTAACTTTTGATAGAAGACTCGGATACACATGTTTATGGCTTTATCTTATAGAACTCAAGGTCTCCGTGCTGGGCAAACAGGTTTTGCAGCTGTTTGAGCTAAGATTTCCAAGTTATTCACATAATGAAAACCTATACTTTGTTTCGGTCGAGTTCCCCATTCAAATGCATGTAACAGTGAGAAACGCACTGTCTTGGCGAAAGAAAGCTATTTTGTACAACTTCATATAAATAGCTGTAACTTTTGATAGAAGACTCAGACAAACATGTTTATGGCCTTATATTATAGAACTCAAGGTCTCCGTGCTGGGAAAACAGGTTTTGCAGCTGTTTGAGCTAAGATTTCCAAGTTATTCACATAATGAAAACCTATACTTTGTTTCGGTCGAGTTCCCCATTCAAAATGCATGTAACAGTGAGAAACGCACTGTCTTGGCGAAAGAAAACGTTTTTGTACAACTTCATATAAATAGCTGTAACTTTTGATAGAAGACTCGGATACACATGTTTATGGCTTTATCTTATAGAACTCAAGGTTCCCGTGCTGGGAAAACAGGTTTTGCAGCTGTTTGAGCTAAGATTTCCAAGTTATTCACATAATGAAAACCTATACTTTGTTTCGGTCGAGTTCCCCATTCAAATGCATGTAACAGTGAGAAACGCACTGTCTTGGCGAAAGAAAGCGTTTTTGTACAACTTCATATAAATAGCTGTAACTTTTGATAGAAGACTCGGATACACATGTTTATGGCTTTATCTTATAGAACTCAAGGTTCCCGTGCTGGGCAAACAGGTTTTGCAGCTGTTTGAGCTAAGATTTCCAAGTTATTCACATAATGAAAACCTATACTTTGTTTCGGTGGAGTTCCCCATTCAAATGCATGTAACAGTGAGAAACGCACTGTCTTGGCGAAAGAAAACGTTTTTGTACAACTTCATATAAATAGCTGTAACTTTTGATAGAAGACTCAGACAAACATGTTTATGGCTTTATCTTATAGAACTCAAGGTTCCCGTGCTGGGAAAACAGGTTTTGCAGCTGTTTGAGCTAAGATTTCCAAGTTATTCACATAATGAAAACCTATACTTTGTTTCGGTGGAGTTCCCCATTCAAATGCATGTAACAGTGAGAAACGCACTGTCTTGGCGAAAGAAAGCGTTTTTGTACAACTTCATATAAATAGCTGTAACTTTTGATAGAAGACTCGGATACACATGTTTATGGCTTTATCTTATAGAACTCAAGGTCTCCGTGCTGGGCAAACAGGTTTTGCAGCTGTTTGAGCTAAGATTTCCAAGTTATTCACATAATGAAAACCTATACTTTGTTTCGGTGGAGTTCCCCATTCAAATGCATGTAACAGTGAGAAACGCACTGTCTTGGCGAAAGAAAGCTATTTTGTACAACTTCATATAAATAGCTGTAACTTTTGATAGAAGACTCAGACAAACATGTTTATGGCCTTATATTATAGAACTCAAGGTCTCCGTGCTGGGCAAACAGGTTTTGCAGCTGTTTGAGCTAAGATTTCCAAGTTATTCACATAATGAAAACCTATACTTTGTTTCGGTCGAGTTCCCCATTCAAATGCATGTAACAGTGAGAAACGCACTGTCTTGGCGAAAGAAAACGTTTTTGTACAACTTCATATAAATAGCTGTAACTTTTGATAGAAGACTCAGACAAACATGTTTATGGCCTTATATTATAGAACTCAAGGTCTCCGTGCTGGGAAAACAGGTTTTGCAGCTGTTTGAGCTAAGATTTCCAAGTTATTCACATAATGAAAACCTATACTTTGTTTCGGTCGAGTTCCCCATTCAAATGCATGTAACAGTGAGAAACGCACTGTCTTGGCGAAAGAAAGCGTTTTTGTACAACTTCATATAAATAGCTGTAACTTTTGATAGAAGACTCGGATACACATGTTTATGGCTTTATCTTATAGAACTCAAGGTCTCCGTGCTGGGCAAACAGGTTTTGCAGCTGTTTGAGCTAAGATTTCCAAGTTATTCACATAATGAAAACCTATACTTTGTTTCGGTCGAGTTCCCCATTCAAATGCATGTAACAGTGAGAAACGCACTGTCTTGGCGAAAGAAAGCTATTTTGTACAACTTCATATAAATAGCTGTAACTTTTGATAGAAGACTCAGACAAACATGTTTATGGCCTTATATTATAGAACTCAAGGTCTCCGTGCTGGGAAAACAGGTTTTGCAGCTGTTTGAGCTAAGATTTCCAAGTTATTCACATAATGAAAACCTATACTTTGTTTCGGTCGAGTTCCCCATTCAAAATGCATGTAACAGTGAGAAACGCACTGTCTTGGCGAAAGAAAACGTTTTTGTACAACTTCATATAAATAGCTGTAACTTTTGATAGAAGACTCAGACAAACATGTTTATGGCCTTATATTATAGAACTCAAGGTCTCCGTGCTGGGAAAACAGGTTTTGCAGCTGTTTGAGCTAAGATTTCCAAGTTATTCACATAATGAAAACCTATACTTTGTTTCGGTCGAGTTCCCCATTCAAAATGCATGTAACAGTGAGAAACGCACTGTCTTGGCGAAAGAAAACGTTTTTGTACAACTTCATATAAATAGCTGTAACTTTTGATAGAAGACTCGGATACACATGTTTATGGCTTTATCTTATAGAACTCAAGGTTCCCGTGCTGGGCAAACAGGTTTTGCAGCTGTTTGAGCTAAGATTTCCAAGTTATTCACATAATGAAAACCTATACTTTGTTTCGGTCGAGTTCCCCATTCAAATGCATGTAACAGTGAGAAACGCACTGTCTTGGCGAAAGAAAGCGTTTTTGTACAACTTCATATAAATAGCTGTAACTTTTGATAGAAGACTCGGATACACATGTTTATGGCTTTATCTTATAGAACTCAAGGTCTCCGTGCTGGGCAAACAGGTTTTGCAGCTGTTTGAGCTAAGATTTCCAAGTTATTCACATAATGAAAACCTATACTTTGTTTCGGTGGAGTTCCCCATTCAAATGCATGTAACAGTGAGAAACGCACTGTCTTGGCGAAAGAAAACGTTTTTGTACAACTTCATATAAATAGCTGTAACTTTTGATAGAAGACTCAGACAAACATGTTTATGGCCTTATATTATAGAACTCAAGGTCTCCGTGCTGGGAAAACAGGTTTTGCAGCTGTTTGAGCTAAGATTTCCAAGTTATTCACATAATGAAAACCTATACTTTGTTTCGGTCGAGTTCCCCATTCAAATGCATGTAACAGTGAGAAACGCACTGTCTTGGCGAAAGAAAGCGTTTTTGTACAACTTCATATAAATAGCTGTAACTTTTGATAGAAGACTCGGATACACATGTTTATGGCTTTATCTTATAGAACTCAAGGTCTCCGTGCTGGGCAAACAGGTTTTGCAGCTGTTTGAGCTAAGATTTCCAAGTTATTCACATAATGAAAACCTATACTTTGTTTCGGTCGAGTTCCCCATTCAAATGCATGTAACAGTGAGAAACGCACTGTCTTGGCGAAAGAAAGCTATTTTGTACAACTTCATATAAATAGCTGTAACTTTTGATAGAAGACTCAGACAAACATGTTTATGGCCTTATATTATAGAACTCAAGGTCTCCGTGCTGGGAAAACAGGTTTTGCAGCTGTTTGAGCTAAGATTTCCAAGTTATTCACATAATGAAAACCTATACTTTGTTTCGGTCGAGTTCCCCATTCAAAATGCATGTAACAGTGAGAAACGCACTGTCTTGGCGAAAGAAAACGTTTTTGTACAACTTCATATAAATAGCTGTAACTTTTGATAGAAGACTCAGACAAACATGTTTATGGCCTTATATTATAGAACTCAAGGTCTCCGTGCTGGGAAAACAGGTTTTGCAGCTGTTTGAGCTAAGATTTCCAAGTTATTCACATAATGAAAACCTATACTTTGTTTCGGTCGAGTTCCCCATTCAAAATGCATGTAACAGTGAGAAACGCACTGTCTTGGCGAAAGAAAACGTTTTTGTACAACTTCATATAAATAGCTGTAACTTTTGATAGAAGACTCGGATACACATGTTTATGGCTTTATCTTATAGAACTCAAGGTTCCCGTGCTGGGCAAACAGGTTTTGCAGCTGTTTGAGCTAAGATTTCCAAGTTATTCACATAATGAAAACCTATACTTTGTTTCGGTCGAGTTCCCCATTCAAATGCATGTAACAGTGAGAAACGCACTGTCTTGGCGAAAGAAAGCGTTTTTGTACAACTTCATATAAATAGCTGTAACTTTTGATAGAAGACTCGGATACACATGTTTATGGCTTTATCTTATAGAACTCAAGGTCTCCGTGCTGGGCAAACAGGTTTTGCAGCTGTTTGAGCTAAGATTTCCAAGTTATTCACATAATGAAAACCTATACTTTGTTTCGGTCGAGTTCCCCATTCAAATGCATGTAACAGTGAGAAACGCACTGTCTTGGCGAAAGAAAACGTTTTTGTACAACTTCATATAAATAGCTGTAACTTTTGATAGAAGACTCAGACAAACATGTTTATGGCCTTATATTATAGAACTCAAGGTCTCCGTGCTGGGAAAACAGGTTTTGCAGCTGTTTGAGCTAAGATTTCCAAGTTATTCACATAATGAAAACCTATACTTTGTTTCGGTCGAGTTCCCCATTCAAAATGCATGTAACAGTGAGAAACGCACTGTCTTGGCGAAAGAAAACGTTTTTGTACAACTTCATATAAATAGCTGTAACTTTTGATAGAAGACTCAGACAAACATGTTTATGGCCTTATATTATAGAACTCAAGGTCTCCGTGCTGGGAAAACAGGTTTTGCAGCTGTTTGAGCTAAGATTTCCAAGTTATTCACATAATGAAAACCTATACTTTGTTTCGGTCGAGTTCCCCATTCAAAATGCATGTAACAGTGAGAAACGCACTGTCTTGGCGAAAGAAAACGTTTTTGTACAACTTCATATAAATAGCTGTAACTTTTGATAGAAGACTCGGATACACATGTTTATGGCTTTATCTTATAGAACTCAAGGTTCCCGTGCTGGGCAAACAGGTTTTGCAGCTGTTTGAGCTAAGATTTCCAAGTTATTCACATAATGAAAACCTATACTTTGTTTCGGTGGAGTTCCCCATTCAAATGCATGTAACAGTGAGAAACGCACTGTCTTGGCGAAAGAAAGCGTTTTTGTACAACTTCATATAAATAGCTGTAACTTTTGATAGAAGACTCGGATACACATGTTTATGGCTTTATCTTATAGAACTCAAGGTCTCCGTGCTGGGCAAACAGGTTTTGCAGCTGTTTGAGCTAAGATTTCCAAGTTATTCACATAATGAAAACCTATACTTTGTTTCGGTCGAGTTCCCCATTCAAATGCATGTAACAGTGAGAAACGCACTGTCTTGGCGAAAGAAAGCTATTTTGTACAACTTCATATAAATAGCTGTAACTTTTGATAGAAGACTCAGACAAACATGTTTATGGCCTTATATTATAGAACTCAAGGTCTCCGTGCTGGGAAAACAGGTTTTGCAGCTGTTTGAGCTAAGATTTCCAAGTTATTCACATAATGAAAACCTATACTTTGTTTCGGTGGAGTTCCCCATTCAAATGCATGTAACAGTGAGAAACGCACTGTCTTGGCGAAAGAAAGCGTTTTTGTACAACTTCATATAAATAGCTGTAACTTTTGATAGAAGACTCAGACACACATGTTTATGGCTTTATCTTATAGAACTCAAGGTTCCCGTGCTGGGAAAACAGGTTTTGCAGCTGTTTGAGCTAAGATTTCCAAGTTATTCACATAATGAAAACCTATACTTTGTTTCGGTGGAGTTCCCCATTCAAATGCATGTAACAGTGAGAAACACACTGTCTTGGCGAAAGAAAGCGTTTTTGTACAACTTCATATAAATAGCTGTAACTTTTGATAGAAGACTCGGATACACATGTTTATGGCTTTATCTTATAGAACTCAAGGTTCCCGTGCTGGGCAAACAGGTTTTGCAGCTGTTTGAGCTAAGATTTCCAAGTTATTCACATAATGAAAACCTATACTTTGTTTCGGTGGAGTTCCCCATTCAAATGCATGTAACAGTGAGAAACGCACTGTCTTGGCGAAAGAAAGCGTTTTTGTACAACTTCATATAAATAGCTGTAACTTTTGATAGAAGACTCGGATACACATGTTTATGGCTTTATCTTATAGAACTCAAGGTCTCCGTGCTGGGCAAACAGGTTTTGCAGCTGTTTGAGCTAAGATTTCCAAGTTATTCACATAATGAAAACCTATACTTTGTTTCGGTCGAGTTCCCCATTCAAATGCATGTAACAGTGAGAAACGCACTGTCTTGGCGAAAGAAAGCTATTTTGTACAACTTCATATAAATAGCTGTAACTTTTGATAGAAGACTCAGACAAACATGTTTATGGCCTTATATTATAGAACTCAAGGTCTCCGTGCTGGGCAAACAGGTTTTGCAGCTGTTTGAGCTAAGATTTCCAAGTTATTCACATAATGAAAACCTATACTTTGTTTCGGTCGAGTTCCCCATTCAAATGCATGTAACAGTGAGAAACGCACTGTCTTGGCGAAAGAAAACGTTTTTGTACAACTTCATATAAATAGCTGTAACTTTTGATAGAAGACTCAGACAAACATGTTTATGGCCTTATATTATAGAACTCAAGGTCTCCGTGCTGGGAAAACAGGTTTTGCAGCTGTTTGAGCTAAGATTTCCAAGTTATTCACATAATGAAAACCTATACTTTGTTTCGGTCGAGTTCCCCATTCAAATGCATGTAACAGTGAGAAACGCACTGTCTTGGCGAAAGAAAGCGTTTTTGTACAACTTCATATAAATAGCTGTAACTTTTGATAGAAGACTCAGACAAACATGTTTATGGCTTTATCTTATAGAACTCAAGGTTCCCGTGCTGGGCAAACAGGTTTTGCAGCTGTTTGAGCTAAGATTTCCAAGTTATTCACATAATGAAAACCTATACTTTGTTTCGGTGGAGTTCCCCATTCAAATGCATGTAACAGTGAGAAACACACTGTCTTGGCGAAAGAAAGCGTTTTTGTACAACTTCACATAAATAGCTGTAACTTTTGATAGAAGACTCGGATACACATGTTTATGGCTTTATCTTATAGAACTCAAGGTTCCCGTGCTGGGCAAACAGGTTTTGCAGCTGTTTGAGCTAAGATTTCCAAGTTATTCACATAATGAAAACCTATACTTTGTTTCGGTCGAGTTCCCCATTCAAATGCATGTAACAGTGAGAAACGCACTGTCTTGGCGAAAGAAAGCGTTTTTGTACAACTTCATATAAATAGCTGTAACTTTTGATAGAAGACTCGGATACACATGTTTATGGCTTTATCTTATAGAACTCAAGGTTCCCGTGCTGGGCAAACAGGTTTTGCAGCTGTTTGAGCTAAGATTTCCAAGTTATTCACATAATGAAAACCTATACTTTGTTTCGGTCGAGTTCCCCATTCAAATGCATGTAACAGTGAGAAACGCACTGTCTTGGCGAAAGAAAGCGTTTTTGTACAACTTCATATAAATAGCTGTAACTTTTGATAGAAGACTCGGATACACATGTTTATGGCTTTATCTTATAGAACTCAAGGTTCCCGTGCTGGGAAAACAGGTTTTGCAGCTGTTTGAGCTAAGATTTCCAAGTTATTCACATAATGAAAACCTATACTTTGTTTCGGTCGAGTTCCCCATTCAAATGCATGTAACAGTGAGAAACGCACTGTCTTGGCGAAAGAAAGCGTTTTTGTACAACTTCATATAAATAGCTGTAACTTTTGATAGAAGACTCGGATACACATGTTTATGGCTTTATCTTATAGAACTCAAGGTCTCCGTGCTGGGCAAACAGGTTTTGCAGCTGTTTGAGCTAAGATTTCCAAGTTATTCACATAATGAAAACCTATACTTTGTTTCGGTCGAGTTCCCCATTCAAATGCATGTAACAGTGAGAAACGCACTGTCTTGGCGAAAGAAAACGTTTTTGTACAACTTCATATAAATAGCTGTAACTTTTGATAGAAGACTCAGACAAACATGTTTATGGCTTTATCTTATAGAACTCAAGGTTCCCGTGCTGGGAAAACAGGTTTTGCAGCTGTTTGAGCTAAGATTTCCAAGTTATTCACATAATGAAAACCTATACTTTGTTTCGGTCGAGTTCCCCATTCAAATGCATGTAACAGTGAGAAACGCACTGTCTTGGCGAAAGAAAGCGTTTTTGTACAACTTCATATAAATAGCTGTAACTTTTGATAGAAGACTCGGATACACATGTTTATGGCTTTATCTTATAGAACTCAAGGTCTCCGTGCTGGGCAAACAGGTTTTGCAGCTGTTTGAGCTAAGATTTCCAAGTTATTCACATAATGAAAACCTATACTTTGTTTCGGTCGAGTTCCCCATTCAAATGCATGTAACAGTGAGAAACGCACTGTCTTGGCGAAAGAAAGCTATTTTGTACAACTTCATATAAATAGCTGTAACTTTTGATAGAAGACTCAGACAAACATGTTTATGGCCTTATATTATAGAACTCAAGGTCTCCGTGCTGGGAAAACAGGTTTTGCAGCTGTTTGAGCTAAGATTTCCAAGTTATTCACATAATGAAAACCTATACTTTGTTTCGGTCGAGTTCCCCATTCAAATGCATGTAACAGTGAGAAACACACTGTCTTGGCGAAAGAAAGCGTTTTTGTACAACTTCATATAAATAGCTGTAACTTTTGATAGAAGACTCAGACAAACATGTTTATGGCCTTATATTATAGAACTCAAGGTCTCCGTGCTGGGAAAACAGGTTTTGCAGCTGTTTGAGCTAAGATTTCCAAGTTATTCACATAATGAAAACCTATACTTTGTTTCGGTCGAGTTCCCCATTCAAATGCATGTAACAGTGAGAAACGCACTGTCTTGGCGAAAGAAAACGTTTTTGTACAACTTCATATAAATAGCTGTAACTTTTGATAGAAGACTCAGACAAACATGTTTATGGCCTTATATTATAGAACTCAAGGTCTCCGTGCTGGGAAAACAGGTTTTGCAGCTGTTTGAGCTAAGATTTCCAAGTTATTCACATAATGAAAACCTATACTTTGTTTCGGTCGAGTTCCCCATTCAAATGCATGTAACAGTGAGAAACACACTGTCTTGGCGAAAGAAAGCGTTTTTGTACAACTTCATATAAATAGCTGTAACTTTTGATAGAAGACTCGGATACACATGTTTATGGCTTTATCTTATAGAACTCAAGGTTCCCGTGCTGGGAAAACAGGTTTTGCAGCTGTTTGAGCTAAGATTTCCAAGTTATTCACATAATGAAAACCTATACTTTGTTTCGGTCGAGTTCCCCATTCAAATGCATGTAACAGTGAGAAACGCACTGTCTTGGCGAAAGAAAGCGTTTTTGTACAACTTCATATAAATAGCTGTAACTTTTGATAGAAGACTCGGATACACATGTTTATGGCTTTATCTTATAGAACTCAAGGTCTCCGTGCTGGGCAAACAGGTTTTGCAGCTGTTTGAGCTAAGATTTCCAAGTTATTCACATAATGAAAACCTATACTTTGTTTCGGTGGAGTTCCCCATTCAAATGCATGTAACAGTGAGAAACGCACTGTCTTGGCGAAAGAAAGCTATTTTGTACAACTTCATATAAATAGCTGTAACTTTTGATAGAAGACTCAGACAAACATGTTTATGGCCTTATATTATAGAACTCAAGGTCTCCGTGCTGGGCAAACAGGTTTTGCAGCTGTTTGAGCTAAGATTTCCAAGTTATTCACATAATGAAAACCTATACTTTGTTTCGGTCGAGTTCCCCATTCAAATGCATGTAACAGTGAGAAACGCACTGTCTTGGCGAAAGAAAACGTTTTTGTACAACTTCATATAAATAGCTGTAACTTTTGATAGAAGACTCAGACAAACATGTTTATGGCCTTATATTATAGAACTCAAGGTCTCCGTGCTGGGAAAACAGGTTTTGCAGCTGTTTGAGCTAAGATTTCCAAGTTATTCACATAATGAAAACCTATACTTTGTTTCGGTCGAGTTCCCCATTCAAATGCATGTAACAGTGAGAAACGCACTGTCTTGGCGAAAGAAAGAGTTTTTGTACAACTTCATATAAATAGCTGTAACTTTTGATAGAAGATTCAGACAAACATGTTTATGGCTTTATCTTATAGAACTCAAGGTTCCCGTGCTGGGAAAACAGGTTTTGCAGCTGTTTGAGCTAAGATTTCCAAGTTATTCACATAATGAAAACCTATACTTTGTTTCGGTCGAGTTCCCCATTCAAATGCATGTAACAGTGAGAAACGCACTGTCTTGGCGAAAGAAAGCGTTTTTGTACAACTTCATATAAATAGCTGTAACTTTTGATAGAAGACTCGGATACACATGTTTATGGCTTTATCTTATAGAACTCAAGGTCTCCGTGCTGGGCAAACAGGTTTTGCAGCTGTTTGAGCTAAGATTTCCAAGTTATTCACATAATGAAAACCTATACTTTGTTTCGGTCGAGTTCCCCATTCAAATGCATGTAACAGTGAGAAACGCACTGTCTTGGCGAAAGAAAGCTATTTTGTACAACTTCATATAAATAGCTGTAACTTTTGATAGAAGACTCAGACAAACATGTTTATGGCCTTATATTATAGAACTCAAGGTCTCCGTGCTGGGCAAACAGGTTTTGCAGCTGTTTGAGCTAAGATTTCCAAGTTATTCACATAATGAAAACCTATACTTTGTTTCGGTCGAGTTCCCCATTCAAATGCATGTAACAGTGAGAAACGCACTGTCTTGGCGAAAGAAAGCGTTTTTGTACAACTTCATATAAATAGCTGTAACTTTTGATAGAAGACTCGGATACACATGTTTATGGCTTTATCTTATAGAACTCAAGGTCTCCGTGCTGGGCAAACAGGTTTTGCAGCTGTTTGAGCTAAGATTTCCAAGTTATTCACATAATGAAAACCTATACTTTGTTTCGGTCGAGTTCCCCATTCAAATGCATGTAACAGTGAGAAACGCACTGTCTTGGCGAAGGAAAGCGTTTTTGTACAACTTCATATAAATAGCTGTAACTTTTGATAGAAGACTCAGACAAACATGTTTATGGCTTTATCTTATAGAACTCAAGGTTCCCGTGCTGGGCAAACAGGTTTTGCAGCTGTTTGAGCTAAGATTTCCAAGTTATTCACATAATGAAAACCTATACTTTGTTTCGGTGGAGTTCCCCATTCAAATGCATGTAACAGTGAGAAACGCACTGTCTTGGCGAAAGAAAACGTTTTTGTACAACTTCATATAAATAGCTGTAACTTTTGATAGAAGACTCAGACAAACATGTTTATGGCTTTATCTTATAGAACTCAAGGTTCCCGTGCTGGGAAAACAGGTTTTGCAGCTGTTTGAGCTAAGATTTCCAAGTTATTCACATAATGAAAACCTATACTTTGTTTCGGTCGAGTTCCCCATTCAAATGCATGTAACAGTGAGAAACACACTGTCTTGGCGAAAGAAAGCTATTTTGTACAACTTCATATAAATAGCTGTAACTTTTGATAGAAGACTCGGATACACATGTTTATGGCTTTATCTTATAGAACTCAAGGTTCCCGTGCTGGGCAAACAGGTTTTGCAGCTGTTTGAGCTAAGATTTCCAAGTTATTCACATAATGAAAACCTATACTTTGTTTCGGTGGAGTTCCCCATTCAAATGCATGTAACAGTGAGAAACGCACTGTCTTGGCGAAAGAAAGCGTTTTTGTACAACTTCATATAAATAGCTGTAACTTTTGATAGAAGACTCGGATACACATGTTTATGGCTGTATCTTATAGAACTCAAGGTTCCCGTGCTGTGCAAACAGGTTTTGCAGCTGTTTGAGCTAAGATTTCCAAGTTATTCACATAATGAAAACCTATACTTTGTTTCGGTCGAGTTCCCCATTCAAATGCATGTAACAATGAGAAACGCACTGTCTTGGCGAAAGAAAACGTTTTTGTACAACTTCATATAAATAGCTGTAACTTTTGATAGAAGACTCCGATACACATGTTTATGGCTTTATCTTATAGAACTCAAGGTTCCCGTGCTGGGCAAACAGGTTTTGCAGCTGTTTGAGCTAAGATTTCCAAGTTATTCACATAATGAAAACCTATACTTTGTTTCGGTCGAGTTCCCCATTCAAATGCATGTAACAGTGAGAAACGCACTGTCTTGGCGAAAGAAAGCGTTTTTGTACAACTTCATATAAATAGCTGTAACTTTTGATAGAAGACTCGGATACACATGTTTATGGCTTTATCTTATAGAACTCAAGGTCTCCGTGCTGGGCAAACAGGTTTTGCAGCTGTTTGAGCTAAGATTTCCAAGTTATTCACATAATGAAAACCTATACTTTGTTTCGGTCGAGTTCCCCATTCAAATGCATGTAACAGTGAGAAACGCACTGTCTTGGCGAAAGAAAGCTATTTTGTACAACTTCATATAAATAGCTGTAACTTTTGATAGAAGACTCAGACAAACATGTTTATGGCCTTATATTATAGAACTCAAGGTCTCCGTGCTGGGCAAACAGGTTTTGCAGCTGTTTGAGCTAAGATTTCCAAGTTATTCACATAATGAAAACCTATACTTTGTTTCGGTCGAGTTCCCCATTCAAATGCATGTAACAGTGAGAAACGCACTGTCTTGGCGAAAGAAAACGTTTTTGTACAACTTCATATAAATAGCTGTAACTTTTGATAGAAGACTCAGACAAACATGTTTATGGCCTTATATTATAGAACTCAAGGTCTCCGTGCTGGGCAAACAGGTTTTGCAGCTGTTTGAGCTAAGATTTCCAAGTTATTCACATAATGAAAACCTATACTTTGTTTCGGTGGAGTTCCCCATTCAAATGCATGTAACAGTGAGAAACGCACTGTCTTGGCGAAAGAAAGCGTTTTTGTACAACTTCATATAAATAGCTGTAACTTTTGATAGAAGACTCGGATACACATGTTTATGGCTTTATCTTATAGAACTCAAGGTCTCCGTGCTGGGCAAACAGGTTTTGCAGCTGTTTGAGCTAAGATTTCCAAGTTATTCACATAATGAAAACCTATACTTTGTTTCGGTCGAGTTCCCCATTCAAATGCATGTAACAGTGAGAAACGCACTGTCTTGGCGAAAGAAGCGTTATTTTGTACAACTTCATATAAATAGCTGTAACTTTTGATAGAAGACTCAGACAAACATGTTTATGGCCTTATATTATAGAACTCAAGGTCTCCGTGCTGGGCAAACAGGTTTTGCAGCTGTTTGAGCTAAGATTTCCAAGTTATTCACATAATGAAAACCTATACTTTGTTTCGGTGGAGTTCCCCATTCAAATGCATGTAACAGTGAGAAACGCACTGTCTTGGCGAAAGAAAACGTTTTTGTACAACTTCATATAAATAGCTGTAACTTTTGATAGAAGACTCAGACAAACATGTTTATGGCCTTATATTATAGAACTCAAGGTCTCCGTGCTGGGAAAACAGGTTTTGCAGCTGTTTGAGCTAAGATTTCCAAGTTATTCACATAATGAAAACCTATACTTTGTTTCGGTGGAGTTCCCCATTCAAATGCATGTAACAGTGAGAAACACACTGTCTTGGCGAAAGAAAGCGTTTTTGTACAACTTCATATAAATAGCTGTAACTTTTGATAGAAGACTCGGATACACAGGTTTATGGCTTTATCTTATAGAACTCAAGGTTCCCGTGCTGGGCAAACAGGTTTTGCAGCTGTTTGAGCTAAGATTTCCAAGTTATTCACATAATGAAAACCTATACTTTGTTTCGGTCGAGTTCCCCATTCAAATGCATGTAACAGTGAGAAACGCACTGTCTTGGCGAAAGAAAGCGTTTTTGTACAACTTCATATAAATAGCTGTAACTTTTGATAGAAGACTCGGATACACATGTTTATGGCTTTATCTTATAGAACTCAAGGTTCCCGTGCTGGGCAAACAGGTTTTGCAGCTGTTTGAGCTAAGATTTCCAAGTTATTCACATAATGAAAACCTATACTTTGTTTCGGTGGAGTTCCCCATTCAAATGCATGTAACAGTGAGAAACGCACTGTCTTGGCGAAAGAAAGCGTTTTTGTACAACTTCATATAAATAGCTGTAACTTTTGATAGAAGACTCGGATACACATGTTTATGGCTTTATCTTATAGAACTCAAGGTTCCCGTGCTGGGAAAACAGGTTTTGCAGCTGTTTGAGCTAAGATTTCCAAGTTATTCACATAATGAAAACCTATACTTTGTTTCGGTCGAGTTCCCCATTCAAATGCATGTAACAGTGAGAAACGCACTGTCTTGGCGAAAGAAAGCGTTTTTGTACAACTTCATATAAATAGCTGTAACTTTTGATAGAAGACTCGGATACACATGTTTATGGCTTTATCTTATAGAACTCAAGGTCTCCGTGCTGGGCAAACAGGTTTTGCAGCTGTTTGAGCTAAGATTTCCAAGTTATTCACATAATGAAAACCTATACTTTGTTTCGGTCGAGTTCCCCATTCAAATGCATGTAACAGTGAGAAACGCACTGTCTTGGCGAAAGAAAGCGTTTTTGTATAACTTCATATAAATAGCTGTAACTTTTGATAGAAGACTCAGACAAACATGTTTATGGCTTTATCTTATAGAACTCAAGGTTCCCGTGCTGGGAAAACAGGTTTTGCAGCTGTTTGAGCTAAGATTTCCAAGTTATTCACATAATGAAAACCTATACTTTGTTTCGGTGGAGTTCCCCATTCAAATGCATGTAACAGTGAGAAACACACTGTCTTGGCGAAAGAAAGCTATTTTGTACAACTTCATATAAATAGCTGTAACTTTTGATAGAAGACTCGGATACACATGTTTATGGCTTTATCTTATAGAACTCAAGGTATCCGTGCTGGGAAAACAGGTTTTGCAGCTGTTTGAGCTAAGATTTCCAAGTTATTCACATAATGAAAACCTATACTTTGTTTCGGTCGAGTTCCCCATTCAAATGCATGTAACAGTGAGAAACGCACTGTCTTGGCGAAAGAAAGCTATTTTGTACAACTTCATATAAATAGCTGTAACTTTTGATAGAAGACTCAGACAAACATGTTTATGGCCTTATATTATAGAACTCAAGGTCTCCGTGCTGGGCAAACAGGTTTTGCAGCTGTTTGAGCTAAGATTTCCAAGTTATTCACATAATGAAAACCTATACTTTGTTTCGGTCGAGTTCCCCATTCAAATGCATGTAACAGTGAGAAACGCACTGTCTTGGCGAAAGAAAACGTTTTTGTACAACTTCATATAAATAGCTGTAACTTTTGATAGAAGACTCGGATACACATGTTTATGGCTTTATCTTATAGAACTCAAGGTTCCCGTGCTGGGCAAACAGGTTTTGCAGCTGTTTGAGCTAAGATTTCCAAGTTATTCACATAATGAAAACCTATACTTTGTTTCGGTCGAGTTCCCCATTCAAATGCATGTAACAGTGAGAAACGCACTGTCTTGGCGAAAGAAAGCGTTTTTGTATAACTTCATATAAATAGCTGTAACTTTTGATAGAAGACTCAGACAAACATGTTTATGGCTTTATCTTATAGAACTCAAGGTTCCCGTGCTGGGAAAACAGGTTTTGCAGCTGTTTGAGCTAAGATTTCCAAGTTATTCACATAATGAAAACCTATACTTTGTTTCGGTGGAGTTCCCCATTCAAATGCATGTAACAGTGAGAAACACACTGTCTTGGCGAAAGAAAGCGTTTTTGTACAACTTCATATAAATAGCTGTAACTTTTGATAGAAGACTCGGATACACATGTTTATGGCTTTATCTTATAGAACTCAAGGTATCCGTGCTGGGAAAACAGGTTTTGCAGCTGTTTGAGCTAAGATTTCCAAGTTATTCACATAATGAAAACCTATACTTTGTTTCGGTCGAGTTCCCCATTCAAATGCATGTAACAGTGAGAAACGCACTGTCTTGGCGAAAGAAAGCTATTTTGTACAACTTCATATAAATAGCTGTAACTTTTGATAGAAGACTCAGACAAACATGTTTATGGCCTTATATTATAGAACTCAAGGTCTCCGTGCTGGGCAAACAGGTTTTGCAGCTGTTTGAGCTAAGATTTCCAAGTTATTCACATAATGAAAACCTATACTTTGTTTCGGTCGAGTTCCCCATTCAAATACATGTAACAGTGAGAAACGCACTGTCTTGGCGAAAGAAAACGTTTTTGTACAACTTCATATAAATAGCTGTAACTTTTGATAGAAGACTCAGACAAACATGTTTATGGCCTTATATTATAGAACTCAAGGTTCCCGTGCTGGGAAAACAGGTTTTGCAGCTGTTTGAGCTAAGATTTCCAAGTTATTCACATAATGAAAACCTATACTTTGTTTCGGTCGAGTTCCCCATTCAAATGCATGTAACAGTGAGAAACGCACTGTCTTGGTGAAAGAAAGCGTTTTTGTACAACTTCATATAAATAGCTGTAACTTTTGATAGAAGACTCGGATACACATGTTTATGGCTTTATCTTATAGAACTCAAGGTCTCCGTGCTGGGCAAACAGGTTTTGCAGCTGTTTGAGCTAAGATTTCCAAGTTATTCACATAATGAAAACCTACACTTTGTTTCGGTCGAGTTCCCCATTCAAATGCATGTAACAGTGAGAAACGCACTGTCTTGGTGAAAGAAAGCGTTTTTGTACAACTTCATATAAATAGCTGTAACTTTTGATAGAAGACTCAGACAAACATGTTTATGGCTTTATCTTATAGAACTCAAGGTTCCCGTGCTGGGCAAACAGGTTTTGCAGCTGTTTGAGCTAAGATTTCCAAGTTATTCACATAATGAAAACCTATACTTTGTTTCGGTGGAGTTCCCCATTCAAATGCATGTAACAGTGAGAAACGCACTGTCTTGGCGAAAGAAAACGTTTTTGTACAACTTCATAGAAATAGCTGTAACTTTTGATAGAAGACTCAGACAAACATGTTTATGGCCTTATATTATAGAACTCAAGGTCTCCGTGCTGGGAAAACAGGTTTTGCAGCTGTTTGAGCTAAGATTTCCAAGTTATTCACATAATGAAAACCTATACTTTGTTTCGGTCGAGTTCCCCATTCAAATGCATGTAACAGTGAGAAACGCACTGTCTTGGCGAAAGAAAGCGTTTTTGTACAACTTCATATAAATAGCTGTAACTTTTGATAGAAGACTCGGATACACATGTTTATGGCTTTATCTTATAGAACTCAAGGTTCCCGTGCTGGGCAAACAGGTTTTGCAGCTGTTTGAGCTAAGATTTCCAAGTTATTCACATAATGAAAACCTATACTTTGTTTCGGTCGAGTTCCCCATTCAAATGCATGTAACAGTGAGAAACGCACTGTCTTGGCGAAAGAAAGCTATTTTGTACAACTTCATAGAAATAGCTGTAACTTTTGATAGAAGACTCAGACAAACATGTTTATGGCCTTATATTATAGAACTCAAGGTCTCCGTGCTGGGCAAACAGGTTTTGCAGCTGTTTGAGCTAAGATTTCCAAGTTATTCACATAATGAAAACCTATACTTTGTTTCGGTCGAGTTCCCCATTCAAAATGCATGTAACAGTGAGAAACGCACTGTCTTGGCGAAAGAAAACGTTTTTGTACAACTTCATAGAAATAGCTGTAACTTTTGATAGAAGACTCAGACAAACATGTTTATGGCCTTATATTATAGAACTCAAGGTCTCCGTGCTGGGAAAACAGGTTTTGCAGCTGTTTGAGCTAAGATTTCCAAGTTATTCACATAATGAAAACCTATACTTTGTTTCGGTGGAGTTCCCCATTCAAATGCATGTAACAGTGAGAAACGCACTGTCTTGGCGAAAGAAAGCGTTTTTGTACAACTTCATATAAATAGCTGTAACTTTTGATAGAAGACTCAGACAAACATGTTTATGGCTTTATCTTATAGAACTCAAGGTTCCCGTGCTGGGAAAACAGGTTTTGCAGCTGTTTGAGCTAAGATTTCCAAGTTATTCACATAATGAAAACCTATACTTTGTTTCGGTCGAGTTCCCCATTCAAATGCATGTAACAGTGAGAAACGCACTGTCTTGGCGAAAGAAAGCGTTTTTGTATAACTTCATATAAATAGCTGTAACTTTTGATAGAAGACTCAGACAAACATGTTTATGGCTTTATCTTATAGAACTCAAGGTTCCCGTGCTGGGAAAACAGGTTTTGCAGCTGTTTGAGCTAAGATTTCCAAGTTATTCACATAATGAAAACCTATACTTTGTTTCGGTCGAGTTCCCCATTCAAATGCATGTAACAGTGAGAAACACACTGTCTTGGCGAAAGAAAGCGTTTTTGTACAACTTCATATAAATAGCTGTAACTTTTGATAGAAGACTCGGATACACATGTTTATGGCTTTATCTTATAGAACTCAAGGTATCCGTGCTGGGAAAACAGGTTTTGCAGCTGTTTGAGCTAAGATTTCCAAGTTATTCACATAATGAAAACCTATACTTTGTTTCGGTCGAGTTCCCCATTCAAATGCATGTAACAGTGAGAAACGCACTGTCTTGGCGAAAGAAAACGTTTTTGTACAACTTCATAGAAATAGCTGTAACTTTTGATAGAAGACTCAGACAAACATGTTTATGGCCTTATATTATAGAACTCAAGGTCTCCGTGCTGGGCAAACAGGTTTTGCAGCTGTTTGAGCTAAGATTTCCAAGTTATTCACATAATGAAAACCTATACTTTGTTTCGGTCGAGTTCCCCATTCAAATGCATGTAACAGTGAGAAACGCACTGTCTTGGCGAAAGAAAACGTTTTTGTACAACTTCATATAAATAGCTGTAACTTTTGATAGAAGACTCAGACAAACATGTTTATGGCCTTATATTATAGAACTCAAGGTCTCCGTGCTGGGAAAACAGGTTTTGCAGCTGTTTGAGCTAAGATTTCCAAGTTATTCACATAATGAAAACCTATACTTTGTTTCGGTCGAGTTCCCCATTCAAATGCATGTAACAGTGAGAAACGCACTGTCTTGGCGAAAGAAAGCGTTTTTGTACAACTTCATATAAATAGCTGTAACTTTTGATAGAAGACTCGGATACACATGTTTATGGCTTTATCTTATAGAACTCAAGGTCTCCGTGCTGGGCAAACAGGTTTTGCAGCTGTTTGAGCTAAGATTTCCAAGTTATTCACATAATGAAAACCTATACTTTGTTTCGGTCGAGTTCCCCATTCAAATGCATGTAACAGTGAGAAACGCACTGTCTTGGCGAAAGAAAACGTTTTTGTACAACTTCATATAAATAGCTGTAACTTTTGATAGAAGACTCAGACAAACATGTTTATGGCTTTATCTTATAGAACTCAAGGTTCCCGTGCTGGGAAAACAGGTTTTGCAGCTGTTTGAGCTAAGATTTCCAAGTTATTCACATAATGAAAACCTATACTTTGTTTCGGTCGAGTTCCCCATTCAAATGCATGTAACAGTGAGAAACGCACTGTCTTGGCGAAAGAAAGCGTTTTTGTATAACTTCATATAAATAGCTGTAACTTTTGATAGAAGACTCAGACAAACATGTTTATGGCTTTATCTTATAGAACTCAAGGTTCCCGTGCTGGGAAAACAGGTTTTGCAGCTGTTTGAGCTAAGATTTCCAAGTTATTCACATAATGAAAACCTATACTTTGTTTCGGTCGAGTTCCCCATTCAAATGCATGTAACAGTGAGAAACACACTGTCTTGGCGAAAGAAAGCGTTTTTGTACAACTTCATATAAATAGCTGTAACTTTTGATAGAAGACTCGGATACACATGTTTATGGCTTTATCTTATAGAACTCAAGGTATCCGTGCTGGGCAAACAGGTTTTGCAGCTGTTTGAGCTAAGATTTCCAAGTTATTCACATAATGAAAACCTATACTTTGTTTCGGTCGAGTTCCCCATTCAAATGCATGTAACAGTGAGAAACGCACTGTCTTGGCGAAAGAAAGCTATTTTGTACAACTTCATATAAATAGCTGTAACTTTTGATAGAAGACTCAGACAAACATGTTTATGGCCTTATATTATAGAACTCAAGGTCTCCGTGCTGGGAAAACAGGTTTTGCAGCTGTTTGAGCTAAGATTTCCAAGTTATTCACATAATGAAAACCTATACTTTGTTTCGGTCGAGTTCCCCATTCAAATGCATGTAACAGTGAGAAACGCACTGTCTTGGCGAAAGAAAGCGTTTTTGTACAACTTCATATAAATAGCTGTAACTTTTGATAGAAGACTCCGATACACATGTTTATGGCTTTATCTTATAGAACTCAAGGTCTCCGTGCTGGGCAAACAGGTTTTGCAGCTGTTTGAGCTAAGATTTCCAAGTTATTCACATAATGAAAACCTATACTTTGTTTCGGTCGAGTTCCCCATTCAAATGCATGTAACAGTGAGAAACGCACTGTCTTGGCGAAAGAAAACGTTTTTGTACAACTTCATAGAAATAGCTGTAACTTTTGATAGAAGACTCAGACAAACATGTTTATGGCCTTATATTATAGAACTCAAGGTCTCCGTGCTGGGAAAACAGGTTTTGCAGCTGTTTGAGCTAAGATTTCCAAGTTATTCACATAATGAAAACCTATACTTTGTTTCGGTCGAGTTCCCCATTCAAATGCATGTAACAGTGAGAAACGCACTGTCTTGGCGAAAGAAAGCTATTTTGTACAACTTCATATAAATAGCTGTAACTTTTGATAGAAGACTCAGACAAACATGTTTATGGCCTTATATTATAGAACTCAAGGTCTCCGTGCTGGGAAAACAGGTTTTGCAGCTGTTTGAGCTAAGATTTCCAAGTTATTCACATAATGAAAACCTATACTTTGTTTCGGTCGAGTTCCCCATTCAAATGCATGTAACAGTGAGAAACGCACTGTCTTGGCGAAAGAAAGCGTTTTTGTATAACTTCATATAAATAGCTGTAACTTTTGATAGAAGACTCAGACAAACATGTTTATGGCTTTATCTTATAGAACTCAAGGTTCCCGTGCTGGGAAAACAGGTTTTGCAGCTGTTTGAGCTAAGATTTCCAAGTTATTCACATAATGAAAACCTATACTTTGTTTCGGTCGAGTTCCCCATTCAAATGCATGTAACAGTGAGAAACACACTGTCTTGGCGAAAGAAAGCGTTTTTGTACAACTTCATATAAATAGCTGTAACTTTTGATAGAAGACTCGGATACACATGTTTATGGCTTTATCTTATAGAACTCAAGGTATCCGTGCTGGGAAAACAGGTTTTGCAGCTGTTTGAGCTAAGATTTCCAAGTTATTCACATAATGAAAACCTATACTTTGTTTCGGTCGAGTTCCCCATTCAAATGCATGTAACAGTGAGAAACGCACTGTCTTGGCGAAAGAAAACGTTTTTGTACAACTTCATAGAAATAGCTGTAACTTTTGATAGAAGACTCAGACAAACATGTTTATGGCCTTATATTATAGAACTCAAGGTCTCCGTGCTGGGCAAACAGGTTTTGCAGCTGTTTGAGCTAAGATTTCCAAGTTATTCACATAATGAAAACCTATACTTTGTTTCGGTCGAGTTCCCCATTCAAATGCATGTAACAGTGAGAAACGCACTGTCTTGGCGAAAGAAAACGTTTTTGTACAACTTCATATAAATAGCTGTAACTTTTGATAGAAGACTCAGACAAACATGTTTATGGCCTTATATTATAGAACTCAAGGTTCCCGTGCTGGGAAAACAGGTTTTGCAGCTGTTTGAGCTAAGATTTCCAAGTTATTCACATAATGAAAACCTATACTTTGTTTCGGTCGAGTTCCCCATTCAAATGCATGTAACAGTGAGAAACGCACTGTCTTGGCGAAAGAAAGCGTTTTTGTACAACTTCATATAAATAGCTGTAACTTTTGATAGAAGACTCGGATACACATGTTTATGGCTTTATCTTATAGAACTCAAGGTCTCCGTGCTGGGCAAACAGGTTTTGCAGCTGTTTGAGCTAAGATTTCCAAGTTATTCACATAATGAAAACCTATACTTTGTTTCGGTCGAGTTCCCCATTCAAATGCATGTAACAGTGAGAAACGCGCTGTCTTGGCGAAAGAAAGCGTTTTTGTACAACTTCATATAAATAGCTGTAACTTTTGATAGAAGACTCAGACAAACATGTTTATGGCTTTATCTTATAGAACTCAAGGTTCCCGTGCTGGGCAAACAGGTTTTGCAGCTGTTTGAGCTAAGATTTCCAAGTTATTCACATAATGAAAACCTATACTTTGTTTCGGTGGAGTTCCCCATTCAAATGCATGTAACAGTGAGAAACGCACTGTCTTGGCGAAAGAAAACGTTTTTGTACAACTTCATATAAATAGCTGTAACTTTTGATAGAAGACTCAGACAAACATGTTTATGGCCTTATATTATAGAACTCAAGGTCTCCGTGCTGGGAAAACAGGTTTTGCAGCTGTTTGAGCTAAGATTTCCAAGTTATTCACATAATGAAAACCTATACTTTGTTTCGGTGGAGTTCCCCATTCAAATGCATGTAACAGTGAGAAACGCACTGTCTTGGCGAAAGAAAGCGTTTTTGTACAACTTCATATAAATAGCTGTAACTTTTGATAGAAGACTCGGATACACATGTTTATGGCTTTATCTTATAGAACTCAAGGTTCCCGTGCTGGGCAAACAGGTTTTGCAGCTGTTTGAGCTAAGATTTCCAAGTTATTCACATAATGAAAACCTATACTTTGTTTCGGTCGAGTTCCCCATTCAAATGCATGTAACAGTGAGAAACGCACTGTCTTGGCGAAAGAAAGCTATTTTGTACAACTTCATAGAAATAGCTGTAACTTTTGATAGAAGACTCAGACAAACATGTTTATGGCCTTATATTATAGAACTCAAGGTCTCCGTGCTGGGAAAACAGGTTTTGCAGCTGTTTGAGCTAAGATTTCCAAGTTATTCACATAATGAAAACCTATACTTTGTTTCGGTGGAGTTCCCCATTCAAATGCATGTAACAGTGAGAAACGCACTGTCTTGGCGAAAGAAAACGTTTTTGTACAACTTCATATAAATAGCTGTAACTTTTGATAGAAGACTCCGATACACATGTTTATGGCTTTATCTTATAGAACTCAAGGTTCCCGTGCTGGGCAAACAGGTTTTGCAGCTGTTTGAGCTAAGATTTCCAAGTTATTCACATAATGAAAACCTATACTTTGTTTCGGTCGAGTTCCCCATTCAAATGCATGTAACAGTGAGAAACGCACTGTCTTGGCGAAAGAAAGCGTTTTTGTACAACTTCATATAAATAGCTGTAACTTTTGATAGAAGACTCGGATACACATGTTTATGGCTTTATCTTATAGAACTCAAGGTCTCCGTGCTGGGCAAACAGGTTTTGCAGCTGTTTGAGCTAAGATTTCCAAGTTATTCACATAATGAAAACCTATACTTTGTTTCGGTCGAGTTCCCCATTCAAATGCATGTAACAGTGAGAAACGCACTGTCTTGGCGAAAGAAAGCGTTTTTGTACAACTTCATATAAATAGCTGTAACTTTTGATAGAAGACTCAGACAAACATGTTTATGGCTTTATCTTATAGAACTCAAGGTTCCCGTGCTGGGCAAACAGGTTTTGCAGCTGTTTGAGCTAAGATTTCCAAGTTATTCACATAATGAAAACCTATACTTTGTTTCGGTGGAGTTCCCCATTCAAATGCATGTAACAGTGAGAAACGCACTGTCTTGGCGAAAGAAAACGTTTTTGTACAACTTCATATAAATAGCTGTAACTTTTGATAGAAGACTCAGACAAACATGTTTATGGCTTTATCTTATAGAACTCAAGGTTCCCGTGCTGGGAAAACAGGTTTTGCAGCTGTTTGAGCTAAGATTTCCAAGTTATTCACATAATGAAAACCTATACTTTGTTTCGGTCGAGTTCCCCATTCAAATGCATGTAACAGTGAGAAACACACTGTCTTGGCGAAAGAAAGCGTTTTTGTACAACTTCATATAAATAGCTGTAACTTTTGATAGAAGACTCGGATACACATGTTTATGGCTTTATCTTATAGAACTCAAGGTTCCCGTGCTGGGCAAACAGGTTTTGCAGCTGTTTGAGCTAAGATTTCCAAGTTATTCACATAATGAAAACCTATACTTTGTTTCGGTGGAGTTCCCCATTCAAATGCATGTAACAGTGAGAAACGCACTGTCTTGGCGAAAGAAAGCGTTTTTGTACAACTTCATATAAATAGCTGTAACTTTTGATAGAAGACTCGGATACACATGTTTATGGCTTTATCTTATAGAACTCAAGGTTCCCGTGCTGGGCAAACAGGTTTTGCAGCTGTTTGAGCTAAGATTTCCAAGTTATTCACATAATGAAAACCTATACTTTGTTTCGGTCGAGTTCCCCATTCAAATGCATGTAACAGTGAGAAACGCACTGTCTTGGCGAAAGAAAGCGTTTTTGTACAACTTCATATAAATAGCTGTAACTTTTGATAGAAGACTCGGATACACATGTTTATGGCTTTATCTTATAGAACTCAAGGTTCCCGTGCTGGGCAAACAGGTTTTGCAGCTGTTTGAGCTAAGATTTCCAAGTTATTCACATAATGAAAACCTATACTTTGTTTCGGTGGAGTTCCCCATTCAAATGCATGTAACAGTGAGAAACACACTGTCTTGGCGAAAGAAAGCGTTTTTGTACAACTTCATATAAATAGCTGTAACTTTTGATAGAAGACTCGGATACACATGTTTATGGCTTTATCTTATAGAACTCAAGGTTCCCGTGCTGGGCAAACAGGTTTTGCAGCTGTTTGAGCTAAGATTTCCAAGTTATTCACATAATGAAAACCTATACTTTGTTTCGGTGGAGTTCCCCATTCAAATGCATGTAACAGTGAGAAACGCACTGTCTTGGCGAAAGAAAGCGTTTTTGTACAACTTCATATAAATAGCTGTAACCTTTGATAGAAGACTCGGATACACATGTTTATGGCTTTATCTTATAGAACTCAAGGTCTCCGTGCTGGGCAAACAGGTTTTGCAGCTGTTTGAGCTAAGATTTCCAAGTTATTCACATAATGAAAACCTATACTTTGTTTCGGTGGAGTTCCCCATTCAAATGCATGTAACAGTGAGAAACGCACTGTCTTGGCGAAAGAAGCGTTATTTTGTACAACTTCATATAAATAGCTGTAACTTTTGATAGAAGACTCAGACAAACATGTTTATGGCCTTATATTATAGAACTCAAGGTCTCCGTGCTGGGCAAACAGGTTTTGCAGCTGTTTGAGCTAAGATTTCCAAGTTATTCACATAATGAAAACCTATACTTTGTTTCGGTGGAGTTCCCCATTCAAATGCATGTAACAGTGAGAAACGCACTGTCTTGGCGAAAGAAAACGTTTTTGTACAACTTCATATAAATAGCTGTAACTTTTGATAGAAGACTCAGACAAACATGTTTATGGCCTTATATTATAGAACTCAAGGTCTCCGTGCTGGGAAAACAGGTTTTGCAGCTGTTTGAGCTAAGATTTCCAAGTTATTCACATAATGAAAACCTATACTTTGTTTCGGTCGAGTTCCCCATTCAAATGCATGTAACAGTGAGAAACGCACTGTCTTGGCGAAAGAAAGCGTTTTTGTACAACTTCATATAAATAGCTGTAACTTTTGATAGAAGACTCAGACAAACATGTTTATGGCTTTATCTTATAGAACTCAAGGTTCCCGTGCTGGGAAAACAGGTTTTGCAGCTGTTTGAGCTAAGATTTCCAAGTTATTCACATAATGAAAACCTATACTTTGTTTCGGTGGAGTTCCCCATTCAAATGCATGTAACAGTGAGAAACACACTGTCTTGGCGAAAGAAAGCGTTTTTGTACAACTTCATATAAATAGCTGTAACTTTTGATAGAAGACTCGGATACACATGTTTATGGCTTTATCTTATAGAACTCAAGGTTCCCGTGCTGGGCAAACAGGTTTTGCAGCTGTTTGAGCTAAGATTTCCAAGTTATTCACATAATGAAAACCTATACTTTGTTTCGGTCGAGTTCCCCATTCAAATGCATGTAACAGTGAGAAACGCACTGTCTTGGCGAAAGAAAGCGTTTTTGTACAACTTCATATAAATAGCTGTAACTTTTGATAGAAGACTCAGACAAACATGTTTATGGCTTTATCTTATAGAACTCAAGGTTCCCGTGCTGGGAAAACAGGTTTTGCAGCTGTTTGAGCTAAGATTTCCAAGTTATTCACATAATGAAAACCTATACTTTGTTTCGGTGGAGTTCCCCATTCAAATGCATGTAACAGTGAGAAACACACTGTCTTGGCGAAAGAAAGCGTTTTTGTACAACTTCATATAAATAGCTGTAACTTTTGATAGAAGACTCGGATACACATGTTTATGGCTTTATCTTATAGAACTCAAGGTTCCCGTGCTGGGCAAACAGGTTTTGCAGCTGTTTGAGCTAAGATTTCCAAGTTATTCACATAATGAAAACCTATACTTTGTTTCGGTCGAGTTCCCCATTCAAATGCATGTAACAGTGAGAAACGCACTGTCTTGGCGAAAGAAAGCGTTTTTGTACAACTTCATATAAATAGCTGTAACTTTTGATAGAAGACTCGGATACACATGTTTATGGCTTTATCTTATAGAACTCAAGGTTCCCGTGCTGGGCAAACAGGTTTTGCAGCTGTTTGAGCTAAGATTTCCAAGTTATTCACATAATGAAAACCTATACTTTGTTTCGGTGGAGTTCCCCATTCAAATGCATGTAACAGTGAGAAACGCACTGTCTTGGCGAAAGAAAGCGTTTTTGTACAACTTCATATAAATAGCTGTAACTTTTGATAGAAGACTCGGATACACATGTTTATGGCTTTATCTTATAGAACTCAAGGTTCCCGTGCTGGGAAAACAGGTTTTGCAGCTGTTTGAGCTAAGATTTCCAAGTTATTCACATAATGAAAACCTATACTTTGTTTCGGTCGAGTTCCCCATTCAAATGCATGTAACAGTGAGAAACGCACTGTCTTGGCGAAAGAAAGTGTTTTTGTACAACTTCATATAAATAGCTGTAACTTTTGATAGAAGACTCGGATACACATGTTTATGGCTTTATCTTATAGAACTCAAGGTCTCCGTGCTGGGCAAACAGGTTTTGCAGCTGTTTGAGCTAAGATTTCCAAGTTATTCACATAATGAAAACCTATACTTTGTTTCGGTGGAGTTCCCCATTCAAATGCATGTAACAGTGAGAAACGCACTGTCTTGGCGAAAGAAAGCGTTTTTGTATAACTTCATATAAACAGCTGTAACTTTTGATAGAAGACTCAGACAAACATGTTTATGGCTTTATCTTATAGAACTCAAGGTTCCCGTGCTGGGAAAACAGGTTTTGCAGCTGTTTGAGCTAAGATTTCCAAGTTATTCACATAATGAAAACCTATACTTTGTTTCGGTGGAGTTCCCCATTCAAATGCATGTAACAGTGAGAAACACACTGTCTTGGCGAAAGAAAGCGTTTTTGTACAACTTCATATAAATAGCTGTAACTTTTGATAGAAGACTCGGATACACATGTTTATGGCTTTATCTTATAGAACTCAAGGTATCCGTGCTGGGAAAACAGGTTTTGCAGCTGTTTGAGCTAAGATTTCCAAGTTATTCACATAATGAAAACCTATACTTTGTTTCGGTCGAGTTCCCCATTCAAATGCATGTAACAGTGAGAAACGCACTGTCTTGGCGAAAGAAAGCTATTTTGTACAACTTCATAGAAATAGCTGTAACTTTTGATAGAAGACTCAGACAAACATGTTTATGGCCTTATATTATAGAACTCAAGGTCTCCGTGCTGGGCAAACAGGTTTTGCAGCTGTTTGAGCTAAGATTTCCAAGTTATTCACATAATGAAAACCTATACTTTGTTTCGGTCGAGTTCCCCATTCAAAATGCATGTAACAGTGAGAAACGCACTGTCTTGGCGAAAGAAAACGTTTTTGTACAACTTCATAGAAATAGCTGTAACTTTTGATAGAAGACTCAGACAAACATGTTTATGGCCTTATATTATAGAACTCAAGGTCTCCGTGCTGGGCAAACAGGTTTTGCAGCTGTTTGAGCTAAGATTTCCAAGTTATTCACATAATGAAAACCTATACTTTGTTTCGGTCGAGTTCCCCATTCAAATGCATGTAACAGTGAGAAACGCACTGTCTTGGCGAAAGAAAACGTTTTTGTACAACTTCATATAAATAGCTGTAACTTTTGATAGAAGACTCAGACAAACATGTTTATGGCCTTATATTATAGAACTCAAGGTCTCCGTGCTGGGAAAACAGGTTTTGCAGCTGTTTGAGCTAAGATTTCCAAGTTATTCACATAATGAAAACCTATACTTTGTTTCGGTGGAGTTCCCCATTCAAATGCATGTAACAGTGAGAAACGCACTGTCTTGGCGAAAGAAAGCGTTTTTGTACAACTTCATATAAATAGCTGTAACTTTTGATAGAAGACTCAGACAAACATGTTTATGGCTTTATCTTATAGAACTCAAGGTTCCCGTGCTGGGAAAACAGGTTTTGCAGCTGTTTGAGCTAAGATTTCCAAGTTATTCACATAATGAAAACCTATACTTTGTTTCGGTCGAGTTCCCCATTCAAATGCATGTAACAGTGAGAAACGCACTGTCTTGGCGAAAGAAAGCGTTTTTGTATAACTTCATATAAATAGCTGTAACTTTTGATAGAAGACTCAGACAAACATGTTTATGGCTTTATCTTATAGAACTCAAGGTTCCCGTGCTGGGAAAACAGGTTTTGCAGCTGTTTGAGCTAAGATTTCCAAGTTATTCACATAATGAAAACCTATACTTTGTTTCGGTCGAGTTCCCCATTCAAATGCATGTAACAGTGAGAAACGCACTGTCTTGGCGAAAGAAAACGTTTTTGTACAACTTCATATAAATAGCTGTAACTTTTGATAGAAGACTCAGACAAACATGTTTATGGCCTTATATTATAGAACTCAAGGTCTCCGTGCTGGGAAAACAGGTTTTGCAGCTGTTTGAGCTAAGATTTCCAAGTTATTCACATAATGAAAACCTATACTTTGTTTCGGTGGAGTTCCCCATTCAAATGCATGTAACAGTGAGAAACGCACTGTCTTGGCGAAAGAAAGCGTTTTTGTACAACTTCATATAAATAGCTGTAACTTTTGATAGAAGACTCAGACAAACATGTTTATGGCTTTATCTTATAGAACTCAAGGTTCCCGTGCTGGGAAAACAGGTTTTGCAGCTGTTTGAGCTAAGATTTCCAAGTTATTCACATAATGAAAACCTATACTTTGTTTCGGTCGAGTTCCCCATTCAAATGCATGTAACAGTGAGAAACGCACTGTCTTGGCGAAAGAAAGCGTTTTTGTATAACTTCATATAAATAGCTGTAACTTTTGATAGAAGACTCAGACAAACATGTTTATGGCTTTATCTTATAGAACTCAAGGTTCCCGTGCTGGGAAAACAGGTTTTGCAGCTGTTTGAGCTAAGATTTCCAAGTTATTCACATAATGAAAACCTATACTTTGTTTCGGTCGAGTTCCCCATTCAAATGCATGTAACAGTGAGAAACGCACTGTCTTGGCGAAAGAAAACGTTTTTGTACAACTTCATATAAATAGCTGTAACTTTTGATAGAAGACTCAGACAAACATGTTTATGGCCTTATATTATAGAACTCAAGGTTCCCGTGCTGGGAAAACAGGTTTTGCAGCTGTTTGAGCTAAGATTTCCAAGTTATTCACATAATGAAAACCTATACTTTGTTTCGGTCGAGTTCCCCATTCAAATGCATGTAACAGTGAGAAACGCACTGTCTTGGCGAAAGAAAGCGTTTTTGTACAACTTCATATAAATAGCTGTAACTTTTGATAGAAGACTCGGATACACATGTTTATGGCTTTATCTTATAGAACTCAAGGTCTCCGTGCTGGGCAAACAGGTTTTGCAGCTGTTTGAGCTAAGATTTCCAAGTTATTCACATAATGAAAACCTATACTTTGTTTCGGTCGAGTTCCCCATTCAAATGCATGTAACAGTGAGAAACGCGCTGTCTTGGCGTAAGAAAGCGTTTTTGTACAACTTCATATAAATAGCTGTAACTTTTGATAGAAGACTCAGACAAACATGTTTATGGCTTTATCTTATAGAACTCAAGGTTCCCGTGCTGGGCAAACAGGTTTTGCAGCTGTTTGAGCTAAGATTTCCAAGTTATTCACATAATGAAAACCTATACTTTGTTTCGGTGGAGTTCCCCATTCAAATGCATGTAACAGTGAGAAACGCACTGTCTTGGCGAAAGAAAACGTTTTTGTACAACTTCATATAAATAGCTGTAACTTTTGATAGAAGACTCAGACAAACATGTTTATGGCCTTATATTATAGAACTCAAGGTCTCCGTGCTGGGAAAACAGGTTTTGCAGCTGTTTGAGCTAAGATTTCCAAGTTATTCACATAATGAAAACCTATACTTTGTTTCGGTGGAGTTCCCCATTCAAATGCATGTAACAGTGAGAAACGCACTGTCTTGGCGAAAGAAAGCGTTTTTGTACAACTTCATATAAATAGCTGTAACTTTTGATAGAAGACTCGGAAACACATGTTTATGGCTTTATCTTATAGAACTCAAGGTTCCCGTGCTGGGCAAACAGGTTTTGCAGCTGTTTGAGCTAAGATTTCCAAGTTATTCACATAATGAAAACCTATACTTTGTTTCGGTCGAGTTCCCCATTCAAATGCATGTAACAGTGAGAAACGCACTGTCTTGGCGAAAGAAAGCTATTTTGTACAACTTCATAGAAATAGCTGTAACTTTTGATAGAAGACTCAGACAAACATGTTTATGGCCTTATATTATAGAACTCAAGGTCTCCGTGCTGGGCAAACAGGTTTTGCAGCTGTTTGAGCTAAGATTTCCAAGTTATTCACATAATGAAAACCTATACTTTGTTTCGGTGGAGTTCCCCATTCAAATGCATGTAACAGTGAGAAACGCACTGTCTTGGCGAAAGAAAACGTTTTTGTACAACTTCATATAAATAGCTGTAACTTTTGATAGAAGACTCAGACAAACATGTTTATGGCCTTATATTATAGAACTCAAGGTCTCCGTGCTGGGAAAACAGGTTTTGCAGCTGTTTGAGCTAAGATTTCCAAGTTATTCACATAATGAAAACCTATACTTTGTTTCGGTGGAGTTCCCCATTCAAATGCATGTAACAGTGAGAAACGCACTGTCTTGGCGAAAGAAAGCGTTTTTGTACAACTTCATATAAATAGCTGTAACTTTTGATAGAAGACTCGGAAACACATGTTTATGGCTTTATCTTATAGAACTCAAGGTTCCCGTGCTGGGCAAACAGGTTTTGCAGCTGTTTGAGCTAAGATTTCCAAGTTATTCACATAATGAAAACCTATACTTTGTTTCGGTCGAGTTCCCCATTCAAATGCATGTAACAGTGAGAAACGCACTGTCTTGGCGAAAGAAAGCTATTTTGTACAACTTCATAGAAATAGCTGTAACTTTTGATAGAAGACTCAGACAAACATGTTTATGGCCTTATATTATAGAACTCAAGGTCTCCGTGCTGGGCAAACAGGTTTTGCAGCTGTTTGAGCTAAGATTTCCAAGTTATTCACATAATGAAAACCTATACTTTGTTTCGGTGGAGTTCCCCATTCAAATGCATGTAACAGTGAGAAACGCACTGTCTTGGCGAAAGAAAACGTTTTTGTACAACTTCATATAAATAGCTGTAACTTTTGATAGAAGACTCAGACAAACATGTTTATGGCCTTATATTATAGAACTCAAGGTCTCCGTGCTGGGAAAACAGGTTTTGCAGCTGTTTGAGCTAAGATTTCCAAGTTATTCACATAATGAAAACCTATACTTTGTTTCGGTGGAGTTCCCCATTCAAATGCATGTAACAGTGAGAAACGCACTGTCTTGGCGAAAGAAAGCGTTTTTGTACAACTTCATATAAATAGCTGTAACTTTTGATAGAAGACTCGGAAACACATGTTTATGGCTTTATCTTATAGAACTCAAGGTTCCCGTGCTGGGCAAACAGGTTTTGCAGCTGTTTGAGCTAAGATTTCCAAGTTATTCACATAATGAAAACCTATACTTTGTTTCGGTCGAGTTCCCCATTCAAATGCATGTAACAGTGAGAAACGCACTGTCTTGGCGAAAGAAAGCTATTTTGTACAACTTCATAGAAATAGCTGTAACTTTTGATAGAAGACTCAGACAAACATGTTTATGGCCTTATATTATAGAACTCAAGGTCTCCGTGCTGGGCAAACAGGTTTTGCAGCTGTTTGAGCTAAGATTTCCAAGTTATTCACATAATGAAAACCTATACTTTGTTTCGGTCGAGTTCCCCATTCAAAATGCATGTAACAGTGAGAAACGCACTGTCTTGGCGAAAGAAAACGTTTTTGTACAACTTCATAGAAATAGCTGTAACTTTTGATAGAAGACTCAGACAAACATGTTTATGGCCTTATATTATAGAACTCAAGGTCTCCGTGCTGGGCAAACAGGTTTTGCAGCTGTTTGAGCTAAGATTTCCAAGTTATTCACATAATGAAAACCTATACTTTGTTTCGGTCGAGTTCCCCATTCAAATGCATGTAACAGTGAGAAACGCACTGTCTTGGCGAAAGAAAACGTTTTTGTACAACTTCATATAAATAGCTGTAACTTTTGATAGAAGACTCAGACAAACATGTTTATGGCCTTATATTATAGAACTCAAGGTCTCCGTGCTGGGAAAACAGGTTTTCCAGCTGTTTGAGCTAAGATTTCCAAGTTATTCACATAATGAAAACCTATACTTTGTTTCGGTGGAGTTCCCCATTCAAATGCATGTAACAGTGAGAAACGCACTGTCTTGGCGAAAGAAAGCGTTTTTGTACAACTTCATATAAATAGCTGTAACTTTTGATAGAAGACTCAGACAAACATGTTTATGGCTTTATCTTATAGAACTCAAGGTTCCCGTGCTGGGAAAACAGGTTTTGCAGCTGTTTGAGCTAAGATTTCCAAGTTATTCACATAATGAAAACCTATACTTTGTTTCGGTCGAGTTCCCCATTCAAATGCATGTAACAGTGAGAAACGCACTGTCTTGGCGAAAGAAAGCGTTTTTGTATAACTTCATATAAATAGCTGTAACTTTTGATAGAAGACTCAGACAAACATGTTTATGGCTTTATCTTATAGAACTCAAGGTTCCCGTGCTGGGAAAACAGGTTTTGCAGCTGTTTGAGCTAAGATTTCCAAGTTATTCACATAATGAAAACCTATACTTTGTTTCGGTCGAGTTCCCCATTCAAATGCATGTAACAGTGAGAAACGCACTGTCTTGGCGAAAGAAAGCGTTTTTGTATAACTTCATATAAATAGCTGTAACTTTTGATAGAAGACTCAGACAAACATGTTTATGGCTTTATCTTATAGAACTCAAGGTTCCCGTGCTGGGAAAACAGGTTTTGCAGCTGTTTGAGCTAAGATTTCCAAGTTATTCACATAATGAAAACCTATACTTTGTTTCGGTCGAGTTCCCCATTCAAATGCATGTAACAGTGAGAAACGCACTGTCTTGGCGAAAGAAAGCGTTTTTGTACAACTTCATATAAATAGCTGTAACTTTTGATAGAAGACTCAGACAAACATGTTTATGGCTTTATCTTATAGAACTCAAGGTTCCCGTGCTGGGAAAACAGGTTTTGCAGCTGTTTGAGCTAAGATTTCCAAGTTATTCACATAATGAAAACCTATACTTTGTTTCGGTCGAGTTCCCCATTCAAATGCATGTAACAGTGAGAAACGCACTGTCTTGGCGAAAGAAAGCGTTTTTGTATAACTTCATATAAATAGCTGTAACTTTTGATAGAAGACTCAGACAAACATGTTTATGGCTTTATCTTATAGAACTCAAGGTTCCCGTGCTGGGAAAACAGGTTTTGCAGCTGTTTGAGCTAAGATTTCCAAGTTATTCACATAATGAAAACCTATACTTTGTTTCGGTCGAGTTCCCCATTCAAATGCATGTAACAGTGAGAAACGCACTGTCTTGGCGAAAGAAAACGTTTTTGTACAACTTCATATAAATAGCTGTAACTTTTGATAGAAGACTCAGACAAACATGTTTATGGCCTTATATTATAGAACTCAAGGTCTCCGTGCTGGGAAAACAGGTTTTGCAGCTGTTTGAGCTAAGATTTCCAAGTTATTCACATAATGAAAACCTATACTTTGTTTCGGTGGAGTTCCCCATTCAAATGCATGTAACAGTGAGAAACGCACTGTCTTGGCGAAAGAAAGCGTTTTTGTACAACTTCATATAAATAGCTGTAACTTTTGATAGAAGACTCAGACAAACATGTTTATGGCTTTATCTTATAGAACTCAAGGTTCCCGTGCTGGGAAAACAGGTTTTGCAGCTGTTTGAGCTAAGATTTCCAAGTTATTCACATAATGAAAACCTATACTTTGTTTCGGTCGAGTTCCCCATTCAAATGCATGTAACAGTGAGAAACGCACTGTCTTGGCGAAAGAAAGCGTTTTTGTATAACTTCATATAAATAGCTGTAACTTTTGATAGAAGACTCAGACAAACATGTTTATGGCTTTATCTTATAGAACTCAAGGTTCCCGTGCTGGGAAAACAGGTTTTGCAGCTGTTTGAGCTAAGATTTCCAAGTTATTCACATAATGAAAACCTATACTTTGTTTCGGTGGAGTTCCCCATTCAAATGCATGTAACAGTGAGAAACACACTGTCTTGGCGAAAGAAAGCGTTTTTGTACAACTTCATATAAATAGCTGTAACTTTTGATAGAAGACTCGGATACACATGTTTATGGCTTTATCTTATAGAACTCAAGGTATCCGTGCTGGGAAAACAGGTTTTGCAGCTGTTTGAGCTAAGATTTCCAAGTTATTCACATAATGAAAACCTATACTTTGTTTCGGTCGAGTTCCCCATTCAAATGCATGTAACAGTGAGAAACGCACTGTCTTGGCGAAAGAAAGCTATTTTGTACAACTTCATATAAATAGCTGTAACTTTTGATAGAAGACTCAGACAAACATGTTTATGGCCTTATATTATAGAACTCAAGGTCTCCGTGCTGGGCAAACAGGTTTTGCAGCTGTTTGAGCTAAGATTTCCAAGTTATTCACATAATGAAAACCTATACTTTGTTTCGGTCGAGTTCCCCATTCAAATACATGTAACAGTGAGAAACGCACTGTCTTGGCGAAAGAAAACGTTTTTGTACAACTTCATATAAATAGCTGTAACTTTTGATAGAAGACTCAGACAAACATGTTTATGGCCTTATATTATAGAACTCAAGGTTCCCGTGCTGGGAAAACAGGTTTTGCAGCTGTTTGAGCTAAGATTTCCAAGTTATTCACATAATGAAAACCTATACTTTGTTTCGGTCGAGTTCCCCATTCAAATGCATGTAACAGTGAGAAACGCACTGTCTTGGCGAAAGAAAGCGTTTTTGTACAACTTCATATAAATAGCTGTAACTTTTGATAGAAGACTCGGATACACATGTTTATGGCTTTATCTTATAGAACTCAAGGTCTCCGTGCTGGGCAAACAGGTTTTGCAGCTGTTTGAGCTAAGATTTCCAAGTTATTCACATAATGAAAACCTACACTTTGTTTCGGTCGAGTTCCCCATTCAAATGCATGTAACAGTGAGAAACGCACTGTCTTGGTGAAAGAAAGCGTTTTTGTACAACTTCATATAAATAGCTGTAACTTTTGATAGAAGACTCAGACAAACATGTTTATGGCTTTATCTTATAGAACTCAAGGTTCCCGTGCTGGGCAAACAGGTTTTGCAGCTGTTTGAGCTAAGATTTCCAAGTTATTCACATAATGAAAACCTATACTTTGTTTCGGTGGAGTTCCCCATTCAAATGCATGTAACAGTGAGAAACGCACTGTCTTGGCGAAAGAAAACGTTTTTGTACAACTTCATAGAAATAGCTGTAACTTTTGATAGAAGACTCGGATACACATGTTTATGGCTTTATCTTATAGAACTCAAGGTTCCCGTGCTGGGCAAACAGGTTTTGCAGCTGTTTGAGCTAAGATTTCCAAGTTATTCACATAATGAAAACCTATACTTTGTTTCGGTCGAGTTCCCCATTCAAATGCATGTAACAGTGAGAAACGCACTGTCTTGGCGAAAGAAAGCTATTTTGTACAACTTCATAGAAATAGCTGTAACTTTTGATAGAAGACTCAGACAAACATGTTTATGGCCTTATATTATAGAACTCAAGGTCTCCGTGCTGGGCAAACAGGTTTTGCAGCTGTTTGAGCTAAGATTTCCAAGTTATTCACATAATGAAAACCTATACTTTGTTTCTGTTAAGAGAATTTTTATTTTAGTTAAATCATTAAAGTATAATCAAGTAGAAACAAGTATGCCTTATAATCAAGTGTTTATATATTTTCACACGGTAAAGCTTACTGTTGAAAAGAACACAATGTATTCCTTGCTTAAGTGTGTGGGATGTTTGACAAAGACAGGATATATACATGCATTCTTTACTTCAGTGTCTGCGATGTCAGATAAGCATGAATACTGCTGTGTCGTTGTTTTTCAGTTTGTGTGCAGAAGTTAGATAGCTAAGACAATGCCTGAGCTCTCCCCTCTTCAGTTGAAAGAGGAAGTACTATGTAACCCATTTTGCCTTATAAATAAAGCGAGTAAACGGTGCTCGGTGTGTTAGTCTGCTCAGAGACTCTCACCCGTGCGCACGTCTTTGAAACTCTGAGTCGGTCTGCCAGTGTCTCATTTCTCTCTTACTGTGCTTTTACAAATGTCAACCCCTTGACATTTAATTGGTCCTTCGTAGCCGGAGAACTGACTGTTATTTTTAACGTCTAGTTTTCCACAGACGGTCTCCATCGGATCCTGACGTCGTGACGCCTGCGCTGGAAGAAATCTGATCAGTAAAACGAAAAACCCGGGAACGTGAATTCGATCTCCGGTCAGCGTTCGGCCTTCACGGCTCCAGGACCCGATGAGCACCGGATCTTAAAACGCAGCGCCACAGTAGAGGTGAATATGACACGCATTCCACCAAGCGCTAAAATACGTTGATATTGAGATTTTCCTTTAAGTAGTGTGTAAACCTAGGTACGCCGACAGATCTCAGTGTCCATGCGGGACTAGGAAGACGACAGGCAAGAGCGAAATTCTAGAAAAATCGCTATTAAAAGTTCCGGTCGCTCTGGGAGTGGCTGTAACGGAACAGGTTTCCGGTCACTCAAGAAGAGTGGCTGAAGGTGAAGGTGTTACACAAATAAATAGGCCTACGGAAAATCTCAATAAAAATCATAGAAACGCGCTTTGTTTGTGAGGAGTGAGTTGTTTTTACGACCCAATACGCGGTCGAACCACTTCTCAAACTGTTTTCCTGTGTACACTCACGTATTGGTAAAGGTGGAAAAAAGGGTTGTGCTTCATCACGTAAAATTGATAACCGCTCTCTCAATTAGTGGGAGAGTAGAAGGCTGTTATCGAAAACCCATTCTCACTTTTTCATGCCAAAGAAGGTGTCACAGTTCTGACGTAATTAGTTCAAAATGGGTAACTCTAAAACTAAAGTAAAATTAACAGCAGACGAAGAGTGGTTAGAAAAAACTGTTCAAATGCAGGAATAGTCAGTGCAAAAAGGTGGAGAAATCCACATAAAATATATTGTCCAGCTTGGCAAGGCAAATGCACCCCTGATTCAATAAATGCTTTAAAAACCGCTTTGCAAAAAGAGTTATATGTGGAAAAAAGTCAAAAGCCAAACCAGCAGTTGTAATATATGTGAAAGGTGTGCCGTTAAAAATGTTTTGAGACACAGGAGCTTGTAGAACTGTCTTAACTGTAGAAGTCCCAAATGTAACATTCTCAAAAAACACTATAATTGTGAAATCAGCCTCAGGACATGTGACAAAACAGCATCTAACCGATCCCCTTTTTATGTCACATAGAGATAGTGGCCGTGGCTGCAAAAATCAGTGCATTTATGACCCATCATGCCCAGATTGTATGAAATAAATAAAAGGAAATCATTCATATGAAGACCTTTTCTATAAAAAAGAGAGATGCATAAGGTAGATTAAGGCTGTGTCATTGTTCAGCCAAGGAAAGTGTGTGAAAAGATAAATGTTTCCATCCTGGAGGGTGAGTGAGACTGCAGCTCACTCACGGTCCCTGATGGATACAAAATAAAATATAATAATCTGAAGGTTGGATCTGAGATGAGGCAAACAGAAGACCAGTCTAAAAGTAGGCACAAACCTGTTAAGAGAAAAAAGCAAATCTTGTACAGATTGGATGAACTATAAATTATCTGTTTGCCGAGTAAGATGATCCTAACTATTAAATTGGCTCAGTAATAATATAGTGATATACACTAATAAAATATTGTAATACACTATTGTTATTATATAGAGAGAAAAAGATGATAATAATTAATAAAAATATAATATTAATATTGACAAGAAGTATCTTAGCCAGTATGATGTGAGATGGACAATTGTTATGAAGAAGTCTGCATCAAGCTTAAAGGTTTGCTCAAACTCAGTATAATGACATATGAGATGAAGAAAATAAAAGCAATATCTAAACCAATTAGGTGCATAGAGGCACTTAACCTGCTTGAAAACCTGTCATTTATCCTAGATAAATATTACTGAGATACAGAGCACATCTATAATAACAACTAATAAGCCAAACCCTGTAGATAATAACTAAACCTACAGGATTATGAAGCTGAATTAAATGTGTGGACACCGCTAAGTTGATAAGCATGTTACACATTTTCTTTTATTTTTATTGGTTCTTTTTTTTTTAGAGCAGAGGCTGCATGCTGTTAAAAGCGAACACATACAGCTGTCTGTGAGCTCAGTTTCCCCTCACACTTCTGCTTTGTTTCTGGCAGCATTTTTCTTTGTCTCTTTGTATCCTGACTCATGTACGTTTTTGTTTTGTTTGATTATTTTGTTAGTTTGGAAACAAATTTGTGCCAATACTTGTGGATTATGGTGACACATAGTGATTAGACATATGATTTACAAATGCCCAGTTTTAGAACTGTGAGCTATGAACAATGCAAAGTTTAGGAAATAATATATATACAAAACAAAAAACTTCAAAGTTTGAAATATGTAAGATGTGTGAATTCTTTGAAAAACTAGAAGGTATCTAAAATTGCCTCAAGTGAAAATGAAATTCTCTAATGACACTCTGATAGTTAGGTCAGCATAAGGGCCAGAAGGCCTGTGAAACCACAATATCCTTTGAGTGCAGAAGCAAAGGAAAGAATTAGGCCAGTAATTGCAGACATGCAGAAAGCAGGTATTCTCGTGAAAACTAATAAAGCCACGTGTAATACACCAATTCTTCCAGTAAAAAAGACCTAGCAGTAAAAAAGACAAAGTACAATGGACTCCAGAAGCAGAAAAAGCTTTCGTTGATTTGAAAATAGCACTGCAGACATGTACCATCTTAGCATTACCAGACTATGGAAAACCTTTCGTTCTCCATGTTGATGGTGCAGGAGGGTATATGAAAGCAGTCTTAACTCAAGCTTTTGGAGAAAAACAACGTCCATTAGCTTTCTACTCATGCAAACTTGACTCTGTAGCTGCTGGATTACCTACCTGTGTTCAGGCATGCGCAGCAGCAGCAGAGGCAGTTAAAAAATGTGCAGACATTGTTCTAGGACATAAATTGATCATCAAAGTCCCATATGCAGTGACCTCTATTTTGCTCCAAGCGAACCTCTCTTTCCTCACGCATGCAAGACAACTTTCTTATGTGGGGATTCTACTTACACAATCACACATAAAAATAGAGAAGTGTGGCCAGCTAAACCCAAGTACACTTTTGCCGATTTCTCTGGACGGAGAACAACACTGTTGCATTCAAAAATTAGAGGAAGATACAAAACCTCGCACTGATATATACAGCTCCCCCCAGAGCAGTTTCAGTAATGTTTTTGTGGACGGCTCAGCGTCAAAAGACATTCACGGTAGAAATTGTGTGGGTTATGCGGTCACAACTGTTGATAAAGTGATAGAAGCAAAAGCTCTCAGCTCCTCAAACTCTGCTCAAAGCGCAGAACTAACCGCAGTCATCAGAGCATGTACTTTGTATAAGGGTCAAAGTGTTAATGTTTACACAGACAGTCAATATGTCTATTCAGCAGTTCATCATTTCGCTAAAATATGGCATAACAGAAGAATGACAACTTCCTCAGGCAACACAGTTCAACATGCAAACCTTCTAAAAAAGCTATTAGAAGTAATAACGTTGCCAAAAGAATTAGCACTATGCAAATGTGCAGCTCATCAAAAGGATGACACAGAAATTACGAGAGGAAATAACTTTGCTGACAAAGCAGCAAAAGCAGCTGCAGAAAAACAAATTGATGTTTTAACAACAGAAACCATAGATCTAATACCTTTAGAAATACTAGCAGATGCACAGAAAACAGCATCGCTGAGTGAACAAAAATCTTGGGTGAAAGATGGAGCAGAATTAAAAGACAACCTCATGATGTGTAATGGCAAACCAGTGCTTCCAAAATCTTTGCATAGAACTGCTGCTTTAGTGACACATGGGAAAACTCATGTGTCAACAGGAGGGATGACTAATATTCTTAATAAACAATTCTATACAAAAAATTTTGAAAGTTCAGCACAAGAGTTTATCAGAACATGTATAATTTGCCAAAGACACAACGCACAGGGAAATCTACGTCCAAAGCGAGGGCATTTCCCTATACCACCGCATCCATTTCACACTGTCCACATGGATTTCATAGAATTAAATGAATCACAATCCTCCAAATATGCACTTGTGATAATTGATGTATTTTCCAAGTGGCCAGAAATATACCCAGTGAAAAAAGCAGATGCAATATCAGTAGCAAAATGTCTATGTAATCATTTTATTCCAACGTACGGTATTCCATCTCTGATAAGATCAGACAATGGCACACATTTTGTAAATGAAGTAATAAGTAAAGTTTCTGAAGCTTTAGGCTTCAGCATAAAACATCACTGTTCTTATCATCCACAAAGTGCAGGATTAGTCGAGAGAACTAACGGCACAATTAAACAAAGGTTGAGGAAATGTATGGAAGAGACTAAAAAACCTTGGCCTGAATGTCTAAGCTTGGTTAAATTATGGATGAGAATAACTCAAGGAACAGGTGGTCTAACGCCATTTGAAATCGTACATGGCAGACATTTTCCACTCCCCATAATGAGTGAGCCAATTAATAAATCTATTGCAGAAACAACAATGGCAGAATGGATGACAAAACTATTTGAGAATAAAGAAGTGAGATTAAGCAATCAACTGCCGAGTGACTTTTCTTCAGTTTCTTGCAGGTTGAACCCCGGTGATTGGATTCTGATTAAAGTCCTCCAGCGGAAAAACTGGAGTGCTCCAAAGTGGGAAGGTCCCTTCCAGGTGCTACTTACCACACCCACAGCGTGTAAGATAGCCGAACGAGTTTCGTGGATTCATCAATCCCACGTGAAGAAAGTGTTTGCACCACAATAAGACGCCGGTTCCCCTGACTCTTACGTGAACCCCTGCTGGAGGACAGGGCTGAACGGGTTTCCCGCCCTGTGCTTCCTCGGCAGTGCTACTCACGTGGGAGCTCGGGTGTGCCTGGTCGCCCTGAAGATCAGACTGACCTATCCCACCGAAGAGCAGAACCAATAATAACACCAGGGACGCCTGAATAAAATCTCAACAAGATGACTGAGGAAAACAACCTGATAAATCCAGAAGAAGAACCAGCTTCAGAATCAATGCTAGCACCAGTTCCAGCCCCAAAGCTGTTGTGCTTGGGCGCTTGTGACATCAAACGAAAACTACTCATGTGCTACATATTCTGTCTAATGGCTATCCTCCTGATGACGACACTCTTTTGGTTGATGCCCAGTGGAACCCACAAGACAGTACCAATTATTCTCCGACCTAAGAGGTGGACCCACGACAACTCGCACCTGAAGGAGATAGACAAAGAACACAACCACCCGTGGCTGAACAATGCATGGTACCGGTATGTCCATGACAGAGTGCACAGAGAAGACAATGCCACAAACTGCTATGTCTGCTCACATATGCCCACGACAGCACTCCATGCCACAGTGTATGGAAAACCCCCAACCAAGGCTGAAGCACTCTGCATATATGACAAAGCCATTACCGGGACCTGCTCAACACCAGGAAAACCTGTGATGGTGATAGGTGGATCCATAAAGGACCAAAACAGCAACACATGCCACAACACTACACAATATATAGTCCCACAGAGTGTAAAGTCTCTAATCTACAACATAACAAACTGCACCCACCAGTACCCAAATATAAACTACACCTGCAATGAAGCCTACTGGGTGCATATAAACGTCAGCCATAGAAAACTGAAATCATTCTCAGTTGTTTTGCCACCTGACATACAACACCCAGTGTGCTTTAACTTCACAGGAGCAACCGGACAAACAGGTACGCCCCAGGGTCTGAAGAAATTAGGACAAAACCGAAACTGCTCCATGATCCTGGCGGCACCAGATTGGGATGGCATCGGCTCATCAACAGGTACATACTGGGTACAGGGCGCAGCTTGGGCGTGTGGCCTGAAAGTCTATTTCATGCTGCCACCAAACAGCACCGGACTCTGTGCCCCTGTTCTGGTATCTGACCACACCTTTAAGATGTCAGTGAACAGCAACACCAGAGCTAAACGTAACACAGGCCTCAAGCCCCATGATCCATATCTTGGTTCTGATGTACCTGATGACTTCAAACTCTGGACCAAGAGCCAGAAGGTAATACACGCTTTGTTTCCATGGATAGGAGTAGGGAAACACGCACTACAGATAGAAACCCTGGACTATCGTTTTGGATTATTTTTAAATGCTTCAACCCGCATTAATCAAGGACAGAATGAAGAAATTGATGCAATTCGCATCACTGTCATGCAGCACCGAGTGGCTTTAGACATCATTCTCGCAGAGAAAGGTGGTCTCTGCGTATTGTTTAACACTACATGTTGTACCTACATACCTGATAACATCCATTCATTAAACATGACAAATGCTTTGAATGTTTTGAAACAACTGAGCGGCTCTTGGAAATCTCTACTGATTAAAGGCCTGTTGGCCCTTTTCAGTGTGATGTTACTATTTTGCCTTTTCATTGCTTGTATTATCCCATGTCTGAGAAGCATAATGACAAACATGTTCAAGCGTATGTTAGGAAACCATGTCTTGGCTCAGTCAGTTATGGAGGATCCCTATCGTCAGTATGATATGCTGAGTGTGAGAGAGAGAGAAGAAAATCTCTATGACAATCTTGACAAGCTTGTTGTTTAATTATTTCACTGAATGACGTGCAAGTTGAAAATGTGACTAACAAGTGACTATGCATTGAGTAAAACATGTGAAATATATTAACATCAGGAGGGAATGTTAAGAGAATTTTTATTTTAGTTAAATCATTAAAGTATAATCAAGTAGAAACAAGTATGCCTTATAATCAAGTGTTTATATATTTTCACACGGTAAAGCTTACTGTTGAAAAGAACACAATGTATTCCTTGCTTAAGTGTGTGGGATGTTTGACAAAGACAGGATATATACATGCATTCTTTACTTCAGTGTCTGCGATGTCAGATAAGCATGAATACTGCTGTGTCGTTGTTTTTCAGTTTGTGTGCAGAAGTTAGATAGCTAAGACAATGCCTGAGCTCTCCCCTCTTCAGTTGAAAGAGGAAGTACTATGTAACCCATTTTGCCTTATAAATAAAGCGAGTAAACGGTGCTCGGTGTGTTAGTCTGCTCAGAGACTCTCACCCGTGCGCACGTCTTTGAAACTCTGAGTCGGTCTGCCAGTGTCTCATTTCTCTCTTACTGTGCTTTTACAAATGTCAACCCCTTGACAGTTTCGGTCGAGTTCCCCATTCAAAATGCATGTAACAGTGAGAAACGCACTGTCTTGGCGAAAGAAAACGTTTTTGTACAACTTCATAGAAATAGCTGTAACTTTTGATAGAAGACTCAGACAAACATGTTTATGGCCTTATATTATAGAACTCAAGGTCTCCGTGCTGGGAAAACAGGTTTTGCAGCTGTTTGAGCTAAGATTTCCAAGTTATTCACATAATGAAAACCTATACTTTGTTTCGGTGGAGTTCCCCATTCAAATGCATGTAACAGTGAGAAACGCACTGTCTTGGCGAAAGAAAGCGTTTTTGTACAACTTCATATAAATAGCTGTAACTTTTGATAGAAGACTCAGACAAACATGTTTATGGCTTTATCTTATAGAACTCAAGGTTCCCGTGCTGGGAAAACAGGTTTTGCAGCTGTTTGAGCTAAGATTTCCAAGTTATTCACATAATGAAAACCTATACTTTGTTTCGGTCGAGTTCCCCATTCAAATGCATGTAACAGTGAGAAACGCACTGTCTTGGCGAAAGAAAGCGTTTTTGTATAACTTCATATAAATAGCTGTAACTTTTGATAGAAGACTCAGACAAACATGTTTATGGCTTTATCTTATAGAACTCAAGGTTCCCGTGCTGGGAAAACAGGTTTTGCAGCTGTTTGAGCTAAGATTTCCAAGTTATTCACATAATGAAAACCTATACTTTGTTTCGGTCGAGTTCCCCATTCAAATGCATGTAACAGTGAGAAACACACTGTCTTGGCGAAAGAAAGCGTTTTTGTACAACTTCATATAAATAGCTGTAACTTTTGATAGAAGACTCGGATACACATGTTTATGGCTTTATCTTATAGAACTCAAGGTATCCGTGCTGGGAAAACAGGTTTTGCAGCTGTTTGAGCTAAGATTTCCAAGTTATTCACATAATGAAAACCTATACTTTGTTTCGGTCGAGTTCCCCATTCAAATGCATGTAACAGTGAGAAACGCACTGTCTTGGCGAAAGAAAACGTTTTTGTACAACTTCATAGAAATAGCTGTAACTTTTGATAGAAGACTCAGACAAACATGTTTATGGCCTTATATTATAGAACTCAAGGTCTCCGTGCTGGGCAAACAGGTTTTGCAGCTGTTTGAGCTAAGATTTCCAAGTTATTCACATAATGAAAACCTATACTTTGTTTCGGTCGAGTTCCCCATTCAAATGCATGTAACAGTGAGAAACGCACTGTCTTGGCGAAAGAAAACGTTTTTGTACAACTTCATATAAATAGCTGTAACTTTTGATAGAAGACTCAGACAAACATGTTTATGGCCTTATATTATAGAACTCAAGGTCTCCGTGCTGGGCAAACAGGTTTTGCAGCTGTTTGAGCTAAGATTTCCAAGTTATTCACATAATGAAAACCTATACTTTGTTTCGGTCGAGTTCCCCATTCAAATGCATGTAACAGTGAGAAACGCACTGTCTTGGCGAAAGAAAGCGTTTTTGTACAACTTCATATAAATAGCTGTAACTTTTGATAGAAGACTCGGATACACATGTTTATGGCTTTATCTTATAGAACTCAAGGTCTCCGTGCTGGGCAAACAGGTTTTGCAGCTGTTTGAGCTAAGATTTCCAAGTTATTCACATAATGAAAACCTATACTTTGTTTCGGTCGAGTTCCCCATTCAAATGCATGTAACAGTGAGAAACGCACTGTCTTGGCGAAAGAAAACGTTTTTGTACAACTTCATATAAATAGCTGTAACTTTTGATAGAAGACTCAGACAAACATGTTTATGGCTTTATCTTATAGAACTCAAGGTTCCCGTGCTGGGAAAACAGGTTTTGCAGCTGTTTGAGCTAAGATTTCCAAGTTATTCACATAATGAAAACCTATACTTTGTTTCGGTCGAGTTCCCCATTCAAATGCATGTAACAGTGAGAAACGCACTGTCTTGGCGAAAGAAAGCGTTTTTGTATAACTTCATATAAATAGCTGTAACTTTTGATAGAAGACTCAGACAAACATGTTTATGGCTTTATCTTATAGAACTCAAGGTTCCCGTGCTGGGAAAACAGGTTTTGCAGCTGTTTGAGCTAAGATTTCCAAGTTATTCACATAATGAAAACCTATACTTTGTTTCGGTGGAGTTCCCCATTCAAATGCATGTAACAGTGAGAAACACACTGTCTTGGCGAAAGAAAGCGTTTTTGTACAACTTCATATAAATAGCTGTAACTTTTGATAGAAGACTCGGATACACATGTTTATGGCTTTATCTTATAGAACTCAAGGTATCCGTGCTGGGAAAACAGGTTTTGCAGCTGTTTGAGCTAAGATTTCCAAGTTATTCACATAATGAAAACCTATACTTTGTTTCGGTCGAGTTCCCCATTCAAATGCATGTAACAGTGAGAAACGCACTGTCTTGGCGAAAGAAAGCTATTTTGTACAACTTCATATAAATAGCTGTAACTTTTGATAGAAGACTCAGACAAACATGTTTATGGCCTTATATTATAGAACTCAAGGTCTCCGTGCTGGGCAAACAGGTTTTGCAGCTGTTTGAGCTAAGATTTCCAAGTTATTCACATAATGAAAACCTATACTTTGTTTCGGTCGAGTTCCCCATTCAAATGCATGTAACAGTGAGAAACGCACTGTCTTGGCGAAAGAAAACGTTTTTGTACAACTTCATATAAATAGCTGTAACTTTTGATAGAAGACTCAGACAAACATGTTTATGGCCTTATATTATAGAACTCAAGGTCTCCGTGCTGGGAAAACAGGTTTTGCAGCTGTTTGAGCTAAGATTTCCAAGTTATTCACATAATGAAAACCTATACTTTGTTTCGGTCGAGTTCCCCATTCAAATGCATGTAACAGTGAGAAACGCACTGTCTTGGCGAAAGAAAACGTTTTTGTACAACTTCATATAAATAGCTGTAACTTTTGATAGAAGACTCAGACAAACATGTTTATGGCCTTATATTATAGAACTCAAGGTCTCCGTGCTGGGCAAACAGGTTTTGCAGCTGTTTGAGCTAAGATTTCCAAGTTATTCACATAATGAAAACCTATACTTTGTTTCGGTCGAGTTCCCCATTCAAATGCATGTAACAGTGAGAAACGCACTGTCTTGGCGAAAGAAAACGTTTTTGTACAACTTCATATAAATAGCTGTAACTTTTGATAGAAGACTCAGACAAACATGTTTATGGCCTTATATTATAGAACTCAAGGTCTCCGTGCTGGGAAAACAGGTTTTGCAGCTGTTTGAGCTAAGATTTCCAAGTTATTCACATAATGAAAACCTATACTTTGTTTCGGTCGAGTTCCCCATTCAAATGCATGTAACAGTGAGAAACGCACTGTCTTGGCGAAAGAAAGCGTTTTTGTACAACTTCATAGAAATAGCTGTAACTTCTGATAGAAGACTCAGACAAACATGTTTATGGCCTTATATTATAGAACTCAAGGTCTCCGTGCTGGGAAAACAGGTTTTGCAGCTGTTTGAGCTAAGATTTCCAAGTTATTCACATAATGAAAACCTATACTTTGTTTCGGTTGAGTTCCCCATTCAAAATGCATATAACAGTGAGAAACGCACTGTCTTGGCGAAAGAAAACGTTTTTGTACAACTTCATATAAATAGCTGTAACTTTTGATAGAAGACTCAGACAAACATGTTTATGGCCTTATATTATAGAACTCAAGGTCTCCGTGCTGGGAAAACAGGTTTTGCAGCTGTTTGAGCTAAGATTTCCAAGTTATTCACATAATGAAAACCTATACTTTGTTTCGGTGGAGTTCCCCATTCAAATGCATGTAACAGTGAGAAACGCACTGTCTTGGCGAAAGAAAGCGTTTTTGTACAACTTCATATAAATAGCTGTAACCTTTGATAGAAGACTCAGACAAACATGTTTATGGCTTTATCTTATAGAACTCAAGGTCTCCGTGCTGGGCAAACAGGTTTTGCAGCTGTTTGAGCTAAGATTTCCAAGTTATTCACATAATGAAAACCTATACTTTGTTTCGGTCGAGTTCCCCATTCAAATGCATGTAACAGTGAGAAACGCACTGTCTTGGCGAAAGAAAGCGTTTTTGTACAACTTCATATAAATAGCTGTAACTTTTGATAGAAGACTCGGATACACATGTTTATGGCTTTATCTTATAGAACTCAAGGTCTCCGTGCTGGGCAAACAGGTTTTGCAGCTGTTTGAGCTAAGATTTCCAAGTTATTCACATAATGAAAACCTATACTTTGTTTCGGTCGAGTTCCCCATTCAAATGCATGTAACAGTGAGAAACGCACTGTCTTGGCGAAAGAAAACGTTTTTGTACAACTTCATATAAATAGCTGTAACTTTTGATAGAAGACTCAGACAAACATGTTTATGGCTTTATCTTATAGAACTCAAGGTTCCCGTGCTGGGAAAACAGGTTTTGCAGCTGTTTGAGCTAAGATTTCCAAGTTATTCACATAATGAAAACCTATACTTTGTTTCGGTCGAGTTCCCCATTCAAATGCATGTAACAGTGAGAAACGCACTGTCTTGGCGAAAGAAAGCGTTTTTGTATAACTTCATATAAATAGCTGTAACTTTTGATAGAAGACTCAGACAAACATGTTTATGGCTTTATCTTATAGAACTCAAGGTTCCCGTGCTGGGAAAACAGGTTTTGCAGCTGTTTGAGCTAAGATTTCCAAGTTATTCACATAATGAAAACCTATACTTTGTTTCGGTGGAGTTCCCCATTCAAATGCATGTAACAGTGAGAAACACACTGTCTTGGCGAAAGAAAGCGTTTTTGTACAACTTCATATAAATAGCTGTAACTTTTGATAGAAGACTCGGATACACATGTTTATGGCTTTATCTTATAGAACTCAAGGTATCCGTGCTGGGAAAACAGGTTTTGCAGCTGTTTGAGCTAAGATTTCCAAGTTATTCACATAATGAAAACCTATACTTTGTTTCGGTCGAGTTCCCCATTCAAATGCATGTAACAGTGAGAAACGCACTGTCTTGGCGAAAGAAAGCTATTTTGTACAACTTCATATAAATAGCTGTAACTTTTGATAGAAGACTCAGACAAACATGTTTATGGCCTTATATTATAGAACTCAAGGTCTCCGTGCTGGGCAAACAGGTTTTGCAGCTGTTTGAGCTAAGATTTCCAAGTTATTCACATAATGAAAACCTATACTTTGTTTCGGTCGAGTTCCCCATTCAAATGCATGTAACAGTGAGAAACGCACTGTCTTGGCGAAAGAAAGCGTTTTTGTACAACTTCATATAAATAGCTGTAACTTTTGATAGAAGACTCGGATACACATGTTTATGGCTTTATCTTATAGAACTCAAGGTCTCCGTGCTGGGCAAACAGGTTTTGCAGCTGTTTGAGCTAAGATTTCCAAGTTATTCACATAATGAAAACCTATACTTTGTTTCGGTCGAGTTCCCCATTCAAATGCATGTAACAGTGAGAAACGCACTGTCTTGGCGAAAGAAAGCGTTTTTGTACAACTTCATATAAATAGCTGTAACTTTTGATAGAAGACTCGGATACACATGTTTATGGCTTTATCTTATAGAACTCAAGGTCTCCGTGCTGGGCAAACAGGTTTTGCAGCTGTTTGAGCTAAGATTTCCAAGTTATTCACATAATGAAAACCTATACTTTGTTTCGGTCGAGTTCCCCATTCAAATGCATGTAACAGTGAGAAACGCACTGTCTTGGCGAAAGAAAGCGTTTTTGTACAACTTCATAGAAATAGCTGTAACTTTTGATAGAAGACTCAGACAAACATGTTTATGGCCTTATATTATAGAACTCAAGGTCTCCGTGCTGGGAAAACAGGTTTTGCAGCTGTTTGAGCTAAGATTTCCAAGTTATTCACATAATGAAAACCTATACTTTGTTTCGGTTGAGTTCCCCATTCAAAATGCATGTAACAGTGAGAAACGCACTGTCTTGGCGAAAGAAAACGTTTTTGTACAACTTCATATAAATAGCTGTAACTTTTGATAGAAGACTCAGACAAACATGTTTATGGCCTTATATTATAGAACTCAAGGTCTCCGTGCTGGGAAAACAGGTTTTGCAGCTGTTTGAGCTAAGATTTCCAAGTTATTCACATAATGAAAACCTATACTTTGTTTCGGTGGAGTTCCCCATTCAAATGCATGTAACAGTGAGAAACGCACTGTCTTGGCGAAAGAAAGCGTTTTTGTACAACTTCATATAAATAGCTGTAACCTTTGATAGAAGACTCAGACAAACATGTTTATGGCTTTATCTTATAGAACTCAAGGTCTCCGTGCTGGGCAAACAGGTTTTGCAGCTGTTTGAGCTAAGATTTCCAAGTTATTCACATAATGAAAACCTATACTTTGTTTCGGTCGAGTTCCCCATTCAAATGCATGTAACAGTGAGAAACGCACTGTCTTGGCGAAAGAAAGCGTTTTTGTACAACTTCATATAAATAGCTGTAACTTTTGATAGAAGACTCGGATACACATGTTTATGGCTTTATCTTATAGAACTCAAGGTCTCCGTGCTGGGCAAACAGGTTTTGCAGCTGTTTGAGCTAAGATTTCCAAGTTATTCACATAATGAAAACCTATACTTTGTTTCGGTCGAGTTCCCCATTCAAATGCATGTAACAGTGAGAAACGCACTGTCTTGGCGAAAGAAAACGTTTTTGTACAACTTCATATAAATAGCTGTAACTTTTGATAGAAGACTCAGACAAACATGTTTATGGCTTTATCTTATAGAACTCAAGGTTCCCGTGCTGGGAAAACAGGTTTTGCAGCTGTTTGAGCTAAGATTTCCAAGTTATTCACATAATGAAAACCTATACTTTGTTTCGGTCGAGTTCCCCATTCAAATGCATGTAACAGTGAGAAACGCACTGTCTTGGCGAAAGAAAGCGTTTTTGTATAACTTCATATAAATAGCTGTAACTTTTGATAGAAGACTCAGACAAACATGTTTATGGCTTTATCTTATAGAACTCAAGGTTCCCGTGCTGGGAAAACAGGTTTTGCAGCTGTTTGAGCTAAGATTTCCAAGTTATTCACATAATGAAAACCTATACTTTGTTTCGGTGGAGTTCCCCATTCAAATGCATGTAACAGTGAGAAACACACTGTCTTGGCGAAAGAAAGCGTTTTTGTACAACTTCATATAAATAGCTGTAACTTTTGATAGAAGACTCGGATACACATGTTTATGGCTTTATCTTATAGAACTCAAGGTATCCGTGCTGGGAAAACAGGTTTTGCAGCTGTTTGAGCTAAGATTTCCAAGTTATTCACATAATGAAAACCTATACTTTGTTTCGGTCGAGTTCCCCATTCAAATGCATGTAACAGTGAGAAACGCACTGTCTTGGCGAAAGAAAGCTATTTTGTACAACTTCATATAAATAGCTGTAACTTTTGATAGAAGACTCAGACAAACATGTTTATGGCCTTATATTATAGAACTCAAGGTCTCCGTGCTGGGCAAACAGGTTTTGCAGCTGTTTGAGCTAAGATTTCCAAGTTATTCACATAATGAAAACCTATACTTTGTTTCGGTCGAGTTCCCCATTCAAATGCATGTAACAGTGAGAAACGCACTGTCTTGGCGAAAGAAAACGTTTTTGTACAACTTCATAGAAATAGCTGTAACTTTTGATAGAAGACTCAGACAAACATGTTTATGGCCTTATATTATAGAACTCAAGGTCTCCGTGCTGGGAAAACAGGTTTTGCAGCTGTTTGAGCTAAGATTTCCAAGTTATTCACATAATGAAAACCTATACTTTGTTTCGGTCGAGTTCCCCATTCAAATGCATGTAACAGTGAGAAACGCACTGTCTTGGCGAAAGAAAGCGTTTTTGTACAACTTCATATAAATAGCTGTAACTTTTGATAGAAGACTCGGATACACATGTTTATGGCTTTATCTTATAGAACTCAAGGTCTCCGTGCTGGGCAAACAGGTTTTGCAGCTGTTTGAGCTAAGATTTCCAAGTTATTCACATAATGAAAACCTATACTTTGTTTCGGTCGAGTTCCCCATTCAAATGCATGTAACAGTGAGAAACGCACTGTCTTGGCGAAAGAAAACGTTTTTGTACAACTTCATAGAAATAGCTGTAACTTTTGATAGAAGACTCAGACAAACATGTTTATGGCCTTATATTATAGAACTCAAGGTCTCCGTGCTGGGAAAACAGGTTTTGCAGCTGTTTGAGCTAAGATTTCCAAGTTATTCACATAATGAAAACCTATACTTTGTTTCGGTCGAGTTCCCCATTCAAATGCATGTAACAGTGAGAAACGCACTGTCTTGGCGAAAGAAAGCGTTTTTGTACAACTTCATAGAAATAGCTGTAACTTTTGATAGAAGACTCAGACAAACATGTTTATGGCCTTATATTATAGAACTCAAGGTCTCCGTGCTGGGAAAACAGGTTTTGCAGCTGTTTGAGCTAAGATTTCCAAGTTATTCACATAATGAAAACCTATACTTTGTTTCGGTTGAGTTCCCCATTCAAAATGCATGTAACAGTGAGAAACGCACTGTCTTGGCGAAAGAAAACGTTTTTGTACAACTTCATATAAATAGCTGTAACTTTTGATAGAAGACTCAGACAAACATGTTTATGGCCTTATATTATAGAACTCAAGGTCTCCGTGCTGGGAAAACAGGTTTTGCAGCTGTTTGAGCTAAGATTTCCAAGTTATTCACATAATGAAAACCTATACTTTGTTTCGGTGGAGTTCCCCATTCAAATGCATGTAACAGTGAGAAACGCACTGTCTTGGCGAAAGAAAGCGTTTTTGTACAACTTCATATAAATAGCTGTAACCTTTGATAGAAGACTCAGACAAACATGTTTATGGCTTTATCTTATAGAACTCAAGGTCTCCGTGCTGGGCAAACAGGTTTTGCAGCTGTTTGAGCTAAGATTTCCAAGTTATTCACATAATGAAAACCTATACTTTGTTTCGGTCGAGTTCCCCATTCAAATGCATGTAACAGTGAGAAACGCACTGTCTTGGCGAAAGAAAGCTATTTTGTACAACTTCATATAAATAGCTGTAACTTTTGATAGAAGACTCAGACAAACATGTTTATGGCTTTATCTTATAGAACTCAAGGTCTCCGTGCTGGGAAAACAGGTTTTGCAGCTGTTTGAGCTAAGATTTCCAAGTTATTCACATAATGAAAACCTATACTTTGTTTCGGTGGAGTTCCCCATTCAAATGCATGTAACAGTGAGGAACGCACTGTCTTGGCGAAAGAAAGCGTTTTTGTACAACTTCATATAAATAGCTGTAACTTTTGATAGAAGACTCGGATACACATGTTTATGGCCTTATATTATAGAACTCAAGGTCTCCGTGCTGGGAAAACAGGTTTTGCAGCTGTTTGAGCTAAGATTTCCAAGTTATTCACATAATGAAAACCTATACTTTGTTTCGGTCGAGTTCCCCATTCAAATGCATGTAACAGTGAGAAACGCACTGTCTTGGCGAAAGAAAACGTTTTTGTACAACTTCATAGAAATAGCTGTAACTTTTGATAGAAGACTCAGACAAACATGTTTATGGCCTTATATTATAGAACTCAAGGTCTCCGTGCTGGGAAAACAGGTTTTGCAGCTGTTTGAGCTAAGATTTCCAAGTTATTCACATAATGAAAACCTATACTTTGTTTCGGTGGAGTTCCCCATTCAAATGCATGTAACAGTGAGAAACGCACTGTCTTGGCGAAAGAAAGCGTTTTTGTACAACTTCATAGAAATAGCTGTAACTTTTGATAGAAGACTCAGACAAACATGTTTATGGCCTTATATTATAGAACTCAAGGTCTCCGTGCTGGGAAAACAGGTTTTGCAGCTGTTTGAGCTAAGATTTCCAAGTTATTCACATAATGAAAACCTATACTTTGTTTCGGTCGAGTTCCCCATTCAAATGCATGTAACAGTGAGAAATGCACTGTCTTGGCGAAAGAAAGCTATTTTGTACAACCTCATAGAAATAGCTGTAACTTTTGATAGAAGACTCAGACAAACATGTTTATGGCCTTATATTATAGAACTCAAGGTCTCCGTGCTGGGAAAACAGGTTTTGCAGCTGTTTGAGCTAAGATTTCCAAGTTATTCACATAATGAAAACCTATACTTTGTTTCGGTGGAGTTCCCCATTCAAAATGCATGTAACAGTGAGAAACGCACTGTCTTGGTGAAAGAAAGCGTTTTTGTACAACTTCATATAAATAGCTGTAACCTTTGATAGAAGACTCAGACAAACATGTTTATGGCTTTATCTTATAGAACTCAAGGTTCCCGTGCTGGGCAAACAGGTTTTGCAGCTGTTTGAGCTAAGATTTCCAAGTTATTCACATAATGAAAACCTATATATTGTTTCGGTCGAGTTCCCCATTCAAATGCATGTAACAGTGAGAAACGCACTGTCTTGGCGAAAGAAAGCTATTTTGTACAACTTCATATAAATAGCTGTAACTTTTGATAGAAGACTCAGACAAACATGTTTATGGCTTTATCTTATAGAACTCAAGGTTCCCGTGCTGGGAAAACAGGTTTTGCAGCTGTTTGAGCTAAGATTTCCAAGTTATTCACATAATGAAAACCTATACTTTGTTTCGGTGGAGTTCCCCATTCAAATGCATGTAACAGTGAGAAACGCACTGTCTTGGCGAAAGAAAGCGTTTTTGTACAACTTCATATAAATAGCTGTAACTTTTGATAGAAGACTCCGATACACATGTTTATGGCTTTATCTTATAGAACTCAAGGTCTCCGTGCTGTGCAAACAGGTTTTGCAGCTGTTTGAGCTAAGATTTCCAAGTTATTCACATAATGAAAACCTATACTTTGTTTCGGTCGAGTTCCCCATTCAAATGCATGTAACAGTGAGAAACGCACTGTCTTGGCGAAAGAAAGCGTTTTTGTACAACTTCATAGAAATAGCTGTAACTTTTGATAGAAGACTCAGACAAACATGTTTATGGCCTTATATTATAGAACTCAAGGTCTCCGTGCTGGGAAAACAGGTTTTGCAGCTGTTTGAGCTAAGATTTCCAAGTTATTCACATAATGAAAACCTATACTTTGTTTCGGTTGAGTTCCCCATTCAAAATGCATGTAACAGTGAGAAACGCACTGTCTTGGCGAAAGAAAACGTTTTTGTACAACTTCATATAAATAGCTGTAACTTTTGATAGAAGACTCAGACAAACATGTTTATGGCCTTATATTATAGAACTCAAGGTCTCCGTGCTGGGAAAACAGGTTTTGCAGCTGTTTGAGCTAAGATTTCCAAGTTATTCACATAATGAAAACCTATACTTTGTTTCGGTGGAGTTCCCCATTCAAATGCATGTAACAGTGAGAAACGCACTGTCTTGGCGAAAGAAAGCGTTTTTGTACAACTTCATATAAATAGCTGTAACCTTTGATAGAAGACTCAGACAAACATGTTTATGGCTTTATCTTATAGAACTCAAGGTCTCCGTGCTGGGCAAACAGGTTTTGCAGCTGTTTGAGCTAAGATTTCCAAGTTATTCACATAATGAAAACCTATACTTTGTTTCGGTCGAGTTCCCCATTCAAATGCATGTAACAGTGAGAAACGCACTGTCTTGGCGAAAGAAAGCTATTTTGTACAACTTCATATAAATAGCTGTAACTTTTGATAGAAGACTCAGACAAACATGTTTATGGCTTTATCTTATAGAACTCAAGGTCTCCGTGCTGGGAAAACAGGTTTTGCAGCTGTTTGAGCTAAGATTTCCAAGTTATTCACATAATGAAAACCTATACTTTGTTTCGGTGGAGTTCCCCATTCAAATGCATGTAACAGTGAGGAACGCACTGTCTTGGCGAAAGAAAGCGTTTTTGTACAACTTCATATAAATAGCTGTAACTTTTGATAGAAGACTCGGATACACATGTTTATGGCCTTATATTATAGAACTCAAGGTCTCCGTGCTGGGCAAACAGGTTTTGCAGCTGTTTGAGCTAAGATTTCCAAGTTATTCACATAATGAAAACCTATACTTTGTTTCGGTCGAGTTCCCCATTCAAATGCATGTAACAGTGAGAAACGCACTGTCTTGGCGAAAGAAAACGTTTTTGTACAACTTCATAGAAATAGCTGTAACTTTTGATAGAAGACTCAGACAAACATGTTTATGGCCTTATATTATAGAACTCAAGGTCTCCGTGCTGGGAAAACAGGTTTTGCAGCTGTTTGAGCTAAGATTTCCAAGTTATTCACATAATGAAAACCTATACTTTGTTTCGGTGGAGTTCCCCATTCAAATGCATGTAACAGTGAGAAACGCACTGTCTTGGCGAAAGAAAGCGTTTTTGTACAACTTCATAGAAATAGCTGTAACTTTTGATAGAAGACTCAGACAAACATGTTTATGGCCTTATATTATAGAACTCAAGGTCTCCGTGCTGGGAAAACAGGTTTTGCAGCTGTTTGAGCTAAGATTTCCAAGTTATTCACATAATGAAAACCTATACTTTGTTTCGGTGGAGTTCCCCATTCAAAATGCATGTAACAGTGAGAAACGCACTGTCTTGGTGAAAGAAAGCGTTTTTGTACAACTTCATATAAATAGCTGTAACCTTTGATAGAAGACTCAGACAAACATGTTTATGGCTTTATCTTATAGAACTCAAGGTTCCCGTGCTGGGCAAACAGGTTTTGCAGCTGTTTGAGCTAAGATTTCCAAGTTATTCACATAATGAAAACCTATATATTGTTTCGGTCGAGTTCCCCATTCAAATGCATGTAACAGTGAGAAACGCACTGTCTTGGCGAAAGAAAGCTATTTTGTACAACTTCATATAAATAGCTGTAACTTTTGATAGAAGACTCAGACAAACATGTTTATGGCTTTATCTTATAGAACTCAAGGTTCCCGTGCTGGGAAAACAGGTTTTGCAGCTGTTTGAGCTAAGATTTCCAAGTTATTCACATAATGAAAACCTATACTTTGTTTCGGTCGAGTTCCCCATTCAAATGCATGTAACAGTGAGAAACGCACTGTCTTGGCAAAAGAAAGCGTTTTTGTACAACTTCATATAAATAGCTGTAACTTTTGATAGAAGACTCGGATACACATGTTTATGGCTTTATCTTATAGAACTCAAGGTCTCCGTGCTGGGCAAACAGGTTTTGCAGCTGTTTGAGCTAAGATTTCCAAGTTATTCACATAATGAAAACCTATACTTTGTTTCGGTCGAGTTCCCCATTCAAATGCATGTAACAGTGAGAAACGCACTGTCTTGGCGAAAGAAAACGTTTTTGTACAACTTCATAGAAATAGCTGTAACTTTTGATAGAAGACTCAGACAAACATGTTTATGGCCTTATATTATAGAACTCAAGGTCTCCGTGCTGGGCAAACAGGTTTTGCAGCTGTTTGAGCTAAGATTTCCAAGTTATTCACATAATGAAAACCTATACTTTGTTTCGGTCGAGTTCCCCATTCAAAATGCATGTAACAGTGAGAAACGCACTGTCTTGGCGAAAGAAAACGTTTTTGTACAACTTCATAGAAATAGCTGTAACTTTTGATAGAAGACTCAGACAAACATGTTTATGGCCTTATATTATAGAACTCAAGGTCTCCGTGCTGGGCAAACAGGTTTTGCAGCTGTTTGAGCTAAGATTTCCAAGTTATTCACATAATGAAAACCTATACTTTGTTTCGGTCGAGTTCCCCATTCAAATGCATGTAACAGTGAGAAACGCACTGTCTTGGCGAAAGAAAACGTTTTTGTACAACTTCATAGAAATAGCTGTAACTTTTGATAGAAGACTCAGACAAACATGTTTATGGCCTTATATTATAGAACTCAAGGTCTCCGTGCTGGGCAAACAGGTTTTGCAGCTGTTTGAGCTAAGATTTCCAAGTTATTCACATAATGAAAACCTATACTTTGTTTCGGTCGAGTTCCCCATTCAAATGCATGTAACAGTGAGAAACGCACTGTCTTGGCGAAAGAAAGCGTTTTTGTACAACTTCATATAAATAGCTGTAACTTTTGATAGAAGACTCGGATACACATGTTTATGGCTTTATCTTATAGAACTCAAGGTTCCCGTGCTGGGCAAACAGGTTTTGCAGCTGTTTGAGCTAAGATTTCCAAGTTATTCACATAATGAAAACCTATACTTTGTTTCGGTGGAGTTCCCCATTCAAATGCATGTAACAGTGAGAAACGCACTGTCTTGGCGAAAGAAAGCGTTTTTGTACAACTTCATATAAATAGCTGTAACTTTTGATAGAAGACTCAGACAAACATGTTTATGGCTTTATCTTATAGAACTCAAGGTCTCCGTGCTGGGAAAACAGGTTTTGCAGCTGTTTGAGCTAAGATTTCCAAGTTATTCACATAATGAAAACCTATACTTTGTTTCGGTCGAGTTCCCCATTCAAATGCATGTAACAGTGAGAAACGCACTGTCTTGGCGAAAGAAAGCGTTTTTGTACAACTTCATATAAATAGCTGTAACTTTTGATAGAAGACTCCGATACACATGTTTATGGCTTTATCTTATAGAACTCAAGGTCTCCGTGCTGGGCAAACAGGTTTTGCAGCTGTTTGAGCTAAGATTTCCAAGTTATTCACATAATGAAAACCTATACTTTGTTTCGGTCGAGTTCCCCATTCAAATGCATGTAACAGTGAGAAACGCACTGTCTTGGCGAAAGAAAACGTTTTTGTACAACTTCATAGAAATAGCTGTAACTTTTGATAGAAGACTCAGACAAACATGTTTATGGCCTTATATTATAGAACTCAAGGTCTCCGTGCTGGGCAAACAGGTTTTGCAGCTGTTTGAGCTAAGATTTCCAAGTTATTCACATAATGAAAACCTATACTTTGTTTCGGTCGAGTTCCCCATTCAAATGCATGTAACAGTGAGAAACGCACTGTCTTGGCGAAAGAAAGCGTTTTTGTACAACTTCATAGAAATAGCTGTAACTTTTGATAGAAGACTCCGATACACATGTTTATGGCTTTATCTTATAGAACTCAAGGTTCCCGTGCTGGGCAAACAGGTTTTGCAGCTGTTTGAGCTAAGATTTCCAAGTTATTCACATAATGAAAACCTATACTTTGTTTCGGTGGAGTTCCCCATTCAAATGCATGTAACAGTGAGAAACGCACTGTCTTGGCGAAAGAAAGCTATTTTGTACAACTTCATATAAATAGCTGTAACTTTTGATAGAAGACTCAGACAAACATGTTTATGGCTTTATCTTATAGAACTCAAGGTCTCCGTGCTGGGAAAACAGGTTTTGCAGCTGTTTGAGCTAAGATTTCCAAGTTATTCACATAATGAAAACCTATACTTTGTTTCGGTCGAGTTCCCCATTCAAATGCATGTAACAGTGAGAAACGCACTGTCTTGGCGAAAGAAAGCGTTTTTGTACAACTTCATATAAATAGCTGTAACTTTTGATAGAAGACTCCGATACACATGTTTATGGCTTTATCTTATAGAACTCAAGGTCTCCGTGCTGGGCAAACAGGTTTTGCAGCTGTTTGAGCTAAGATTTCCAAGTTATTCACATAATGAAAACCTATACTTTGTTTCGGTCGAGTTCCCCATTCAAATGCATGTAACAGTGAGAAACGCACTGTCTTGGCGAAAGAAAACGTTTTTGTACAACTTCATAGAAATAGCTGTAACTTTTGATAGAAGACTCAGACAAACATGTTTATGGCCTTATATTATAGAACTCAAGGTCTCCGTGCTGGGCAAACAGGTTTTGCAGCTGTTTGAGCTAAGATTTCCAAGTTATTCACATAATGAAAACCTATACTTTGTTTCAGTCGAGTTCCCCATTCAAATGCATGTAACAGTGAGAAACGCACTGTCTTGGCGAAAGAAAACGTTTTTGTACAACTTCATAGAAATAGCTGTAACTTTTGATAGAAGACTCAGACAAACATGTTTATGGCCTTATATTATAGAACTCAAGGTCTCCGTGCTGGGCAAACAGGTTTTGCAGCTGTTTGAGCTAAGATTTCCAAGTTATTCACATAATGAAAACCTATACTTTGTTTCGGTGGAGTTCCCCATTCAAATGCATGTAACAGTGAGAAACGCACTGTCTTGGCGAAAGAAAACGTTTTTGTACAACTTCATATAAATAGCTGTAACTTTTGATAGAAGACTCGGATACACATGTTTATGGCTTTATCTTATAGAACTCAAGGTTCCCGTGCTGGGCAAACAGGTTTTGCAGCTGTTTGAGCTAAGATTTCCAAGTTATTCACATAATGAAAACCTATACTTTGTTTCGGTCGAGTTCCCCATTCAAATGCATGTAACAGTGAGAAACGCACTGTCTTGGCGAAAGAAAGCTATTTTGTACAACTTCATATAAATAGCTGTAACTTTTGATAGAAGACTCAGACAAACATGTTTATGGCTTTATCTTATAGAACTCAAGGTTCCCGTGCTGGGCAAACAGGTTTTGCAGCTGTTTGAGCTAAGATTTCCAAGTTATTCACATAATGAAAACCTATACTTTGTTTCGGTCGAGTTCCCCATTCAAATGCATGTAACAGTGAGAAACGCACTGTCTTGGCGAAAGAAAGCGTTTTTGTACAACTTCATATAAATAGCTGTAACTTTTGATAGAAGACTCAGACAAACATGTTTATGGCTTTATCTTATAGAACTCAAGGTCTCCGTGCTGGGAAAACAGGTTTTGCAGCTGTTTGAGCTAAGATTTCCAAGTTATTCACATAATGAAAACCTATACTTTGTTTCGGTCGAGTTCCCCATTCAAATGCATGTAACAGTGAGAAACGCACTGTCTTGGCGAAAGAAAGCGTTTTTGTACAACTTCATATAAATAGCTGTAACCTTTGATAGAAGACTCAGACAAACATGTTTATGGCTTTATCTTATAGAACTCAAGGTTCCCGTGCTGGGCAAACAGGTTTTGCAGCTGTTTGAGCTAAGATTTCCAAGTTATTCACATAATGAAAACCTATACTTTGTTTCGGTCGAGTTCCCCATTCAAATGCATGTAACAGTGAGAAACGCACTGTCTTGGCGAAAGAAAGCTATTTTGTACAACTTCATATAAATAGCTGTAACTTTTGATAGAAGACTCAGACAAACATGTTTATGGCTTTATCTTATAGAACTCAAGGTTCCCGTGCTGGGAAAACAGGTTTTGCAGCTGTTTGAGCTAAGATTTCCAAGTTATTCACATAATGAAAACCTATACTTTGTTTCGGTGGAGTTCCCCATTCAAATGCATGTAACAGTGAGAAACGCACTGTCTTGGCGAAAGAAAGCGTTTTTGTACAACTTCATATAAATAGCTGTAACTTTTGATAGAAGACTCGGATACACATGTTTATGGCTTTATCTTATAGAACTCAAGGTCTCCGTGCTGGGCAAACAGGTTTTGCAGCTGTTTGAGCTAAGATTTCCAAGTTATTCACATAATGAAAACCTATACTTTGTTTCGGTCGAGTTCCCCATTCAAATGCATGTAACAGTGAGAAACGCACTGTCTTGGCGAAAGAAAGCTATTTTGTACAACTTCATAGAAATAGCTGTAACTTTTGATAGAAGACTCAGACAAACATGTTTATGGCCTTATATTATAGAACTCAAGGTCTCCGTGCTGGGAAAACAGGTTTTGCAGCTGTTTGAGCTAAGATTTCCAAGTTATTCACATAATGAAAACCTATACTTTGTTTCGGTCGAGTTCCCCATTCAAATGCATGTAACAGTGAGAAACGCACTGTCTTGGCGAAAGAAAGCGTTTTTGTACAACTTCATATAAATAGCTGTAACCTTTGATAGAAGACTCAGACAAACATGTTTATGGCTTTATCTTATAGAACTCAAGGTTCCCGTGCTGGGAAAACAGGTTTTGCAGCTGTTTGAGCTAAGATTTCCAAGTTATTAACATAATGAAAACCTATACTTTGTTTCGGTGGAGTTCCCCATTCAAATGCATGTAACAGTGAGAAACGCACTGTCTTGGCGAAAGAAAACGTTTTTGTACAACTTCATATAAATAGCTGTAACTTTTGATAGAAGACTCGGATACACATGTTTATGGCTTTATCTTATAGAACTCAAGGTTCCCGTGCTGGGCAAACAGGTTTTGCAGCTGTTTGAGATAAGATTTCCAAGTTATTCACATAATGAAAACCTATACTTTGTTTCGGTGGAGTTCCCCATTCAAATGCATGTAACAGTGAGAAACGCACTGTCTTGGCGAAAGAAAGCTATTTTGTACAACTTCATAGAAATAGCTGTAACTTTTGATAGAAGACTCAGACAAACATGTTTATGGCCTTATATTATAGAACTCAAGGTCTCCGTGCTGGGAAAACAGGTTTTGCAGCTGTTTGAGCTAAGATTTCCAAGTTATTCACATAATGAAAACCTATACTTTGTTTCGGTCGAGTTCCCCATTCAAAATGCATGTAACAGTGAGAAACGCACTGTCTTGGCGAAAGAAAACGTTTTTGTACAACTTCATAGAAATAGCTGTAACTTTTGATAGAAGACTCAGACAAACATGTTTATGGCCTTATATTATAGAACTCAAGGTCTCCGTGCTGGGAAAACAGGTTTTGCAGCTGTTTGAGCTAAGATTTCCAAGTTATTCACATAATGAAAACCTATACTTTGTTTCGGTGGAGTTCCCCATTCAAATGCATGTAACAGTGAGAAACGCACTGTCTTGGCGAAAGAAAGCGTTTTTGTACAACTTCATATAAATAGCTGTAACTTTTGATAGAAGACTCGGATACACATGTTTATGGCTTTATCTTATAGAACTCAAGGTTCCCGTGCTGGGCAAACAGGTTTTGCAGCTGTTTGAGCTAAGATTTCCAAGTTATTCACATAATGAAAACCTATACTTTGTTTCGGTCGAGTTCCCCATTCAAATGCATGTAACAGTGAGAAACGCACTGTCTTGGCGAAAGAAAGCTATTTTGTACAACTTCATATAAATAGCTGTAACTTTTGATAGAAGACTCAGACAAACATGTTTATCGCTTTATCTTATAGAACTCAAGGTTCCCGTGCTGGGAAAACAGGTTTTGCAGCTGTTTGAGCTAAGATTTCCAAGTTATTCACATAATGAAAACCTATACTTTGTTTCGGTGGAGTTCCCCATTCAAATGCATGTAACAGTGAGAAACGCACTGTCTTGGCGAAAGAAAGCGTTTTTGTACAACTTCATATAAATAGCTGTAACTTTTGATAGAAGACTCGGATACACATGTTTATGGCTTTATCTTATAGAACTCAAGGTCTCCGTGCTGGGCAAACAGGTTTTGCAGCTGTTTGAGCTAAGATTTCCAAGTTATTCACATAATGAAAACCTATACTTTGTTTCGGTCGAGTTCCCCATTCAAATGCATGTAATAGCGAGAAACGCACTGTCTTGGCGAAAGAAAGCGTTTTTGTACAACTTCATATAGATAGGTGTAACTTTTGATAGACGACTCAGGCACACATGTTTATGGCTTCATCATATAGAATTCAATTTCCCCGTGCTGGGCAAACATGTTTTGCAGCTGTTTGAGCTAAGATGTTAAAGTTATTCACATAATGAAAACCTATACTTTGTGTCGGGCGAGAACTCCATTCAAATGCATGTAATAGCGAGAAACGCACTAACATGGTGAAATAAAGCGTTTTTCATGGTCTTCATAAAGACAGCTGTAACTTTTGATAGAAGACTCAGAAATACATATTTATGGCTTTTTCTTATAGAATTCAATATCCCCGTGCTGGGCAAACAAGTTTTGCAGCTGTTTGAGCTAAGATTTTCAATTTATTCACATAATGAAAACCTATACTTTGTTTCGTGCGAGTTCCCCATTCAAATGCATGTAATCGTCAGAAACGCACTGTCTTGGCGAAATAAAGCGTTTTTGCACAACTTCATATAAATCGGTGTAACTTTTGATAGACAACTCAGACACACATGTTTATGGCTTCATCTTATAGAGTTCAATATCCCTGTGTTGAGCAAACAGGTTTTGCAGCTGTTTGAGCTAAGATGTTAAAGTTATTCACATAATGAAAACCTATACTTTGTGTCGGGCGAGTTCCCCATTCAAATGCATGTAATAGCGAGAAACGCACTAACTTGGTGAAATAAATCGTTTTTCATGGTCTTCATAAAGAGAGCTGTAACTTTTGAGAGAAGACTCAAAATACACATTTATGGCTTCATCTTATAGAATTCAATATCCCCGTGCTGGGCAAAAAAGTTTTGCAGCTGTTTGAGCTAAGATTTTCAAGTTATTCACATAATGAAAACCTATACTTTCTTTCGTGCGAGTTCCCCATTCAAATGCATGTAATAGCGAGAAACGCACTGTCTTGGCGAAATAAAGCGTTTTTGTACAACTTCATATAGATAGGTGTAACTTTTGATAGACGACTCAGGCACACATGTTTATGGATTCATCATATAGAATTCAATATCCCCGTGCTGGGCAAAAAAGTTTTGCAGCTGTTTGAGCTAAGATCTTCAAGTTATTCACATAATGAAAACCTATACTTTGTTTCAGGCGATCTCCCCATTGAAATGCATGTAATCGTCAGAAACGCACTGTCTTGACGAAATAAAGCGTTGTTGTACAACTTCATATAAATAGCTGTAACTTTTGATAGAAGACTCAGATATACGTATTCATGGCTTTATCGTATAGAATTCAATATCCCAGTGTTGAGCAAACAGGTTTTGCAGCTGTTTGAGCTAAGATTTTAAAGTTATTCACATAATGAAAACCTATACTTTGTTTTGGGCGAATTCCCCATTCAAATGCATGTAATAGTCAGAAACGCACTGTCTTGACGAAATAAAGCGTTTTTGTACAACTTCATATAAATAGCTGTAACTTTTGATAAAAGATTCAGACATACGTATTCATGGCTTTATCGTATAGAATTCATTATCCCCGTGCTAGGCAAAACGGTTTTGCAGCTGTTTGAGCTAAGATTTTCAAGTTATTCACATAATGAAAACCTATACTTTGTTTCGGTCGAGTTCCCCATTCAAATGCATGTAATCGTCAGAAACGCACTGTCTTGGCGAAATAAAGCGTTTTTGCACAACTTCATATAAATCGGTGTAACTTTTGATAGACGACTCAGACACACATGTTTATGGCTTCATCTTATAGAATTCAATATCCCTGTGTTGAGCAAACAGGTTTTGCAGCTGTTTGAGCTAAGATGTTAAAGTTATTCACATAATGAAAACCTATACTTTGTGTCGGGCGAGTTCCCCATTCAAATGCATGTAATAGCGAGAAACGCACTAACGTGGTGAAATAAAGCGTTTTTCATGGTCTTCATAAGGAGAGCTGTAACTTTTGAGAGAAGACTCAAAATACACATTTATGGCTTCATCTTATAGAATTCAATATCCCCGTGCTGGGCAAACAAGTTTTGCAGCTGTTTGAGCTAAGATGTTAAAGTTATTCACATAATGAAAACCTATACTTTGTGTCGGGCGAGAACTCTATTCAAATGCATGTAATAGCGAGAAACGCACTAACGTGGTGAAATAAAGTGTTTTTAATGGTCTTTATGAAGACAGCTGTAACTTTTGATAGAAGATTCAGATATACGTATTCATGGCTTTATCTTACAGAATTCAATATCCCCGTGCTGGGCAAACAGGTTTTGCAGATGTTTGAGCTAAGATTTCCAAGTTATTCACATAATGAAAACTACTTTGTGTCGGGCGAGAACTCCATTCAAATGCATGTAATCGTCAGAAACGCACTGTCTTGGCGGAATAAAGCGTTTTTGCACAACTTCATATAAATCGGTGTAACTTTTGATAGAAGACTCAGAAATACATATTTATGGCTTTGCCTGATAGAATTCAATATCCCCCGTGTTGAGCAAACAGGTTTTGCAGCTGTGTGAGCTAAGATGTTAAAGTTATTCATATAATGAAAACTTTGTTTCGGGCGAGTTCCCCATTCAAATGCATGTAAATAGCGAGAAATGCACTGTCTTGGCGAAATAAAGCGTTTTTGTACAACTTCATATAAATCAGTGTAACTTTTGATAGACGACTCAGACACACATCTTTATTGCTTCATCAGAAATCAGAAATCAGAAATCAGAATGGGTTTATTGCCAGATGTTGAGGTTTACAACATTAGGAAATTGCTGCGGTGCTTCAGTGCAGACAATAAGAATTAAAGTGCTATGTAGAAAGAAAGATATTTGCATGAGATATACATGAGATATATACATGAGAATAAGAATTATGAGTGCTACGTAGAAAGATATATACCTGAGTGCAGGTGGTGATCAGTGCCAAACATGAAATGATGCAGTTACACAGCGTAGGGTCATATGTTAGTGGCGGGGACAATCATGTGGTTATTGTTCATGTGTCCAACAGCAGAGGGGAAGAAACTGTTCTTGTGGCGAGAGGTTCTGGTGCGAATGGACCGGAGCCTCCTGCCTGAGGGGAGCAGGTCAAACAGACTGTGTCCAGGGTGAGAAGGGTCAGCTGAGATCCGGGCTGCACGCCGCAGTGACCTGGAGGTGTACAGGTCCTGCAGAGATGGGAGTCTGCAGCGAATCACCTTCTCAGCAGAGCGCACAACACGCTGCAGTCTCTGTTTGTCCCTGATAGTGGCTCCAGCGTACCACACGGTGATGGAGGAGGTGAGGATGGACTCGATGATTGCAGTGTAGAATTGCATCATCGTCCGTGTTGGCAGGTTGAATTTCTTCAGCTGCCTCAGGAAGTACATCCTCTGCTGCGCTTTCTTGATGACGGAGGTGATGGTGGGCTCCCACTTCAGGTCCTGGGTTCATCTTCTAGAATTCAATTTCCCCGTGCTGGGCAAACAGGTTTTGCAGCTGTTTGAGCTAAGATGTTAAAGTTATTCACATAATGAAAACCTATACTTTGTGTCGGGCGAGAACTCTATTCAAATGCATGTAATAGCGAGAAACGCACTAACGTGGTGAAATAAAGTGTTTTTAATGGTCTTTATGAAGACAGCTGTAACTTTTGATAGAAGATTCAGATATACGTATTCATGGCTTTATCTTACAGAATTCAATATCCCCGTGCTGGGCAAACAAGTTTTGCAGCCGTTTGAGCTAAGATTTTCAATTTATTCACATAATGAAAACCTATACTTTGTGTCCGGCGAGTTCCCCATTCAAATGCATGTAATCATCAGAAAAGTACTGTCTTGGCGAAAGAAAGCGTTTTTGTACAACTTCATATATATAGCTGTAACTTTTGATAGAAGACTCAGATATACGTATTCATGGCTTTATCGTATAGAATTCAATATCCCAGTGTTGAGCAAACAGGTTTTGCAGCTGTTTGAGCTAAGATTTTAAAGTTATTCACATAATGAAAACCTATACTTTGTTTCGGGCGAATTCCCCATTCAAATGCATGTAATAGTCAGAAACGCACTGTCTTGACGAAATAAAGCGTTTTTGTACAACTTCATATAGATAGGTGTAACTTTTGATAGACGACTCAGGCACACATGTTTATGGCTTCATCATATAGAACTCAAGGTCCCCGTGCTGGGCAAACATGTTTTGCAGCTGTTTGAGCTAGGTTTTTCAAGTTATTCACATAATGAAAACCTATACTTTGTGTCGGGCGAGAACTCCATTCAAATGCATGTAATAGCGAGAAACGCACTAACATGGTGAAATAAAGCGTTTTTCATGGTCTTCATAAAGACAGCTGTAACTTTTGATAGAAGACTCAGAAATACATATTTATGGCTTTTTCTTATAGAATTCAATATCCCCGTGCTGGGCAAACAAGTTTTGCAGCTGTTTGAGCTAAGATTTTCAATTTATTCACATAATGAAAACCTATACTTTGTTTCGTGCGAGTTCCCCATTCAAATGCATGTAATCGTCAGAAACGCACTGTCTTGGCGAAATAAAGCGTTTTTGCACAACTTCATATAAATCGGTGTAACTTTTGATAGACGACTCAGACACACATGTTTATGGCTTCATCTTATAGAATTCAATATCCCTGTGTTGAGCAAACAGGTTTTGCAGCTGTTTGAGCTAAGATGTTAAAGTTATTCACATAATGAAAACCTATACTTTGTGTCGGGCGAGTTCCCCATTCAAATGCATGTAATAGCGAGAAACGCACTAACTTGGTGAAATAAATCGTTTTTCATGGTCTTCATAAAGAGAGCTGTAACTTTTGATAGAAGACTCAAAATACACATTTATGGCTTCATCTTATAGAATTCAATATCCCCGTGCTGGGCAAAAAAGTTTTGCAGCTGTTTGAGCTAAGATTTTCAAGTTATTCACATAATGAAAACCTATACTTTCTTTCGTGCGAGTTCCCCATTCAAATGCATGTAATAGCGAGAAACGCACTGTCTTGGCGAAATAAAGCGTTTTTGTACAACTTCATATAGATAGGTGTAACTTTTGATAGACGACTCAGGCACACATGTTTATGGCTTCATCATATAGAATTCAATTTCCCCGTGCTGGGCAAACAGGTTTTGCAGCTGTTTGAGCTAAGATGTTAAAGTTATTCACATAATGAAAACCTATACTTTGTGTCGGGCGAGAACTCTATTCAAATGCATGTAATAGCGAGAAACGCACTAACGTGGTGAAATAAAGTGTTTTTAATGGTCTTTATGAAGACAGCTGTAACTTTTGATAGAAGATTCAGATATACGTATTCATGGCTTTATCTTATAGAATTCAATATCCCCGTGCTGGGCAAACAAGTTTTGCAGCTGTTTGAGCTAAGATTTTCAATTTATTCACATAATGAAAACCTATACTTTGTGTCCGGCGAGTTCCCCATTCAAATGCATGTAATCATCAGAAAAGTACTGTCTTGGCGAAAGAAAGCGTTTTTGTACAACTTCATATATATAGCTGTAACTTTTGATAGAAGACTCAGATATACGTATTCATGGCTTTATCGTATAGAATTCAATATCCCAGTGTTGAGCAAACAGGTTTTGCAGCTGTTTGAGCTAAGATTTTAAAGTTATTCACATAATGAAAACCTATACTTTGTTTCGGGCGAATTCCCCATTCAAATGCATGTAATAGTCAGAAACGCACTGTCTTGACGAAATAAAGCGTTTTTGTACAACTTCATATAGATAGGTGTAACTTTTGATAGACGACTCAGGCACACATGTTTATGGCTTCATCATATAGAACTCAAGGTCCCCGTGCTGGGCAAACATGTTTTGCAGCTGTTTGAGCTAGGTTTTTCAAGTTATTCACATAATGAAAACCTATACTTTGTGTCGGGCGAGAACTCCATTCAAATGCATGTAATAGCGAGAAACGCACTAACATGGTGAAATAAAGCGTTTTTCATGGTCTTCATAAAGACAGCTGTAACTTTTGATAGAAGACTCAGAAATACATATTTATGGCTTTTTCTTATAGAATTCAATATCCCCGTGCTGGGCAAACAAGTTTTGAAACTGTTTGAGCTAAGATTTTCAATTTATTCACATAATGAAAACCTATACTTTGTTTCGTGCGAGTTCCCCATTCAAATGCATGTAATCGTCAGAAACGCACTGTCTTGGCGAAATAAAGCGTTTTTGCACAACTTCATATAAATCGGTGTAACTTTTGATAGACGACTCAGACACACATGTTTATGGCTTCATCTTATAGAATTCAATATCCCTGTGTTGAGCAAACAGGTTTTGCAGCTGTTTGAGCTAAGATGTTAAAGTTATTCACATAATGAAAACCTATACTTTGTGTCGGGCGAGTTCCCCATTCAAATGCATGTAATAGCGAGAAACGCACTAACTTGGTGAAATAAATCGTTTTTCATGGTCTTCATAAAGAGAGCTGTAACTTTTGAGAGAAGACTCAAAATACACATTTATGGCTTCATCTTATAGAATTCAATATCCCCGTGCTGGGCAAAAAAGTTTTGCAGCTGTTTGAGCTAAGATTTTCAAGTTATTCACATAATGAAAACCTATACTTTCTTTCGTGCGAGTTCCCCATTCAAATGCATGTAATAGCGAGAAACGCACTGTCTTGGCGAAATAAAGCGTTTTTGTACAACTTCATATAGATAGGTGTAACTTTTGATAGACGACTCAGGCACACATGTTTATGGCTTCATCATATAGAATTCAATTTCCCCGTGCTGGGCAAACAGGTTTTGCAGCTGTTTGAGCTAAGATTTTCAAGTTATTCACATAATGAAAACCTATACTTTGTGTCAGGCGAGAACTCCATTCAAATGCATGTAATAGCGAGAAACGCACTAACGTGGTGAAATAAATCGTTTTTCATGGTCTTCATAAAGAGAGCTGTAACTTTTGAGAGAAGACTCAAAATACATATTTATGGCTTCATCTTATAGAATTCAATATCCTCGTGCTGGGCAAAAAAGTTTTGCAGCTGTTTGAGCTAAGATCTTCAAGTTATTCACATAATGAAAACCTATACTTTGTTTCGTGCGAGTTCCCCATTCAAATGCATGTAATAGCGAGAAACGCACTAACGTGGTGAAATAAAGCGTTTTTAATGGTCTTCATAAAGAAGGCTGTAACTTTTGATAGAAGACTCAGAAATACATATTTATGGCTTTATCTTATAGACTTCAATATCCCCGTGCTGGGCAAACAGGTTTTGCAGCTGTGTGAGCTAAGATGTTAAAGTTATTCACATAATGAATACCTATCCTTTGTTTCAGGCGAGTTCCCCATTCAAATGCATGTAATAGTCAGAAACGCACTGTCTTGACGAAATAAAGCCTTTTTGTAAAACTTCATATAAATAGCTGTAACTTTTGATAGAAGATTCAGACATACGTATTCATGGCTTTATCGTATAGAATTCAAAATCCCCGTGTTGAGCAAACAGGTTTTGCAGCTGTGTGAGCTAAGATTTTCAAGTTATTCACATAATGAATACCTATACTTTGTTTCAGGCGAGTTCCCCATTCAAATGCATGTAATAGTCAGAAACGCACTGTCTTGACGAAATAAAGCGTTTTGATACAACTTCATATAAAGAGCTGTAACTTTTGATAGAAGATTCAGACATACGTATTCATGGCTTTATCGTATAGAATTCAATATCCCCGTGTTGAGCAAACAGGTTTTGCAGCTGTGTGAGCTAAGATTTTCAAGTTATTCACATAATGAAAACCTATACTTTGTTTCAGGCGAGTTCCCCATTCAAAATGCATGTAATCGTCAGAAACGCACTGTCTTGGCGAAATACAGCCTTTTTGTACAACTTCATATAAATAGCTGTAACTTTTGATAGAAGATTGAGATATACGTATTCATGGCTTTATCTTATAAAATTCAATATCCCTGTGGTGGCCAAACAGGTTTTGCAGCTGTGTGAGCTAAGATGTTAAAGTTATTCACATAATGAATACCTATACTTTGTTTCAGGCGAGTTCCCCTTTCAAATGCATGTAATCGTCAGAAACGCACTGTCTTGGCGAAATAAAGCCTTTTTGTACAACTTCATGAAGACAGCTTTAGTTTTTGATAGAAGTTTCAGAAACACATATTTATGGCTTTGTAGCACCCTCAAGGATTGACGTACGCACAATGTAGTTATAAAACAGGGTTTATTCTGGTCTTGGCAACCCGTGAGAACTGCTCACGGACAAAACAATAAAACAAAAACATCACATCAAAATGCGCTCTTGTACGTAGTGTCAATCAATCAAAAATCCTTAATTACAGAAAATAAACATTTAAAATACACAAACCTCGTGAGCTGACATCCAGGAGGTGCTAAATAGTCCCTTATGGCCTTATTGCCTTATCTTCCATCTTCTTTGTCAATTATTTCCACTCTTTAAACGATAATTTCTCCATGTGTGGAGCTAACAGCATGCGGACACCATGTGCGCTAGCAAAAGAAAAGTGGCTGGGTGGAGACCCAAGCAGCAAAGCTGTACCCTACACAGTTCACCACCAGAGGGCGCAAAGGAACAAAATCCAGACATACAGCTTAACAAATATCAAATGCAACAAACATCAAATCCAACAAACATCAAATGCAAAAGACCGTTACACTCCCACCAATAACTTGTGATTAAAAAGAATAAAGTATTGCCTATGAACTAATGAACGGCTTTTGAATGAACTATCATGAATTATCCTTCAAGCAGAGTGCGGTGGAGAATCTTCTTCCGCTTCCATCAGAATCTTCTGAATGGGTCTTTCCAGGTGCACAGGTTTGGAGGTACGTTTCCCTGCTCCAGGGTTGGATCACTCAGCAGCAATTTCACCTTCCTCACTTTTCCATCCTTTCCAGGATACACTTCAATGATCCTTGCCAACTTCCACTGGTTGCGTGGAGTTATCTCATCCTTCAGGAGGACAACATCATTGATCTTAGCATTTCTGTGCTCTTTGGTCCACTTCTGTCTGCCTTGAAGATTTAACAAATACTCCTTTTTCCACCTTGTCCAGAAAGTGTTGGCAAGTAGTTGAACACGACGCCACCTCTTACGGAGATAAAGATCTTCTTTCACAAACCTTCCTGGAGGTGGAGAGATGATTGTGGACTTCATGGTTAGTATGTGATTCGGTGTCAAAGGTTCTGGGTTTGATGGATCACATAGGTGGTCAGTAGTCAATGGTCTGCTATTAATCACTGCCATGACTTCATACAGGAATGTCCTCAGAGAGGAGCTGTCGAGTTGTTTGGCTGACTGTTCCAGAATGGACATGAGAACACTTCTTATGGTGCGAATTTGTCTTTCCCAGACACCACCCATATGACTAGATGCTGGGGTGTTCATGAGAAACTCACAGTCCAGTTTCCCTAGCTTGGCTTGATCCATTTCCTTAAATGCTCCAATAAACTCATTTCTCGTGCCGACAAAATTAGTGCCTTGATCGCATCTTATCTGGCGAACTGTACCTCTGATGGCCATGAATGCACGTAAGGAGTTGATGAGGGAATCTGTAGAGAGATCGTCAAGCATTTCAAGATGCACTGCTCTGGAGCACATGCAAGTGATTAACAAGCCATAACGCTTTAGCTCCTTGCGGCCTTCTTTGACATAAAAAGGACCAAAGCAGTCCATCCCACAGTAGGTGAATGGCGGTGTGGTCTCCATCCGATCCTCTGGGAGGTCTGCCATCTTCTGCTGCTCTGTGCGCCTTCTGAACCTTCTGCATTTTACACATTTATAGATGTAAGATGACACAATCTTGCTGCATCCAAGAATCCAGAATCCGTTAGCTCGAAGTTCATTCATGGTGATCCCTCGTCCTTGATGGTATGTCTTCTCGTGATAATGTTTGACCAGTAATGCCGACACGTGACTGTCTCTTGGCAGGATCGCAGGATGCTTGACATTGGGGTGCAAAGCTGCATGTGTTAAGCGTCCGCCTACCCGAAGAATACCTTGGTCATCAAGAAATGGACATAACTTGTGTAACTTGCTAACCTTGTCTTTCATCTGCATCACATCATGATGTTGCAAGGTTTTTATTTGCTGAGCAAAGGCTGTTTCTTGAACCATCTTTATGATTGTTAACTCTGCTTCCTTTCTCTCTTGTAGGCTACTGATGTCGTGTGATCTACTCTTGTGATCCTTTGTTTCTTTCACATAGCGCTTGAGTCTAGCAACTGCCTTAATCATCCTAGACCAGTCGGAAAACTTGTGTAAGCGATCTAACAGTGACCTTTGTTCCTCCCCTTGTATCTTGTGGACTTGAACCTTCTTAACCTCCTGGTCACTGGTTGATAACTCTCCCACCTTAATTTCCCCACTGGGTATGACCTTCTGCCAAAGGAGGTCTGGGCCTTTGAACCAGTTTGATGCTACAAGTTGTTCTGCTGTAAGACCTCTTGAGGCGTGGTCTGCCGGATTATCTTCGGAAGTTACATACCTCCATTGGGTTGAATCTGTGCTTTGTTTGATGCGTTCCACTCGGTTTGCAACAAACACATGAAATCTTCTGGCTTCATTGCTGAGGTATCCGAGTACCACCTTCGAGTCAGTCCAATACCTTTCTTCTGAAATTTCCATTTCCAATTCCTTTTTCAGCATGTCACCAGTGCGCACAGCAACAACGGCCGCTGACAACTCGAGCCGAGGTATAGTTGTGACTTTGGTTGGTGGAACTCTTGATCTTCCCATCACCAATGAGCAGTGGACTTCACCAGTTGTGCTTACTGCTCTGAGGTAAGTGCACATTCCATATCCAGATGCACTTGCATCAGAAAAATTATGAAGTTCGTAGTGCTGTGCCTTGAAGTTCGAAGGAATGTAGCATCTGTGAACCTTTACGTCTGCAAGGTTTCCCAGATCACGCAACCAATACTCCCACTGAGGTCGAAGTCTGTCAGGTAAGTTATCATCCCAGCTGAGTTTATCTCGACACATTTGTTGGTTTAAAATGGAGCACTGTAACAAAAAATAATTTCCCCCAGGGATCAATAAAGTATTCTGATTCTGATTCTGATTCTGATTTGTTGCAAAATCTGCTTTCCCAGCAGAATGAAAGGTGACACAAACCCAAGTGGATCGAACACAGAGGCGACTGTGGCCAATACTCCTCTTCTGGTGAGTGGTTTGTCCTTAACAACTACTCTGAACTGAAATTGATCTGACGCCACACACCATTGTACGCCAAGTGCTCTTCCCATGTGTACTTCACCGAGTGCCATATCTAGCTCTTTGGGAGCTGCAGCGCATTCTTCTTTCGGAAGCGAAGCTAGAACTTTGGTGCTGTTTGAGATGAACTTGTGCAACCGAAGTTTGCCCATGCTGCAGAGTTTGCGTGCTTCATTAACCAGCTGTATTGCCTGATCTTCAGTGTCAACACTTGCTAGTCCGTCATCAACATAGAAGTTGGTTTTGATGAACTTGATGGTTTCTTCATTAAAACTTCCTTCCCCTTCAGCTGCAAGATGCTTGAGGCCATAGTTGGCACAACCTGGAGAAGATGCTGCTCCAAATAGGTGTACCTTCATCCTGTAGACAGTGAATGGAGTTTCAAGGTCACCGTTCTCCCACCACAAGAACCGTAGGTAATCTTGGTCACAAGCATGCACATGGAATTGGTGGAACATGCGTTTGATGTCACACATGAAAGCCACTGGGCCTCTTCGGAAGCGACACAAGACTCCGAGCAAGGTGTTTGTTAGCTCTGGACCAGTGAGGAGATGGTCATTTAAGGAAGCGCCTTGGAACTTGGCAGAGGCATCAAAGACGACACAAATCTTTCCGGGTTTTTGTGGATGATACACACCATGGTGTGGGATGTACCAAACTGGTGTCTTGTCAATGTCTTGCTCTGGGACCTTTTCAGCATCTCCATGGGCTAGGATCTCATCCATGAATTTCTTATAGTCCATGTAGTACTGCTTGTTACTCTTGAGCCTTTTTTCTAAACATTTGAGGCGATGAATAGCACATATCTTGTTGTTTGTCAGGTTCGGCCTTTCGCTCTTAAATGGGAGTGGCATTTCAAAATGACCATCCTCCTTGTGCCTAATGCCGGCCTTCATCCTTGTTAAAAATTTGAGATCTTCTTGAGAGACCTTTGTGTCTTCTGGTGCTTTCTCAACAAAGTCAGACTCCAACATCTTTAGGACCTCTGTGGGAGAGATCATTTCCTTTATTTGAGTTCTGTAGACATAGTGAACCTTGTTGGTGAGATTTGAAGAGGGATTAATGTCAGGCACCACTTCCTTCACAATGACTTGGTGACTTATTCCGAAGGCGTCTCCATAATCGAGACATGGATTGCCATAACCCACAATACTCCATCCCAGATCAGTTCTTTGCGCAAACGGCTGATTTTCCTTTCCAGACACAACCTCACGAGGAACAAGTGCTTGGGGGCAGTTGTACCCAATCAGCAGACCAACATCACAACTTTGTAGTGGAGCGATCTCACTTGCAATGCATTCAAGATGAGACCATGCCTTAGCTGTTGCAGGCGATGGAATGTGATCTCGGTTTGCGGGAATAAAGTCTCTGGCATACGTCACTGGTAGGGAAATGGTCTTATTTGAGTAGAACCCTCTGACTTGTAGACCTGAGAGCTTGCGACAGGACACAACTGTGTTTCTTGAAGACATAGTAGTGAGCTTTAGCTGAGTCGATTCACCTTTGATATGCAGAGCTTGTGCCGTTTCTTCAAGAATAAAGGTCGTATCGCTCTGTGTATCAAGGAGCGCGTACACAAGAATTTCATGCTCTGGCTCACCTTTGGTTGACACCCATACTGGAATAATGGAAGATGTGTGAGTGTCGTCAACATTCTGTGTGACTCTGTTAGAAGTTGCTTCACTTGTTGTTGGTGTGACACTGTTGTCTTGTGAGACATCTGCGTTCGTTTGTCTTGTCCTGTCACTGTTCTTGTGTGGATTTCTCCTTGTTCTTTCTTCCTTCGTGCGACTGTCATGAAGACATGTTGGATGTCTTTTATTACATGTGTCACAGGTTTCTCTCCCTTCACAATCCTTGGAGCGATGACCAGAGTTCAGACAGCCAAAACATAACTTCTTGTCTTGAACAAACTTTAGTCTCTCAACAATGCTCTCATTTATGAACCTTCTACACTTAAGTAGGCTGTGACCCGACCTTTCACAGTACACACAACTAGCACTAACAGTCCTTTCATTTGAGTTAGTTGCTAGCACCTTTGCTCCATTGCCTCTGTTCCTTGTTGTTTTTGCCCCTTCAGTTTCACTTGGCTTCAGAGCAAAGAGAGATGTTATGGGATTACAGGCAATTTTGGCTTCCCGTGAGATGAAATCTACAAATTGGCTGAAGCTTGGAAAGGTGTGAGTCTCTTCTTGCACTTCTGTAACCTTTCTGTTCCACCTTGAAGTAAGCCAATCTGGAAGTTTTGCGAGCATTTTTTGGTTTTCATTCCAGTCATTGAGCACTTCAAGCCCCTTCATTTGCGACATGGCTGTCTTACAGCAGCAAAGGAAGTCAGCAAATGCTTGAAGTTCCATACCGCCTTTAGAGCTTATCTTAGGCCATGCGTCAAGTTTGTCTCTGAAGGCCTTTGCTACAAGGAAGGGATTGCCATACCTCTCTTCGAGAACTGTCCATGCTGCATAGTATGCAGACTGTGCCAATCGGGAAGTAGCCTTCTATTGCCTTCCTTGCAGGTCCACTTACATATTTCCTCAGATAATAAGTCTTCTCTTCAGTTGGTATATTTTTCCTGTCAATCAGAGTCTGAAAGGAAATTTTCCAATCATTATATCTAATAGGGTCGCCACTGAATATTGTTGGCTCTGGTACCGGAAGACGACTTGCATTAAGAGACACTGCAAATGCTTTGACCAGGTCTTCTGTGTTCACCTCTCGGTGCGGTGTCACATTTCGTGGCGAGGAACACCGTTTCATATGCTGGTCATTGTTTTCAGACTTGACTTCATTTTTCTTATCAGATCTGTGGTGAAGTAGGTTGTATATTTCTTCATCTGAACATTCACTTTGTTCATACACCCGCTGTCGAGCCTTTGCTGCATTCAGCTTTTTTACAGTCTCAAGTCGCTCTATTTCTCTGCGCTTAGCTTCTAGAGCCTTTTGTCTTTGTGCTATTTCTGCTTCTTGCCTTTCAATTTCCTTCATATGGATTTCTTGTTCAAGCAGAACTTGGAGAGCAGCCTCATTTGCTGCAACTTCAGCAGCTGCATCTTGTCTTTTAGCCGAGAGCCGGCTGGAGTGTCTAGAGGAAACCCTCGAATGAGAAGAGAGCTTAGTGTGGTGTGACTTAACACTCATCCTGTCTGAGGCTTCTAACTTAGGCATAGTCTCCTTCCATTTTTCATCCCTTTGACTTTTCACATCTGAGGCTACGGATTTAGATGAAGACTCAGCGTCCTTCCAAAGTTCTTCATCTCTTTGAACCTCCGCACTACTTGGGCTTGGACACTTTCTTACAGATTCGATAATTGTCTTTGTTATGGCTTCACACGTATCCATCCTTCGTCTTGTGTCACTATCTGGAGATTCAATACGTCTCAAGTCACCATAGGCTGCATTCACATCCTTAGAAGCACTCAAAACCTTGGAAACATGTTCTTGTAGCAGATCCTTTGAGCATTGACCACCTATAGCTCCTTTGGCATCCTTAATGACAACCTTCCACTTCTCATAGCGCACACTGAAACGATGTGCAGCCTTCTTTATGTGCTCACCGTACAGTTCTTTGCCCTTTTCCGTCAATGTACGGACTCGTTGGCTCTGTCGTGCTCTTTGTGAGGTAGTAGAAACATCATCAGCTGTGCCTTCAACTGCTTGTAGTTGCTCATCTGCAGAGAGTTGTTCCACATCACCCTTTTCACTGACTTCTGGATTAGCCTCAAACTCTGCCATTGTTGGAGGGGTTTGGGTTTTTTGTATATCTTACTTAGCCTTAATGTAAAGGTGCAGCAGCTTAAATTTGATTTGGTAGTTGAGGAGCAAATTAATATTAATCTACATTTACTGTTACAACTTTAAGGCACAGTAATTACTATTACTCCTTAAACATCACTTAACGTGTATACTTAAGTCACATTACATATCTTGTCCAAGCCAGTAATACTGTTTCATACAGCAACTGCTGAAGCCCACCATATGCACAATACACAGGTTACTCATCACAACATTAACTTAACACTGTATGAATATCAGTCACTTGAACAGCAGAAATGTAAACAATGAGAAAGAAAGAAAAAAGATGAAATATTCCAGTCCTTTGTTCATTTATAAAAGGAAACTTATCTTAATTATTTTTACATTCCTTTTCCTTTTTATTTCTCTTTCTTGTGGTTAATTATATTCAGTCCTTTAACTGAGGCAACACTTATTTTCGGGGCACCTGACTTTCCTGCGGGGCTGCGTCCTTCATCTACCCGTGCAGAGCGGAGTTCTCACTGTAGCACCCTCAAGGATTGACGTACGCACGATGTAGTTATAAAACAGGGTTTATTCTGGTCTTGGCAACCCGTGAGAACTGCTCACGGACAAAACAATAAAACAAAAACATCACATCAAAATGCGCTCTTGTACGTAGTGTCAATCAATCAAAAATCCTTAATTACAGAAAATAAACATTTAAAATACACAAACCTCGTGAGCTGACATCCAGGAGGTGCTAAATAGTCCCTTATGGCCTTATTGCCTTATCTTCCATCTTCTTTGTCAATTATTTCCACTCTTTAAACGATAATTTCTCCATGTGTGGAGCTAACTGTGAGTTGCAGCATGCGGACACCATGTGCACTAGCAAAAGAAAAGTGGCTGGGTGGAGACCCAAACAGCAAAGCTGTACCCTACACAGTTCACCACCAGAGCGCGCAAAGGAAAAAAAATCCAGACATACAGCTTAACAAATATCAAATGCAACAAACATCAAATGCAACAAACATCAAATGCAAAAGACCGTTACAGGCTTTATCTTATAGAATTTAATATCCCCGTGCTGGGCAAACAGGTTTTGCAGCTGTGTGAGCTAAGATTTTCAAGTTATTCACAAAATGAAAACTACTTATTGTCGGGAGAGGTCTCCATTCAAATGCATGTAATAGTCAGAAACCCACTGTCTTGACAAAATAAAGCGTTTTTGTACAAATTCATATAAATAGCTGTAACTTTTGATAGAAGATTCAGATATACGTATTCATGGCTTTATCTTATAGAATTCAATATCCCCCAGCTGGGCAAACAGGTTTTGCAGCTGTTTGAGTTAAGATTTTCAAGTTATTCACATAATGAAAACCTATACTTTGTGTCGTGCGAGGTCTCCATTCAAATGCATGTAATCGTCAGAAACGCACGGTCTTGGCGAAATAAAGCCTTTTTGTACAACTTCATGAAGACAGCTGTAGTTTTTGATAGAAGGCTCAGGCTCACATCTTTATGGCTTTATCTTATACAATTCAATATCCCTGTGCTGGGCAAACAGGTTTTGCAGCTGTGTGAGATAAGATGTTAGAGTTATTCACATAATGAAAACTACTTTGTGTCGGGCGAGAACTCCATTCAAATGCATGTAATAGCGAGAAACGCACTAACGTGGTGAAATAAAGCCTTTTTAATGGTTTTCATTAAGACAGCTGTAACTTTTGATAGAAGACTCAGATATACATATTTATGGCTTTATCTTATACAATTCAATATCCCCGTGCTGGGCAAACAGGTTTTGCAGCTGTTTGAGCTAAGATTTTCAAGTTATTCACATAATGAAAACCTATACTTTGTGTCGGGCGAGAACTCCATTCAAATGCATGTAATAGCGAGAAACGCACTAACGTGGTGAAATAAAGCGTTTTTAATGGTCTTCATAAAGACAGCTGTAACTTTTGATAGAATACTCAGAAATACATATTTATGGCTTTATCTTATAGAATTCAATATCCCCGTGCTGGGCAAACAGGCTTTGCAGCTGTTTGAGCTAAGATGTTAAAGTTATTCACATAATGAAAACATATATTTTGTTTCAGGCGAGTTCCCCATTCAAATGCATGTAATCGTCAGAAACGCACTGTCTTGGCGAAATAAAGCCTTTTTGTACAACTTCATGAAGACAGCTTTAGTTTTTGATAGAAGTTTCAGACACACATATTTATGGCTTTATCTTGTAGACTTCAATATCCCCGTGCTGGACAAAAAAGTTTTGCAGCTGTTTGAGCTAAGCTGTTAAAGTTATTCACATAATGAAAACCTATACTATGTTTTGGGCGAGTTCCCCATTCAAATGCATGTAATAGCGAGAAACGCACTGTCTTGACGAAATAAAGCGTTTTTGTACAACTTCATATAAATAGCTGTAACTTTTGATAGAAGGCTCAGACACACATATTTATGGCTTCATCTTATAGAATTCAATATCCCCGTGCTGGGCAAACAGGCTTTGCAGCTGTTTGAGCTAAGATGTTAAAGTTATTCACATAATGAAAACCTATACTTTGTTTCAGGCGAGTTCCCCATTCAAATGCATGTAATCGTCAGAAACGCACAGTCTTGGCGAAATAAAGCCTTTTTGTAAAACTTCATGAAGACATCTGTAGTTTTTGATAGAAGGCTCAGATATACGTATTTATGGCTTCATCTTATAGAATTCAATATCCCCGTGCTGGGCAAACAGGTTTTGCAGCTTTTTGAGCTAAGATTTTCAAGTTATTCACATAATGAAAACCTATACTTTGTGTCGGGCGAGAACTCCATTCAAATGCATGTAATAGCGAGAAACGCACTAACGTGGTGAAATAAAGCGTTTTTAATGGTCTTCATAAAGACAGCTGTAACTTTTGATAGAAGACTCAGAAATACATATTCATGGCTTTATCTTATAGAATTCAATTTCCCCGTGCTGGGCAAACAGGTTTTGCAGCTGTTTGAGTTAAGATTTTCAAGTTATTCACATAATGAAAACCTATACTTTGTTTCAGGCGAAACAGGGAGTGCAGAATTATTAGGCAAGTTGCATTTTTGAGGAATAATTTTATTATTGAACAACAACCATGTTATCAATGAACCCAAAAAACTCATTAATATCAAAGCTGAATGTTTGTGGAAGTAGTTTTTAGTTTGTTTTTAGTTTTAGCTATTTTTCGGGGATATCTGTGTGTGCAGGTGACTATTACTGTGCATAATTATTAGGCAACTTAACAAAAAACAAATATATACCCATTTCAATTATTCATTTTTAACAGTGAAACCAATATAACATCTCCACATTCACAAATATACATTTCTGACATTCAAAAACAAAACAAAAACAAATCAGCGACCAATATAGGCACCTTTCTTTGCAAGGACACTCAAAAGCCTGCCATCCATGGGTTCTGTCAGTGTTTTGATCTGTTCACCATCAACATTGCGTGCAGCAGCAACCACAGCCTCCCAGACACTGTTCAGAGAGGTGTATTGTTTTCCCTCCTTGTAAATCTCCCATTTGATGATGGACCACAGGTTCTCAATGGGGTTCAGATCAGGTGAGCAAGGTGACCATGTCATTAGTTTTTCTTCTTTTAAACCCTTTCTTGCCAGCCACGCTGTGGAGTACTTGGAAGCGTGTGATGGAGTATTGTCCTGCATGAAAATCATGTTTTTCTTGAAGGATGCAGACTTCTTCCTGTACCACTGCTTGAAGAAGGTGTCTTCCAGAAACTGGCAGTAGGACTGGGAGTTGAGCTTGACTCCATCCTCAACCCGAAAAGGCTCCACAAGCTCATCTTTGATGATACCAGCCCAAACCAGTACACCACCTCCACCTTGCTGGCGTCTGAGTCGGACTGGAGCTTTCTGCCCATTACCAATCCAGCCACGGGCCCATCCATCTGGCCCATCAAGACTCACTCTCATTTCATCAGTCCATAAAACCTTAGAAAAATCAGTCTTGAGATGTTTCTTGGCCCAGTCTTGACATTTCGGCTTGTGTGTCTTGTTCAGTGGTGGTCGTCTTTCAGCCTTTCTTACCTTGGCCATGTCTCTGAGTATTGCACACCTTGTGCTTTTGGGCACTCCAGTGATGTTGCAGCTCTGAAATATGGCCAAACTGGTGGCAAGTGGCATCTTGGCAGCTGCACGCTTGACTTTTCTCAAGCGTGGGCAGTTATTTTGCGCCTTGGTTTTTCCACACGCTTCTTGCGACCCTGTTAAATATTTTGAATGAAATGCAAAGCAACACAAGCCCTGGTGAAATGTGGATGGTATCAACGAGTAGCACAGGCTCTGGTGTAATGTGGATGGCCTCATCCAGCACCACATGCCCTGGTGTGGTGATGATGGCCTCACAGGAAGAACTGGCGCTTCTGTGTTGTTGATGTCATCAGCCAGCAACACAAGCCCTGGTGAAATGTGGATGGTTTCGGACAGCACCAAAGGGCCTGGTGAAATGTGGATGGTATTGGCCAGCACCAAAGGCCCTGGTGTAATGTGGATGGTCTCAGCCAAAAGTACAGGCCCTGGTGTGGTAAAGATGGCCTCACAGGAAGCACTGTCCCTGATGTAAAGTGTATGGCCTCAGCCAACAACAGTGGCCCTGGTGAAATGTGGATGGTATTGGCCAGAACAACAGGCCATGTTGTAATGTGAATGTCCTCAGCCAGTAGCACAGGCCCTTGTGTACTGTGGATCGCATCAGCCAGCAACACAAGCCCTGGTGAAATGTGGATGGTATCAACGAGTAGCACAGGCCCTGGTGTAATGTGGATGGCCTCATCCAGCAACACCACAGGCCCTGGTCAAATGTGGTTGTTTTCAGCCAGCAACACAGGCCCTTGGGTAATTTGGATGGCTAGCAGCACAGGCCCTGGTCTGGTGAAGATGACCTAACAGGAATCACTGGCCCTGGTGTATTTTCGATGGCATCAGCAAGCAGCACAGACCCTGGTCTAGTGAAGATGGCCTCACAGAAATCACTGGCCCTGGTGTATTGTGGATGGCATCAGCCATCAACACAGGCCCTCGTGAAATATAGGTGGCCTCAGCAGGCAACACAGTCCCTGGTGTAATGTTAATGTCCTCATCCAACCCCATGGCCCCGGTGCAATGTAGATGGCCTCAGCCAGCAGCACAGGACCTGGTGTAATGTGGATGGCATAATCTAAGAACACTGGCCCTTGTGAAATATGAATGGTATTGGTAAGCAGCACACACCCTTGTGTAATATGGATAGCCTTAGCTTAATGTGTAATGTGAATGATATCGGCCAGCATCACAGGCCCTAATGTGGATGGCATCAACGAACATCAAAGGCCCTGGTGGGGTAAAGATGGCCTCACAAGAAGCACAGGCCCTGGTGTAATGTGGAATGTAGAAGCCGGCATCACAGTCTCTGGTGTAATGTGGATGGCCTAAGCCAACAACAGTGGCCCTGGTGAAATGTGGATGGTATTGGCCAGCACCACAGGCCCTGCTGTAATGTAGATGGCATCAGCCAGTAGCACATGCCCTTGAGTATTGTGAATGGCATCAGTCAGCAACACAGTTCCTTGGGTAATGTGGAAGGCTAGCAGCACTGATGTAATGTGTATTTCGTCAGCCAACAACACTGGCCCTCTTAAATGTGGATGGTATTGGCCAACACCACAGGCCCTGGCATAATGTGAATGTCCTCAGCCAACACCACTGGCCCTGGTGTAATTGGGATGGCATCAGCCAGTAGCACAGGCCCTTGTGTATTGTGGATCGCATCAGCCAGCAACACAAGCCCTGGTGAAATGTGGATGGTTTCGGGCTGCACCACAGGCCCTGGTTTAATGTGGATGGCATCAACGGGTAGCACAGTAGCACATTGTGTAATGTGGATCACGTCAGCCAGCAACACAGGCTATGGTGAAATGTAGGGGGTGGCTGTAGCTCAGGTGGCAGAGCAGGTCAGCCACTAATCAGAAGGTCGGTGGTTCGATCCCAGGCTGCCTCCTGGCTGCATGCCAAATATCCTTGGGCAAGATACTAACCCCGTGTTTGCCTACTGGTGGTGGCCTACTGGTGGCGCCAGTGTCCGGCAGCCTCGCCTCTGTCAGTGCGCCCCAGGGCAGCTGTGGGTACAATGTAGCTTGCCATCGCCAGTGTGTGAATGGGTGAATGACTGAATGTAGTGTGAAATGCTTTGGGGTCCTTAGGGACTAGAAAAGCGCAGGCCATTTACCATGACCTGAGACAGCAGTGCAGGCCCTGCTGTAGTGAAGTTGGCCTCAGAGGGAGCACTAGCCCTGGTGCAATGTGGATGGCCTAAGCCAGCAACACAGGCCCTTGTGTAATGTGGATGGTATCAGCCAGCACCACAGGCCCTGGTGTGGTGATGATGGCCTCACAGGAAGCACTTTCCCTGGTGAAATGTGAATGTCCTAAGCCAACAACACTGGCCCTGGTGAAATGTGGATGGTATTGGCCAGCACCACAGGCCCTGGTGTAATGTGAATGTCCTCAGCCATGACCACAGGCCCTGATGAAATGTAGTTGGCCTCAGCCATGACCACAGGCCCTGGTGAAATGTAAATGTCCTCAGCCGGTAGCACAGGCCCTGGTGTAATGTGAATGTCCTCAGCCAACACCACTGGCCCTGGTTTAATGTGGATGGCATCAACGAGTAGCACAGGCCCTCGTGTAATGTGGATCACATCAGCCATCAACACAGGCTCTGGTGAAATGTAGATGACCTCAGAAAGCAGCGTAGGCCCTGCTGTCGTGAAGTTGGCCTCAGAGGGAGCACTAGCCCTGGTGCAATGTGGATGGCCTAAGCCAGCAATACAGGCCCTGGTATGGTGACGATAGCCTCACAGGGAGCACATGCCGTGGTATAATGTGGATGGCCTCAGCCAGTAGCACAGGCCGTGTTGCAATGTGGATGGCCTCATCTACCAACACTGGCCCAGGTGAAATGTGGATGGTAATGGCCAGCACCACAGACCTTGGTGTAATGTGGATGGCCTTAGCCAACACCACTGGCCCTGGTGAAATGTGGATGACATCGGCAAGGACCAATGGCCTGGATGTAATGTGGATGGTTTCAGCCAATAGCACAGTCCCTGGTGTGGTGAAGATGGCCTCACAGGAAGCACTGTCCCTGGTGTAATTTGGATGGCCTCATCCAACAACACTGGCCCTGGTGAGATGTCGTGGTATTAGCCAGCACCACAGGCCCTGGTGTAATGTGAATGTCCTCAGCCAACACCACTGGCCCTGGTGAAATGTCGGTGGTATTGGCCAGCACCACAGGCCCTGGTGTAATGTAGATGGCATCAGCCAGTAGCACAGGCCCTTGAGTATTGTGAATGGCATCAGCCAGCAACACCACTGGCCCTTGTGAAATGTGGATGGTTTCGACCATCAACACAAGCCCTTGGGTAATGTGGAAGGCTAGCAGCACTGGCCCTGGTGTAATGTGGATGGTATCAGCCAGCACCAAAGGCCCTGGTGTGGTGATAATGGCCTCACAGGGAGCACATGCCGTGGTATAATGTGGATGGCCTCAGCCAGTAGCACAGGCCCTGTTGTAATGTGGATGGCCTCATCCAACAACACTGGCCCTTGTGAAATGTGGATGGTATTAGCCAGCACCACAGGCCCTGGTGTAATGTGAATGTCCTCAGCCAACACCACTGGCCCTGGTGTAATGTGGATGGTTTTGGCCAGCACGACAGGCCCTGGTGTAATGTGAATGGCCTCATCCAACAACACTGGCCCTGGTGAAATATGGATGGTATTGGCCAGCACCACAGGCCCTGGTGTAATGTGAATGTCCTCAGCCATGACCACAGGCCCTGATGAAATGTAGTTGTCCTAAGCCATGACCACAGGCCCTGGTGAAATGTAAATGTCCTCAGCCGGTAGCACAGGCCCTGTTGTAATGTGGATGGTCTCATCTAACAACTCTGTCCCTGGTGAAATATGGATGGTATTGGACAGGACCACACACCCTGGTGTAATGTGAATGGCCTTAGCCAACACCACTGGCCCTGGTGAAATGTGCATGATATCGGTCAGCACCAGAGGCCCAGGTGTAATGTGGATGGCATCAACGAGCAGCAGACGCCCTGTGTGGCCACCCAACCAGGGGTGGCCACACAGCAATCACTGTCCCTGGTGTAATGTGGATGGTAGAAGCCGGCATCACAAGCCGTGATGTAATGTGGATGGCCTCAGCCAAAAGTACAGGCCCTCGTGTGGTGAAGATGGCCTCACAGGAAGCACTGTCCGTTGTGTAATGTGTATGGCCTCAGCCAACAAAAGTGGCCCAAGTGAAATGTGGATTATATTGGCCAGCAACACTGGTGTAATGTGAATATCCTCAGCCAGTAGTAAAGGCCCTTGTGTTTTGTGGAAAGGATCAGCCGGCAACAAAATCCCTGGTGAAATGTGCATGGCCTCATCCAGCACCACAGGCCCTGGTTTGGTGATGATTGCCACACAGGAAGAACTGTCCCTGGTGTAATGTGGATGGCCTCATCCAACAGTACAGGCCCTGGTGAAATGTCGGTAGTATTGGCCAGCACCACAGGCCCTGGTTTAATGTCGGTAGTATTGGCCAGCACCACAGGCCCTGGTTTAATGTAGATGGCATCAGCCAGTAGCACAGGCCCTTGAGTATTGTGAATGGCATCAGCCAGCAACACCACTGGCCCTTGTGAAATGTGGATGGTTTCGGCCAGCAACACTGGCCCTTGGGTAATGTGGAAAGCTAGCAGCACTGGCCCTTGTGTAATGTGGATGGTATCAGCCAGCACCACAGGAACTGGTGTGGTGATGATGGCCTCAGAGGAAGCACTGTCCCTGGTGTAATTTGGATGGCCTCATCAAACAACACTGGCCCTGGTGAAATGTGGATGGTATTAGCCAGCACCACAGGCCCTGGTGTAATGTGAATGTCCTCAGCCAGAAGCACAGGCCCTTGTGTATTGTGGATCACATCAGCCAGCAACACAAGCCCTGGTGAAATGTGGTTTGTATCAACGAGTAGCACAGGCCCTGCTGTAATGTCGATGGCCTCAGCCAGCACCACAGGCCCTGGTTTGGTGATGATGGCATCACAGGAAGCACTGGCAGTGGTGTAATGTGGATGGCCAAAGCCAAAATACTGGCCCTGGTGTAATGTGGATGGCATTGGCCAGCACCACAGGCCCTGGTGTGATGATGATGGCCTGACAGGAAGCACTGTCCTTGTTGTAATGCGGATGGCCTCAGCCAAAAGTACAGGCCCTGGTGTGGTGAAGATCGCCTCACAAGAAGCACCTTCCCTGATGTAAAGTGTATGGCCACAGCCAACAACAGTGGCCCTGGTGAAATGTGGATGGTATCAACCAGTAGCACAGGCCTTGGTGTGATGTGGATGGCCTCATCCAGCAATACCACAGGCCCTGGTGAAATGTGGTTGTTTTCGGCCAGCAACACAGGCCCTTGGGTAATTTGGATGGCTAGCAGCACAGGCCCTGGTCTGGTGAAGATGGCCTCACAGGAATCACTGGCCCTGGTGTAATTTTGATGGCATCAGCAAGCAGCGCAGAACCTGGTCTAGTGAAGATGGCCTCAGAGAAATCACTGGCCCTGGTGTATTGTGGATGGCATTGCCATCAACACAGGCCCTCGTGAAATATAGGTGGCCTCAGCAGGCAGCACAGGCCCTACTGCAATGTGAATGGCCTCAGCCAGCAACACAGTCCCTGGTGTAATGTTAATGTCCTCATTCAACCCCATGGCCCCGGTGCAATGTGGATGGCCTCAGCCAGTAGCACAGTCTCTGGTGTAATGTGGATGGCCTAAGCCAACAACAGTGGCCCTGGTGTAATGGGGATGACATCAGGCAGTAGCACAGGCCGTTGTGTATTGTGGATCGCATCAGCCAGCAACACAAACCCAGATGAAATGTGGATGGTTTCGGAAAGCACAAAAGGGCCTGGTGTAATGTGAATGTCCTCAGCCAACACCACTGGCCCTGGTGAAATGTCGGTGGTATTGGCCAGCACCACAGGCCCTGGTGTAATGTAGATGGCATCAGCCAGTAGCACAGGCCCTTGAGTATTGTGAATGGCATCAGCCAGCAACACCACTGGCCCTTGTGAAATGTGGATGGTTTCGACCATCAACACAAGCCCTTGGGTAATGTGGAAGGCTAGCAGCACTGGCCCTGGTGTAATGTGGATGGTATCAGCCAGCACCAAAGGCCCTGGTGTGGTGATAATGGCCTCACAGGGAGCACATGCCGTGGTATAATGTGGATGGCCTCAGCCAGTAGCACAGGCCCTGTTGTAATGTGGATGGCCTCAGACAGCAGCCAGGCCTTGGTGAAATGTAGATGGCCTCAGCCGGCAACATGCGCTCTGGTGAAATGTAATCTGCCTCAGCCAGTAGCACAGGCCCTGTTGTCGTGAAGATGGCCTCACAGGAAGCACTGTCCCTGGTGTAATGTGTATTTCCTCAGTAAAAACCACTGGCCCTGATGGTATTGGCCAGCACAACAGGCCCTGGTGTAATGTAGATGGCATCAGCCAGCAACACCACTGGCCCTTGTGAAATGTGGATGGTTTCAGCCAGCAACACAGGCCCTTGGGTAATGTGGAAGGCTAGCAGCACTGGCCCTTGTGTAATGTGGATGGTATCAGCAAACAACAATGGCCCTGGTGAAATGTCGGTGGTATTGGCCAGCACCACAGGCCCTGGTGTAATGTTGATGGCATCATCCAGCACCACAGGCCCTGGTGTGTGGTGTGGTGAAGATGGCCTCAGCCAACAACAGTGGCCCTGGTGAAATGTGGATTATATTGGCCAGCACCACAGACCCTGGTGTAATGTGAATATCCTCAGCCAGTAGTAAAGGCCCTTGTGTTTTGTGGAACGCATCAGCCAGCAACACAAATCCCTGGTGAAATGTGGATGACCTCATCCAGCACCACAGGCCCTGGTTTGGTGATGATTGCCACCTAGGATGACCTGTACCTGGTGTAATGTGGATGGCCTTATCCAACAGTACAGGTCCTGGTTTAATGTAGATGGCATCAGCCAGTAGCACAGGCCCTTTAGTATTGTGAATGGCATCAGCCAGCAACACCACTGGCCCTTGTGAAATGTGGATGGTTTCGGCCAGCAACACAGGCACTTGGGTTATGTGGAAGGCTAGCAGCCAGGCCCTGGTGTAATGTGGATGGTATCAGCTAGCACCACAGGCCCTGGTGTGGTGATGATGGCTTCACAGGAAGCACTGTCCCTGGTGTAATTTGGATGGCCTCATCCAACAACACTGGCCCAGGTGAAATGTGGATGGTATTGGCCAGCACCACAGGCCTTGGTGTAATGTGGATGGTATTGGCCAGCACCACAGGCCCTGGTGTAATGCGAATGGCCTCATCCAACAACACAGGCCCTTGGGAAATGTGGATGGTATTGGCCAGCACAACAGGCCTTGGTGTAATGTGATTGTCCTAGGCCAGAAGCACAGGCCCTTGAGTATTGTGGATCGCATCAGCCAGCAACACAAGCCCTGGTGATGTGGTTGGTATCAACGAGTAGCACAGGCCCTGGTGTAATGTGGATGGACTCGGCCATGACCACAGGCCCTGATGAAATGTAGTTGTCCTCAGCCATGACCACAGGCCCTGGTGAAATGTAAATGTCCTCAGCCAGTAGCACAGGCCCTGTTGTAATGTGGATGGCCTCATCTAACAACTCTGTCGCTGGTGAAATATGGATGGTATTGGTCAGCACCACACACCCTGGTGTAATGTGAATGGCCTTAGCCAGCACCACTGGCCCTGGTGAAATGTGCATGATATCGGTCAGCACCAGAGGCCCAGGTGTAATGTGGATGGCATCAACGAGCAGCAGAGGCCATGGTGGGGTGAAGATGGCCACACAGCAATTACTGTCCCTGGTGTAATGTGGATGGTAAAAGCCGGCATCACAGGCCGTGATGTAATGTGGATCGCCTCAGCCAGCACCACAGGCCCTGGTGTGGTGAAGATGGCCTCACAGGACGCACAGGCCATGGTGTAATGTGGATGGCCTCAGACAGCAGCCAGGCCCTGTTGTGGTGAAGATGGCCTCACAGGAAGCAATGTCGCTGGTTTAATGTGTATTTCCTCAGCCAACACCACTGGCCCTGGTGCAATGTGGATGGCCTCAGCCAGTAGCACAGGCCCTGTTGTAATGTGGATGGCCTCATCTACCAACACTGGCCCAGGTGTAATGTGGATGGTAATGGCCAGCACCACAGACCTTGGTGTAATGTAGATGGCCTTAGCCAACACCACTGGCCCTGGTGAAATGTGGATGACATCAGCAAGGACCAATGGCCCTGATGTAATGTGGATGGTTTCAGCCAACAGCACAGTCCCGGGTGTGGTGAAGATGACCTCACAGGAAGCACTGTCCCTGGTGTAATGTGGATGGCCTCAGAAAACAACACTGGCCCTGGTGAAATGTCGGTGGCATTGGCCAGCACCACAGGCCCTTGTGTAATGTAGATGGCATCAACGAGGAGAACAGGCCCTGGTGTAATGTTGATGGCATCATCCAGCACCACAGGCCCTGGTGTGGTGATGATGGCCTGACAGGAAGCACTGTCCCTGGTGTAATGCGGATGGCCTCATCCAACAACAATGGCCCTGGTGAAATTTGGATGGTATTGGCCAGCACCACAGGCCGTTGTGTAATGTGGTTGGCCTCAGCCAACACCACTGGCCCTGGTGTAATGTGGATGACATCAGCCAGTATCACAGGCCCTTCTGTGTTGTGGATGTCATCAGCCAGCAACACAAGCCCTTGTGAAATGTGGTTGTTTTTGGCCAGCAACACAGGCATTTGGGTAATTTGGATGGCTAGCAGCACAGGCCCTGGTCTGGTGAAGATGGCCTCACAAGAATCACTGGCCCTGGTGTATTTTCGATGGCATCAGCAAGCAGCACAGACCGTGGTCTAGTGAAGATGGCCTCACAGAAATCATTGGCCCTGGTGTATTGTGGATGGCATCGGCCGTCAACACAGGCCCTCGTGAAATATAGGTAGCCTCAGCCAGCAGCACAGGCGCTACTGCAATGTGAATGGCCTCAGCCAGCAGCACAGGACCTGGTGTAATGTGGATGGCATAATCTAACAACACTGGCCCTTGTGAAATTCAAATTCAAATTCAAATTCAAATTCAAATTTTATTTGTCACGTACACAGTCATACACAGTACGATATGTAGTGAAATGCTTGGACAACTGCTCGTGACCTAAAGAAAACAAAAAAGGAAAAGGCTATGAATAAGATAGGAAATAAATATGAAAAATTAAAAAGGGTAAATTTAACTAGGAAGGAATAAAATATAAGTTAAGGTTAAAAATGAAATAACTGTACAACACAAATTAGAATGAAGGGTAAATTTAACTGGGAAGAATAAGATAAAGATAAATATATAAATTAAAGTTGAAAATAAAATAACTGTACAACAAAATACACAATACACAATATAGAACTATATAAGAATGTATGAAGAAATCTAAATATAAATAAATATATACACAATAACAGCAGCTGTACAAGTATTAACCGGAAATGAAGAATATAGTGACCAGTGTTGTGCAAAACCAAAGTCCAGAAAGTCCAGTGTGTGTGTAAGAACCATATGTGTGTGGATGGTATTGGTAAGCACCACACACCCTGGTGTAATGTGCATGATATCGGCCAGCATAACAGGCCCTAATGTGGATGGCATCAACGAGCATCAAAGGCCCTGGTGGGGTAAAGATGGCCTCACAGGAAGCACAGTCTCTGGTGTAATGTTGTGGTATAATATGGATGGCCTCAGCCAGTAGCACAGGCCCTGTTGTAATGGGGATGGTATTGGCCAGCACCACAGGCCCTGGTTTGGTGATGATGGCCAGACAGGAAGCACTGTGCCTGGTGCAATGTAGATGGCCTCATCCAGCAACACTGGCCCTGGTGAAATGTGGATGGTATTGGCCAGCACCACAGGCCGTTGTGTAATTTGGATGGCCTCAGCCAACACCACTGGCCCTGGTATAATGTGTATGGCATCAGCCAGTATCACAGGCCCTTCTGTGTTGTGGATGTCATCAGCCAGCAACACAAGCCCTGGTGAAATGTGGATGGTTTTGGACAGCACCAAAGGGCCTTATGAAATGTGGATGGTATTGGCCAGCACAAAAGCCTCTGGTGTAATGTGGATGGCCTCAGCCAAAAGTACAGGCCCTGGTGTGGTGAAAATGGCCTCACAAGAAGCATTGTCCCTGGTGTAATGCGGATGGCCTCATCCAACAACACTTGCCCTGGTGAAATGTAGATGGTATTGGCCAGCACCACAGGCCGTTGTGTAATGTGGATGGCCTCAGCCAACACCACTGGCCCTGGTATAATGTGTATGGCATCAGCCAGTATCACAGGCCCTTCTGTGTTGTGGATGTCATCAGCCAGCAACACAAGCCCTGGTGAAATGTGGATGGCCTCAGCCAACAACAGTGGCCCTGGTGAAATGTGGATGGTATTGGCTAGCACCACAGGCCGTTGTGTAATGTGGATGGCCTCTGCCAGTAGCACAGGCTTGTGTACAATCACCTGTGGCTCCTCACCTCCTCACCACAGTACACAAGGGTGTACTGTGGATCGCATCAGCCAGCAACACAAGCCCTGATGAAATGTGGATGGTATCAACGAGTAGCACAGGCCCTGGTGTAATGTGGATGGCCTCATCCAGCAACACCACAGGCCCTGGTGAAATGTGGTTGTTTTCGGCCAGTAACACAGGACCTTGGGTAATTCGGATGGCTAGCAGCACAGGCCCTGGTCTAGTGAAGATGGCCTAAGAGAAATCACTGGCCCTGGTGTATTGTGGATGGCATCAGCCATCAACACAGGCCCTCGTGAAATATAGGTGGCCTCAGAGGGCATCACAGGCCCTAATGTGGATGGCATCAACGAGCATCAAAGGCCCTGGTGGGGTAAAGATGGGCTCACAGGAAGCACAGGCCCTGGTGTAATGTGGATGGTAGAAGCCGGCATCACAGTCTCTGGTGTAATGTGGATGGCCTAAGCCAACAACAGTGGCCCTGGTGTCATGGTCCCCGTGCCTGCTCGGCTGGCCCTGTGTGGCTACATGTTATGTTTTGTATTTTCTCTCTCTCCTCTCTCTCTGCTCGCTGCCTGGGCGGAGCTCATTGTGAGCTCCCGGCCTCCACCACCTGTAGGCAATCACCTGTGGCTCCTCACCTTGTTTGCTCCCGCTACTTAAGGCAGTGACTGATAGCACCTCGCCGCTGGACTATTGAATAACGCTCGTCAGTGCTACTTTAGCCTCAGCCAGTTTTGAGCTCTGTCTGTGAAAGTTCCGTGCTAACTCTTGTTCTCTGTATGCAGATTTCTCGTGCTTGGTTTGGAGACTCTGGATGCTTTTCCCGACCCTGCTCTGCACCCCTGGGAACCCTGGCCCCCTTCTCCTTCACCTGTATATAGTGCACCTGGAGTGTGTAAATAAACCTGTTTTTCTGAGATTTCAGTCTGCGCCGAGTCCTCCCTGCTCCTCCGTGACAGAATAGTCCAGCCAACCATGGACTCAGCAGACTCTGCTTCCTCGGCCCCGGCCCCGATTACCTTGGAGGAGCTACTACACCGGCACGAGCAGATGTTAGTCCGGCTCAGTGGAGAGGTGGCCGCCTTGGCTCTGGCCGTCGCCCAACGAACACCACTAGAGGCGAGCCCCCCCAAGGCGAGCCCCCCGGAGCGCCCAGCCTCTGCCTCATCTCCTCAGGTAACATCAGGCTTTGCTGCAAGCGCTGCTGCACCACCTCTCTCCTCTGTGTCTTTGGATAAGCTGTTGCCCACACCTGAGGCATTCACGGGGGAGCTGGGGAAGTGCGTGGGGTTTTTGATGCAGTGCGCTATGCATTTTCGCCAATTGCCACATGTCTTTTCTAGGTCAAGATCGCCTATTTCGTTCAGCTGTTACGTGACCGTGCTTTGACCTGGGCGCAGGCTCAACTTCAAGCAAACCCTGTAATTACGTATGCTGACTTCCTTTCCAAGTTTAAAGCTGTGTTTGATAAGGGCTCCAGCACAGAAGCCGCCGGTCACCGCTTACTCAACCTTAAACAAGGTAAGCGCAGCATGGCTGATTATTCTGTTGATTTTTGGACCCTGGCAGCGCAAACAAAGTGGGGGCAGGAGGCATTAAGGACCACGTTACTAAATAACATCAACGACGACCTAAAGGACGAATTAATGATGCGTGAGCTCCCTCAATCTCTGGAGGCTGTTATGTCGCTGTGTATTCAGGTGGATGATCGGCTGCGTGCGCGCCGGAGCGTGCGGAGGCACGCACCGCGGGAGCCGCGGGCAACAAGAGACCCTTCCCCCGAGTCACGAGGAGCCCGTGAGTACAGCGGGGGCGAGGAAGGAGAGCAGCCGATGCAGATAGGACGCTCCCGCCTTTCACCCGCGGAACGTCAGCGTCGGTTCTCCGCTGGTGAGTGCCTGTACTGCGGCCGTAAGGGTCACTTTATCTCCACCTGCCCGGCTCTGGCAAAAGAGCGCGCCCACCAGTAATGGAGAGGGTACTGGTGGGCGACCTGTCTGGTAAACACTCCCATCCACGTTTAACATTGCCCGCAAAGCTCACGATACAGACAGCGATTCACCCTCTTTCTGCATTAATAGACTCTGGTGCTGAGCAGAGCTTCATTAATATCTCCCTAGCCACAAAGCTGAACGTTGCTACCACAGCTTTGCCTAATCCGCTCCGTGTGTCTGCCTTATCAGGCCAACGTTTGCCAGATATCACTCATATTACTGAACCCTTGTCTCTCACACTCTCCGGTAACCATACTGAAAGGATTAGCTTCTTCGTGTTCAAGACACCGTTTGCACCACTTGTGTTAGGTTACCCCTGGTTGGTGCAACATAACCCCCAGATAGACTGGAAGAAAGAGCGTGTTACGGGGTGGAGTGTGGAATGCCACATGAACTGTCTTAAAACTGCCACCCCCCCGATCACTCGGCTAACCACAGTTGAGCCCACAGAGGAGTGCGATTTGTCCGCTGTTCCCTTTGTCTATCACGACCTGGCAGCAGTATTCAGCAAGGACAAAGCAAAAATGCTCCCCCCCCACAGGCCCTATGACTGTGCCATTGACCTCCTCCCGGGGGCGCCGCTTCCCTCTGGCCGCTTGTATAGTCTCACCCAACCTGAGAGAGAGACAATGGAGAAATACATCACCGACTCGCTGGCCGCGGGCATTATGCGGTCCTCTTCTTCTCCTGTGGGTGCGGGGGTTTTTTTTGTCAGCAAGAAAGACAAAACCCTCCGGCCGTGTATAGACTATCGTGGCCTCAACAGAATCACGATCAAAAACAAATACCCGCTGCCCCTTCTCTCCTCTGCCTTTGAACTACTTCAAGGGGCTACAGTGTTCACCAAACTCGATCTGAGAAACGCTTACCACCTAGTGAGGATTCGAAAGGGAGACGAGTGGAAGACGGCAGTCAATACACATCTTGGTCATTTTGAGTATTTGGTAATGCCCTTCGGTCTGACGAACGCCCCTGCTGTTTTCCAAGCGCTAGTCAATGATGTCCTCAGGGATTTTATTAACCGCTGTGCTTTTGTCTACCTTGATGACATTCTTGTTTTTTCAAAGACTGTGAAGGAGCACGAAGTCCATGTGAGACAGATTCTCCAGCCCCTGTTGGAGAACAGACTCTTTGTGAAGGCGGAGAAATGTGACTTCCACGTAGACTCAGTGGCGTTCTTGGGGTACATCATCGCTCAAGGTAATCTGAAGCCTGACCCGGCAAAGGTCCAAACAGTCCTAGACTGGCCCAAGCCCCCAAATCGCCTGCAGCTCCAGCGTTTTTTGGGCTTTGCCAATTTCTACAGGCGCTTCATTAAAGATTATAGTAAGATCGCATTGCCTCTCACAAGACTTACTTCCCCGAAGGTGTCGTTTCAGTGGGACCCGCCAGCCCAGGAGGCGTTCGCCTGCCTAAAGGAAAGGTTTGCCACCGCTCCTATCCTTCAACAGCCTGACCTCAACCAACAGTTCGTGGTGGAGGTGGATGCGTCGGAGACGGGGGTTGGGACAGTCCTGTCTCAGCGCTTTAAAGGTAAACTCCACCCGTGTGCCTTCTTCTCTCGCCGTCTCACACCAGCGGAGCGGAATTACGACATCGGGGACCGAGAGCTGCTGGCTGTGAAACTCGCACTAGAGGAATGGAGGCACTGGCTAGAGGGCGCTGAGCATCCCTTTATTGTATGGACAGACCACAAAAACCTGGAGTACATCCGGTCAGCGAAGCGTCTCAACTCCCGGCAGGCCAGGTGGGCTGTTTTTCTCACGGTTTGACTTTTCTCTCACCTACAGGCCCGGGTCACGAAACGTAAAACCTGAAGCCCTTTCCCGGCTGTTCACCGTTACGGAGAAAGACCCTGACCCTGAGCCCATCCTCCCCTCCTCCTGCGTGTTCGGAGCAGTCACTTGGGCGATTGAATCCCAAATCCTCGAGGCGCAAGTCACCGAACCCGACCCAGGGACGGGCCCACCAGGGCGGCTTTATGTTCCCACATCCGTCAGGTCACATGTTCTCCAGTGGGGTCACACCGCCCGCTTTTCCTGCCACCCTGGACTTCATCGCACAATCTCCTTTTTGCAACGTTACTTCTGGTGGCCCTCCCTGATAAATGACACTAGAGACTATGTGACCGCCTGTCCCATGTGCGCTCAAAACAAGCGTCCCAACCAACCGCCGTCCGGGTTGCTCCAGCCTCTCCCCACTCCTGGCCGGCCCTGGTCCCACATCGCCCTGGACTTCGTCACGGGGCTGCCGTCCTCTTCAGGTAACACAGTAATACTAACCATTGTGGACCGTTTTTCTAAGGCTGCACATTTTGTTGCCCTCACAAAGCTCCCGACCGCACTGGAGACTGCTCAACTGCTCACGGCACATGTGTTTAGGCTGCACGGCATCCCTGACGACATCGTTTCCGACAGAGGCCCTCAGTTCACCTCGCGGGTTTGGATTTCAGTCTGCGCCGAGTCCTCCCTGCTCCTCCGTGACACCTGGTGTAATGGGGATGGCATCAGCCAGTAGCACAGGCCCTTGTGCATTGTGGATCGCATCAGCCAGCAACACAAGCCCTGGTGAAATGTGGATGGTTTCGGACAGCACCAAAGGGCCTTGTGAAATGTGAATGGTTTCGGGAGGCACCACAGGCCCTGGTGTAATGTGAATGTCCTCAGCCATTAGCACAGGCCCTGTTGTAATGTGGATGGCCTCATCTAACAACTCTGTCGCTGGTGAAATATGGATGGTATTGGTCAGCACCAATCACCCTGGTGAAATGTGTATGATATCGTTAAGCACCACAGGCCCAGGTGTAATGTGGATGGCATCAACGAGCATCGGAGGCCCTGGTGTGGTGAAGATGGCCTCACAGGACGCACAGGCCATGGTGTAATGTGGATGGCCTCAGACAGCAGCCAGGCCCTGGTGAAATGTAGATGGCCTCAGCCGGCAACATGCGCTCTGGTGAAATGTAGTCTGCCTCAGCCTGTCATGATACGGCTGTGTGGCAGGCGGGAGGAGGACCCAATCGCAAGATTCACAAACACGGGGATGAACTCAAAAGCAGCTTTATTGCTGACAGGCAGAACATAGGAAATACAGAACTCAAGTAAACTGGGAATAAATAAACTAACACTCGTAGGGAGACACAGGGAATCCACACAGCAATGAGGGAGAACGCGACGCCGAACAGAGGGAGACGCAGACAGAAATACACAGAGGGTTAACGAGGAAAGTGGGAACACACGGGGAACACAGCTGACACAGATAACCATAACGAGACAGGGCGGGGTGAACATAACACTGACGGGAGACGGGCAGAGTCAAACAGGAAGTACAGAGGTTCAGACAGGAGGAGAGAGAGCACGGGGAAAACACAGACATAACGGGCTGGGGAAACATGGAACAACCACAAAGGGAGACGAGGGCTCATAAATACACAGAGGGCACACAGGGGGGGAGAGAGAGCACGGGGAGAACTTAGACATAACGGGCAGGGGAAACATGGAATAAAACATAAGGAGAGACGAGGGCTCACAGATACACAGAGGGGCACACAGGGGGTAAAAGCCATGAAGGGAAAACACTTAGGGAACAACACAACAGGGCAACTCAGGAAACATGGCCTAAATAGGGAACAAAATACAAACATACAAGAAAACTAAGAATACTGAGCCAACATGGCCCAGGACCATGACAGTACCCCCCCCCCCACAAGGGCTGGATCCGACAGCCAAAACCTGAGAACCAAGAGAAAAACAGAAAACAACCCACCCAGGGCGGGAGGCGGGGGACCAGGACGGAGGGACCAGAACAGGAAACAAAAACGAACAACAGAAAACACAGGACCACAAGACCACAGTTCAAATAAAGTTCAGGGGGCCGACCCAGAGCCCACCGGCACAAAAGTTCACGGGTCACACGGTCGGGGGCCGACCAGGTGGGTGGCACAGGTGACAGAGCTGGTCCGGAGGCCGGCCGTGCGGAAGGCAGCGACGAAGAAGACGACGGAGCAGTTCAGGAGGCCGGTTGCGCGGAAGGCAGCGGCGGCGGCGAAGGAGACGACGGAGCAGTTCAGGGGGCCGGCCGCGTGGAAGGCAGCGGCGGCTCTCCAGTGTTAGGCGTGCTGGCCATGGCCCGGTGGGCGCAGGACCAGACGGTGGCGTGGCAGCCACAGGCGACGGAGCCGGACCAGACGGTGGTGTGGCAGCCACAGGCGACAGAGCCGGACCAGGCGGTGCAGATGCAGAGGCTGGAGCTCGACCAGGCGAAGCACAGGCTGAAGCTGGACCAGACGAGGACGAAGTCCCGGATGAAGCTGGACCAGACGAGGACGAAGACTCGGATGCTGCTGAGGCTGAGGCTGGACCAGGCGGAGCTGCAGAAGTAGATGGAGGCTGAACGGGCCCCTCGGACCCTCCAGCGGAGACGGGAGGCTGAACGGGCCCCTCGGACCCTCCAGCAGAGACGGGAGGCTGAACGGGCCCCTTGGACCCTCCAGCGGAGACGGGAGGCTGAACGGGCCCCTCGGACCCTCCAGCAGAGACGGGAGGCTGAACGGGCCCCTCGGACCCTCCAGCAGAGACGGGTGGCTGAACGGGCCCCTCGGACCCTCCAGCGGAGACGGGTGGCTGAACGGGGCTGGCCGGGCTGAGCAGAGCCGCCAGCGGAAACGAGGAGGTGCTGGCCGGGCTGACCTGAGCCGCCAGTGGAGACGAGGTGGTGCTGGCCGGGCTGACCTGAGCCGCCAGCGGAGACGAGGTGCGGGCGAGGTTCTCTTGAACCCCCAGCGGAGACGAGGAGCGGCTGGAGGGGTCCTCCTGAACCCCCAGCGGAAACAGATGCAGAGCCAGCTGGTGCAGAGACTTCTGGCTGAGGGGACGCCAACTGTGGCTGCACAGGGTGCTCAGTCGGCTTAGAAGGCAACGGCTGGGGCTGTGCAGGGCTAACAGTCTGTCCAAGCTTTGTCAGCACGACGCTGTCCTCAACTGGCTGAGTGAGCTCACAAGAGCTTCTAGCAGAGGATGGCGGTGACTGGACGAGTTGCTGAACTACCGACTGATCAGGAAACAAAGTTACTAACTGAGCTAAGAACTGAACAAGCAATGGAAGAAACTGAGGTGACAACGGAGCGGATGAGTGAGCGGGTAAATGAGCTGCTAACTGTGCTAATGACTGAGCTACAGACTGCGTTGTGGACAGAGATGCCAGGTGTAGTGGTAGGTGCGCTTGTAGTTGAGGTGACGGCTGAATGTCCATCAACCCCACCCGAGGGGTAGGTACGGGTGCCGGGATGAACGGATAGGCAGGGGATAGAAGCAGGGACCAGCTGGACCTCAGCCACCCTCACCCGAGGAGCTGATACGGGTGCAAGGGAAAGCTGGGCCCGCGCTGCCCTGGTTATAGGAACTGGAGGTGGAGAGCGACACATAGGAACAGAAACAGTGACTAGGTGAACTAAGTTGTTGGAGTCAAATACAGTGTCAGTAAACAGAGACTTATGGTGGGCTGGATCTAGCATCGCTGCTGTGTTTAAGTTGTCCAGGGCATCATTAGCAGTCTTGGAAAGAGTGGGTCTAGGGGCAGCCACAGGTACAGGAAAACTCATACAAGCAGCGTCCGGATGACCTGGATGTGGAACCACGCTACTCGCAGCCGTACCGGACGTAGCCCGAGACGTAGTGCACACAGAGTCCATGAAACCTGGCTGAAAAGCATGGTGCACAGAGTTAAACCAACTTAACTGGGGAACAGAAAAGTGAACCTGTGCAAACAGCTCGGTAGAGCTCAAACCAAAATCTTTTGCTAGTCTGTCTATAGCAGACGAAACCTTGCGGTTCTTGACCTTAGCAGGCATGGGAAAAGTTGAGGTTGCACAGGTAACGTCCGAGTTAACACTTTCAAGTTGAGGCACAGAGAAAACCACAGCCTGAGAAACTGAAGGAACCACACTAGGAGTCACAGACACAAGAGCTGGTTTAAAGATTAAACTGTTCGTAGCAGAGGAATGGCTAATAGTCTCTGTGTCACCTGGCTCAGGGAGAATGCTAGGCGTAGACGTTAAGATGGCTGGCTCAGCAACACACGTCTCAGTGTCTCTTTGAGGAGCCAAGAAGGCAATGGCTGGTTGAGGAGTTGGCTGGGAAACATCAGAAATGTCTAAAGACAAAATAGGCTGGAACATGAAACAGTCACTAGGAGGAGCATTAGCTATAGAACACACGGTTTCAGGGGGTATGTGTTTCTCAGCATGCACTGTTACATCTAGAGCTGATGATACTGACTGTGTGTGGCTGAGCTCAGACTGGGAAACCCTAGAGTCCAAGGGCGGAGTAACACAGTTCTGCGGGGCTACAATGCTAGTAGCAGTGTGTAGATGAGTCTGGTGAGAAATAACAGTCTTAGGTTCAGTTACCTCCACGGGTGACACCGTCATATCCGCTAAACCAAAGGAAACGCTGCGAGCGTTTCCTGAATCAGAGGGCTCAAAAACACAGGGGTTACCAGCGAGAGCACCCGGTGAATGATCGGGCACGGAGGTGCCTCGCTGTATAGTGTCCCTGGAGTCCAAAAAAAAGGGAACAGAATTATCCAAGTCCGGTGTCAAAAAAACAGCGCCACTCACGATTGTGCATGAGTTATGGAGTCCGGGATCCGAAGGCTCGGGCTGAGAGTGTGACACACGGTCACTCTCTCACAGGGGTGAAAACTGCTCCGCTGCTCGGGAACGGCGACGGCGGGGACGCCGTTTTCTCCGGGAAGGGGGAGGAGACGAGCCGGGCCGCGAATCCGTCAGCAGGCCGGGCTGAACATCCTCCGGCTCTTCGTACAGGAGCGACTGCTCTGGGAGGACGCCTACAGTGGAGACAAGGAAGTCCTGGATGTGGGGGCGGAGAGCGCCGAATAGCCACGGGAGTCCGGACACCATCCGCTGTAGACGGACGGCTACGGTCTCCCGGTACTCACCCTCGGGCAGCGCCACCCACTCCTGACAGTGATACTCCACTGTATAAATCAGATCCTCCCGGAGGTCAAGGGTTGTGAATCGCTGGGTCCATGTCGTGGTCGCGTTCTTCTGTCATGATACGGCTGTGTGGCAGGCGGGAGGAGGACCCAATCGCAAGATTCACAAACACGGGGATGAACTCAAAAGCAGCTTTATTGCTGACAGGCAGAACATAGGAAATACAGAACTCAAGTAAACTGGGAATAAATAAACTAACACTCGTAGGGAGACACAGGGAATCCACACAGCAATGAGGGAGAACGCGACGCCGAACAGAGGGAGACGCAGACAGAAATACACAGAGGGTTAACGAGGAAAGTGGGAACACACGGGGAACACAGCTGACACAGATAACCATAACGAGACAGGGCGGGGTGAACATAACACTGACGGGAGACGGGCAGAGTCAAACAGGAAGTACAGAGGTTCAGACAGGAGGAGAGAGAGCACAGGGAAAACACAGACATAACGGGCTGGGGAAACATGGAACAACCACAAAGGGAGACGAGGGCTCATAAATACACAGAGGGCACACAGGGGGGGAGAGAGAGCACGGGGAGAACTTAGACATAACGGGCAGGGGAAACATGGAATAAAACATAAGGAGAGACGAGGGCTCACAGATACACAGAGGGGCACACAGGGGGTAAAAGCCACGAAGGGAAAACACTTAGGGAACAACACAACACGGCAACTCAGGAAACATGGCCTAAATAGGGAACAAAATACAAACATACAAGAAAACTAAGAATACTGGGCCAACATGGCCCAGGACCATGACACAGCCAGTAGCACAGGCCCTGTTGTGGTGAAGATGGCCTCACAGGAAGCACTGTCCCTGGTTTAATGTGTATTTCCTCAGCCAACACCACTGGCCCTGGTGCAATGTGGATGGCCTCATCTACCAACACTGGCCCAGGTGTAATGTGGATGGTAATGGCCAGCACCACAGACCTTGGTGTAATGTGGATGGCCTCATCCAACAGCACAGTCCCGGGTGTGGTGAAGATGGCCTCACAGGCAGCACTGTCCCTTGGTGTAATGTGGATGGCCTCAGCAAACAACAATGGCCCTGGTGAAATGTTGTTGGTATTGGCCAGCACCACAGGACCTGGTGTAATGTAGATGGCATCAGCTAGTAGCACAGGCCCTTGAGTATTGTGAATGGCATCAGCCAGCAAAACCACTGGCCCTTGTGAAATGTGGATGGTTTCAGCCAGCAACACAGGCCGTTGGGTTATGTGGAAGGCTAGCAGCACTGGCCCTTGTGTAATGTGGATGGTATCGGACAGCACCACAGGCCCTGGTGTGGTGATGATGGCCTCACAGGAAGCACTGTCCTTGGTGTAATTTCGATGGCCTCATCCAACAACACAGGCCCTGGTGTAATGTGAATGTCCTCAGCCAACACCACTGGCCTTGGTGTAATGTGGATGGCATCAGCCAGTAGCACAGGCCCTTGTGTATTGTGGATCGCATAAGCCAGCAACAAAAGCCCTGGTGAAATGTGGTTGGTATCAACGAGTAGCACAAGCCCTGGTGTAATGTGAATGGCCTCAGCCAGCAACACAGGCCCTGGTTTGGTGATGATGGCATCACAGGAAGCACTGGCAGTGGTGTAATGGGGATGGCCTCATCCAACAACACAGGCCCTGGTGAAATGTCGATGGTATTGACCAGCACCACAGGCCGTTGTGTAATTTGGATGGCCTCAGCCAACACCACTGGCCCTGGTGTAATGTGGATGGCATCAGCCAGTATCCCACGCCCTTCTGTGTTGTGGATGTAATCAAGCCAGCAACACAAGCCCTGGTGAAATGTGGATGGTATTGGCCAGCACCACAGGCCCTGGTGTAATGTGAATGTCCTCAGCCAACACCACTGACCTTGGTGTAATGTGGATGGTATTGGCCAGCACCACAGGCCCTGGTGTAATGTGAATGGCCTCATGCAACAACACTGGCCTTGGTGTAATGTGGATGGACTCAGCCATGACCACAGGCCCTGATGAAATGTAGTTGTCCTCAGCCATGACCACTGGCCTGGTGAAATGTGCATGATATCGGTCAGCACCAGAGGCCCAGGTGTAATGTGGATGGCATCAACGAGCAGCAGAGGCCCTGGTGGGGTGAAGATGGCAACACAGCAATTACTGTCCCTGGTGTAATGTGGATCGTAAAAGCCGGCATCACAGGCCGTGATGTAATGTGGATCGCCTCAGCCAAAAGCACAGGCCCTGGTGTGGTGATGATGGCCTCACAGGAAGCACTGCCCCTGGTGTAATTTGGATGGCCTCATCCAACAACACAGGCCCTGGTGTATTGTGAATGTCCTCAGCCAACACCACTGGCCTTGGTGTAATGTGGATGGTATTGGCCAGCACCACAGGCCCTGGTGTAATGTGAATGGCCTCATCCAACAACACTGGCCCTGGTGAAATGTGGATGGTATTGGCCAGCACCACAGGCCCTGGTGTAATGTGAATGTCCTCAGCCAACACCACTGGCCTTGGTGTAATGTGGATGGTATTGGCCAGCACCACAGGCCCTTGTGTATTGTGGATCGCATCAGCCAGCAACACAAGCTCTGGTGAAATGTGGTTGGTATCAACGAGTAGCACAGGCCCTGGTGTAATGTGGATGGCCTCAGTCAGCACCACAGGCCCTGGTTTGGTGATGATGGCCTGACAGGAAGCACTGTCCCTGGTGTAATTTGGATGGCCTCATCCAACAACACTGGCCCTGGTGAAATGTGGATGGTTTTTGCCAGCACCAAAGGCCGTAGTGTAATGTGGATGGCCTCAGCCAACACCATTGGCCCTTCTGTGTTGTGGATGTAATCAAGCCAGCAACACAAGCCCTGGTGAAATGTGGATGGCATTGGCCAGCACCAAAGGCCCTTGTGTAATGTGGATGGCCTCAGCCAAAAGTACAGGCCCTGGTGTGGTGAAGATGGCCTCACAGGAAGCACTGTCCCTGATGTAAAGTGTATGGCCTCAGCCAACAACAGTGGCCCTGGTGAAATGTGGATGGTATTGGCCAGCACAACAGGCCATGTTGTAATGTGAATGTCCTCAGCCAGTAGCACAGGCCCTATTGTAATGTGGATTGCCTGATCTAACAACTCTGTCGCTGATGAAATATGGATGGTATTGGTCAGCACCACACACCCTGGTGAAATGTGTATGATATCGGTAAGCACCACAGGCCCAGGTGTAATGTGGATGGCATCAACGAGCAGCAGCGGCCCTGGTGGGGTAAAGATGGCCTCACAGGAAGCACAGGCCTTGGTGTAATGTGGATGGTAGAAGCCGGCATCGCAGTCTCTGGTGTAATTGGCATGGCACCAGCCAGTAGCACAGGTCCTTGGTTATTGTGGATCGCATCAGCCAGCAACACAAGCCCTGGTGAAATGTGGTTGGTATCAACGAGTAGCACAAGCCCTGGTGTAATGTGAATGGCCTCAGCCAGCACCACAGGCCCTGGTTTGGTGATGATGGCATCACAGGAAGCACTGGCAGTGGTGTAATGTGGATGGCCTGAGCACACAACACTGGCCCTGGTGTAATGTGGATGGTTTCAGGCAACAGCACTGGCCCTTGTGTAATGTGGATGGTATTGGCCAGCACCACAGGCCCTGGTGTAATGTGAATGGCCTCAGCCAGTAGCACAGGCCCTGTTTTAATGTGGATGGCCTGATCTAACAACTCTGTCGCTGGTGAAATAATAATAATAATAATAATAATGGATACTTTATTGATCCCCATGGGGAAATTACTTGTTTTCTCTGCATTTGACCCATTCACTCAGTGAAGCAGTGGGCAGCCCACTAAGCAGGCACCCGGGGAGCAGTGTGTAGGGACGGTACCTTGCTCAGGGGTACCTCAGGGTAGCCGTTAGGTGGATTCGAACCACCGACCTTCCGATCATGGGGTGACCACTTTACCTACTGAGCTATCCCTGCCCTAAATATGGATGGTATTGGTCAGCACCACACACCCTGGTGAAATGTGTATGATATCGGTAAGCACCACAGGCCCTGTTGTAATGTGGATGGCATCAACGAGCAGCAGAGGCCCTGGTGTGGTGAAGATGGCCTCACAGGAAGCACTGTCCCTTGTGTAATGTGCATGGCCTAAGCCAACAACAGTGGCCCTGGTGAAATGTGGATTATATTGGCCAGCACCACAGGCCCTGGTGTAATGTGAATATCCTCAGCCAGTAGTAAAGGCCCATGTCTTTTGTGGAACGCATCAGCCAGCAACACAATCCCTGGTGAAATGTGGATGGCCTCATCCAGCACCACAAGCCCTGGTTTGGTGATGATTGCCACACAGGAAGAACTGTACCTGGTGTAATGTGGATGGACTCACCCAACAGTACAGGCCCTGGTGTCGTGAAGATGGCCTCACAGGAAGCACAGGCCATGGTGTAATGTGGATGGCCTCAGTCAGCAGCCAGGCCCTGGTGAAATGTAGATGGCCTCAGCCGACAACATGCGCTCTGGTGAAATGTAGTCTGCCTCAGCCAGTAGCACAGAACCTGTTGTGGTGAAGATGACCTCACAGGAAGCACTGTCCCTGGTGTAATGTGTATTTCCTCAGCCAAAAACACTGGCCCTCTTTAAATGGGGATGGTATTGGCCAACACCACAGGCCCTGGCGTAATGTGAATGTGCTCAGCCAACACCACTGGCCCTGGTGTAATGTGGATCGCATCAGCCAGCAACACAAGCCCTGGTGAAATGTGGTTGGTATCAACGAGTAGCACAAGCCCTGGTGTAATGTGAATGGCCTCAGCCAGTAGCACAGGCCCTGTTGTGGTGAAGATGACCTCACAGGAAGCACTGTCCCTGGTGTAATGTGTATTTCCTCATCCAACAACACTGGCCCTGGTGAAATGTGGATTATATTGGCCAGCACCACAGGCCCTGGTGTAATGTGAATATCCTCAGCCAGTAGTAAAGGCCCTTGTGTTTTGTGGAACGCATCAGCCAGCAACACAATCCCTGGTGAAATGTGGATGGCCTCATCCAGCACCACAGGCCCTGGTTTGGTGATGATTGCCACACAGGAAGAACTGTACCTGGTGTAATGTGGATGGCCTCATCCAACAGTACAGGCCCTGGTGTGGTGAAGATGGCCTCACAGGAAGCACTGTCCCTGGTGTAATGTGTATTTCCTCAGCCAACAACACTGGCCCTCTTTAAATGTGGATGGTATTGGCCAACACCACAGGCCCTGGCGTAATGTGAATGTCCTCAGCCAACACCACTGGCCCTGGTGTAATGTGGATGGCATCAGCCAGTAGCACAGGCCCTTGTGTATTGTGGATCGCATCAGCCAGCAACACAAGCCCCGGTGACATGTGGACTGTTTCGGACTGCACCACAGGCCCTGGTTTAATGTGGATGGCATCAATGAGTAGCACAGGCCCTTGTGTAATGTGGATTACATCAGCAAGCAACACAGGCTCTGGTGAAATGTAGATGACCTCAGACAGCACCACAGGCCCTGCTGTCGTGAAGTTGGCCTCAGCACTAGCCCTGGTGCAATGTGGATGGCCTCAGCCAGCAATACAGGCCCTGGTGTGGTGACGATAGCCTCACAGGGAGCACATGCCGTGGTATAATATGGATGGCCTCAGCAAGTAGCACAGGCCCTGTTGTATTGGGGATGGTATTGGCCAGCACCACAGGCCCTGGTGTGGTGTTGATGGCATCACAGGAAGCACTGGCAGTGGTGTAATGTGGATGGCCTGAGCCAACAACACTGGCCCTGGTGTAATGTGGTTGGTATTGGCCAGCACCACAGGACCTGGTGTGGTGATGATGGCCTCACAGGAAGCACTGTCCCTGGTGTAATGGGGATGGCCTCATCCAACAACACTGGCCCTGGTGAAATGTGGATGGTATTGGCTAGCACCACAGGCCGTTGTGTGAAATGTGGATGGCCTCAGGAAACACCACTGGCCCTGGTGTAATGTGGATGGCATCAGCCAGTATCACAGGCCCTTCTGTGTTGTGGATGTCATCAGCCAGCAACACAAGCCCTGGTGAAATGTGGATGGTATTGGCCAGCACAACAGGCCATGTTGTAATGTGAATGTCCTCAGCCAGTAGCACAGGCCCTGTTGTAATGTGGATGGCCTCATCTAACAACTCTGTCGCTGGTGAAATATGGATGCTATTGGTCAGCGCCACACACCCTGGTGTAATGTGGATGGCCTCAGCCAACACCACTGGCCCTGGTATAATCTGTATGGCATCAGCCAGTATCACAGGCCCTTCTGTGTTGTGGATGTCATCAGCCAGCAACACAAGCCCTGGTGAAATGTGGATGGTTTTGGACAGCACCAAAGGGCCTGGTGAAATGTGGATGGTATTGGCCAGCACCAAAGGCCCTGGTGTAATGTGGATGGCCTCAGCCAAAAGTACAGGCCCTGATGTCGTGAAAGTGGCCTCACAAGAAGCACTGTCCCTGGTGAAATGTGGATGGTATTGGCCAGCACCAAAGGACGTTGTGTAATGTGGATGGCCTCAGCCAACACCACTGGCCCTTCTGTGTTGTGGATGTCATCAGCCAGCAACACAAGCCCTGGTGAAATGTGGATGGCCTCAGCCAACAACAGTGGCCCTGGTGAAATGTGGATGGTACTGGCCAGCACAACAGGCCATGTTGTAATGTGAATGTCCTCAGCCAGTAGCACAGGCCCTTGTGTACTGTGGATCGCATCAGCCAGCAACACAAGCCCTGATGAAATGTGGATGGTATCAACGAGTAGCACAGGCCCTGGTGTAATGTGGATGGCCTCATCCAGCAACACCACAGGCCCTGGTGAAATGTCGTTGTTTTCGGCCAGCAACACAGGCCCTTGGGTAATTCGGATGGCTAGCAGCACAGGCCCTGGCCTGTTGAAGATGGCCTCAAAGGAATCACTGGCCCTGGTGTATTTCCAATGGCATCAGCAAGCAGCACAGACCCTGGTCTAGTGAATATGGCCTCAGAGAAATCACTGGCAGTGGTGTAATGTGGATGGCCTGAGCCAACAACACTGGCCCTGGTGTAATGTGGATGGTTTCAGCCAGCAGCACTGGCCCTTGTGTAATGTGGATGGTATTGGCCAGCACCACAGGCCCTGGTGTAATGTGAATGGCCTCAGCCAGTAGCACAGGCCCTGTTTTAATGTGGATGGCCTGATCTAACAACTCTGTCGCTGGTGAAATATGGATGGTATTGGTCAGCACCACACACCCTGGTGAAATGTGTATGATATCGGCAAGCACCACAGGCCCAGGTGTAATGTGGATGGCATCAACGAGCAGCAGAGGCCCTGGTGTGGTGAAGATGGCCTCACAGGAAGCACTGTCCCTTGTGTAATGTGCATGGCCTAAGCCAACAACATTGGCCCTGGTGAAATGTGGATTATATCGGGCAGCACCACAGGCCCTGGTGTAATGTGAATATCCTCAGCCAGTAGTAAAGGCCCTTGTGTTTTGTGGAACGCATCAGCCAGCAACACAATCCCTGGTGAAATGTGGATGGCCTCATCCAGCACCAGAGGCCCTGGTTTGGTGATGATTGCCACACAGGAAGAACTGTACCTGGTGTAATGTGGATGGCCTCATCCAACAGTACAGGCCCTGGTGTGGTGAAGATGGCCTCACAGGAAGCACAGGCCATGGTGTAATGTGGATGGCCTCAGACAGCAGCCAGGCCCTGGTGAAATGTAAATGGCCTCAGCCGGCAACATGCGCTCTGGTGAAATGTAGTCTGCCTCAGCCAGTAGCACAGGCCCTGTTGTGGTGAAGATAACCTCAAAGGAAGCACTGTCCCTGTTGTAATGTGTATTTCCTCGGCCAACAACACTGGCCCTGGACAACAACGTCACATTAGAAAGGTATCCGGTTGTTCAGTGATGACCAGTGTTGGGTAATGTCAATGGAAAATTGTATTTAGTAGTCAGTATAATCTTTTAGTGATATAAGTTTGCATATGGTAGAATACTGCATGTAGTTATTTGTATTGGGAAATATTCAACCATGTATACTTAGAGGCATATAATCAATTGTGTGTGATCTCTAACAGGCTGCAGGTTTGGTGTGCACTCCAGGAATGCACCCCCACATCCTGGGAGCATGAGAGTTCGTACCTTGTTGTATTGTTTTACGGCAGGATTAACGTAGCTATGTCTGTTTTAGTTTAAGTGCTTCTTTACATATAGATGAACTGTTGGATTTTCCAGACCAGCAGGTTAAGGGAAGTTGTTTATGGGGTCACACTCTGAACACACACACTCTGAACACACACACTCTGAACACACACACACACACACACACACACACACACACACACAGAAGTATAAAATAAAGACAGGGGCAAAGCTCAGCGCGAGTTTCTGAGACTGCCCTTGCTAGCAAGAACTTCTGTGTGTTTCTTTTCTCTGAGTCTTTACTGAAGAAGTGTTTTAGAATATTTTCCCTAACATTTACTTGGTCCTTCGTAGCCGGAGCAGAATATATCAGAACTGTTATCTGTGACTCTGTTCCAGGATCCAGCACTGATTCCTGACGCCGTGGGGGGCCGGCACCGAAGTCTGTGCACAGCACTCTTAGACGAGGAGAGAGTCCCAGAGCGTGAATTCAAGTCTGGGCCGGTGACCAGGTCCACGGCGCTGGGATTTAGTCTGGTGATCCGAACCGTCAGTGGGACATCGGGGGTAAGAAACACTATTTGGTATATAAGACGGCCGCAAAGGTTTAAAGTAACGTGATAAATTAGGTTGGGTTCGCCGAAAGGAGCTGAATTAGACTTAGGTTTTAGAGGTAGCCGAAATTACTTCGTGACAAATTCAAATGAAAACACGTTGAGACAAAGAAATTAAAATAGGTTGGGTTCGCCGGAAAGAGTTGAATTAGACTTGAGTTTTAGAGGTAGCTGAAATTATCTCGTGACAAATTAAAAAAGGTTGGGTTCGCCAAAAAGAGCTGAATTAGACTTGAGTTTTAGAGGTAGCTGAAATTATCTCGTGACAAATTAGCGCGCAAATGTCTATGTGTGTGTATGTGTCTGGAAGTAAGTTGATTTTACAGCACAATACGCTGCTGAACTACTTCCATTTTTGTTTTCTTTGCTGAGGCTCACGTGCTGGTGACAAAGGAGAACGGTTGAGTTTCATCTCATAAAACTGATACCGCTTCACCGTTAGGGTGAAGTCGAAGGCCGTATCAGTAAACCACTCTGAAGTCAAGCGTGCCAGCGACGGCCCAGCAAAAATTTTTGAAAATGGGTGTGTGTCCCGAGCGTCCCTTCATTGGGTTTTGAAATCGCCCTGGGTGTGTGTCCCGAGCATCCCGCATCCCTTCATTGGGTTTTGTCGCGCGACTGGGTTAGCGTCCCACAACTGGGTTAGTGTCCCGAGCGGTCCGGTGCGAGTCCGGATTAGGCCTATTTTGTGTCGTTGTTGTCGTCGTTGTTGTTGTTGTGTGAGTGTGTGCGGAGCAGAACACGTGGTCTGTGACACCGACTGTTGTTGTTATCATGGGTTTCTAAGCAACCAAGAGTGAGTCGGAGGGAGACAGACGTATGCTGGACTTTGCTCCTGGCAGCACAAAGTATTTAAATGAAAAAAGAAAAAAAAAAAAAGAGCGACGGCTCCTTAGCTGCGCGCGTTCACGCGAGCACGGTCGCGCAGCTTTCACGCGGACCTGAGCCGTGCGGTTAATCGCAGGCTTATAAATGGAAGAGATTCAAATGTCAGAAGTTTTCAGAAAATACACCAGCTTTGAAGAGCGTGTGGAGAAGGCCAGTCCACATCACTTAAGATATGCTCTGGTGAATGGCTTTCCCCCACCCCTTGCTGACACAAAATATTTATTCTTTAGCTTGCCCTGATCGACAACAGACTGTGTGCCAGACCATAGATTTAATTGAGGTGGATAGTTGTTAAAAGTAATCTACATTAAGCTTAGGGTTGCTCAAATTTAGTACAATGGCATATGAGGTGAAGTGATATAGATAAATGTTTAAACTAATGAAGTGCATAGAGGCACTTGACCTGTGTGAAAGACTGTCGTCTTATTATGAGCCATTGTTGAGATATAGAGCACACCTGTGAAAACAACTAATATGCTGAACCCTGTATGAAACATCTAAAAGTACATGATGGAGAAGCTGAATTGAATATGAAAGTGCAAGACTTTGCCACTGTGGGCAAAGCATGCAACCACTTTTCTGAGCTGATGAGCAAGCTACACATCATCAGATCGAGAGCTGTCTGAGAACTCCTCGAAGAGAGGGAAACAGAACTATGATAACTATGATAACTGTGATAACTGGAGTGTGCAGCGTTTCCGTGAGAAGTTTTTCTGCATCTTGACTCATGTGTGTGGAGTGTTCATAGCATCAGCATTATGTTTTTGTTTATTTGTTTTGTTGGGTTGAAAATAATTAAATAAACTTGTGATCATATGTATGGATCACCATGGCACATATCATCAGCCATATGATTTATTTATGCAGATGAAAAAGTGAGTGTGAATGTGTCTGACGTCACAGTGTTTTTGTGCGCTGTGTAAAAGTAATTGCCTTTGATTGTGAGAGCGGTGATTCTGCAGGTCACCAGCTATTTAAAAAAAAAAAGAGTGAAAAAGAGACAAAATTTACATTGTAGATGAAAAATAATCATAGGAAAAAGGTTTTGTGTTGATCAGCCAAGAACAACTACAATCTCATTTTCTGCTTTTAAGAAAGGACTGTTCACAAAAACACAGAAAGAGAGAGAGAGAGAGAGAGAGAGAGAGAGATGTGTATTGATTAAGCAGTGATGATAATAATGAACATGTCTTAGTTTGTCACTTTCAGGTGCAAAGCAGACCTGAATCAATTTTCCACATGCAGCGGTCGGAAGAAAGTTATAGTTTAACATCATTGGAAACATGCAGGCCAAGTTTCTGGCTGACTTATTTACAGCACCATGTGTCTCTCAACCTCACAAGCAGCTCTCACTCCTCCCTGAAGACAAGGAATGCAGCTCCAAAGACCAATAACATGGCAGATAAAGAGACAGCAGCAAGTCCTGAACAAAGAGACCCAGCAGGCAGCAGCAATGTGGACAAACAGCATCAGAGAAGAAGAGCAAACCCATCATCCTGCCTGATCGGATGAATGGCACTGTGAAGCTGCAACTTCACTATGCATGTGAAGAAAACTTTTGAGGAGAACTGAGGAGACTGTTGGAGTTTGACATTTGCCACCTTTGGAGAAGATGGCAAGAAGAGACAGTGGAACACAGGACAAAGCTAAGGAGAACTGCCGGCTATTGGACTGTTGAAGTGGGAGAGGACAACAGAGTGAGAGGACACAGAGTGAGTAAGTAGAACACAGAGGAGTGCTGGTGTTAAATGTGGGAAATCAAAATTTGGGTTAGTAAACCTGGGAAAAACAAAACTGACTGCTTAAGTTTGAAAATTGAGAAGGAGTCTGAAACACTGCAAAAAAGAAACATATACAAAATCACACACACAAGCAGAACGTGCCTTAACCCTACTAACACTTCCAAACACAAGAGAGCTTATGAAGATTAGACAACATTTTAAGCATGTGAGTCTGTTTATCATCTTGTCCAAATCACTTAGTGTGATGCAAAGACCAGTGGACTCATAGCACATTAGTTAAGAAATGATCAAATAATAGCAGAGAAGTGTGTAGGAAAGGCAGCTTTAAGAACATGCCCTGCTGGAGATGCAGCTCCACAGACATGCATTAAACCTGCCTAATAACACAAACACACATGCAATGAAAATTTATCTCTCATCAGTGTTAAAATAGTGTCAATTTAGCAGACACTTGTTATCAAATACTGAATTTATCCAATGCAACAAATTGACTCTCTAGGTTGCAGGACAACAGTTTTAACTTTTGTGGGAAAAAAGATTCTGGTTTGACCAACCAGTGATCAGACAATAAATTTAGTTGTTAATATAGTAAATTGGGAGATGCTTTCTGCTTGATTGATGCAGCACAAGTAATTTACTGTATGAGGGAAATTCTATTTTTGTGATAACATTTTGAACATGCATTTCTGTTGTCCTGTCAACTTAGTGGGTTAATAGCTGATATGCAAATTAGTTGATCGTTCTTAGATTAATGAAAGGTGTTTGAATTCTCTCCGGGTACTCCGGCTTCCTCCCACCGTCCAAAGACATGCAGCTTGTGGGGATAGGTTAATTGGATAATCCAAATTGTCACTAGGTATGAATGTGAGCGCGAATGGTTGTCTGTCCCTGTGTGTTGGCCCTGCGACAGACTGGCGACCTGTCCAGGGTGTACCCTGCCTCTCGCCCTATGACAGCTGGGATGGGCTCCAGCACCCCCCGCGACCCTGAAAAGGATAAGCGGAAGCGAATGGATGGATGGATGGATGGATTGAATTCTAGCACGAGTGAATGAGATGTGTTGGAGTTTGTTAGAGTGGAGACTCTAAAACACTGAGTTTCCTGTTTTGATGTGCGAGTGAATCCTGTACTTAGATACACAACTCTGAATACATAAGAACAAACTTCTTTTGTGAAGTGCATGACAACATGTCACATGTTTTATGATGACGGGAAAAAAGAAAAATTGAATAAAATAGATCTGTGGCCTAAATGAGTGAAAAGCACAGACCTGGGGATTAAACTCATAGCTAATAGGACATTAGGATTGTATTGTGCAGCTGATGGTTGGTTTGGAGTGAATCTAGCTGATTTCTTTTGTTGTGAAGTTGAGCCTGCCAATTAGTATGATGGTATGATAAACCATGCTAATGGTATGATTTACCCTCCTGAGATGAGGAGCTTGTGTCATGACTTAACAAGGCCTTTTTATTTTGATACTTTCACAGTGCACTGAAAGTTTTGTTTGATAATTTCTGTTATTTTTCATTTTTCATTTTTTTTCAACAGGCACTGATTTCTGTTTGTCAATTTCTTTTCTTTAAGCAGATCCACACGTCAGGAATTAAAAGTGCTATACGACATTTTGAGAAAACCGTTACAAGTGAGTTTCTCCACATTAAAATGGGCTCTGGAGAACGCCACTTATTTGGGACTTATTTGGGACAAAAAGGATTCAGCGAGGAAATCCGATCTAAAAGTTCTTCTTTTTCTTTTGAAATGACGTCATTTTGCTGAAAGTGGAAACTAAATGCGATGATGGTTTCCACTATCAGCAAAGAAAGAATGAATGAATGAATGAATGAATGAATGAAAAAAAAAAAAAACTGACTGACTGGTAAAAGCTGACAAGACTTGACCACGACTCAAGGTTAACCTCCACCTAGACAGGACAAAGGGTGGATGAATTTATGTGTTTCCTGTTACAGGAGCAGAAAGATGATAGCAACATTCGAGGTTGCATGATGGTTTAACCTTTGAAATGCCATTTTCTGTGTCTGTGCATCTACCAGGGGTGTTATTCACTACCTAGTGTTGCTTACAGAGGTAACGGTGACAAAGTATGCATACGCCTGCGCAGCGCTAACATTTGCATTTTCTTCTCTACAGCATTGCAGTTTTTCATGTGTTTGATCATGTGATTTATAAGAGGATTAGTTAATGTTTTTCTACTACAGGATTTCTGGGTTTATGTGTGACGGAAACTGTGTTTACAGGTTATGAGTTGGTGATGCTTTTACACTGTGTTTTTGGGAAAATGTGAAGGTTACTTTGATGATGTGAATGACATTCTTTCCACAGCTATGGATGGCTAACTTTATGGTCTTTTTATGGCACCTCTGGAACCTGTCGACCTGCGTTTGACCTGTGTCTGACCACCGTCTGACCACAGTCAATGTGTATTGCTAATGTTTGTTTTTCTAAGAATGCTTATTATTCTTATGATATAATTGTTTATAAGTGTGAAGTTTGATTTCACTTCCAGATCTTGTTTTCCAGGCCATGATGGTGTGTATGCAGGCTCCTGGGGGAGCCAGTCTTTAAGCAAATTTAATATGCAAAACACACTAACATTTTTATTGCAGGATTATAGGTCCAGGGTGGTGCTGCTCCAGAGGAGGAGATGCCCTGATGTTACCTGGGATATGATCTAGCTAATCTTTTTCTTTAAGACAGGAATCTGATTTTGATGAGTTGACTCATGGGAGCTTCCATGTGTCAAGATGAGGAATCCAGGATTAATATGAAACAATGAATTAACATTAAATTTTGGAATTAACATTAAATTTTGTTTTATATGATTTTTGCAGCGATTTGTGTGATTAACAGCTCATTCAACGGGTATTAAACCTATGCAAGTGGTGCATCCATGTTCAGATGAGGCTTTGATGGCCTATAAGTGAAGTTCACTGAACTAAAGAATGTGGTTTGATGATTGTTGACATGCTCTCCAAATAGAAGTTTTTCCTCCTAGCAAGGAAATACAGGTGCAGCAGTAATCTCCTGAAAAATCTTCAGAGGCCCAGTGAGAAGCGAGAACCATTCCAGGCATAACTGACAGCCCAGGCAGTGGTTGAGGTCAAAGGTCGAGCTGGTTGGGGCCCATCATGAGATCAGACTTTGGAGCCACAGCAAGGACCATGAAACTGCGTTGGAATGAGAGCTGTGCCACGGGGGTTTCCAGAGGCCAACAGAGGAGATTGTGGACAACAGATGGGCACCTGAAGGATGAGGGGAGCGTGCCAGCTCCATCGACAGCGCAGAGGGAGTCTAAGGATGGCATCATGATTCTGGGAAAGCACAGGAACCAGAAGCTATGGTGGTGATGACAGCAGTTTCCTATGAACATCACCTAATGCTGTGCCACTATACTGTGCATACGATGGCACACTGAAGACTGCTGGGATCATAACAGCAGTAAAATAACTGGACCCAGCACCCTTTCCACAAAGGGGTTTTTCTGCAGAGGATGGACAGTAGAAGAGTCATAAGTATTCCTACCGCAGGATGAAGGCCTGAAGTGAGGTGATGGGGGTTGATGGAGGCCAATTCAAGTGCTTCTGACCATTTCAACTGCCTGCAAAATAGCGGAGAGACCCTCCTGGATACATCAGAGCCACTGCAAAAAGGTTGAGGTCCCAGGAAACCACGACACCCCCAAGACAGCACAGTAGAGAAATCTCACGCTTGGTTGTTTCAGTGGTGAGGGGGGAGTGCTGATTGATCCCCCGTAGGGTAAGCTCGCACTTCAACCTCCAGCCTCTGATCAACTCTAGGGCAACCAAGTGCGAGGCGTGACGGACCTGTGTGCAACCATGGGAAGGTGGACCCTCTTGGTTACCTTGACTACAACGCTCACTTTTACAGGACCCCAGCTGACGCAAACAACAGCTGAACCAGGAGAAAGGCAGAAAAGACTGACACACGACAACTCTCACCTAAGAGACATGACACAAGATCACATTCATCCGTGGATGAATAATGCCTGGTACCGTTATATCCACGACAGAACAAAGGCAGAATCAGCAAATACAGACTGTTATGTCTGTTCTCATATGCCCAGCACGTCGACACACCCCACATTATATGGCGAATATATGAACAACACTCAAGCAAAGTGTGCAGCTAGCTTTGCTGGCATTGGATTCCAACACAGCCGAATCACCATCGACGATAAAATCTCACACCCCTCACTTAATAATTGGAACATGTGATCAACTTTTTTGGATCGACCTCAATGTGACAAATCGGAACATCTCTATCCATTTCCCAGTGTTCCTGGACAAAGTGCCCGGAAAAAACCACTCCATGTGTTACCAGCAAGAGAAAGGTAACAGACCCCTGGGAGACACCACAAATTGTGTCCAAACTGCAAGCCACGGAGAGGGCGCACCTGTGAATATGAGTGGGCCCTCTAACGGCACGTACTGGGTGCAAGGAATGGCCTGGTTATGTGGACAACGGGCATATTTCATACTGCCCCCAGACTGGACAGGAACATGTGCTCCTATATTCCTGTCAGACCACACTTTCAGGATGTCTGCGGTGAACACCAGTGCTGAAGTGCAGTGTAGTGCTGAAGAGAAACCTAGGGTTGTTCTCATTTTCGCTTTCTAAATCTGTGATCCTCAATTTCCTCTCCAGCTTACGAGTTATCTGCTTTAAGCTACATGTTTGAGAGTTATACCAGGGAGTTAAGTACTTCTGTTTTGAAGCTCTTTTTTTCACAGGAGCTACAGTATCCAGTGTCATATGTAGTAAGGAGGTAAAATTATAAACAAGTTAATCGACCTCTGGTGGAGTAGTGTTCAGGTAGCTGCTCTGCTCTTTGTTGGTACAAAGCATTGAAGATGATAACAGTGGGTGAATTATATTCTTAAACTCAGTTACAGCACTTTCAGAAAGACATATGAAGACATTCACTGTGATGAAATCTCCCCACTGCTGTGTAATCATTTATTGTATATTAAACTGTTATTAGAAAATGATCAGATAAGAGAGGGTTTTCAGGAAAGACTGTTAAATGTTCAGTTTGCATTAAGACTTATGGCACAAAGTGAAAAGATTTCCTCTTAGAGGTTAGCTTCGAATGTCTATTCAGTTTAAATTGATGGTGAACTGTGGCTGGGCTGTTGCATAATGGCATAATGCATAATGCATAACTATTCTCCAGTGGTGTTAATGTCTGTCATTATGGAAATGTACTCTTGTATAAGTTTGATTAAACCTGCAGTCAGCTGAGGTTGAAGATGTCACTCGGATGAGCGATAAAACGTTTCTCCCACTGAAAACCCTACATCCAGATGCACAGAGTCAACTTTTTGGGATTCCTTTGGTTTAGTGTAGCAGGCCATGTATGTCAGTTTAGGACACATAATATAGAAGATGTTCACACACAGTCTCATTAACTGTTTTCAGTAATACAGATGGAGGTTTATCAGAGGAGGAGACTTAATTATTCTACACTCACACTGGCCAGGGCTCCTAAGCTTGTTAAATAAAAAAGTGTAAAATTAAATTTCAATAAACTAACCATAATGCCAGCTCATATGCTCTTAACACTGCATCTTTAACTCTTTTATAGGATTTGCAGTCTTCTGATTCCTGATGAGTTCCGTAAGTGACAAGCTTACTGACTGTGTTTACTCTTCTGTGTATTAGGTATTAGGAGTAGGTACGGGTGCAGAGGAAGGTTGTGTCCTGGCTGACTCTATTCATGAAAAATATAATCTGTGTTACAACAAGATTGAAATTGAGACTCAGCATTGTTTCCCAATCTTCCAAGCCCATATGAACTGTAGCCTCAGCTTTCTGTTCTTAGCTGACAGGAGTGATAGCAGAACAGATGTGTTATAAAATTTGTGCAATGTCCTTGTACGATATTTAAGCTGCTTGTAAAGTGAAGAAAGTAGACACTTTAATCAGCCCACTCCTACAACCTGAAATGTGTGAAAGTCTAAATATTTATCAGAGGGGTTCACTAAATATCAGCTGATTTCAACAGGACAAAACTGCTTAAACTACTTCAATCTCCCACTGTGACCAATGGTGCAGAGCAGGATGAGGGTTTGAAGGTCAGTTCCTGCTATTGCAGCATCACTGAGTGTCTAGCTTAAGATAAACATCATTTATTTTTGAGGTCAGTTTTGATCAAGAACATAAGTATAGCCTGCATGAAACAACCAGACCAGGAGGTTCAATCAAGAACACATATGACATATGACACATATCTACAGTGGGGCAAAAAAGTATTTAGTCAGCCACCGATTGTGCAAGTTCCCCCACTTAAAATGATGACAGAGGTCAGTAATTTGCACCAGAGGTACACTTCAACTGTGAGAGACAGAATGTGAAAAAAAATCCATGAATCCACATGGTAGGATTTGTAAAGAATTTATTCGTAAATTAGGGTGGAAAATAAGTATTTGGTCACCTCAAACAAGGAAAATCTCTGGCTCTCACAGACCTGTAACGTCTTCTGTAAGAAGCTTTTCCGTCCCCCACTCGTTACCTGTATGAATGGCACCTGTTTGAACCCATCATCTGTATAAAAGACACCTGTCCACAGCCTCAAACAGTCAGACTCCAAACTCCGCCATGGCCAAGACCAAAGAGCTTTTGAAGGACACCAGGAAAAGTATTGTAGACCTGCACCAGACTGGGAAGAGTGAATCTACAATAGGCAAGCAGCTTGGTGTGAAAAAATCAACTGTGGGAGCAATCATCAGAAAATGGAAGACATACAAGACCACTGATAATCTCCCTCAATCTGGGGCTCCACGCAAGATCTCATCCCGTGGGGTCAAAATGATCATGAGAACGGTGAGCAAAGATCCCAGAACCACACGGGGGGACCTGGTGAATGACCTGCAGAGAGCTGGGACCAAAGTAACAAAGGTCACCATCAGTAACACAATACAACGGCAGGGAATCAAATCCCGCAGTGCCAGACGTGTTCCGCTGCTGAAGCCAGTGCATGTCCAGGCCCGTCTGAAGTTTGCCAGAGAGCACATGGATGATACAGCAGAGGATTGGGAGAATGTCATGTGGTCAGATGAAACCAAAGTAGAACTTTTTGGTATAAACTCAACTCGTCGTGTTTGGAGGAAGAAGAATACTGAGTTGCATCCCAAGAACACCATACCTACTGTGAAGCATGGGGGTGGAAACATCATGCTATGGGGCTGTTTTTCTGCCAAGGGGACAGGACGACTGATCCGTGTTAAGGACAGAATGAATGGGGCCATGTATCGTGAGATTTTGAGCCAACACCTCCTTCCATCAGTGAGAACTTTGAAGATGAAACGAGGCTGGGTCTTCCAACATGACAATGATCCAAAACACACCGCCCGGGCAACAAAGGAGTAAGAAGTGTCCTGACGTCAAACATCTGCACCTGGTTTGGGAACAGCACCAAGCAGGACAGACGAGATCTGCAAAGGGTGGTGCGCTCGGCAGAACGGATCATTCAATCAGAGCTCCCTGACCTGCTGTCCATCTACACCAAGCGGTGCAAGTCCAAAGCTAGGAAGATTATGATGGACCTCTCCCATCCCAACAATGGACTCTTCTCACTGTTGAGGTCTGGGAAGCGCTTCCGCTCCCTTAAGGCCAAAACAGAGAGAATGAAGAGGAGCTTCTTCCCCCAGGCTATTCGGGGCCTGAACCAGGTGTAGACTGGACTCTCCCAAACACGTCACTATAAGACTGGACTCTCACACACGTCACCACACGCACCACCACACATTTCCTATAATCCTATAATTCCTATAATTTATAATCCTTATCTTTATAATCTCTTCTGCTATTTGCACATTCTTTACTGTAAATTCCTAAGTTAATTTGTAAATTTTTGTAGTAAATTGTAAATATTGTAGAACTTTTCTTCTGTCATTTAATGGTCGGGCATTGTACAGCTACAAGCATTTCACCCCCATGTCATACTGTGTATGGTTGTGTGTGTGTGACAAATAAAATTTGAATTTGAATTTGAATTTGAATTTGAAAAGAAGCATTTGAAAGTCCTGGAGTGGCCTAGCCAGTCTCCAGACCTCAACCCCATAGAAAATCTGTGGCGGGAGTTGAAAGTCCGTGTTGCTCGGCGACAGCCCCAAAACATCACTGCTCTCGAGAAGATCTGCATGGAGGAATGGGCCAAAATACCAGCTACTGTGTGTGCAAACCTGGTAAAGACCTATAGTAAACGTTTGACCTCTGTTATTGCCAACAAAGGTTATGTTACAAAGTATTGAGTTGTATTTTTGTTATTGACCAAATACTTATTTTCCACCCTGATTTACGAATAAATTCTTTACAAATCCTACCATGTGGATTCATGGATTTTTTTTCCACATTCTGTCTCTCACAGTTGAAGTGTACCTCTGGTGCAAATTACTGACCTCTGTCATCATTTTAGGTGGGGGAACTTGCACAATCGGTGGCTGACTAAATACTTTTTTGCCCCACTGTACTTGACACGAAAGCAGTACACACTGAACTCAGGTAACATTTGTTATTAGAGGAGGTCAAAAAGTGTGTCAGTGAGAAATATCCATCAAAAGCATGATTTACACTAGCTGCAGCTCACAGTCAGCAACTCATCAGTTTTGTTGTTCAAACCAAACAAGAATTTTTCACATCATGTTGTCCTGCAGGAACTCACCAGATCACCTCTCCAGCACTTTGATCCCAAGACAGGAATACAATATGCAGAGTTAGTTTAATTGATTGGAATGCAGCTGTCATCTTCAGAGTGTTTCATTTGATAAAGTTAATAACGAGAAATCAAGTGGTCAGAGCTATCATGGTGATATTCAGGGTCAGATTCTGTGCTAGTGCAAAACCTTCTTTTGGCCTGAAAAAGCTGCTGTGGGGTTTACAACAGAGGAGCAATTGAAAGCCTGCAGGTCAAATTAACGTCCGGATGCATTTGCAAAAATGTTTCATGTGAGTGGAAAGTTCTCTGGGTGATCCAACAGTGCGTTAGTTGATATACAAACATTTCAGTAATTGGCTTTTAAGTGTCACCCAAACATGAGGAGGCCAGTGATGGAGCCAGTGACGGTTTAACAAAAATAATACAGTGTGAGTGCAGGTTTACATGTTTCTCTCTGAGAAAAAGAGAAGTCGATGTGTTTCTATTAGTGTGAAATGCTTTTTAGAAATTAGGCACTGTGTGAGGTCATTTAGTAAGAGTCAGTGAATCTTTCACAGTTGTAAAAAACATAAAAAGAAACAACATAAGTAACGTATGTTTTTCTCCGAGGGTGGTGGGGTAGAGGACTTCATGTGTGGGTGACTGAGAATGTCCATTTTATTAGATATGTTGTTGTAACTGTTTCAAAGTCAGTAATGCATGAATCTTCAATGATTTTTATTCCTTAAAAGAGGACTGTGTACAGTGTCCATTTGTGTCTGTCTCCACGTTGGGTGATTGTGGAGTATTTGAATATGTGTGCATGAGGGTGGGAATGCCCGTTGGTGGCTGCGTGCGCCTGTTCGACTGTGTCTGTATGTCAGGTCGGGTCTTACACTCCACCTCTCTGGGAACATCTCAGGCCCTTCAAGGTATGGAGGCATATCTCGATTTACCACACTCCTTGCCGTTGCCTGATGCCCTCAGGCGTCGGTATGTTCAACACGTTCTAACTCCCAGCTCGTCAAACGTGTGACGCATGGTCAGGCCCCCTCTGCTGCACATATGGACGCGCAGGGTACCCCCCTCGCGTCGGGAATTGACGTGAAAGGTCCTCCGATTGAAGAGATTGCCGCGGAAGTGGCTTTTGTCGGTATATTTAGACATTTTCCAAATCACATTGTAACGACCTATACTGAACACAATAAATTATATAATGCAGGCAACTATCTGAGAGAAAATTACTGCAGATAAAACTAATTACAGGCTGTTATTTGTGTATCGGTTCTTGCATTGACGGAGTGAGCGATGTATGCTGGGTAATGGCACAGCTAGCGATTGGGTGACTTTATTGCACCGGTTTTATAAACTGTTCTACAATCCTTTTGATATTTGGAAATCTGTCGATCATTCGGCTACAGCTGTAAGATATCTTCTCCAACTCCTCTGAATACATGCAGTCATTTTACCGTCTGCTTTGGCTAATCACGCTCTTACGTATTAAATTAAATTAAATGCCTAATAAAAAAGCTGTTCTTTTTTTATTAGGCAAAAACATTTTCGGCAAAAAAACATTATGCAAAAACATTTTCGGTGCTGTTAAGGAATTCACAGCGACTCACTTGTTTATTTTTGAGAAAGTTTCTTTTTTTATCATATTAGATGACCGGCAGTGACGTCAACGTACTCGATCGTACCACAGGTAAGTGCGAATCTGAATCTGTAGATTTTTTAAAATTATTTTTCTTATTTAAAACCAAAAAGAAAAACCCGAAACAGTGAGCTCACAAAGCTGCTTTTAGCAGTTCCATGGGTTAAGATTAGCAATTTCGTGGAACAGCGAATGACTTAACATTTAATAGCATATATGTTACCACACCACATGTGCTGTAAGTTAGCTAAATTCATTTCTGTTAGCCAATCAAGTTAAGCTTATCATATATCATCATCCAGGGTACAGTGATAGAGAAGTGTGTGCTGACGTTTGCTGTTGTTGCCACTTTGTAAAGTTTGAGGGTTCTAATAAGGGTCAGTGTTGCCAGATTGGGTTGATGCTCAAATTGAAGATAGACGTTATCTATCAATCTAGCTCTCTAGCTCTCTCTTTATAGCTCTCTCTCTCATTCTGGCTCTCTCTCTCTCTCGATTTTAAACTTAATAGCAGCATTACATAATCATTAAATAGCAGACCGATCATCTATGCTGCAAATGAAATACAAATGGACACTAAACAGGGTTTATCTAAATCGTTACAATAGGGTTTAATGTATATATTTATTTATAAGGTGCTTCTGAATTCTGAATACTTTTTTTTTTCTAAACAGGTTCTTCATCAATCAGCCTATTATTGATTGATTCCTTCCTACATCTGCTTTTTGAGGAACTCCTAAAGGCACTTTTAAGAGCCACGTCAGTCTGTTTGTATCTGTTCTTACTGCTGTCCTTATTGGTCTGTCTCTCTGTTTCTGCCTCGCTCTGTTGGTCTCTGTCTTGTTTGATTATTCTGTTTGTGTGTGTGTGCGTGCGTGCATGCGTGTTTGTTTGTTTGTTTGTGTGTTTGTGTGTGTGTTTGTTTGTTTGTTTGTTTGTTCTTCTTTCTGCCATGAGTGACTCCGAAATTCAAGATCCTTTAAGGATCCTAGATAATCTGACTGATCAGCAGGAACAAATTGATGAGCTCCAACACCTCGATGACATGCTTGGTGAGCTGAAGCAAGAGGTAGCTCCTTGTACCTGTGAAGCCACCTGAACTAACAGTAAAATGGAAAAAAAGAGACAAAGATGGAAACCAACTCTATGCGAGGCCAAGATCAATCCGGAGTCAATTACATAAGGGTCAGTACTCTTTCATACAAGATAATTTGTATCACGGGGCGATCGTGGCTCTGTCACTACCCGATCCGTACCGGAAACCCGATCGGTACCCCGCATGCGCAAATCTTACGTCACTTCCTCTCTTTGCCAACATTGCGACATTCAATATATTTGAATGATACGGTTAGCGCCCAGTTAGCTCCTAGCATTTCTCAACAGCTCTGCCTCCTTTTCGACTGCCCGGGACATTTAAACAATGGATAATTCATGCTTTTCTCCTCAACAGAGAGCGTCCCCCGATTGAGCAACAGCGCCGTAAAATAAGAAGAATGGCGCCTAATTACAGAGTTAATAATGCAGACTTTGTAATATCTCACGTGTAGATTCATCAGCCAGATGAAGTGTTTACTGACAATTGACAGTGATAGCGCACATCATCATCACTATTCCAACAATCCTCTCCTCACAGACAAGCATAAACACTCTCGACTATTGCTAAATCAAATTTAACACACGTTTGTAATGACGCTAATTCAGTTTATAATAGGGTTCATTCGCTCGGTCAGCAGGTGGCGGTATCCTCGTACACTGGGGAGTACACTGCCATTAAACGAACAGAAGAAGAAGAAAACATCTGCACATGCGCGGTACGGATCGGGTAGACCCGATTTGTACGGTCAGACTTTACACATGCGCAGTAAGGATGGGAGAGTCCTGATCCGTAACTTTCTTTTTATTTTTCGTTTTTGTCTACATTGTACTGAAATGCTTCATTATTGCAAACATTTTAAGATATACATGTTATTCTTAACATCTTAACAGATACTCTGACCCATAACTATCGTAAAACGCTACGACCGGAAGTAGAAACCTTTCGCGCATGCGGGGTACCGATCGGGTTTCCGGTACGGATCGGGTAGTGACTTTTTTTTTTTTTTTTTAATTGACAAAGCACAAAATACAGATATACAAATACAAAATAGCAAACACAATGTCAGCGGGTTCGTATAAAAAAGCAAAATAGACACAGTCTATTATAGAATCACATGATATTGAACAGGGAACATAGGTTTACGGTTTTGACAGCTTTTTGATTTTGAGAATGTTGTATGGTTTTAACATATTGTTTGGTTTCATTTAAAAAGCACCGAAAGGATGGTTTTGCGTTAGAAAATTTCGACTTATGTATATGAAATTTGGCCAATAATATCAATAAGTTAATCAAATAAAATTCGTTTGCCCTGTGCATGGGGTACTTAAAGAAACCAAACAATATTTTCTTGTAACAAAGAGAGAACTCAGAAAGGATAAAGGAAACAACAAAAACACAAAATTCTTGCCAGAAAAGATTCGTGTATAAGCATGACCAAAATAAATGAGAAATATCTTCCTTCACACAATTACAAAATGTACAGTTAACATCAATGTCCTTTTTATAACGTACAAGAAAAGACCTAGTTGGGTAAAAACGATGAATAACTTTAAAAGATATTTCCTTTACTTTGTTATTTAATAGAAATTTCGACGGTAAGGTCCAAATCTTCTCCCATTCCTGGTCCTGGTATAAGTTATTCCAGTAGGCGACAGCCGTTGGGTCACAAGTTCTGTCTGTTTGAAACAGAGTTCGTATTTCACGGTTGTTTTTCCTCCTTACAGAAGGGAAACACACCTGACCGACATAAGTAACAGCAGGATCCAGTGGTAAAGGGGTCAAATCACTAACAACAAGATTTCTAAACAACATTAAGACCCCAGCAGGGATAGCATCAAACACTATGGCATATTCCTTTGGTGGAACAGGAAGACCATATGTATTCAAAAATTCTGAGTAAGAGAGTAAACCTCCAGCTGGATTTATAAGTTGTGCAACACGATGAATCCCATTATCAAACCAATTACTTAAAAACACAGATTTATGTTTGTATAAAATGTCTCTATTGTTCCAAATATAGTATCTATGTGGAGAAAAATTGTGTTTATAAATCAATGACCAGGAAAGAAGCATTTGTTTATGAAAGTTGGATAGTTTTAAAGGGATTTTATCAATATTGTAATTACAAAGCAAAAGAAAGTTAAGACCACCAATTTTTGAGAAAATATAATTGGGAATAAAGTTCCAAATTGAGGTTGGGTTCCTGAAAAATTGTTTAATCCAGTTTATTTTAAACACATTGTTTAATGAGGAGAAGTCAAGAAAGTTTACTCCACCATGTTGGTATGAGTTGGATAAAACTGATCTTTTAATATAATGAATTCTATTCTTCCATATGAAATTATAAATAAGTCTGTCAATATCTGCCAGGGTCTCTTTATTTACATCATGAGACAAAGCAGCATAAGTTAGACGAGATAAACCCTCTGCTTTCGTGAGTAAAACTCTCCCTTTAATGGATAAATCCCGCTGCAGCCAAGCATTTAGCTTTTTTTGTGTTTTGTCCAAAATTGGAGTGAAATTAAGGGAGCACCTGGTGGATTGATTTTTATTAATGACTATACCAAGGTAAGTGACAGACTCTTTCACTGGGATGCCAGCAATAGATAGACTGGTACAATTTCTAAGGGCAAGCAGTTCACATTTGCCAATGTTTAGGTGGAGTCCTGAAGCTAAAGAAAAGGCATTAATTGTGTTAATAGCCATCTGCACCTGTGAAGCATTTTTTAAAAAGAGAGTGGTATCATCAGCAAGTTGACTAATGAATATTTCTTCATCCGCAATTGTTATACCTTTCAGAGGCCTGCGTTTAATATAATCAGAGAGGAGTTGAGCACAGATGAGAAATAAGTATGGGGAGATGGGGCAGCCTTGCCTGATACCGCGGTTCAAGTTAAACCTAGGTGATGTACCTGCTTGTAGTTTGATGGAGCAATTCACATTTTTGTACATTGTTTTAATTGCATTCTGAAAATAAGGGCCAAAGCCAAATTTGTCCAAAGCCTGAAAAATAAAACCATGTTCAATCGTGTCAAACGCTTTGCAGAAATCTACAAATAAGATAAAGCTATCATCCCTACACAAATCTGCATAATCAATTAGGTCAAAAACAAGTCTGATGTTGTTGGATATGTGTCTGTTAGCCATAAAGCCAGACTGAGTTTCATCAATAATATCATTCAAAACAGCTTTCAGTCTTTTGGCAAAGATCTGAGCTAGGATCTTATAATCATTATTAAGGAGGCAAATTGGCCTCCAATTGTCAATATAAGTGGGATCTTTCTTTGGCTTTGGGATTAGGGTTAACAGACCTTGTGATAAAGTGGGGGGAAGAGACTGATTTGTAAGACTTTCAATGTATACATTAAGAAGAAATGGAGCCAGTTGATCTGCAAAAGTAATGTAAAATTCAGAGGTTAAGCCATCGGTTCCTGGGGATTTATTAGTTTAAGACGTCGAATAGCAGGTAGCACTTCACTAATAGATATCAGCCTATCACAGAAACTCATCTGATCTTCTTTAACTGTTCGCACATCAGGGATTTGTTCCATAAAGTTCAGAGCAGCACTCTCATCAAACTCTGACTTGTATAAATTTCTATGAAAATTGGAGCAATAGGTGGAGACATTTCGGGGATCATCAGTTATAATACCGTCAATATTAAGTCTCCGAACAGAACTAAGTTTAGAATGAGATTTCTCTAATTTAAAAAAAAATAGGATGAGTGTTGTTCACCTTCTGGGGCGATCGTGGCTCAAGAGTTAGGAGTTCGCCTTGTAATCGGAAGGTTGCCGGTTCGAGCCCCGGCTTGGACAGTCTCGGTCGTTGTGTCCTTGGGCAAGACACTTCACCCGTTGCCTACTGGTGGTGGTCAGAGGGCCCGGTGGCGCCAGTGTCCGGCAGCCTCGCCTCTGTCAGTGCGCCCCAGGGTGGCTGTGGCTACAATGTAGCTTGCCATCACCAGTGTGTGAATGTGTGTGTGAATGGGTGGATGACTGGATATGTAAAGCGCTTTGGGGTCCTTAGGGACTAGAAAAGCGCTATATAAATACAGGCCATTTACCATTCTTCTAACCATCTTCTCCTTGATCTCACAAAGGCTCCCTCTGCTTTCAGTTTATAGATATCATTTAACTTACTCTGTTGCAAAGCTAAGTCAGTTTTATCTTCTTCAGATAGGTTCTCTGGTGGGATCTGAGTGAGAGCAGATATCCTAGTAATTACATTAATTTCTTCATTTTTCCTCTGTTTTGCTGCAGATGAGCCATACTCTCTTAAATATTTAGCGGCTTCAAATTTAAAGAGTTCCCAGTTTTGACAGTAGAGATGACTGGTTAGGGCTTTATCCCAGAAACGTTTGAATAATGACAAAATATCTTCAAGCACTTTTTCATGTTTTAGAAGAGAGTTATTAAGTTTCCAGTAGCAGCTCCTAAAAGTTTGGGCAGCATTAGTATTGAAAAAGACCTGAAGTGATACCGCTTTGTGATCCGTGAGTGGAGTTGGCATTATATTGGCTATAACATTATCCCTATTTAAGCAATCAGAAATTAACCAGAAGTCAATACGGGATTTAGAAGAGTTGGATTTGTTACTCCATGTAAATAGTCTGGCTTTAGGGTTTTTAAATCTCCAAATGTCAATTAAATGAAACTTTTGCATGAATGTATTTAAACAACAGGACAGAGAGTTATTTGAGCTAGGTGGCCATCTGTCTAGTGAAGGATCTGGAGCAATGTTAAAATCACCTCCAACTAATAACAGGAGATTCGGGTATTTGGATAACCAGAACAAAAAGCGTGTTTCAAGGGCATCCAGTAAGAAGTCATTATCAGACTTAGAATTAAAACCATACACGTTGGCAAGAAGAAGAAGTGTACCATCAATGTTGACAATCATTAACACATAGTGTCCTTCTGAGTCCATTTCAGAGTGCATAACATTCCCATTAAATTTATTCTTCAGAGTAGTAACTCCTGCCGATCTTTCTGATCCATGTGAGAACCATAGGTCCTTGCCCCACTGTGTTTTCCAAAAAGCAGTATCCTTAATAACAGAATGTGATTCTTGAAAAAAAAAAAAAGTCAGTATTCTGTTGATTTGCAAACAAAAACAAAGCTTTTTGCTTAACAGTGTCTCTTAAACCCCTGACATTGAGAGAACAAAGTGATATAGACAGTGCGGCTTTAACACAAAATAATGAACAGTTTACTTCCCATAGTTAACATGGAACTGGTATTAACTTTTATCCTGAACCTCAAAATTGTAAACAACCCCTTTGACATCTGTAACTTTATACCTCAAGGAGGGCATGAAACCTCCATCAACGCAGGTGGAGCTTGATCCTCAGGCGAAGTGAGCGTTGGGTGCACCTCTTTCCCCTCAATGATCACACGGACCCCGGCAAAGTGAGCTCTTTTTCCTTCTTTCCTTGCAGCATCAATAAGAGGCCAAAGCTTCTCTCAAATTGCCCTGTCGGCAGAGGACAGATCTTCAGTGAACCTCATGTAGTTTTCTTTCAGAAAGGAGCAGTTTTTAGCTTTTCTCCAGATCAAGTCACGAGCTGATCTTGTCACAAATCGAATGATAACCAGCCTTGGTTTCTTCTGAGTTTCGCTGTAGCGGCCCAGGCGATGAACTACATCAATGCTGTTTTTGAATCCTGCACTTGTTTCCCCGGCAACAGTGCAGCAGATGTCAAGTACTTTTCTGGTGATGTCTTCTTGCTTTTGCTCAGGGACACCTGAGAGCCTGAGATTCCATCTCCAATGGTATCTTTCAACTTCGTTGACCTTCAGTTCTACTTGAGACATTCTGCTGCTGTTTTTTTCACAAGTAGCTTTAACAAAACCGTTAAAGCTACTTGTGAAAAAAACATTCTTCAAAGATTCTACTTCCAAGAACATGAAGTCAATAGACTTCTTCATGGCCTTGATGTTAACAGTATTCTTGCTGATCATAGCCTCCAGATTATCTGAGCGCTCATTAATTAAAGTAGCAATGTTGTTTTGCACATCAGCAAGAGTTATATCCCCTTTGTGTTTTTTACCATCTGGTCTGGCTGGAGTATCGGGATCTGAGTCCGGCAGTGGCATCAGTTCAGGACTTTTGCTGCGGTTGTAGTCATGTTCGGCAGTCACGGCATTCTTGGGGCTGGTTTTTGAGCCAGCAACACCTGTGTTTCTCTCCATTTCCTTGGTTGCTCCTTTGGTTAGACTTTTAAACTTCATGGGTGTTTCTTTTTCCTTCCTTTTGCTTCCCTGAGTTGCTGAAAACATCGCTGAGGTAACAGAGCTTTCCTGCTGTTAGCTGAGCTATCACTTTGCAAAGAGGCTATGGTCGCGAAAAAGTCCTTTGAAGTATGGTTCAGGAAGCCGTTACTTAGAAATGTCGCATACGTGTACTGAATAAACAGTCAGTAGAATAACTCATTTGTGATTCAGAGAAAAAACGACGGCTGAAAGGGAAGTAAAACTGCAAAATCCTGCTTAGCCGCGGAGAAGAGCGTCTACCTCGGTCGCCATCTTTGCTGCTCCCTCCGGATTGGGTAGTGACAGGCTCAAGAGTTGGGAGTTCGCCTTGTAATCGGAAGGTTGCCGGTTCGAGCCCCGGCTTGGACAGTCTCGGTCGTTGTGTTCTTGGGCAAGACACTTCACCCGTTGCCTACTGGTGGTGGTCAGAGGGCCCGGTGGCGCCAGTGTCCAGCAGCCTCGCCTCTGTCAGTGCGCCCCAGGGTGGCTGTGGCTACAACGTAGCTTGCCATTACCAGTGTGTGAATGTGTGTGTGAATGGGTGGATGACTGGATATGTAAAGCGCTTTGGGGTCTGTGATATTATTCTGTTATTATATGTTACCTTATATATGTAATCAAAGTAGTTGAAGTATGATACTGCTATAGATCATATGATACCCTTTAACATAGAGTGTGTGATCAGTATGTAGTCTTAGTTTGCATTATACTTCTGACTTAAAAGAGTGTGAAAATCATTAGATCTATTGGATTGACCTGTATTACTCGACACTGTTGAATGTGTTACACTGTTTCTTGACATTTCATACTGCTGAATCATGAAGAGAATGTTGTGTGCAGAGGACCTTGTGCCGATAATAGAAGAGACAGACCACATTCCACACCCCCACCTTACAGAAAGCAGAGAAAGACAGGGAGCCGAGGTCATAACTTAGGCGCTGTAACAGAGAAAGAATGTGATGTTTTGGCTTTTACGACTAGATGGGGGCCACTAGAGACTATAAAAAGCTGAGCAACCCGTCACCATTTTGAGATTTGCTGTGACCCTCTTCAGGCATGTCTCCCCATCATGATGGTCCTTATGCTCTTAAGTGTTGAATTGTATGGAAATAAATGATTGTTGATTGAGCATAAATACACCGAGTATTGTCCTTCCTTCAGCCCAAAGATTCAAAGAATTGGGAGATTTCAACAACTTGGTGCCGTGTGACCCGGATCTTTGGTGTGCTGAGGAGGTGCAGATTTGGCCTTTGGTGAGATCGTGGGGCAAGGTGAACAGAAGGCCAGCCTAAAACAGAAAGGTAAGCACAGCCTGTTGTATTATAAATACCAAATGTGCATATTGGGCTTTCCAAATTAATCTGTTCACTGAGTTACACGTATTTTCACAGTAAATTTGTCGGTGTCTGGTTTTTGGCGCGAGATACTAACAACATAAGTTGAGGCTGAATTCCAGTGTGTTAAATAAACTGCTTCTACCGAGAAACTAATAAGACACTACGTTGAGCTAGTTGCAGTAAACTGCTTCTACCGAGAAACTAATAAGATACTACGTTGAGCTAGTTGCAGCCACTTTACCTTCCACATTTAATTTTGTCTAATACTGGCTTCTGTAGCAATAATTAGAATTTCTTCTGAAGACGCGGCCATTAGTTCAGTACATTGAAGTCGAGGTTTGAAGTTTGTTTATGGTGTCGGTTACGTCCTGGCTCTTGCCGGCTATGAAATAGAAGTTGATTTAAGGAAAAGCAGATGCTGGCTCACGGTGCGGTTGAACGCTGGCAACGCGAGAGCGAAACACGTCCGTAGGTTTGGTTTATGATACGGCCGTGTTCCGGTGGTGCGGCCGTGAAGTGCAGTAGTGGTTGGTGCTAGTTTTAGTACATTGAATAGAGGTTTGACGGTGGTTTGTGGCGTCAGTCGAGTTTTTTTTTAAGGGCTGCGGTCATAAAACAAAGTAAAATTTTACTTGCCAAGAAGTACATAGAGCAAAACCTGGTTTATGATGTCGGGTATAACTTCGGGGATGCAAGCATCACTTTTATGATGCGACTTTGCCCCGTTGTGGCGGTCATAAGCGCAGAGAAAGGGGTATTTTGGTCTATGGTGCAGTGTGCTTTAAGGAGATCTAACAGTTGAGCTCAGAAGTTTCTGTGTAATCTTCCGCTGATGAGGAACGCTCTCTGTGTGTCTCACTGATGGTGAAACGCGCTGTGTGTGTAAGGCGCGCTCTGGCTGTGTGTGAGGCGCGCGCTGAGTGTGTTTCTGTGTGTGAAGTCTGAACACAGTGACAGTGACGGTTGATGTGTTTGATTAGGAGGACGCTAGAGCAAAGACACATTTTAGGATCAAAGGTTGATGCCTAGTGTACCTGTGGAAACTAATTTTGTTCATGGTTTGGCAACCCCCCTGTCTGTAGACGTGCAGGCAGGTTAAGTGCCGAGGTGGCGACTTGGGAACTGAGGACTCCCGCTTAGCTACGGAATAACACTGGAACGACCGTGTAACCACGGGTTCACATTTATTCCGGACTAGAACAAGACACATTTTGCGAACAAAGGTTGAGTCTAGATTAGTAAAGAAATAAAAAAGGTTGAATTCCTCGTTTCAGTGGTTGAAATTGTTGTGTGCCTGTCCCCTGACGAGTGTGAAATTTAAAAAAAAGAGGGAATTTGGAGCCACATAGAGATAGACGGGCATAATTGGGTGTATTACTCTGTGGTGTAATAAAAATTAAAAATAAAAATAAACAAATAAAAAAGAGAGATAGTAAGAGGTGTGTAGTGGAGAAGTATGGAGGAGTAGAGAGAGGAATGTGTTGGGAGACTGGCGTGCAGTTTACGCTGTCAAGGTAGGCGTGTTGCCTGCTTATCTGTTTAACAGTGATGAAAATGAAATTAAATAAATCTCTTAGTGTGTTAATACAGGAAGCTGCGGACCTGGACCAACTGCCCCCACAAGCACAGCGGCCGAAGCAAAATTATAGGTAATGGGAACCACACCCAGCACGAATCAGCAGCTGTGAAACAGACAGCAGCAAGGAGAGAATTAGAGGAGGAATTAAGAGAAGTTTTTAACTCGTAAAATTGGGGCCAACGGACTTGTGGAGGTTGGGAAGGCGTCCGGAGCATCACAACAAAAGGTGAAACAAAAAAACACACAAGCAGAGAAATCTGAGAGAAAGGCTCCTTTTAAGGTAACGCCTAGTTTGAGAAAAAGATAAAATTAACCTGCCTGCCTACAAATGCACACACACGCAATGAAGAAACAGCTTACACTCATGAACACGTGAAGATTTTCCAGCAAGGCTAAAGCAGCGAAACTTAACATACATCTGTTGTTAAAGGATAAATACATTACTGACAAATAAACTCTCTGGGTTGCAGGACAACAATTTAACTTCAAAGAAAAAGACACTGGTCTGACCAACCAGTGAAGACATGACAAATTTAGGGGTTAAAAGATTCAAATTGTGACATGTTTACTGCTGATTGATTGATACAAGTGATTACTGAATGAAAGAAAATTTCTTTTTGGGCTTTTAAACATGATCTTAAGAATTTTAACAGGTGCATGTTGTCCTGTCAACTTGGTGGGTTAGGAGTTGATTATATCGGGAGAGAAAAAAACAAAAAAAAAAGGGGGAGAGAAGGCTGACACAGGGCCTGGTCCCGGTGTTTCTCCCCTCTCGTTGTAATACAGCCAACACAACATCATTTTCCTGTTCGTTTGCTTTTGTTTTTGTCTGTTTTTGTTTTTTGTTTTTTTGTTTTTCTTTTTATGTTTAATTACAGGCTGCTTTGCCGCCCTGAAAGCCGAGGCGGACTGGACTCCTGCTCTCCCCTATACGTGACACTGACCAAATGCTGCAACAGCTGGACCCACAACAACGACCTGAAAAGTCAACAGTGCTGCAGGAATGCGATCTCATGCAGCAGATACGGAGAGCACTAAACCTAAAGCCCGTTTCACTACACGGGGGGAAAATTCTCAGACAGCTTCAGCTGACAGAGCTGTGACGAGACGCCCGCCAAGCCCGAAGGAAAAGTAAGGCTGAGCAAAAGAATGCTGACCCTGATAACTCTGCATTTACACTGTGCAGGACAGTGATGGACCAACACGGATGATCGGGCAGCAAAAAGGGCATGACCGGGACAGGAGGAGTAACTGAGGACAGAAGGCACCTCAGAATGGACAAAAAAACACAGAAGAAGATGCAGGTTTCACCTGCGGTGAGCATGGACACTGGAGAAAGGACTGCCCCAATTGGGGTCAGAACCAGGACGGACAGAACTTCGAGCAGCAGCAGCAGCAGCAATGGTCGCAAACAGACTGAAAAGGAGGAGGGCAGGACCCCAGGGCATGCTTCAGGCCGTGGTTTACCCAGAACGCCAGAACAGGAAAGTGATGAACACACACACACACACACACACACACACACACACGCACACACACACACACACACATACACACACACACACGTCTACAAACACACAGATTCAGAATGAAGTGAAATACACACATGAACACGGGCACTCGTTGAGTGAGTGAGAAATGACACACACACACACACACACACACACACACACACACACACACACATTGGAATGCTGATTCACTGAGAAGTGATCCACACACACACACACACACACACACGCTGATGCAATGAAGAATGCTTTGCTTATGCTGATATGCAAAATGCTGCACACAAACATCCCAATGCATAATTTTTATGAGGAGCCATTGATTACCATTGATTACTTAGAATGTGTTATATGTCACTCAGAGGGCATTTATGTAGATTTTAGGAATAAGGTCTAAAACGGTTTGGTTATGAAAACAATGTCTGTGCGTGATGTCTGTTTATGGCTCAAGGCCTTGACTGAATTCTTTGCTGTGCTTCACACAGCCCTGATGAGGAACAGTGGCACAGAGTGAAAAATGATGAATTAATAGTGTAAGGTTAGGTTGGAGTACGGCATTTTCTGTGATTGAAATTTAATTCAAGGAGGAACAAAAGGTGTTACGGCACCTGAGCTTCTCATTCCCACACAATATTGTCCCGACAGGAAGCAAAACGTTCCTGTGAATTTCTGGTGGATTTTTTGGTTTTGCTTAGCGCTAGCTTGATGTTATCAGTGAGCTTTGGCTTGTGTTCTTTCTCGTAAGCGAGAGAGGGATAGTTTTATGCTTGGACATGTCTGCAACGGGCCCTAGTTTGTGTTATTTTAGTAGTATTTTGTTGGTTATGTCTGTTTTCGTTTTTGTTACAGTGCACTGAGATAAGAAAATCGGAGAGGTGTGATCCACCGGTGGTGATATGTTGATATTTTGTGAGTTTATGATTTAACAATCAGCTCTTTAAACCAGGCCTGAAAGATTGAAATTTAAAGCGCTATGAAATATTCTTACAAAAACAGTTGCAAAGTGTGCTTCTCCATGATTGTAATTGGCTTGGGAGAAATTCACTTATAGGGAACACTGAGAAGTTCTGAGTCTAAAAGGATTGCACCGAGTCAATCCGGCCCAAAAAACAACAAGGAATTGTTTTCCTTTAAAATGATGACGTCATCTTGCTGATGATGGATGCTCGAATAGGTTGCGCGTGAGACTCCATTATCAGCAACATCTGGTATGAATGTGTATGGAGGTATGCATGTGAATGGACTGTGATGGACTGACGACTAAAAGTTTTGACTGACTTGATACTGAGACAATGACTGCACCCACTTTAGGATTAGTAAATGCCAATAAACAATTCACCCAGCGGACAAGAGAAGGGTGGATGCTTCGCTTTGTTTTGTTTTTTCAGGAGCAGGAGGATAAGAGAGACTGGAGGAGGAGACTGTAGCTTCACATAAGTATGAACTGCAGACTTAACACTTTGGTTGCTGATTTTGAGTTACTGATGTTTGCATTAAGAAAACTGCTAGATTAGCTGTGTTTTGATTAAGGTATCGTGTGATATAATTGGGAATGCCAAATGCTACAGTGGAGAAAACTATTGATATCACTCATGACTGGAATATGTTACTATTAACCACAGCAGGCCACTGTAAAAAAGTCAATTAAATTTTATAGAGGAAAATCGCCAAAACTTTAACAATACCTATGAATGACTTGCCACATTCAGAATAGAGATATGCAATAATAAACATTGGGCCACGTGATTTAGGTTCTCACTTGAAATAGTAAGTATTAAAAGTAGAATATAATCGACAGGGACATGTGATAGGATGTGGTACTGCAAAAGAACAAGAGCAAAGTAGAGAAAGAAAAACCTATTGTGTTTAGTTTGGATAAATTCAAATTAAAATGTACCATTACACTCAGAGGATCAATATGAAATAAAACATATGCAAAATTTGTATGAAGTACATGACTGATAACTGTTCTGTCCTGAGCTTTTGTTTCTATAGCACCCACTTGACCACACCAACAGTTTCTCGCCACCAACAGGGGGTATTTGCAAAGAATAGGGAGGAATATCATCACAACTGGGAAAGGTAAGCCCCGAAGGGGGTGATGACACCATAACTTTCACTTATGGTCAAATTCTTAAAATTTGACCCCAAACTTGAAAATTCTTCAAACATTTAGAGACAGAGTGGACTTCTGCTCCGCGACTGCTGGGCGAGCCCTCATCTGGGACTCTCCTCAGCTCTTACTGGAACAGTGGCGCGGCTGCCCCTCTATTGGTCTTCCATGGTCTCTTGTGTTCTGGGGGCCTCTGGATGTCTGGAGTTTTGATCTCCTCCATACCCGCTTCACACCCTGGAGGACGGGGCTGTGGCCCCCCCACACTCCCTAGCAGATCATTACATGGAGAAACCTTTGGAATGCAAGCATGCTGATCCACACAGGTATGCACACATGGGTATTCACAGACGCGGACTAAAGCTTTCTTGGCTGCTGCCTCAAAGCACACTGTTCGCTGTCTATCTTGCGTGCTGCACAATATCGTTTATTATTTAGTAAATATTGATATCTATGACTAGCTAGTTTATTGTGATGGTGCTTTGTTTTCTCTATTATTATGTTGCTCTTTGTTGTTTGCTGTCTCCTCTGTTTGTTTTTTTTTGTTTGTTTTTTTTTTTTTCTCCATACAGGTGACCCAGGAGTTCTTTTTTTTTTCTCTCTCTCTTCCCCCCCCCCCTTCTCACCGTCTCTTCTCCCCTTTGGTTTTCTTTCTCTCTCTCCCCCTCTTTCTCCCATTCATTCCCCCTGTCCTATTTATTAAAAAAAAAAAAAAAAAAAAAAAAAAAAAATGACAAAGGATGAACTGAAGCTCTGCCATCACGTAATGTCGCATACTGCTGTTTCTGATGTCATTTAGAAAAAAAAAAAAGAAAAAAAAAAAGAGACAGAGTGGATAAACATAATGTCGCAAACCACATGAGGATGGAGCATTTGAATCAATAAGATGGTGAAATAACAGGCAGTAAAATGTGGATCATGTTTATTCCAGTGTGCAGAGGAGTCAATTCCCTTCACAAAGTTTATAAATTCACTCGAACCAAAATTAGGAGCACCCGGTGCTGCAAGAGTTAATAGTCACAATACCCAAGGATAAGCACAAGAGCATGACTGATATGATGGGACTGGGATTTTGCTACACTTAATTATTGCAGACACAACTAAAACTATAACTGAAACTAATCAAAACTAAACTAAACTAGCAAACAATTGGTAAAAACTGATTAAAACTGATATAAAATTGAAAATCTGAAGTCGAAGCTAAATAAAAATAAAAACTAATGAAAATTGCAAAACTATTACAACCCTGGTCCAGACTAAGATGGCGTTGGACATCTTCAGGGCAGAAAAGGGTTGGTGTGACCAAGGTGTGGTTTGGCTTGTTGTATGTACATTTCAAAATGTTACAGCTCTGGATGGATCAGTTACCAGGGCATGGAAGGATGACAGACTTTATTACATGAGGAGAAGGGAAATTTCCGGGATTGAGGATCCTCTGGGACGACAAGGCTGGAGCAATGGTACTCGAGAGAAGAATTTCTGATACTTTCTGAGATATGATGTCACTAACCTTCTCTTTTAATTGTCTAGCTCCAATGAATTGACACATGGGAGTGTGTCAAAAAGGGGGAAGTTGAGTCCGAACACCAAACAATGGGTTTATGAACATCTTATGACGTTATTTCTGTGTTTAATAATTTAGGTATGGCAAAACTTAAGCATATAAGGTGTTACACTTAGAAATGGTTCATTAATTTTTGATTTCTTTTACACACACATAGATTATGATTAGAATAGGTCCTGAACATAATATTTTAAACCAAATTTGAATCATTAGAACAACAATGGATAACAATATTAGATTATCAAGGCTAGGGAGAGAGGTGTTTTGGTTTTCTGTCTCTTGCAGAGAAAGGAACAGACACCAGACGGGGACACGGAGATGTGAGGACCCTTCACAGCAGAGACAGATGTAGGGACTGCCGAGACAGCAACTGGGGTCAAGTGTCATGGTGTTTGGGCTCCTGGAGAACATGGATCCCACAAACACAGAAATGACCATGAAGGGGGTTGGCGAAAACCAGGAACACCAGACCAACGAGGTTCAAGAGGCTCTTGGCAAAAAGGGGGACACAGCGGTGATCCCAAAACACACAGATCCTTGTTTGAAATCGGGGCAGAATAATCCCCAGAACTGTGCAATGACTAAAGGGTGGTCTAACCCCGGAGGTCGAAGAAAGAAGCTGAGAATCACCCAACTGGAAAACACTGGTAGCTGCAGCAATAAAAATAAAGGTTAAAAGCTCCTTAGACAGAGGTTCTAGCCTAAGTACATTTGAAAGGTATAAGGGGGCATTAAAAAGGGGGTGGAAAACTGGAGCACCAAAATAAAGCTGTGGGAGAATTGGGGAGTGATGGGAGTGTCATCTGTAACTGCTGTTATGGTTGTAAATCTAACTTTGCTTGCATCTGAACTGCGTGAATACAGAGGTCATCCCACATATGGTCCACCCGTTAAAGGGGGACAGAGGGCCTCAGGACCAAGAAGAACTGGACCTTGCAATGCTGGAGTGTATGTTGTAAGTGATCTCTTTGAAGAAAAGAGATCAAAGGGGGAATTGTGATATTATTCTGTTATTATATGTTACCTTATATATGTAATCAAAGTAGTTGAAGTATGATACTGCTATAGATCATATGATACCCTTTAACATAGAGTGTGTGATCAGTATGTAGTCTTAGTTTGCATTATACTTCTGACTTAAAAGAGTGTGAAAATCATTAGACCTATTGGATTGACCTGTATTACTCGACACTGTTGAATGTGTTACACTGTTTCTTGACATTTCATACTGCTGAATCATGAAGAGAATGTTGTGTGCAGAGGACCTTGTGCCGATAATAGAAGAGACAGACCACATTCCACACCCCCACCTTACAGAAAGCAGAGAAAGACAGGGAGCCGAGGTCATAACTTAGGCGCTGTAACAGAGAAAGAATGTGATGTTTTGGCTTTTACGACTAGATGGGGGCCACTAGAGACTATAAAAAGCTGAGCAACCCGTCACCATTTTGAGATTTGCTGTGACCCTCTTCAGGCATGTCTCCCCATCATGATGGTCCTTATGCTCTTAAGTGTTGAATTGTATGGAAATAAATGATTGTTGATTGAGCATAAATACACCGAGTATTGTCCTTCCTTCAGCCCAAAGATTCAAAGAATTGGGAGATTTCAACAGGTCCTTAGGGACTAGTAAAGCTACCATCAAACGATCACTATGGCATTACTGAGAGTTGAAAAACTGTCTAAAGTCTTTCATCTTTAATAAAATGATCAGCGTTCTGCTCTACCAGGTGTAACAATTGAGTTTAACATCCAGGCATCCATGAAAACGGAATTTTTGACATTTAACGGAGTTAGAAGTTAGCAGGAAGTTAGCTCGCTAGCTTCTATCTAAATACAATATAGCATGTCCTGACTGCGGGGTTTTGGAAACAAATTAAAACGTACAGCTCTGCTATCACTTCCAACATAAATGAAGACAGAAAACGAAACAGCAGTGACGTTTGTAGGGTTACTGAAGTTTGGCTAGCTGGTATATAATGATGTGCTACGTGACCGCTAGCGACACAGCTATGTTAGCATAATATGAACAAGCTAACTTTTTTTCCACTCGATAAAAGTTAACATGAGTGTTCTCGGTGGTCAGGAACAAATGTAATCGCGTGGCAGGGTGCTGTAAAAGGACAAAACTTCAGCCAGGAGAACAACTGAGATAATCCATCCACAATACGAGGTTAGTCATTCATATACTGCTGCATGGGCTGGGCTGTAGTTACATCCTAAGGTTTTAAAAACTGAGCTTAAATAAATGATTAGCGGTAATAAAAGCTGAGGGAGGTCAGCAGTGATCACTGACTGTTTTAGGAGCTTTTTGATATCAAATATAAGAAAATACATAACATTAAACATGTTAACAACACAAAAGCCATATTAAACGCAGACTACTTTAGACCCGGAAGTAGGATTCGTCCCGTCATCACCAGTGTTGGGACTAACGCGTTATTAAGTTACGCGTTATAGTAACTACGTTATTATTGTGGTAACGAGCACGGTAACTAGTTATTATGCCAAAATCAGGAACGCGTTAGTCATTACTGGGATTTAGATAGGGTCGTTACTCATTACTTCGTGTGGTGGCTATCGCGGAGCTTCCACAGATTCAGTAACATTAGCAAGTGGTGGAGGCCAGCAGGTGGATGAAGGAAAGGGGAGGCTGAAGGAATTGGCCGCCGGTCCAAGTGTGAACTGAACTTCAGGTAAGAAGTTATGACCTGCACTCTCTCTGGGTCAGATATAAACCAAGTTTAGGTGGAGTTTATTTTCGTTATTCTGACTTTTTCCGTACTGCGTGGTAGCTAGCATGACGGGGTTTCTATACAGCTGGGTGGGTGCTATGATACTGATGTTGAACTTTATTTTGTTCATAAGTTATTAGAGTTGCCAACCATCCCGTCTGGTATTCAGAGAAAATATTACGCGTTTCTTATTGAGGTGAAAAGGAACAGTTTGTCCCGTAATTCAGCTACAATGAAAAAGGCACAAAGCTGGAGTTATTCTGTGTCTTTGCTGCACAGCTGCCTCTTCTTCTTTCATTCTCCCCCCTCCCTCTCCCGTTTCTACTTCAGTCATGAAAACTGATCAATGATCAGCTGATCGGCTCTCTTGTTTGTTTATCGCTCACTTTGCGCCGAAAGAGGAAACCAGCGGATGTCGCACTAAACAACAGCAGCACGTTTAAGCTTGATCAGCTATTGTTAGAATTTATTTAATATTAATTTCTAGTATCAGCTGATGTTTGCTGGAGCCACAGCTGCAAAAAAGCTGCTGGTCATTAGGGCTGAACGATTATGGAAAATAATCTAATTGCGATTTTTTGCCCCAATATTGCGATTGCGATGCGATTATTTTTTAAGGTCTTTGTCTTTTGTATTATTAAACAAAGACAAGCAATACATCATATAGTATGGCCAATACTATATTACATTAATTTTAAACTGTTCTTTCCTGGAAGACAGACCTCTGTTATGATGACATGAGGTGATGCATGAATTGATGACTGACATTTTTATTTAACTTCTTCAATCACAACAGTATATTTAAACATACACAATAGTTTATTTTTAGCTTACAAACATCTGAGCATAAAGTGCTGACAAGGAACCCTGGTGTAAACATTAAAATGAAAGTCAGTACAATGTGCAGATTGCAGAAATATACATAAAAAAATCAGTGGCTTTACCACACTCAGTTTTTCTGTGAACTACTAGACAGTCATTAAATTAAAAAATAATATTAAATAAATAAAACTAATAAATAAAAAATACACACATCTTACTGATCTCTGCAGTCAGTAACATTACACATAAAGTGCAAACATAATAGCAATTGTATAAACACACACACAAACACGCCTTTAAATTAAAACTGGCTGAACATCTTGATTATCTGCAGTAAGTAACAGCAACACAGCACAAACTAAAGTGCACAATGAGTATGGCTCAGCCTACCTACCTAGCTCACAGGTTTTTTGCTAGGAAGACCAGCATATCTACTTTTGCTGGCTTTAAGGATGAGCGAGTGCAGGTCACTATATTCCCTCCAGTGCTGAACAGACGCTCTGAGGGGGCACTTGTGGCTGGCACACAGATATTTGCGGGCCATCTTGCACAGTCGTGGAAAGTGAATGTTGTGCACCTTCCACCAGGCTAAGGGATCATCCTCTCCGTCAATGACAGGGGTCAACAGGTAACTATTCAACTCTGCCTCCACGACATCTTCAAGTGGCAGAGGCAAAGCTGAAGAGGCCGCACTGGTTTTAAAAAGACTACCAAGAGTCTTCTTTGCCTTTCCCCCAGAGGCCTGTGCACTTGGAGAATTTTGAGCAGTTTCAGTGCGAGACCTCTTCTCCTGCCAGATGCGAAGAGAGACATTAGTTTTGCAGTTAGCTTATATATAAATATTATGTGTTTTTGGAAATATAATTTTCAAGGTGTTAGGGAGTTTTTATTGTTTTATTTGCTTATGCTTCAAAAGTTATGTTATACATATTTCACCAGACACAGTTTTCTGTAGAAACAGGAAGCTGACCCTGTGACACTGACAAGAGACCAGTACAGAAATACATATCCGCAGAAGCTGACTTGCATTATATTATTCTTAGAAATTGACTTGCAACACACATACTTTGTGACACACACACATACAGCTTGCACACACACAGCTTACACACAGACAGCATCAGGACCTGCGTAACAGGAAATGTGATTATATTTGCATATTGACGATGTAACCTATAAAAATAAACGAATACTGCAGTTCGGTGTGATTTGCTCTGAGCTTTTCACCCGTGCAGCACGTTAACCTTGTCTGTGAAGGTTCTCAGTCATCCAGGTCATCGTAGTCAAAGGAGCTTGCAAAGAAAAGCGTCTGGACTTCTATAAGTTGCTTGAAGACGTTTCACCTCTCCACCATTTGACCTTAGAACTGAAGAAGCTTCTCGGATGAGAGGTGAAATGTCTTCAAGCAACTTATAGAAGTCCAGACGCTTTTCTTTGCAAGCTCCTTTGGTCACTATACTTGTCGTTGAGGTATGCCGGGACCTTGGTTTTAATTGATCTAGTCAGATCAGTGTCCTCAGCATCTTCAGCCAAGACTGATGTTGCCAGAAGATGGAGAAAATACAAAAAAGAAAATACATAAGAAGAGGTGGGTACATCAGTGTGGGGTTGACATAACATATCTAGAATTAACAGCAGTAAAGAACAAGGTAAATAATATTGTTGTGTGTTTGTGGGAGAGAGTGATACACAGGCTCGCGCATACACACGCACACACACTCACACACACTCTCTCTCTCTCTCTCTCTCTCTCTCTCTCCCTCTCCCTCTCACGGCAGTAACTTACCAATAGCAAGATGTAATCTGTGTCCGAAACACTGGAGCCTGGTCCATTCGTTCAGCTGTGCTGCTTTCACCATATTTGACGCGTTGTCCGTCGTTATGCAGACAAGGTTGTCTTCCCAACACGCAAGCCCCTCTCTCAGGCCAGCAGCAATGTTTTCCCCTGTGTGGTCTTCGGGGAAGTAGGCCGTTTGTAGGCTGCGAGCTTCGAGGTGGAGGTCTTCGGTAATGTAATGCACCGTCAGACTTTGATAGGGCTCTGCTGTATGGCTTGACCACATGTCTGTTGTCGCCGCAAAAAACTTAACAGCCTTTAACTCCGCTGCAACCCTCCGCCTACACTGCATATGTAGCTCGGGTATTGGAGTCTGACTGAAATACGTGCGGGAGGGCATTCTGTACCTCTTATCCAGTGTAGTTACCAAATTATTGAACCCAGGCTTGGTCACCGTATTGACGGGCATCATGTCTTTCGCGATGCAGTGGTTTACTGCTTTGGTGATTTCCACGTGCCGTTTTGAAGTGCGTTCATATGGCGTAACACCTTCAAACAGTTCGGTCAGTGATCCTTGCCGAGTAACGTTACTAGGTTTATTCTGCACACTACTAGATTTTTTATCCATACATCTATCATACTCTGTTTTGTGCTGAGTCTTAAGGTGCTGGTACAAATTCGTAGTGTTTCCCCGAGATGTAGAAACTCTACCAAGACAGGTTTTACACAGTACCTGACTCTGTGCGACATCATCTCTTTTAAACCCAAAATATTCCCACACGGCTGATGTGCAGTTCCTCTTTGGTACTAGCATCCCCGCAGGCTCTGGTTCTGTTGAACCTGAGGCCATTGTGTAGGCTACAGCTTTGCTTGCTAGTTCACTCTCGGTAGACTGTTTCAAAACTTTGCTCCCCGTGTCACGTGACCAGAGTGCAGCCTCTGTGGTTAGACAATCTCGTTTGATCATATCACATGTTTTACTCGCGCATGTCACGTAAACAGAGTATAATCGCAGCCTTTGCGGTTAGAAAATTGCACTTGATCATGTCGCGATATTATCGCAAATGCGATATATCGTTCAGCCCTACTGGTCATGATATGGTTTGGTTATCTGGTGAGAGGGAAACATGAAGATGAAACCAGGAGATGTCCTTACTGGATCATCAGAGCTGAACAGGTGATGGAGAAACAGGTTTACCTTTTAGGTGACATGAATGAGTTGAAGGGAAGTTATGAAACTGTTTCTGAGAGACAAATAACCCCAGGATCCTTTTCTAGGTAGCTGACAGCTGGTAACTGTGCAGGTGCGGATCTAGCAAAGTGTTGCCAGGGGGGCATGTAGGGCATTAACGGGGAAAGGGGGGCACAAAGAAATACTTTTCTTTCTTATTCTCATTTAAAATGTCTAGCTTTTAAAAAATAATTATCTGAATCTTACAAAAAACAATTGATAGATTGGTGCATATATACCATCAAAACAGTGTACATCACTGTCACAACAGTGTTTATTTTCATTCAAAGGCTTTATGATTTTTCCTATAATGGTGGGCCAGTCTCTAGTCAAAATGCCCGGGCCAATTTTCTGTCCCAGTCCAGCCCTGTATGCAGCTCATCTGCAGTCTGGTGTTGCCTACATCTTCCTATTCAGAAGGCAGAATTTCCGAGTTCTGAGTACAATCGAAAGCACCACGACTGCAGTTTTTGTGTTGGATGTAAAAGGCGCACATGACGCTGTGACGTAGGCTAGAATCATGGCAGCAGTCAATGACGGTCCAGGCGTGGGATTTCTCTCATGGAAATATGCACATTATCTTTTCCTTTCTATTGGTAGGTGGCACAGTGCACTTGTGGCAAGTAAGCAAGCTAGAAGACTGGCAAAGTTATGGAAGAAACACATTAACAAGAGAATTCTGAGTAAAACCAAAGTTACTTTCCCTAGTAACTAGTTACTTTGAAAGTAACGAGTAACTTGAAGTAACTGAGTTACTTTTGAGAGAAGTAACTAGTAATGTAACTAAGTTACTATTTTAGAGTAACTTACCCAACACTGGTCATCACTGAACAACCGGATACCTTTCTAATGTGACGTTGTTGTCCTTGGCTCTCTTTCTCTCTCTGGCTCTGTTCCAGTGTTGCCAACTCCTCAGTAAGGAAAATCGCTATTGGCTGTCCCAAAAGTCGCTAGAAGTCGCTAAATGACATCATCGCCTAATTTGCATAATTGGTCATGCTAATCTAATTGTAACCTATGTTGTTGGAGAGAGAAATAACATCGTGGAAGAGACATAAAGTGAGTAAAAAACGTCCTAAATGCATTTAGAGTTTATTTAAAACTACAAATGAAATTTATTTTAGCAATTATTGTTTTTTAACTTAGACCTAAACTTCTGGTCTCAGATTTGCTTAAAAACCTTTCATCTAATTAGAAATCCCAGTCTTCAATTAATTCAATACAAAATATTACATAGAGTGCACTATACAGGTCATCGGATGTTCAAGATGGGCTTTTCGTCTACCAACAACTGCTCACACTGCCAAACCAATTCACCGGACAATTATATCCACGCTCTTTGGTTCTGTCCACCAGTTCAGAAGTTTTGGCGCGAGATATGTGAAGACTTATCGAAGTGTCTGAAATGTAACATTCCAACTTCCCCCTTAGTGTGTTTGTTGGGCAGCTTAGATAATGTCACTTCAGAAAAGAATATCGCCCATATGGTTTTCACTGCCCTATGCATAGCCAAGAAAACAGTCCTCATGAACTGGAAAAATAAAAATAATCTTAATTCTAACCAATATAGAAATTATCTATTAGATTACATTAGTCTTGATACAGCCTCTGCCACCACATCAGATCAATTGCTCTGGGCTCCTTTGATCAGCTCCATCACCTAGTGGGGGTGGGGGGTCATAGTTTGGTCCCGCCTTCACTGTTGTGATTGGTGTGGGGGTAGGGACAGGCTTAGGGCGTCGGGGGGTTCCCCGGAGGCATCTTCCTTGGGGGGCTCAACCCGGGGTAGCGGTCATGTCCGGTTAGGGGCTCTGTTGGCTCTCAGGTGACTGTTTCCTCGCGGCTGCGTGCAGCGGGGCTAGGGGAGGGTCTGTGCTGACGGACGTGGGTTACTGACCTGGTAGCCTGGCTGCCCCTGGGTGGGTCCGGGATGGGCGTGAGGTTCTGGGGGCGCTCCGTCTCTGGGCTGGGACCCGGACCGGGCCTCGGGGGCTTGGGTCCTGGTTGGTGTGTTGCCGGGGTTGTGGGCGGGTGGGTGCATGGGGGCCCAGCCCTGGAGCAGGGTGCCGCCGGTGCGTCGAGCCACCTGGGGGGCTCTTCAACTGGTGGGGGAGATTGTCACATCTTGCAGGAGCTTTCCTCTCCTCAGGAGCTCCCTCTGCAGGAGGGGGAGATACAGGAGAGGTGGAGGAAGATCTCAGCCTGGGTGTTTATTGTCTTATGTAGTCTGGAAGATGAGTGGATGGTGGGGTGGGTGCAGTTTTCTCTGTGGTGGGGTTGGGTGGACTGTCCCGGGCTCTGTGGGGCCGGGCGGCGCTGCTGCACTGGGCCCGGTCTGGATGGGCCTGGGCCCCCTTTCCCTGGCGGGTCGCGGAGTATGGGGGTGCCTACTGGGGTCAGCGGGGGAGCTGGCCCCAGGGAGGGGTCACTTGCCCCTCCCTTCCTTCCCTCCCCATCTCCAGCTGCCTCCCTCTTCCCGCTCCACCACAACCACCCACACATGCAGGGCCTTGGAGTAGGGGTATGTCACCAGGGTGCAGAGGAGGCTACCCCCCCCCCCCCCTGTCCCCTTCTGGCTGCCTCTGCCTCAATTTTATCCCACAACTTAGACATTCACATTACTCACACTCTCATTACACATACATATAGGATCTTGGGGGTGGGCACGATACACGGAGTCCAAAGTACCATCAGGGTGTACACCCCACCCCTGGCATCGTTGCCCACCTCTCAATTTTAAATACACGTAGACATTGAGGGCTAGCAGGAGGGACCATGCGCTTACCTGCTGCTCTCTGGCAGGTAGCTCCAAGCCCTCCTGGGTTTTAAATGCACCTTAGAACACACATGCATCAACATTACAATGAGCGGGTGGAGGGAGGTTTGGAGTCTTCTCTCACCCCCATTCTCTGCGACCTGCTGGAGCAGGGGGGCTAGGACTAGGAGGAGGAGTTGGCCGTCCGACTGCGGTCTGGAGTGTGGAGCCTTCCTGCTGCTGCGGAGTCGGGGCGGTCTGCCTCCCCCCACCGCAGGGAAAAGGGAAACACCACCTGGGTCTGGGTGCAGTTCCCCCCTCCAGGGGCGGGGGCACCTAGACCCGGTTTGTAGAGTACGCTTGGGGAGTGTGATCGTGTGTACAACGTCTCTTTATGTCTGTCTCCACGTTGGTTGAGTGTGGAGTAAGTGCATATGAGAGCATGAGGGTGGGAATGGATGTTTGTATCTGTGTGTGCCTGTATGTCTGTGTCTATATGTCAGGTTGGGTGTCAGGCGCCACCTCTCTGGGGACATCTCAGGCCCTCCAAGGTTTGGAGGCCTATCTCCCCCTACCACCACTTCCCCTGCCAGTGGCGGACCCCCTCAGACATCGGTGCGTTGGTGGTTCTTTGTGTCCGGGGATGGGCATCCAGGTACACACCGGCTCACTCCTTGACGGCCGCTTATCGGGGCCTGGAGCCTGGGGCTCGCTCGGGCCACTTCGGAGGTGGGGTGCCCCCGGCCTCTCGGGCTGGGGCTCGGTCACTCAGGCGCAGCTGGCTGCCGGCGGAGCTCACGGGCGCGTCACTGCAACTCCCCCTGGCTTCTGCTCCGCGGCTGCTGAGTGAGCCCTCATCTGGGACTCTCCTCAGCTCTTTCCGGGACAGTGGCGCAGCTGCCCCTCTGTTGGTCTTCCTTGGTCTCTTGTGTTCTGGGGGCCTCTGGATGTCTGGAGTTTTGATCTCCTCCACACCTGCTTCACGCCCTGGAGGACGGGGCTGTGGCCCCCCCACACCCTCTAGCAGATTATTACATGAAGGAACCTTTTAAAAAACAAAAAACAAGCGCGTCCATGCTCACAGGTGTACACACGGGTGATCACACCCACAAACTACACCCTTTTTGGCTCCTACCTCAAAGCACACTGTGTTCTGTTGATCTTATGTGCTGCACAATAATGTTTAACATTTAGTATTTACTGTCATATTCCCATATATCATTGTGATGTTGTTTATTCTATTACTCTTGTTCTCTTCTGCTTGCTTTCTTTTTTCTTTCTCAGCAGGTGATCCAGGTGATTGATATATGCATTTTTTTTTCTCTGCCCGTTCTGTTGGTTTTTGTCTTTTGCCCTTCTCCCCCGTCCCTCTTCTCAGTTGTTTCTCTTTCCCTCTTTCTTTCTCCCCTTCTTTCCCCCAGTCAAGTCTGTCCCGTATTCAGTAAGTGAAAATAAAATAAACAATAAAAGGTGAAAAAAAAAAAAAAAAATTATTGTTTTTTTAATGTCACAATTCCAACCCTGCTCCTTTACCTGGGCTTGGACTGGCAAAAGTGACCCGAAATAGGCACTCTGGTGGAGTTACTTTGTGTGTGTGTTTATAAGTAGTTTTAAACCTTGTGATCCACAAAAACAGCATAAGAGTAAAAGAGTAAAAGAAGAACTGACTGCGTTACAGCACCCGCTGCTTTTTGAGAGTAAAAGCGATAAGCGCTTTCACGTCTTTTTTTAGCAACTTTTTTTAGAAAAAAAGTGGCTAAGGGGTCTGAAAACTCGCTTTCACAAAGTTTTGTAAAAGCTGCCACAAGTTGGCAACACTGCTCTGTCCCTGTGCTACTAAGTGTAACTACCGCCCCTCCCCCCTCTGCCCAGCGTAAAGCAGAGTGCAGAGTGAAGCGGAAAAAAAGTGCGAGAGAGAGGGTGAGAGAAAGAAAAAAACAAAAACCCACGTGAGGGCTCGCGATAAGGAGCCGGCTGGCGTCGTTCACGTCAAAGAGCCGGCTCTAAGAGCCATTTCGTTCGCGAACGACCCATCACTACCTCCTAAATTTCAGGTGGCATTTTTAAAACATGCCATGACATAACACACAGCTGCTATAATCATACAGTGAGGTCAAATGTCAATTATCGTTATAGGTTCTTGCTATATGTTATAACATAAACACAGCACAGTTGTAAAAATAATAGTTTCTAGGTTCTAAGGCTTTTTGTCAGTTTAATAGTGAGCTTTACGAGACTCATTTTCGTGCCAAAGGCTCGCACAGGCCTAAGTTCCCTTATGACAACTAGAGCTGGAAACAAGACCTCAAGCAATCCTAAGGCTAATTAGCACGGCTAGCATTTTACAAAACATTTGTTAAATGTTGTCATTGCTAGCACATACCTGTATTACAGCATGGTAAGTAGCGAGAGCGCTAAGTTTTTGTTACCTTTGAAAAGAAAAATGTGAAGCTGTACTATTAGCATGAGCTATGCTAATGTTATTCACTCAAACAAACATCTCAGGTACTGACTTACTGCTTTCTAATATCTGTGTTTATTTCTGGATATACCTACATGGTTATTAGACATCCCACATAAAGGGTGACAAAGGCAGTAACTATAAATGACCATAACTTTACTGTAAATTACACTGATGGGCTCAGTTCATATAGTTCTATCGTGTACATGCATGTTAGCAACCGTAACCATGGCCAGCTGTAGGTATATGAATGCTGCGCAAGGTTCCAGCTGTTCCTTTACACTTGCTCTTGGACTTGTCTTGACCTGCTCCAAGCTCAGCTTGTGGAAAGATAACGTTTGGAGAATATTTCTACAGAAAGCGGATTTTACTACAAAGCGACAACAACTACTGCATCTTTGGATCTTTTGTACTTGTGTTTCATCATAACAGCAAAGCTTGAAGATCGTGGACCCCGACTCAAAGACAGACACCTGGTACATTTCAAAATTTCTTCAATTATTTCAAGAGTCACTAGATGACTATAATAATTTTACAGGTTCCAGTGTGAATATCACATTTTAATGTGATCAAAATAACTGTGTTCCAAGATTTTTCCTGGTAAATTGCTTTTATGCTTTAAATTTTCCAGGAGAGGTGTAGAATTTATTACCGACTGGTGTATGAATGTGAAAAAAGGTTTTACTTTGATTTGAAGCCTTCAAATTTGACACTTTTTTTTCCAATGAAATGGTTAAAATTAGCTTGAAATTCGTAAAATGCCCCCCTCCCCCAAATATACATATGTATATGTGTATATCGGTTTCTATGGTAGCAGCATCTCCTCACAATGGTAGAACATATAGGAGTAAACACACCAGATCCCTTGTAGGTCCTGACATCATTTTCTTCTCTGGATCAAAGGCTTCATTTAAATAAACTATAACTTTTTCCCAGCTACATATGCGATGATAAAATAAATAAATAAATAAAATGAAATAATATAAAAAAGAATATTGAAAACATCAATCATAGTCAAAAATAATCATGAAGTCAAACTGTTACAAAAATGTGTTTTATTTTTTAAAATTGTGCATGGAGTTCTACTGCCTTTTTTGTATTAGCAATATTTAGGACATGGAATTGGTACATGGGGAGATTAATGTTGCGTTATATTTTGCATCGTTAATGAAAGAATTAAAAAAAGTACGGGAATGAGCTGCAAAGTTATTTATGAATTTACTGTAGTATGCTATTCATGTCCAGTTCTTTACACATCAGTACCTATTATCCATTACCTACTCCAACTTAGTGTTTGCATAAAGGTTTAAAAAGAACAAATAAACAAAATGAATGTATACAAAATACAATACTGTTACCTTAAAAGTGTAGTGTGCACAGAGTGAGCTGCCTTGGCAGAGACTTGGATGCTTCACTTAATGATTGTGGACATAGTTGAAATCTTGTTTTCTTCTCACATGAACAAGTAAAGTGTCATTCAGTCTGATATGAATGTAGCCTGTAGCTTTAGCACTGGGTGTTTACTACATTCCTACTGTTATTTTAAACTTTGATTCCTTACAGGCTGTCTTGACTACATTGTCAAACGTCCCGAGAACGAGACCTTTCTGAAGTCATCAAGATCCTTGATGACAGTCTCCTGAGCGCCATCTCTTCTGATGAATCGTGGGACACTGATATCGAGCGTGTAAGTAAAGGTGAGTACATCGCCCTCTCATCCTCCCCCTCTTCTCATAAAGAGCTGGATGCTGATGCGTGTCAGTGAAGGGGAAGGTGAGTACCCCCTCCCCACCTCGCTTTGTCGCACTGAGGTCTGCTTATTGTAAATATCTTGTATTTGTTTTTACACCTTTTAATGTCAAAGTTGGCCTCTGTGCTTTTTCAGTGGTGGAATGACTCTTGCACTGAGGTCTGCTTATTGTAAATATCTTGTAGTTGTTTGAACACCTTTTAATGTCAAAGTTGGCCTCTGTGCTTTTTCAGTGGTGGAAAGACTCTTTCTTGCACTGAGGTCTGCTTATTGTAAATATCTTGTACTTGTTTTTACACCTTTTAATGTCAAAGTTGGCCTCTTTGAGTGGTGGAAAGACTCTTTCTTGCACTGAGGTCTGCTTATTGTAAATATCTTGTACTTGTTTTTACACCTTTTAATGTCAAAGTTGGCCTCTGTGCTTTTTCAGTGGTGGAAAGACTCTTTCTTGTACTGAGGTCTGCTTATTGTAAATATCTTGTACTTGTTTTTACACCTTTTAATGTCAAAGTTGGCCTCTGTGCTTTTTCAGTGGTGGAAAGACTCTTTCTTGCACTGAGGTCTGCTTATTGTAAATATCTTGTACTTGTTTTTACACCTTTTAATGTCAAAGTTGGCCTCTGTGCTTTTTCAGTGGTGGAAAGACTCTTTCTTGCACTGAGGTCTGCTTATTGTAAATATCTTGTAGTTTTTTGAACACCTTTTAATGTCAAAGTTGGCCTCTGTGCTTTTTCAGTGGTGGAAAGACTCTTGCACTGAGGTCTGCTTATTGTAAATATCTTGTACTTGTTTTTACACCTTTTAATGTCAAAGTTGGCCTCTGTGCTTCTTCAGTGATGGAAAGACACTTTCTTGCACTGAGGTCTGCTTATTGTAAATATCTTGTACTTGTTTTTACACCTTTTAATGTCAAAGTTGGCCTTTGTGCTTCTTCAGTTTTGGAAAGACTCTTTCTTGCACTGAGGTCTGCTTATTGTAAATATCTTGTACTTGTTTTTACACCTTTTAATGTCAAAGTTGGCATCTGTGCTTTTTCAGTGGTGGAAAGACACTTTCTTGCACTGAGGTCTGCTTATTGTAAATATCTTGTACTTGTTTTTACACCTTTTAATGTCAAAGTTGGCCTCTGTGCTTTTTCAGTGGTGGAAAGACTCTTGCACTGAGGTGTGCTTATTGTAAATATCTTGTACTTGTTTTTACACCTTTTAATGTCAAAGTTGGCCTCTGTGCTTTTTCAGTGGTGGAAAGACTCTTTCTTGCACTGAGGTCTGCTTGTTGTAAATATCTTGTACTTGTTTTTACACCTTTTAATGTAAAGGTTGGCCTCTGTGCTTCTTCAGTGATGGAAAGACACTTTCTTGCACTGAGGTCTGCTTATTGTAAATATCTTGTACTTGTTTTTACACCTTTTAATGTCAAAGTTGGCCTTTGTGCTTCTTCAGTTTTGGAAAGACTCTTTCTTGCACTGAGGTGTGCTTATTGTAAATATCTTGTACTTGTTTTTACACCTTTTAATGTCAAAGTTGGCCTCTGTGCTTCTTCAGTGTTGGAAAGACTCTTTCTTGCACTGAGGTCTGCTTATTGTAAATATCTTGTACTTGTTTTTACACCTTTTAATGTCAAAGTTGGCCTCTTTGAGTGGTGGAAAGACTCTTTCTTGCACTGAGGTCTGCTTATTGTAAATATCTTGTACTTGTTTTTACACCTTTTAATGTCAAAGTTGGCCTCTGTGCTTTTTCAGTGGTGGAAAGACTCTTTCTTGTACTGAGGTCTGCTTATTGTAAATATCTTGTACTTGTTTTTACACCTTTTAATGTCAAAGTTGGCCTCTGTGCTTTTTCAGTGGTGGAAAGACTCTTTCTTGCACTGAGGTCTGCTTATTGTAAATATCTTGTACTTGTTTTTACACCTTTTAATGTCAAAGTTGGCCTCTGTGCTTTTTCAGTGGTGGAAAGACTCTTTCTTGCACTGAGGTCTGCTTATTGTAAATATCTTGTAGTTGTTTGAACACCTTTTAATGTCAAAGTTGGCCTCTGTGCTTTTTCAGTGGTGGAAAGACTCTTGCACTGAGGTCTGCTTATTGTAAATATCTTGTACTTGTTTTTACACCTTTTAATGTCAAAGTTGGCATCTGTGCTTTTTCAGTGGTGGAAAGAATCTTTCTTGCACTGAGGTCTGCTTATTGTAAATATCTTGTACTTGTTTTTACACCTTTTAATGTCAAAGTTGGCCTCTGTGCTTTTTCAGTGGTGGAAAGACTCTTGCACTGAGGTCTGCTTATTGTAAATATCTTGTACTTGTTTTTACACCTTTTAATGTCAAAGTTGGCATCTGTGCTTTTTCAGTGGTGGAAAGACTCTTTCTTGCACTGAGGTCTGCTTATTGTAAATATCTTGTACTTGTTTTTACACCTTTTAATGTCAAAGTTGGCCTCTGTGCTTTTTCAGTGGTGGAAAGACTCTTTCTTGTACTGAGGTCTGCTTATTGTAAATATCTTGTACTTGTTTTTACACCTTTTAATGTCAAAGTTGGCCTCTGTGCTTTTTCAGTGGTGGAAAGACTCTTTCTTGCACTGAGGTCTGCTTATTGTAAATATCTTGTACTTGTTTTTACACCTTTTAATGTCAAAGTTGGCCTCTGTGCTTTTTCAGTGGTGGAAAGACTCTTTCTTGCACTGAGGTCTGCTTATTGTAAATATCTTGTAGTTTTTTGAACACCTTTTAATGTCAAAGTTGGCCTCTGTGCTTTTTCAGTGGTGGAAAGACTCTTGCACTGAGGTCTGCTTATTGTAAATATCTTGTACTTGTTTGAACACCTTTTAATGTCAAAGTTGGCCTCTGTGCTTCTTCAGTGATGGAAAGACACTTTCTTGCACTGAGGTCTGCTTATTGTAAATATCTTGTACTTGTTTTTACACCTTTTAATGTCAAAGTTGGCATCTGTGCTTTTTCAGTGGTGGAAAGACACTTTCTTGCACTGAGGTCTGCTTATTGTAAATATCTTGTACTTGTTTTTACACCTTTTAATGTCAAAGTTGGCCTCTGTGCTTTTTCAGTGGTGGAAAGACTCTTGCACTGAGGTGTGCTTATTGTAAATATCTTGTACTTGTTTTTACACCTTTTAATGTCAAAGTTGGCCTCTGTGCTTTTTCAGTGGTGGAAAGACTCTTTCTTGCACTGAGGTCTGCTTGTTGTAAATATCTTGTACTTGTTTTTACACCTTTTAATGTAAAGGTTGGCCTCTGTGCTTCTTCAGTGATGGAAAGACACTTTCTTGCACTGAGGTCTGCTTATTGTAAATATCTTGTACTTGTTTTTACACCTTTTAATGTCAAAGTTGGCCTCTGTGCTTCTTCAGTTTTGGAAAGACTCTTTCTTGCACTGAGGTCTGCTTATTGTAAATATCTTGTACTTGTTTTTACACCTTTTAATGTCAAAGTTGGCCTCTGTGCTTTTTCAGTGGTGGAAAGACTCTTTCTTGCACTGAGGTCTGCTTATTGTAAATATCTTGTACTTGTTTTTACACCTTTTAATGTCAAAGTTGGCCTCTGTGCTTTTTCAGTGGTGGAAAGACTCTTTCTTGCACTGAGGTCTGCTTATTGTAAATATCTTGTACTTGTTTTTACACCTTTTAATGTCAAAGTTGGCCTCTTTGAGTGGTGGAAAGACTCTTTCTTGCACTGAGGTCTGCTTATTGTAAATATCTTGTACTTGTTTTTACACCTTTTAATGTCAAAGTTGGCCTCTGTGCTTTTTCAGTGGTGGAAAGACTCTTTCTTGTACTGAGGTCTGCTTATTGTAAATATCTTGTACTTGTTTTTACACCTTTTAATGTCAAAGTTGGCCTCTGTGCTTTTTCAGTGGTGGAAAGACTCTTTCTTGCACTGAGGTCTGCTTATTGTAAATATCTTGTACTTGTTTTTACACCTTTTAATGTCAAAGTTGGCCTCTGTGCTTTTTCAGTGGTGGAAAGACTCTTTCTTGCACTGAGGTCTGCTTATTGTAAATATCTTGTAGTTTTTTGAACACCTTTTAATGTCAAAGTTGGCCTCTGTGCTTTTTCAGTGGTGGAAAGACTCTTGCACTGAGGTCTGCTTATTGTAAATATCTTGTACTTGTTTGAACACCTTTTAATGTCAAAGTTGGCCTCTGTGCTTCTTCAGTGATGGAAAGACACTTTCTTGCACTGAGGTCTGCTTATTGTAAATATCTTGTACTTGTTTTTACACCTTTTAATGTCAAAGTTGGCATCTGTGCTTTTTCAGTGGTGGAAAGACACTTTCTTGCACTGAGGTCTGCTTATTGTAAATATCTTGTACTTGTTTTTACACCTTTTAATGTCAAAGTTGGCCTCTGTGCTTTTTCAGTGGTGGAAAGACTCTTGCACTGAGGTGTGCTTATTGTAAATATCTTGTACTTGTTTTTACACCTTTTAATGTCAAAGTTGGCCTCTGTGCTTTTTCAGTGGTGGAAAGACTCTTTCTTGCACTGAGGTCTGCTTGTTGTAAATATCTTGTACTTGTTTTTACACCTTTTAATGTAAAGGTTGGCCTCTGTGCTTCTTCAGTGATGGAAAGACACTTTCTTGCACTGAGGTCTGCTTATTGTAAATATCTTGTACTTGTTTTTACACCTTTTAATGTCAAAGTTGGCCTCTGTGCTTCTTCAGTTTTGGAAAGACTCTTTCTTGCACTGAGGTCTGCTTATTGTAAATATCTTGTACTTGTTTTTACACCTTTTAATGTCAAAGTTGGCCTCTGTGCTTTTTCAGTGGTGGAAAGACTCTTTCTTGCACTGAGGTCTGCTTATTGTAAATATCTTGTACTTGTTTTTACACCTTTTAATGTCAAAGTTGGCCTCTGTGCTTTTTCAGTGGTGGAAAGACTCTTTCTTGCACTGAGGTCTGCTTATTGTAAATATCTTGTAGTTGTTTGAACACCTTTTAATGTCAAAGTTGGCCTCTGTGCTTTTTCAGTGGTGGAAAGACTCTTGCACTGAGGTGTGCTTATTGTAAATTTCTTGTACTTGTTTTTACACCTTTTAATGTCAAAGTTGGCCTCTTTGAGTGGTGGAAAGACTCTTTCTTGCACTGAGGTCTGCTTATTGTAAATATCTTGTACTTGTTTTTACACCTTTTAATGTCAAAGTTGGCCTCTGTGCTTTTTCAGTGGTGGAAAGACTCTTTCTTGTACTGAGGTCTGCTTATTGTAAATATCTTGTACTTGTTTTTACACCTTTTAATGTCAAAGTTGGCATCTGTGCTTTTTCAGTGGTGGAAAGACACTTTCTTGCACTGAGGTCTGCTTATTGTAAATATCTTGTACTTGTTTTTACACCTTTTAATGTCAAAGTTGGCCTCTGTGCTTTTTCAGTGGTGGAAAGACTCTTGCACTGAGGTGTGCTTATTGTAAATATCTTGTACTTGTTTTTACACCTTTTAATGTCAAAGTTGGCCTCTGTGCTTTTTCAGTGGTGGAAAGACTCTTTCTTGCACTGAGGTCTGCTTATTGTAAATATCTTGTACTTGTTTTTACACCTTTTAATGTCAAAGTTGGCCTCTGTGCTTTTTCAGTGGTGGAAAGACTCTTTCTTGTACTGAGGTCTGCTTATTGTAAATATCTTGTACTTGTTTTTACACCTTTTAATGTCAAAGTTGGCCTCTGTGCTTTTTCAGTGGTGGAAAGACTCTTTCTTGCACTGAGGTCTGCTTATTGTAAATATCTTGTACTTGTTTTTACACCTTTTAATGTCAAAGTTGGCCTCTGTGCTTTTTCAGTGGTGGAAAGACTCTTTCTTGCACTGAGGTCTGCTTATTGTAAATATCTTGTAGTTTTTTGAACACCTTTTAATGTCAAAGTTGGCCTCTGTGCTTTTTCAGTGGTGGAAAGACTCTTGCACTGAGGTCTGCTTATTGTAAATATCTTGTACTTGTTTTTACACCTTTTAATGTCAAAGTTGGCCTCTGTGCTTCTTCAGTGATGGAAAGACACTTTCTTGCACTGAGGTCTGCTTATTGTAAATATCTTGTACTTGTTTTTACACCTTTTAATGTCAAAGTTGGCCTTTGTGCTTCTTCAGTTTTGGAAAGACTCTTTCTTGCACTGAGGTCTGCTTATTGTAAATATCTTGTACTTGTTTTTACACCTTTTAATGTCAAAGTTGGCATCTGTGCTTTTTCAGTGGTGGAAAGACACTTTCTTGCACTGAGGTCTGCTTATTGTAAATATCTTGTACTTGTTTTTACACCTTTTAATGTCAAAGTTGGCCTCTTTGAGTGGTGGAAAGACTCATTCTTGCACTGAGGTCTGCTTATTGTAAATATCTTGTAGTTGTTTGAACACCTTTTAATGTCAAAGTTGGCCTCTGTGCTTTTTCAGTGGTGGAAAGACTCTTGCACTGAGGTCTGCTTATTGTAAATATCTTGTACTTGTTTTTACACCTTTTAATGTCAAAGTTGGCCTCTGTGCTTCTTCAGTGATGGAAAGACACTTTCTTGCACTAAGGTCTGCTTATTGTAAATATCTTGTACTTGTTTTTACACCTTTTAATGTCAAAGTTGGCCTTTGTGCTTCTTCAGTTTTGGAAAGACTTTCTTGCACTGAGGTCTGCTTATTGTAAATATCTTGTACTTGTTTTTACACCTTTTAATGTCAAAGTTGGCCTCTGTGCTTCTTCAGTGTTGGAAAGACTCTTTCTCACACTGAGGTCTGCTTATTGTACTTGTTTCTACACCTTTAAATGTCAAAGTTGGCCTCTGTGCTTTTTCAGTGGTGGAAAGAATCTTTCTTGCACTGAGGTCTGCTTATTGTAAATATCTTGTACTTGTTTTTACACCTTTTAATGTCAAAGTTTGCCTTTGTGCTTTTTCAGTGGTGGAAAGACTCTTTCTCACACTGAGGTCTGCTTATTGTAAATATCTTGTACTTGTTTTTACACCTTTTAATGTCAAAGTTGGCCTCTGTGCTTCTTCAGTTTTGGAAAGACTTTCTTGCACTGAGGTCTGCTTATTGTAAATATCTTGTACTTGTTTTTACACCTTTTAATGTCAAAGTTGGCCTCTGTGCTTCTTCAGTGGTGGAAAGACACTTTCTTGCACTGAGGTCTGCTTATTGTAAATATCTTGTACTTGTTTTTACACCTTTTAATGTCAAAGTTGGCCTCTGTGCTTCTTCAGTGGTGGAAAGACTCTTTCTCACACTGAGGTCTGCTTATTGTACTTGTTTCTACACCTTTAAATGTCAAAGTTGGCCTCTGTGCTTTTTCAGTGGTGGAAAGAATCTTTCTTGCACTGAGGTCTGCTTATTGTAAATATCTTGTACTTGTTTTTACACCTTTTAATGTCAAAGTTTGCCTTTGTGCTTTTTCAGTGGTGGAAAGACTCTTTCTCACTCTGAGGTCTGCTTATTGTAAATATCTTGTACTTGTTTTTACACCTTTTAATGTCAAAGTTGGCCTCTGTGCTTCTTCAGTGGTGGAAAGACTCTTTCTTGCACTGAGGTCTGCTTATTGTAAATATCTTGTACTTGTTTTTACACCTTTTAATGTCAAAGTTGGCCTCTGTGCTTTTTCAGTGGTGGAAAGACACTTTCTTGCACTGAGGTCTGCTTATTGTAAATATCTTGTAGTTTTTTGAACACCTTTTAATGTCAAAGTTGGCCTCTGTGCTTTTTCAGTGGTGGAAAGACTCTTGCACTGAGGTGTGCTTATTGTAAATATCTTATACTTGTTTTTACACCTTTTAATGTCAAAGTTGGCCTCTGTGCTTTTTCAGTGGTGGAAAGACACTTTCTTGCACTGAGGTCTGCTTATTGTAAATATCTTATACTTGTTTTTACACCTTTTAATGTCAAAGTTGGCCTCTGTGCTTTTTCAGTGGTGGAAAGACTCTTGCACTGAGGTGTGCTTATTGTAAATATCTTATACTTGTTTTTACACCTTTTAATGTCAAAGTTGGCCTCTGTGCTTTTTCAGTGGTGGAAAGACTCTTGCACTGAGGTGTGCTTATTGTAAATATCTTGTACTTGTTTTTACACCTTTTAATGTCAAAGTTGGCCTTTTGTGCTTCTTCAGTTTTGGAAAGACTCTTTCTTGCACTGACGTCTGCTTATTGTAAATATCTTGTACTTGTTTTTACACCTTTTAATGTCAAAGTTGGCCTCTTTGAGTGGTGGAAAGACTTTCTTGCACTGAGGTCTGCTTATTGTAAATATCTTGTAGTTGTTTGAACACCTTTTAATGTCAAAGTTGGCCTCTGTGCTTTTTCAGTGGTGGAAAGACTCTTGCACTGAGGTCTGCTTATTGTAAATATCTTGTACTTGTTTTTACACCTTTTAATGTCAAAGTTGGCCTCTGTGCTTTTTCAGTGATGGAAAGACACTTTCTTGCACTGAGGTCTGCTTATTGTAAATATCTTGTACTTGTTTTTACACCTTTTAATGTCAAAGTTGGCCTTTGTGCTTCTTCAGTTTTGGAAAGACTCTTTCTTGCACTGAGGTCTGCTTATTGTAAATATCTTGTACTTGTTTTTACACCTTTTAATGTCAAAGTTGGCCTCTGTGCTTTTTCAGTGGTGGAAAGACTCTTGCACTGAGGTCTGCTTATTGTAAATATCTTGTAGTTTTTTGAACACCTTTTAATGTCAAAGTTGGCCTTTGTGCTTCTTCAGTTTTGGAAAGACTCTTTCTTGCACTGAGGTCTGCTTATTGTAAATATCTTGTACTTGTTTTTACACCTTTTAATGTCAAAGTTGGCCTCTGTGCTTCTTCAGTGTTGGAAAGACTCTTTCTCACAGTGAGGTCTGCTTATTGTACTTGTTTCTACACCTTTAAATGTCAAAGTTGGCCTCTGTGCTTTTTCAGTGGTGGAAAGACTCTTTCTTGCACTGAGGTCTGCTTATTGTAAATATCTTGTACTTGTTTTTATACCTTTTAATGTCAAAGTTTGCCTTTGTGCTTTTTCAGTGGTGGAAAGACTCTTTCTCACACTGAGGTCTGCTTATTGTAAATATCTTGTACTTGTTTTTACACCTTTTAATGTCAAAGTTGGCCTCTGTGCTTCTTCAGTGATGGAAAGACACTTTCTTGCACTGAGGTCTGCTTATTGTAAATATCTTGTACTTGTTTTTACACCTTTTAATGTCAAAGTTGGCCTCTGTGCTTTTTCAGTGGTGGAAAGACACTTTCTTGCACTGAGGTCTGCTTATTGTAAATATCTTGTAGTTTTTTGAACACCTTTTAATGTCAAAGTTGGCCTCTGTGCTTTTTCAGTGGTGGAAAGACTCTTGCACTGAGGTGTGCTTATTGTAAATATCTTATACTTGTTTTTACACCTTTTAATGTCAAAGTTGGCCTCTGTGCTTTTTCAGTGGTGGAAAGACACTTTCTTGCACTGAGGTCTGCTTATTGTAAATATCTTATACTTGTTTTTACACCTTTTAATGTCAAAGTTGGCCTCTGTGCTTTTTCAGTGGTGGAAAGACTCTTGCACTGAGGTGTGCTTATTGTAAATATCTTATACTTGTTTTTACACCTTTTAATGTCAAAGTTGGCCTCTGTGCTTTTTCAGTGGTGGAAAGACTCTTGCACTGAGGTGTGCTTATTGTAAATATCTTGTACTTGTTTTTACACCTTTTAATGTCAAAGTTGGCCTTTTGTGCTTCTTCAGTTTTGGAAAGACTCTTTCTTGCACTGACGTCTGCTTATTGTAAATATCTTGTACTTGTTTTTACACCTTTTAATGTCAAAGTTGGCCTCTTTGAGTGGTGGAAAGACTTTCTTGCACTGAGGTCTGCTTATTGTAAATATCTTGTAGTTGTTTGAACACCTTTTAATGTCAAAGTTGGCCTCTGTGCTTTTTCAGTGGTGGAAAGACTCTTGCACTGAGGTCTGCTTATTGTAAATATCTTGTACTTGTTTTTACACCTTTTAATGTCAAAGTTGGCCTCTGTGCTTTTTCAGTGATGGAAAGACACTTTCTTGCACTGAGGTCTGCTTATTGTAAATATCTTGTACTTGTTTTTACACCTTTTAATGTCAAAGTTGGCCTTTGTGCTTCTTCAGTTTTGGAAAGACTCTTTCTTGCACTGAGGTCTGCTTATTGTAAATATCTTGTACTTGTTTTTACACCTTTTAATGTCAAAGTTGGCCTCTGTGCTTTTTCAGTGGTGGAAAGACTCTTGCACTGAGGTCTGCTTATTGTAAATATCTTGTAGTTTTTTGAACACCTTTTAATGTCAAAGTTGGCCTTTGTGTTTCTTCAGTTTTGGAAAGACTCTTTCTTGCACTGAGGTCTGCTTATTGTAAATATCTTGTACTTGTTTTTACACCTTTTAATGTCAAAGTTGGCCTCTGTGCTTCTTCAGTGTTGGAAAGACTCTTTCTCACAGTGAGGTCTGCTTATTGTACTTGTTTCTACACCTTTAAATGTCAAAGTTGGCCTCTGTGCTTTTTCAGTGGTGGAAAGAATCTTTCTTGCACTGAGGTCTGCTTATTGTAAATATCTTGTACTTGTTTTTATACCTTTTAATGTCAAAGTTTGCCTTTGTGCTTTTTCAGTGGTGGAAAGACTCTTTCTCACACTGAGGTCTGCTTATTGTAAATATCTTGTACTTGTTTTTACACCTTTTAATGTCAAAGTTGGCCTCTGTGCTTCTTCAGTGATGGAAAGACACTTTCTTGCACTGAGGTCTGCTTATTGTAAATATCTTGTACTTGTTTTTACACCTTTTAATGTCAAAGTTGGCCTCTTTGAGTGGTGGAAAGACTTTCTTGCACTGAGGTCTGCTTATTGTAAATATCTTGTAGTTGTTTGAACACCTTTTAATGTCAAAGTTGGCCTCTGTGCTTTTTCAGTGGTGGAAAGACTCTTGCACTGAGGTCTGCTTATTGTAAATATCTTGTACTTGTTTTTACACCTTTTAATGTCAAAGTTGGCCTTTGTGCTTCTTCAGTTTTGGAAAGACTTTCTTGCACTGAGGTCTGCTTATTGTAAATATCTTGTACTTGTTTTTACACCTTTTAATGTCAAAGTTGGCCTCTGTGCTCCTTCAGTGTTGGAAAGACTCTTTCTCACACTGAGGTCTGCTTATTGTACTTGTTTCTACACCTTTAAATGTCAAAGTTGGCCTCTGTGCTTTTTCAGTGGTGGAAAGAATCTTTCTTGCACTGAGGTCTGCTTATTGTAAATATCTTGTACTTGTTTTTACACCTTTTAATGTCAAAGTTTGCCTTTGTGCTTTTTCAGTGATGGAAAGACACTTTCTTGCACTAAGGTCTGCTTATTGTAAATATCTTGTACTTGTTTTTACACCTTTTAATGTCAAAGTTGGCCTTTGTGCTTCTTCAGTTTTGGAAAGACTTTCTTGCACTGAGGTCTGCTTATTGTAAATATCTTGTACTTGTTTTTACACCTTTTAATGTCAAAGTTGGCCTCTGTGCTCCTTCAGTGTTGGAAAGACTCTTTCTCACACTGAGGTCTGCTTATTGTACTTGTTTCTACACCTTTAAATGTCAAAGTTGGCCTCTGTGCTTTTTCAGTGGTGGAAAGAATCTTTCTTGCACTGAGGTCTGCTTATTGTAAATATCTTGTACTTGTTTTTACACCTTTTAATGTCAAAGTTGGCATCTGTGCTTTTTCAGTGGTGGAAAGACTCTTTCTTGCACTGAGGTCTGCTTATTGTAAATATCTTGTACTTGTTTTTACACCTTTAAATGTCAAAGTTGGCATCTGTGCTTTTTAAGTGGTGGAAAGACTCTTTCTTGCACTGAGGTCTGCTTATTGTAAATATCTTGTACTTGTTTTTACACCTTTTAATGTCAAAGTTGGCCTCTGTGCTTCTTCAGTGATGGAAAGACTCTTTCTTGCACTGAGGTCTGCTTATTGTAAATATCTTGTACTTGTTTTTACACCTTTTAATGTCAAAGTTGGCCTCTGTGCTTCTTCAGTGTTGGAAAGACTCTTTCTCACACTGAGGTCTGCTTATTGTACTTGTTTCTACACCTTTAAATGTCAAAGTTGGCCTCTGTGCTTTTTCAGTGGTGGAAAGAATCTTTCTTGCACTGAGGTCTGCTTATTGTAAATATCTTGTACTTGTTTTTACACCTTTTAATGTCAAAGTTGGCCTCTGTGCTTTTTCAGTGGTGGACTCTTTCTTGCACTGACGTATGCTTATTGTAAATATCTTGTAGTTGTTTGAACACCTTTTAATGTCAAAGTTGGCCTCTGTGCTTTTTCAGTGGTGGAAAGACTCTTGCACTGAGGTCTGCTTATTGTAAATATCTTGTACTTGTTTTTATACCTTTTAATGTCAAAGTTGGCCTCTGTGCTTCTTCAGTGTTGGAAAGACTCTTTCTTGCACTGACGTCTGCTTATTGTAAATATCTTGTACTTGTTTTTACACCTTTTAATGTCAAAGTTGGCCTCTGTGCTTCTTCAGTGGTGGAAAGACTCTTTCTTGCACTGAGGTCTGCTTATTGTAAATATCTTGTACTTGTTTTTACACCTTTTAATGTCAAAGTTGGCCTCTGTGCTTTTTCAGTGTTGGAAAGACTCTTTCTTGCACTGACGTCTGCTTATTGTAAATATCTTGTACTTGTTTTTACACCTTTTAATGTCAAAGTTGGCCTCTGTGCTTCTTCAGTGGTGGAAAGACTCTTTCTTGCACTGAGGTCTGCTTATTGTAAATATCTTGTACTTGTTTTTACACCTTTTAATGTCAAAGTTTGCCTTTGTGCTTTTTCAGTGGTGGAAAGACTCTTTCTCACACTGAGGTCTGCTTATTGTAAATATCTTGTACTTGTTTTTACACCTTTTAATGTCAAAGTTGGCCTCTGTGCTTCTTCAGTGGTGGAAAGACTCTTTCTCACACTGAGGTCTGCTTATTGTAAATATCTTGTACTTGTTTTTACACCTTTTAATGTCAAAGTTGGCCTCTGTGCTTTTTCAGTGTTGGAAAGACTCTTTCTTGCACTGAGGTCTGCTTATTGTAAATATCTTGTACTTGTTTTTACACCTTTTAATGTCAAAGTTGGCCTCTGTGCTTTTTCAGTGTTGGAAAGACTCTTTCTTGCACTGAGGTCTGCTTATTGTAAATATCTTGTACTTGTTTTTACACCTTTTAATGTCAAAGTTGGCCTCTGTGCTTCTTCAGTGGTGGAAAGACTCTTTCTTGCACTGAGGTCTGCTTATTGTAAATATCTTGTAGTTGTTTGAACACCTTTTAATGTCAAAGTGGGCTCTGTGCTTCTTCAGTGGTGGAAAGACTCTTTCTTGCACTGAGGTCTGCTTATTGTAAATATCTTGTACTTGTTTTTACACCTTTTAATGTCAAAGTTGGCCTCTGTGCTTTTTCAGTGTTGGAAAGACTCTTTCTTGCACTGACGTCTGCTTATTGTAAATATCTTGTACTTGTTTTTACACCTTTTAATGTCAAAGTTGGCCTCTGTGCTTCTTCAGTGGTGGAAAGACTCTTTCTTGCACTGAGGTCTGCTTATTGTAAATATCTTGTACTTGTTTTTACACCTTTTAATGTCAAAGTTGGCATCTGTGCTTCTTCAGTGGTGGAAAGACTCTTTCTTGCACTGAGGTCTGCTTATTGTAAATATCTTGTAGTTGTTTGAACACCTTTTAATGTCAAAGTTGGCCTCTGTGCTTTTTCAGTGGTGGAAAGACTCTTGCACTGAGGTCTGCTTATTGTAAATATCTTGTACTTGTTTTTACACCTTTTAATGTCAAAGTTGGCATCTGTGCTTTTTCAGTGGTGGAAAGAATCTTTCTTGCACTGAGGTCTGCTTATTGTAAATATCTTGTACTTGTTTTTACACCTTTTAATGTCAAAGTTGGCCTCTGTGCTTTTTCAGTGTTGGAAAGACTCTTTCTTGCACTGAGGTCTGCTTATTGTAAATATCTTGTACTTGTTTTTACACCTTTTAATGTCAAAGTTGGCCTCTGTGCTTTTTCAGTGTTGGAAAGACTCTTTCTTGCACTGAGGTCTGCTTATTGTAAATATCTTGTACTTGTTTTTACACCTTTTAATGTCAAAGTTGGCCTCTGTGCTTTTTCAGTGTTGGAAAGACTCTTTCTTGCACTGAGGTCTGCTTATTGTAAATATCTTGTACTTGTTTTTACACCTTTTAATGTCAAAGTTGGCCTGTTTGAGTGGTGGAAAGACTCTTTCTTGCACTGAGGTCTGCTTATTGTAAATATCTTGTACTTGTTTTTACACCTTTTAATGTCAAAGTTGGCCTTTGTGCTTCTTCAGTTTTGGAAAGACTTTCTTGCACTGAGGTCTGCTTATTGTAAATATCTTGTACTTGTTTTTACACCTTTTAATGTCAAAGTTGGCCTCTGTGCTTCTTCAGTGTTGGAAAGACTCTTTCTCACACTGAGGTCTGCTTATTGTACTTGTTTCTACACCTTTAAATGTCAAAGTTGGCCTCTGTGCTTTTTCAGTGGTGGAAAGAATCTTTCTTGCACTGAGGTCTGCTTATTGTAAATATCTTGTACTTGTTTTTACACCTTTTAATGTCAAAGTTTGCCTTTGTGCTTTTTCAGTGGTGGAAAGACTCTTTCTCACACTGAGGTCTGCTTATTGTAAATATCTTGTACTTGTTTTTACACCTTTTAATGTCAAAGTTGGCCTCTTTGAGTGGTGGAAAGACTCTTTCTTGCACTGAGGTCTGCTTATTGTAAATATCTTGTACTTGTTTTTACACCTTTTAATGTCAAAGTTGGCCTCTGTGCTTTTTCAGTGTGGGAAAGACTCTTTCTTGCACTGAGGTCTGCTTATTGTAAATATCTTGTACTTGTTTTTACACCTTTTAATGTCAAAGTTGGCATCTGTGCTTTTTCAGTGGTGGAAAGACTCTTTCTTGCACTGAGGTCTGCTTATTGTAAATATCTTGTACTTGTTTTTACACCTTTTAATGTCAAAGTTGGCCTCTGTGCTTCTTCAGTGATGGAAAGACACTTTCTTGCACTGAGGTCTGCTTATTGTAAATATCTTGTACTTGTTTTTACACCTTTTAATGTCAAAGTTGGCCTCTTTGAGTGGTGGAAAGACTTTCTTGCACTGAGGTCTGCTTATTGTAAATATCTTGTAGTTGTTTGAACACCTTTTAATGTCAAAGTTGGCCTCTGTGCTTTTTCAGTGGTGGAAAGACTCTTGCACTGAGGTCTGCTTATTGTAAATATCTTGTACTTGTTTTTACACCTTTTAATGTCAAAGTTGGCCTCTGTGCTTCTTCAGTGATGGAAAGACACTTTCTTGCACTAAGGTCTGCTTATTGTAAATATCTTGTACTTGTTTTTACACCTTTTAATGTCAAAGTTGGCCTCTGTGCTTTTTCAGTGGTGGAAAGAATCTTTCTTGCACTGAGGTCTGCTTATTGTAAATATCTTGTACTTGTTTTTACACCTTTTAATGTCAAAGTTTGCCTTTGTGCTTTTTCAGTGGTGGAAAGACTCTTTCTCACACTGAGGTCTGCTTATTGTAAATATCTTGTACTTGTTTTTACACCTTTTAATGTCAAAGTTGGCATCTGTGCTTTTTCAGTGGTGGAAAGACTCTTTCTTGCACTGAGGTCTGCTTATTGTAAATATCTTGTACTTGTTTTTACACCTTTTAATGTCAAAGTTGGCCTCTGTGCTTCTTCAGTGTTGGAAAGACTCTTTCTCACACTGAGGTCTGCTTATTGTACTTGTTTCTACACCTTTAAATGTCAAAGTTGGCCTCTGTGCTTTTTCAGTGGTGGAAAGAATCTTTCTTGCACTGAGGTCTGCTTATTGTAAATATCTTGTACTTGTTTTTACACCTTTTAATGTCAAAGTTGGCCTCTGTGCTTCTTCAGTGTTGGAAAGACTCTTTCTCACACTGAGGTCTGCTTATTGTACTTGTTTCTATACCTTTAAATGTCAAAGTTGGCCTCTGTGCTTTTTCAGTGGTGGAAATAATCTTTCTTGCACTGAGGTCTGCTTATTGTAAATATCTTGTACTTGTTTTTACACCTTACATGTCAAAGTTGGCATCTGTGCTTTTTCAGTGGTGGAAAGACTCTTTCTTGCACTGAGGTATGCTTATTGTAAATATCTTGTACTTGTTTTTACACCTTTTAATGTCAAAGTTGGCCTCTTTGAGTGGTGGAAAGACTCTTTCTTGCACTGAGGTCTGCTTATTGTAAATATCTTGTACTTGTTTTTACACCTTTTAATGTCAAAGTTGGCCTCTGTGCTTCTTCAGTGTTGGAAAGACTCTTTCTCACACTGAGGTCTGCTTATTGTACTTGTTTCTATACCTTTAAATGTCAAAGTTGGCCTCTGTGCTTTTTCAGTGGTGGAAATAATCTTTCTTGCACTGAGGTCTGCTTATTGTAAATATCTTGTACTTGTTTTTACACCTTACATGTCAAAGTTGGCATCTGTGCTTTTTCAGTGGTGGAAAGACTCTTTCTTGCACTGAGGTATGCTTATTGTAAATATCTTGTACTTGTTTTTACACCTTTTAATGTCAAAGTTGGCCTCTTTGAGTGGTGGAAAGACTCTTTCTTGCACTGAGGTCTGCTTATTGTAAATATCTTGTACTTGTTTTTACACCTTTTAATGTCAAAGTTGGCCTCTGTGCTTCTTCAGTGATGGAAAGACATTTTCTTGCACTGAGGTCTGCTTATTGTAAATATCTTGTACTTGTTTTTACACCTTTTAATGTCAAAGTTGGCCTCTTTGAGTGGTGGAAAGACTCTTTCTTGCACTGAGGTCTGCTTATTGTAAATATCTTGTACTTGTTTCTATACCTTTAAATGTCAAAGTTGGCCTCTGTGCTTTTTCAGTGGTGGAAATAATCTTTCTTGCACTGAGGTCTGCTTATTGTAAATATCTTGTACTTGTTTTTACACCTTTTAATGTCAAAGTTGGCCTCTGTGCTTCTTCAGTGATGGAAAGACTCTTTCTCACACCGAGGTCTGCTTATTGTACTTGTTTCTACACCTTTAAATGTCAAAGTTGGCCTCTGTGCTTTTTCAGTGGTGGAAAGACTCTTTCTTGTACTGAGGTCTGCTTATTGTAAATATCTTGTACTTGTTTTTACACCTTTTAATGTCAAAGTTTGCCTTTGTGCTTTTTCAGTGGTGGAAAGAATCTTTCTTGCACTGAGGTCTGCTTATTGTAAATATCTTGTACTTGTTTTTACACCTTTTAATGTCAAAGTTGGCATCTGTGCTTTTTCAGTGGTGGAAAGAATCTTTCTTGCACTGAGGTCTGCTTATTGTAAATATCTTGTACTTGTTTTTACACCTTTTAATGTCAAAGTGGCCTCTGTGCTTCTTCAGTGGTGGAAAGACTCTTTCTTGCACTGAGGTCTGCTTATTGTAAATATCTTGTACTCGTTTGAACACCTTTTAATGTCAAAGTTGGCCTCTTTGAGTGGTGGAAAGACTCTTTCTTGCACTGAGGTCTGCTTATTGTAAATATCTTGTAGTTGTTTGAACACCTTTTAATGTCAAAGTTGGCCTCTGTGCTTTTTCAGTGGTGGAAAGACTCTTGCACTGAGGTCTGCTTATTGTAAATATCTTGTACTTGTTTTTACACCTTTTAATGTCAAGTTGGCCTCTTTGAGTGGTGGAAAGACTCTTTCTTGCACTGAGGTCTGCTTATTGTAAATATCTTGTACTTGTTTTTACACCTTTTAATGTCAAAGTTGGCCTCTGTGCTTTTTCAGTGGTGGAAAGACTCTTTCTTGTACTGAGGTCTGCTTATTGTAAATATCTTGTACTTGTTTTTACACCTTTTAATGTCAAAGTTTGCCTTTGTGCTTTTTCAGTGGTGGAAAGAATCTTTCTTGCACTGAGGTCTGCTTATTGTAAATATCTTGTACTTGTTTTTACACCTTTTAATGTCAAAGTTGGCATCTGTGCTTTTTCAGTGGTGGAAAGACTCTTTCTTGCACTGAGGTCTGCTTATTGTAAATATCTTGTACTTGTTTTTACACCTTTTAATGTCAAAGTTGGCCTCTTTGAGTGGTGGAAAGACTCTTTCTTGCACTGAGGTCTGCTTATTGTAAATATCTTGTACTTGTTTTTACACCTTTTAATGTCAAAGTTGGCCTCTGTGCTTCTTCAGTGTTGGAAAGACTCTTTCTCACACTGAGGTCTGCTTATTGTACTTGTTTCTACACCTTTAAATGTCAAAGTTGGCCTCTGTGCTTTTTCAGTGGTGGAAAGACTCTTTCTTGTACTGAGGTCTGCTTATTGTAAATATCTTGTACTTGTTTTTACACCTTTTAATGTCAAAGTTTGCCTTTGTGCTTTTTCAGTGGTGGAAAGAATCTTTCTTGCACTGAGGTCTGCTTATTGTAAATATCTTGTACTTGTTTTTACACCTTTTAATGTCAAAGTTGGCATCTGTGCTTTTTCAGTGGTGGAAAGAATCTTTCTTGCACTGAGGTCTGCTTATTGTAAATATCTTGTACTTGCTTTTACACCTTTTAATGTCAAAGTGGCCTCTGTGCTTCTTCAGTGGTGGAAAGACTCTTTCTTGCACTGAGGTCTGCTTATTGTAAATATCTTGTACTTGTTTTTACACCTTTTAATGTCAAAGTTGGCCTCTGTGCTTCTTCAGTGGTGGAAAGACTCTTTCTTGCACTGAGGTCTGCTTATTGTAAATATCTTGTACTCGTTTGAACACCTTTTAATGTCAAAGTTGGCCTCTTTGAGTGGTGGAAAGACTCTTTCTTGCACTGAGGTCTGCTTATTGTAAATATCTTGTAGTTGTTTGAACACCTTTTAATGTCAAAGTTGGCCTCTGTGCTTTTTCAGTGTTGGAAAGACTCTTTCTCACACTGAGGTCTGCTTATTGTAAATATCTTGTAGTTGTTTGAACACCTTTTAATGTCAAAGTTGGCCTCTGTGCTTTTTCAGTGGTGGAAAGAATCTTTCTTGCACTGAGGTCTGCTTATTGTAAATATCTTGTACTTGTTTTTACACCTTTTAATGTCAAAGTTTGCCTTTGTGCTTTTTCAGTGTTGGAAAGACTCTTTCTTGCACTGAGGTCTGCTTATTGTAAATATCTTGTAGTTGTTTGAACACCTTTTAATGTCAAAGTTGGCCTCTGTGCTTTTTCAGTGGTGGAAAGAATCTTTCTTGCACTGAGGTCTGCTTATTGTAAATATCTTGTACTTGTTTTTACACCTTTTAATGTCAAAGTTTGCCTTTGTGCTTTTTCAGTGGTGGAAAGAATCTTTCTTGCACTGAGGTCTGCTTATTGTAAATATCTTGTACTTGTTTTTACACCTTTTAATGTCAAAGTTGGCCTCTTTGAGTGGTGGAAAGACTCTTTCTTGCACTGAGGTCTGCTTATTGTAAATATCTTGTACTTGTTTTTACACCTTTTAATGTCAAAGTTGGCCTCTGTGCTTCTTCAGTGTTGGAAAGACTCTTTCTCACACTGAGGTCTGCTTATTGTACTTGTTTCTACACCTTTAAATGTCAAAGTTGGCCTCTGTGCTTTTTCAGTGGTGGAAAGAATCTTTCTTGCACTGAGGTCTGCTTATTGTAAATATCTTGTACTTGTTTTTACACCTTTTAATGTCAAAGTTGGCCTCTGTGCTTCTTCAGTGTTGGAAAGACACTTTCTCACACTGAGGTCTGCTTATTGTACTTGTTTCTACACCTTTAAATGTCAAAGTTGGCCTCTGTGCTTTTTCAGTGGTGGAAAGACTCTTTCTTGTACTGAGGTCTGCTTATTGTAAATATCTTGTACTTGTTTTTACACCTTTTAATGTCAAAGTTGGCATCTGTGCTTTTTCAGTGGTGGAAAGACTCTTGCACTGAGGTCTGCTTATTGTAAATATCTTGTACTTGTTTTTACACCTTTTAATGTCAAAGTTGGCCTCTGTGCTTTTTCAGTGGTGGAAAGAATCTTTCTTGCACTGAGGTCTGCTTATTGTAAATGTCTTGTACTTGTTTTTACACCTTTTAATGTCAAAGTGGCCTCTGTGCTTCTTCAGTGGTGGAAAGACTCTTTCTTGCACTGAGGTCTGCTTATTGTAAATATCTTGTACTTGTTTTTACACCTTTTAATGTCAAAGTTGGCCTCTGTGCTTCTTCAGTGGTGGAAAGACTCTTTCTTGCACTGAGGTCTGCTTATTGTAAATATCTTGTACTCGTTTGAACACCTTTTAATGTCAAAGTTGGCCTCTTTGAGTGGTGGAAAGACTCTTTCTTGCACTGACGTCTGCTTATTGTAAATATCTTGTACTTGTTTTTACACCTTTTAATGTCAAAGTTGGCCTCTTTGAGTGGTGGAAAGACTCTTTCTTGCACTGAGGTCTGCTTATTGTAAATATCTTGTACTTGTTTTTACACCTTTTAATGTCAAAGTTGGCCTCTGTGCTTCTTCAGTGTTGGAAAGACTCTTTCTCACACTGAGGTCTGCTTATTGTACTTGTTTCTACACCTTTAAATGTCAAAGTTGGCCTCTGTGCTTTTTCAGTGGTGGAAAGAATCTTTCTTGCACTGAGGTCTGCTTATTGTAAATATCTTGTACTTGTTTTTACACCTTTTAATGTCAAAGTTGGCATCTGTGCTTTTTCAGTGGTGGAAAGAATCTTTCTTGCACTGAGGTCTGCTTATTGTAAATATCTTGTACTTGTTTTTACACCTTTTAATGTCAAAGTGGCCTCTGTGCTTCTTCAGTGGTGGAAAGACTCTTTCTTGCACTGAGGTCTGCTTATTGTAAATATCTTGTACTTGTTTTTACACCTTTTAATGTCAAAGTTGGCCTCTGTGCTTCTTCAGTGGTGGAAAGACTCTTTCTTGCACTGAGGTCTGCTTATTGTAAATATCTTGTACTCGTTTGAACACCTTTTAATGTCAAAGTTGGCCTCTTTGAGTGGTGGAAAGACTCTTTCTTGCACTGAGGTCTGCTTATTGTAAATATCTTGTAGTTGTTTGAACACCTTTTAATGTCAAAGTTGGCCTCTGTGCTTTTTCAGTGGTGGAAAGACTCTTGCACTGAGGTCTGCTTATTGTAAATATCTTGTACTTGTTTTTACACCTTTTAATGTCAAAGTTGGCATCTGTGCTTTTTCAGTGGTGGAAAGAATCTTTCTTGCACTGAGGTCTGCTTATTGTAAATATCTTGTACTTGTTTTTACACCTTTTAATGTCAAAGTTGGCCTCTGTGCTTCTTCAGTGTTGGAAAGACTCTTTCCCACACTGAGGTCTGCTTATTGTACTTGTTTCTACACCTTTAAATGTCAAAGTTGGCCTCTGTGCTTTTTCAGTGGTGGAAAGACTCTTTCTTGTACTGAGGTCTGCTTATTGTAAATATCTTGTACTTGTTTTTACACCTTTTAATGTCAAAGTTGGCATCTGTGCTTTTTCAGTGGTGGAAAGACTCTTGCACTGAGGTCTGCTTATTGTAAATATCTTGTACTTGTTTTTACACCTTTTAATGTCAAAGTTGGCCTCTGTGCTTTTTCAGTGGTGGAAAGAATCTTTCTTGCACTGAGGTCTGCTTATTGTAAATATCTTGTACTTGTTTTTACACCTTTTAATGTCAAAGTGGCCTCTGTGCTTCTTCAGTGGTGGAAAGACTCTTTCTTGCACTGAGGTCTGCTTATTGTAAATATCTTGTACTTGTTTTTACACCTTTTAATGTCAAAGTTGGCCTCTGTGCTTCTTCAGTGGTGGAAAGACTCTTTCTTGCACTGAGGTCTGCTTATTGTAAATATCTTGTACTCGTTTGAATACCTTTTAATGTCAAAGTTGGCCTCTTTGAGTGGTGGAAAGACTCTTTCTTGCACTGAGGTCTGCTTATTGTAAATATCTTGTACTTGTTTTTACACCTTTTAATGTCAAAGTTGGCCTCTTTGAGTGGTGGAAAGACTCTTTCTTGCACTGAGGTCTGCTTATTGTAAATATCTTGTACTTGTTTTTACACCTTTTAATGTCAAAGTTGGCCTCTGTGCTTCTTCAGTGTTGGAAAGACTCTTTCTCACACTGAGGTCTGCTTATTGTACTTGTTTCTACACCTTTAAATGTCAAAGTTGGCCTCTGTGCTTTTTCAGTGGTGGAAAGACTCTTTCTTGTACTGAGGTCTGCTTATTGTAAATATCTTGTACTTGTTTTTACACCTTTTAATGTCAAAGTTGGCATCTGTGCTTTTTCAGTGGTGGAAAGAATCTTTCTTGCACTGAGGTCTGCTTATTGTAAATATCTTGTACTTGTTTTTACACCTTTTAATGTCAAAGTGGCCTCTGTGCTTCTTCAGTGGTGGAAAGACTCTTTCTTGCACTGAGGTCTGCTTATTGTAAATATCTTGTACTTGTTTTTACACCTTTTAATGTCAAAGTTGGCCTCTGTGCTTCTTCAGTGGTGGAAAGACTCTTTCTTGCACTGAGGTCTGCTTATTGTAAATATCTTGTACTCGTTTGAACACCTTTTAATGTCAAAGTTGGCCTCTTTGAGTGGTGGAAAGACTCTTTCTTGCACTGAGGTCTGCTTATTGTAAATATCTTGTAGTTGTTTGAACACCTTTTAATGTCAAAGTTGGCCTCTGTGCTTTTTCAGTGGTGGAAAGACTCTTGCACTGAGGTCTGCTTATTGTAAATATCTTGTACTTGTTTTTACACCTTTTAATGTCAAAGTTTGCCTTTGTGCTTTTTCAGTGGTGGAAAGACTCTTGCACTGAGGTCTGCTTATTGTAAATATCTTGTACTTGTTTTTACACCTTTTAATGTCAAAGTTGGCCTCTGTGCTTTTTCAGTGGTGGAAAGACTCTTTCTTGTACTGAGGTCTGCTTATTGTAAATATCTTGTACTTGTTTTTACACCTTTTAATGTCAAAGTTTGCCTTTGTGCTTTTTCAGTGGTGGAAAGAATCTTTCTTGCACTGAGGTCTGCTTATTGTAAATATCTTGTACTTGTTTTTACACCTTTTAATGTCAAAGTTGGCATCTGTGCTTTTTCAGTGGTGGAAAGACTCCTTCTTGCACTGAGGTCTGCTTATTGTAAATATCTTGTACTTGTTTTTACACCTTTTAATGTCAAAGTTGGCATCTGTGCTTTTTCAGTGGTGGAAAGACTCTTTCTTGCACTGAGGTCTGCTTATTGTAAATATCTTGTACTTGTTTTTAGACCTTTTAATGTCAAAGTTGGCATCTGTGCTTTTTCAGTGGTGGAAAGACTCTTTCTTGCACTGAGGTCTGCTTATTGTAAATATCTTGTACTTGTTTTTACACCTTTTAATGTCAAAGTGGCCTCTGTGCTTCTTCAGTGGTGGAAAGACTCTTTCTTGCACTGAGGTCTGCTTATTGTAAATATCTTGTAGTTTTTTGAACACCTTTTAATGTCAAAGTTGGCCTTTGTGCTTCTTCAGTTTTGGAAAGACTCTTTCTTGCACTGAGGTCTGCTTATTGTAAATATCTTGTACTTGTTTTTACACCTTTTAATGTCAAAGTTGGCCTCTGTGCTTTTTCAGTGGTGGAAAGACTCTTTCTTGCACTGAGGTCTGCTTATTGTAAATATCTTGTAGTTGTTTGAACACCTTTTAAATGTCAAAGTTGGCATCTGTGCTTTTTCAGTGGTGGAAAGACTCTTTCTTGCACTGAGGTCTGCTTATTGTAAATATCTTGTACTTGTTTTTACACCTTTTAATGTCAAAGTTGGCCTCTGTGCTTCTTCAGTGGTGGAAAGACTCTTTCTTGCACTGAGGTCTGCTTATTGTAAATATCTTGTACTTGTTTTTACACCTTTTAATGTCAAAGTTGGCCTTTGTGCTTTTTCAGTGGTGGAAAGACTCTTTCTCACACTGAGGTCTGCTTATTGTAAATATCTTGTACTTGTTTTTACACCTTTTAATGTCAAAGTTGGCCTCTGTGCTTCTTCAGTGGTGGAAAGACTCTTTCTTGCACTGAGGTCTGCTTATTGTAAATGTCTTGTACTTGTTTTTACACCTTTTAATGTCAAAGTTGGCCTTTGTGCTTTTTCAGTGGTGGAAAGACTCTTTCTCACACTGAGGTCTGCTTATTGTAAATATCTTGTACTTGTTTTTACACCTTTTAATGTCAAAGTTGGCCTCTGTGCTTCTTCAGTTTTGGAAAGACTCTTTCTTGCACTGAGGTCTGCTTATTGTAAATATCTTGTACTTGTTTTTACACCTTTTAATGTCAAAGTTGGCCTCTGTGCTTTTTCAGTGATGGAAAGACACTTTCTTGCACTGAGGTCTGCTTATTGTAAATATCTTGTACTTGTTTTTACACCTTTTAATGTCAAAGTTGGCCTTTGTGCTTCTTCAGTTTTGGAAAGACTCTTTCTTGCACTGAGGTCTGCTTATTGTAAATATCTTGTACTTGTTTTTACACCTTTTAATGTCAAAGTTGGCCTCTGTGCTTTTTCAGTGATGGAAAGACACTTTCTTGCACTGAGGTCTGCTTATTGTAAATATCTTGTACTTGTTTTTACACCTTTTAATGTCAAAGTTGGCCTCTGTGCTTTTTCAGTGGTGGAAAGACTCTTGCACTGAGGTCTGCTTATTGTAAATATCTTGTAGTTTTTTGAACACCTTTTAATGTCAAAGTTGGCCTTTGTGCTTCTTCAGTTTTGGAAAGACTCTTTCTTGCACTGAGGTCTGCTTATTGTAAATATCATCTACTTGTTTGAACACCTTTTAATGTCAAAGTTGGCCTCTGTGCTTTTTCAGTGGTGGAAAGACTCTTGCACTGAGGTCTGCTTATTGTAAAGATCTTGTACTTGTTTTTACACCTTTTAATGTCAAAGTTGGCCTCTGTGCTTCTTCAGTGATGGAAAGACTCTTTCTTGCACTGAGGTCTGCTTATTGTAAATATCTTGTACTTGTTTTTACACCTTTTAATGTCAAAGTTGGCCTCTGTGCTTTTTCAGTGGTGGAAAGACTCTTGCACTGAGGTCTGCTTATTGTAAATATCTTGTACTTGTTTTTACACCTTTTAATGTCAAAGTTGGCATCTATGCTTCTTCAGTGGTGGAAAGACTCTTTCTTGCACTGAGGTCTGCTTATTGTAAATATCTTGTACTTGTTTTTACACCTTTTAATGTCAAAGTTGGCCTCTGTGCTTTTTCAGTGGTGGAAAGACTCTTTCTTGCACTGAGGTCTGCTTATTGTAAATATCTTGTACTTGTTTTTACACCTTTTAATGTCAAAGTTGGCCTCTGTGCTTCTTCAGTGATGGAAAGACACTTTCTTGCACTGAGGTCTGCTTATTGTAAATATCTTGTACTTGTTTTTACACCTTTTAATGTCAAAGTTGGCCTCTGTGCTTCTTCAGTGGTGGAAAGACTCTTTCTTGCACTGAGGTCTGCTTATTGTAAATATCTTGTACTTGTTTTTACACCTTTTAATGTCAAAGTTGGCCTCTGTGCTTCTTCAGTGGTGGAAAGACTCTTTCTTGCACTGAGGTCTGCTTATTGTAAATATCTTGTACTTGTTTTTACACCTTTTAATGTCAAAGTGGCCTCTGTGCTTCTTCAGTGGTGGAAAGACTCTTTCTTGCACTGAGGGCTGCTTATTGTAAATATCTTGTACTTGTTTTTACACCTTTTAATGTCAAAGTTGGCCTCTGTGCTTTTTCAGTGGTGGACTCTTTCTTGCACTGACGTCTGCTTATTGTAAATATCTTGTACTTGTTTTTACACCTTTTAATGTCAAAGTTGGCCTCTGTGCTTCTTCAGTGGTGGAAAGACTCTTTCTTGCACTGAGGTCTGCTTATTGTAAATATCTTGTAGTTGTTTGAACACCTTTTAATGTCAAAGTTGGCCTCTGTGCTTTTTCAGTGGTGGAAAGACTCTTGCACTGAGGTCTGCTTATTGTAAATATCTTGTACTTGTTTTTACACCTTTTAATGTCAAAGTTGGCATCTGTGCTTTTTCAGTGGTGGAAAGAATCTTTCTTGCACTGAGGTCTGCTTATTGTAAATATCTTGTACTTGTTTTTACACCTTTTAATGTCAAAGTTGGCCTGTTTGAGTGGTGGAAAGACTCTTTCTTGCACTGAGGTCTGCTTATTGTAAATATCTTGTACTTGTTTTTACACCTTTTAATGTCAAAGTTGGCCTCTGTGCTTCTTCAGTGTTGCAAAGACTCTTTCTCACACTGAGGTCTGCTTATTGTAAATATCTTGTACTTGTTTCTACACCTTTAAATGTCAAAGTTGGCCTCTGTGCTTTTTCAGTGGTGGAAAGACTCTTTCTTGTACTGAGGTCTGCTTATTGTAAATATCTTGTACTTGTTTTTACACCTTTTAATGTCAAAGTTTGCCTTTGTGCTTTTTCAGTGGTGGAAAGAATCTTTCTTGCACTGAGGTCTGCTTATTGTAAATATCTTGTACTTGTTTTTACACCTTTTAATGTCTAAGTTGGCCTCTGTGCTTCTTCAGTGGTGGAAAGACTCTTTCTTGCACTGAGGTCTGCTTATTGTAAATATCTTGTACTTGTTTTTACACCTTTTAATGTCAAAGTGGCCTCTGTGCTTCTTCAGTGGTGGAAAGACTCTTTCTTGCACTGAGGTCTGCTTATTGTAAATATCTTGTACTTGTTTTTACACCTTTTAATGTCAAAGTTGGCCTCTTTGAGTGGTGGAAAGACTCTTTCTTGCACTGAGGTCTGCTTATTGTAAATATCTTGTACTTGTTTTTACACCTTTTAATGTCAAAGTTGGCCTCTTTGAGTGGTGGAAAGACTCTTTCTTGCACTGAGGTCTGCTTATTGTAAATATCTTGTACTTGTTTGAACACCTTTTAATGTCAAAGTTGGCCTCTGTGCTTTTTCAGTGGTGGAAAGACTCTTGCACTGAGGTCTGCTTATTGTAAATATCTTGTACTTGTTTTTACACCTTTTAATGTCAAAGTTGGCCTCTGTGCTTTTTCAGTGGTGGACTCTTTGTTGCACTGACGTCTGCTTATTGTAAATATCTTGTACTTGTTTTTACACCTTTTAATGTCAAAGTTGGCCTCTGTGCTTCTTCAGTGGTGGAAAGACTCTTTCTTGCACTGAGGTCTGCTTATTGTAAATATCTTGTACTTGTTTGAACACCTTTTAATGTCAAAGTTGGCCTCTTTGAGTGGTGGAAAGACTCTTTCTTGCACTGAGGTCTGCTTATTGTAAATATCTTGTAGTTGTTTGAACACCTTTTAATGTCAAAGTTGGCCTCTGTGCTTTTTCAGTGGTGGAAAGACTCTTTCTTGCACTGAGGTCTGCTTATTGTAAATATCTTGTACTTGTTTTTACACCTTTTAATGTCAAAGTTGGCCTCTTTGAGTGGTGGAAAGACTCTTTCTTGCACTGAGGTCTGCTTATTGTAAATATCTTGTACTTGTTTTTACACCTTTTAATGTCAAAGTTGGCCTCTTTGAGTGGTGGAAAGACTCTTTCTTGCACTGAGGTCTGCTTATTGTAAATATCTTGTACTTGTTTTTACACCTTTTAATGTCAAAGTTGGCCTCTGTGCTTTTTCAGTGGTGGAAAGACTCTTGCACTGAGGTCTGCTTATTGTAAATATCTTGTACTTGTTTTTACACCTTTTAATGTCAAAGTTGGCCTCTGTGCTTTTTCAGTGGTGGAAAGACTCTTTCTCACACTGAGGTCTGCTTATTGTAAATATCTTGTACTTGTTTTTACACCTTTTAATGTCAAAGTTGGCATCTGTGCTTTTTCAGTGGTGGAAAGACTCTTTCTTGCACTGAGGTCTGCTTATTGTAAATATCTTGTACTTGTTTTTACACCTTTTAATGTCAAAGTTGGCATCTGTGCTTTTTCAGTGGTGGAAAGACTCTTTCTTGCACTGAGGTCTGCTTATTGTAAATATCTTGTACTTGTTTTTACACCTTTTAATGTCAAAGTTGGCCTCTTTGAGTGGTGGAAAGACTCTTTCTTGCACTGAGGTCTGCTTATTGTAAATATCTTGTACTTGTTTGAACACCTTTTAATGTCAAAGTTGGCCTCTGTGCTTCTTCAGTGTTGGAAAGACTCTTTCTTGCACTGAGGTCTGCTTATTGTACTTGTTTCTACACCTTTAAATGTCAAAGTTGGCCTCTGTGCTTTTTCAGTGGTGGAAAGACTCTTTCTTGCACTGAGGTCTGCTTATTGTAAATATCTTGTACTTGTTTTTACACCTTTTAATGTCAAAGTTGGCCTCTTTGAGTGGTGGAAAGACTCTTTCTTGCACTGAGGTCTGCTTATTGTAAATATCTTGTACTTGTTTTTACACCTTTTAATGTCAAAGTTTGCCTTTGTGCTTTTTCAGTGTTGGAAAGACTCTTTCTCACACTGAGGTCTGCTTATTGTAAATATCTTGTACTTGTTTTTACACCTTTTAATGTCAAAGTTGGCATCTGTGCTTTTTCAGTGGTGGACTCTTTCTTGCACTGAGGTCTGCTTATTGTAAATATCTTGTACTTGTTTTTACACCTTTTAATGTCAAAGTTGGCCTCTGTGCTTCTTCAGTGATGGAAAGACTCTTTCTTGTACTGAGGTCTGCTTATTGTAAATATCTTGTACTTGTTTTTACACCTTTTAATGTCAAAGTTGGCATCTGTGCTTCTTCAGTGATGGAAAGACTCTTTCTTGTACTGAGGTCTGCTTATTGTAAATATCTTGTACTTGTTTTTACACCTTTTAATGTCAAAGTTGGCCTCTGTGCTTCTTCAGTGATGGAAAGACTCTTTCTTGTACTGAGGTCTGCTTATTGTAAATATCTTGTACTTGTTTTTACACCTTTTAATGTCAAAGTTTGCCTTTGTGCTTTTTCAGTGTTGGAAAGACTCTTTCTCACACTGAGGTCTGCTTATTGTAAATATCTTGTACTTGTTTTTACACCTTTTAATGTCAAAGTTGGCATCTGTGCTTTTTCAGTGGTGGACTCTTTCTTGCACTGAGGTCTGCTTATTGTAAATATCTTGTACTTGTTTTTACACCTTTTAATGTCAAAGTTGGCCTCTGTGCTTCTTCAGTGATGGAAAGACTCTTTCTTGTACTGAGGTCTGCTTATTGTAAATATCTTGTACTTGTTTTTACACCTTTTAATGTCAAAGTTGGCCTCTGTGCTTCTTCAGTGATGGAAAGACACTTTCTTGCACTGACGTCTGCTTATTGTAAATATCTTGTACTTGTTTGAACACCTTTTAATGTCAAAGTTGGCCTCTGTGCTTCTTCAGTGTTGGAAAGACTCTTTCTTGCACTGAGGTCTGCTTATTGTACTTGTTTCTACACCTTTAAATGTCAAAGTTGGCCTCTGTGCTTTTTCAGTGGTGGAAAGACTCTTTCTTGCACTGAGGTCTGCTTATTGTAAATATCTTGTACTTGTTTTTACACCTTTTAATGTCAAAGTTGGCCTCTTTGAGTGGTGGAAAGACTCTTTCTTGCACTGAGGTCTGCTTATTGTAAATATCTTGTACTTGTTTTTACACCTTTTAATGTCAAAGTTTGCCTTTGTGCTTTTTCAGTGTTGGAAAGACTCTTTCTCACACTGAGGTCTGCTTATTGTAAATATCTTGTACTTGTTTTTACACCTTTTAATGTCAAAGTTGGCATCTGTGCTTTTTCAGTGGTGGACTCTTTCTTGCACTGAGGTCTGCTTATTGTAAATATCTTGTACTTGTTTTTACACCTTTTAATGTCAAAGTTGGCCTCTGTGCTTCTTCAGTGATGGAAAGACTCTTTCTTGTACTGAGGTCTGCTTATTGTAAATATCTTGTACTTGTTTTTACACCTTTTAATGTCAAAGTTGGCATCTGTGCTTTTTCAGTGGTGGAAAGACTCTTTCTTGCACTGAGGTCTGCTTATTGTAAATATCTTGTAGTTGTTTGAACACCTTTTAATGTCAAAGTTGGCATCTGTGCTTTTTCAGTGGTGGAAAGAATCTTTCTTGCACTGAGGTCTGCTTATTGTAAATATCTTGTACTTGTTTTTACACCTTTTAATGTCAAAGTTGGCCTCTGTGCTTCTTCAGTGATGGAAAGACTCTTTCTTGTACTGAGGTCTGCTTATTGTAAATATCTTGTACTTGTTTTTACACCTTTTAATGTCAAAGTTGGCATCTGTGCTTTTTCAGTGGTGGAAAGACTCTTGCACTGAGGTCTGCTTATTGTAAATATCTTGTACTTGTTTTTACACCTTTTAATGTCAAAGTTGGCATCTGTGCTTTTTCAGTGGTGGAAAGAATCTTTCTTGCACTGACGTCTGCTTATTGTAAATATCTTGTACTTGTTTTTACACCTTTTAATGTCAAAGTTGGCCTCTTTGAGTGGTGGAAAGACTCTTTCTTGCACTGAGGTCTGCTTATTGTAAATATCTTGTACTTGTTTTTACACCTTTAAATGTCAAAGTTTGCCTTTGTGCTTTTTCAGTGGTGGAAAGACTCTTGCACTGAGGTCTGCTTATTGTAAATATCTTGTACTTGTTTTTACACCTTTTAATGTCAAAGTTGGCCTCTGTGCTTCTTCAGTGATGGAAAGACTCTTTCTTGTACTGAGGTCTGCTTATTGTAAATATCTTGTACTTGTTTTTACACCTTTTAATGTCAAAGTTTGCCTTTGTGCTTTTTCAGTGGTGGAAACACTCTTGCACTGAGGTCTGCTTATTGTAAATATCTTGTACTTGTTTTTACACCTTTTAATGTCAAAGTTGGCATCTGTGCTTTTTCAGTGGTGGAAAGAATCTTTCTTGCACTGACGTCTGCTTATTGTAAATATCTTGTACTTGTTTTTACACCTTTTAATGTCAAAGTTGGCCTCTTTGAGTGGTGGAAAGACTCTTTCTTGCACTGAGGTCTGCTTATTGTAAATATCTTGTACTTGTTTTTACACCTTTAAATGTCAAAGTTGGCATCTGTGCTTTTTCAGTGGTGGAAAGACTCTTTCTTGCACTGAGGTCTGCTTATTGTAAATATCTTGTACTTGTTTTTACACCTTTTAATGTCAAAGTTGGCCTCTGTGCTTTTTCAGTGGTGGAAAGAATCTTTCTTGCACTGAGGTCTGCTTATTGTAAATATCTTGTACTTGTTTTTACACCTTTTAATGTCAAAGTTGGCCTCTGTGCTTTTTCAGTGGTGGAAAGACTCTTTCTTGCACTGAGGTCTGCTTATTGTAAATATCTTGTACTTGTTTTTACACCTTTTAATGTCAAAGTTGGCCTCTGTGCTTCTTCAGTGTTGGAAAGACTCTTTCTTGCACTGAGGTCTGCTTATTGTACTTGTTTCTACACCTTTAAATGTCAAAGTTGGCCTCTGTGCTTCTTCAGTGGTGGAAAGACTCTTTCTTGCACTGAGGTCTGCTTATTGTAAATATCTTGTACTTGTTTTTACACCTTTTAATGTCAAAGTTGGCCTCTGTGCTTCTTCAGTGTTGGAAAGACTCTTTCTCACACTGAGGTCTGCTTATTGTACTTGTTTCTACACCTTTAAATGTCAAAGTTGGCCTCTGTGCTTTTTCAGTGGTGGAAAGACTCTTTCTTGCACTGAGGTCTGCTTATTGTAAATATCTTGTACTTGTTTTTACACCTTTTAATGTCAAAGTTGGCCTCTGTGCTTTTTCAGTGTTGGAAAGACTCTTTCTCACACTGAGGTCTGCTTATTGTACTTGTTTCTACACCTTTAAATGTCAAAGTTGGCCTCTGTGCTTTTTCAGTGGTGGAAAGAATCTTTCTTGCACTGACGTCTGCTTATTGTAAATATCTTGTACTTGTTTTTACACCTTTTAATGTCAAAGTTGGCCTCTTTGAGTGGTGGAAAGACTCTTTCTTGCACTGAGGTCTGCTTATTGTAAATATCTTGTACTTGTTTTTACACCTTTTAATGTCAAAGTTGGCCTCTGTGCTTCTTCAGTGATGGAAAGACACTTTCTTGCACTGAGGTCTGCTTATTGTAAATATCTTGTACTTGTTTTTACACCTTTTAATGTCAAAGTTGGCCTCTGTGCTTCTTCAGTGTTGGAAAGACTCTTTCTCACACTGAGGTCTGCTTATTGTACTTGTTTCTACACCTTTAAATGTCAAAGTTGGCCTCTGTGCTTTTTCAGTGGTGGAAAGACTCTTTCTTGCACTGAGGTCTGCTTATTGTAAATATCTTGTACTTGTTTTTACACCTTTTAATGTCAAAGTTGGCCTCTGTGCTTCTTCAGTGTTGGAAAGACTCTTTCTCACACTGAGGTCTGCTTATTGTAAATATCTTGTACTTGTTTTTACACCTTTAAATGTCAAAGTTGGCCTCTGTGCTTCTTCAGTGTTGGAAAGACTCTTTCTCACACTGAGGTCTGCTTATTGTACTTGTTTCTACACCTTTAAATGTCAAAGTTGGCCTCTGTGCTTCTTCAGTGTTGGAAAGACTCTTTCTTGCACTGAGGTCTGCTTATTGTACTTGTTTCTACACCTTTAAATGTCAAAGTTGGCCTCTGTGCTTCTTCAGTGTTGGAAAGACTCTTTCTCACACTGAGGTCTGCTTATTGTACTTGTTTCTACACCTTTAAATGTCAAAGTTGGCCTCTGTGCTTCTTCAGTGTTGGAAAGACTCTTTCTTGCACTGAGGTCTGCTTATTGTACTTGTTTCTACACCTTTTAATGTCAAAGTTGGCCTCTGTGCTTTTTCAGTGGTGGAAAGACTCTTTCTTGCACTGAGGTCTGCTTATTGTAAATATCTTGTACTTGTTTTTACACCTTTTAATGTCAAAGTTGGCCTCTGTGCTTCTTCAGTGATGGAAAGACACTTTCTTGCACTGAGGTCTGCTTATTGTAAATATCTTGTACTTGTTTTTACACCTTTTAATGTCAAAGTTGGCCTCTGTGCTTCTTCAGTGTTGGAAAGACTCTTTCTCACACTGAGGTCTGCTTATTGTACTTGTTTGAACACCTTTAAATGTCAAAGTTGGCCTCTGTGCTTTTTCAGTTGTGGAAAGAATCTTTCTTGCACTGAGGTGTGCTTATTGTAAATATCTTGTACTTGTTTTTACACCTTTTAATGTCAAAGTTTGCCTTTGTGCTTTTTCAGTGGTGGAAAGAATCTTTCTTGCACTGAGGTCTGCTTATTGTAAATATCTTGTACTTGTTTTTACACCTTTTAATGTCAAAGTTGGCCTTTGTGCTTTTTCAGTGGTGGAAAGAATCTTTCTTGCACTGAGGTCTGCTTATTGTAAATATCTTGTACTTGTTTTTACACCTTTTAATGTCAAAGTTGGCCTCTGTGCTTTTTCAGTGGTGGAAAGACTCTTTCTTGCACTGAGGTCTGCTTATTATAAATATCTTGTACGTATTTGAACACCTTTTAATGTCAAAATTGGCCTCTTGTGTTTTTCAGTGTTGGAAAGACACTTTCTTCCACTCAGGTCTGCTTATTATAAATATCTTGTACTTGTTTTTACAGCTTTTAATGTCAAAGTTGGCCTCTGTGCTTTTTCAGTGGTGGAAAGACTCTTTCTTGCCCTGAGGTCTGCTTGTTTTAAATATCTTGTACTTGTTTGAACACCTTTTAATGTCAAAGTTGGCCTTTGTGCTTTTTCAGTTTTGGAAAGACTCTTTCTTGCTCTCAGGTCTGCTTATTGTAAATATCTTGTACTTGTTTTTACACCTTTTAATGTCAAAGTTGGCGTCTTGTGTTTTTTCAGTGGTGGAAAGACTCTTTCTTGCACTGAGGTCTGCTTATTGTAAATATCTTGTACTTGTTTTTACACCTTTTAATGTCAAAGTTGGCGTCTTGTGTTTTTTCAGTGGTGGAAAGACTCTTTCTTGCACTGAGGTCTGCTTGTTTTAAATATCTTGTACTTGTTTTTACACCTTTTAATGTCAAAGTTGGCCTTTGTGCTTCTTCAGTTTTGGAAAGACTCTTTCTTGCACTGAGGTCTGCTTGTTGTACATATCTTGTACTTGTTTTTACACCTTTTAATGTCAAAGTTGTCCTCTGTGAGTGGTGGAAAGACTCTTTCTTGCACTGAGGTCTGCTTGTTTTAAATATCTTGTAGTTGTTTGAACACCTTTTAATGTCAAAGTTGGCCTCTGTGCTTTTTCAGTGGTGGAAAGACTCTTTCTCGCACTGAGGTCTGCTTATTGTAAATATCGTGTAGTTGTTTTTACACCTTTTAATGTCAAAGTTGGCCTTTGTGCTTTTTCAGTGATGGAAAGACTCTTTCTCGCACTGAGGTCTGCTTATTGTAAATATCTTGTACTTGTTTGAACACCTTTTAATGTCAAAGTTGGCCTCTGTGCTTTTTCAGTGGTGGAAAGACTCTTTCTTGCACTGACGTCTGCTTATTGTAAATATCTTGTACTTGTTTTTACACCTTTTAATGTCAAAGTTGGCCTTTGTGCTCCTTCAGTGGTGGAAAGACTCTTTCTTGCACTGAGGTCTGCTGATTGTATCATTCAGCAGTCCTCCAGAAACAGCTAGTCAATGCTCTCTCTGAGACTTGACCTCAGTGATTCACTAGCAACTATCACACAACATCCAATCCCATCCATCCTAGAGTGCAGGGACGTGCAGAGAGGTTTAAAGGGGCGGGTGCTCAAAGTTAAAAAGGGGCACATTGAACCATGCTGAATAACAACAACACACATTCATCAAGAATCTAATATGGAAGGGCAGGGCTGTGTTGATCTGAGACTGTAGACATTAAAAAGTCCACAGGAGAGATGGTAGCTGATTAAACAAGTGTCATGAGATAATAACAAAATGCAAAGATTGGTGACAGCGCTTGGAACCATAAGGCAACGAAAAACTGTGACATAAACTCGGCTCTGCCTGTGAATCACTCTTTGCTTCTCTTCTTCCTTCCTTCCCATCATTTCATATATCACTCTCCACTTGCTGTCTATCTGAGAACAAGGCACAACTTGCTATTGCAATAAACTATAATTAATTATCCACACCTAACAACTCTTGCACTTAATCTATAATAAAATGATGACAGAAAAATGTTATAGCACTGCCTTTAGTAGCCTCATACAGCTCCTACTGTTTCCTCCTCATGTCCTTACCAGCCATGTCTGCACAATGTTATATCATGAGTAATATTTTTTTAAATCCAGCTAAATAAAACACACACATGCACACACAGTGACATTTTAGACCTTCTTCAGAATACTGTATATACTATGGGCATCCTTACATTATTATTTATTACTAGAGCTACAATAATAAAGCAATGAGGAGGGGGAAGTAATAAATATGAAATAATGTATTTATGATGATTCCATTTGTTTCACTATCCACTCTGTGCAGGGCAAAGCTTATTACATTTTTAAACTGTAGAGATACAATCATTTTACTGCTGTAAAATCCAACTTTTGTCTTATTTAAAATATAAATCTAATATAATCTGCTTCTTAATGTATGTTCTTTAAAATACAGCGTGTGTTTTTTAATATATTATAATTATAATTATTATTATGTGGACATGCATATTAGATCGTTTTTTAGTGAAATATAATCCCTCCAGAAAGGCAGGAAATGCCCAGAAACTTACTTTAAAACTAAATATGTTCCCTAAAACGGTGACAGAGCTACAGACCCATGACAGCCAGGTAGCCAGCAGCTATGACCAGCACTACTTGTGCAGTTAATAAAAGGACAGGTAATGTTTGTCGCGCTGTTGCACACACAGCACGCTCGTTTGTTTCAGTTCGTCAGTTGCAACAAGACAGCTTACCAACGTGTACGTAATACTCCTGGGTGCTACACACTACAGTGTACGCTGTACACCTACTTACTGGGCTTGTCGCATCAGTCTGTGTCTCTGAGTTAACTTGTGTTTCTCCTACAGCTCCGGACCGCAAAAAATGCGCGTGCTCTTTGTGAGCTCGTTCCCGGCTCGTAACCAGCGCGTTCTGCCGTCGAGGGCGATCATTGGTTAAATGTGATCATGTGACTGATGCAAGCCAGATCCTTTTATTTAGCAAAACTATGATTAATAGTTAAATATTATTGTTGAGGGGCACAGACAGGACTCCGCACGCACACACACATAAAAAAAATAAATAAATAAATAAAAAAAATTTAAAAGTTGCCTCAACAAAAGGGCACTTTGGGCACTCATCAGGAAAGGGGCGGGTGCTCAAGCCCCTCTAGCCCCCCCCCTGCACGTCCCTGCTAGAGTGTGAGACACAGCGATTGGATCATAGCATGAGGGAGGAGGAGCTCAGAATGTCCTTCAGCCAGCTGTGAAAATTCAGGACCAAATGTTCTTAATTACTTTACACTCATTAAATTGAGAGGTAGAGCCATCGTGAACATTCAGGTCTCTTCTCTGTGAGCTCTTTACCTCATGTTTATTTATTTAACCTTTATTTATACAGGCAGTCCCACTGAGACCTGCTGTCTCATTTACAATAGAAACACATGTGCCACAGGCTCTGCCTCGTACTCATCCAAATAGAGCTCTTCCTGTCAGAGAATTCAAAGCAACTAATTAAAACCAGCCAATCAGAATACAAAGGGAAATAATGCACATACACCTGCTTTTCTTGCTATTAAAGCCAAAACAACCTGTTCTGCATTGTTAGAATTACACAGAATTAACACGATTTAATAACAGTTCTGGTGATTATTGCTGCATTGTAGACATTACTTTGGTCTTCTTCTGTGACCTTATGGTTTCTTTTCTCTGCATCACACAAAGCAAAGAAATTCTTATTTTGGTTCCTTCAAATTATTGTCAGTGTTTCTGCATATTTATTCTTCTGTTTTTGTTCTGTGGTTATACTGGCCATGTTTCACATGTTGGCACTTTGATATTTTTGTCTCATTTTAGTACCATTATTTCTGTATAGAGTCATGTAATAACAACAGCACCTTTTTACAGTCACGAAGCTTAAAAAGCTGATAAAAGTTTACAGTCCAACAATGCCGCTTATTTATATTTGTTTGTTTTAATGCGCAGCTCTTCCTCGAGCATAAACCCAGACTCACCTGAGTCAGAGTGGCTCAGGTGAGTCTCGGCCATCATGTTGTCTTTTCTAGATCCAAAAGTGACAATTTTTTTTAACACTACCTTATTAAGGTGGCCACCCTGATTACCAAGATGTATTTATTAATTGCGCAGGTGTTAGGTGAACCCATTCATACTGAGTACTAATATTAATAAAATAATTGTCACTCTGCAAAACTGAAGGATCATGGATGCAATGTTCACAGCAGCTGTGATACTTGGACACTGATTAATGCAGAACAAGTGTCACAATTGGCCAGTCTGAGGGGAAGTGCCACTAAATGTTTGCTCCAACCCTGAAATACATTGCAGTGCCTTTCCCACAGTCCTCCAGTCTGAGCTTACTCACCCATATGGAAAAGATATATATAAATCCTATAAAGTTTGTATCTGTCTTGTGTGAAACTTGTATGAAAAGCATATAAGTGTGAAAACAGATATAAGATCCCTTGAAAAATTATATAATGAAACTTGTATGTTTTGGATACTTACTAAAACAATGTATGAAAGTAATGTGAAAGTGGCCACTTTCATGAGTAAATCATGTAAGCCTTATATGATTTACTCATGAAAGTGGCCACTTTCATGAGTAATCACATATAAGTTTTTACTATTTCTTTTCCGTATGGGCAGACTCATGTTGAAGTCAAAGATCAACTCGTGGTGTGTATTTGTGTTAAATATGTGCAGCCAGCTCGAGGAAGCGTCCCGGGGGGAAGGAAGCTGGTTTAGACAACACCCTGAAATCTGAGAGCTGCACCTGAATCAGCTGACTGGCCCTCCAGTTCATTTCCTGTTTCATCAAGTCACTGTCAGAGTGCGTAGAGCAGCGAATTAACTTGTACAAGTTTACAGCACCTCCAAATCTGAGGCCATGGTTCTCAGCCGGAAAAGGGTGGAGTGCCCACTCCGGGTCGGGGATGAGTTCCTGCCCCAAGTGGAGGAGTTCAAGTATCTCGGGGTCTTGTTCGCGAGTGATGGGAGAAGGGAGCCGGAGATCGACAGACGGATTGGGGCTGCAGCTGCAGTAATGCGGACGCTGCACCGGTCCGTCGTGGGGAAGAGGGAGCTGAGTGTAAAAGCGAAGCTCTCAATTTACCGGTCGATCTACGTCCCTACCCTCACCTATGGCCACGAGCTTCCTCCGAAGGGTGGCTGGCCTCTCCCTTAGAGATAGGGTGAGAAGTTCGGCCATCTGGGAGGGGCTCAGAGTAGAGCAGCTGCTGCTCCACATCGAAAGGAGCCAGCTGAGGTGGTTCGGGCATCTGACAAGGATGCCCCCTGGGCGCCTCCTGGGTGAGGTGTTCCAGGCATGTCCCACCGGGAGGAGGCCCTGGGGCAGACCCAGGACACGCTGGAGAGATTATATCTCTCGGCTGGCCTGGGAACGCCTTGGTATTCCCCCGGATAAGCTGGAGGAGGTGGCTGGGGAGAGGGAGGTCTGGGCCTCTTTGCTTAGGCTGCTGCCCCCGCGACCCGGCCCTGGACAAAGCGGATGAAAATGGATGGATGGATGGAAGTTTACATTTTTACAAACACTGAAATCCCAAATTTATGATAGTTTGCTGTTTTTATACTTATTCATTTGTCAACATATAAGAGCGGAGACAGTGATTACATCACACATTTATCATCATCTCGTCTCATTTTCTGTTACACATTAATCATGAGTGATTTGTCTTATAAGCTGACTGATAGAAAATTGTCACAGTTGGATCTTAGAGATGTAAACATGAGGCTAAAATGACTTTAACACTGAACTAAACATGTGTAAAGTAAGGTTTAAAATGCAGCTGCAGACACTTTGTTCTGAACATTGTTCCAAATGTGTTTATTACATAAATAACATTTTATTTTCTCTGTAGTACTTCAGGGATTTCATAAGTTGTTTGTTAGTTTTTCGTGGAAACTGGGTCCAAATGGCTCTTTGGGGCTTAAAGGTTGCCGATCCCCTGGCTTAGGAAGACAGACTGAGCCAGAGCCCAGTACGGGACACCTGCCTCTACATGCTTCACCTCTCGCTATCTGTCGCTGGGACTGTAAACAGTGTGGATGTAGATTCAGCACCTGACCGGACCTGCAGTGCAGTACTGAAACAGTTTAACGTGGAGCCGGAGTCTGTTTACACACCGCGAAGAGAAAAGAGGGTGGACCGAGATGCTGATGTCAAGCTGAGCGAAACAGCAGCGCTGTCCCTGTGATCACCATTAAAACCTTTACTGGGAAAAAGTGAGCAGGAGTCCTTCATCAAAGCACCTGATCAACAAACAACGTGAAGTTGTATTAAAATACTCTGGTGAACTGTTAACTTAGTTTGATACCATGTTTCAATTATAAGGGTTTCTAAAAGCTGAAGCAAACAGGGCTGAGTCTAAAGGGGGGCACGAGGTGTACTAGACCTTATTTACTTCAAGGTTTTCAAACCTTTTTCAAGTGAAATGATTTAAATTGCTGTCTCAATTAAATAGAATTAATGTTTAAAATATAAAAATAAAGCTTTTTTCACAAGCCAATAAAAGTGTACAGGACTGGTAAAACACTGAGCCGCTGACCTGAGTGGTTTATTATTAATATTAATTAAAGTCTACACCATTCATAACATCTTGTTTTCAGCAGCACAGAAACTTTGCACAGGGCAAACTCCAGAATGCTGATATTCTCCCTTCTCTTCACTGCAGCCTCCACATTCTCCTTTAAAGGCTTACAGACACAAACTCACTTAAACACACAGAAACACATGTAGAAAAACTCAAAGCCTTCCAATGAGACAGGAAACATTCATTTTTAAACCTTAGTTTAGATTTCGTATTTTTCTTATTTTATTTGACTTTGATTGTACTTGAGAGTATTTGTATATATCTGGATTTAAGAAAATGTTTTCTTTAAAAAATAAAATTTAATATGGCACGCACGTACGAAGGGTTTGTTTTTGTTCTTGACAGATGTTGTAAGCAGTTAAACTTTAAAACGTGATTTATGAAATGGAAACCAATGAGCAGTTTATTCTGAAAGGCCTGTTTCATTGACAGCTACAGGGCCTCAGCCAGTAATTGGCAGGGACTGTTGTAATGTGGATGGCCTCATCTAACAACACTGTCCCTGGTGAAATATGGATGGTATTGGTCAGCACCGCACACCCTGGTGTAATGTAAACTGCCTTAGCCAACACCACTGGCCCTGGTGAAATGTGCATGATATCGGTCAGCAGCACAGGCCCTGGTGTAATGTGTATGGCCTCAGCCAACAACAGTGGCCCTGGTGAAATGTGGATGGTATTGGCGAGCACCACAGGCCCTGGTGTAATGTGAATGTCCTCAGTCTGGCCCTGTTGTATTGTGGATGGCATCAGCCAGCAACACAAGTCCTGGTGAAATGTGGATGGTATCAACGAGTAGCAAAGGCCCTGGTGTAATGTGGATGGTATCAGCCAGCAGCACATGCCCTGGTGTGGTGAAGATGAAAGACGAAATAAAGCGTTTTTGTACAACTTCATAAAGATAGCTGTAACTTATGATAGAGGACTCAGACACACATGTCTTTCTCTTATAGAATTCAATATCCCCGTGTTGACCAAACAATTTTTGCAGCTGTTTGAGCTAAGATTTTCAAATTATTCACAAAACGAAAACCTATACTTTGTTTCGGGCGAGCACTCCATTCGAATGCATGTAACAGTAAGAAACGCAGTGCCTTGGCGAAATAAAGCGTTTATGTACAGCTTCATAAAGATAGCTGTAACTTTTGATGGAAGACTCAGACACACATATTTATGGCTTTAGCTTATAGAATTCAATATCCCCTTGTTGGGCAAACAGCTTTTGAAGACAGTCAAGCTGCCTCTTTGTTTGACAGTGCAGGTAACCGTTGGTGCAGCTGCAAACACAGATTAACGATCTGAGTAGGAAACGTGATGCTGTTATGTCTAGTATTGCTAATATGGGTAATGTTCCAACCAGATCTGTTGTCTACATTCCAAGAGAAAAGGTGATTGTACCTTTTAGTGGGGAACCAGCAAAAGATTCTTACACTGTTGATGAATGAAAGGGTCTGCCCTAGAGGAAGTTAAGTTACGTATGGCAGACCAGGTGAAGCAACCGAGTGATCTATTTTCATATTTGAGGGAGGCATTTAGAGAGAAGCGCACCACACCACAGCTCTTGCATGCGTTCTATGCACGCCGCCAACTAGATGGGGAAGATCTGCGAGATTATTCACATGCACTCTCTCAGTTCAAATTCAAACTCAAATTCAAATTCAAATTTTATTTGTCACACACACACACAACCATACACAGTATGACATGGGGGTGAAATGCTTGTAGCTGTACAATGCCCGACCATTAAATGACAGAAGAAAAGTTTTACAATATTTACAATTTACAGTTTACTACAAAAATTTACAAATTAACTTAGGAATTTACAGTAAAGAATGTGCAAATAGCAGAAGAGATTATAAAGATAAGGATTATAAATTATAGGAATTATAGGATTATAGGAAATGTGTGGTGGTGCGTGTGGTGACGTGTGTGAGAGTCCAGTCTTATAGTGACCTGTTTGGGAGAGTCCAGTCCTACACCTGGTTCAGGCCCCGAATAGCCCCGAATTTGAATTTGAATTTGAATTTGAACTGCTCAGTGTATCTTTCTCTCCTAAAGCCCTCTTACAAAGTCTGGTTCAGATCAGATCTTACATACATTTCAGTATTCTGCAAACCTCAGATGGTGTAATAGTTGCATCTGGCAGAAAATATTGGTATGTTCTGTTGCTCTTTGATCTTTGTCTATGTAATTTTGCTGTTTTAAAGATAGCTGAGACTTGTTGAAGTCTTGAGTATTTAATTTTATTTCATGTCATAATTTTATAAATGTTTTACAAGGTAAAATAACCCTCAGCATAGATGTTGTCACACAAAATACCCATCGAACAAGTAGTACTTGCCTTACCCCCTCCCTGAGGCCCTGTATATATATTGCATACTAAGGAGGAGCAATGCATAAACTTTACTTACTAATGCTTAAATTGTGTCATTGTTATAAACTGTTTATTAGGGCAAATGAAGGACACTAGAAGGGGGAATTATGTTAAAATGCTCTTCATAGACTACAGCTCTGCATTTAACACCATAATTCCCTCCACACTCACCACCAAGCTGGAGCATCTGGGACTCAGCTCATCTATGTGTCAGTGGATCTCCAACTTCCTAACTGGCAGACCACAGGCAGTAAGGATGGGCGGACATGTCTCAGCCTCCACCACTCTCAGCACTGGAGCCCCCCAGGGGTGTGTTCTGAGCCCCCTGCTGTACTCTTTGTACACATATGACTGTGTGGCCACTACCAGCTCCACCACCATCATCAAGTTTGCTGACGACACCGTCGTGGTGGGCCTGATCTCTGATAACAACGAGACGGCCTACCTGAAGGAGATTAGGAATCTGGAGAACTGGTGCCAGAGGAACAACCTCCTTCTAAACGTCAGTAAGACAAAGGAGCTGATAGTGGACTTCAGCACTAAGCAGGAGAGGAACTACCAGACCCCCGTCATCAACGAGTGCCTAGTGGAGAGAGTGGAGAGCTTCAAATACCTCGGAGTTCACATCACGCAGGACCTGTCATGGTCCTGTCACATCAACACTGTGGTGAAAAAGGCCCGTCAGCGTCTCTACCACCTCAGACGCTTGAGAGACTTCCAACTGCCCTCCAAGGTGCTCAGGAACTTTTACTCGTGCACCATAGAGAGCATCCTGGCGGGAAACATCTTAACCTGGTTCGGGAACAGCACCATGCAGGACAGACGAGCTCTACAGAGGGTTGTGCGGTCAGCTGAGCGCACCATCCGCTCCGAGCTCCCTGACCTGCACTCAATCTACAGCAGGCGGTGCTGGACCAAGGCCAGGAAGATCGTGAAGGACCTCAGCCATCCCAACAACGGACTGTTCTCTCTGTTGAGGTCAGGAAAGCGATTCCGCTCCCTGAAGACCAACACAGAGAGACTGAGGAGGAGCTTCTTCCCGCAGGCGATACGGTCTCTCAATCACACCACCACACAGTACTGACCCACACATATAGTTCTTACACACACACTGGACATTCTGGACATTGTTTTCACTTCATCACTTAAATCACTTTAAGCATATTTGCACTGCACAAGACATAATGTGGATTGCACAACACTGGTCACTACATTCTCCATTTCCAGTTAATACTTGTACAGCTGCTGTTATTGTGTATATATTTATTTATATTTCTTCATACATTCTTATATAGTTCTATATTGTGTATTTTGTTGTACAGTTATTTTATTTTCAACTTTAATTTATATATTTTATCTTATTCTTTCCCAGTTAAATTTACCCTTCATTCTAATTTGTGCTGTACAGTTATTTTATTTTCAACTTTAATTTATATATTTTATCTTATTCTTTCCCAGTTAAATTTACCCTTCATTCTAATTTGTGTTGTACAGTTATTTCATTTTTAACCTTAATTTATATTTTATTCCTTCCTAGTTAAATTTACCCTTTTTAATTTTTCATATTTATTTCCTATCTTATTCATAGCCTTTTCCTTTTTGTTTTCTTTAGGTCACGAGCAGTTGTCCAAGCATTTCACTACATATCGTACTGTGTATGACTGTGTACGTGACAAATAAAATTTGAATTTGAAATGTTTTCATGAATGGTCGAAATGAATTATGATGAATTGTGAATTATTATTATTTCTATCCTTTAATCAGTGAGGTAATAAAGGAACAGTGAACCTAATTTCCTTAGCTTTTGAGAATTGAAACATCTCACATTTCCGACTGGGAACTCGGAAATTACGAATTCCGACTTCATCCGGAACGCATCATGGCCTCTACAGAGATACTTCCGGGTCACGTGTCAAAGAAGTTTCCTAAGCAAAATGGACGAATAGAACGCACCCTGACTTACTCAAGCGATCTGGACTTTCCAAAAAATAATATATATTTATAGGATTGAATGTGCTTTAAAACATCGCTCCACGTAGATTCGACATTCCCGGCAATATTGTCCAGTAAAATAATAAAGTTTCCTTTGGTCCCACCTTCTTAAAAGTAACGGCCAGTCACAGCATTAGTGGTTCAACAAAGCTCTATCTGATAGGCTAGCTAGCTTGACAAGCTGGGTCAGTTATGAATGAAGAGTGGATGTTTCTGACCAATGAGCGTTTAGGACGTAGACGCTAAGCTTATAAATGACAAGGTGACGGTTTAACGCGTCCTGCCTTTTTTGACTGCAGCTGTGCACAAGACCAACTAATTCAGGAGTCCCTGAAATCCGTATCTAACCGGTAATATTTGCCTGTATTACTTCATACACTTCGTCTCTACTCAGTTAAGGCGTTTTATTATTTTTGTTTTCTGGCATTTAAATGGCGTAGTATATCTTATGTTCGTATGTCTAATTGTTAGTGGTAGCATTGGATTGCTAGCATGCTAGGACGTTTATTGAATGATGTGGTTCTGATGAATGACAGAATTGTATTTTTAGCTGCATTCATATACGTGAACTTAGGCTAGTATTAAGATGAAGAGTCAATTTTGCTGTGGTTGTTGCTTCGCCACTCAAGCAACGGGTCCTATGCCGGGTTTATCGCGGACAAGCTACCATGACAGGAAGCTAAACGTAAAGTGTCTGACAGTCTGGGCCTGCCGAGCTTTGAATCAGTACGCGCATGCAAGGACTCCGCTGTGGACACGAGTGGTGTCACATAACCTTTTGTCACTGCATCTTAGCCTGGCTTGAAATGGTTTAGTGTCGTGCGCCGTGCTTGTCGTCTTGGCCTTATGTGCCTGCTTGCTGTCCACTTTTGACCTTCAGGGCTGTGTGCTAAGTAGCTTAGCTCCGGTGCTGCTCTAGGACAATAATTCAACCCCCCTGAGACCCCTGTCTAAGCAGGGGACTTAAAGGATTGAAACTAAGTTGTTGGTTTTTTTCCTCAGTAAACTGGCCTTTAAAAATAAAAAATTACGGCTCTGTTCACAGTAAGTAGAAATGTCCTGAATTGTCTCAAAGCCATTCGTTGTGCAACGTAAGTGGACATCTATTAGTTTGTTTAGAGTTGACCCTGATAGTAAGCATTCAAATTGGATTAGATGAGGTGCATCAGGCAACAGCAAGCCCATCAGTTTTTGCTATCATACCCGTCCTGTATTTGAAATGGCTCTTCCTTTATTAAATTAAAAAAAAAACAACTTACAAGATCAATTTTGCACATGGAAACTATCCACAGTATGTCTTTCAAGATGTGCAAGTAAAAGGGTGCAGAACTGGGATCTATACCTTGTCAGTTCTTGGGGTTTTTATTCTTTGAAACAAATATGAACATTGTTAAATCCCATCTTTCCCCAAAAAATGTTTATCCACTTTCCCACATCACCATGACTGTTGTATATCCAAATTAATTGTGGCTTGCCTAAATGCATACCTGCCAAGTTTTTGAAGGTCACTTCTGCCTTCTCTAACTGAAGATACTGTGTCACCTTGGACTGAATCCTTCTCACTATCTAGAAATGAATGTGTCGGAACACTAACTTTAAAATTTTTCTCTCTAGATTCCAGCCATGTATCTCTGCACCAAGTTTGTCACTTCTCCTGCTGTGGTATGTTACCTGATAACGTGATAGTTAAATCATCATGTTCTTCATTAATTCATGTTTTAATTGTTTGGGGTGAAACATAAACCGTTCAAGTTTCAATTGGTTTTATTTTCATGCAAAGACTTATCAGTTACTTGGAATATTTTACCACAGGGATGTGAAAGTAGTGTTAACATAATATGATCAAATCATGCAGCTTGAACAGTGGCATTGCCAGCTAAAAACCTTTAACGGCATCTTGATGTACAGTGCAAAACTCACTGTGCCAACTGGGTTGGGCGATTTGCTTCATAGTCCAGTCATGCTGTTGCGTGTTGATGTTCACGCCAAAATATAACACTTGTGCTGTTTTGAAAATGCTGTGAAGAGCTTTAAATTAAACACAAATATATTCATTATCACTTAACCCGGTGCTTGGTTCTTCTCTTGGTTGCTCAGATTGTTTACTTGTAATGTTTTGGTCTGCTTACAGCTGCGTGGGGGTTCCAGAGTCCTGACACGGCCAGTCACAGTTTCTCTCTTCAACAGACCTGAAGGCACAGTGGAGCAACAGGTCAATACTTTAACTGAATCACTGCACTGTTCACTTGCAACATGTAAAATCAGTACTGTGATGTGCTTATGGGATGAGTGACATGACTCAAAACTAATTTAATAGTTTTACACTGAGTGGTGGTTTCCAAAAGTAATTTCAAGGATCTTGTTTATCTTGTTTAGATGCAATCAGTTTGTTAATTAAAGGCTGCAAATGTTTCAAATTGTTAATGTAATACTCATAAACATGCATTTTCTTTTGTCTTCACCCAGGCCCTGTTGCCAGTCAGCCAATCTGCAGTCCTGACCCGCTCCTTCCGGACCAGCACCATTTCCTGTGATATTGACACTGCTGCCAAGTTCATTGGTGCTGGTGCTGCCACAGTTGGTGTGGCTGGTTCTGGAGCTGGAATCGGAACAGTGTTTGGCAGCCTTATCATTGGCTATGCCAGGTAATGTTTTTATGCATCAGCTTGAAGGGTTGCATAGTTGTTTTGGGGGGGAGGGGAGACTACCAGTAGTGTCTGTTTTAAAACTTCACTAATTTGAAGACTTGAAAGCTGGTCAAGCTGTCATCAGTTCCTTATTTGCATCGACAGACATTGGAAGAGTCATTTTAAGCATCTGACTAACGCTCTGTCTTTACATCTATAGCAACATATGAATGCTTCATTTCTCTCACTAAAATGAGCAGCAACACATACTATTAATGGCTGATTGCTTCAAGCCATTGAATAAAACTAATAATGGACAGAATATGCTGGCTTGCTAAATTCTCTTTAAAACCCTTGTGTTGTCCGTGGGTCATTTTTGTCCTCTAAAGAAATCTTTTGCTATCAAAAATGTGTTTTTATTAATCAAGTGGTCTGAAAATAGAAGTTATTCAATACTATGCTATGCATGATTGGAATAAATTTTAAGTAGTTTGATTTATTTATGGGGTTTTTATTGGATTTTATAACACCTGTGGTCCTCGTGGACAAAATGATCAGAAGTACAAAGTGTTGCAAGGAGCTGTATTTTCACACCATACTGCTTTCAACCTCTTTGATCTTGGATTACTGATGTGTGGGGTCAAGCACTGGTCACAACAACAGGCAGCACAATGAGGAGGCAGATGCTCTATATTCAATGAAATTTTATTTATACTGCGCCAAATCATAACAGTCGCATCAAGGTGCTTCGTATTGTAAGGTAGACCTTACAATAATACATACACAAAGTATGCTCACAAGCCTCCATTGCACTGAAGATTTGCATACTTTGCACAACATGGTAAAATAAGAGTATGCTCATCAAAGCAATGACCAGTAAGACAAAAGCATATATTGTCCTCTAGTATAATGAGGAGGGAGAATCACTGTTCAGGAAGATCCAGGGTTAGAAAATAAAGAAAATATTGTCCATTTTTAGAGCACATGCTACCCTTTCTCTGAAAAAGCACATCACCCACCTGCAGAAGTGGATGAAGAATCTGAACTATGTTCAAGTAGGTTCTCAGGCATCCAGGACATGGTAGTCTGAGGAGCTTGGAAAGAAAGTGACTGGGCTTAGCAGAATTAGCAGAGGACCTGCTCTATAGCCAACTCAATGACAAAGGAGGGACAATGAGAGAGGAAGGAAAAATGGATCAAATGCAGCTGTAGGCATATGTGGGTATGTTGATTCTTACGGCCGTGCATCCAGTAGAGTCGCTACGGCCAGTTTATGACATCCTGAGTCTGGTAGAGAAGTTTTCATACTAACACAATATTAATCATAGAAGCACAAAAAGGTTATATTTCTTGATAAAGACACAATAGATGATCGTTCATGACACAAACGTGCTCCCATTTGAGGTGTATGCAACAAGTGGGTGTTTCTCCTGCTGTGATGTGAGATCCTGGTACTGATGTGACTGTATGAGCACCAAGTCCCCTTCAGAGGACTCTGTCCATTCCAACAGAACATCCCAAGTAAACCAGGGAACTATGAGATAAAACCATGGGCAGTATATGATGCCAGGTCCAGCTGTACATGGAACATGCTAGTGCACAATGGCAAACAGTCTGTCCTGTAGTCAGGACACATGAGTTGTCCCTAACATTGCAGGCCTGCAACTGCAGAAAAGAATGCTGTCCATGATGGGACCAGTGCAGAGGAATAAACATGAGTTTCCTCCTGCACTTGTGTCAAATATGGACACGCCTTTGTCCTCATGAAAGTTTGCCTTCACTCAGACCCATGCCGTGGTGTCCTACCATGCCAAAATATAGAAAACTGTCAGGTAATGAGTTGGAATAAAGTTGAATAAAACCTTGAAACACAGAGATGGATGATATTTTATACTTGTTGCTTTATAAACGGTCAAAGCAAACGGGGTCATTTTTGAGCCCAGAGGACAAAAGATGTGATTATTTGCTGCCAGTAAAAAACTTGAAGTAGTTTAAAAACAGCTTTCTAAATTAACTTTGACATAAACTCGTCTGTGATAATCTGTTAAAGCAACAGACTCTGGTTGTGAAACAATAATCACAATAACTGATGATTTAATTTATTTTTTACCCGAAAACAAAGAAAAAATTCATTTTTATGATGTTTTTATCAGACTTAAATTTGAAATGGAATAAAAGAAATTGTATCAAAATGTTTGAATTAAGTGGGGCGATCGTGGCTCAAGAGTTGGGAGTTCGCCTTGTAATTGGAAGGTTGCCGGTTTGAGCCCCGGCTTGGACAGTCTCGGTCGTTGTGTCCTTGGGCAAGACACTTCACCCGTTGCCTACTGGTGGTGGTCAGAGGGCCCGGTGGCGCCAGTGTCCGGCAGCCTCGCCTCTGTCAGTGTGCCCCAGGGTGGCTGTGGCTACAATGTAGCTTGCCATCACCAGTGTGTGAATGTGTGCGTGAATGGGTGGATGACTGGATATGTAAAGCGCTTTGGGGTCCTTAGGGACTAGTAAAGCGCTATATAAATACAGGCCATTTACCATTTACCATTTTTAATTAAGTGGGGGAAAAATCCACTTCATATTAATTAAATATCAATCAAACCAGATGGGACATTTTTGACTCCTGAGGACCACAGGTGTGATTATGTGCTGCCATTTATTAAAAAAAAAAAAAAAAAAAAAAAAAAATTGTTTTTAAATGGTTCAAAAAAACTTTCTCACTAAAGTTCAACATACAGCACTCTGTAGTTAGTCAAAATTATCTAAACAATTAAATATTTTATTTTGTTTATTTCCACTCGAAAACAGTGTGTTTTCTGGTGGGCACCAGACCTTTATGTAAACAAGGTCTGGTGGCCCTAAAATGTATAATGTAGGGTAAATTTTGTGTTAATGTGTTGGTCTTAAGTAAAACTATGGTGTAACACTGAATTGATTGACAATTTATACTTTAAAAAAAAACACTCAAATGAAGTGGGGACATTTTTGACCCCTGAGGACCACAGGTGTATGGAAATCGGGAGGACATTATGAGGGTTAAATCAGTCTGGAAATTGAACTTTTGAAATCCCATCCAAGAAAATGTGCCTGAGAGCTGCTTCTTGATCTCAGAACAAACTGAAAATCAGGTTGTAGTATAAATAGTTGCATGATGGAAGAAAAAACAAAACAAAAAAACCCCCCATAAATCTGTGGGCTTATGTGGAAAGTGGGTTCTTGAAGCACTTTGTACTAAAATGTTAGTTGGTGCATTATCACTCTGCTGGTGACAGAATCAGGGAGTTTTTGTCTTGTAGGTAAGGCTGTGTATACATTTCCACCAGGATTAACTACATTACTGCAGTCGTTAACATTAAATGCAGGAAGAAAAGCTAAAAGTGGCATACTAACACGATCCCCAACTAGACTTTGAGATGTGTCAATGTGAAATTAATGGTCCATTTTATTACTAACAGTAAAACCCCTGAAAATTCCATAAATAACTATAAGCTCTTAGACCAAAATCTGTCAGAAATGTTGCAAAGAGTGTAACTGGTACATTTCTTGTTGTAGATGGTGAAACTTTGTGCTAAAATTGGTACTACAGGTCTGTTGTTCGAGGGGGTGTAAAAGTGACCCTGCAAGATGACCTACATGTATTTAGTTGTAATGGAACAGAATCTGAATGTATCCTTGTACCTGTCTGCTCTCCTTCACAGGAACCCTTCCCTGAAGCAGCAGCTCTTCTCCTACGCCATCCTAGGCTTTGCTCTATCTGAGGCTATGGGCCTCTTCTGTCTGATGGTGGCATTCCTAATTCTGTTTGCCATGTAAACCTGGAAATGCACCCAATACCTCCTTCACTTCAACCCCTTGTTCTCCACTTCCTTGCTTTGTCACTACCTTCCTTCCAAAGGGAAGAGGGCTTTCTCAGAACCAGAACTCTGAACAAGCTCCCAGGCCATTCCAATCAACAGAAAATATTAAAGGAAAATATTTACAACTGAGGTTGAGCCTAAAGTCTAACATTTTTATGTTCCTACAGTTATTTGTTTTTGATATAAGGCTTCATTTGGTGGGGGGGGACACTGTCCTTCAAAAATAAATGGGTTTAATCTAATATTGCTAAGTGTCAGCTCTTTATAGGATGAATGATGCTCTGTCATGCAGGATTTGTTTGCATTTCATGTCTTTCATCAGCAGCACACAACTTTCAAAGAGCTGTCTGCAGTACATGGGTCAAAGTGTTTAATTTCATACAACTTTATTAGGCTCTTGACACATTATGACCATATAGGGAAGAAAAGGTCAAATATGTTTTAAAATGAAACAACATATAAAATAAAAATGGAAATCACTGACTTAACAGGAGTCCATACAGCCATGATGCAGCCCATTAGAGCAACGCTAGATTGAAAATGACATGGATGCTTAAACAGTTGTCAAATCATGTCACATCCTCTGACCTTACTGAGTGGAGGTTCTGGTTTACATCTGCCAATTTCCAGTGCCTTTCCCTTCTCAACATCTCTTCATTATGGTATGAAAGAAGGCACATGGTTTAAGTTGGAACCAACTTTGTACGATCAACTTCTTAATTATAAACCCCTCATGGTAAGATTCCCTCAGCAACCCTTAAATGTATCAAATTTTAAGATTTAATGCAAGTTTTCTTGAACTTTAAGCACAGTCAGCTCTATCGTGATTTGAACCACTGTAGCTATTTGCATCAGTGATTCAAAAGGAGTTTGTTATACAACAGTGTCATTACATTTCATCCATCTCAGTCCTTAAAGTCTGACTACCAAATGTGAGTGACCCTATCAGATAAAATTATGCCAACCTGGAAAGTTGAGTAAATAGTTACTAAATGAGTAAAATTAAAATAAAATGCATAATCTCAGAATTTTATGTCCTCAATCACATAGTAAAATAAAAGGTGATTATTTTACTTGTCTATGGCAGCTTTATTTCATTAGCTCATGGTGTTTAAAAGAAGTGAGCCAACCCAAAAAATTATGAGTCGTTCAACTATTAAATGAATGTACTAGCAATAACCTGCCCTGTGGACAGAAATAACTGAAAAGGCAAGGCAGTCCTTTACCTCAAGGGAATGAACAGCAACACTTGCCATTTCCATCGACTATTTGTGGACTTGTATGTCAATCGTACTCGCACTATATTGTCAAAAATATTCACTCACCGATCCAAATCATTGAACTCGGGCGTATAAAGTCAAGCATGCGGGCTGCTACAAACATTTGTCAAAGAATGGGTTGCTACCACAAGTAGAGTTGATTCCACCATGGTACCGTGATAGGACACCTCTGGTGCCACAATTAGGTGTGATATTTCTTTGTTACTAATTATTCTGGAGTTAACCGCTGGTTGCATTGTAACAAAGTGGAAGCCATTGAGAACAACAGGAACTCTGCTGTTTTTGTGTGGCCTACCACTTTGTGGCAGAGTCAGTGGAAGCTTAGGCATCTAGTGTGCAGAGGTCACCAACTTTCTGTAGAATCAATAGCTGCAGATCTCCAAACTTAATTTGGCCTTCAGATGGATCAAGAACCGTGCATGGGGAGCTTCATGAAATGGCAGCTGCACCCAAGCCTTACATCACCAAGAGCAAAGCATTGGATACACAACCACTGAATCTTTGTTGTTGTTTGCACAACAATGGAATTGGATCATATTGAGTCTCCTGCAATAATAACTCCTTCCATCAAAATAACAGAGCAATTACACTGCTATTGCATATTTGCCTAAAGCTAGTCTCAGAGCAGCAACGTTATAGTTCGATTGAGCACTTAGTGCCATTACTGCCCTAGAGGAGAAAGTTGTTAGTCCCTGCCTCCTGTTTTGCTCCTGCCAGAGGGCAAGAGCTCCGACGGAGTAGCCTGGATGAGTTGGGTCCTTGATGTTTTTTGCCTTGTCAGACACTGAGAGGTTCTTGCAAGGTCGGGATGGGGTGGCCGGTACTTCCTTAGGCAATGGTGGTAACCTTTTTGAAGTGCCTTCTTTTCTGTGCTGTAGTGCAACTGCTGTACCACACACATACAAAAGGTGAGTATGCTTTCAATGTAGTAGCAGTAGAAGGCCAGTAGCAGCACCAGGGTAAATCTTATTACGTTACGGACACGGCTGTGCCTTTATCACCTTTGTAATGTAATCAGATCAGTCAGGAAGACGGGTGCCTGTAAAACATGCAGATTTTAAAAAATAAATGCAAATCTAAAATCAACACAAACACTCATATTTCTTAAAGTTTTGCAATTAAAAAACTGCAGGTATACAAGTCTAAGGGGACTGTGATTACACAAATATTTGTGTGGTATCTACAGTGCAGATATGTGTTTTTAAAGTATTACAGTAGTACTAGAAGACTATTCTTCAAGACAAGAGTGCCTGTGCTGTGACAATGTCTCAATAGCACTAAATTGTTCAATCAATTGCGCAAAAGATTTCCACAAGTGGTGCCCTCTATTGAAGAGTCACCACTGGAGGAATCCTCACAAGTTACCTGCTGATGAAAAGTGGCTGTATGGTTGTCCCATTCTTCCTCAAATCTATACTAACTCCTTAGTCTTGAAGATGTCAAATAGACAACTGCTCCAGCTCATCCCTATAAGGGGATTCACCCCGGCCAAACATGAGTCTAACCACTGTGGTGTCAATCACAAACTTCATGAAGTCTGTGAGGGAGGATGGTATTGAAAGCTGAGCTATCATCCATGAGGAGCATTCTGCAGGCTGTCTTGGTTTTGTGCCAGATATGATGAGGACAGCTTCAGGATATGTACTCTGTTGTTTGGTGATGGTGTTATAAAGATGGCCAATGGCTGCACTAGGACTGGCATCTGGTGGTATATTTACAGCAGTAGGAAGTATGACAGTAAACTCCTGTGGCAGATTTATGGGTCTATATTTGATAAACACACTCAAATCATCTGAGCAGTGCCTACTTATCACAATTACACTGGTGCATCATCTGTTTATATATATATATGCATATCCCACCTCCTTTGCTCCTACCAGATGCCTTACTCCTATCATGTTGAACTGTTGTGTAGCCTGTTAAGCTAATCACAGTGTCTCCATTAACAGCAGAATGCAGTTGTCCCAGCTCATCTTGTTTGTTGATATTTACAGCCTTAGTTTATCCACCTTGTTGGTGAGGGATCTTGGATTTGTGAGAAGGATACTGTCAAGCGGTGGTTTTCATTTTGGTGTGTTATTAGGGGTCCCAGTGTCCCATCACATTTTCCAGCCAACACTAACCTTCTGAGAAAGGCCTCTAGAGGTTAGGTGTGTGTAACCTTTAGAGTACTTTCTCTGAAGTATCTTCACATAACCTGAGAAAATTCTTTAAAAATTCTTTTTACTTTTAACTTTACAAAGTTTTAGTGCAATGTACAAAACAGAGTACTTCAGAATTTTCACATTATTTTCATGTTATGGTTTCCTCCCTACATATAACATATTATAGTGCAACACCTGACAGAACAGAACAATACAGACACAACAGTGCAAAAGAAAAGTGCAACAATGACAGTGGGTTGTGCGAAAAGACTGAACATTGTGCAAAAAGTAACTTGATGTTTGAAGGTGTGTGTGTGCGTGTGTGTGTGTGTGTGTGTGTGTGAGACTGTGCAGTGATGTGTATGAGGGTGTGTGTGTGTGTGTGTGTGTGTGTGTGTCAGTCACTGAGTGTTCAGGAGTCTGACGGGGGAAGAAACTGTTTTGCAGTCTAGCAGTGAGGGCCTGAATGCTCCGGTACCTCTTTCCAGAAGGCAGCAGGGTGAAGAGTGTGTGTGAGGGGTGTGTTTGGTCCTCCATAATGCTGGTGGCTTTGCAGATGTCTGTGATGGAGGGAAGAGAGGCTCCAATGATTTACTCAGCTGTTCTCACTATCCATTGTAGGGTATTGCGATCTGATACGGTGCCGTTACCATACCAGACAGTGATGCAGCTGCTCAGTGTCTCTGTAGAAGGTGATGAGAATGGGTGTTGGGAGATGGGCTTTTCTCAGCTTCCGCTGGAAGTAATGACACCTCTGGGCCTTCTTAGTTATGGAGCTGGGGTTGAGGGACCAGGAGAGGTTCTCCACCAGGTGGACACCAAGGGATTTGGTGCTCTTGACGACCTCCACAGAGCGTCCATCGATGTTAAGTAGACAGTGATCTCTCTGTGCTCTCCTGAAGTCGACAATCATCTCTTTTGTTTTGTCCACGTTCAGAGACAAATTGTTGAATCTACAATAGTCTGTGGTCCTCCATCAGTTCACCTCTCTGTATTCATCGCTCTTGCTGGTGAGACCCACCACAGTCGTCAGACTTGATCATGTGATTCGAACTGTGATTGCTGCACAGTCATGAGTCAGCAGAATGAACAATTATACTGTCATAGTCTGCACATAATGACTGAGCAGTAGCAATGCCAAATTTGGTAGATAATTGAGAAAAACTTGCAAATTGTCCATCTGCATATAATTGCACAAAAGATTTGAGACCCTTAGAGTGCCAGAAGTGAGCCCGCAGACCAAGGCTCTTCCTAACCTGAGACCAAATTTTAAGAGTATGATGGCTATTATTACTATTACTATTATTATTACTAGGTAAAGAGAGCCTCGCCTCTGTCAGTGCGACCCAGGGCAGCCATGGCTACAATGTAGCTTGCCATCGCTAGTGTGTGAATGTGTGTGTGAATGGGTGAATGACTGAATGTAGTGTGAAGCGCTTTGGGGTCCTTAGGGACTAGAAAAGCGCTATACAAATGCAGGCCATTTACCATTTACCATAAAGACAAAGAAAGAGGAAGTGATGAGCCTGAAGTTGCAGGTAAATAAATCTTCCTGTTTGAATGAGACTAAATGGCAATGACGGTTCAAGGTAGTAGTGTCTCCATTACAACATACACCTGATATTTGTGGATTGGAGATCCAGCTTAAGTCTTTGGAGAAGAGCTCTTCTCAAAATTGATGTTTACCATTTCAAATAAATGAGGTTATTAAGGAAGCGAGAGATTTAAAAAAGGATTTGGGAATCAGGATGGGAAGGTAAATGGACTGATTCTTATACAGCGCTTTTCTACAGGGTGGGCCATTTATATGGATACACCGTAATAACATGGGAATGGTTGGTGATATTAAAGTCCTGTTTGTGGCACATTAGTATATGTGAGGGGGCAAACTCCTCAAGATGGGTGGTGACCATGGGGGCCATTTAGAAGTCGGCCATCTTGGATACAACTTTTGTTTTTTAAATAGGAAGAGGGCCATGTGACACATTAAACTTATTGGTAATGTCACAAGAAAAACAATGGTGTGCTTGGTTTCAACGTAACTTTATTCTTTCATAAATTATTTACAAGTTTCTGACCACTTATAAAATGTGTTCAATGTGCTGCCCATTAGGACTGGGCCATATCATACCGTTCACGGTAATACCGGTATAATGTTGGGCAACGACAAGAAAATTAAATATCGCGATAGAATTTGGGTAAAACGCCAGGCGCTGTGCCTTTGTTTTCATACGCACATGGCGGAAAAAGTGTGCCGGCAGCGACGGAGAATGAGGAGGGCGAAAGCGGATCGTTGAATGAAACGGATGAACCAGAAGTGGTTTGTAAAAATGCTGCAGCTTCAGTGGTGTGGAACTGGCAGAGGTGGGTAGTAACGAGCTACATTTACTCCGTTACATTTACTTGAGTAAGTTTTGGAAAAAAATGTACTTTTAAAGTACCTTTTTTGCATGATACTTTTTACTTTTACTTGAGTACATTTGTGAAGAAGAAACGATACTTTTACTCCGCTACATTTGCAAAATTCGACTCGTTACTTTTTTTAAATAATTAATTTCACACATTGGATAATACTACTAATATAAATTATGGATCATGCCGCCACTGGAGCTACCGGTAACTCTTTCACCAATCAGACGTAGCCATGCGGTCACATGACCAGATATAAAATGGCAGGCCAAGTAGCCCAAGCCTTTCAACTTCCAAAGACGGACAGAAGAAATACATCAAAAAATGGCAACCGTCTCCACTAACACTGAACAGGACAAACACCCTTGGCCGCATATGCAAAGCATGTTTCGCTTTAAAGGAGTACAAAAGGACAGCTATATAATGCGATGTCTTCTGTGTGAGCCAAAGCAAACCGACGTTTCAGTGTCGGTTTGCTCAACATCTAACTCAACATCTAACTCAACTCAACTCAAACCTGAGGAAACATGTTTTAAGTTTGCTTTAAATTCCTTTTTTAGCTGTGGTTAAGTGGATGTCAGTCTTACAGCTGCTGTGTCGAGCTTGATTCCTTGAGAGTCGGTGTACTACAACTTTTTGATGTGTCCATAGTCCAACACACATGAATTAAATGGCTGAATTTTGCCACCTCAGTATGCAGTCAAGTACCATAGAGTCTTGCTAATGTCCTAACAAGCAATAATTCGGCATTTCGCGGTGAGGACATGTTTAATGGTTTCAGGACACTGGTCCTCGAAGACTGGAGCTTGACACCCGTGGGTTAAAGAACCACAGTCTTAGGTCTTGCCCATATTAAAAATGAGATGATTTAAAAAAAAAAAATATGCACATATCCAGAATCACTCCCTTTCTCCTAGAAACCACATTAGTAATGTTGAAATCTCCCAATTCTTTGAATCTTTGGGCTGAAGGAAGGACAATACTCGGTGTATTTATGCTCAATCAACAATCATTTATTTCCATACAATTCAACACTTAAGAGCATAAGGACCATCATGATGGGGAGACATGCCTGAAGAGGGTCACAGCAAGTCTCAAAATGGTGACGGGTTGCTCAGCTTTTTATAGTCTCTAGTGGCCCCCATCTAGTCGTAAAAGCCAAAACATCACATTCTTTCTCTGTTACAGCGCCTAAGTTATGACCTCGGCAGTTGTCTCTCTGCTTTCTCTGTGTGGAATGTGGTCTGTCTATCTCCCCTATCTTAGACACAGATTCTCCTGCTTACAATCTTCTCTTCATGATTCAACAATTAAGCATGTAACACATTCACAGCAGATCAAGGATACAGAGTGATGCACACTTATCTAATAAACTAATAAGTGAATATGTTCTGTTAACTCAAAAGTATAACGAGAACTAAACTACATACAGCTCACACACTCTATATTAAAGGGTATAATATGATCTACAGCAGTATTCTAATTCAACTACTTTGATTACATATATAAGGTAACATATAATAACAGAATAATCTAATAATTCCCCCTTTTGATCTCTTAAAAGAGATCACTTATAACATGCACTCCAGGGTCGCAAGGTCCAGTTCTTCTTGGTCCTGAGGCCCTCTGTCCCCCTTTAACGGGTGGACCATATGTGGGATGACCTCTGTGTTCACGCAGTTCAGATGCAAGCAAAGTTAGATTTACGACCATAACAGCAGTTACAGATGACACTCCCATCACTCCCCAATTCTCCCACAGCTTTATTTTGGTGCTCCAGTTTTCCACCCCCTTTTTAAAGCCACCTTATACCTTTCAAACGTACTTAGACTAGAACCTCTGTCTTTATTTTTATTGCTGCAGCTACCAGTGTCTTCCAGTTGGGTGATTCTCAGCTTCTTTCTTCGACCTCCGGGGTTAGACCACCCTTTAGTCATTGCACAGTTCTGGGGATTATTCTGCCCCGATTTCAAACAAGGATCTGTGTGTTTTGGGGTCACCACCGTGTCCCCCTTTTTGCCAAGAGGCTCTTGAACCTCGTTGGTCTGGTGTTCCTGGTTTTCGCCAACCCCTTCATGGTTATTGCTGTGTTTATGGGATCCATCTTCTCCAGGAGCCCAAACGCCATGACACTTGACCCCAGTTGCTGTCTCGGCAGTCCCTACATCTGTCTCTGCTGTGAAGGGTCCTCACATCTCCGTGTCCCCGTCTGGTGTCTGTTCCTTTCTCTGCAAGAGACAGAAAACCAAAACACCTCTCTCCCTAGCCTTGATAATCTAATATTGTTATCCATTGTTGTTCTAATGATTCAAATTTGGTTTAAAATATTATGTTCAGGACTCTTTGACCCAGGGACTTATTCTAATCATGATCTATGTGTGTGTAAAAGAAATCAAAAATTAGTGAACCATTTCTAAGTCTAACACATTATATGCTTAAGTTTTACCATAGCTAAATTATTAAACACTCAAATAACGTCATAAGATGTTCATAAAACCATTGTTTGATGTTCGGACTCAACTTCCCCCTTTTTGACACACTCCCATGTGTCAATTCATTGGAGCTAGACAATTAAAAGAGAAGGTTAGTGACATCATATCTCAGAAAGTATCAGAAATTCTTCTCTCGAGTACCGTTGCTCCAGCCTTGTCATCCCAGAGGATCCTCAATCCCGGAAATTTCCCTTCTCCTCATGTAATAAAGTCTGACATCCTTCCATGCCCTGGTAACTGGTCCATCCAGAGCTGTAACATTTTGAAATGTACATACAACAAGCCAAAACACACCTTGGTCACACCAACCCTTTTCTGCCCTGAAGATGTCCAACGCCATCTTAGTCTGGACCAGGGTTGTAATAGTTTTGCAATTTTCATTAGTTTTTATTTTTATTTAGCTTCGACTTCAGATTTTCAATTTTATATCAGTTTTAATCAGTTTTTACCACTTGTTTGCTAGTTTAGTTTAGTTTTGATTAGTTTCAGTTATAGTTTTAGTTGTGTCTGCAATAATTAAGTGTAGCAAAATCCCAGTCCCATCATATCAGTCATGCTCTTGTGCTTGTCCTTGGATATTGTGACTATTAACTCTTGCAGCACCGGGTGCTCCTAGTTTTGTTCAAGTGAATTTATAAACTTTGTGAAGGGAATTGACTCCTCTGCACACTCGAATAAACATAATCAACCTTATCCACATTTTACTGCCTGTTATTTCACCATCTTATTGATTCAAATGCTCCATCCTTATGTGGTTTGCGACATTATGTTTATCCACTCTGTCTCTAAATGTTTGAAGAATTTTCAAGTTTGGGGTCAAATTTTAAGAATTTGACCATAAGTGAAAGTTATGGTGTCATCACCCCCGTCGGGGCTTACCTTTCCCAGTTGTGATGATATTCCTCCCTATTCTTTGCAAATACCCCCTGTTGGTGGCGAGAAACTGTTGGTGTGGTCAAGTGGGTGCTATAGAAACAAAAGCTCAGGACAGAACAGTTATCAGTCATGTACTTCATACAAATTTTGCATATGTTTTATTTCATATTGATCCTCTGAGTGTAATGGTACATTTTAATTTGAATTTATCCAAACTAAACACAATATTTTCTTTATTTACTTTGCTCTTGTTCTTTTGCAGTACCACATCCTATCAAATGTCCCTGTCAATTATATTCTACATTTAATAACTTACTATTTCAAGTGAGAACCTAAATCACGTGGACCAATGTTCATTATTGCATATCTCTATTCTGAATGTGGCAAGTCATTCATAGGTATTGTTAAAGTTTTGGCGATTTTCCTCTATAAAATTTAATTGACTTTTTACAGTGGCCTGCTATGGTTAATAGTAACATATTCCAGTCATGAGTGATATCAATAGTTTTCTCCACTGTAGCATTTGGCATTCCCAATAATATAACATGATACCTTAATCAAAACACAGCTAATATAGCACAGTTTTCTTAATGCAAACAAGAGTAACTCAGCATTACCAACCCAAGAGTTAAGTCTGCAGTTCCACACTCTCATGTGAAGCCACAGTCTCCTCCTCCAGCCTCTCTTATCCTCCTGCTCCTGAAAAAACAAAACAAAGCGAAGCATCCACCCTTCTCTTGTCCGCTGGGTGAATTGTTTATTGGCATTTATTAATCCTAAAGTTGATGCAGTCATTGTCTCAGTATCAAGTCAGTCAAAACTTTTAGTCGTCAGTCCATCACAGTCCATTCACATGCATACCTCCACACCCATTCATACCAGATGTTGCTGATAATGGAGTCTCTCGCGCACCCTATTCGAGCATCCATCATCAGCAAGATGACGTCATCATTTTAAAAGGAAAACAATTCCTTGTTGTTGTTTTTTTTTTCTTTTTTGACCGGATTGACTCGGTGCAATCCTTTTAGATCAGTGTTCCCTATAAGTGAATTTCTCCCAAGCCAATTACAATCATGGAGAAGCACACTTTGCAACTGTTTACAGTAATAATATTTCATAGCGCTTTAAATTTCAATCTTTCAGGCCTGGTTTAAAGAGCGGATTGTTAAATCATAAACTCACAAAATATCAACATATCACCACCGGCGGATCACACCTCTCAGATGTTTTTTCTTCAGTGCACTGTAACAAAAACGAAAACAGACGTAACCAACAAAATACTAATAGAAATAACACAAACTAGGGCCCGTTGCAGACATGTCCAAGCATAAAACTATCCCTCTCTCGCTTACGAGAAAGAACACAAGCCAAAGCTCACTGATAACATCAAGCTAGCGCTAAGCAAAACCAAAAAATCAACCAGAAATTCACAGGAACGTTTTGCTTCCTGCCGGGACAATATTGTGTGGGGATGAGAAGCTCAGGTGCCGTAACACCTTTTGTTCCTCCTTGAATTAAATTTCAATCACAGAAAATGCCGTACTCCAACCTAAACTTACACTATTAATTCATCATTTTTCACTCTGTGCCACTGTTCCTCATCAGGGCTGTGTGAAGCACAGCAAAGAATTCAGTCAAGGCCTTGAGCCATAAACAGACATCACGCACAGACATTGTTTTCATAACCAAACCGTTTTAGACCTTATTCCTAAAATCTACATAAATGCCCTCTGAGTGACATATAACACATTCTAAGTAATCAATGGTAATCAATGGCTCCTCATAAAAATTATGCATTGGGATGTTTGTGTGCAGCATTTTGCATATCAGCATAAGCAAAGCATTCTTCATTGCATCAGCGTGTGCATGTGTATGTGTGTGCATCACTTCTCAGTGAATCAGCATTCCAATGTGTGTGTGTGTGTGTGTATGTGTGTGTGTGTCATTTCTCACTCACTCAACGAGTGCACGTGTTCATGTGTGTATTTCACTTCATTCTGAATCTGTGTGTTTGTAGACGTGTGTGTGTGTGTGTGTGTGTGTGTGTGTGTGTTCATCACTTTCCTGTTCTGGTGTTCTGGGTAAACCACGGCCTGAAGCATGCCCTGGGGTCCTGCCCTCCTCCTTTTCAGTTTGTTTGCGACCATTGCTGCTGCTGCTGCTCAAAGTTCAGTCCGTCCTGGTTCTGACCCCAATTGGGGCAGTCCTTTTTCCAGTGTCCATGCTCACCGCAGGTGAAACCTGCATCTTCTTCTGTGTTTTTTGTCCATTCTGAGGTGCCTTCCGACCTCAGTTACTCCTCCGGTGTCGGTCACGCCCTTTTTGCTGCCCGATCATCCGTGTTGGTCCATCACTGTCCTGCACAGTGTAAATGCAGCGTTATCAAGGTCAGCATTCTTTTGCTCGGCCTTACTTTTCCTTCGGGCTTGGCGGGCGTCTTGTCACAGCTCTGTCAGCTGACGCAGTCTGGGAATTTTCCCCCGTGTAGTGAAACGGGCCTTAGGTTTAGTGCCCTCTGTCTCTGCTGCATGAGATCACATTCCTGCAGCACTGTTGACTTTTTCAGGTCGTTGTTGTGGGTCCAGCTGTTGCAGCATTTGGTCAGGGTCACGTATGGGGAGAGCAGGAGTCCAGTCAGCCTCGGCTTTCAGGGCCGGCAAAGCAGCCTGTAATTAAACATATATAGAGAAAAACAAAAAACAAAAACAGACAAAAACAAAAGCAAACGAACAGGAAAATGATGTTGTGTTGGCTGTATTACAACGAGAGGGGAGAAACAACGGGGCAGGCCCTGTGTCAGCCTTCTCTCCCCCCCTTTTTTTTTTTTTTTTTTCTCACCATATAATCCACTCATGACCCACCAAGTTGACAGGACAACATGCACCTTGCTAAAATTCTTAAGATCATGTTTAAAAGCCCAAAAAGAAATTTTCTTTCATTCAGTAATCACTTGTATCAATCAATCAGCAGAAAACATGTCACAATTTGAATCTTTTAACCCCTAAATTTGTCATGTCTTCACTGGTTGGTCAGACCAGTGTCTTTTTCTTTGAAGTTAAATTGTTGTCCTGCAACCCAGAGAGTTTATTTGTCAGTAATGTATTTATCCTTTAACAACAGATGTATGTTAAGTTTCGCTGCTTTAGCCTTGGTGGAAAATCTTCACATGTTCATGAGTGTAAGCTGTTTCTTCATTGCATGTGTGTGCATTTGTAGGCAGGCAGGTTAATTTTATCTTTTCTCAAACTAGGCGTTACCTTAAAAGGAGCCTTTCTCTCAGATTTCTCTGCTTGTGTGTGTTTTTGTTTCACCTTTTTGTTGTGATGCTCCGGACGCCTTCCCAACCTCCACAAGTCCGTTGGCCCCAATTTTACGAGTTAAAAACTTCTCTTAATTCCTCCTCTAATTCTCTCCTTGCTGCTGTCTGTTTCACAGCTGCTGATTCGTGCTGGGTGTGGTTCCCATTACCTATAATTTTGCTTCGGCCGCTGTGCTTGTGGGGGCAGTTGGTCCAGGTCCGCAGCTTCCTGTATTAACACACTAAGAGATTTATTTAATTTCATTTTCATCACTGTTAAACAGATAAGCAGGCAACACGCCTACCTTGACAGCGTCATAATTCTCCACTACACACCTCTTACTATCTCTCTTTTTTAATTTTTTTATTTTTATTACACCACAGAGTAATACACCCAATTATGCTCGTCTATCTCTATGTGGCTCCAAATTCCCTCTTTATTTAATTTCACACTCGTCAGGGGACAGGCACACAACAATTTCAACCACTGAAACGAGGAATTCAACCTTTTTATATTTCTTTACTAATCTAGACTCAACCTTTGTTCGCAAAATGTGTCTTGTTCTAGTCCGGAATAAATGTGAACCCGTGATTACGCGGCTGTTCCAGTGTTATTTCCGTAGCTAATGCGGGAGTCCTCAGTTCCCAAGTTGCCACCTTGGCATCCAGACGCCGCTGGGCCTGGCCGCGCGTCCACGACCAGGAGGGTCGCCACACCTTGAACAAAATTATTTCCACAGGTACACTAGGCATCAACCTTTGATCCTAAAATGTGTCTTTGCTCTAGCGTCCTCCTAATCAAACACATCAACCGTCACTGTCACTGTGTTCAGACTTCACACACAGAAACACACTCAGCGCGCGCCTCACACACAGCCAGAGCGCGCCTTACACACACAGCGCGTTTCACCATCAGTGAGACACACAGAGAGCGCCTCTCATCAGCAGAAATTTGCACAGAAACCTCTGAGCTCAACTGTTAGATCTTCTTAAAGCACACTGCACCATAGACCAAAATACCCCTTTCTCTGCGCTTATGACCGCCACAACGGGGCAAAGTCGCATCATAAAAGTGATGCTTGCATCCCCGAAGTTATACCTGACATCATAAACCAGGTTTTGCTCTATGTACTTCTTGGCAAGTAAAATTTTACTTTGTTTTATGACCGCAGCCCTTAAAAAACTCGACTGACGCCACAAACCACCGTCAAACCTCTATTCAATGTACTAAAACTAGCACCAACCACTACTGCACTTCACGGCCACACCACCGGAACACGGCCGTATCATAAACCAAACCTACGGACGTGTTTCGCTCTTGCGTTGCCAGCGTTCAACTGCACCGTGAGCCAGCATCTGCTTTTCCTTAAATCAACTTCTATTTCATAGCCGGCAAGAGCCAGGACGTAACTGACACCATAAACAAACTTCAAACCTCGACTTCAATGTACTGAACTAATGGCCGCGTCTTCAGAAGAAATTCTAATGTATTATTGCTACAGAAGCCAGTATTAGACAAAATTAAATGTGGAAGGTAAAGTGGCTGCAACTAGCTCAACGTAGTGTCTTATTAGTTTCTCGGTAGAAGCAGTTTACTGCAACTAGCTCAACGTAGTGTCTTATTAGTTTCTCGGTAGAAGCAGTTTATTTAACACACTGGAATTCAGCCTCAACTTATGTTGTTAGTATCTCGCGCCAAAAACCAGACACCGACAAATTTAATGTGAAAATACATGTGACTCAGTGAACAGATTAATTTGGAAAGCCCAATATGCACATTTGGTATTTAAAATACAACAGGCTGTGCTTACCTTTTTATATTTGGACCGGTCCTCTGTTCACCTCGCCCCACGATCTCACCAAAAGCCAAATCTGCACTTCCTCAGCACACCAAAGATCCGGGTCACGGCACCAAGTTGTTGAAATCTCCCAATTCTTTGAATCTTTGGGCTGAAGGAAGGACAATACTCGGTGTATTTATGCTCAATCAACAATCATTTATTTCCATACAATTCAACACTTAAGAGCATAAGGACCATCATGATGGGGAGACATGCCTGAAGAGGGTCACAGCAAGTCTCAAAATGGTGACGGGTTGCTCAGCTTTTTATAGTCTCTAGTGGCCCCCATCTAGTCGTAAAAGCCAAAACATCACATTCTTTCTCTGTTACAGCGCCTAAGTTATGACCTCGGCAGTTGTCTCTCTGCTTTCTGTAAGGTGGGGGTGTGGAATGTGGTCTGTCTATCTCCCCTATCTTAGACACAGAGTCTCCTGCTTACAATCTTCTCTTCATGATTCAACAATTAAGCATGTAACACATTCACAGCAGATCAAGGATACAGAGTGATGCACACTTATCTAATAAACTAATAAGTGAATATGTTCTGTTAACTCAAAAGTATAACGAGAACTAAACTACATACAGCTCACACACTCTATATTAAAGGGTATAATATGATCTACAGCAGTATTCTAATTCAACTACTTTGATTACATATATAAGGTAACATATAATAACAGAATAATCTAATAGTAATTAAGCCGTTTTTGTCATGGTCCGGAGTCTGTGACTCCGTGTTTATGTTTAGTCTATTAGTATTCTGTGGTTTTGGTTACCTTGGGTGTTTGTATTCTTTTGTTCATGTTCCTATGTTCTGTGTCCCCCAGTCTGTGTTAAGTTGGTGTGTTATGTCATTGCGTGTATGTGTTTCCTGTTTTATTGTGAAGGTCTGCGTCTTATGTGAGTGTTTTCAGTTTGCCTCCCTAGTCTCGTCATGATAATCACTCCCAGCTGTGTTCCCCACCTGCGTGTAATCTCCCTGTGTTCTCTGGGTGTATTTAAGTTGTGTCTTCTGTCATGGTAGTTGCTGGTTCGTCTGCGTTATTTTCCTCGCCGCCATTCTGTGTTTATTCCTCCAGCTTCCTGGTCATTCTCCCTGCAAGGTACCCTCATTAGTGTTCTGGTTTCGTGTTTAGTTTAGTTTTCCCAGTTTAGAGTTATTACCGTTCTGTTTCTCGCCACCCCTTTTGTTGTTCTTATCCGGTTGTAAATAAAGCTCATCCTCCACTTAAGCAGTCTGCATTTTGGGTCCTATTTCATATTCCACACGGCTTGCCGTGACAGTTTTAATATTTTTCTTTTCTCCACAATTGACTTTTTGTCCTGACTCTTACTTCAGAGAAGTACAGTTATAAGGTGTCGAAGTTTATGAGGGAAAGCTAAAGGTTTTTTCTTTTGTTTTGTTTTTTTTGAAGGAAAATCTATTGACTAGCACTGCTAAGCTTTGCATACGTTCTTGTTTTGAACTTAATCTGGAATTTCTTTTTTAAGTGGAAACCCATGTAATGTAGGCATGACTTTGTTTCTCTTTCCTTCCTGTAGTCTTCCGGTCAAATCTATCCAATTCACAACTTAAAGCACTCATAAATATTGTGTTTTACATCTGATTGCATAATGATATCTTCTGCACTATGCACTTGAACATATAAAAGTAATGATCACCTCTTTCATTGAATTTTGAGTGTTTTAATCAGCATTGTTACACCTGTGGTGTTCCCGGACAAAAGTAACTGCCATAGGAAATAAACTGGAATCCACTCACTGAATGGCCCACTTATCCCTCCGGTCGCATTCACCCCCCCACCCCTTACTTTAGTGTTCCCTGTCAAAATTGACTGGTCTGTTTTAACAGCTCTTAAATTACCATAACAAACAGTTTTCACCACTAAATTCAGTTGTGTGGGTGCGTCAATGGGTCATTCAGAGGGCCTTTCATTTGGTCGTCCAGTGGGTCGTTCAGGGGGCCTTTCATTTGGTCGTTCAGTCAATGGGTGGGGGGTTGAACATGACAGGAGGGTTAAAAATACGGGATCATCTTTTTTTCCCTCTTTTTTTCTAAGAACTGTATAGAAATTGCTTAGTCACATGTCATTTCATGGTCTATTTTTTTCTGCCAACAGAGGGTTCACTCCAACAAATTGAGGATGTATACGGAATTAATGGACAGCCACAGAAAACGAAAGTCATCCTCTTCTACCGAGCTACCTATGAAGAACGCAAAACTTACAGACTCTTTCACTGGCTCTAGGCGAATAACACAAGCAGCATTTGACAAGCTTCTGCTTACGTTTGTATGTGAGGCCAACCAACCATTTTCTATAGTTGAGACATCATCCTTCAAGACTATGATGGAAACCTTGCAACCTCAGTGTACAGTAATGACAAGGAAAATGTGTTCAAAAATACAAGACGCTGTGAAGAACATGAAAAGCATAATCATCAAAAAACTGAGCACTGCATGAACTATGTTGCTACCACAAGAGACTGCTGGTCTGCCAGACAGTATAGCTACTTAGGAGTGACTTGTCACTAGATAGATGATATCTCTTTAGAAAGGCATTCTGCTGCACTGGCTTGTAGACCTCTTAAAGGTTCACACACATTTGATGTTCTTGCTGCTCCATTAGAGGAAATCCATTCAGAGTATCACATCAGAGAAAAGGTCACCCGGACGACAACAGACAGTGGTTCAAACTTCTTGAAGGCCTTTCGATTATATGGTGAGGACAAAGAGGAAGGAACAACCAATTGGCAGGAGGATAGTGGGCCTGTCCTTGATGATGCAGAAGACAGTGAGTTAGAGGTGGAGTATCAAGATGTGTTTGCCGTTTTGGATGATAACACAGGTCTGGAGTACCAGCTTCCAAGGCACCAAAAGTGTGCATGTCATCTACTCAATCTTATATCAACAGTTGATGCCACTGCTGCAGAAGCTACCAATGATACATACAAGAGACTGTCTCGGTCTGCTTTTGCAAAATGTCATGCTCTGTGGAATAAAACCAGCAGGTCAATCATGGCTTATGAAAGAGTGGAACGTGAGTGCAAGTTGCAGTTTCTTCGACCCAATCAAACTCGTTGGAGCTCCCTGTTCCTTGCTGTGGAAAGATTTGTGCGCATTCATAAAGAGCAAGGAGAGAAAACAATCCACAATGTTTGCACGGCATTAAAGGTAAAGATGTAAGTTGATGGAACTTGTTTTTAAATATTAAATTGTGACTAATGTGTGAATCCACCCCTTTTTTTTAAGTGACTTTGACTGACACTGAAAAATGTAAATATTATCAATTACTTATAGTTTTACTGTCGCATTTTGCAATCATTTGCAAATTTTAAAGACAGTTATTACATTGCTGTAGAAATGGCTATGATCTATTTCTGTTTTTACACTTTTTTTTAGATTCAATCTGCTGAAATGGGATTTTTGGTTGCGTACACTGCTGTGATGAAGCCTGTTGCCATGGCCCTTAATATCCTCCAAGGGGAATCATCTGTGCACATGGGCTTCTTGCTGCCAACACTTTACCAGTTGCTGGAGAAGCTGAGGAAGCTGGAGTCATCTTGCAAAATGTGTAGACCTCTTGTTGATGCGCTGCGGGATGGAATCCAGAAGCGTTTTGGAGAAATGATGAAAGACCCTGAGCTCTTAAATTGTGAGCCACTAGATTTTGACTTATAATGACTTTTCTTGTTACTGTGATTTGGGATTATAGTGTTAGTTGGGGGGAAAAAAGGCTGACAAAAGTTAGGGGGAAAAAACATCTCCGGTGTGATAAAATTTTTCATGCCAAACATCAGCAGCTCGGCAGTCTATACAGCAGACTAATGCACAGACTTAACCATATATCTTTCCACAGGTCTGACCTTCATCAGACACAGAGTTGGGTGAGGCCAGCACAAACAGCAGCCTATCTGATGAAGATGACTTCTTTGGGTCCATGGGGTCAGGAAATCCAGAAGCAGTGGAGCTGGAGAGGTACCTTTCATGTCCATTCACTGGAGGTATGGATGTATTGCATGGCTTTCCTCAGATCAAGAAGCTGTCAGTCAAAGTCAATACAGCTCTTTGTAGTTGAGTGTAGTTTTTATTTGAAATATTTTCATTCTGATGTTTGTATTGCATGTTTTTAGTGTTCTCATATTACATTGTGTTAATCCACTGTCTATACTTCAGGGTATTTTAGTATACAAAGAACATTTTATAGTTTTGTTAGAATGTCTATTCCTGTGGAATTTTAGCACAGATGTGTTGTGTGTTGTGTGTGTGTGTGTGTTTTTTTGTTTTTTGTTTTTTTTTTATTCCTGCTGTCCGCCTTGGGAATAAACTTTTCCTGACAGCAAATTCAAAAGTGTTAAATTTTTTGGTGTTAATAGTCTCCTTGCAAAAGTAGAGTTAATTTTACTCTAAGCAGAGTCACATTCTTTTAATGTAACTCTGAGGTGTAAAATGATAGTAGTTAAAATCGAGTGTTAAAAATGAGTGTTTCTCTGTCAAATCTGGAGGTGTTACAATGGAAACATTAACTCTTGACCTCTTAACTCTGAACTCCTAGAGGGGCTATGACACCAACAGAGTAAATTCGCAGACTCCGCCCTCAGCACGGCTCCAATCGAAGCTGAAGTGTAGCCGTTTCAGAACATTTTGCTCTACATATTTGAGTTGTTTGCCATGCTTGGTAAGTATTTTTTCAAAGATTGTTTCAATTGTTATTAGCTTTTACTTCTGTGGCTATTTGGAGTTGAGACAAAGCTGTGTGAAAGGCATTAGCCATGTTGCTCGCTGATAGCATAATATTCTGTTTTAGCTAGCTGAAAGGTATTGTTTGCGGGCAAATACCACAGCCTTGAAAAAAGCTTGCATGTGAATTTTCAGTCAAACGTTTGGTCAAATACACCTAAAACAATGTCTAGAATGTGAAATGTTGGTATAATGGTGCTACTTGAAGCCTACTTGAAGCCCCATAAAAAAAAACAAAAAACGAGCAAACAGCAGTAGCTGACGTCCTGACTCGATTCTACGGTAGCATTTAGATCCCTCCAGAGTTTTGTGCACACGGTTTAGGTAAAAATTAAAAAGGTTGAGGTTTTACATTTAGTTCAGTATTACCTGTTGCCTGTGTCCTTGTCTTTTGGGAAAATACTTTACACAAGTAATGGCTCAAAGAGGATTCCTTTTTTTTTTTACTGTGCTGCAATTGTTTACTGGATTATTTGTGCCATTAATTAGTGTCAACTAATTTTTATTCGATCTCCGCACAGGATATGCTTGTGAAGATGGAATATGGGGGAGAGCAGAAGTGCGTTGAAGTTCCACAAAGGGATGAATGAAGGACATGCATATTGTATTGAAGAAATAAGTGATGAGAATGCTGTTATTTGCATTTACCATGTCAGACCTTTTGATAAACAAAATTCTAATGAAAGTGAGAACATGTATACTTAGGGCTGCTCAATTAATCGAATTTTAATCACGATTACGATCTGGGCTTTCAACGATCATTAAAAATGACTGAGCCGATTATTAGCCCCTACCTCATTTATCCGCGACACCTTAAAGGCCGGTCCGTGAAAATATTGTCAGGCATAAACCGGTCCGTGGCGCAAAAAAGGGTGGAGACCGCTGATTAAGAGGACCCGAGGGAAGCTCGGAAAGCTAAGCAGAAGTTATTTGGAGAGTGACTGCCGTTGGTTGAAAAGAGTTAAAAAAAAAAAAAAAAAACTTCAGTGGTGTTGCACACTATTTTATATTATTTTTTTAAAGTCATTGTTAACCCTTTAAAGCCGGTTACGCTCCGTTTTGCGTAACTATTTTTAAATCCCTGTAGAACCTGAACCGTGTAAGCTAGCGCAATAATTTGTTTTGCATATGAAACCGGAGGAGTTGTACTTACATCTGATGCCATCAGCTTGTCCTCGGTCACGGTTTCGTTCCACATATAGCTTTGCAAAAACTGCATAAAAAGCGCTTGCAGGAACAAAAACATAATATTCCAGAAACACGCTTTGCCGTTCCTATCAGCTGTTCGTAACACTTCCCACAGTGAAATGATGCACATGCTGTTTTCTTTGCAAATTTGCATCATAGGATTGTTTTTTGTTTTTCCTGCAGTATATAAAAATTGCTGTATCTCCAAAATAAAACTATGAAGACACTCAAAATAAATTTCCTGTGGTGGGAAACTATTTTTTGCAACTTTATTGTATTTAAAGTTTTGAGGGATAAACCTCTTAAACTTCTCCAAGTAGAAATATATGTAAACAAAACAAAAGCGATTTTCAATTTTTTTTGTAGTTTATTGCACTTTTTTGCAATTTATGTAATTACTATGCACTTAATGCATACATATTATTAAAATATGGGCTATAACAGTTGTATTGATGTATAGCAACTTGAAATGCTCCCACAAATGGCACTACAGCATGTAAAAAAAATAAATAAAAATAATATAAGCTCTGGTGGACTTGGTTCTATAGTAGGTCTTAAAGGGTTAAATAAATATCGTCAAATAATCGTGATCTCAATTTCAGTGAAAATAATCGTGATTATCATTTTTGCCATAATCGAGCAGCCCTATGTATACTGTTACATCTTTCAGAAAATGTTTTGAAATTGTGGTGCACAGTTCAGAATAAATGTTTTTCAAAAACCACTGCATCTTTTTAGTAAATGTTTATTTCCAAAAGAAATTTATAGAAGTTCAGAACAGTAAAATTCCCGCTTTTTAGAATGAATTAGAAGATAACTCTTACGTAGTTAAACTAAAATACTCTTTGAGAGTTAATATATAAACTCTTAACACCAAGTGTTAAATTGTCAACTCCAGACAGATTTGGTGTTTAACACTAAATCAGAGTTAACGTACCAACTCTCCAAAAAGAGTTAAATTAACACTCTCTGGTGTGGACCCATATAGACACTTTAATAGTGTTGAAATCAAATCCGACAGTGTTAATTTGGACATGCTGGATTTGCTGTGTACCTTTTGCATCTCTGTGTCATTTGTTTCTGATTTACTTAATCCCTCCTTGTATTTAAAAGAACCACCCCTAGTACAGGGACGTGCAGAGAGGTTTAAAGGGGCGGGTGCTCAAAGTTAAAAAGGGGCACATTGAACCATGCTGAATAACAACAACACACATTCATCAAGAATCTAATATGGGAAGGGCAAGGCTGTGTTGATCTGAGACTGTAGACATTAAAAAGTCCACAGGAGAGATGGTAGCTGATTAAACAAGTGTCATGAGATAATAACAAAATGCAAAGATTGGTGACAGCGCTTGGAACCATAAGGCAACGAAAAACTGTGACATAAACTCGGCTCTGCCTGTGAATTAGGGCTGCTCGATTATGGCAAAAATGATAATCACGATTATTTTCACTGAAATTGAGATCACGATTATTTGACGATATTTATTTAACCCTTTAAGACCTACCATAGAACCAAGTCCACCAGAGCTTATATTATTATTTTTTTTACATGCTGTAGTGCCATTTGTGGGAGCATTTCAAGTTGCTATACATCAATACAACTGTTATAGCCCATATTTTAATAATATGTATGCATTAAGTCCATAGTAATTACATAAATTGCAAAAAAGTGCAATAAACTACAAAAAAAATTGAAAATCGCTTTTGTTTTGTTTACATATATTTCTACTTGGAGAAATTTAAGAGGTTTATCCCTCAAAACTTTAAATACAATAAAGTTGCAAAAAAATAGTTTCCCACCACAGGAAATTTATTTTGAGTGTCTTCATAGTTTTATTTTGGAGATACAGCAATTTTTATATACTGCAGGAAAAACAAAAAACAATCCTATGATGCAAATTTGCAAAGAAAACAGCATGTGCATCATTTTACTGTGGGAAGTGTTACGAACAGCTGATAGGAACGGCAAAGCGTGTTTCTGGAATATTATGTTTTTGTTCCTGCAAGCGCTTTTTATGCAATTTTTGCAAAGCTATATGTGGAACGAAACCGTGACCTAGGACAAGCTGATGGCATCAGATGTAAGTACAACTCCTCCGGTTTCATATGCAAAACAAATTATTGCGCTAGCTTACACGGTTCAGATTCTACAGGGATTTAAAAATAGTTACGCAAAACGGAGCGTGCTGCTCTGACCGGCTTTAAAGGGTTAACAATAACTTTTAAAAAATAATATAAAATAGTGTGCAACACCACTGAAGTTTTTTTTTTTTTTTTAAACTCTCTTTTCAACCAACGGCAGTCACTCTCCAAATAACTTCTGCTTAGCTTTCCGAGCTTCCCTCGGGTCCTCTTAATCAGCGGTCTCCACCCTTTTTTGCGCCACGGACCGGTTTATGCCCGACAATATTTTCACAGACGGCCTTTAAGGTGTCGCGGATAAATGAGGGAGGGGCTAATAATCGGCTCAGTCATTTTTAATGATCGTTGAAAGCCCAGATCGTAATCGTGATTAAAATTCGATTAATTGAGCAGCCCTACTGTGAATCACTCTTTGCTTCTCTTCTTCCTTCCTTCCCATCATTTCATATATCACTCTCCACTTGCTGTCTATCTGAGAACAAGGCACAACTTGCTATTGCAATAAACTATAATCTAATTATCCACACCTAACAACTCTTGCACTTAATCTATAATAAAATGATGACAGAAAAATGTTATAGCACTGCCTTTAGTAGCCTCATACAGCTCCTACTGTTTCCTCCTCATGTCCTTACCAGCCATGTCTGCACAATGTTATATCATGAGTAATATTTTTTTAAATCCAGCTAAATAAAACACACACATGCACACACAGTGACATTTTAGACCTTCTTCAGAATACTGTATATACTATGGGCATCCTTACATTATTATTTATTACTAGAGCTACAATAATAAAGCAATGAGGAGGGGGAAGTAATAAATATGAAATAATGTATTTATGATGATTCCATTTGTTTCACTATCCACTCTGTGCAGGGCAAAGCTTATTACATTTTTAAACTGTAGAGATACAATCATTTTACTGCTGTAAAATCCAACTTTTGTCTTATTTAAAATATAAATCTAATATAATCTGCTTCTTAATGTATGTTCTTTAAAATACAGCGTGTGTTTTTTAATATATTATAATTATAATTATTATTATGTGGACATGCATATTAGATCGTTTTTTAGTGAAATATAATCCCTCCAGAAAGGCAGGAAATGCCCAGAAACTTACTTTAAAACTAAATATGTTCCCTAAAACGGTGACAGAGCTACAGACCCATGACAGCCAGGTAGCCAGCAGCTATGACCAGCACTACTTGTGCAGTTAATAAAAGGACAGGTAATGTTTGTCGCGCTGTTGCACACACAGCACGCTCGTTTGTTTCAGTTCGTCAGTTGCAACAAGACAGCTTACCAACGTGTACGTAATAAGCTAATACTCCTGGGTGCTACACACTACAGTGTACGCTGTACACCTACTTACTGGGTTTGTCGCATCAGTCTGTGTCTCTGAGTTAACTTGTGTTTCTCCTACAGCTCCGGACCGCAAAAAATGCGCGTGCTCTTTGTGAGCTCGTTCCCGGCTCGTAACCAGCGCGTTCTGCCGTCGAGGGCGATCATTGGTTAAATGTGATCATGTGACTGATGCAAGCCAGAGCCTTTTATTTAGCAAAACTATGATTAATAGTTAAATATTATTGTTGAGGGGCACAGACAGGACTCCGCACGCACACACACATAAAAAAAATAAATTAATTAATTTTTTTTTTTTTTTTTTTTTTTTTTTTTTTTTGGCCTGTCCCGTTTGGCTCTTTTGCCATCAGAATTGTTGTCTAAAGGCAAAGAAAGATGCCCAACGGATTTACTTTACCAAACTGACCATCCCAGCCTTGCCGTAATGGTCCATTTGATTCACCTTTTATTGTTTATTTTATTTTCACTTACTGAATACGGGACAGACTTGACTGGGGGAAAGAAGGGGAGAAAGAAAGAGGGAAAGAGAAACAGCTGAGAAGAGGGACGGGGGAGAAGGGCAAAAGACAAAAACCAACAGAACGGGCAGAGAAAAAAAAATGCATATATCAATCACCTGGATCACCTGCTGAGAAAGAAAAAAGAAAGCAAGCAGAAGAGAACAAGAGTAATAGAATAAACAACATCACAATGATATATGGGAATATGACAGTAAATACTAAATGTTAAACATTATTGTGCAGCACATAAGATCAACAGAACACAGTGTGCTTTGAGGTAGGAGCCAAAAAGGGTGTAGTTTGTGGGTGTGATCACCCGTGTGTACACCTGTGAGCATGGACGCGCTTGTTTTTTGTTTTTTAAAAGGTTCCTTCATGTAATAATCTGCTAGAGGGTGTGGGGGGGCCACAGCCCCGTCCTCCAGGGCGTGAAGCAGGTGTGGAGGAGATCAAAACTCCAGACATCCAGAGGCCCCCAGAACACAAGAGACCAAGGAAGACCAACAGAGGGGCAGCTGCGCCACTGTCCCGGAAAGAGCTGAGGAGAGTCCCAGATGAGGGCTCACTCAGCAGCCGCGGAGCAGAAGCCAGGGGGAGTTGCAGTGACGCGCCCGTGAGCTCCGCCGGCAGCCAGCTGCGCCTGAGTGACCGAGCCCCAGGCCGAGAGGCCGGGGGCACCCCACCTCCGAAGTGGCCCGAGCGAGCCCCAGGCTCCAGGCCCCGATAAGCGGCCGCCAAGGAGTGAGCCGGTGTGTACCTGGACGCCCATCCCCGGACACAAAGAACCACCAACGCACCGATGTCTGAGGGGGTCCGCCACTGGCAGGGGAAGTGGTGGTAGGGGGAGATAGGCCTCCAAACCTTGGAGGGCCTGAGATGTCCCCAGAGAGGTGGCGCCTGACACCCAACCTGACATATAGACACAGACATACAGGCACACACAGATACAAACATCCATTCCCACCCTCATGCTCTCATATGCACTTACTCCACACTCAACCAACGTGGAGACAGACATAAAGAGACGTTGTACACACGATCACACTCCCCAAGCGTACTCTACAAACCGGGTCTAGGTGCCCCCGCCCCTGGAGGGGGGAACTGCACCCAGACCCAGGTGGTGTTTCCCTTTTCCCTGCGGTGGGGGGAGGCAAACCGCCCCGACTCCGCAGCAGCAGGAAGGCTCCACACTCCAGACCGCAGTCGGACGGCCAACTCCTCCTCCTAGTCCTAGCCCCCCTGCTCCAGCAGGTCGCAGAGAACGGGGGTGAGAGAAGACTCCAAACCTCCCTCCACCCGCTCATTGTAATGTTGATGCATGTGTGTTCTAAGGTGCATTTAAAACCCAGGAGGGCTTGGAGCTACCTGCCAGAGAGCAGCAGGTAAGCGCATGGTCCCTCCTGCTAGCCCTCAATGTCTACGTGTATTTAAAATTGAGAGGTGGGCAACGATGCCAGGGGTGGGGTGTACACCCTGATGGTACTTTGGACTCCGTGTATCGTGCCCACCCCCAAGATCCTATATGTATGTGTAATGAGAGTGTGAGTAATGTGAATGTCTAAGTTGTGGGATAAAATTGAGGCAGAGGCAGCCAGAAGGGGACAGAGGGGGGGGGGGGGGGGGGGGGGGGGGGGGGGGGGTAGCCTCCTCTGCACCCTGGTGACATACCCCTACTCCAAGGCCCTGCATGTGTGGGTGGTTGTGGTGGAGCGGGAAGAGGGAGGCAGCTGGAGATGGGGAGGGAAGGAAGGGAGGGGCAAGTGACCCCTCCCTGGGGCCAGCTCCCCCGCTGACCCCAGTAGGCACCCCCATACTCCGCGACCCGCCAGGGAAAGGGGGCCCAGGCCCATCCAGACCGGGCCCAGTGCAGCAGCGCCGCCCGGCCCCACAGAGCCCGGGACAGTCCACCCAACCCCACCACAGAGAAAACTGCACCCACCCCACCATCCACTCATCTTCCAGACTACATAAGACAATAAACACCCAGGCTGAGATCTTCCTCCACCTCTCCTGTATCTCCCCCTCCTGCAGAGGGAGCTCCTGAGGAGAGGAAAGCTCCTGCAAGATGTGACAATCTCCCCCACCAGTTGAAGAGCCCCCCAGGTGGCTCGACGCACCGGCGGCACCCTGCTCCAGGGCTGGGCCCCCATGCACCCACCCGCCCACAACCCCGGCAACACACCAACCAGGACCCAAGCCCCCGAGGCCCGGTCCGGGTCCCAGCCCAGAGACGGAGCGCCCCCAGAACCTCACGCCCATCCCGGACCCACCCAGGGGCAGCCAGGCTACCAGGTCAGTAACCCACGTCCGTCAGCACAGACCCTCCCCTAGCCCCGCTGCACGCAGCCGCGAGGAAACAGTCACCTGAGAGCCAACAGAGCCCCTAACCGGACATGACCGCTACCCCGGGTTGAGCCCCCCAAGGAAGATGCCTCCGGGGAACCCCCCGACGCCCTAAGCCTGTCCCTACCCCCACACCAATCACAACAGTGAAGGCGGGACCAAACTATGACCCCCCACCCCCACTAGGTGATGGAGCTGATCAAAGGAGCCCAGAGCAATTGATCTGATGTGGTGGCAGAGGCTGTATCAAGACTAATGTAATCTAATAGATAATTTCTATATTGGTTAGAATTAAGATTATTTTTATTTTTCCAGTTCATGAGGACTGTTTTCTTGGCTATGCATAGGGCAGTGAAAACCATATGGGCGATATTCTTTTCTGAAGTGACATTATCTAAGCTGCCCAACAAACACACTAAGGGGGAAGTTGGAATGTTACATTTCAGACACTTCGATAAGTCTTCACATATCTCGCGCCAAAACTTCTGAACTGGTGGACAGAACCAAAGAGCGTGGATATAATTGTCCGGTGAATTGGTTTGGCAGTGTGAGCAGTTGTTGGTAGACGTAAAGCCCATCTTGAACATCCGATGACCTGTATAGTGCACTCTATGTAATATTTTGTATTGAATTAATTGAAGACTGGGATTTCTAATTAGATGAAAGGTTTTTAAGCAAATCTGAGACCAGAAGTTTAGGTCTAAGTTAACTGATAAATCCGCTTCCCATTTTGCAATAGGAAGTGATATTGATTCATCTGTTTTAGAAAGCATTTTGTATATTTTGGATAGTAATTTGGGGGGTTTAAGAGTAAGAAATTGAACCACACTTGGTGGTGTTTGTAGTTCAACTTGACCCGGTTTAAATTTCTTTTTTACTATGGATTTAATTTGTTGATATTCTAAAAATCTTTTCTTGTTGATCCCATATTGTGTAACTAGTCCGTCAAATGAAATAAATTCTGTTCCTTCTAGTATATGTTCTAAATATTTGATTCCTTTATCACTCCAATCTGAAAAGTTTATCATATTATTGTTTTGTAATATGTCAGGGTTGTTCCAGATAGGTGTACGTTTGCATGGGATTAATGAAGACGCCGTCAATTTTAGAAACTCCCACCATGCTGTCAGAGAAGAGCTGATGTTGATGCTTTTAAAGCATTCATGTCGTTGGATGTTTGAGCTGATAAATGGTAGGTCTGAGATCTCTAGATTATTGCAGAGTGCTTGTTCTACATCTAGCCAAGGTTCATCTAAGAGGGTGTGTTTTAGCCATCCTGAGATAAACTGAAGCCTGTTGGCTAAGAAGTAGTGCTGAAAGTTAGGCAGTTCTAGTCCTCCTTTATCCTTGGTCTTTTGTAGTGTTTTTAAGCTTATACGTGGGGGTTTATTTTTCCAAAGGAATTTGGACATACATGAATCTAGAGATCTGAACCAATCTTGTGGCGGTTTAGTTGGGATCATTGAGAATAAATAATTTATTTTTGGTAAGACCATCATTTTTATAGCGGCAACCCTTCCCATGAGTGATATGGGTAGACATTTCCATCTAGCCAGATCATCTTCTACCTTCTTTAAAAGTGGGATATGGTTTAATTTAGTTAGATCTGCAAGCTTGGGAGAAACATTAATACCTAAATATTTTATATTTCCCGATTGCAGTGGTGTAGAAGAGGAATTATGGAAGGAGCAATTAATCGGTAGGACTGTAGATTTTGACCAGTTAATTGAGTAATCTGATATTCTTGCAAAAGAGTTTATCAATTCAATCACCCCAGAGATATTGGTTTGTGAATTTTGGAGAAAGAGTAACACATCATCCGCATAAAGGCTGATTTTATGTTCCACGTTCTTGCATTTTATGCCCTTAATTACTGAATTCTGTCTAATTGCTGCTGCTAGTGGTTCAATAAAAATTGCAAATAGTGAAGGGGAGAGTGGGCATCCCTGCCTGGTGCCCCTCAAGAGACAATAAATTAATTAAAAAAATTTAAAAGTTGCCTCAACAAAAGGGCACTTTGGGCACTCATCGGGAAAGGGGCGGGTGCTCAAGCCCCTCTAGCCCCCCCCTCTGCACGTCCCTGCCCTAGTATGACATTCTGGCGCATCAGCTGTAGTCTGTTATGTTGAAGTTGCCTCGTTCTAATGTTTTCTCTGAGGCTGCTGTAAATGCGAATATATTTACTGTGGGTTTTGCTTGAAAAAGCTTTACGTTGTGAAAAACTGAAATCTTGAAATTAGAATTGTTGTGCCTTATTTTGTGGATCTTTTTACATATATTCCTTTTGAAAATACTAAAATTTGTATATTTATTTATTTTTCTTTGTCTGATAGCATTTATTTATAAAATAAATCGGACATTTCAAACAGTTACTCGCTACTTACTCAGTACTTGAGTAGCCTTTTCACCAAGTACTTTTTTACTCTTACTCAAGTAACTTTTTTGACGACTACTTATCACTTTTACTTGAGTAATAATATTTTAAAGTAATGATACTCTTACTTGAGTACAAGTTCTGGATACTCGACCCACCTCTGGGAACTGGTTTAGCTTTCGATCGTCAGATACACAACAAAGCACTATTTTTGGTAGAGCATGCTAGCATGCTCATCACTGAACAAAATCTTCTGCGTGAACTGAAGGTCCTGTTCCACTTTTTGTTTTGCCCATTCTGCAAATTCTGTGCGCCAATCTGGGTCATCCTCGTTGAGATGCTGCTGTAGCTGGAGTTTGTAAGGGTGCCATTTGTCTATTTATCCATCCATCCATCCATCTGCTTCCGCTTATCCTTTTCAGGTATTGCACTGCCTGGTGCAATAATCAAAGTTTCTGTTTTGGCCGGGTTTAGCTGTAAGCAGTTATTGTTCAACCATTGTTTAATGTTGGTTAAACAGTCAATCAGATTGGAGAGCTTATGAGCTTCAGCAGGCTTAAACGAATAATATCGCTGAATATCGTCAGCAAAAAGATGATAAGATACTTCAGGAAACTGCTGTATTATCTGACTTAAAGGAAGAATGTATATTAAAAACAAAATAGGTCCCAGCACAGAGCCCTGAGGAACTCCACACAACAACTCTGTAGATTCCGACATGATCTGGTTTGCAGACACACTAAAACTCCTTTCAGATATATAAGATGAAAACCAGTCTAGAACAGAGCCAGACATCCCAACCAGGTCTCTCAGTCTGTTTATCAGGATGGTATGGTTGACTGTATCAAAGGCTGAGGTAAGGTCTAACAAGACCAGGACTGTGTATTCTCCGGAGTCTGCTGACATCATAATATCATTAGTAACTTTCAGTAGTGCTGTCTCAGTGGAATGCAATTTACGGAACCCAGATTGAAAACGGTCTATTTCTCCAAGTATGCCGTAAGGTGGACAGCTACTGCCTTCTCAAGGAGTTTTGACATAAATGGGAGTTTGGAGATAGGTCTTAAATTTTGAAGTAGTGTTGGGTCCAGGTTGGGTTTTTTGAGCCTTGGTTCCACAATGGCATGTTTAAAAAAACTGGGGAACACCCCAGTCTGAAGAGAAACATTAAAAAGGTTCACAACCCAAGGACCAATGGTGTCAAAGGCATTAATAAAAAGCTTAGTGGGGATAATGTCTGAGGGGCTCTCGGATGGCTTCATTTTGTCAACCAGGGCTGCTATTTCATCATATGTTACAGTTGTAAAAGTTGACCAGGAGTACAAAGGGAGTGCCTGACTCGGAGAACAAGAAAGCTTTGGGGAGATTTTAGCATTGTTGTCGTTAATCTTATCAACAAAAAATCGGAGGAGTTTATTACTATCTACTTTAGAGTGTACATCTGAAGGTACCACATCTGGGGAGACAATAGCACTAACTTTGTCAAAAAGAAACTTGGGATTTCTCTTGTTTTTTCTTATGAGTCTAGGAAAATATTCAGATCTAACAGTTCTCACTGTGTCATTTAAGGAGAGCATGAGATCTCGAAGATGGAGCCTGTGTACGTCAAGTTTGGTTTTCTTCCATAGTCGTTCTATTTTGCGGCATATTCTCCTTAAGTTTAAGATAGACTCATTTATCCAAGGGCATGTCTTCTTTTGTAAAGCCGAGCTTGTTTTAATAGGTGCCACTTGATCCAAAATGGATGTGCATTCCCTATTAAAAGACTGAATAAGAACATTTACATCGTTTCCGGTAAAAAGTGGAGACCTGTCAAACATAATGGAGAACCTCTCAGCAGTAGTCTCAGTTATTATGCGTCTATGAGTTTTTAACTTCACAGGCGTCTGTTTAGAGCTAAAATTAAGTTCAACAAAGATACAGTTATGATCACTCAAATGTACATCCTCAGCAAACACATTGCCAATGTTGAGGCCCAAGGAAAAAACAAGGTCCAAGATATGGCCTTTTAAATGGGTTGGACCGGAGACATGTTGGACAAAGTTAAAAGACTCAGATATAGATAGAAGTTCAGCTGCAGAGTTAGATGAGGCATCATCAATATGAATGTTAAAATCCCCAAGAATTAAAACTTTCTCCAGCTTGATAATAGAAGATAAGAAGTCCATAAAATCCTTTAAGAACTCAGTAGCAGGGCCAGGAGGGCGATAGACTAAAACACAATAAAAGATGTTCGAAGAGCCCACCTTAATTGTTTGCGACTCAAAGAAAGAATAGTTTTCAGTTTGCATACCTCTGCAGGTGAAACTGTCCTTAAAGACAACGGCAATACCTCCACCACGGCGACCTAAACGGGGGGCGCTCAAGTAAGAGCAGTCTGCAGGACGCAGTTCGTTTAGGTGAATAAATTCGCCTTCCCTCTGCCATGTTTCGGTGAGAAACAGAAAGTCCAGGCTTTTCCTTGTGAAGAGCTCATTCAGAGAGAAGGATTTGTTTGCAATGGAGCGGGCGTTCAAGAGCGCAATCCGATTAAAAGCTGGCGGCGCAGGTTTCCCATCAGCTTGTCGGAGTGGAATTGACAGCAAACACCGTGTCCGCACGCGAGGTCTCCAGCAGCGCCACGGAACCGGCGGGGCCAACCACCGGTTGTGCGATGCGGGCTGTGAGGCCACAGTGGTGGGGGGATAATCGGCAAAATCCAGAGCATCAGATTGGCAGGATCCACGCTGTAGTGGCTGCAAGTACGTGTTTCCAATCAAATCCGGAAGGGTAACTGGCAGCAGAAACCGGGGACGCCTCCAGACGAGTCGGGAGATCTCCGATCTGTAGGCTCGTCTGATGTGTACCTGGATGCCGGCCCTACAGCCTCTTTTCCTTGATTTCTTCTTGGAATTGCTTAGGGCACGTTTCGCCGGTAGCAAGAAGTAATCCGGTGAGGTGGAAGAGTGCACAAATGGTGGGGGGAAAGTTTTTCTATAACTGTCCCAGTCATCATAAAGACATTCCATAGACTCTTTGATGTGGAGCAAGGAAGAACGGTCGTAAATCACAGCAGCATAGCTCCATATATTAAACGTCAGGGCTGATATAAAAGCATAAAATACAATACAGCGTAGGCAGGTAGACGTCAAGCCAAGCAAAGGCGCCATCTTCCTGTCACAGCACATTGTTCCTTCAGTGGGCCAGTGGGCCAGTGGGCCAGTTTCAGTCATTGCAAACGTAAGGTTGGGGAAACCTGCAGTCAGCTGAGACTGAAGAAGTCACTTGGATGAGTGATGAAACTTTTCTCCCACTGAAAACTTTACATCCAGATGAACAAATTCAACCATTTGGGATCAGGAAGCTTGTCAGTGAATACCTCAGGCAGTAGAAACCTAAGAAAAAGGAGCAAGAGGAGGAACCATCATGAGAGGACAAGCCCTTGCACAATATGTAGGGGAGACCGGGGATAGTTGTAACATTTTTGACATTTCTGTCTGTAAATTAAAGCTCTTTTAAGGTAGTGGATTCAAAATGTAATGCAAAGTATTTACATGTCTCTGCTATTAAATAGTGCAGCTATTTTCTCTGCAGCACAATTATCCATTGCATGGTATGGCCTCAAACACGAAGAGTGAAATGTTACAATTAACCCCATAGTCTGGGTTAGTTGTAACATATCCCGGGGTAAAATGTAACACAATGAAATAAGGGTACTAACAAAACATTAACATGTAATCTTTGTTTATTCAACACATGAATGCACTTACATCCATTTATGTAGCTGTGTGTGTGTGTGACAGAATGCAGAAATCTAGCTTTTGAACATATTCCAGCCCCCCAAAAAAGACAAATTATAAAATTTTCTGAAACTGAATATTTCATTAATTTTGGTTGGTCTTCCTTGAGTTTGGCCTCATTGGCTCAGTGGGCATTATAACCTACAACTCTTGCACCAATTTTGAACATAACAATGAAGCTGAAAAAATGTAGTTGTTCACCAGCATCGCAATTCCATTACTTTTTTTCATGGCTTACCTTGGTGTGGTTTGCAAAGTGCTTCAGAAAGATGAGGAAATCTGTTTCTTGCACCCATCCTGACTTATTTCCACTACCAGTACTTCCTACTGGTCCATCTCTGACACAGAGGTCTGCATAATGTATGTGTGGGAACACAAACAGTGGAGGAATTGTGTTGCCAATGGCATTAACCGCATATACAAATGCGACCAGTGAACCTCTCTCGCTGATGTCGCTGCCCCAACTTGTTTAATATAAGTTAAAGTAAAAGTGTGGTAAGTTGTAACATCTGCATTATTGTTACAACTAACCCAGACTGTTGCTGTTACAACTGACCCAGACTCCTATAGCCATGAACTAGCTAACATTACAGCCAACGGCTAAAACATTAGCACTAAAGACCTACACAGAATATATCCCCATAGACATACAAATAACACAATTTAAGTTTGATGAGTTTAACTGCAAAGCAGATAATGCTATTAGAAATTGAAATAAAGTAGAAAAACTTACTTTTTGGCATACAAATTACTTTTTTTCGTGTTAAATTGTCTGTGTTTGACAAAATGTGCTGATTTTTCACATGTGATAGCAGAACTGAGTTGGGCATGCACAGGATGAGTCACATTATTTGAAACTTAGCCCTGATTGGAGAAATTGGAAGTGTTACAACTGACCCACATTACAACTATCCCCGGTCTCCCCCACCAGATAGGATTTCTGGATGTCAGCCAATTCCTCTACCAGTGACTGGATAAAGCTGGACTGAAAGACAGCACAGAGGCACGAATCATGGCAGCACAGGAACAAGCTCTGAGCACAAGATCCATAGAGGCTGGGGTCTTTCACACAAGACAAGATCCCAGGTGCAGGCTATGTAACGATGCCCCTGAGACAATCCAGCACATAACAGCAGGGTGCAAGATGCTAGCATAGTGTACAGAAACATCTGTGCCGAGTATGGTCTGGAAGTCCTGAGGTCAAAATGGGAGACGCCCATTGATGATAAACGTCTCCAATGATATTAAAACATGTTACTACAAAACATGTTAATATATTATCAAAATGGGAAAAATTAACATCCGAAAAGCAAATAAGATGCGACTGAAAGGTGTGGCACTATGTGCCGTGCATTGTGAATGATGCACACTGTTTGAAAACACATGACAACCACTTCAATAAAAGTTAACATTGAAAATATACCTTATCTGACAGTGGATCATGGGGGCAGGAGCCTAAGCAGGGAACGCCAGACCTTCTCACCAGATACTTCTTCCAGCTTATCTGGGGAAATATTAAGGCATTCCCAGGCCATATAATTGATATATTCTTTCCAGTGGGTCCTGGGTCTACTCCGGGACCTCCTGCCGTTAGGATAGGCCCGGTCGAAACACCTTACCCAGGAGGCACACACCTCAGCTGGCTCCTTTTGATGTGAAGGAGCAGTGGCTCCACTCCTAACCCTTGCCAAATACTAATCTCCTCACCGTATTTCTAAGGGAAATCCTAGCCACCTTTTGGACAAAGCTCATTTTCTGATCTAATTTTATTGCCTAAGCTCTTTACTGTGTTTTTTTACTTACTCATCAGTAAGTGTTTACTCTGATTATAGGTCAAGGGAGCTGAGGGCTGTTTTCCAAACTGACTTTTATAGAATAGGACTTAGCTTTTGCAACTACAATACTTCACAGGTGCTGACCATTAGAATAAATGTAAGTCTTGATTTTATTACAGGGCTGAGTCTATGCATTGGAAGGGCAACCATCTTTGACACAAAGCATTCGGCTCAACTCATTTTCCAACTCCAAATTAAAGAAACAAAAAACAAAACGTATATTTAAAAAGTACAAAAATATCTTACAAATTATCCAAGACATATTATCTCTGTTTTAGATTACAGAGGGAAAGGAGGAGACAAACTGAGATATTTTCTGCAAATGAAGAATCACAAAACTCAGAGACTAGGACGGTTTGATACTGCGGTAAAGTGAGCCGTCATTTGTGAGCCGCGGTCAAGCCAGCCGCCTCCTATCCGCCGCATAAATTTCCTTGCGCTTTTACACCAGTCTTTACGGTAGCGCCTTTTCGCTTTATATCCTGATTGAAAGCCTAGACTCGCGCACACACGCACGCGCGTGAACAGTCACACGCACTCGCGCACACAAATTACAATGGAACAGCCCAATACAGCCATCGTGACAGTCTGGTTGCATATTCAAAAATTCATTAAAAATCATTCTTAAAAGTTGATGCCAAGCTTTCAACACAATCCTCTTCTCGGACACCTACTTTACCTCTGGGCCAGTTTTTACCCAGATTTACTGTAATATTACTCAGAAATCACAGTAAACTCATATTCAGTGCAATACAGTCAATGCACTACAATTATGTTTATTTCAAAAATTCATTAAAAGTCATCCTGAATAGTTGAGGTCCAACTTTCAACACATCCCTCCTCTGGGACACCTACTGTACCTGTGTGCCAATTTTCATCCAGATTTACTGTAGAATTCCTCAGAAATTAAAGGGTACTTGTATTCAATGCAATACAGTCAATACAATAGAATTATGTCAATTTTCAGAAATTCATTAAAAATCATCCTGAGTAGTTGATGCCCAACTTTCAACACATCCCTCCTCTGGGACACCTACTGTACCTGTGTGCCAAGTTTCATCCAAATTTACTGTAGAATTCCTCAGAAATTAATGGAAACATTTATTCAAGCTAATACAGCCAATACACTACAATTGTGTCAATTTTCAAAAATTCATTAAAAATCATCCTGAGTAGTTGATGTCCAACTTTCAACACATCCCTCCTCTAGGACACCTACTGTACCTGTGTGCCAAGTTTCATCCAGATTTACTGTAGAATTTCTCAGAAATTAAAGGGTACTTGTATTCAATGCAGTCGGCCAATACACTACAATTATGTCAATTTTCAAAAATTCATTAAAAATCATCCTGAGTAGTTGATGTCCAACTTTCAACACATCCCTCCTCTAGGACACCTACTGTACCTGTGTGCCAGGTTTCAGCCAGATTTACTGTAGAATTCCTCAGAAATTAAAGGGTACTTGTATCCAATGCAGTCGGCCAATACAGTAGAATTATGTCAATTTTCAAAAATTCATTAAAAATCATCCTGAGTAGTTGATGTCCAACTTTCAACACATCCCCCCTCTGGGACACCTACTGTACCTGTGTGCCAAGTTTCATCCAGATTTACTGTAGAATTCCTCAGAAACTAAAGGGTACTTGTATTCAATGCAATACAGCCAATACACTATAATTATGTCAATTTTCAAAAATTCATTAAAAATCATCCTGAGTAGTTGATGTCCAACTTTCAACACAGCCCTCCTCTGGGACACCTACTGTACCTGTGTGCCAAGTTTCATCCAGATTTACTGTAGAATTCCTCAGAAATTAATGGAAACATTTATTCAATCTAATACAGCCAATACACTACAATTATGGAAATTTCAGAAATTCATTAAAAATCATCCTGAGTAGTTGAGGTCCAACTTTCAACACATCCCTCCTCCGGGAAACCTGCTGTACGTCTGGGCCAAGTTTCAGCCAGATTTACTGTAATATTCTTCAGAAATTGCAGGGAACTTATGTTCAGTGCAAGAAAGGCTGAAAGACGACCACCCCTGAACAAGACACACAAGCTGAAACGTCAAGACTGGGCCAAGAAATATCTCAAGACTGGTTTTTCTAAGGTTTTATGGACTGATGAAATGAGAGTGAGTCTTGATGGGCCAGATGGATGGGCCCGTGGCTGGATTGGTAAAGGGCAGATAGCTCCAGTCCGACTCAGACGCCAGCAAGGTGGAGGTGGAGTACTGGTTTGGGCTGGTATCATTAAAGATGAGCTTGTGGGGCCTTTTCGGGTTGAGGATGGAGTCGAGCTCAACTCCCAGTCCTACTGCCAGTTTCTCGAAGACACCTTCTTCAAGCAGTGGTACAGGAAGAAGTCTGCATCCTTCAAGAAAAACATGATTTTCATGCAGGACAATGCTCCATCACACGCGTCCAAGTACTCCACAGCGTGGCTGGCAAGAAAGGGTATAAAAGAAGAAAAACTAATGACATGGCCTCCTTGTTCACCTGATCTGAACCCCATTGAGAACCTGTGGTCCATCATCAAATGTGAGATTTACAAGGAGGGAAAACAGTACACCTCTCTGAACAGTGTCTGGGAGGCTGTGGTTGCTGCTGCACGCAATGTTGATGGTGAACAGATCAAAACACTGACAGAATCCATGGATGGCAGGCTTTTGAGTGTCCTTGCAAAGAAAGGTGGCTATATTGGTCGCTGATTTGTTGTTGTTTTGTTTTTGAATGTCGGCGAGGATTCCGCACGGCACTCCCCTCCATTCACCTCGCGAATCTCCGCTCTCTTCCAAACAAAGTCGACGAATTACTGCTCTTAAACCGGACTAACAAGGACTTTGCACGCTCTGCTGCCCTCTGCTTCACTGAAACCTGGCTCAGTGAGCGAGTCCCAGACGCTGTCTTAAATCTGCCGGGCTTCCAACTTCACCGGGCGGACCGCGAAACAGAGCTCTCAGGGAAAACAAAGGGTGGTGGAGTCTGCTTCTACATTAATGAAGGTTGGTGTACTGATGTCACAGTGTTACAGAAACACTGCAGCCCACACTTGGAAAGTTTTCTCATCAACTGTAAACCTTTTTATTCACCGCAGGAGTTTTCTTCCTTCATGCTGGTCGGAGTTTACATCCCTCCACAGGCCAACGTGAACAACGCACTGTGCGAGCTGGCTGACCAGATTACTACCCTGGAGAGGAAATTCCCGGATTCCTTTACAATTATTCTTGGGGATTTTAACAGAGCAAACCTAAACTACGAACTCCCTAAATACAGACAGCATATAGACTGCCCCACCAGGGACAACATCATACTGGATCACTGCTACACCACTCTAAAAGATGCCTATCGCTCTGTGCCTCGGGTAGCTTTGGGACATTCTGATCACTGCATGGTCCATCTTATTCCAGTTTATAGGCAAAAACTCAAACGTGCCAAGCCTGTAGTCAAAACTGTGAAGAAGTGGACTAACGCAGCAAAGCATGAACTGCAGGACTGTTTTGACTCCACTGATTGGACTGTTTTTGAAGCTGCATCTGAGAACCTAGATGAGCTCACGGACACTGTGACATCATACATCAGTTTCTGTGAAGACGTGTGTGTGCCAACAAAGACCTTTTGCACATACAACAACAATAAACCATGGTTCACTCCTAAACTCCAACATCTTCGCAAGGCCAAGGAGGACGCCTACAGAAGTGGTGACAGGGTCCTGTACAAGCAAGCCAGGAACACACTGACCAAGGAGATCAAAGCAGCTAAAAGGATCTACTCCCAGAAGCTGGAAGAACGGCTCTCAGCCAACGACCCTGCATCAGTGTGGAGGGGCCTGCAGGAAATCACCAGCTACAGACGCCCCCCACCCACTATTGAAGCAAACAAAGACCTGGCCAACGAGTTAAACACTTTCTATTGCAGGTTTGAGACGGACAGACTCCCACGCCCCACCCTCCCCTCCCCAGGGACATTGCTTCAGACATTGACCCCCAACACACCTTCCACCTCTCCCCCCTTCACCCTGCCCCTCCCCAATCAAGACTCAATGACCACCCCCACCCTCCCCAATCCAGACTCAACGACCACCACCACCCTCTCCAACCCAGACTCAACGACCTCCACCACACCTCTCACCCCCCTTTCCTCCTCCCTGAAACTAAGAATACACACTCAGGATGACTATTCCAGAAACAGAAGCCCAGGAAAGCCCCCGGACCAGATGGCGTCTCACCCTCCTGCCTCAAAACCTGTGCTGAACAGCTGGCTCCCATCTTTACTCGCATCTTCAACAGATCCCTGGAGCTGTGTGAAGTTCCCTCCTGCTTCAAACGCTCCACCATCATCCCTGTTCCCAAGAAACCCACCATCACAGGACTGGATGACTACAGACCTGTCGCCTTGACGTCTGTGGTCATGAAATCCTTCGAACGACTGGTGTTAGCCCATCTGAAAGACATTACAGGCCACCAGCTGGACCCTCTGCAGTTTGCCTACCGGGCAAACAGGTCAGTGGATGATGCAGTGAACATGGGGCTGCATTACATCCTGCAACACCTTGACCGCCCGGGAACTTATGCCAGGGTCCTGTTTGTGGACTTTAGTTCGGCTTTTAACACCATTGTGCCTGAACTTCTTTCCTCCAAACTCTCCCAGCTCAGCGTGTCACCAGCTACCTGTCAGTGGATCACCAGCTTCCTGACAGACAGAAAGCAACAAGTGAGGGTGGGGGAGATCACCTCTGAAACCCAGTCCCTCAGTATTGGTGCCCCTCAAGGATGTGTCCTCTCACCACTACTGTTCTCCCTCTACACTAACGACTGCACCTCCAATAACTCTGCTGTCAAACTCCTAAAGTTTGCAGATGACACCACTGTCATTGGCCTCATTCAAGATGGTGATGAGTCTGCATACCGGCAGGAAGTTGAGCAGCTGGTACTCTGGTGCAGTCAGCACAATCTGGAGCTGAACACTCTTAAGACTGTAGAGATGACAGTGGACTTCAGGAGACATCCCTCAACTCTGCTCCCCCTCACCATATCAGACAGCCCTGTGTCGACTGTGAAGATCTTCAAGTTCCTGGGTACAACCATCTCCCAGGCCCTGAAGTGGGAGACCAACATCAACTCCATCCTCAAAAAGACCCAGCAGAGGATGTACTTCCTGAGACAACTGGGGAAGTACAGTCTTCCACAGGAGCTGCTGATCCAGTTCTACACTGCGGTCATTGAGTCTGTCCTGTGCTCCTCCATCACAGTCTGGTATGGAGCAGCCACTAAACAGGACAGGAGCAGACTGCAGCGGACTGTACGGGCAGCAGAAAGGATCATCAGCGCCCCCCTGCCCTCCATCCAGGATCTGTACCTCTCAAGAACCAGGAAACGGGCAGGGAAAATCATCGCAGACCCCTCACACCCTGCACACAGACTTTTTGATCTGCTGCCCTCTGGCAGACGGTACAGAAGCCTGCAGACCAGGACCACCCGACACAGGAACAGTTTCTTTCCCCTCGCCATCTCCCTTCTTAACAGTTGACCTGTCACACTGCTCCCACTGCCAGACTGCAACTGCACCTTATGTACATTTTGTAGTATTCATTCCACCTCATTCATTTCTGTATTTTATGTATATAAGTTTAGATTCGTTATTTATAGTTGGTTTACATAGCTTTGTGTATGTATGTGTAATGTGTATATATAGACACTTGTGTGTGTGTGTGTGTGTGTGTGTGTGTGTGTGTGTGTGTAAGATTTACATTGCTGTGCTTGAGAGCCACCATCTACCGGAACCAAATTCCCTGTATGTGTCTGCACATATACTTGGCCAATAAACACGATTCTGATTCTGATTCTGATTCTGAGATGTATATTTGTGAATGTGGAGATGTTATATTGGTTTCACTGGTAAAAATAAATAATTGAAATGGGTATATATTTGTTTTTTGTTAAGTTGCCTAATAATTATGCACAGTAATAGTCACCTGCACACACAGATATCCCCCTAAAATAACTAAAACTAAAAACAAACTAAAAACTACTTCCAAAAACATTCAGCTTTGATATTAATGAGTTTTTTGGGTTCATTGAGAACATGGTTGTTGTTCAATAATAAAATTATTCCTCAAAAATACAACTTGCCTAATAATTCTGCACTCCCTGTAGGTCTGTTGACAGAGCTCTGTACTGCTCGAGCTGACCTGAAAAGGGGTCCCACCTGTCCAGCAACAACACATGGCATGGAATAATAGACATCATAAACCACAGAGGCAGAACTGTGAAAACAGAAAACCTGAGTGTGCAGCTAGCAGAGGACATAAACAGCTTCTTTGCCCGCTTTGAAACACCACAACAGCAGCATTCATCTGCCTCAGCCCTGCTCCCATCCTCATCCTCACCTGGTTCCTGCACTGCTCCATTCACTGTAACGGAGCACGATGTCAGATGAGTGTTCCTAGCAGTGAACCCCAGGAAGGCGTCCAGACGGAATACGTGGTAAAGTGCTAAGACCATGTGCCCACCAGCTCACCCTCATCTCCACCAGAATCTTCAACCTCTCACTGGATGAAGCAGCCATCCCATCCTGTCTAAAATCAGCCACAATCATCCCAGTACCAAAGAAGTCTCCCATCACCAGCCTGAACTATTATTGCCCTGTGAAATGCTTTGAGAGACTAGTCCTTCAGCACACCAAGGATTACCCCCCCCCCCCAGAATTCGACCCCCACCAGTTTGCATACTGTGCAAACAGATTCACAGAAGATGCCATCACCCTCCACTCGGTGCTGAGTCACCTAGAACAGCGGCAGAGCTACGCCAGAATGCTCTTTGTGGACTACAGCTCACCCTTCCACCACTCGCCCATTGAGAGCCTACTAACTTACTGCATCACAGTATGGTACAGCAGCTGCACTAAGGCGGATAGAGCCACCCTCCCAGCATGTTTGCAATGAGTAGGAGATGCTCTGTATCTCACTGTACAACTGTATAGTGACAAAGGTATTGGGTTCTTTTCTAAAAATTGCTATAAACAGAGGAACCCAAACTGATGAAAAGTGGCAAATATTTTTTTTCAAATGACTATTTTTAGTGGATTTTTGATATAGAAGCAGAATGACAGAATGTTAAAAGAAGTTACTTTTAGTCATTCTAAGCTGGGCATTGCGTTCTCTGGCTGTTCAAAGCCATGGAACTTTAGACTTTCCAAGCAAATAATGATGGCCATACTGATGTTCTTTTCAGTACATTTTACTTTATGTTCATTTTCATTTTTATGATGTTTCTATTTTTACATAATTCCTCCCACATAGCAAAATTGGTATGGCCTGGATCTGTCACACACAATGTGCTTACACATGGCCTGCGTACCGCAAAGAATGACGGCCCTATGGTGGCCCAGATCTGGTTTACCAGAGGTGGCCCACACATGAGCCAGCACAAGGCCAGTTGCAGACACACTGCTGGCCCTGTGCTGGCCCAGAACAGTTTCAGCTCTGGCCCCAGATGTCAGCCTAATGTGTACCTTAGCCATGTAAGCCATGTAATAACAACATGTGCTGGAACATAATAGTGCAAAAGTAACATGACGAAACTCTGTTCAGACAGTGAATGGACTGATTCTTATACAGCACTTTTTTACTCAGCCATATTACTCAAAGTGCTCTATACAACATGTCACATTCACCCAATCAGGCCAAATGTGGCATGCCATCACATAAACAGTGCCATCTTACCATGCCAGAAGTCAGCCAGCAGTGCCGGCTTGACACCAGATCCAGGCAAGACCCGTCTGCTATGTGGGATGACTTGTTCTTTTGGCATTTTAGTTGTGGATTATGTTTGGACTGTGTCTCTTGCCCTTTCAGTATTGTTTCCTTGTGCTTCTAAGTGTCCCTTTGTTTCTTTTTAGGTTATGTAGTATGGGTTAGAGATATTTTGTATGTTGTTTTTGTTTAATAAATCCGCCTTTTGGATTATTCCCTGATGTGCCTGAGTTCTGTTATTTAGTGTCACTTTGAAAGGACACACATCCAGCATTGACATATAATTGTTCTTTCAATTTTTGATAAAGATTACAGTGAATTGAGATGTAACTTGGCCCAGAGGTACGGTAGGACGCCCAGAGTAAGAAAGTGTTGAAAGTTGGACCTCAACTATTATGGATGATTTTTAATGAATTTTTGAAATTTCCATAATTGTAGTGTATTGGCTGTATTGAATTGCATATAAATATCCTTTAATTTCTGAGGAATTTTACAGTGAATCTGGATGAAACCTGGCACACAGGTACAGTAGGTGTCCCAGAGAAGGAATGTGTTGAAAGTTGGACCTCAACTACTCAGGATGATTTTTAATGAATTTCTGAAAATTGACATAATTCTATTGTACTGACTGTATTAGATTGAATAAATGTTTCCATTAATTTCTGAGGAATTCTACAGTAAATCGGGCTGAAACCTGGCACACAGGTACAGTAGGTGTCCCAGAGGGGGGATGTGTTGAAAGTTGGACATCAACTACTCAGGATGATTTTTAATTAATTTCTGAAAATTGACATAATTATAGTGTATTGGCTGTATTGCATTGAATACAAGTACCCTTTAATTTCTGAGGAATTCTACAGTAAATCTGGCTGAAACCTGGCACACAGGTACAGTAGGTGTCCCAGAGAAGGAATCTGTTGAAAGTTGGACATCAACTACTCAGGATGATTTTTAATGAATTTTTGAAAATTGACATAATTGTAGTGCATTGGCTGTATTAGATTGAATAAATGTTTCCATTAATTTCTGAGGAATTCTACAGTAAATCTGGATGAAACTTGTCACACAGGTACAGTAGGTGTCCTAGAGGAGGGATGTGTTGAAAGTTGGACATCAACTACTCAGGATGATTTTTAATGAATTTTTGAAAATTGACACAATTGTAGTGTATTGGCTGTATTAGATTGAATAAATGTTTCCATTAATTTCTGAGGAATTCTACAGTAAATCTGGATGAAACTTGGCACACAGGTACAGTAGGTGTCCCAGAGGAGGGATGTGTTGAAAGTTGGACATCAACTACTCAGGATGATTTTTCATGAATTTTTGAAAATTGACATAATTATATTGTATTGGCTGACTGCATTGGATACAAGTACCCTTTAATTTCTGAGGAATTCTACAGTAAATCTGGCTGAAACCTGGCACACAGGTACAGTAGGTGTCCTAGAGGAGGGATGTGTTGAAAGTTGGACATCAACTACTCAGGATGATTTTTAATGAATTCTTGAAAATTGACATAATTGTAGTGTATTGGCCGACTGCATTGAATACAAGTACCCTTTAATTTCTGAGGAATTCTACAGTAAATCTGGATGAAACTTGGCACACAGGTACAGTAGGTGTCCTAGAGGAGGGATGTGTTGAAAGTTGGACATCAACTACTCAGGATGATTTTTAATGAATTTTTGAAAATTGACACAATTGTAGTGTATTGGCTGTATTAGCTTGAATAAATGTTTCCATTAATTTCTGAGGAATTCTACAGTAAATCTGGATGAAACTTGGCACACAGGTACAGTAGGTGTCCCAGAGGGGGATGTGTTGAAAGTTGTACATCAACTACTCAGGATGATTTTTAATGAATTTCTGAAAATTGACATAATTCTATTGTATTGACTGTATTGCATTGAATACAAGTACCCTTTAATTTCTGAGGAATTCTACAGTAAATCTGGATGAAACTTGGCACACAGGTACAGTAGGTGTCCCAGAGGAGGGATGTGTTGAAAGTTGGACCTCAACTATTCAGGATGACTTTTAATGAATTTTTGAAATAAACATAATTGTAGTGCATTGACTGTATTGCACTGAATATGAGTTTACTGTGATTTCTGAGTAATATTACAGTAAATCTGGGTAAAAACTGGCCCAGAGGTAAAGTAGGTGTCCGAGAAGAGGATTGTGTTGAAAGCTTGGCATCAACTTTTAAGAATGATTTTTAATGAATTTTTGAATATGCAACCAGACTGTCACGATGGCTGTATTGGCTGTTCCATTGTAATTTGTGTGCGCGAGTGCGTGTGACTGTTCACGCGCGTGCGTGTGTGCGCGAGTCTAGGCTTTCAATCAGGATATAAAGCGAAAAGGCGCTACCGTAAAGACTGGTGTAAAAGCGCAAGGAAATTTATGCGGCGGATAGGAGGCGGCTGGCTTGACCGCGGCTCACAAATGACGGCTCACTTTACCGCGGTCAGTTGATTGTGAGGGCACAATAACTTCCCATTGTTTTGGAAGTTTTGAGCTGGGCCTTGCTTAAACGCTAGCTGCAAAAGCTGAAATGATGGTGGGTTGTTGTTGTTGTTGTTTTGTATTATTGTTTTCAGGAATTTTACTTTGAAAACTTTTGCCCGGATGTGCCGTGGCTTTATTATTTCCGTGTTCTTAACTGGTGACAAATACAAGCTCCTAAAGTTGCGATGGTAAAAGACTAGTAGGGATGTGGTTGGTAATAAACCAAATGTTTTGGGGATTTAATGGTTTGAACCAGTATCCAGAGGGCAGTAGTAACCGTAACACTGTGACGTGGCAATTTTGCTGAAGACCGAGCAGTTTTTTGGAGGCCTGGGGGTAAAGCTAACAGTCAAGCTAACGATAAATATCCATTATGTCTTGGGAAGAATTGCCTTGCTTTCTGGCCTCGCCTCTGCCCGGTTTCTTTGCTGTCTGATCTGCGTTGGGCAACAAAGGAAGCAGGTAACTTGAAACTCTACTGTCAATGCTGCGCGGGAGAAAAATATAAATTACTCAACACCAACGGGTTTACTGTAGCTTGTTAGCTTGTGGGCCATGGCGGACAGCTTTGGAGATGAGTCCAGCAGCAGTGCCCTAGGCTTAGACGTTACTACGGGACAGGGGAGCGGAGCCTCACAGCTTCCGATTTTGTCTAACTCTCTGTCGGTGGGAATGTCGGCAACTGGCGGTGTGCACTCCAGCTCCAACCCGACCTCTCCGCCTCTTGCTGTCGCCGCGCAGAGTGGCCTAACAGCTGTGGTGGCCCCTATGTCCGCTGTCACTGCTACCCCGGTCAGTTTTGGGAACACATTGACTCCCGGCTCTTCACCACCAGTCGTGGCCGTGTCTCCCACATTGCATGCCTCCTCGCCTCTCCCCGGTGTTGGGCTAGGGGCGGCAGGAGCGGGCCTCCTATCTCAAATCAATGCCACTTCCTGGGACCCAACTCTTAGCACGGATTGGGACAACGAAAAAGCTTCCCAGCAGTGCATCCTGAGGATAAAGAGGTAATTCTAGGAAACACAGAACTCTGACGGAGGTGGGCATATTTACGTAATCTAGACCTGCAATCGAAAGTGAAATCTTTCCGTAAAGTTTTTAACAGCATCTAAAACGTCACATTTGACGGAGACATTTGGGAAACTAGAGGTCTGTAATAAGAAGCGAGATTTCGTCTGACCCAGGTAACTACAGGGTTAACCTTGGCTCTTCTGTTCACTATCTGTTTTCGGGTTAACTTCGTACCAGAATTTGTCGCCATGGTAATTTATGATGTGAATTTAACCTCCCCCAGAGCAGGTCAAGTTCGAGATTAGAGACCAGCAGGTGTTAAATCGTTGCCTTCTGAGGAATCTGTTATCGAGAAAATTGACCATTCCCTAGAAGGTCACACAGAGGGTCTGAAGTTGTTGTTGTTTTGTTTTAATAGCGTGTAAAGTCTTTGGCTTTCACTGATGAGCATCAGTAATAAATATAGATTCTTAGATACAGCTTTATTCCATGGTTTTATTTTTATTTTTTTATGTTAGAAGCAGAGAGTTTTACAGCAATTTTATTGTTCTAGAAGGATTAATGATCTTAACACTACTTAAACTGCTCTGCTTCAAACCCTTCAACACCCCTGTGTCTGTAGCTGAAAGAATAAAAACTAAAACTTTCTGAAACCACCACATTTTCACTCAGTCTTTTATTTGTGGCATGTTTTGCCGTTTTAAACTAAGCCTGGGTTTTTAAGTGGGACTAGTTCAAAGTTTCAGAGCTCTAATGTGTAGCCATCACCTCAGAAATAAACACCAGCACTGAGAGTGCACTCAGTGATAAATAATTAACTGTAATTTAAAAGTTTATTTATAGGGCTTTGTGTGTTAAATAACCAGATTAATAATTTTCTGCAGCATTAACCATGTGTCTTCTTCGCAGTTGTTGGTTACTGGTATAATTTCAATGCTTTTTATATATTTTTGTTATCACAATTTTATCATCATCTAATAATATTGTTGATTGAATTGGTGGCATTTATAGGGATTGTTTTCTGTGGAATAAGAGTCATATGGCCTTTGAAACTCCTGTTTTAGATAAGATGTTGCCAACACCACCTGGTTTACACAAACATGCAGGGAAAACCTTGGCTTAACTTTGCAAGTTGATAACCTGATTTTTGAGACGGCTTATTGCGATTACCAATCTTACGGTAAACAAATCCAGAAAACTGAGAGATACCCTGGGTATGTTGAAATCCCTTTGAGCAGTATTTTAGACGATAGTGCACTCAGCCTATGTTTAAAGATGTTGCTTTAGTTTGACCCACACATACATGAACACACTTCTTTGATTTTTAACATGTCATTAATTTGTTGCTTAATAAACAAAAAATAAAGTTATTGAGGAATCACTTGACCCAAATTAATGAAATGTACTATTTCACTTAATTTACCTGTTTAAGCAGCTGGATAGCTTGAACATTCTTGTTTCCTTTGAGTCTTTTTCTGGAAATTCTAGTATCATGACAACTCTGGTAAATAATTCCTGTCTAATATATAAATGCAAACAGATTGCCAACATGTTGGTATCAGTCTGAATGAGTCTTTGTTACAAGTCGAGAGGACTCGACTCAGCTGGTTGTATGATGCAGTTTATCGCTGTTAATTGCTGTATTATCAGAAACACACTGCATGTAATTGCCAACTTGACTATGGTAGTTTTTTGGGTTTTTTTTTTTAATGACTGCGTTAGTATGTTCGAAAAATTCACATTAGAGCAACTTTAGAGTTCAGTACTGTACTTAAATGTATTTTTTATAATAGATTTCTGAAAATATTAAGATCCTTCACCTCCAGGACATACTGTTTTACTAGTGGATTGCTGGAATGTTTAGGGGCATATTTCTTTGTGGGTTCTCTCTCCAGTTTTCAGTGTTTCACAAACCTCATCTGTTTATTTTGTCTGTAGGGATATCATGTCCATCTACAAGGAACCTCCACCAGGGATGTTCGTGGTCCCTGATCCTCAGGACATGACCAAGGTAAGAGGCAAAGTACAGTCTGAAAGATTTACCAACCTTTGACATCATTAACATGTTAACTTGATAGCCAATCAGATTTCACTAGGCTTCTTATTCCTGGGCTTGATGGAAATCAGGATCAGCACTGGACTTCCTCTGGAGTACTGAAAGCACATTGAGACGACTGTTGTTGTGATTTGGCGCTGTATATAAAAAAATAAAAAATGAAAGAAGTGGTATAGCTGTAAAAAGTGCAAAACAGCGAAGTGAAGAGTCCTTTAAACTGTGACTACCTCAGTGGTGTTTTCCATTCAACTGGAGTTGTACCGGTGCTGACAGCAACCATTTACTAATGGAGAAAAACCTTTAGATCAGAGTCAAAAAAATTGATAATGACTCAGCACTAGTCATTTGTTTTCTAGATTAAATTTCTTTGCTAATTGGTCTGTTCTTTCCTAGCATTCCTCTCTGCCTATAGACATCGTTTTAGACCACCTTATGAATCCCCATCCTGTCTTTCTCTCATCCTTTAATCCCACTCCTGTGCCTCATGACTTCAGATCCATGCCCTGATCACAGGGCCATTTGACACGCCATATGAGGGTGGCTTCTTCCTCTTCCTGTTCCGCTGTCCCCCTGACTATCCAATTCATCCACCACGGGTCAAGCTCATCACCACTGGGCACAACACTGTCCGTTTCAATCCCAACTTCTACCGCAATGGCAAAGTATGCCTCAGCATCCTGGGGTGAGTCATGGTTTCTAACTTTAGTCTCCAAGGGAACTCATGAAGAATTACCATGTTCACTGCATACGTTTCTGTTCATCAGCTGGGCCATAAGCAGCCTATTTTAAAAAAAAAAAAAAAAAAGAAAAAAAAAAAAAAAAAGGAAAAAGTCTGGGTCAACATATTCAATTTGCACTCTACATGGGATACAATTTTTTTTTTTTTTTTTTTTTTAAAGATTGAGGAAAATAAGCAAAAATGCCCAAACAAAAACATTGCCCAATGCAGAGGTTATTTTTAGACCAGCAAGTGATCAGTGAGTAAACTAGCAAAACCTCGAATTAGTTATAGTTAAAACTCGATGTTCAAAGTAATATCTCAGAATGCCTTGTTTTGTCTAACTAGCAACCCAAAATCTAAAAGGAAAAGGAAAAACACTTAAAATACTTATTTGTAGGGATTGTTGTCTGTCGAATACTCGTACATTAGGCATGTGCTAGTCCAATATTATTGGTCAGACACTTGAGACAAAAAGCTGGATATTGTCTGTTTGTGACAGTGGACAAATCCTTGGTCTGAGCCATTAGATCATGGATGGGCAACTCCAGGCCTCGAGGGCCGGTGTCCTGCAGGTTTTAGATCTCACTCTGGGTCAACACACCTGAATCAAATGATTAGTTCATTACCAGGCCTCTAAAGAACTACAAAACATGTTGTGGACGTAATTTAGCCATTTGAATCAGCTGTGTTGGATCAAGGATACAGCTAAAACCTGCAGGACACCGGCCCTCGAGGCCTGGAGTTGCCCACCCCTGCATTAGATGGACTTTTTCTCTTTCTTTTAAAGTGTGACTGAAAACTGAAAAGATCCTACAAAGGAAATGCTTTCTCTCTCTCCCACTATTGGTCATGCAATTTCACTCTAATTATGTTCACCAGACATGGTGAACATAATTAGAACACTGACCTTTACACATTAATAATAAAAAGAAATAGATCCTCACAGTGAGGAATACATGTTATTAATTTAAAACTAGTCAGATGTCCACGGTTTGTTTGTAAATATATGTTATCAAAAATTTACAACTTTATTTGTGATTCATAATTTTTAGGTCTTAAAATAAGTCATTTTACATCAATGATTTAGATTATTTTTTTTAAATTATGCAAGAACCCATTGTAAGAATGCAACAAACTGTTTCTGTGATCTTTGCGTGTAGGACATGGACAGGGCCGGCATGGAGTCCAGCTCAGAGTATCTCATCTGTGCTCATCTCAATCCAGTCTCTGATGACGGAGAACCCCTATCACAATGAACCTGGCTTTGAACAGGTACAGTCAACAAAGAGATATAGATATATGAGAGTTTTATGTCGCCACCAATCCATCACACCTTGTCATTCTGTTTCACAGGAGCGTCACCCAGGGGACAGTAAGAATTACAATGAGTGCATCCGCCATGAAACCATGAGAGTGGCTGTGTGTGACATGCTGGAGGGAAAAGTTCTTTGTCCTGAAGCTTTGTTGTGAGATCCTTATTTTTATTTTTCTTCTTTCTATTTTCCTTTATCACTTGCATTCCATCTTTGTTTTCTAGCTGTTAACTAAATGTATCAAGCGTGTGAATGTGTTTATTTTTAGGAGTGTGATGGAGAAGTCCTTCCTTGAATACTATGATTTCTACGAGGGCGTTTGCAAAGAGAGATTGCATCTGCAGGGGCAGAACATGCAGGTGAGTATTTATTTTTTTTCTGTTGGATTATTTTTGTCTAATCAAACAGTGCTTTCAGTATAAAATCATTCTTAATGTCAATAATGCAATATCACATGACTTTGTGACAGCACTGTGTGAGCCGGGAAAGTAAAGATTATAAATGGCAATCTTTTCCTCTTCCAAACATGACGTTGCCTTTTTCCAGGACCCATTTGGGGAGAAGCGTGGCCGTTTCGACTACCAGGGCTTGTTGGCTCGTCTCGGCGCAACCCACAGACGACTGCGAGAGAAAAACCTGGCAGAGGATAACCACAATGACAACGACTCGGACTCAGACACCAGCTCTTCAGGGACAGACCCCGACAGTCAGGGCAGCTCACAGCCCTGACTTCTTGGACAGTGCTAGACTTGTAGCCGAAAACTAAAGACAAGAGAACTGTTTTTTTGTGTATCTTTGTTTCTTTTGCTGCATCGGAGCAACATCACGGAAGACGATGTGAGTCTTTCTTGGGAATACGATTGGAATCGAGTATCTATTGTATAAATAATACAGAAAACTAAAGAAGAGGTGGTTCCTTTTTGCTGAAAATAATTTAAAAAAAAAAAAAAAAACAGCAATCTGCAAGCCAAGTGCTGGAAAGCTTGACCTGCAGCTTTGGATTTGTGCTACTTGTAGCTAGCCAGTTACCATTTTGATCTGCGACTCTAAAAGCTCAATTTGACATTCTGGATACTTGTGAAAAGAAAAGGTTATAGTGACGGCTTGAACCTTCTATGATGTTCCACTTTGATCCCCAAGCACAAACATGTTTTCTATCTTTTCCACACCAATGAAATACTGTCTGTTAGGGACCTGTGAAGAGGAGGCCTGAAGCTTGGAGCTGGTTTAAGCAAAATCAAAGGACCTTATCCTGGGAATGTCAGGATGATTGGCCTGATTTGGTTGAAGCAGGGTAAGATCAAAGAAGGTGCTCCCCGTCTTTGATTTCAAGAGGGAAGGCAAAGTTATCCTGTGTAACGCGGAAGATGGAGAAAGTGACTGCAGTGGATTTGTGAGTCAGTGCCTTGTCTCCTCTAAGTGTAAAGCCATGCCAGACCTCTTCCAGACTTAACATCAATTGTTTCTTCAGTCAGGCCACAAAAAAAATAAATAAAAAAAATAAAATAAAATAAAAATTCAGCAGCTCTGGATTTCTACAATATTTCTTGTGTATTAGCCTCTACAAAAAGTTCTGTTTAGCTTTCAGCTCTAATTGTCCTGTTGAATTGGTGCTTAGAGAAGGAGACATTTTAATTTCATTAACATCATTATGCCTTTTTGTTATTTTTCTTTGCTGTAATCAGACATCAGACTAACAATACCTTAAAATATGTACGATGCATTATTTGTAATCCTAGCTGGGGTTTGGGTTTTTTTGTTTTTAATCAGTCAATTTTTCAAACCAAATTGTCTCACACTTTCACTAGATTAACTTTAATTCAGGGAAATTAATGGAAGGAATACAAAACTCTGTTCTTGTATGGACAGTGAATTAACCCAACCAGTTTGTTCTTCTCAGGCTTTTTCTATGCTTTGGTAGTTGTTTCTCCATTATCCAACCCTTGAAGGTAGCTGTCGCAGTGAACTAATATTCATTTGTTATTTCAGGTTTCTGCTTTTCGCCAATAAATGACAGTCACGGCACCATTGGAGTTACACAATCACAAGGTACTAAAGTGACAGGTGTTGCTGCTTATGCTCTGAACTCAACGAGAGGGTTTTCTCTTGGGGAAACAAAGGGGCACAGAGAGGAGGAAAATGCTTGGTTGACATGCTGAGATTTTTCCTTCTGTCTTTATACAATACTCATATTTGCACTGAAAGAAATGTGTGTGTGGTGGCGGAAAAGCCTTCATTTCAGGACATCATTAGGTCAATGTAATGATGCTTCAGATGAGCACCTTCATCCTGGTAAACAGTTTATTGGTGTTTTTCTGTAGGCCATGTTTGTATCAGGACTTAGACCCACATTACAACTTGGCAAGAAAACAAACTATTGTAACATTAACGATACCCAGTTGTTTTTCACTTCAGTGACTGCAGCTTGTAATAGCTTCAGTTTAACTCTTTAAGATCTGCTCTGAAGAAGAGGAATGATATTGATATCCTTTGTCATTGTGCCTGCTGCATATAAGTTGATGGCACTAAAAAAAATAAAATGTGATTTTTGAAAGTTCTTTGAGTTGAATGAGAAGGTGCATTGTGCTCTTAAGCTGTCCCATGAGTAAACTTGTGAAGTTGTTTTTCTGACTGTGGTAAATGTGTACTTTTACATCAACACGATTGCTACAAAGATGCTGTTTCATTTCATTGCTCAAATTCTTACCAAAACCTTTCCTTTGATAGCCATTTCCATTGTTCAATAAAGCAATATTTGCTTTAATCAAGTTTTTTTTTTTTTTTTTTTTCTTTTTCCCAACGATACTGACCATTTTTGTCACTGTGGAGGCAGCAACTACTGGTTAAAATGTAATGTTATAGTTAAATTCCAATGTTAGGGTGAAATTCACATGCAATACATGAACATGCATTAATGTGTCAAATACAACACATCCACAAGAATTAAAAATCACTTACACTTAAGCCACCTGCAGCTTAGCTTAACGGAAAAGTTGCAAGTCACACTTTCTTCGAGTGGAGATGTAATGACTAAAAGGTTATCAGCACTTCTGTAACTAAAAAAACTGTGTTTTCTAATTTAATTGCTACATAAACCTACATAAAATGTAGGTGGAACTATTTGTCACAATCAAGCTGCAGCCTTCAGGTTTTAAAAATGAACACAACTTGGAGCTGTGGCAAAGTGCTGGATTCTGTAGAAGCATGAAGTTAAGGGCATCTCTGAGGCATCACCTCTGCTAATGCTAGTCACTGGAGGCCTTGAGGCGACTTTTGTTGTGATTTGGCACTATATAAATAAAATTGAATTGAATTGGAACTTTCCCCTGCATTTGTCTTTTAGGGCTTGAAATTTATCTGACAAATAATATCACCTGCTTTGTGGGACAGGCCATCCAAGAAGTGGGTGTTTGAAATTCTAGTATTTTCTTTAAAACTTTGTTTTCTCGGGCTCTTATTTGGTACTAATAAGCATTGCACTTGCACAGGTTATGGATGCAGCTTGCTAAGCAGCTTGCTAGCTTTAATAATCTTATGCCCAAAACCAGTGGGTACCATCAGGGCAGCTGTGTCCACCTTTTATATGCAATGTATTCCCAACTGCATCTTACTGTCTGAGCAACTAAAATGTTGTGATTGGAATCCCCAAACCAGACTGCATTTGTACATTTTCATCATACAGAATGGTGGTAGGTAGGATATTTAGCTTGTAATCATAAGGAAGAAAAAACAAGTTCACCCATTAAGAGAATATCTAACTTTCATAAAATCCATTCATGATTTATCTGGGCATTAATAGCTCTGAGTATACTGGATATGATATTGGGACAGAGCTATGCTACATGTTTCCTAGCTTGTGCTAAGCTAACAGACATTCATGATCGAGTCTCATCATCAAGGAGAAAGAAAATCATATGGCCATTCTCTCATATTCATCTCTCTAGACTAAAACATTATAGTGTTTTGACTATCTTCTGCCTTCCATTGTCCTACAGAGTTTGTGTTTAATTGCAGTGTTGATGGAGTCAGTTTCTGCCCTCAGCTTTGTGTCAGACTCTTGTTTGATTGCCATAATGGCATTTCTAACATAGGGCATTCCTTTTTGTTATCGAATGGTTATGAGAAGCTGCTTCTAGCAAAGTTTTGTGATTGCCAAAATGTTCAATTCAACATGCCCTGAAAGGAACAACAGGGATTATATCCTTGTTTGCTTGTGCTGTGCTTAAAGTGTTTTTTGTGGTTCAAAAATGCCTGGATTCACAACAGGTCTTGAGCATGGTGATATTGTGCAGAAGTGTTGGAAAAGCATAGAATAAAGTGCTGTTCAGTCCTGATGCATATGACTGGTCTTTTTTGTTGTTGTTCCCTAAATTTGGTTTTATTTTATTGTTTTAATGAATGTGGTTAGATGTGAACTCCCTGTTTTCTTACATAACTCGAGTTTGGACTCCAACACCATCTTTTTTGTCAAGGAAAAACCAAATCACAGAAGTTCGTAAAAGTAAAGGATCTCCATAATGTCTTAGTTCATTCAAAGGTAGAACTATCCACTGAAAACACCTGTGTTTACTCGATTTTTTAACTTATTCTTTGCATATAGCCATAGATGTCCTGTGCAGGAAAGAATATTCAGGTATGATGATGTTTTGTGTGAATAAAATAATGTTACCAGTCACTTTGCAATATTTCCTAACCTGTAAAAGGTAAAAAACATTTACAACATAAATATTGATGTGATGAATTCATACAAATGAAACTTCCAGAGCATCAAGGCTTGCAATCTCACAGAAACTGCCTTTTTTAAGGAATGTTCTTAGCAAATTACACCTATGAACTGATTTGCAGGTCTTGGGTAGCTCAGATGTTAGAACATCAGGTTGAATCTGAGGGTCCAGGATTAAAGTCTTTTGCAATGACTGTAGAAAACATGGGTGCCCAACATTTTTTATCACCCATTGGTTTCTGGCTGTACAGGTCACAAACTTTGCCTCCTCCATGTTAGCACATGTAACAAGAACTATAACGGTGTGTTCACACCAAACGCGATAGACGCGACCAAAACGCGCCAGATGCCCCTAGCTTGACGCGTGCACATTCGCACCTCGATGCGCGTCCAACGCGAATTATTACAAGCGGAAATGTGGGAGGAAGTAGTGCCAGACGGTATGTTTGCAAGATGGCAGCTGTCGATCTAGCGTTGGAAGAGAGAGTCTCCCTTCTCTATTTACTGTGGAGAGCAGAGCAGCGGCGTAAAGGATGTCCTCGCCGTACCTGGGTCCATCAGGTCCTCCAGAAGCGTGAGCAGTTTGGTGAGTTTCACCACTTGCTCCTGGAGCTGCATCTGGATGACGGCCACTTTCCCTCGCCCAATTTAAGGAACTGCTGTCCCGCGTTGGTCCAAGCATCGCCTGCCTAGACACCAACTACAGGAGCTCAATCCCACCTGCAGAGCACCTGTCCGTCTGCCTGAGGTTAGTAAAAGTGTTTAATACAGTAGTCCTTTATTGATGCCTGTGCTAATATATGTGAAACTATCCGTTTATACACTGAAAACATGGCTGTGGTATGCTATCAGTAAATGCCGTCGGTGTTTACTGATAGCAAACTGTGGTATGGAGACGACTGTTTATAATTTTTCTAGTGATACTCAGAAGGTCTCATCAAGTCCTGATTTAATTCGATTTATGCTATGTTATCAGTGTTTGCAATGATAGCATGGCTGTGGTGTCATATCAATGTATTTTCTCGGTGTTTGCTGATATCAAACTGTGGTGTGAGGACCACTGTTGGTAATCTTTGTAGTGATACTGAGAAGGTCTATCTTATAAAGACATTAATTTTTTTTTTATTTAGACCTGGTTTAATTCTGGTATAGAATCAGTTGAATATTTGTATATAATCCCTGCAGCTGTCAGACTCTATAACAGGGGTCACCAGCAGAGATGGGCAGTAACGCGTTACAAGTAACGCGTTACTGTAATCTGATTGCTTTTTTCAAGTAACGAGTAAAGTAAGGGATTACTATTGCAAAAACGGTAATTAGATTACCGTTACTAACGCTGCGTTACTGCGTTACTAAAACCGTGATTTTTTGCGAGAATGTCTCACGACAGTGACGTAAGTGAGTGCGCCGTTAGTGACAACAGCTGTGTGCAGATCAATAATGGATCACATATCGATTGTGGGAGAGAGTATGAGCGTGCAGCGTTTAAAGCGTGGAAGTACTGACTAAAAACATTAGCGTCCATCGTGCATGGGAAGAAAACTTCTTTTTACAGCGAAAAAAACCCCTAAACTTCCAAGCAAGCACTGAGTGCGCTACCACGTAATGGGAAATTCATAGAGAAACTTGCGGATTCTTCAACTGACCACGGCACACCTGCACCAGGGTAAACCTCCGCCTACCGCAGTCCTGCTTTACAGGTGAAAATAGAGCAAGAGGACCGCTGAGTCTTTGACTTTATTTATTTTCTGCTGTGTTTTACTTGCATCTATTTGAAAGACTGAGTGTAAACACAAAAAATATTTTATTTTATGTGCTGGAATGTGTAGAAAATAGGTTTAAATGTTAAACTAATTTATTCAAGTCAGAGAATGTTGCATATAATTAAATTTTTGCTTGATGCATAAAGTTAAAAGATTAAAACTGATAAAACAAGTTAAAAAAAAGTGACTTTTCCATTTGATTACATTTTGTATGATGGATTATGTAGAAAAAGTAGAATTGGGCTGAAAGATCTATCGCTTTATCACCTCTTCAGGTTGTAAATCGTGTTTTTAAAAAGCAACTAAGTAACTAAGTAACTAAGCAATTAATTACTTTTGAAAATAAGTAATCAGTAAAGTAACGGGATTACTTTTTTGGGGAAGTAATCAGTAATTAGTTACTGATTTTTAGATGATTTGTGTTCCACTAGTGTTATTTGAATATATGAGGTTTTTTCGTTTGTTTAAAACACCCCATTGCCTAGTGAGTTGTTTCACTAACGGTTTTCAGTTGTAGTAATAAATCTTCTGTTTTTCTTTTTATCTAACCCTCCTGCCTCTGAGCTCATTTATGTTATATCCTCTGTCGCCTAGCAGAGCCGGGCCGTAACAGTGTCGTACAGCTCCGGGTGGTCTGCAACCGCGTTTATTAGCCTTTCCTCCATATTGAATGAAGAATGAAGGGCTTTGGCTGGACCTGCCCCTTTGAACTAGGTCAGAGCCACGTCACCAGGCTCCTGATTGGTTGTCGCTGCGCGAATTGACGCTGGAGTTCAAATGTTTCCAACTCAAGCGGTAGATGCGATACGTGCGAATGCACAAAATTCACCACACAAACTGACGCGCATATTTTTATTCGCACGTTTTCGTGACGCAAATCTGCTTCTGAATTTTCGCGGGACCCCCAGTTGCGTGTCATCGCACTTCTCCATTGACTTTACATGTAAACCTGACGCTCTGGTCACGTCTATCAGTGTGAACGCACCGTTAGGACCACTTTTTTTTTTTCGAAACATGGGCATTGTTTCTTCTTCTTCTTCTTTTTTTTTTAAATTTTATTTTCACTTGCTACACACAGGACAGACAAGGCTTGGGGAAAGAAAAACATCCAAAATGAAAACTGCAGTCGTGGTGCTTTCAATTGTACTCAGAACTCGGAAATTCTGCCTTCCGAGTAGGAAGATGTAGGTAACACTAGACTGCAGATGAACTGCATACAGGGCTGGACTGGGACAAAAAATCGGCCCGGGCATTTTGATTAGAGACCGGCCCGCCATTATAGGAAAAATCATAAAGCCTTTGAATTAAAACAAATGCTGTTGTGACAGTGATGTACACTGTTTTGATGGTATATATGCCATCAAAACAGTCTATCAATTGTTTGTTGTAAGATTCAGATAAGTATTTTTTAAAAGCTAGACATTTTAAATGAGAATAAGAAAGAAAAGTATTTCTTTGTGCCCCCCTTTCCCTGTTAATGCCCTACCTGGCCCCCCTGGCAAAACTTTGCCAGACCCGCCCCTTCTTGTTTTCAGTAGCAAGTGATGACCCGCCACAATATGAAACAGGAATGTACCGCCGTGTAATCCATTTATTTCAACAAAGTAAATGTATTCTAAATACCACCTTTTTAAACAGTACCTATAACGGAATACAGTTACTCATATTTAGTATTTTAAATACGTAACGGCGGTACATGTATTCCGTTACTCCCCAACACTGTATATAAGCCATGCTTTTTTTCTAAATACTGTAGCGGGTCAGGGCTGTTCGGGGTTTTGTTTTGACAGTTATGTTTTGTTGTTCTGTTGTCATGGTTACAGGTGACGCTCTCTCTGCGACTGTGTGTTTCCGGGTGAGAGAGCGCCTTTTTTTGTTGTTGTTGTGGTGTGCTGGTCTGCCTGTGTTAATAAACGGCTGTGCTCCCTGGCTAGCTCACGGGAAGCAAGACCAAACGATACCTCCGTCTCCTCCTTGTCTGAGCTTGCCACATTGGTGTCAGAAGTGGGATTGCTCACCCTCGCCGTAATGGAGAGAGACATTCCGAGACTGGAGCAAGCATTCGAGGAGAGCATTCACTGCTTGGGAAGCTGGTGATTGAAGAGAGAGGAAGCGAGCGGCCATGTAAATCCCCCGACGGGGGACAGACGCTAGGGCAATACTTCATGGGCTACCTCTGTCGACCCACACACCGTGTCCCCAACCGCGAGCAGTTATGCCTACCACGCCAGCTAAGGTACCGGGCTATACAACGGGCTAACCCCGCTAGAGCCCTACCTCTCACAAGTCCGGCTAGCCGTGAGGCATAGTGGCTGGAGCGATGAAGAGGCTGCCACACACCTAGCACTAGCATTGGAAGGAGATGCACTGCAGGTACTCCTTGACCTAGCCCCGGCAGAGCAGCATGAGCTCCAGGCCCTCACCATGGCACTCGAGAGGCGATTCGGGCAGCGGCACTCCACTGATCAAAGCAGGGAGCAGCTGACCAACCGGAGCCGTCGGCCGGGGGAGAGCCTGGGCGCCTTTGCTTGCTGTATGCTCGTCGTGGCTACCTGGAGTTCCCAGCAGCAGCCCATGAGGAGCTTAGCTTGCATGCTTTTCTGCGAGGACTTTTTCAATTCAATTAAATTCAACTTTATTTATATAGCGCCAAATCACAACAAAAGTCGCCTCAAGGCGCTTCATTTCCAGAGCGACTACGCCAACACGTCCGCCTGGCCATGCCTCAAACTCTCCGTGAGGTGCTCCTTGAGGCTGAAAGGACCGAGCTGGTGCTCACCTCGCGACCTAACCAGCAGGTGCCCCCCCAAATTACCCCCAAATCAGAGCTGCAGACTGCGATGGGGAGGGGGAGGTCGCGGAGATATGCCAGCTGCAACCCTCGGTGCCCCGGAGGCGTCCTCGTCGACCGACCAACCGCTGCTACCGGTGCGATGAGCCTGGCCATGTGGCGCGTGACTGCCCAGCACCTGCCCCGAAGACCAGAACTACGCAGCCTCAGGGAAACGGGGAGGGACCGGTGTAGCGAGGGGACCACCGCTCCAGCTTCCTGCCCCCCTCCAAGGACAATGCACGGTGGTGGGCCGAGTCGGGCACCTCAAGGGACTCTACCTGAGCTGCTGTGTTGAGGAACAGCCATGCTGGGCCCTGGTGGACACGGGGTCTACCATTTCCCTAATACGACCTGGTGTGCTCCCTGGAACGTCCGGGCCGCTTGTGAAGGGTTGGTCACCCACCGACACCCAGCTGATGACAGTGACGGGAGAGAGAACTGACATGCAGGGGAAGAAACCGTTGCGGATCCGAGTGAAGGATCTGGAGCTGGTGCACAACTTCTGGCTTGCTGACATTCAGGACCAGTGCATCATCGGCCTTGATCTGCTGACCCGCTGGGGGGCCTGCGTTGACACCGCAAAGCTGGCTATCACTCTTGGCGCAGAGACTTTTGCCCTCCAGCACAGCCAAAAGCAAGGAGCGAAGGGGACCACACGAGACAGGCGTCGGGCAGCTGCCGCTCAGCAGATTTCGGATGCTGGTGGCTCCACTCAGCCTCAGCCTCTCAGCCCAACAAACCTCACTCGACAGAGACCATCGAGGCTGTTGATGACCTTTGGCAGCGCAGCAGCGTAGGTCTCAACGTCGACCAGCGCCAGCGGTTGAGGTGCCTCATGGACGAGAATGTGGACATCTTTGCCGCCAGTGACAAAGACTGTAGGCAGACGAGTCTGGTCCAGCACACCATCGACACCGGCTCTGCTCAGCCCATCCGTCTAAGCCCACACCGGCTGCCCCTCACAAAATGGCAGGTAGCGGAAGAGAAGATCCATGAGATGGCTGCGGCTGGGTTGATCGAGCCGTCCAATAGCCCATGGGCGGCACCCGTGGTTCTGGTGGGGAAGAAGGATGGCAGCCCGAGGTTCTGCGTGGACTTTCGCTGTCTCAATGCAGTCACCAAGAAGGACTCGTACCCGCTTCCGCGGATCAACGAGGCCCTAGATTACGTTACCGGCTCCAGCTGGTTCAGCTCCCTCGACCTACGCAGCGGTTACTGGCAGGTGGAGCTAGCCCCCGAAGCAAGGCCTAAGACTGCATTCACCATTGGACAGGGGCTGTAACAGTTCAGGGTCATGCCATTTGGGCTCTGCAATGCGCCAGCGACGTTTGAGAGGCTGATGGAGAGGGTGCTCGTGAACATCCCTCGCAGCCGCTGTGTTGTGTACCTGGATGACCTGTTGGTGCACGGTGGTGACTTCAACAGTGCACTGTCTCACCTGAGCGAGGTCTTCAGTGCCATCCGACGAGCTGGGCTGCGGCTCAACCCTGCGAAGTGCCGGCTGTTGGCGAGAGAGACCACGTTCGTGGGCCATGTGATCAGCGCTCAAGGTATCGCCACCGACCCCGCAAAGGTGGCTGCGGTCCGGGACTGGCCGACTCCCTCGAACGTCAAAGAACTTCCTGGGCCTAGCCTCCTACTATCGTCGGTTCATCAAGGGGTTCGCGACGATGGCCAGCCCCCTCCACCCCCTGACTGACAAGGGACAGCTGTTTGGCTGGGGGGATGCCTGTGCTGCGGCTTTTGCACAGCTGAAGGAGGCTCTCACCAGAGCCCCAGTCCTGGCCTATCCCGACGCCCGGCAACCTTTCATTGTGGACACTGATGCTAGCAATGTAGGAGTCGGGGCGGTCCTTTCCCAGCAGGACGAGGCTGGAGAACGGGTGGTGGCGTACTTCAGTCGTGCTCTGGGGCGAGCCGAGAGGAACTACTGCATGACTCGGCGGGAGCTGCTGGCCGTAGTGCTGGCGGTGCGGCACTTCCGGCCATACCTGCACGGCTGCCAGTTTCTCCTGCGCACTGACCATGCATCTCTGACTTGGCTCCTGAACTTCAAACACCCAGAAGGTCAGATGGCCCGCTGGTTGCAGGTCCTTCAGGGCTACGACTTTGAGATCCAGCATCGGGCAGGTCGACAGCATGGCAACGCTGATGCCCTCTCCAGACGGCCCTGCATGGCCGTCGAGTGCCGCTACTGTCTGCGACAGGAGGAGCGGGCCCAGGAAGCGCTGGGGGTGGCTACTGCTCAGGCCGCGGTCAGCGGAGGGGGATGGCTCACATTGACCACGCAGCAGCTGAAGCGGGAGCATGAGGCCACTGTGACGTTGGTTCAGGTGGGGGCCTGGCTGGAGGCGGCGCAACGCCCAGACTGGACGGGGGTGTCGGGACAGGAGCCCGAAGTGAAGGCCTACTACTCCCAGTACAACAACCTGGAGACCCACGACGGCCTCCTGTACCGGAGATGGCGGGCCCCCGGTCAGGGCAGAGATCTCCTGCAGCTGTTGGTGCCTCGGTCGCTGCGGTTGCAGGTGCTCGAGCTTGTCCACGGCTCGGTGGGGGTCGGCCACTATGGGAATGCCAAAACTCTCCGCCGTCTCAGGGGACGGTTCTACTGGCCTGGCTGTCGACGGGATGTGGAACTTCATGTGCACTGCTGTGACACCTGCACGGCACAGAAGGGCCCAACTCAATGCTCCACTGCTCTCCTTCAGCAGTATCTGGTGGGGGCCCCAATGGAAAGAGTGGGAGTGGCCGTCCTAGGGCCTTTCCCTGTCACAGAGTCAGGGAACCGGTATGTGTTGGTGGCTATGGACTATTTCACGAAGTGGCCAGAGGCCTAGGCGGTGCCGGACCAGAGCGCAGCGACGACGGCCAAGAAGCTGGTGGAGGAGATGTTCACCCGTTTTGGGGTCCCGGCTGAGCTCCACAGTGACCAGGGGCGTAACTTTGAATCGAAGGTCTTCGGGGAGATCTGCCGGCGGCTGGGGGTGGAGAAGATGAGAACCACACCGCTCCATATCCGTATCCATATAAATGGCCCACCTTACCATCACTTGGGCTCCAGGGGGCACACATTTTTTTGTTTTTTACCCTATTTAAGGAAGGCATTAGGGGCACAGCAAAATATGAAGAGCGGAAGGGTAGCTCAAAAAAAAAATAATACAAAAATGCACAAAAGAGAGACCTGTAGGACCTGATGGATACACTGGGTTGGCTAGGACCATTAAACAAAATGGAGGTGTTATTAGCAGAGAAGGCATTTGTGTCACACTGGCAGAGGAACTAATTGACAAGCCATGTATGTTGCCACTGGCACTGGCAGATGTTCCACTCGAGAAAGACTCCTTTTAATCAATAGTGACAACAACATTGTGAGGGTGTCCCCAGAGATGGAACATTCAACTTTGTAAACATCTTGGGTAACAACACACCAGATAATCTCATCACCAACATTCATGGAGCTGCGTCTTATCAGTGGGAATGGTTGAGATAACTTCTTTAGAAATTACAACTGTAAGAACAAAACTAACAGTAGTTTAACTTTTTGGTAACATCTTACAATTAAATATTAATCAAATACAGTAACACCCTGCCAAAGGTTTTCTTTCAACAAATAGAAATACATACTTTTAGTCTGTGTCATCTCTGTGCTTGTTCCAGTAGACCTCAGTGCAGCGTTCCATAATTTTGACCATAATACTTTATTAGAGAGATTATAGCATATCGTAGGTATTAAAGGTACTGTGCTTACATTGGTTTGAATCATAGGTTAATTATCGACTTCCACGGGGATCTGTGCTATATTTTATATTTTCTCATTTCAGATCATTCCCTGTAAACCCAAGTGTGTAAAATATTCCAGTCCACCTGACATCAACAATGTGGTGTGGTGTGCGATGTGTGATGTCACAGTGTTGGACTGGTGTGAATATTTTAGACACTATAATATAATTTTCAGTTATTTTGTTCCTAATTCTGATGCCTGTTTAAACTTCAGCAGACTGTCTTGACCATGTCTGATGGATTGCCTGATTCTTATATTGCGTTTTTCTACTCTCCCGGAGCACTTAAAGCACTTTATACAACATAACTCATTCACCCATTCATACAAGTACTATTTTCTATGCTTAAGTGCTTTCGATCTAACATTCACACACATTCATACTATGATGGATGTATTGCATAGCAACTTCAATTCAATTCAATTTATTTATATAGCGCCAACAACAGTCGCCTCAACACGCTTTATATTGTAAGGTAGATTCTACAATAATAGATACAGAGAAAAACCCAGCAATCATTAGACCCTGTAGCCGTCGCATTGAAATGTAATTATTATGTGATTGCAATGTTCAAAATTTGGTGTTTAATCTGGATTCATGTTGTGTTGTCGCCGCCTACTGGTGGACCTGAGTGTGGCGCTTTGTGGTGCGCATGCTTTGGGGTGATGCTCAATTAAGCGCACATGTCACCAGAGACTGAAGGATTGAGTCAGAAAGAGAAGGCTGGCTTGTGTAAAGGTGGAAATATGGACGATATGGACTACAATTGCTCATGAATGTTCAGTAGAAAGGCGCACACGGTATGTCGGTGCATTTACTTTGTGTGTACGTTTTATTTGAATTGTAATTTTTGTTCTGCTGATGTAATATCTGTGTTTTTCATTGATCATTTCACCATAGTTTTTCACGGTGTTTGCTGGTGAAAAAAAGATTAAAATACTGGCTGAACATCAGTGCGAGCGTGGCTCTTTATTCTACTTCAAACATGAAAAACCTTCAGGAGCAGTTACAGACCCCCTATGAGCAAGCACTGTGGCGACAGTGGGAAGGAAAAACTCCCTTTTAACAGGAAGGAACCTCCGGCAGAACCAGGCTCAGGGAGGGACAGGGCCATCTGCTGCTACCGGTTGGGGTGAAAGAAAGAAGACAGGATAAAGACATGCTGTGGAAGAGAGACAGGAGGTTAATAACAGGTATGATTCAATGCAGAGAGGTCGATTAACACATAGTGAGTGAGAAAGGTGACTGGAAAGAAAAAACTCAATGCATCATGGGAATCCCCGGGAAGACTCCGTCTATTGCAGCATGACTAAGGGAGGATTCAGGGTCACCTGGTCCAGCCCTAACTATATGCTTTAGCAAAAAGAAAAGTTTGAAGCCTAATCTTAAAAGTAGAGATAGTGTCTGTCTCCTGAATCCAAACACAGAAGAGGGGCCTGAAAACTGAAGGCTCTCCCTTCCATTCTACTTTTAAATACTCTAGGAACAACAAGTAAGCCTGCAGTGTGAGAGCGAAGTGCTCTAATAGGGTGATATGGTACTACAAGGTCATTAAGATAAGATGGGGCCTGATTATTTAAGACCTTGTATGTGAGGAGCAGGATTTTGAATTCTATTCTGGATTTAACAGGGAGCCAATGAAGGGAAGCCAATACAGGAGAAATCTGCTCTCTCTTTCTAGTCCCTGGGACTGGTATCTTGCCCAAAGATATTTGGCATGAAGACTGGAAACCACCAACCTTCTGATTAATAGAAGGTTGGTGGGCTACAGGACATGTGGTGTCCTGTAGCTCACTTTACCTCCTGAGCTACAGGACACCACATGTCACTACATGTCTACATGCCTAAATGCTTTGAGTTGATGCTAATGTGAAAGGTTGATTAGATATTTGAGGAAAAAATCTAAATGTTTTTAATGACTAAGTTTTTAAAGATGGTGGGAAGGTTTTATTCATTCATCACAGAGTTTTATTGACTGATTATTCATCTTTTGAGAAATGTGAAAACACATTTTGATTTTTGTAATGTCTGTAGTACACATGACATCACATTGAAAAATGCCTTAACTGCTTTGAGACCTGCATTAAAAGTGGTGAGAATGGTTTTTATGATGTGAGAATTAAGCCAAGTATATTGAGATAATAATTCATTTATTTAAATGTAATTAAAAAAAATACAGAGCTCCAGTTTGTATAAACACAAACCTAACAGCTTCTCTCCCTAGCTGGGGTGTGCTCTAGCCCCCCCACAACCCTGATCTGGATACGTTGAAGAAAATGGATGGATGGATGGATGGATGGATGGAAGAAAGATGTATTGTAACAGTTGAATGATGTGCTTTGCTTTTATGCAATGTTAGCGGATGAAGCTTACGGAGTTTCAAGTATTAATAAATAGCCCATTTCCACAATTAAAAATGAGTAATTGTTGTTTACAGTTTAGTCTCCACAAACACATGCTTTCAGTCTAGCACACACTAACCCTCTCCATGATATTTTGTTTACTTCGCTTATTCCAGCAGTTGAAAATTTTCCACCAATAATTTCAATGCATTTCTGTTCGTATCTCTTTTGCCCTATTGAGTAAAAGTTCAGAGATTATAAATAGGAACTATTGTGGGGGATGCCTGTGATGTCGAAGGCATGTTAGATTGAAAAGCAGGAGTTGCATGAACCTGAGAGGTTTTTTTAGTCTTCCACAACAAAACAGTGAAAAGATTTCTTCATCGTTAGTGTGATATGGGACATTGTTACTGGCCAGAACATACATTTGCCAGGGTGTTGATTAGTTCCTCATTACTGTGGATTTCAGGAAGTGATCCTATGGGGAATGGCTCATAGTGCAACTTCTTGCAACTACATTATATGACTTAAACAGTAAAAACACTAGATGGTGCAAGAGCCTTAGTGACATCAATGTGTATTCAATATGTAATATATTCAATATATTCAAGTTTCATGTAAAATATTTAGCCTTTGGTTCAGTATATTCAAGATTTATTCAATATATTCAGACTTTACTCAGTATATTCACTTCTCATTCTATACATTCAGACTTTAATTCACTCAACGACTAAATATTTTTCACCCCCCTTTTAAAGACGAAGTCATCAAAATGTTTAGTTTTTTTCCTCAAAACCTAACTGACTTTGGAGAGTTCTGCAACAAGGTAGGTCTAAGTTAGAGTAAAAATGTTCAGAAACAAAAATGAAAAGTGGTGGATTTTATGGAAAATTTATCAAACAGCTGAAATTGAGAAAAGCTAAAATTATACTTTTAAACTCAGCATCAGAAAACAGACAAAGACGCTATATACAATCTGAGAACATCAAATACTGTATAGCAGCGGTCCCCAACCCCCGGGCCTCGGACCGGTACCGGTCCGTGAGTCGTTGAGAGTTGAGGCTCAGGTCTGAAATGTATGGTTTTCAGCGTTATTTTGTCATCGTTTTTATCGTTAACTTGGTTTTCCTGGGTCTTTTCACGTGTGTTATAAATAAATCTTCTTTTTTTCGGTACCGGTACTAGTTTTATTTTGTTGTATTTATCCGCAACACCTTAAAGGCCGGTCCATGAAAATATTGTCGGGCATAAACCGGTCCGTGGCTCAAAAAAGGTTGGGGACCGCTGCTGTATAGTCCAGTTAAGTCACGCTATATACGTCTAGCAACCACTTTATTAGGCTCACCTATTCCATAACTTGTTACAGTAACCCAAATATCAAATTAACCTTTCACATCAGCAATTTAGGCATATAGAAATTGCAAGTCTATATGCATAGACAGCCATATAGACATAATCAAGACAGCTTGCTTAAGTTCAAACGGAGTATCAGAGTAAGAATTTCAATTCAGTTCAATTTTATTTTATTTATATAGCGCCACATCACAACAACAGTCCCCTCAAGGCACAAAGAATGAAAGCTCAAGAATGACACATAGCATGGTTGATGATGTCAGACAGGCTGGTGTGAATATTTCAGACACTGTTATTTCAGACCATCACAGCTGTCTTGTGCCAGATGTTTTGTTGACATCAGCTCAGAAACATCAGGAGGACTGAAGCTCATGACAGGGATCAAACAGGATTCACAGTCTTCACCAGCGGCTCCCTCAGTAACAGTGACCTTTGTTTTGTGTGACGTTAGAAGCACTGTATCCTTTTCAGATAATGTAGAGAGGCTCTGGACCTTTACATAATCATGGTATAGTCATTCCTGTAGAAAGTTAAGCAAAGTATATATTGAAGATATATATTACCCTAACAAGTTACTCTGGTATGAATGACTCTGAAAACCTTATGGCAAATAACACAGAATTAGCAAAGGTTTTTAGTTCAGTCTATCTAATAGACTCCAACGTGCAGTCATATGACCAATTAAACCAAGATAGCAGAGGGCATTATACAGCAGTTGGTTTGTTTGACAGCCCTATTAAAGATTAAAAACCCTCCTGGGTTTTAAATGCACCTTAGAACACACATGCATCAACACTACAATGAGCGGGTGGAGGGAGGTTTGGAGTCTTCTCTCACCCCCGTTCTCTGCGACCTGCTGGAGCAGGGGGGCTAGGACTAGGAGGAGGAGTTGGCCGTCCGACTGCGGTCTGGAGTGTGGAGCCTTCCTGCTGCTGCGGAGTCGGGGCGGTCTGCCTCCCCCCACCGCAGGGAAAAGGGAAACACCACCTGGGTCTGGGTGCAGTTCCCCCCTCCAGGGGCGGGGGCACCTAGACCCGGTTTGTAGAGTACGCTTGGGGAGTGTGATCGTGTCTCCACGTTGGTTGAGTGTGGAGTAAGTGCATATGAGAGCATGAGGGTGGGCATGGATGTTTGTATCTGTGTGTGCCTGTATGTCTGTGTCTATATGTCAGGTTGGGTGTCAGGCGCCACCTCTCTGGGGACATCTCAGGCCCTCCAAGGTTTGGAGGCCTATCTCCCCCTACCACCACTTCCCCTGCCAGTGGCGGACCCCCTCAGACATCGGTGCGTTGGTGGTTCTTTGTGTCCGGGGATGGGCGTCCAGGTACACACCGGCTCACTCCTTGGCGGCCGCTTATCGGGGCCTGGAGCCTGGGGCTCGCTCGGGCCACTTCGGAGGTGGGGTGCCCCCGGCCTCTCGGCCTGGGGCTCGGTCACTCAGGCGCAGCTGGCTGCCGGCGGAGCTCACGGGCGCGTCACTGCAACTCCCCCTGGCTTCTGCTCCGCGGCTGCTGAGTGAGCCCTCATCTGGGACTCTCCTCAGCTCTTTCCGGGACAGTGGCGCAGCTGCCCCTCTGTTGGTCTTCCTTGGTCTCTTGTGTTCTGGGGGCCTCTGGATGTCTGGAGTTTTGATCTCCTCCACACCTGCTTCACGCCCTGGAGGACGGGGCTGTGGCCCCCCCACACCCTCTAGCAGATTATTACATGAAGGAACCTTTTAAAAAACAAAAAACAAGCGCGTCCATGCTCACAGGTGTACACACGGGTGATCACACCCACAAACTACACCCTTTTTGGCTCCTACCTCAAAGCACACTGTGTTCTGTTGATCTTATGTGCTGCACAATAATGTTTAACATTTAGTATTTACTGTCATATTCCCATATATCATTGTGATGTTGTTTATTCTATTACTCTTGTTCTCTTCTGCTTGCTTTCTTTTTTCTTTCTCAGCAGGTGATCCAGGTGATTGATATATGCATTTTTTTTTTTACTCCGCCCGTTCTGTTGGTTTTTGTCTTTTGCCCTTCTCCCCCGTCCCTCTTCTCAGCTGTTTCTCTTTCCCTCTTTCTTTCTCCCCTTCTTTCCCCCAGTCAAGTCTGTCCCGTATTCAGTAAGTGAAAATAAAATAAACAATAAAAGGTGAATCAAATGGACCATTACGGCAAGGCTGGGATGGTCAGTTTGGTAAAGTAAATCCGTTGGGCATCTTTCTTTGCCTTTAGACAACAATTCTGATGGCAAAAGAGCCAAACGGGACAGGCAAAAAAAAAAAAAAAAAAAAAAAAGATTAATATCAGTTTGTACAGATAGCTTTTCTTCAAATTCTTTAACTCTCACTCACTTTTGCAACTTTGTACTTTTGTGTTACTCGCAGCAACAACTCCACCTCATTGTTAATCCATTTAAAAAACTCTGCTTTTCCTCAACATTCTGCCGCAACGTTTCAAAGAGCCGGAAAGTAAATAAGCGGCAGACTAATGAGGCAGGTCGAATCTTCTTGCGTTTCACACATGCGCAGTACTGGAACGTAAGCCTTTTCTGTCGTTTCAATGTGGACGCACAACACTGTGAAAACGACTGAAAACGCTAGTGTGGACGCGGAGCGTTTTCAGACGAAAACGCCGTTTTCAAATCTATCCCGGCTAGTGTGGACGTAGCCTAACAATGGGACGTGATGTCAGTTTCATTGTCATTAATATGCAAATTGTCATGACCATTGGTCATTGACCAATGACCAATGCCCAATCCTTGATTCAGAGATGGTCTTTCCTTTTTCATGTAAATTGACTCCCTGCTCAAACCAGTGTTCCTCCCTGTCCAGGGAAGTAGTGCTAAGCAACAGACTAATAAAATAAATAATAAAATATTGGAATTTTGCTCAGCAAAACTAAAGCACAAACTTAGATGGTCTAAAATATGATAATTACACTAAATCAATCAAATTAACCAAGTCCTGTTTGAATTCACAGAAAAAAATTACCCACCATGAAAATGAAAGGGGAAACTATCCACAGAGTCATAAAATGCTTTTTGCACGTTCTTTGTGCTACTGTTAGCTTGGGAGTGTGGAGCCAACTCCAAGTGGTCATCAGAAGACATTTTTGACACTTCCATGTTGGCCTCAATTTTAATTTGTTGAGATTTGTGTGTCCTTAAATTAAATTGTAGACTATGATTCCTGATGATGATTGTTCTCAATTGTCTTGATTGTTCTTGATTGTCTCTCAATTACATTTTCAATAACTGAGGGAAAAAAGTAGCCAGAAATGCATCAACAGTACTCAACAGATAAATCAAGATTTTCAAACTGCAGCTATCAGACATGTACAGTAGTTACATTTCTAGGCAGTTACACACCAGGTTATGCCATAGGTAATGGTTATGCTGTAGGTTATATTTCAGGGTTTTCGAGAGGTTTGCAGTTTTGACGTAGCTATAAAATAGAGTTTTCGCTGAAAGATAAATCCCCAGTAACCATTAAAAGGATTACACCCAACACACAAAAATACATATCTTATTGTTTGACATGAGTTAATTGTTTTGTTTCTGTATATAACTCTATATACTCTAGTAGGCTCTGGTATTTAAACAGTGCTCAGTTGGCCTTAAAGTATCCCTTTATTCGAATGTTGCCCAACAGCCTGTGCATGTTGTTCTGGCACATTCCTGAAGGGAGGAGGGAAAAGAGAAATGGAGGAGTGACGAGAGAGAAAACCAGTCATATTACGTCTCAAACCTGTCTAAAGTGTTGTCACAGAGACAGGATGGCAGATTGTTCTGGACAACTTTGCTTTAATCACAGACAACAAAACAGTCTGCATCTTTCAATTAAATCCAAATATGACTTCCATATTTGGCTTGCTTGGGCTGTGTAATGTTTCCCATACACATTATGGTTACGTCATGATGGACTCACACAATATTCACTCTCTGATAAATGCATCAGAGAACAACTTGGGGTTCAGTATCTTGCCTGAGGACACTTTAGCACAAAGCATCAAAATTCATAAAAGTGCCATAGGGATAATGTTATCACTCAAATCATTTTTCTACATTCCTTTTGGCAGTAGTTTCTCTGCAGAATTCAAACAGTAAGTTTTATCATTTATACCATGTAATTTCTTCTTCTCCAGTCAAGGTGAAATTCATAGGGTTTTTTTTTTTAACATGTTTTTGGGGCTTTAGCACAGAAACTATACAAACTCTGGTTTAATGGTCAGACCACATACTTGACATAGTTGATCTGAAATCTTCCTCTGACCTTGTCATGACTCAAAATATAAGCATTATCCCTGGGTTATGACATCAGCTCTAAGGTTGTTTTTGTTGTGTTTTGTTGTGTTTTTTTGTGAGGACATGACGGTGTGGATATCTAGCAAACAAAGATGGGGAACAGGTACATGAGTTACTTCTTCAACAACCATGAACTTTTCCTGAATGACAAAAATGTTTAATATAAGGTACGTGCTCTGTAATAGTGTCCTATACTGCTTTTATCTTCAGCTGGAAGGCAAGTAACATTGGTGGTAAGTAACATTCCTGCGTCACAACCAGTGTTGGGCAAGTTACTTTGAAAAAGTAATTAATTACAGTTACTAGTTACTTCTTCAAAAAAGTAACGGAGTTACAGTTTTCTAAAAGTAATTAATTACTTGAAAAGTAACTATTGCGTTACTTTAAAAAAAAAAAAAACCCTCTGAGGTCCAGGGTATAATTGCCCATTTTTAACTACTTGTGATTTTCCCTGTACATTTCACCTTTAAAAACTATTTACTTTGCCTTGTTTGGTATCATTCTTTTCAGCTCAACCTCAAGTGTCTGAATTTACAGTTATGATTTCATTTTGACATACTGTATTAACACAATTGATCTAAAATCTGACAAGAAGTAGAAAAAGTTATATTTTTTACTGTAACAACCACAAACATGTTAAATGAATCATATTTCACAACTTTAAATGCAAATATAAATTGTCAATTTTAAAATCATATGTACAAGTTTTGGAAACAACAAAGCTATTTGCAGCCATTTACCTTTTACATTCAATAAGATGCCACACAAATTATTTGTGCCACTCCAAATATTTCCGTCCACTATAAAGGAGAACATCACAGCCTGATGCCTGCAGGTCTGACAGCAGCAGGTGTATCACTCCTGTTCTCTACCTGGAGAAAGCAGTCGCCTCATTGTTCTGACACACAACACAAACTATCCACAACACTACACACTAACTACAAAAGACAACACATTAACTACACACTCCAAACACGCTAAATGTCATAAATCTCTCACATCTCAAAACGCCCTCTCTCTCTTTTTCTGCTCTCTCTCTCTCTCTCTCTCTCTCTCTCTCTCTCTCTCTCTCTCTCTCTCTCTCTCTCTCTCACTCTCACTCTCACTCTTGCTGTCACTCCTAAAACTTCCCCCTCTTCCTAAACAACCAAATATCATGGCATGGTGCATTTTTCCACCAACAGGAAAGGGCAGGGTTTTTTTGTTTTTGTTTTGTTTTTTGGTCATAAGCAGAGAGTGCTTGCTAGCGCTGTCGTTAAACGTGACGAAACTATTCAGGAAAAAATGCAGCGTATATATTGTTTATTATGACTCTGGTTTTACATGGCCTATCAACACTGCCCAACACTATGGAGCCAAACTGGCATTTGCCAGAGAATACCAGAAATGGCAGGCCCAGCACTGGTGCAGTGTTCTTGGATAGAGCGTGAAGAAACTATGGAGAATGTTATTTTGTCTGTAACTTTCCACCTCAGACAGTCTTGGTCCAGATTTGGGAGAAGATCTAGCAGGATATCATCTGTTATCTCATTAGGAGCATGCCACAATATTGTCAGGCATGCTTAAACGCACACGATGGCCATACAAAGTACCATTTTGAGCAGCACCAAATTTCAGCAATATGGACTAATCTGCCACATTTTATCACTTTCATTTTTGAGGCGCATTTCTAGTCCTCTGTAATGTTCATTTCCATCAAAAAAATATGGCATCCTTTCATTCCTAACATATTACTCAGTCCATTTCAACAATATATACCCAGCAAGATTTTTTTCCTTTAAGATCTGTGTTTTCTATGTGTTCCTTTATTTTTGTACCAGTGTCTTTAAGCTTATTTCTACATTTTTGACCTTGTATGTATCTTATAGAAAATCAAAAATAAAGTCAAACCTCTGCACTCAAATCTTGATAAAAAGAACAGTTCAAAGAAATCATTTATAACGTCCAAATACCACGACATCCATGATGAGTGTATGTAGACCGCAGTTGTAAGATAGAAATAATTTTCTGTTTCCAGTGGAGTTATTGCTGTCTTCCTCACTCTGTGTACAGGGGGGACACACACACCTACAAACACACAAAACACTCAGGCATGTATGTTTACTTATCTTTGTGAGGACATTCAGTGATAAATATTAATCAATACTCATAATCTTATGGCCCCCTTAACTCTACATTTGACCATCACAACAGAGTACCAAACCTAAATGTAACTCTGGCTTTAATCCTGAAGCCAAGTCTGCAGGGGGTTCCTTTTTGTTTCAGATTTACTGAGTAGTTTGGGGCAGCAAAATATGTGTGCATGTGTGTCTGCCTGTGTGTGTATGCATGCGAAGGAGCTTAAAAGAAAGCAACTGGACTTCTTTAAGTTTCTTGAAGAGTCACCTCCCATCCAAGTTGTGAAAAAGGGCTACCATGGTACCTGGTAGACTGAGAACCCATACAGACATTAAAGGAAAATGACTTTCTCACTGATGAAAACACTGACATTCACATTTTCAGCAGATTGCTTTCAGAAAACCACTCTGATATCAGACAGAATTGTCAGCTCATTACTCTCTTTAAGACCTTTGTAGGTCAGAGCTAATTACTGAAAGTAACTCAAGACTTTGGCATATCTGTTGATTGCAAATCTGTTCTAACGCATGCCATCTTTGAGATGACAAAGTTGGAAGGCCTGTTTGGTCAGGTCATGTTCCTTAGCTTTCAGCCCCGCCCAGATACCCACTGGCTTTGATTTACACCAGTCTAACAAGCACATCATCAGTCAGGTGTGGTATTGCTTTTTGTTTAACTCAGAGGACAAGAGCAGGGAGATCACACAGTGAAGGAACACCCTAGGAAAGTCTCTGTGCTGTGATTTTTCTCCACAGAAGACATTTTACAGCTCTACAATTGTTTCTGGGAGAAGGTATAAGGAACTGTCTGTGGAGTCCTGCTGCTGCAGCTTGTCAGTCCAACACAGGTGTGTTTCATTTACTATTTTGTCTCTGTGCCTTCCCACTATTTTATATGACTTTTATGTGCATTCTACATAGATACATAGTCACAAATATTACTGTTGATGTAGTTGTCTACTTTTTTACTGTTTGTTGTTGATTGTATGGATAAACTTTTATATTTTTGTTTACGATATACAATCCTGTATTTGCTGTCATATCACCCAAATGTAAGCCATGATTAGTTAGTAGTTAGTTTTAGTTTTGATGGAGGTTTTTCTATCCATATACTGAAAGTCAGACCTGAATCATCTGTAAACTAAGTAGATTGTGTCAGGCATTGATCACATTCTCTATAGTTGTAGTTGTCCCCAAGTAGGACATTAAGATTAATATGTGATTAATATTCCACAGAGAGAGAAGGGTAAAGGTGCAACTGTTCCACCCTGAAGAGAAAACATGCAGTCACATGCAAATCCAAATTTCCTTTAAGTACAGATTATGTGCTCAAGCTGCATGCCTTAAGCAATAAACGGACACCAGTCTCTGGTTAAGACTTCTTGGAATTTCAGACTGGAATTTTGTCAGTGATTCTTCCTCATGTAAGCTGATCTGTCTGAATGAGAAAAAACAAATGTAAGTGTTGGAATTGGGTGTAAGGATCTTCCGACTTCCCTTCCAAATCGAGTAGGAAGAACCACTGTTGGCTCAGTGGACCATAAGACTGTTGGGTTTTTTTGTTTTTTTTAAATTATGCATTTAATTGTCCACCTGCTTGACTTAACAGACTAGTAAGATCTAGACTTCTTTCATACCTCGTGATTTCAGTAGCAGGAAGTATGATATCTCACACACAAACATGGCAGTCAAATAAAACTCCCGAAGTCCCTTTAGCGGTCATTCCTTTCCTCTACAGGAAAATCCTGCTTTTGATTGCAGGTGCCCTTCCCTTTAAGGGAAAACATGGACACGGACCATTGGAGGAAAATGCTCCCCATAGCGTAAGGGCTACCAGATGGTCTGAGTATATGGTTGATGGCTTCATAATACCTTTAATTTGTCACCTCTATGTTCATAACAAATAATTTGTCTTGATCCTTAATCCACATTAAATTTTACGAGCCAATCTAAGATTAAAGTTCTAAAATGGTTTTAAAATGTTTGTTTTTTTTGTTTTTGTTTTTACGTTTGGTGAGACAATTATATCTTCTCAGTTCCTGACTTTAATGTTGTTAAAGTCAGGAACTTAATGGTGACATCATTACAGGCACAGATAAAATATTGCCTTATGCCTGCAGTTTAGACAAACAATGAGACTGTAGATTTGTTTCTGTTTGTACTGTAAAAGGACCACTTGTAACTCTTGGACAAACTAGAATCATGGTTCCACCCAGGCTTCTTTTGTTCTCAAACATATTACTTTAAAAGTCGAAAGTTGCATGTCTGTGGATACATTTGTTTCTTTTAGAAGAAGGTTTTTAAAACTCTGCTTGTGTCATTCCTGTTATCCACCTTTCCAACTCGGCTTTAATTTTGCTTTGACTGTGATGTTGTACATTTGTATGTCATCTTTTTGACTTGTCATGAAGCTTTTTCTTGTCCCCCCAGCACTGTGTACATTGCCATGAGAAACAACTTGGGTTGAAGGTCATTTCTCTCCATGCAACGCTACTCTCATTACATTGCACCAATGGACCCTCAGGTTTGTCCACCACCTCTCAGTAGCAGCCAGTCAGTGATTAGTGGCCTTGACAAATCCCCAGCAAGCACTTTCAGACCTGGCCACTCACGGAGCAGCAGCACAGGTTCTGGCAAGCACTCAAAACAGGTAAAAAGAAAAAAAGACACTAATTATATTGTAAAGTAAAAGATAAAACTGTAACCCACTTGGTACAAATGGGCTTCCAGAGATTTTCTCCATTTCTGCCCCCTCTTGCAATCCATATCACAGAATTCCTCCAATTGACTGACACCTGAAACTAAAAGCTGTGTTTTCATAAATGTAATTTTAAAGTGCTTTCTGTCTCTATCAGTCTCGTCACTGGGAGGTAGTGGATGACTTGCAGCATGCTGACAGGGGCTTGGTTCCAGGGTCATCTGGAGACCTCAGTATTCCTGGGATCTGTGAGGGCTACTTGATGAAAAGGAGAAAATATCCGCTCAAAGGCTGGCACAAAGTGAGAGAATTTAAACTATTTTGCTCTTCCAGTTTCTCAGTGAAACTGTAGTAAATCCTGCAGGGTTGAACAGTGAAGATTTTTATCCACAACTAATTTGCCAAACTCTCTTTTTAGAGGTACTTTCTGTTGGAGAAAGGCATTCTCAAGTACTCAAAGACCCAGCAAGATGTAAGTCCAACACAAAAACATCAAACAATAATGATACGCTCTGATGAAGAATAAAGTGTTAAATGTCCTCTGCCATTGTGTTTAGATTCAAAGAGGGAAGCTGCATGGCTCTCTGGACATCAGCATGGCTGTCATGTCTGTGAATAAGAAGACCAAACGCATAGACCTGGATGCTGGAGACAACCTGTATCACCTCAAGGTAACTTATTGGTTCCAGGATGAGTCAAGTGTTTACTGTGGCTAGAATCGGATGTATCCAAATTAAATAAGTTCTCTTCTCTCTGGTATTAGGCAAAAAGTCACGACATTTTCTACATCTGGTTGACCAAGCTGTGTGCCCATCGTGTGTTCAGAAAAAATGAGGCCATGAGTGTCCACCGTGGTGTGCTTCATGCGCTTTCTTTGGGACAGAGCACTCTCCCGGCTTTCTCTCAGCAAAGCAGAGCAACAGTCAGTATAACTTCCTGCTCCAGTAAACTGTCCACAGCTGAAAGGAAATTTACTTTGTGCTATAGGAATCCAATCAAATGGAGAATCGCAGATAGACTGGTGAACATTTTTGCGACCAAAAAATGTTTGAGTATTAATAATTTGGATGATAATACTTTAGACAGCTGACTATCAAAAAATACAGAAAATGGTATTTATGTAATCCATGATCACTGTAGTCTGAAAAACAGCAGCTGCCCACAGATACTGTAATTGTGAAAGTGCTTTCTTTTAACCTTGATATATGATCCTGCAGATTCCTCACTATGCCAGCTCTGCATCGGTGTACCATCCAGAGATGGCAAGTCCTGCCCCAGCTGTTGCCAGTCAACCAGGTGTGACCAGCAAGGTATCAGCTTGGCTGCAGCAGACCCACGACATAGATGCAACCTCCAATGGTGAGAGCTGCATTAGAGATGGCGCCAGAAAGAGAGGCCTGATTCTTGATCATATGTCCTCCATATTTAACAATGAATACAGATTTGATCAGTAGGTGTGCCTGTCTCTTCGTTCCATTTCTAAACTGTGACCTTTAACCCACTGCCTATCAGAACTGGCTCGTTGTCAGGCAGATCTGACAGAACTGGCTCAACTTATCCAGAGACTGAATTGGCTGGAAGGAGGCTACCCTATCACTAACACAGACCTGGAGATGCGAATCAGCATGCAGGCAAGTATGCTGGTCCCAAATGTGAATGTGTGTCACTTGTCAAAGAATATTTAACAACCGGGGGGTGAGAAGTAATTTCACACAAAGTTTGATGTTTAATCTAAGCAAAAATCTGAAATGTTTTAAATGGGCTTTAAAATTTATGGTATCAAGCACAATAGGCATCCAGTAAAAAGGCTGTAACACTTCACCATAGTTTTTCTTTAGGAAATGCAAAAAGAAATTAAACAAAATACACCCATAATTGCTCATTCTGAAATATTTTTCCAGGTCATTCACTATCTTAACCAACTATATACCAGATTAGCCTTAACAGCACCATATATAAACTATAGGATGGAACTGTGATATAATGCTGTTGGGATTTCATTCTCAGCTTCAGAATTGCTCCACCCTAACCTGCAAAAGAAAATGGTCTGGAAAAAGAAGCTATAATTTTGTACTTCTGTGTTTAGAATCTCTCCCTGGAAAAACCCAAGAAAAAGAATGGGCGAATGCCGGGTCACTCCAGGACTCTGTCTCGTGCTGAGGCCATGGGGGGAATGGTAGGAATTTGTTACTTAATGTCTTGTTACAGTACCATCAGACAGCTCACCACTTTTTAGCCTCATCCAATTCTGTGACTCTTTTCCTTTTCTCTTCATCTCCAGCAGTTCACTTCCAGTCATCTGAGCACAAATTCCACTTCTGTACAGTCCATTCCAAACTACGTCTACTCTCAGCTGTCCAATCCTCAAGTCACCTCACCTGAAGCTAAGAAGCTCCACCAGGAGATCTGCACTGCTTCTCAGAGAGGTATGGCCTTGCTGCCACTTGGCTAAGTCTGACGCTCTCTGCATTAGCATTGACTTTTTTTTCCCTTTACATATTCCCTGACACATTTTGACATATTGCTGAGAGTGTGAGAATCCTCATCTATCACTTACACTTTTGCTGTGTTGCAGTTCACAGTTCTCTGAAGTCCATTCATGAGGTTTTGACCTTGGAGCGTGAGAGACTGAGGCAAGCCTGGACCGGCCCAGACATGCGGCAGAACACCTCACAGCAGCTCGCTACCATCTGTAGCACATTGTCTGAGGTAACAGACACATATGTATACAAACATGGACACTTCTGGCCTATGTGGAAGCAAACTTAACCTGACTTCTAATTCTTGATGTCATAAACCAGATAAAAACACAGACTAGATCCTTCACCATACCCCAGTTAGTGTCTTTCCAACACTCTAAATCTTAGTGTAGCCCTGCAAACGGCAACAATGGGCCCAGCCCTAAGTGATACTGTTGAGCAGGTTTGGGCTGTTTTTAGGTAAGACGGGCACAAGTTAATACAGGTGGAACTTAAAGGAACACACCTCAAGTATTCCTTTCTTTTCACACACAAATATGCATATAAAACGACTGCCGCATACTGAAACAAAGCAGTCAGGTTAGGGACTTGTTGGCTCCTGCTGTCAGACTGACTGTGCTTATGCAACACTTCTTGCTTTCCCCTTGGCTTCTTACCATGGTGCATGTGACTGCATGTTTGAACATCAGTGGCTGTGACTTTGGGCTTTATTTTGTTAATAGTTGCTTGGCAACTGGCTATCAACTGATATCCACAGTGATGAACATATCCCATGGTTAATAAATGTATGTTATTACCCTGTTTATTTACTGTTATATCACTCTACTGGAAACTGGTGAGACTTTCACCCTCTTGTTCAAAATCGCTTTAGAGTCGTTTACTAACCATAATTTAGTGAGTTTAAAGGGTAAATAAAGTTTTTCTACGAAGAATTGATTGATAAAGATCCATTTTTTTTTTTTTTTTTTTTTGCAAGAGGGTGTTTTGTTAATAGTTGAGAGGGTGTTTTGTTAATAGTTATATCCACAGTGATGGATAATTCAGAAATACTAAATGTCTGAAGGGACCTTTCCTAACCTGTACTAAGTTCATTTACTAAAGTCCTACCTGGCCCACTAAAAAGCTCTGTCCTTGCTAAGATATTATACATAATTCAGTTTGATTGTGCTGGTATTTACTGTACTGGAGAGCAACTGCACTTGGCAACAAGTAATATTTGCCTCACCTCTGCTGTGTTTGTGCTTTGGAGTGTGCGTGATATTCGCTGCATGCATTTTTGATCCTGTGTGTTTCTTCTGCACTTCTCCTGCATGGCTTGTGTGCATGTGTGCCTGCGCGCATGCAGCTTGATATACAGTCCCATCTGACCAAAGTCCATTCGCTTTCCCTGTCCTCTGACTCTTCTGAAGAATCCTTCTGCACTGTCCGTCCAGACCAGGTGTGTAGTGTATGTGTGTAGCATTATTATTATTTATTTTTTTCTGGTGTCACTGATAATCATCCTGATTAACATTGAATTCTAGCTCAGGATCATGAAGAAATTTTATCTGACTGAAGCTATAAGATTGTGGGAAACTTTGGTCAAAAGAAGGAAAACATGGAATGATTTACAGTCTAGTGACGTGGGTGGTGGTGCTGCTGTTATTCACAGTTGGGACAGCTGCACCTACAATTGTTACAGAGCAAGTTGTGTGGGTAGCACCTGTTGGAAATAACTGTGCATGTCAGTCGTCACTGTTCTGAATTTGCTTCGCAGCACTTACAGGTAGACTTGTTTATTGGACTTAAATGGTCAAACTATAGCTGGAACCATGTTTCATCCTTACAGAGAACGCCTTCCTTAAGTCGTCACAGTAACCGTCCACCTTCAGTGGCAGATTCTATGGCAGAGTATTTTGATGCTAGCGAGGTAATAGTGTGCGAGACTTCGTCAGAGGCCGAGGCTTCTGATGAATCGGGCCTGAGTGACATTACCACCACTAGCACATCAGAGCCTGAAGAAGGACATTGTGAGTATTTACTTTCAAATAAATCGCCACTGCACGATTTTCTGTGTCACAACAAAGGTTAACATGAAACAAAAACATCAAGTCATTGTTTCCTCTGTCCTCCACAGCTGCTGCTACTCTTAACTACAGAGAAAGTTTGAACAGCGCAAGTCACAAGCCACGGCCAGTGCCTCCTGATACTGGTAAAGTAATCTTCTGTTAAGCAAACCTGTAAATTTATATTTCAACATGGTAACCGCTAATATGAAAGGAATGATAACAGTAGGACAGACATGGCTGCTAATCGTGCTTCTGATTCACACAAAATTCAGACGTGAAGTAGCCTGTATACATTTGGAACCAAACTGTTGCTTTGTCAAAACCACTTAGAATTTGAGTTGCTTCACCTGTATATGGCTGCTGCTGCAAGCCGCTTTGCAAAGCATGCTCATCCGAGCTGAAACCTATGTCCCAAATGGCACTTGCCCATGGAAAAGGGCAGCAGGACAGCCATGAGCTTATCTGGGCTAATATGAGTTTATCTGGGCTAATGTGAGTTTCTGCCATAACTGGTGCTACCCATGACTCCAAAACCTACCTCAATTATGTTTAGTCCAGTAGAGCTTTGTTGGGTTGACAATAAAACTCTACAATATACACTCAAGTATACAGTGGGGTAAAATGATGTCCTCCTGGATCAAAGGTGCAAACTGTTTAAAAATAAAAAATAAAAAAATAAAAAAAAAATCTCGCTGACCTGCTCCTGATGCTGCAGAGTCGTCTTCTGGATGGAGGAGGAGTAAACAGTTGGTGGGAGGGGTGATGCGGGTCAGCCATGATGCTAGTGGCTTTACGAATGCAGCATGAGGTGTAAATGTTCTGTAGACTGGGTAGAGAGCTGCCAATAATCCTCCGGAGGGCTCTGCATGTTGATGCGTGGCAGTTTCCATACTAGACTATTTAATTGTCATTTGGGAGACCTTCAACATTTCTAACCATGTATGGCCTGTAATTTAATAAGGATCTTAAGAATCTCGAAACATGCTATAAAACAGCAGTTCCCAACCTTTTTTGCGCCACGGACCAGTTTGTCTGACAACATTTTCACAGACCTGCCTTTAAGATGTCGTGGATACATACAACAAAATAAAACCAGTACCGGTACCAAAAAAAGATTTATGCATAACACACAGGGAAAGACCCAGGGAAACAGAGTTTAAAAATAACGATTAAAACCATAAATTTCACACCCAAGCCTCAACTCACGGACCGGTACCGGTCCGTAGCCCGGGCATTGAGGACCGCTGCCATAAAAGGTTTTGGAAGCACCACCAGTGAGGCCTGGAACATGTGGATATTGTGATTATTCTTGGTTAGTTGACCAGGTTTATCTCATTTTGTGTGTGGTGTTGTTGTTGTTGTGTGTGTGTGTGTTGTATTTTTAATCATCCATTTTGTTTAATATGTTACGCTGTTTTGTGGTGTTACCATGCAGGTCGTCGCACTACCCTGCCTGCCCCCTGCGCAGACAACAGCCACATTGGCATTATGACCATCCTCTACAACAACATTGGCAAGGATCTGTCCAGAGTGTCTATGCCAGTTGCTCTCAATGAGCCACTCTCATTGCTGCAGAGGCTCAGTGAAGAACTGGAGTACTCTGAGCTGCTGGACATTGCCAGCAACATTGATGATCCATATGAGAGGATGGTGTGTTGGGATTGCTTATGATTTCTGACCCGCTGGGGGTCAAATCAAGTTGAATTTGGTGTAAGGCTTGTTCAGGATTTAGGAAAAAATTGTTTTTGTCTTGTTTGTTTTTAGGTTTATGTAGCAGCATTCTCCATCTCTGGTTATGCCTGGGCATCCTGGAGGAATCGTTACAAACCCTTCAACCCTGTCCTGGGTGAAACGTATGAGAATTACAGAGAAGACAAAGGATTCCAATACATTAGTGAACAGGTAACCTGAAGACATAATGATTCGGCTTATTGGTGTTTTAGAACAGACTTTAATGCTGTATTGTCTTATGTTTTCAGGTCAGTCACCATCCACCCATCTCTGCTTGCCATGCAGAGTCAGAAAACTTCACTTTCTGGCAAGGTGTGTTGTTTTTGTTTTTTGGTTTCTTAAGCAAGTCCCAGATATACAGCAATCAGACCTAACACTGCAGCTTTTCCTTCTTTAATTCTGCTCTCAGATCAGAGATGGAAGTACAAGTTTTGGGGCAAGTCTGTGGAGATCATCTCTTCTGGACTGGTTAATGTTACCCTACCCAGGTGATGATTTTATGCCACTTTTAACCACAAAAGATGTGAAACAAAGGGACAGTGTTTTAATATTAATAGTAGTATACAACACCATACACTAGTACAAGAGATGACAAAGAATCATTGCTCTATATCAAGATTGGTGAATAATTGAAACTTTTACATACAATAATGTTTTTATAAAAAAGGGACTGATCAAAAGCGTGTTTGTTTAGTTTTTTTTGGGTTTTTTTTTAAAAATAAATAACTGGCCTAATGTTGCTCCAAAGCTGGACAATTTCACCAAACTGTCCATTGAAGGAAGTGCAGTTTCTGGCACTTGCATGTTGGCTTAATTTTTCAAAGGCGTGATTTTTCCAGATGTGGATATTTCCAGAAGTGACAATATTAAAAATGTTAGTAAAAAGTAAACAAGATGGACTAAAGCAAAGGATGGCTGGTTTGCAGTTTGCTGTCACAAGGCACCAGCATTTCTAGAAATCCATATACAATTTGAGCCTGTACGATCTACGATCTCATCTACATTTAAAAACTGTTTCAATTTCATTATGCAATGATCACAGTATAATTTGTTTTTTGTTTAGTTATGGTGATCACTATGAATGGAATAAGGCCGTTACATGTATCCACAATGTCCTGAGTCAGCAACGCTCTTTGGAGCACTATGGTGAGGTGACCATCAGAAACACAAAGAGTGATGTGTGCACCTGCAAGATTACCTTTGTCAAGGTAAGGACATGCACATATGCATATTTTTTCTAATTTAGCCAGAGGTCCATGTAATGCATTGAAATTGTGCTAAGTGCCTTCATCTTTTCATCCCAGTCCCGCTACTGGAGCTCGGACAGCAGTAAGAATGAGGTGCAGGGTGTGGTTTTGGACCAGGCTGGGTCAGTGATTCATCGTTTCGGAGGTCTCTGGCATGAAGGCATTTTCTGTGATACACTACCTACACCAAAATGTATCTGGAAACCCAGTGAGTACCACTGTTCAGCGCTCAAATCCCTCACAAATTACTCCAATCCTATGACTCATGTAAAGACCACCGTCAACCTGAGCCAAGACTGACTCATTGATCTCTTCCACAAATGATTAAGCTAATCTACTTTATACACAAACGCTGAGTTTTGTCAACTATGTTCAAGTTTTAGATGAAAGATCTTTAAATATCCACGATATCCTTTTCTATACAGATGTACAGCCTGATGACTATGTCAAGTTCTATGGCTTCTCAAGTTATGCCAGGGAACTTAATGAACTGACTTCAGAATTGAAGGCTGTCCTTCCACCTACGGACACACGTTTCAGACCGGACCAGAGGTATCCACAAGATCTTGTTTAATTTAAACTATGGTAGACTGACAGACATTTCTGCACCATCTTCTGTGCGCTCCAATTCCTTACTCTTGTCTGCTCTATCAGGCTCCTGGAGGAGGGAAAAATAGCAGAAGCAGATAAAAGGAAGGATGAGGTGGAGGAGAACCAAAGGGAAAGGAGGAAAGAAATGGCCAAGAAAGGGGAGGAACACATCCCCAGGTTCTTCAGGTGAGAAGCTTTCCTCGTTGCCTCGTTCTGGTTTTGTGGTGGACTGTCAAAAGTCTAGTTAATAATTCAAGCAGCAACACATCTGGTGTCCTTTTCTTCAGTATCAGCCTTTTTTCTGTAGGAAATGTATATAAATGTCATTTTCTAATCTGTTTACAAGATGTGGGGTTTGCTCAAGCGCATGCCTTTTAATATGGGAGTATTTGGATATTATTTTGAATGTAACAAAGACCACAAGATGGAAAGAGATTACTCTGTCCAACCAATAATGGTGGTAAAAGCTGGTATTTAAAGCACTAAATAATAAACATGATGGCAGTTTAAAAGGAGGGGGAGGGGGGCCCATTTAGTTAAAAAAAACAAACAAAAAAAACAAAAAAACATCCAGGATTGTTTCCCAGACAGGGTATAGGATGGCCTTAATTTTAAGGTGGTTTTAAAGACCTAACTAAACTGTTAGGTCAGTGGCTAATGGCTATCTTTTTATTATTTTATTATATTTTCTTCTACTGTATCATGCTGCTGAGTGACTGCTGCTCGTCAAACACATTTCATTGCAATGTTGACCCTGTGCTAACTTGCATATGACAAATAAAACTGAAACTAATAAGAGCTTAAATAAAATGTTTGATGCCTAACATAGTTGGGTATCAGCAGCTTGTTCTGTTTTTTGTTTTGTGGTGATCGGCTGCCTCACTGATACTGTCAACAGAAGAGGTTCTTGGATGTGATTATAAACGTCACATTCTTTAGAGTGTTCTAAGAGTCTGTATTTTCCCACAGAAATCTATGTATTTTTATTTATTTAGGCTTATTAATGTTTCCAGGTTGAATGACATTCCAGTGTTGCATGTCACTAATTGGTCTGTTTTCCCAGAAAATCGGTGGATGAAGCTGGCAGAGAGGTGTGGCTGTACAATGGGACATACTGGATGCTCCGCAAAGACCCTGGCTTTGCCAATACTGAAAATCTGGATCTGTGGTAGAAATCTACACCCACCTGAACATGAGGCTGAATAAAAGCGGATTCATGTGAACACATAATGGCAGAATGAACACGTCGTCAATAAAAGTAATCAGCTATAACTATTTGTGATTATTAGCCTGGTGAAGAATAAACAGTATTGACCCAACAGCGGTGACCAAAGGGCCAAAATACTGCTACCAGTGGTGCAAGGGTATAGAGGGAAAGGGCTTTAAGAAGCATAAATGAACCTCTCATTAGTTTCATTTTGGTTCCAGTGTAGAGATGAGATGCTACTAAGGTACAAATGAAGACTGATTTAGATGAAGCCAGATGTCTTTCCTGCCTTTTTGCCTTTCTCTGCCATAAAGAAAATCTGAAATATTATCATTTATGTTTAAGAAGCAAAGCTTAACTTGAATTCTATTTTAAATTGCTGCCATTTAGGAAAAAATTGGGTAAAATGTTTTCTTGATGTAAATAGTAGTTGATTTATAACATTTTATGTCATGTGTTTGTAAATTTTAATATCAGGCTCAAAGTGTTAAATGCTTTCTTGTAGAGGGGCTTATGTGGTATTTTGCAGGTGAACTGGTGCTGTTCTCAGTGGGTCTTACTGTTTAAACAAAGTCTGTATGCATGTTGTGTTGGGTCACATTGGTGAATCCATATACCAGAATGAATCAAGCGCCATTTCAACCCAGCATTCTTCATTTCTCTGTCCTTGATGAGCTGAAACACCTCTTAGACATTTAGACTGTGAGTTGAATCAGTGAAGGGTTTTTATGTTTCAATAGTGGATTTTTTAATAAGGAAAAGAGATGGCTGTTAAATCATTGTGAATGTTTTCTTTCAGTGGTTTAGTTTCAAATAAAAGGTTCTAGATCAACATTAAACTTCTGTTCATTACTAAACTGCACTACAAAATTGCTGCCTAGAATCTGGACTTGTATTTATAAAGAAGTGAATATTTGCAACTGTGGTTGTTGTGAAATCCTCCAGTGCTGACTCATGCTCCTGTTTGGTTATCTTTCAAGGCTGTCATTATGTTGCACACACAAGCAACTGAAGCATGCTAACACGTAGACAGCAGGTGTACATGTTGTAACATTTGTTTGTTTTTTTTTTTCCCTTATTCACCAGGAAGTGAAACTCTTAATATTCTTGAGTAGCAGCATATTTAAATCTCTTATCATCCACCGAAGCGGTTTACTATACACAGTTGGCAAGATATGTGGCCTTGTCAGTTTTGTCATGAAAGTGAACTACTTCTTTTTACCTGGCTAAATCACAACTTATGCTGAACACATGACCTGCTCCTGTCCAGAGGTCTTTACAACAAAACCGGCTTCTGGCTTATTCAGGTAATTTTTTTGTACTAATGCGGTTCACTTCTTATCGGGGTAAATCACCATGGTAACTTAAACTGTGAACGTAATCTGCTCCAGAGCAGGTTTGGTTCCAGATTAGAAATCAAGAGACATGCCGTCACCACCTGCTGACCTGACCTGCAGATCTCCAGAAAATGTGACACCATTTTCTGGAAGATTCCTCAGACCTGTGTGTGGGTGTAAAATTTTGTGGGTTTTGTCTTTTTGTTTTTCCTTTTGACAGTGAACAATGCAATGACTGTTTTATTCAAGCTGCTGAGAGAATTAAAAACTAAAGGCAGCAGGTTATGTTCAGAGTTTGGGTTTAAAATCAAGCACTCCATTTTCATAGATTCTTTTATGTAAAGTATGTTTTGAGTGCAACATGGATTCTCTGCTGGTGCAGCTTGTTAAGGCACACCTTACTAAAACTGCTGAATGAAGCCTTGCATTGTTAATGGAATATCCATGTGTTTGTTATAAATGTTGTTGTGATTATTAGCCTGGTGAAAAATAAACAGTATTGACCCAATAGCAGTGACCAAAAGGCCAAAATCTGCCTATTTGTCTGTTTTTACACAGCTGGAAAGACAAATACACACCAAGAATACCTGTTCAGCCAATAAAATTAATTTCACTTTGATCTGCGACAAACAGACTATCGGGCTGTGAAACAGCAAGCTCTGTTTAAACTGATCCAGTTTAAAGTTTCAGAGCAGTAATGTGCAGCTATAGAGATAAACGGCACTGAGTGCGCAACCAGGTATTGAAACTATTAAGTGCAAGTAAATAATATTGTCTCATCCCCAGTGTTGGGCAGGTTACTTTGAAAAAGTAATTAATTACAGTACTAGTTACTACTTCAAAAAAGTTATTTATTTATCAACCTTTATTTAACCAGGAAGATCCCATTGAGATTAAAAACCTCTTTTTCAAGGGAGACCTGGCCAAGATAGGCAGCAGCAGATGTCTCACAGTTACAGAAATTACTCAAACACAGGCAGCAACAACACACATGCAACAATAAGTGAAAGAATACAAATAAAATAAAAAATAAAATTCAAATAAAATAAAAAGTCAGTTAAAATGACAATCTAATTGAAACAGTTGCATGTTATGGACTTGGCCTCAAGGATTCGTAGTTTAGATTTAAAATCACTTAATGAAATGAATTCAGTCATTTTCCATTCCTTCTGCAGTTTGTTCCAGGCCAAGGGTGCTAAATGGACAAAAGCTCTTTTACCAAGTTCAGTTCGGGCAAATGGAACAGAAAGCAACAAGTAACCATGCGGACGAAGAGAATACCGACCAGCATGTTTCATTACAAGCAGGGAACATATATAAGAAGGCAGCAACCCAAGTATTGCCTTATATATAAAACTGTATAAATGACAGTTCCTCCGACTTACCAAAGCAGGCCATCCTACCTGAGAGTATAACTCACAGTGGTGAGTCTGAAATTTACGGTTAGTGATGAACCTCAGAGAAGCATGATACACAGAATCAACCATTCGAAGACATTCCCGGTCCCCAAAAAGAACCGGCCCAATGAGCTGAATGACTTCCGACCGGTGGCACTGACGTCACATCTTATGAAGACTCTAGAGCGGCTCTTCCTCAACCTCCTCCGACCACAGGTACAACATGCCCAGGACCCACTACAGTTTGCATACAAGGCGGGTGTCGGAGTGGAGGATGCCATCCTGTACCTCCTACACAGAGCCCACTCACACCTGGATGGGGGAAAAGGCACGGTCAGGATCCTGTTTCTTGACTTTTCCAGTGCCTTTAATACCATCCGGCCCTGTATGCTTCAAGAAAAACTGAACAGGATGGAGGTGGACCCCTGCCTGGTGGCTTGGATCTCTGACTACCTCACCGACAGACCACAGTACGTCAGGCTGAAGGACATCACGTCTGACACAGTGGTCAGCAGCACAGGAGCACCACAGGGAACTGTGCTGTCCCCTCTTCTCTTCACCCTGTACACCTCTGACTTCTGCTACAACTCTGAATTATGCCACATTCAGAAGTTTGCAGACGACACAGCCATCATGGGGTGTATCTGGGATGATCAGGAAGAGGAGTACAGAAGTCTGGTGAGGAACTTTGTCGCATGGAGTCACACAAACCACCTGCAACTCAACACCTCAAAGACTAAGGAACTGGTTGTGGACTTCGGGAGGTCTAGAGCAGGTCCACTGCCGGTTCAGATAGAGGGGGAGGAGGTGGAGGTGGTCAACAAGTACAAGTACCTCGGGCTGTGGGTGGACAATAAACTGGACTGGTCATGCAACACAGAGCACCTGTATAAAAAAGCCCAAAGCCGACTGTACTTCCTCAGGAGGCTGAGGTCTTTTAACATCTGCAGGAAGCTCCTGAGGATGTTTTACCAGTCGGTGGTTGCTGGAGTACTTTTCTTTTTTTCTTTTTTTTTTCTTTTTTTTTTTTTTGGCCTGTCCCGTTTGGCTCTTTTGCCATCAGAATTGTTGTCTAAAGGCAAAGAAAGATGCCCAACGGATTTACTTTACCAAACTGACCATCCCAGCCTTGCCGTAATGGTCCATTTGATTCACCTTTTATTGTTTATTTTATTTTCACTTACTGAATACGGGACAGACTTGACTGGGGGAAAGAAGGGGAGAAAGAAAGAGGGAAAGAGAAACAGCTGAGAAGAGGGACGGGGGAGAAGGGCAAAAGACAAAAACCAACAGAACGGGCAGAGAAAAAAAAATGCATATATCAATCACCTGGATCACCTGCTGAGAAAGAAAAAAGAAAGCAAGCAGAAGAGAACAAGAGTAATAGAATAAACAACATCACAATGATATATGGGAATATGACAGTAAATACTAAATGTTAAACATTATTGTGCAGCACATAAGATCAACAGAACACAGTGTGCTTTGAGGTAGGAGCCAAAAAGGGTGTAGTTTGTGGGTGTGATCACCCGTGTGTACACCTGTGAGCATGGACGCGCTTGTTTTTTGTTTTTTAAAAGGTTCCTTCATGTAATAATCTGCTAGAGGGTGTGGGGGGGCCACAGCCCCGTCCTCCAGGGCGTGAAGCAGGTGTGGAGGAGATCAAAACTCCAGACATCCAGAGGCCCCCAGAACACAAGAGACCAAGGAAGACCAACAGAGGGGCAGCTGCGCCACTGTCCCGGAAAGAGCTGAGGAGAGTCCCAGATGAGGGCTCACTCAGCAGCCGTGGAGCAGAAGCCAGGGGGAGTTGCAGTGACGCGCCCGTGAGCTCCGCCGGCAGCCAGCTGCGCCTGAGCACCCCACCTCCGAAGTGGCCCGAGCGAGCCCCAGGCTCCAGGCCCCGATAAGCGGCCGCCAAGGAGTGAGCCGGTGTGTACCTGGACGCCCATCCCCGGACACAAAGAACCACCAACGCACCGATGTCTGAGGGGGTCCGCCACTGGCAGGGGAAGTGGTGGTAGGGGGAGATAGGCCTCCAAACCTTGGAGGGCCTGAGATGTCCCCAGAGAGGTGGCGCCTGACACCCAACCTGACATATAGACACAGACATACAGGCACACACAGATACAAACATCCATTCCCACCCTCATGCTCTCATATGCACTTACTCCACACTCAACCAACGTGGAGACAGACATAAAGAGACGTTGTACACACGATCACACTCCCCAAGCGTACTCTACAAACCGGGTCTAGGTGCCCCCGCCCCTGGAGGGGGGAACTGCACCCAGACCCAGGTGGTGTTTCCCTTTTCCCTGCGGTGGGGGGAGGCAGACCGCCCCGACTCCGCAGCAGCAGGAAGGCTCCACACTCCAGACCGCAGTCGGACGGCCAACTCCTCCTCCTAGTCCTAGCCCCCCTGCTCCAGCAGGTCGCAGAGAACGGGGGTGAGAGAAGACTCCAAACCTCCCTCCACCCGCTCATTGTAATGTTGATGCATGTGTGTTCTAAGGTGCATTTAAAACCCAGGAGGGCTTGGAGCTACCTGCCAGAGAGCAGCAGGTAAGCGCATGGTCCCTCCTGCTAGCCCTCAATGTCTACGTGTATTTAAAATTGAGAGGTGGGCAACGATGCCAGGGGTGGGGTGTACACCCTGATGGTACTTTGGACTCCGTGTATCGTGCCCACCCCCAAGATCCTATATGTATGTGTAATGAGAGTGTGAGTAATGTGAATGTCTAAGTTGTGGGATAAAATTGAGGCAGAGGCAGCCAGAAGGGGACAGAGGGGGGGGGGGGGGGAGTAGCCTCCTCTGCACCCTGGTGACATACCCCTACTCCAAGGCCCTGCATGTGTGGGTGGTGGAGCGGGAAGAGGGAGGCAGCTGGAGATGGGGAGGGAAGGAAGGGAGGGGCAAGTGACCCCTCCCTGGGGCCAGCTCCCCCGCTGACCCCAGTAGGCACCCCCATACTCCGCGACCCACCAGGGAAAGGGGGCCCAGGCCCATCCAGACCGGGCCCAGTGCAGCAGCGCCGCCCGGCCCCACAGAGCCCGGGACAGTCCACCCAACCCCACCACAGAGAAAACTGCACCCACCCCACCATCCACTCATCTTCCAGACTACATAAGACAATAAACACCCAGGCTGAGATCTTCCTCCACCTCTCCTGTATCTCCCCCTCCTGCAGAGGGAGCTCCTGAGGAGAGGAAAGCTCCTGCAAGATGTGACAATCTCCCCCACCAGTTGAAGAGCCCCCCAGGTGGCTCGACGCACCGGCGGCACCCTGCTCCAGGGCTGGGCCCCCATGCACCCACCCGCCCACAACCCCGGCAACACACCAACCAGGACCCAAGCCCCCGAGGCCCGGTCCGGGTCCCAGCCCAGAGACGGAGCGCCCCCAGAACCTCACGCCCATCCCGGACCCACCCAGGGGCAGCCAGGCTACCAGGTCAGTAACCCACGTCCGTCAGCACAGACCCTCCCCTAGCCCCGCTGCACGCAGCCGCGAGGAAACAGTCACCTGAGAGCCAACAGAGCCCCTAACCGGACATGACCGCTACCCCGGGTTGAGCCCCCCAAGGAAGATGCCTCCGGGGAACCCCCCGACGCCCTAAGCCTGTCCCTACCCCCACACCAATCACAACAGTGAAGGCGGGACCAAACTATGACCCCCCACCCCCACTAGGTGATGGAGCTGATCAAAGGAGCCCAGAGCAATTGATCTGATGTGGTGGCAGAGGCTGTATCAAGACTAATGTAATCTAATAGATAATTTCTATATTGGTTAGAATTAAGATTATTTTTATTTTTCCAGTTCATGAGGACTGTTTTCTTGGCTATGCATAGGGCAGTGAAAACCATATGGGCGATATTCTTTTCTGAAGTGACATTATCTAAGCTGCCCAACAAACACACTAAGGGGGAAGTTGGAATGTTACATTTCAGACACTTCGATAAGTCTTCACATATCTCGCGCCAAAACTTCTGAACTGGTGGACAGAACCAAAGAGCGTGGATATAATTGTCCGGTGAATTGGTTTGGCAGTGTGAGCAGTTGTTGGTAGACGTAAAGCCCATCTTGAACATCCGATGACCTGTATAGTGCACTCTATGTAATATTTTGTATTGAATTAATTGAAGACTGGGATTTCTAATTAGATGAAAGGTTTTTAAGCAAATCTGAGACCAGAAGTTTAGGTCTAAGTTAACTGATAAATCCGCTTCCCATTTTGCAATAGGAAGTGATATTGACCTTATTGCTTTGTCATCTTGAAGTGGTCATGTGATTGGCTTACCACGACTACTTTATTCTTCCTCAGACAAACAGCAGCACTCCTGCCAATGTTTTGCCCTCTAGCTCCAGGTGTTGTGCCAGAAAGTGATCGTTGGGCAGACAGTGATTGCCGTCCGCGGGAGCGCGCGCAGCTGCTTAAAGCTGTAGCGTCCAGATTACTTACAGCTACTTCCGTGCAACTGATATAAGATGCGGTAGGAAGACAGCTTCAACCGTCTGTTTACTAAAAAAAATAATGCGGTGCAGTCGCGTTACTTTCTTCTTAGTAACGGTAACGGTGTTGTAACGATACAAATAGTAATTAGTTAGATTACTCGTTACTGAAAAAAGTAACACTGTTATTCCCATCACTGCTCATCCCTTTGCGTGTTGTTTTACTGGTATAGGTTAATGATTTTTAACTATTGTTACCACCATTAGATAATGTCTCTGGAGTAGGTGGCACTCATAGGGATAATAACACATCAGAGCTGCTTTTCCACCATCCCTGGACTCGCACCAGTTTGCATACAGGGAGAACCGGTCAACCGAGGATGCGATCGCCACAGAGCTGCACACATTACTGAAGCACTTGGAACACAGGAACACCTATGCACGGCTCCTCTTTGTAGACTACAGCTCGGCTTTTAATACCATCCGGCCATACAAACTCCGTCCCAAACTCCACCAACTGGGACTTAACTCCTCTCTGTGCAACTGGCTTGTGGACTTCCTCACTAACCGTAGACAGAGTGTCAGAGTGGGTAAGAACACTTCTTCCACCCTTGTGGTCAACACCGGTGCCCCTCAGGGGTGTGTTCTGAGCCCTCTGCTATACACTCTCTTCACCCATGACTGTATTTCCTCCTGCGCATCCAATCTCATTGTTAAGTTTGCAGATGACACCACAGTGCTCGGACTTATATCCAACAATGATGAGACAAACTATAGGACAGAGGTGCAACAACTAGAGTCATGGTGCCACGACAATAACTTGGTCTTAAACACCAAAAAGACCAAGGAGATCATTGTAGATTTCCGGAAGAGGGGTCATAACAACCATCTGCCTCTCTTCATTGGCAGTGAGGCGGTGGAGAGGGCGAGCAGTTTTAAATTCTTGGGGGTAACTGTGACCGAGGACCTGTCCTGGGGCAACCATATCACCTCAGTTGCACGGAAGGCCCAACAGCGCCTCTACTACCTGAGGAGACTGCGGAGCGCACACATTCCCAGATCTCTGATGTTGAACTTCTACAACTGTGCCATCAGCAGCGTTCTGACGTATGGATTTCTAGTGTGGTTCCCCAGCTGCACCAAGGCCGATCAGCAAGCACTCCAGCGGGTGGTGAAAGAAGCTGGCAGAATTATTGGAACAAGTCTGCCAGAGATCAGTAATATCTTCCCCACTCGCTGTCTGAGGAGGGTGCACAGTATCCTGCGGGACCAACATCACCCTGCGCGCCACCTTTTCCATCTGCTGCCCTCAGGGAGAAGGTACAGGTCTATACAGGCCAGAACATCCAGACTGGCCAACAGCCTGTATCCACAGGCTGTGAGGCTCCTGAACTCTCTGCCCCCCTCTCACGGACAATAACCATATCCAACTTCTTAACACTAGCATCCCCAGGCTTCTACCTTTCTACCTATAAAACCCGGAGAGCAGTCAAATGGTGGAAGTGGAAGCTAAATTGGCTAGTCATTCATATGTATATTAGGCTGTTAAGTAGGAATTCTGGAGGGAGGGGAGTGGGGGTGGGGGAGTGGAGTGTTTCAGTTTGCCATCTTGGGGAGAAATCAACACACATGGGTGTATGTCCTTTGTTGCTGACATTTATTGATAAAAACAGTACAAAAAACCAACCATTTGTACACATATTTACAAATAATTCAACATTGTCAGCAATCACTCACAATCCTGGCACTGCCATGGTACCTGTAGTCTGCATTTACCACATGTGTATCTTTTGCAGTGAACACATCGCACAGTGGCCTGATTTTTCTTGCATTTGTGTTTGACCTGACACGTGGCTCTTTTTCCAGGGCTAGGTGTGGAGGGTTCTGCCCGAAGCAACTGATCTTTTCTTGCCTTCTTCGCAGCTACATGAGAGTGAGCCAACTCTGTTGCAAGCGCCACCAGGAAGTCCACCCGTCTTTCCTTCGTCCCGGTGCATGCTTGATACAGCACATGTGCATTCAGTGCTGCCATGTCAATCATGTTATAAAACACGGCGACTGGCCAGCGCCGTGTTCCTTTGCGGACAGTGTACTCCCGAACCATCTGGTCCATCACATCCACGCCACACTTTGTTTTGTTGTAAAGGGTGACAGTGTTTGGCTTCCTTTTGGTGGTGTTATCAGTCTGAACCACGCTGTGCATGCTGCTAAGAATATAGACTGTCTTCTTCCGTTTGGCCGCATACGCCGTCAGCGTGGCAGCAGAGGTTGAAAACACCTAAGAAATAAGATAAATTGTTATTTTCATAGCCCTTTTACACACAATGAAACACATAAACATAGAACCACAAAAGACCTGCAACATACCTGAGTGGTGAATACATTGCGATCTGTCTGTCTAGTGGATTGAGGAATTTCCCTGCGAATCCTGTTGACTGATATCATATCTCACAGTACAATAATATTGAATGGGTTGCATTGTTGTATTTTGTCATGTTTCTCAGGTCTTTGTCTGAATTTCTACGAACATTATTGCTAAGGATTGTCTTATTGCATTGGAGTCACACTGGGTTAAATATGTACACTTGGGTTTTAAGGGGTATTTATTATTTTCTTCTTTTTTTTGGGTTGTATGGAAGCCCCAAACGCAATTTCATTGTTCTTGACAATGACAATAAATAAATAAATACTAAAAATACTAACATTTAGAAGAAAAGTCATATAAACAGTCATATGAAAGTCATATAAAATTGAATTTAATAGTCAGATGCTACCAACACTACACTGAAAAAATGGTAATTGGCAGGCTTTTGGATTTGCACAAATGAATTTAGTTAATGCTACACAAGCCTTTCATGTTTCTCTTATTTACATTATTGAATAAAGTACCATTTACGTAATTATAAACAATACTGAAACTACTCATTTTTCTTGCATTGATATAAAATGACTAAATTAGTATACTAAAACCATTGTAATCATGTTTGACCACCAACGGAAATGATGTAATATATTCAAAGACAGCAACTAAATATGATTGGACAATCACATAAGCGCGGCCTTTATACAACAACATTATTCAAGGAGAGCGCAATTGACCGCCAGTTTCTGGAAGACTGTTAAGCCACATGCAACCTTTGGCACTGCGTTAGTGGGCATAGTGAGAAGATAAGTAAATTAAATACATTTGTTTTACTTGGGGATGTTTTCACAGAATTATTTTGTTGCGTGCTGGGAAAAAAGTTATCTGTAATGCTTTTCGTACAGCATGCACCAAAATGCACTTTTTCCTTTTCTTTTTACACTGCTAGCTAGTGTTGGTTAGTGATGGTGAGATGAAGCCTCATGATGAACTGAAGCTTTCCATCCAATTGGTCGACTCATGGTTCGAAGCATTGTGATGATTCATTTGCTCTACTGCGCCATCAAGTGGACAATTCAAGTGAAGCGGACTCTTTGATTATAATGATATGTAAACCTTATGTACATCTGGATAATGACACAAACTAGTGTTTGGTGCTTCACTTTTTAATAAACTAAAAGACAGAAATCAGATTATAGGATGTGTAGTGTTGTTTATTTATATTTTGGTGTTTATCATTTGTGATATTTATTACTGTGTGCATACTTTATTAGGAGAGACAAAATTAAAAAAAAAAAAAAAAAAAACATCTCTTCCTTGCTGGTTCCATCGAAGAAGAAATGCACAAGTAACTATGTAGCACATACGTAATCCAATTCCACAACACGGTGTGATGGGGAATCAGCTGTTTTCCTGCCCATGTTATTTCGAATCTGGCGCGAACCGGTGAACCAGTCCCTGAATCAGTCACGTGGTACGGACTGCCCGCGAGGCCTCGAACGTCACTGCATACGTAATCAAAGCAAGCCTCGATATGCGCTTCAGAAAAACGCCCCCGCGATTACCCGACGCACGATTCGAAGCTTCGACACACAGGACACATCACTAGTGTTGGTATTAGCTACACGACTATAGCTAAAAAATAGTCTAACAAAGTGCACATAGTCGGGAGAAAGTGGCTGTTATCGGTCGGATTTGGAATGTGGCAGAGGACACTGGGTTGTTAGTGGCTTAACAAGCTCATGAAATCTCACCGAGAGAGCACAATAGTGTTTGTGTTACACTGCTAGTCATTGCTACAGTGGCTAATTGCTGCAACAGTCAGAGTTTAGCAAGCTGGGATTGCCACTGTGAGATATGTTAATTCTGGTGGCTGACACACACGCAAGTCATAACAAGAATCCGTCCACACGTACACAGATATTTTTGAAAATGGAGATTTCCCATTTTAGTTAAAAAAATAAAAAAAATCCCATCCATGCTGCAGTCTTGAAAAAATATCTCCGTCCACATGTAAACTCAAATGCTGTCAAGAACCAAATCCTAGTGTAACAAACAGTGTAGAAATGTTGGTTAATCAGAAGTCTAGAAGCCTGGGAGCGGAAGGAGTAAACAGTTTTGTATACTCACAAAACTTTGAGGTAATTCTGAAAAGTTTTCGTGTTTTTTCTAGAAAGGCAGCTAATTTTGTGTTACCTTTTGAAATGATGAAGGCATTTAAAATGTTAATAACTAAAGACAGTATTTTGGATTTTGTGTCTCTTGCTCTCATGGCCAGGTTCACAACGCTATGAAATACGACTGGTGTAGACTCACAACTGGGGAATGCACAAAATTCATACAGCATACAGAAATTTAATAAAAATAAAATGTTTTCGCAAAACCAACTACAAAGTTGGCGTATTTAGGTTGTGAGAGCGTCCATGTTAAATGTATAAGTTCACCCTGACGCCTGTCTTTCTTAATGGAGGCACAGTAACTGCGTATGTATATGTAAGTGTGTAAAAACTGCAAACAGTAAGATTAACAGCAACAGTATTTTGCCAGTATCTGCTACTGAAGAAATTAATCTCACAGCGTGACGTCTAAAAAGGCGTTGCGTGAAAATCTCAGTTTTCAGTGATACAAAATCCCGTTTGTGTCATGAACCGAAGTTCCGAGCGCAGGCAGGACCCAGTAGCAGAACACACACACTAGGGTAGGAGCGAATAAAGATAGTAATTTTTATTGCAACTAAAGGTGTCCCGTGAGGGTAGCCAGAAAAACAACGTATGAAACCAGAAGAAACCGAGGGACCGCACAGGGAACGCCGAGAGCGGGGCTGTGAGAGGGGTGATAGCCGGGCCGAGTGAACCAGAGGGGGGTGGAGCTCCAAAAGGGGTCGAGACGGCGAAGCTGATGGTGAACCAAATCTCAGGCGGACAGGTGGACAGGTGGACAGGCAGGTGGCTCGAAAACAAAAACACGCCGAGTTGTGATCTGGGTACACAGGGAAAAAAACAGTGTTAGGTCCGATGGAGAGTTTGTCATACGAGTTCTTTTCCCGCAGGCGTACGTTACCGCTGAGAGGCGACTACGGACTGGCGTGGAGCAGCAGGTAGGGCAGGATTAAATAGTCCACCTGGTGATCGCCTGGGATGGGATGCAGGTGTGGGGTTAGCAGCCACGCTCGTGGGCGTGGACATCCCAGCAGCACCCCAGACGCCGGGCCGCGGACCATGACAGTTTGTGTGGACGAAAGACCCAAATGCACAGAAAAGGCTGCGTTTTCAAAAATACCTTGTGTGTGTGGATGTAGACTTAGACTTGGGTTTAAGAACCTTTGCCCATGAATGCCAAATCATCTGTCATAGTCATTGTTTTAGGTGAAGTGCCCCTTACTTAGCTATTATCTTATTCAAGCCCAACTAATACAGATATCTACAAACAGATACATACATTTGTTCAATGGAGCATGCTCCCAGCACCCCAAGAAAAGCATGGCCAATAAACAGTGGTTCTAATTGTCTAATTAAGTTCTGGATTGTGAATTTTCCAATACTGTCCAAACAAAAGTTACAACCTTTCTGGGGGTTTTTTTAGTTTGTGTGGAACATATGTGAGCTGCTTCTCAAAACATTATGTATAAATGAGCAAAAGATTGGCACTTTAATGTTCTGCTTGTTGGGAATAACTTTTTTTAGTAAAAGTTAATGTTGTATGTACGGTGGCTGGGAAGTGCAAAGCGCAACAAATTAAAAAACAGCAACAAATTAAAAAACCGCAACAAATTAAAAATCCACAACAAATTAAAAAACCGCAACAAATTAAAAAACCGGCTAGCTGGCTAGCGTGTACGGGCCGAACTGGGATGACGACTCTTTTATAGCTAAACTTTTCTCTTCACTTCCAAATCTGGAAAACTATCATCTTATTATTGGAGGTGATTTTAACTTGGTTCAGGACACTCTGCTGGATAGATCGTCAACTAAGGCCTGTTCCCTGAATAAATCTGCTAAAACCCTAGAATTTTTCAAAACTCAGCTGGGGATTGTGGATCCATGGCGACATGCGAATCCCACTACTAAGGCATTTTCCTTTTTCTCTCATCCCCACCGTACATATACACGTATAGACTTTTTTCTTGTTGATATTAGGTTTCTCTGTAAAATTAGCCATTGTCAGTATCATGCTATCGCCATTTCAGATCATTCACCAGTTTCTTTTGATGTGGTATTAGCGACCCCGTCTCGACCCATTAAACATTGGAGATTTAACTCTAGCCTGTTGATAAGGGATGACTACACACATTTTTTGAGATCACAGTTCTCACTTTTCCTTGAGTTGAACGATTCTACTGAAGTGTCAAGAGGTGTATTATGGGAAACGTCGAAAGCCTACATGAGAGGCCAGCTTATAGGATTTGTGTCAAATTTAAAGAAGAAAGAGTTAACTTACACGTCCAGTTTATTGAATAAGATCAAAGATCTAGATGGCAGATATGCATCAAACCCAGATCCTAACCTCTATACAGAACGTGTGAAAGTTCAAGCCAGTCTCAATTTAACCACCACCGCAACAGCTATGGTTCAATTAATTAAGACTAAGCAACGCTTTTTTGAATCTGGCGACAAGGCAGGGAAACTTCTGGCTTATCAAGCCCGTGCCGAAGCAACCTCTAAGCTAATCCCAAAGGTCAAGTCTGCTGCTGGTGACATAATACCAGAGGGAATTAATGAAGTATTTGTAAGTTTCTATTCCAATCTATACACTTCAAGTTCTCCCCCTCTATCAGAAGAAACTCTCCAAAATATACATTTTCCAAGAATAGATAGAGATCTGACGAAAGGATTAGGGGGACCTATCACTGTAGTAGAGGTACAAGAAGCCATTAAATCCTTAAACACAGGTAAATCGCCGGGCCCTGACGGTTACTCTGCAGAATACTATAAAGTCAATTCTGATCTTATGGCACCGTTGTTGAAAGATATGTATAATGAAGCCTTTTCAAAATGTCAATTACCCAAGACTTTGTCCGAAGCTACTATTTGTTTAATCTTGAAAAAGGATAAGGATCCTTTGTTGTGCAGTAGTTACAGACCAATTTCTCTTTTAAATATTGATTTTAAAATACTATCTAAAATCCTCGCACTTAGGCTACAACGTGTTCTGTCACAAATTATCGCCTTTGACCAGACGGGGTTTATGGCCGGCAGGCACTCATATGACAATTCAAGACGCCTCTTGAATATTATCCATACATCGTGCAACTCAATTCCAGAGGTTGTGGTATCTCTTGACGCGGAGAAAGCTTTCGACCGCGTCGAGTGGAGCTTCCTCTATGAGGTGATGGATAGGTTTGGCTTGGGGGCTGACTTTATTCTCTGGGTTAAGCTACTATATTCCTCGCCATCCACCTGTATTCGTACTAACAACAACTTGTCTTTGCCTTTTCCACTTGAGAGGGGCACTAGGCAAGGGTGCCCTCTCTCACCCCTCCTATTCGCCATTGCTATCGAGCCTCTTGCAATATGGCTGCGTTCAGAGGATAGATTTAAAGGCATTACAAGGTTCGGTGTGACTCACAAACTCTCCCTTTATGCAGATGACTTGCTCCTGTACATTTCTGACCCTCTAAACTCATTCCCGGTGCTTTTTGACATACTGGACCAATATGGTACACTGTCAGGATATAAGGTCAATTATCAAAAAAGTGAGTTGCAACCCCTTAATTCCCTGGCCAGAGCTCTTCCCCACTCAATAGTGCCTTTTAAGTGGACAGAAACCGGATTTAGATATTTGGGGGTTTTTATTTCCTCTTCTATACATAAAATGATGAGGGAGAATTTTCTATCCCTACTAGAAAATGTTGGGAAAGATTGTGACCGTTGGACTTCTCTACCATTGTCAGTGGCAGGGAGAGTTAACCTGATAAAGATGAGTGTCCTCCCAAAATTCTTGTATCTTTTTCAACATGTCCCGATTTTTCTTACCAAGGCATTTTTTGACAAGTTAGAAAAGATTCTGTCACATTTCATATGGGGAGGGAAACAAGCTAGAATTTGCAAGTCTATTCTTCAGTCCTCTAAAAGTGATGGTGGTCTTGGTTTGCCCAATTTTAGACACTACTATTGGGCAGCTAACATACAAAAACTTTTACAATGGGTTCATAACGACCCCCCTGTAACAGCCTGGGTACAAATGGAAACTGCATCTAGCTGTTACTCATTATCATCAATACTCAGCTCACCACTCCCTTTTTCTCCAACCCTTGTTGGGGATAATCTAATAGCTAAGGAAACAGTAACTATTTGGCGACAGTTCAGAAAATACTTCGGGCTACTTGGACCGTCTTTGCTAACACCTTTATCAAAAAATTTTAATTTTGCACCTTCAAACACTGATGCGGCCTTTAGTAGTTGGAAAGATAACGGACTTAGGACTGTTAAGGACTTGTACAGTCAGGACACCTTTCTATCTTTTGCTGACCTATCGTCCAAATACGACCTGCCTAACTCCAACTTTTTTCGCTATCTTCAGGCTAGAAATTTTGTAAAAACGCAGTTCCCTCACTTTCCCAATCGGCCTCCAGAAACAAATCTGGATATCATCCTGCAGACGAACCCTCATCAAAACAGACTGATATCAGCCTTGTATAAAATACTAGATGCTTTGGTCCCCAAATCCATTTCTCATATTAAGCTGAGATGGGAGGAAGAGCTTCAGACAACCCTGCCAGAACAGCAGTGGGATCGTGCTTTGAAATTGATTCACTCGTCTTCAATTTGTGCTCGTCATGCTTTGATTCAGTGCAAGGTGGTCTATAAAGTACACTATACAAACGCAAAATTATCTAAAATCTATCCAACCATCAGTGATGCCTGTAGCAGATGTGGACTATCGCCTGCCAACCATGTCCACATGTTTTGGTCATGTTCAAAACTGAGTGCATTTTGGAGGAATATATTCGACACACTTAGCCAAGCATATGGCCAGACTGTCCTTCCTAACCCACTCTCTGCAATTTTTGGCATTCCTCCTGACTTGAACTTATCTGGTCCCCTCAAACAGGCCCTAGCCTTTACCACTTTACTGGCCCGGAGGCTTATTCTGTTGAAGTGGAAGCTTCCCCACCCCCCAACTCATGACCATTGGGTGAGAGATGTACTCTTTAACTTAAAGCTGGAAAAACTTAGATTCTCTCTAAAAGGTTCTATTAGGGAATTTAATAAAATCTGGAAATCATTTCTCTTGCTGGTCGACACTATTACTTTACTTCCTGAGTCTGCAGTGAACTGAGCGAAGCTACATTATAATGTTTTTTTTTTTTTTAATTTTATTTATACCTTATCTATTTGTTTTTCCTTTTGTTTTGCTTGGTCCTTTCTCTGTTATTGTTTTCTCTGTTTTTGTTTTGTTTGTTTTTGTTTGTCTGTTTGGTTACGGGGCGGGGGGAGGGGGGGGGAGTTGTGGTTGTTGTTGTTTTTTGGGGGTTATGCTTGTTATGTGTATGGGTCCTGAGGTGGTGTTGTTGTTGTTGTTGTTGTTTTTTTTTTTTTTTTTGTTTGTTTTTAATTTATTTTTTGGGTTTGTGTGTGTGTGTGTGTGTGTGTGTGTGTGTGTGTGTGTGTGTGTGGGCAGAAACTGGTTTTCTGCAGTGTTTTGTCTATTGTAGACCTGGTAGGGGGAGAATTTGGGTTGGGGGGTTGGAGGGTATAATGGACATACCACTGTTCTGAAATCAAGATGGACTTAGCTGTTGCTAACTTTGTATGTCATTGTTGAAATTAATAAAACAAAGTTGAAATAAAAAATCCACAACAAATTAAAAATCCACAACAAATTAAAAAACCACAACAAATTAAAAATCCGCAACAAATTAAAAATCCGCAACAAATTAAAAAACCGCAACAAATTAAAAATCCACAACAAATTAAAAAACCGCAACAAATTAAAAATCCACAACAAATTAAAAATCCACAACAAATTAAAAAACCGCAACAAATTAAAAATCCACAACAAATTAAAAAACCGCAACAAATCAAAAATCCACAACAAATTAAAAAACCGCAACAAATTAAAAATCCACAACAAATTAAAAATCCTTGACGGAAAGGGATTGTCTGAAATACCGGAAGTGGCACAACGATTAGGCTTACTCCATATTTGTAGCTCAGAAAAGTGATTCGGGATGTCAACAAACGTTGAGAAACTCACACCTCACAGCGCTTCCTTATCACCCTGACGGTGCTTGCTGCACTACATAGAGAACCGGAAAATGTTTTGCCCGTTTTGTGGCGTTAGCTTCAGCCTCTTCACCCCTTTTTGTGCCTCCTGTGGACGGTCTCTGGAGCTTTTGCGGGACACAGACCAGGCTGAAGGATCAAACTCCCCGGGGACATCAAAACAAACAGAAAATTCTGAACAAAGTAATTTTGATATATTACTCACTTTTTGTTCTCTTCAGACAGTCTATGCTATTTCAGTTAAATAGCACGTTTATTTACCATTTTGGCTCCGGTTTCTGTTTCTGTTTCCTTATACTGTATTCTCGTCTACGTTTAGTAATGGAGAGTGCTAACCCCGTTTTGATGTCAAACGTTTTTCATTCAACCAGAACAAACATGTCCGTCATACAAGCAGTTCATGGAGTACAAAAAATCAAAATCCAAAGAGCGTCAGGCCTTCAGCTGTGGAGCAAAATTAAAACTCAAGCAACAGAGTAAACCTGTCAAGGTAAGCCATCACAGGTAACTTTATAAACGAGGATTTGGCAATTATTCTTAAAGTGATCTGGCTTTTATTATTTGTTTGTAGATCAATATCGGATTTATGGTGTCACAACAAACCGACTTAAAACCGCTAAGAGGGAAAACACTGCCCTTATTTATTACCCCCGAAATTACAGCCCCTGACCTCCTGAAGCAGGCTGTAGAAAAAATGAGAACATTCAACAAGGACTTGGTGGAGGGACCATATGTCCTTTTGTATCCTGACTGCACAGAGGTGATAAATGTGCCTGGGACAGAAAGGCCATTCCGATTGGCAGACTACAAAGAGGAAATAGGAAAGAACTACAACAGGATTTCTCTATTCATTTGCCCAGAGAGCCACTTCAAACGAGGTTTGTTAATTTTATATTTTGATGTGTTTACATATACAACAACTAATAATGTGTCTACTTTCTCAGCTCTGATTGCAGAGGATGGTACCTCAGACTCGGACCCTGAGATTGTGATTACATCAAGAAGCACAGCTGAGTTCAACCAGGCAGACACATTGGTGTGTACTTTTTTTCCCTCTCCACCATGCCAGAGGCCTGTGAGTGGCCCTGGCAGAGGTGCATGTCCTCTGAGTGCTCTATTTTTTTTCTCTATAATGATCATAATTCTGTAGCATCCATGGGTCTATTATTTTCATTGTGTGATTATATGTTCTTTAAAAAAGTATTTTTTTTAAGTATTGATGAACTATCTAAATGCGATACGAAGTTGGTGAAAGCTTTGAAAAGTGCATGTTTTTCATCTTAGGTTTTCAAACCACAAGACCAGAGTACCCCTAATGGTAAACATGCAGAGAAGGAGTAAGTTATTTAAGAGCTTGTTCTGCTATATATTAGAGTTGGGCAATACAATATATGTCTTTGTTTTATTTCAGGGAATATTGATCACGATATAAACCGCTAGATTTGTACATATTAAATGTGCCGTTGCTCATGGTAAATGGTAAATGGCCTGTATTTGTAAAGCGCTTTATTAGTCCCTAAGGACCCCAAAGCGCTTCACACATCCAGTCATCCACCCATTCACACACACATGCACACACTGGTGATGGCAGCTACATTGTACCCACAGCCACCGTGGGGCGCACTGACAGAGGCGAGGCTGCCGAACACTGGCGCCACCAGTAGGCAATGGGTGAAGTGTCTAGCCCAAGGGCACAACGACCAAGACTGTCCGATCCGGGGCTCGAACCGGCAACCTTCCGATTACAAGGTGAACTTAAAATTTCACATAAGTAAGATGTGAAATCCTCAGAAGCTTGTTTTGATTTAAATATTTATTTCCTGTCATAAGTTCAGACAGACGGATGTATTAACATATTACATCCGTTTCAGATAACTAAAAAAAGGTACATGTTAAAAACTAAATCAAAAGTCAGGGATAAAGATTTCCAGTTTCAAAAGACAACAAACACCAGATCACTCAATTGCTTGGTCAATTACATTTAAAAACAAAAAAGAATGATTCTAAACATAAATCTTAGTTTACAGTAAGTTTTACAGGAGAACAGACATAAAATTGACAAAGTCTTTGTCAATATCAAATGAATAAGCTAAGAAATAAAAGCAAATTCTCCTAATCTCTCCTTGTATATTTATTTTAATGGTTGGTTTAGATGTAAATGGTGCCCAAACATCTCCACGGGTGGCGCTGCTACTTCACTGTGCTGCAGGTAACAAGTCACCCTAACTGGACATGATGCTGTTCCCAGAGCGATTGGTTGCTGCGCTACTTGATAAGGATTGACTATTCTTATGTCAATGAAAAAAAAGAGTGATTAGAGGAATAAGCAGCATATAAAATGGATGGATGGATAGCTCTATTGCAATAGTCTCATATTTCCTTTGAGAGAAAAGTATACTGCAATACATATTGTTATTTTATTGCCCCGCCCTAATATAAATATTTATTGGTTTCATAGCCTTTTTATAATGTTGGTATCATAAATAATATTGAACTGTATGAGCTTCTTATCTGGACATTTTAATTCCAATACTCTTATTCTGTTTCAGACATGCTCCAGGACCTTCATCTATCATACAGCCATGTCAGGTATTTGGGCAATTTATGTCAGCATGACGTTTTTTGCTATTGCTGAAATAGTACAAAGCTATGTATGTTTATATACAGTATGCAATTTTTGTTCTTTTTTTTCCAGATTGTAATATCTGATACAGAGGATCTTGATCACCAAAACGAAACGAATCCAGTCATGAGTCCCTATAGGTAAATAAAATTGTGTCTTATATGTAATTTTAAATCTGTAACTACAGTACACGTTTGGGTTTGTGAAATGGGTAAAGATAATTAAAGGGTGAATAGAAGTTATTCTAATGTTGGAATTATAATTTCTCAACAGTAAATATGCAGACCTGTGTGCCCCCTGCATTGAGGACGAGGATGAAGAGCTGGTTGAAGTTGCTTCACCGATTGATGACAGAGCACTGTAAAATATCAAATACTACTTCAAATAACAATGCTAAATTGTATAGTCTTGCATTCGGTCTTTCATTTTTGTGATTACAGGGAAGACGTTAACATTAATCTACCTGACATCATTGCAAACTTATCCAGTGCTATTCATCATGGAAGTGTCAGCAGATTCAACATCTCAAGAGCAAATGTCTGGGATGGAGCAGTCAGGGGTTTCAGGCGGTTGTCATACTCTGAAACCAATGACATGCTGGTTAAATTTACTGATGATTCTGGCATTCTAGAAGAAGGACTTGATGCAGGTGGCCCAAAACGAGAGTTTTTGAGTCTGCTAATGAAACACATGAAAGATCGTCCCATTTTTGATGGACCCGAAGGACGTCGATTCCTCGTCTACAATGCAAAGGGTATGCAATGATCAGATGTTTGATAAACTTAATTTAAAGACTTTTTTGGACTTTTAAATCAATTTGTTTTTAATTATTATCAGAAGCAACTCATAATAATTTCTTGGATTATTTCAAAACAGCATTAGTCTGTCTATCTGATCGATCTATCTGACATCGATCAGATCTGATCGATCGGTAGAGAGAGGTGTGTGTGTGAGAGAGTTTATCATTTACTGTATTCATTCACAGCTGTAAGGGAGGATGAATACTACCTAGCAGGAAAGATGATAGCCGTGTCAGTTGTGCATGGTGGTCCAGGGCCCCATTTCCTGTCAGAAGAGCTGGTACATTATCTTGCAGGCCAGACTTCAGTAAAAGCAACAGTTGCCTCAGTCACAGATGACGACATAGGGAAAGCTTTACAAGAGGTGAGGACAGCGCAGGATTTGAATGCAGGATAGAACTACAGCTTCTTCATCTGTATGACATTAAAAAATTCTTTCTTTGTGTAGGGAAAAAACAGGAATGAAAATCAGACACGTAAGCTTACATTGTGTATGTCCATTTTTATGGGTTTTTCAGATCGACAGTGCTGGTTCAGTGGATGTCCTGCGTGACTGTGTCATAAAACACAGTACTATGCTACAGGTGGCTGGTTGTCTAAGGCATGTTTCCACAGTTGAGGAAAAGAAAGACATTGTGTCTGACTATCTCCGGTGGTATATAATTGCTCGAAACTCATCTGTAATTGACAGGGGAGACAGGTGAATTATTGTTATGACAGTGTTGTTCATAATTTCCGACTGAAATATTTTACATTCTCCAAGGTTTCCAAAGTTCACAGTTTGTCCATAGTTTGTGCATGTACTATGAACTGGTAAATGACACAAAGTTCTCCTCATTCTTTAGATTTAAAGAGGGTCTTTCAGCACTTAATTTCCTGAGTGCACTCCAGCAACACCCTACTTTGCTTTCCCCGGTCCTGTGTCACATGGAAAAGAAACTCACAGCCCTTGAACTTGAGAGACTTTTCAAACCTGACTTCAGCCCATCTGGAAGTAACAGGAGACGTCTGGAAAGTCAAACTGTGGGCTACTGGTCAGACTATCTGCTGGACTGTGAAGGTTTATACCAGTATTTCTTTTAGTACTCATTACAAGACAATGTGTTGAATTCACATATACATATATAATTTTTTTTTAAATTTTTTGCAGAATCACAAACTGCTGTGTCGTTGGGCGATGTTCTGATGTTTGCAACTGGGCTAACATCACTGCCACCTTCTGGATTAGATCCACTACCAAGCCTACAGTTCCTGGATGACTCTTTATTCCCGATGGCAAATACATGCTTAAACTTATTGAAACTACCAATGATAACTTCATATTCCTTGTTTAAATCCAACATGGATTTTGGAATTCAAAACTCCCCAGGATTTGGATGTTTCTAGAATGTCTGGCCTTGTAGTTCAAACCTGCTGTTGATTTATTCCTCAAGTTTTTAAGTCAAATTTTTTTTAAAATATGTTATGAATAGGAGAAGGTGGGACATACTGGCGGTACAGCACAAATCCATTATAGTTTACCAGGTTTATTGTAGTTTTATTAGATAACCCAGTTACTTACAGCTGCTTCTTCTTGGCATTACATTGTAAATTCTGTAGGTTTTTTGCTACGGGACTTATCCAGAAATCTGTTATGTATTTGAGCATGTTTTTTTTGTTCTAAAATGTAGGTACATCTGTTCAAAGGAGATTTAAAATGCAATCGCTAGACTTGATTTGTTCAAAGTTTTGACAGTGCTATTAAAAGTAAAGGCATTTAAAGGTGTACTGTGTTCTACTCTTAAAAGTTGTAATAAACACACAATACAGTGCAAGATGTGATTTTGATTTGATTTATTATTTATATAAATGTTCAGGACTGTATCTCAACTTCCATCAGCTAAACAAGGACCAGAATTATCAAGACATTCAGTAAGAATATGCTTTTACAAACACAAACTTAAACTTTTGGCGTCTTCAGCCAACTCATGTAGCCTAGTTCAAAAAAGCAGCATATGCTATAGGTTTTAGTAAAAACAACAAAAAGCCAGGTTTTTGTTTTTTTTTAGAAATTTGCAATTTCTATTAACTTCATGTAAAGTTCAGTGGCAGACTCCCAGCAGACGGGCTTTTGAAAATGATTTTGCTCCATTACAAAATTCAGATACTCCTGTATGTTTGAGTCCCCACATACAACTACTGACAGCCTAGACTCAGGAAAAGCGTCCAGTTCAGATTGTTGAATCAGGAATCCACAGTCTCTGGAGCCGTATCTGTGATCAATGGAAGACAATTGCATTAATATAGGTTTACACATAAAGTAATTATTTGATCATTATTATCCGTTACCTGTGGGGTAGGTAGTACAGTTCATTTGGCACACCTCCTGGACATGAAGCTGTTCTTGAGGGACGAATCCGATGAGTGTTCCACAGCTTCACACATTCATCAAGATCCTTCTGAACAATGACAGTGAAGCAAAATCTCAAAAGGCACTGATGCTCGTGACTTCCATTGAAGTGTCCAGCATCTCGAAGATCCGCAAACAGCTCCAACCAAAACTGAGCCCTAAAAAAATTGTTTAGAGATAGTTTAGTTTGTTTACATGGCATCGTTTCACAACACGTCATCGCATGGCACTTTACAGTTCATTTTAACTGAATCATATATAGACTCCAGTCAGTTTAAATGTTTTCTATCGAAAGGGATTGCATACAGGCAAAACTCTAAAACATTTCAGTAATGTGCAAAAGTTAATTTATTTTAGGAATTCTAATTAAATGTGAAATTAGCGATACTGAGTCATTACATACAAAGTGAGGTGTTTCAAGTATTTCTTACAATGTTAATGATTAAGACGTAGAACTTATGAAAAACCCAAATTCAATGTCTCTAACAATTTGTATGTTCTATTTGTTTGGGTCCTTTTTGCATAAATTACTGCCTCCATGCAGCGTGGTATGGATGCTATCAGTCTGTAGATCTGTTGAGGTGTTATGGAAGACCAGGATGCTTCAGTAGCAGCCTTGAGGTCTTAGCCACTACACTATGTTACACCCCTTTCATCCACACTTACATTAGACAAAACTTTCTATTAATGTGCTTTGATAGTCTCTGTGAACATTCAAATTCTTTTAAGGTGTTCTTTATGGAGGGTGTCAATTATGTTTTTTTTCCCACAGCTGTCAGGACAGCAGTCATGTCCATCCTGTGAGTCCTCCTGAATTAGAAAGACCATTTAGAGGCTCAGGAACCCTTTGCAGATGATTTGAATTAATTAGCTCATAGTAGAGTGGCACTTTAAGTCTAAAATATTTAACCTTTTCACAATATTATGGTTTTGAAGTTGGGTTTTTCTTAAGTTCCAAAGCATAATCATCATAATTACTAAATGGGCTAAAAATGTATAGTTTGGCATACAATGAGTATTTAATATCGGTTTTACTTTTTAAGTTGAATTACTGAAATAATAATAATAATAATAATAATAACAACAGTGGATTGCATTTATATAGCGCTTTTCGAGGCCCTCAAAGCGCTTTACAATTCCACTGTTCATTCACTCTCACGTTCACACACTGGTGGAGGCAGCTACAGTTGTAGCCACAGCTGCCCTGGGGCAGACTGACAATAAATCAACTTTTGCACGACATTCAAATTTGTTACGCCTTTAAATATCAGGCAAAATTAAATGTTATATTTACCTTCCTTTTCGATATATGGACCACCAGGACTCAATTCGCTGGTTATTCGTTGATGAACCAAACATGTGACTGGACTCTCCGCTGAAGTGGTCATCATGATGGTGACGTAGTGCGCACTGAACTGCAGCCATAATGCCGTTTTCTGTCCCACAGTCAGTTCTCAGTCTCATCGGTACAACACCAAGGCTCCCAACACATGACAAGTAATAGTAAGCTATAACCACTGGATTATTATTGGTTGGTCCACATTCTAGCCACAAAACCTTGCGTGAAAATCCATCAATGCACCCTGAAATGGCCAAACCGAATGGTTTGAGCTTGTCATAACCATCAGCATGCCACATGTAGTTGGGTCCCAGCGAATGATAGGTTCTCCTAATGAATCTTCTGCGTGTTCTCATCTGGCATCCATGAGGATTAAGCTCCCGGAGTATTTTCATCACATCATCCCTCTTCACTTTAAGATGATGCTTTTGTTTAAGTACCTGCCACATTGTTCGATACCCAAACAATCGCCCAGGTCCTTGAAGCTCCGCTCTGATTGCGTTAATGATCGTTGTTCTGGAGTGAAAATATTTTCTTCGGTAAAGTCCAGCATTATTAAGTTTACTTTTAAGACTCCTTAAACTTATCTTTACACCATGCAAACTTAACATCATGTCCATGATAACACTATATGAGTGACCTTCGTTGAAATATTTAATGCAGTACTGTAGGGTGTCTGATCCTTCAGCCTGGTATGTGTCCCGCAAAAGCTCCAGAGACCGTCCACAGGAAGCACAAAAAGGGGTGAAGAGGCTGAAGCTAACGCCACAAAACGGGCAAAACATTTTCCGGTTCTCTATGTAGTGCAGCAAGCACCGTCAGGGTGATAAGGAAGCGCTGTGAGGCGTGAGTTTCTCAACGTTTGTTGACATCCCGAATCACTTTTCTGAGCTACAAATATGGAGTAAGCCTAATCGTTGTGCCACTTCCGGTATTTCAGACAATCCCTTTCCGTCAAGGATTTTTAATTTGTTGTGGATTTTTAATTTGTTGCGGTTTTTTAATTTGTTGTGGATTTTTGATTTGTTGCGGTTTTTTAATTTGTTGTGGATTTTTAATTTGTTGCGGTTTTTTAATTTGTTGTGGATTTTTAATTTGTTGTGGATTTTTGATTTGTTGCGGTTTTTTAATTTGTTGTGGATTTTTAATTTGTTGCGGTTTTTTAATTTGTTGTGGATTTTTAATTTGTTGCGTTTTTTTAATTTGTTGCGGTTTTTTAATTTGTTGCGGTTTTTTAATTTGTTGCTGTTTTTTAATTTGTTGCGGATTTTTAATTTGTTGCTGTTTTTTAATTTGTTGTGGATTTTTAATTTGTTGCTGTTTTTTAATTTGTTGTGGATTTTTAATTTGTTGCTGTTTTTTAATTTGTTGTGGATTTTTAATTTGTTGCGGTTTTTTAATTTGTTGCGGTTTTTTAATTTGTTGTGGATTTTTAATTTGTTGCGGTTTTTTAATTTGTTGCCGTTTTTTAATTTGTTGCGCTTTGCACTTCCCAGCCACCGTATATATGTGATGGTGGCATTTTTTACTTTTATGATTACACATGTCTGGAAAATGAAGTTATATTCTTGTTATGTGCAATAACATCAATGTTATTGTATACGTAGATTAGCATAAAGAAACAAAATAAATCTTCAATGTTGGCGTCCAATTTTAAGTGTGTGTGTGTGTGTGTGTGTGTGTGTGTGTGTGTGTGTGTGTGTGTGTGTGTGTGTGTGTGTGTCAGATCTCTGAATCTGACGTAATCCTCTGGATATTGAATGAGCTGACTCTTGATTATCTGTGTCTTACAGGGTTAGGTGGTGCTGGGAATGTGGAGTTGTAAGGGGTGCACAGAAACGGTATCAAGTCGTTCCAAGCTTTTGCATCACTACAGATTAAAACATCCACATTTTGGACGTCGTTCTCACTTTCCATGTACATACCTGCATTGTCCATGCACCTTTAAAACGTGGAATGCCCTTATTGTCCATCAAAATAAAATCCACAGCACGGGGGTCACTACTAAAAAAAAGGCGATTTTCAGTTGCCACCTTTGCGAATGCAATGATTTAGCATCAGAGCGTGATTATTTTGCTCACATATATGCGCATCTTAAAAGAAATGAGACACTTACTTGTATGTTTCTAGGCTGCAACTTTAAAACAAACATTTACTGTACATTTAAATCACACAAAAACCGTAAACACAGACATTATACACCAGGTGATTTTAAACGAGGTATAGTAAGAACAGGAATCGCACCTACAAATGAATTTGCGGAAAATAGTCAGGAGTTTGTAGATCAGTTGGATACTGTCATTCCTTCACATGGTCAGTGTGATACTGAGGACTTGCAAAAAGTCATAGAGCAAAGTTTTGCAAATACTCTGCTAAAGCTGGAGCATTTGGTCCATGTGCCAAGCACAGCTATTGATGTATTTTTAGAGGAACTCTATCATTTGATACGGTCGGCACCTGTACCATTATCCTGTGATATTGTGACGAATATCTTTAATCAAAGAAACCTCCCCATTGATAAAGATCTCATTACAGAAACTATTAATGCAGTTTTTTCAGGTAATCGTGTACTAACGTCCATTCAAAAGGGTGGTCCGCTAAGCACAGCATATCTGCGTAAGCAGTATTACAAGGAAAATTTCTGTGTTTTAGAACCAGTTGAATATATACTTGATGCTGAAAAGAAACACAGTTTCCAATATGTCCCATTGCTGAAATTGTTACAGCAGCTGTTGAGTAGAAAAGATGTTGTTGATGAAGTTGTGAAATGCCATAAACAACAGGTGGGAACAGACTACTGGGTCATATCATTACAAGTCTTCAAGTGATGGTTCCCTATTTAAGGAAAACTTTTTCCTTTCTGGAGAAAATCTAAGGATTTCCCTATGTTTTTATGTGGATGACTTTGAAGTCTGTAACCCCCTTGGTACCTTATCGTCCATCTACTTGTCAGTGTTGTGCAAAACCACTGACGTTAAAACTTATGGTTATGACAAAATCTTGGAACCTCTTCTACAGGATCTGAAAACTCTTGAAGAACATGGCGTTTATGTTCCACTATTAGGAGAGTCAGTCAAAGGTACAGTCGTAAGTGTAATCGCAGATAACCTTGGAGCACACAGTGTTGCAGGATTTATGCAAAGCTTTTCTGTAGAATACTATTGCAGATTTTGCACAGGGAAGAGCAGTGATATTCAGCTGTATTCTGTAGCGTCTGGTGCTTTCACGCTAAGAAGCAAAGACCTTCACCAAGTCCATGTCAAACAAGCCCAAGATACAGGTACAGGCTGTTGTGGAGTGAAAAGAGAATGTGTCTTCACCAAAAATCTGTCCCACTTTCATGTCATATTTGGTTATCCGCCTGATCTTGCTCACGATGTTTTTGAGGGTATAATCCCAGTAGAGTTGGCTCATTGCTTGACAGTTCTTATATCAAAGAAGTTTTTCACTTTAGCCGACTTAAACAATGCGATTCTGAAGTTCCCCTACAAATGGGAAGATAAGACAAACAGACCTCATGTAGTGTCACAAACTTTCTCTAGCACCAAAACAGTAGGAGGAAATGCGCATGAGAACTGGAGCTTGCTCCGGTTCTTGCCTTTTTTAGTTGGATCACTTGTGCCTGAAGATGAGCCTGCATGGCTTGTTCTCATGACTCTGAAGGATATCACAGAACTTGTCGTGTCCCCTGTGCATAGTGATGACTCTCTGGCTTTTTTGGAAAGCAAAATTATAGAGCACAGACAGCGATACCAGGCACTGTTTCCTGATGTTAAGCTACTACCAAAACACCATTATTTGGAGCACTATCCACAGATGATTAGGTTTTTTGGTCCAGTTGTTTGGCTGTGGACAATGCGTTTCGAGGCCAAACACAGCTTTTTCAAGCAGGTCATGAGACACACAAGCTGCTTTAAGAATGTGCCTCTCTCCTTGGCCTCAAAGCATCAGATGATGATAGCTTACCATCTAAGCTCCCCATCTCTTGGCAAGTCTGAACTAGAGGTCTCGGCTGTATCAACTTTTCCAGTGGATTTGCTTAAAGAGGAGATGGCTAGAGTCATTAGGCAAACATTCCCTGACATTCTAGAGATAAACCTTGCACAGTGTGTGACAATAAAGGGCATAATTTATAGGAAGGGAATGGTACTGGCCCACAGGGCAGCTGGTGGGTTGCCAGAATTCTGTGAAATAAACCACATCTGCATTGTAAACCAGAGCATATTCTACATTGTCAGAGAGCTCGGTGGCTGGTACAGGGAGCACTACAGAGCTTTTGAGCTCAACTCAGTATCTGCAAGAATATTTACTCTTGTTTCACTCCGTGAACTCCTTGACACTTATCCACTGGTTGACTACAAGATCGGATCAGTCCGCATGGTGACTTTAAAAAGGCATATAGAAATAAAAGGTGTGCAAATATTTGTAATAAGTTCAGTCACATGTATTTCACTAGATACATTTTTTTTTTTTTTTTTTTTGTATATCTGACCTTTTATAACTGACTGATATGTATGGGTAACTGTATGAAGACTAAACTGAAGTTATTCTTTCTGGGTGTCTGATGTATTGTTGTTGTTTTTTTTCGTCTACAGAATAGCTGCTTGAAATGGGGACCCCTGTGATCCTAAAGATCATCTTGACTGATGGAACCTGTCAAAGGCTCATTCTCTCCAATGGACCACCTGAATCAATTGAGGATCTCATTGTTGAAGTCAAGAGACAGTGTGGTCTTCAGGGCGATTTCAGACTTCAGTTTATGGATTCCTTGTTTGGGAATGAGTTCCTTAATCTTACCTCAGTTTCAGAAGTGGCAGACAGAGGGACTCTTAAAGTTATTGACATGTCAAGACCCACCACTATGCAGCATGAGGATTATATCATTCTTGATCCTGTCCAGGACTCCGAAGCCCTCAGCTGTTCCTCTGTTAATGATTCTTCGTACCTGTCTGGTGGATCTGTGGACACGGATGTGTTGTCATCAAGTGAGTCAACAAGCTCACGATCTTCTTGGCCTGCTGTCTTTTATGTGCCCAAGTTTTCGTATGATGCTGAATTACAACTTCAGCAGGCAAAAATTGCGTACAATCAGAATGGAACTGCACTTATTCCAGATCCCAAGTTGAAGTCAGCCATCCTTGAAGGTTTGGTGCAGGAAATTGTGAAGTATAAAGTGTATGTCAGTGATAAAGAAATGGATCAAGTAGCTCAGAGTCTGATCAAGAAGCATCCCTGTCTAACTGAGACAGGCTCCAACACTGGATTTGGAGGATGGAAGACCAGTTTAAAATATAAACTCTCAAACTATCGCACCCAGCTACGAAAACTGGGCTGCCCAGAGGTGACTGTAAACTCTCTAAAGAACAAACCTGTTGGAAGATGCAGTGCAGCCTTTGGTGTCAAAAAAGCAAAGAGGGCAGAAGTTAACTTTTGCCCAACATACCCACCAGAAGAAACTGAGGAGAGCCTGGAGGCAATGCGGAAAACTTTACTCTTGGACATAAAGAAGAAGAACAACAGAGAGTTGGTGAAATTCAAGATGGAAAAGACTTTTGCCTACAGAAGACATGAAGTTGTTCGTGATGCACCAATGGTAGAGGCTTTCATGGCAAGATGGCCTGCTCTATTTGATGTCCATGAGGTAAAGTTTGACTCACACCGGGAGTTCTTGGAAGAGGTGTTAAGCTAAAATACTTTAGGCACATTTAACAGCCAATTTCTTCAGCATTGGTGATTGTGGCCTTCTTCCTGGTGTTAAACATTTGAAGCTCACTCTTTTGTGCTGATGTTTTCAGATCAATGCTGAGTTTAAAAGAATTACCACAATCCCCCTTCAATCAAAGTTCCTGTCTCAGATGGATCTCCACTTAGACAACCTGGTGAAGCTGTTCAAAAGAAGAGGAGGACAGCTTGGACAAAGACTGAAAAAAGTTGTGGCACAAATGGATAATGTAAGTGATAAAGCCTTAACACAACTATGACCCCTTTTGGACAAAACTTTTAATTGGTTAAAAATTGTAAATGTTTTTCCAATGATAAATGCTGTCATCTTGTACTACTTTTACATCTGCTTGTTTTTGTTTTAATCTACTTAGTCAACTTTATTAGTATGTGTGCCTTTACTTTGAAAGCATTCATGTAAAGTACAGTACTAAAACCTAAAATCAATGAGAAGGGCTAACTGAAGATACTAATCACACAAATTTCATTTCAGTGTGAAGATGTTGATGCTGGACGTGAGTGTGTCATTAAGGGAGTGTGTATCTACATGGGTGAAGATCCTGACAACCTTATCCGGGAGTATGTGGTAAGTACTTGGGGTATTTTATTTTATTTTTTGGGGGGGTGACTTTCACCAGTACATCATATTGCTCACTTGCCATGGATTGAGTAACATGACTTTTATTTTATTTATGTATTTTTTACAGGACATGGATGAAGACGCCATCAATGAGGCCATTGAAGACACCACTGTTGGAATTTATCTTCTTAAAGAACAAGCTTCAGCAGATGAACAAGAAGACATTGGAGTTGTCCTTGAAGGCATCAGAGTGGTGAAGAATTTGGATAATGTAGCATTTGCTGTGGTAATGCTATTTGGACTCATGTATGCACTAAACCTTGCCTACCCTGCTGACCTCCGCTACACCTTTGAGGTTTTCCAGAAGGTTTTCATGGAACTAAACTCTCCAACAAAGTTCTTGCTCTCAAAAACCGTCTGTTTCACTGAAGGGTCAAAGACTGCACTTCAGCAATTCTTTACTGAACACAAAAGAAAAACTGCAATGTTATACTGCTGATACTGTTTGTTTGGGGTTTTTTTGTTGTTGTTGTTGTTGTTTTTTCTCATGTGACTGCACTTCGAGGTGACACTTTTTTTCTTTTCTTCCTTTTGGTGGTATTGTATTGCGAGAAATGTTTACAGAGGTTTTTTAGCAATGTGCTCTGGGTCAACCTTTACATCCTGCTTATATGTTCAAAAGGAAGATTCCTTTAGGTGTTTGGTATTATGTGACAGTGTCATTTAAGCTTCAATTTAGTAAAAAAATTCTGTACAGCTAAATACAAAATGTGACATGTATGAAGATATATCTTATCCTTAATAGCAGCTTGCTGCCTCTTTGAGTTTTGGAAGACCAATTTAAGCTGAAGTTGTTCTATATATGTACAGACTTGATCATTCAAAGCAGCTTGCTGGTTTCTGTCTCTTAAACTCCAGGTAACAGGAGTTGTAGAAATGTTAAATGCAAAAAAAAGTTATATTTGTGTAAGCCTGTTTGTTCATGGATGCTTTTTGATTCTTTTTCCAAGTAGGCTTAATTTAGTTTCAAACTTTTAATTGTGAAATTAAATACAAATATGTGTAAGATGACAGGATCATTAATAAGCACTTATTTGTAGCTTTCTTGTATTGCTGCTAAGGTCAGTTTTGAGGGGAAATATTTACAAATGTTTTAAATCTTTCTTTCAGTTATATCTGCAGGCAATCGCTAAAACTGTGTAACAAGTTTATATGCTTGCTGTTTTCACTGCTGTTAAAATAAAGGTGAACTTTTCAGCACTCCCATTTTTTTTTTGCCTTTTTTGTCAATAACATTTAGTTTATATTTACATTATTATATTGTACATAGGCAAGAAACCAAGGACTGAATTTTTATGAAGTTGACTTAAAATAATTAAGTAGGATTTAAAGCCATAATTTGTGTTGCAGGAACATAATTATAATGCCTTTATGTTACACAATTTCATTAAGTACCACTGACAATCAAAAATACGTTGGTGTTAAACTTTAAAATATATCAACATTACGTAATACATTGATATTTTGGTAACAGACAAACAGTATGTACATTGAACATGATTTTTTTTTAAGTAATCTAATGTGAATGAAATACTTTGGCTTTACAAGTAATTATTACTTGTTGGAAAGTGGAAAATTAAGTCAGTCATACTTATTCATATTATGTGGGACCGATGTACACAATAAAATCAAGTAAATTGAAAGAACTTTTTTTTTCAGTGTACCCCTTTCATGTAAACATCCAAGGGAAACCCTGGGTCAACTTAAAGAGTTAAGGTTTGTGTCACCACTTATTCTAATAGACAATGTTAGGGTCAGTGAACAAAGATATCCTGGATTTGTTGAACCCGTAGTGTAGAGCCCACTGGGGTATTCCAGGAAGCAGGTTTAGATAACAACTCCATGTTTGTTAACCCTGAAATGATGGAAACACGGGGTGTGTTCCACACATATGCAGTACCTCTCTCCTATTCCTCGGTAAAAGAATTGCTAAGGACTTACGAAATGAGAAGAGCTATTTGCTGAGAATTGGAACAGCCCTACACTTGTCTCTCCTTAACAATGTGATGCCAGATGTCCACCGTATTGAAACTACAGAAGATGGACTACCTTACTTTGCTATAATGTGTTCTAAACCCGGTGTGTTATGGAGGTCATGAAAAGCCTGTGAAAAATATCTTCATTACAAAGGCTGATGTTCTAAAGAAGGAACGTTTACTAATGTCTGCAGTTGCATGAAACCATCGTCTGATCTTAAAAAGTTGCTGGAATTACTAAAGAGGCTCAGAGTCAATTTGTGACTGACAGTTGTGAACAGGGCTATCTTTGCAGCTTGCTTAATGGGATATGGATTTGTAAGCTTTTCACTTCCAGGAGGAGACTTTACACAGTTGTATGCAAAGCACTGGGCACCCCTGATAATCTTCACGATTTTCCTTTAGAAAACATTGGTTCTTTACATCAGCAATTTCATTTAAATATATCAGCAGATGACCACAATGATATTTGACAAGTGAAATCAAGCTTTTAGGATTTACAGAAAGTGTGCAATAATTACCACTGTAACTTAGTCACATATAATTTGTGCAAAATCTGACGCCACGGGGGGGGGAATCAGGCTTTATGCCTGTTGTTTTACACGACAGTAAATAATGTTTGTCCTGTTCTGCATATGTGATTGGTTAGCTGTTCCACACAGATTTCAGGTTCATAGAGTGGAAGAGATTGTAATGATGCAGCTCTCCTTTGGATAAATCCTGAGCTTCACCTCACAGCCCCCTGATCATTCAGTGAGCTAGTTTAAGTCATTGTACCGTTTATAAGGTTGGGCAAACCTGCAGTCTGCTGAGACTGAAGAAGTCACCTGGATGATGATGAAATGTTTCTCCCGCTGAAAACGTCCAGATGAACAGAATCAACTTTTTGGGATTTACTTACCTGGATGATTGAGCATGCATCAAGACATGTGAAACCATGTATGTGTCACAGTTAATGTTAAGCTACACAGCATAACATTAACTCTACACAAGTGGAGGTACACAAACTATATTACAGACATTTTATAACCCTACATTTAGAGAGTAGTAGTAGTGAATGCAAAAAAGTGGGAGGAGCATAGGATGATGTAGCTCAGCTTGCCACAATGCTTCTCTAACTACAGCAATCTTATCTCAACTGGACTACTGTAATTCTCTATATGCAGCTGTTAGCCAGTCTTGTCTAGCACGGCTCCAGCTGGTCCAGAATGCTGCAGCTCGTTTCCTGACACGTTCAAAGAGACACAAGCATATTTCCCCGATCCTCGCCTTACCTTACCTCGCCAAGCTTTAACATTCGCCAAGTTAAAGCTTGGCGAATGTTTTGAACCATTCGCCAAGCTTTAACAGTAGATAATGTGAGTGGGTTGCTACAGAACATCGTTAAGGTCTTAAGTTTTCCCACAAAAAGCAAACTTTTCAAAGGGAATTTAGACATAGAGCTCTCAATATCCAACCAGACAGGAGAAGGCTGTTGTACCCAATCGGCAGCTATACGCATATGGGTGCTCAGCTGATACTTCCTTATATCTGGGAAATAAAGGCCCCCTTTTAAGGATGGAAGACATAACGTGGATATTTTAAGATGAGGTTTCCTCCCTGCCCAAACAAAGGAGCTGAACCAGCCATTTAGAGTTTGGATAGCTTTATGTGGAAAAAGGGTCGGAACCATCTGTATTGGGTAAAGTAGCCTAGGTAGAATATTCATTTTCAGAAGAGCAATACAACCGAGCCAGGATAACGGTAAGGACTTCCATCTCTCTAGATCTAGTTTGACCTGCTCAAATAGGGGGGTAAAGTTACTTTTATACATCTGTTCAAAGGTGTGAGTAACCCTAATCCCCAGATACGTAAAGCCCTGTGTGGACCAAGTGAAGGGAAATGGAGAAGGGGCCCATAGTTTTTGTTTCAGACTGCCCAATGGCATCTCTTCTGATTTATTGAAATTAATTTTATAGCCTGAGATTTCACTAAACTTATTAATAGTTTCAACCAGAGAGGGGATTGATGTTTCCGGCCGAGTCAACACAACAAGTACATCATCAGCATACAGAATAATCTTATGCTGTCTTTGTCCTACAGATAGACCATGTATGTCCGTCTGAACTCGTACTGCCTCTGCCAATGGTTCTATGGCTAGGGCAAAGAGCAAAGGGGAGAGGGGGCAGCCTTGTCTGGTTCTCTTCTGTATCCGGAAGTTGGAGGACCGCACCCCGTTTGTAAGAACTGCAGAGCAGGGATTGTTATAAAGTAACTTAATCCAGTTTATAAAGTTTCCACTGAAACCGAATTGATGTAGTGTAAAAAACAGGTAAGACCATTCAACACGGTGAAATGTCTTCTCGGCATCAAGGGAAATTACCACACCAGGCAGAGATTTTTGTTGGAAGAACTGGATCATATTCAATAACCTACGCATGTTATTATATGAATTGCGCCCTTTAATAAAACCCGTTTAGTCCTCATTAATAAGCGAGGGGAGTAAAAGTTCCAGACGTTTTGCTAATATCTTGGAGAGGATTTTCAGATCCACATTCAACAAAGAGATTGGCCTATAGGAGGGACAATCTTCAGGTAGCTTGCCCTTTTTAAGTATAAGGGATATATTGGATTCCCTTAAAGAACTGTGCAAGAGACCCTTTTTAAAGGAGTCATTGTACATGTTCAGCAGCGGGCTAGCTAAAATTTCTCTGAATTCTTTATAAAACTCGGCACATAGTCTGTCTGGTCCCGCTACTTTGCCAGCCTTCAGCTCTTTAATAGCGTCTAATGGTGTCAAATCCCATCTTAAAACACGTTTTTACTCATTGGCTTTCAACACCGCATGAGAGTTACCTATCTATCCACCTAGTCATCTGTTACCAGGTATTTGTTATTGATGTTATTTGTTACTGTGTAATTTTTGTTTTTTGGGTTTTCTTTTTATCTTTGTAAAGCACTTAGGTCAACATTTTGTTGTTATTAAATGTGCTATATAAATTAATAAAAAAAATAATAAAAAAAAACAGCGATGAAATAAAAGGAAGGTGTACCCAAACAGAGGCTAACCTGGAGTCTTCACACCTCTCCTGCACTTTCCTGTCAGCTTTGTGACAGCAGCACTCAGTAAATCAGCTTAAATTTAACTTCCATTCCACTTCCAGCAGCCAGCATATGTTCATTCACAGGCACTTGTTACGTTTCGGTGTTGTCGGTGTGTTGTTTTTGGCGTGACTGTTATGTGTTTCCTGTTTTACTTTGAAAGTCTGTGTTATCTTAGTGTTTTCAGTTTACGTTTCCCTGTCTCGTCAGTTCTAATTTGCCCCAGCTGTGTTTCCCTCCTGTTGTCCATTTTCCTGATTGCTCCCTCTATGTATTTAAACCCTGTGTTTCAGGGTGTCATGGTCGCGATCGCCCCCGTGTTGTAAATAGTTTGGTGTTTTGGTGTAAATAAATAGTTTGTTGTAAATAGCTGTAAATAGATTTGTCGATACTTTCGTTTTGGGATTTTGGTGGAGAGCCTTAGTGGGGGGGTTTTTGTGTGGGTTTTTTTTTTCTTTATTTTTATTTTTTTCGTGTTGCACTCCGGTTGCCTAGGCCGGGGTGTAACACACTGGTACTGGTGACCTTCAGCGAGACAGTGAACCCTTACTGCTCATCATTGTAACAGCTCTAATGCTAAGTTTGTCTGTAATCCATAAAACAATAGCAGCCAAGAGTCAAAATATTTGTTTATAGTTCTGGATGCATGTCCACATCTTCTGCACAGGAGCCAACTTGCAGAGAGCATAATAAGAGTTCTATATTTTCTTAGTGGAGATTTATATCATTTACATAAATTTATGAATATTCCAGCAGATTTGTGAAAATTTGTAAATAAAACTAAAGGACATTTTAAATTACCATACATTATTTTTAAATTGTTGACATAACACTAAATATCTTGATTTAGTTTAAGTTTTCGTTTTAGCTTAAACCAGGAAGGTATGTACCATGAACTCAGTCCAGACTCTATAAAAAAGATAGACTTCAGCATATGTTAAAATTCACATCATTGGTTACATTATAAATAAATAAGTGGCCAATGATAGTTGTTATGAAGGGGAAAGAAGCCACAGAGACCAAAACGTTTGTACAATGTCATACATTTATTTGCTTGATATGGACATTTAAACATGCACATTGACTCGCCTTTGGAGACAGCCTCCAGTCCCCACTTAAGGGACATCTGTGTTATCTGAATATCCAGGGGCATCCTCTTCATATAAAACTTCATATAAAACACGGATGTAGCCACCCATTGCTTTTTGGACACCTCAATTTGAAGCTTCAGCTGACAGGCTACAGTTTTGGGCCTTTCTTTTCCGACACGGACGTTGTTGCTCAGTCCAGGCATGACACTCAAGTAGACTTTTTTATTTTAGGTCCTACTTAATTATCTAACTTGATAGAAAAAAAGAAAAATAACTTTTTCCAAGTTCTACCAAGCAGCTGGTAGAGCTTTGTTTTTTTTTTCTAAGTGGAAGTTTAAAAACTTAAACTTCCTTCATGAAAGTTTAAAACAAAATAATTATCTTAGGACAAATAAATACACGGCTCCTTTTTTCAAGGATATAATAATAATAACAGTAATAATAATAATAATGTCATCAACATTATTTTTAAGTAATTAAGTATCCTAAGTTTGGTAAAAAAAAATAAAAAATTAACAAACAAATAAGTAAAAATCATGACAGTTTAGGTAATAGTAATCCCATGGTCAGATGGATTGGTGTTGCAACTACAGCGATGCGGACGCTGTACCGGTCTGTTGTGGTGAAGAGAGCTGAGTGTGAACGCGAAGCTCTCAATTTAACAGTTGATCTACGTCCCTACCTTCACCAATTGTTACGAGCTGTGGATAGTGACCGAAAGAATGAGATCGTGGATACAAGAGGCAGAAATGAGCTTCCTCCAAAGGGTGGCTGGCCTCTCCCTTAGAGATAGGGTGAGAAGTTCGGCCATCCGGGAGGGGCTCAGAGTTGAGCCGCTGCTCCTCCACATTGAAAGGAGCCAGTTGAGGTGGTTCAGGCATCTGACAAGGATGCCTCCTGGGCCCCTCCTGGGTGAGGTGTTCCAGGCATGTCCCACCGGGAAGAGGCCTAGGACACGCTGGAGAGGTATCTCTCGGCTGACCTGGGAATGCCTTGGTGTTGAACCGGACAAGCTGGAGGAGGTGGCCAGGGAGAGGATGGTTTGTCCCATGTTAACAATCTCACATATGCTGGTAAACATGTTTCTAGCAATACATCATTACATGGTTTGTAATCACATTTTTAGTTTAAAAAGTTAAAAAAATAAAATAAAATAGAGCTAAAATGAAAAGCCTGAATCATTTAATAAAAAAATCTGTATTTATTTGTATTTTTAAGCGTGTTTTAAGCCAATATTAAAACATGCAAGATTTATTTAAAAACAAATTACTGATTAATATTATTATTGCCCATGGTAAATAAAAAGTGCTAAGAAATAATAGTTCTATTATTATTTTCTTACAGAGAATGTTAAAGGGTTAATGTGGCTACCATGGTTCTACGGGTCTAAATTTGCACACCAAGTGTGCTCTTCATACCCAGATCAGACCTCAGGAAGGTTTGTATATTTTCAAACTGCCAACTTGATCCACTACAACATTGAATTGTCTTCTGTTTCCAGGACTGCTTTCAGGCCAGCACATGCGGCACTGCAAAAAGAGTGCCAGCTGCAGTGGTTCCAACTATAACATATATAATTTCTTAAATGTACAAATGTTAGTTTGATTCTGAATGAAAGAAAACCTATAGTGCTTGATGAAAAATAATATGCAATCCATGTGTGTTTACTGAAAAGGAAATTGTGGCCTGTGAATGCTTTCATTTCACAATTAGATTGGACTATCCACTTCAGTGAGATGGGTAATGGCCATACAAAGGTTGGAGTGATGCAAAAGACTCATGCAGGCTACTCAAACCGTTCCTGGATCAAACCAAGAACCAATCAAAAATAACCTTTATGTACATCTCTGGTGAAAAGTGAGCTTACAATTGTTTTTTAAATAAAAATGAAAGGTCAGATCTTGCTGTTCTCCAAGTGAGAGTCAATGTGTTTGATGAGGGCATCATCAGGGTAACTGGTTGGGAAGGTCAGCTGGCACAGAGGGCAGCTCCGAGCAGCATTCTCTTCCGATTCCATCCATAACTGTGGAGATTAGGAAGAAAAAAAAGAATAGGTGTCAAATTGCTTAACCATCAATAATGGTAAATCCTTCATAAAGTCTTCATAAAGCTTCAATCAAAGAGAACACAAGTCCTTCAGCACAGTTTCTCGATGATGGAAAATTGTGATATGATGAAGTAGAAAAGCTTCTTATAGCTTGGATTATTAATTGTTTAGATCAAGTATCACAGAGAATACTTTTAAATATTTTAAGTTAGCCTCGCCCTGGCTCACTCAACAAAATGCCAGTGAGACTTTTTAGAATAGCTTTGGAATAGATGATTTATCCCAAAAGAGCAGCTCACTCTCAGACTGTAGGCTTAATCTATAAAAGTATAAGTGGGTGGAAGAGTCTCAGCAATCAAGCTCCTTTCCTGTAGAGCCAACTCCTAGTTTGGGTTCAAAAGATACACAACCTATTTAAAATTGCTCTTAAAACTTTCCTTTTTGATAAAGCTTATAGTTAGGGTTGGGTCAGGTGACCCTGAACCATCCCTTCCACTGCTATTGGCTCAGGCTACTGGGGGACTTCCCATAATGCACTGTGGATTTCTTCTGCGCTGACCTCTTTTCACTCCCATTTCACTACTAAATCTCCATTTACAATTTTACGTATAACAAAAAAAAAAGCTATGCAATATACAATATACAATATTCAAGTTAAGGAGGCATAGTAGTGCAAATAGGCAAATAGTGCATTGTATTTATTTAAATTTTTACTTTTTAATTATTTTATTTGCATTTTTTAATCACTAGGGTTTGAGAGTAACGAAATTTCTATTCTCTGTATGTCCTGTACATGTGGCAGAATTGACAAATAAAGTTGACTTGACTTGACTTGACTTGTTTTATATGCCGCTACTGCACATCAGCCTTTGTCTTCTCTTTCATATAGTTGAACTTTATTTGTTAAAATAATGTGCAGCATAAAATCCTTTTGCATGCACCAAGCAAAATTTAGTTTGATGAAACTTATGTGACATAAAATAAAATAAATATGGATCATGAATAAAATATGTGTCATATTTGGTAAAAGTTTTCCTTTTCTTGCCCTTCCTTGCTCTCCCTTCTCGTCTACAACAATTTTGCAGCCACCATCACCATGCTGGTAATCCTTGCAGGGCATGATCTGATCTGAGCCTTGTTCTGCTGGTGGTTTCTTCCTGGGCGATTATGGCTCAAGAGTTGGGAGTTCACCTTGTAATCGGAAGATTGCCGGTTCGAGCCCCGGCTTGGACAGTCTCGGTCGTTGTGTCCTTGGGCAAGACACTTCACCCGTTGCCTACTGGTGGTGGTCAGGGGGACCGGTAGCGCCAGTGTCCGGCAGTGTGCCCCAGGGTAGCTTGCCATCACCAGTGTGTGAATGTGTGCGTGAATAGGTGGATGACTGGATGTGTAAAGCGCTTTGGAGTCCTTAGGGACCTTAGGGACTAGTAAAAAATAAAATAATTTCCCCCACGGATCAATAAAGTATTCTGATTCTGATTCTGAAAGCGCTATACAAATACATGCCATTTACCATTTAAAAGGGAGTTTTTCCTTCCCACTGGAGCCAAAGTGCTTGCTCGTAGGGGGCCTTAGCACCTACGAATCTAGAAGTTGTCTGATCTGGCCCATATTTCCCTTCTGTCCTCATACTGCGGTTAAAGGTAATTATACTGCCTATACTATGTGCAAAGAAGTCTAGAAGTAGCACTAACAGGTCTTATATGCCTGTTAGGTTTATATTGTTGATTTGTCATTTATGCTTGGAAACAATTGCTCATATATGCTTAGAGGTATATAATCAATTGTATAATGATATAGCAGTCTGCAAAGACTCTTTGTGCCCCCAGAGCACTCTGGCATATGCACACACATCCTAAGGTCATGAGAGAAGTCGTACCTTCTCTTACTGATTTATGGTATAGGAGGACACCTGCTCTGTATCTGTTTTAGCATAAGAGCCCTTTGTTTAGGTGGACCGCTGGGCTCCTAGCACCAGCTTTGGGGAGTCGTTCACAGGGTTACATCTTGACCACACACACACACACACACACACACATACACACACACACACACGTACTCTTTGTTCATATGTATGTTAATGAACCTATACATATTCATGTAACCACAATAAAGAGAAGTGCTACGGGGGAGCTAACTGAGAGTGACTGGGGTTCAAGTGGAAGGAACGGCGCTCGTCATAGTTCTCTCCGTCGTGCACGAGCAACACAAAGTGCTCTGGTGACTTGCGTCTTGCTTTTGCTGTTGTAGTAGAATTGTCTCGGTGTTCCAGCAGTAGGCCTGTGCTACACAGACCTATCAATGCCCACTACTAGAATTGCACCACCAGTGCTACACACACATCTTAAGAGAGATTATGGCACACTCCTTTTTACATAGTCTTTAAATCCTTTAGGTTTCTTGGGTGTCACATGGCAAACCCAAAGCTTTAGCTTGAGAAGAAAATGACACATCACAAATTTAAAAGAGCTTCAATCAGCCTAAAAATAGCTTGTTGCTCTAAAAATAGAACCCCCTCCTCAAAGCTAGAACATCTTACTGATCACTGATTCAAGAAAATAAAAATAAAAAAGTCTGTTTCTCTTCGACATGGTAGCCAAGCTGACAAAAAGTCAGAGGTCTGTTGAGCCAAGCATTCCTTTAATCTTATCTAGCAATGTCTTCATGATTTTCTCCACAAATAAAATTAGATTCATTGGATAAAAATGATTCAAACCCATCATAATGTCCAGCCTTTTTAAATATCATTGATATTTTTTAGACCTGTTTTCTCAGAATGATCTTTCTGAGTTAACTTCAGGAATTACTAGCAGACCCATTCTTACAAGACTTCTCTAAGAAGTCCAACTGTTAGTTAATGCTTCCTCAAATGTGATCAGCTCATCTCTAATAATCAGTTACCTACCACAAATCTTTAAGGTAGCAATAATTAAACTATTACTTAAAAAGCTATCACCTGACCCAGCTACCTCAACTAATTATAGCCCAATGTCCAAGCTTTTTTTTTTATCTTAAAAATACTTGAAACATTAGTTAAAGGATTTAACTGATCACCTGCAGAGAAATGGTTTATTTGAAGAGTTTCGGTCAGATTTCAGAATTCAGTACAGAGACAGCGTTACAGTTTACAAATGATCTTATGGCTCATCTCATTTGTGTATGGACAGCAAAGGAAGAATTTCATTGCACAGAGAAATGCTATTTCTTCTGTACACATGAGAATAAACTCTTTGAATCTTGAGTCTCTGCACTTGTCCTGCTAGATTTGCGTTTTTTATTGTTGACCACAATATTTTATTAGGAATTAAAGGGGCTGCACTGCAGTGGTTTGAATAATATCTGTCTAATAGACAGTAAATGTTGTTCATGTAAATGGGGAGTCCTCTTTACACACTTAATTATGAAATGATACCCAACCAGACCTGACTCGTCCGGCCACTACGGCGGCTCAGTGGTCCTTGTTGCTGTACTGCTCACATCAGTGTAGCCCCGGCTCTTTCTACTCATGTTCTCTTCGCCTTCGTCAATACTGATTCTACTGATAATAGATTCTACTGATTCTTCGCCTGTTTCTTTGTATATAGATTTCACTGTCCCTGTTTCTGCCCTGGATCCCTGAAAGTGAGTTTGGAAGTTCGAGTGTGTTTCTGGCAGTGTCTGACTGCAGCGGAGAGTGGTGTCCTCCTTCTCTCCATAGCACTTGGCGGTTGTTGTAAATAAGCCATGAAATTTCAATTCCAAACTCACAGAGTCCTGTGCTTGACTCTGTGAGTTTACTGTGACAATCTTAGAAATATGTTATCTAACCACATGCTTACTCTGGATGGCATTACCTTGGCCTCCAGTAATACTGTGAGCTGACTAAGACATATCCTTCAGTGTTCATATTAAACCAAATGTTTAAGGACTGCTTTCTTCGATTTGTGCAACATCTCTAAAATTAGAAACATCTATCTCAGAGTGACGCTGAAAAACTAGTTCCTGATAATAATAAATTACAGTAGTCCAGCCTACAAGTAAAAAATGCATGTAGTCCTAAAACAGTCATTCTCAAACTGTGGTACACGTACCACTGCTGGAACGTCTCAAAGACTTTTTTAAGATCAAATGATTATTTAAAATGTTAAAAACATTCAAGATCACAAAAATTGAGTTTAAATAAAGTTTTGTCTTTTTTGAAAAAGGCATATTCCTTTTTAAATCAGCCAGTAGGCAAGCTTACTAGGCCGGCCTAACAAGTAGCTAAAAGGGTTGACAAACTAAGTCGTCATGGCAAGTGGAGGAATGAAAAATAACGGTTCAAAAGCATTGCAATCCTGGCTCCAAACAGGAAGTATCAGAAGGAGAACTGTACAGAATAGCAGACAGCAGAAACTTTGGACTTTTGAATACAGCTGTGCAGGGAATACCCTGCACTTTCAGACAAGGCGATGTGCTTTCTCCTTCCATTTACGATCACGTATCTACACAAAATACAGAAGCAGATTGGATCTGAATCAAACCTGAGGCTGAAGCTGACCTCAAATGACCAAGACATCACAGAACTGTGTTTACAGAGCCATGCACATTCCTCTCATTAGGTATGTAGGCTAAGTTGCAAATAACCAATGAGTTGATACAGAGCAGTTAATAGCCTCACTGAGTGTTTCAGTGCAGTACATTTGTTATTCACTTGACGTGTTTTTCAGTCAAGTACAGTTATGGCTGTTTATGGCAGTTAAATATTTAGCATTCATATAGGAAATAAAATTATCTCGTGTAAACAGTATATGTTGTTAAATAGGCCTATATCTCACTCTTTTTTTCCCCCTCTCTATCTATTTTGTCTTTTCCACACACGTATTCACACTCCAATAAGCACATCGGAAGCAACTCAAGCTTCAGTATCTTGCCCAAGGATACTTTGATCCTCTGCTGCTCCATTTGGCATGCCAAACCACCAGCCTTCCGAATGGCAGATGATATGTGCTATTTCCTGATCCACAGTCATCCCATTAATTAAAAAACTTGATTTAATTGAACTGAAGCTTTCGGCAAGCTAATCTCAACAAGCTCATAACAGTTATATGATTTTAGAAGAGCAAACATAATGAAAAGAAGCAAAACGATAATATTTGGACACTAACAAAGTGTGTGTCTTTGTTTAATGTGATGACATTCAGTGTCTTATTTAGCCGCTTGTGAGCAAACCAAAACGTAATTCATGAATGGGGTGGCTATTTACTTACTTCAACATTTAGAACAATATAATGAAAATATTCAACATTGCCAAAGAGTCAATGTCACAGATATTTATCAGAAATGGTGTGTATCTGTGACATTAAATTTCTGAGAAGATGCTACTAATTACTAATTTTTTGCAGAGCTTCAAATTACATTGGGAATTTTTCACATGCAAAGTTTGATTTTTCTGCCTTCCTTGCCAGCTCTGTCCAGTGTTGCAGAGTGGAAAGCTGCTTTTGGAATGCTTCTAAAATGACACAGTTGGTGAAGTTTGAATCACTGTAGGCTGCCTGTCCAGGGTCTATCCTGACTCTTGCACTAGACAGCTGGGGTAGGACCCCAGCTTCCTGCAACCCTGAAATTAATAAGAGCAAGAAGATGATGGATGGATCATTGTCTTGAATGGGCACAATCTGCTCCATTGGCTGCATCAGAACCAGAGCTTGGTAAAGTTTGAGTTAACCAGAGACTCTATTCGAGCATCTAACAAAACCTCATGAAGAAAGCCCATCTATGCCAGGAGAACTGGAAATACAAGTTGCTAACTTATTTCAGGGTTTAAATATTACTTTCTCCTGTATTACAGAGTCTTAAGAGTCTTAAGAGTTTGTGCAAGTGTCTGTGAGAGTGTTTTTCTTTTTTTTTACCAAGTTTAAAAGAATATTTCAGTGTCTCATCTTTACTGCACAAACTAAACAGGCAGATTTATTTCTCTGTGGCATCAGCTAAAAGGAATACAGGAATGTCTTTTTAAAGCAACTTACATTTTTTTTCCATACACAAATTATACAAACATAATCTTCAGCATGTTAAACAAATTAAATTACCCGAGGTAACAGAGGGGTTTTGTGCTTCAGTGGGACTTCTTTTGAGCTGCAGCACTGAGCGTGTTGGGTCTGCAGGAAATCTCTTAATAGCTTCATGTAATCCCCAATATTGTTTTCTACTCACATTAATAGATGGCCATGACTGAGCATGCTCAGTGTTCACGTAGGGAGGCAGATGGCATGAGAGCATGGTAGGGCCCTCAAGGGCTGAGAAAGAGGGATGGTGGGACTGTTTCCTTGGAGACTGGAAAGAGGAGTGAAGGGGCTGTTCCCTAGGTGACGATGAACCAGTCCCAACAGCACCAAGAGTATGAGGTGGGCTGGCAACGGGCGATGGATATGTACATACGTCCTGTAAATTTACATAGCACACAACCCCACACATCTTCAATATGACCTCTAACTCTAGATGAAAATCAGTAAACATCAGAATCATTATCATCACCTCTTCATCATCTGAAGACTGAGGTGGTGTTACCAGTGGCGTGGGTTCAGTTGGCTCATCAGTGTGACAGAAGTGGTGAATCTTCATGAGAAGAAAAGTAGGGTTAAGTAGATACTGTAGTTTGGCAGAATAGTAGTCATTTTTGATGTAACTATCATGTTACATCAAAAATGACTAAATGATTATCAGAGTGATTACTTTTCTCTGATAATCCACTAGCCAAAGGCAGCTTAGAAACGAATCCACTATTTACTAAGTTGAACAAACAACCAGTTCCTAGCACAACACAGACTCCATTAGCTAGCTGCTACATTGTGCATCAAGCCATTTGTCTGCATTACCAAGAATGTTAGTGCTAGCAAACACTAGCAATAGGTCAGCAAGTTTTATCTAGTGAAGCCAAATAGGAATATGGCCATCAGTGGAAGACTACTTTGAAGCCCACTACATCTAAAATATCAAGGGTAACCAAAAAGAGAAAATTTGACACTTAAATACCTCATCTTGATTTGTCTAACTCAGCATGCTCAAGCGTCATAAAATCTTCAAATAAACTATGGACTATGGACTGGTAATGGCCAGAGCACCCAGCACTCACTGCTAAAATGGGTTACAAACCGTTGTTTCATCATAACATCTGAAAAACAAGAACTAAGTGAATACAAGTTCTACTTCTCACCTCAGCAGCCACAGGAAAGTCCAGGTCGAGAACACAGTGACAAGGACTGCTGCTCAGGCTGTTGTCACCACACCTTTCTACGCCCCTTCCTCCTCCTCTCTCCACTCCAGCTCCATGAGCTGATGCTGGTCTGACCAAACCCACCAGTGAGGTACAGAGCTGACTTTTGGTTTGACCGTAAGCCTGCATGTCCCCATGGACGTGCCTGGGTTTGGGAAGCGTAGATACTGGGTCCCTTAACAGATGAACTGGGGGCTTTTGGTTGACTGATGTGTTAGATACCTTGGAAACAGGAGGCAAGGATCAGTACAAAATAAAATACATAAAAATATTTCACAAAGTAGTTGTCATTTTCATGTTCTACTAAAATGTGTAACCTAACCTCTGAGTAACTTCGGCGACCCTGGAACTTAGCTCGTAGGCGGCTGCTAGTCTGCTGATGGGAATAGGAGATGGACCCTTCAGTTGAGGACATAGGAGATGGGGGAGTGGGGAGGAGTCTGTCAGGGGAGAGTGAGGCACGCTGGGAAGAGGTTGGAGAGAGATGCTGAGGAGCTGTGCAAGAGCAAGAGAAAGATGAATGAAGAAAGGAAATAACAGACCTGAAAACAACTTCTGCTTAAATGTGTAAGAATTGCAAAGACTATCAAAATCAATCAAAATCAATAGCTAAATTAGTGACTATAGGGTTTGTCCCATAGATAGTTCACTTAAGTTTACTGTGGGTGCTGACATGTGTCCAACAAGTTACTGCATAGCTTCCAATCAAGTAGAATCCAAGTAGAAGTTGCAGTGGTCACGGTATGGTCATCTATACAGAAGGCTGATTATACCTCCTGCAGTCTGATGTAAACAGAGGATGTTTGAACTCTTTCATCATGATCCAACAACTCCACAGCTAACATGAGTTGCTATAAACTATCAGCTATTGACTAAGATGAAAGAAAGATGTTTATTACTGTTTCACAGTAACACTTGAGCCTCAGTACAAAAACTGTTCCAGTAAGTGGGTACAGTACATGCAATTAAAATGAAAAACTTTCAAGCTGGTAGAGACTTTTAGCATATCTACAGGACAAGTCTCTCTGACAAATATTCTACCACAAAATCCACAAATTAGTCACTCTTTCAGGTTGCTTACCAGGCTCCTGTGAGACATGCTGCAGAAGGTCACTCTGCTTTGCAGCCAGACAGCGAACATGACCCAGCTCCTCTGTGAGCTCCGTGTAAGCTAATGCCAGGTTAACCCTGGAGCACACACACACACAGACACACGCATAAGACAATGAACTATAGACTTCTATTTAAATATTCTTTGTAATTAGACTTACTGTTCATCGCCGGCTTTCTTTATCCATTCTACGTCACAGTGTTCACAGTGAGAAGACAGGTCCTGTGACTGACACAGACACACAAGGATCTGTGGTTAGAACTACCAATCACTGAAGGAAAACACGAGATGTGACTGAAAATGATAAATGTTTATAAATTAATATTATTATAAATTAATATTTGGGAGTATGTAAAATAAAGCTTAAAGTCTATGCATGGGATAAATGATTGAAAACCTTTCCTCAGTATCCTCGTATTATCGTATTCTAACAATTTCTGAAGATTTATTCATTTATTTTAATTTAAGGGTTTTTTTTTTTTTACCACAATAACTCTGAAAGACTGCAGCAAGTGGCAGTCCAGGAGTATAATTTGTTTGTTGAATTTGTTTTAAAATAACCTGACATATAATGGACAATAGTGCAGCTTATAAGCTTTAACGTTAAAGCGTGGCTGCATGGCAGCACCTTAGTCATGACTGCCTAAGTGTGCTTTGTTGACCCACAGCAGTTGTGAGATCACAATGTCCTGCAGTCCATCTGTACTTGATCATGGCCAGTTAAGCATTTAAAGCAATTGAGAGGTACCTGTCTTTGTGCTTCCCGCAGCTTTGCTACCTCGTGCTGCAGCCTCTGGACCTCAGCCCTCATTGCCTTCTCTCTCTGAAAAGCCCCCTCAGCCTGGTTCTGCGCACCCTCCAGCTCAGCCTCCAGCTGCTGCACCTTCAGGTCCAGAAGGGCATCCAGACTGCAGGAGCTCTGCAGTGTCGGCCCTGGACCATCTGGAAAAAAAAAACAAAAAAACAAAAATGAAAAAAAGAAATGACAGCTTCACATATATCTCCCTGCTCTGGATTTCGCAGTGTAACCCAGTTTGAGCAGCGTTAGCAAGGAAATGCTGTTTGGCAGGAAGCCACAGGGGGTGCTGGACGTCATTAAAGAAAGCTGGGAGCAAGGTCCAAGCTCAGGTAAGAATGAACTTCAATATGTTCTGGACCTAAAAGCAAAGCTATACACACTGGGGAGGTTATCATGGGAAAATTTGCTCTAGGCCGAGGAACATCAGCAGCACCTAAGATAATTTTTGCTGGGAGATAAATTGCTTGTATTGCTCCCTTCATCCAGCTCACCAAGTGGAGCTGGATGAAGTGTGTTGGTAACACATGACAAGTGTTACCAACACATTGACTATGAATTGGTGCTGTTGGAGCAGAGTGGAGCCACAGAGTTCCCATTGTTGTTTAATTGTGTCTTATGTGTCATGTTTCTGCTCTGCCTGGTTAATGCTGTCATGCCTGTGTGGTGTCATGTTTTCCTGTTTATTTTGAAAGTCCAGTTTTCATGTCGTTGTGTTTTAGTTTACATTTCCTGTGCATCATTATGTTCATCCTAGTCAGCTGTTTCCTCATGTGTCTCCACTTCCCCTGATCACCTCATGTGTGTATTTAAGTCCTTTGTCTATTACTGTTCATTGTCAGGACGTCTGCCAATTTTCCTCATGTCATCTAGTCACAGTCATAGTTTTACCTTTTGTTATCATGGTCAGTCATAGGTTCAACATAATTTATCATAGTTATGCTTGGTGTTTCATAGTTTCATGTTTTCAGCCGAAATAAAGGCTCACCTTCAGTTTGCAAACCAGCTCCTTGCCTCCAGTGTCTGCTTTTGGGTCCGCTCCAACAAACACACCGGCGCACCCCGCCGTGACACTATGTCACCAAAACCAAAAAGGAGATGAAGCAGTACTTGGGGCTGGCTTGTTATTACTGCAGGCTCTTTTAAACTTTGCTTAGCTGACCAGCTTCTGACCTCACCCGAAAGTGTGTCCCAGAACTTTGTGGGTGGTCAACTCTGTTCGCTGTTACCTCCTGCTGTCCGGATCATGCCCTAGCAATTGTTCCATTGCAAGAAAGGATTCCTTTGATTTTCAAAGACATAATTCAACAAACTAGGAAAGGACCGAACAGGAATCCGAGCAGAGAGCAGAGTTAATTCCAAGAATGAAGGTTCAAGTTGGTCCTTAAATACCCTCACTTTATTGTAGCCCTATGATGAGCAGGTGTACCTAGACCACAGCAGAGACCAGCTCCGCCCCAAATGGAGGAGAAAAGGAAAACGTGTCTTCCAAGGTTGGAAAAAACAGGTCTCAAACTCCCCAAACATCCACACTATGACAGGCAGACCAAGGATGCTTGGCAGCACTACTAAGGTGTTTGACTAACGAATGGAAGAACAATCGTAATCATGAAGGATCCTCAAAACGGTCCAGTACCATCAAACCTGCTAATTGCCTGCATCTTCACAACATAGAAGCTCCACTAAGGCATAGCAACCAAGCTGAATAGGCACATGAGTAAACACATGAGCGCGGAGTGCATACTAGAGGGCCATCGCCCTCCGATAGTGGAGAAGACCAGACAGCATTGCTTGGATTGACTACAAGACAGACTATGACCCAATGCCACACACACACTGTACAAGGCTAATAGTGCTCTATAGCATTCATCAGGAATGCCCCGCCCTGCTGTTGGTACAGAAGAATAGCGGGAATAGAATATGTAAAGCAATGAATTTGTGAATGTGACAGATTTTAAATAAATGGAAATCCTGAACTATAACTATGACAGTTACAAACAGTATAGTTTTTACTTGCACTTTATGGATTAGGATATTTCTCCTACTGCTACCATAGACATTTATTTAAGCAGATGTGCCCCTGATATATAAAGAACCCACCTCTCGGTATGTCTAGACTGGCATGGAGTTGAGACTTATGTAAGTCTTTGCTGTGCAGCTCAGTGCTGAGTTTCTGCAGGGAACTATCTCTCTGCCTGAGAGCTGATTCGAGGATGCGGATCCTGTCCACGTGCTGCTCCACTAGAGTTGTCTGTCTCACACAAATGGAAACACAGCAAATTGCAACTGAAACCCAATCTGCTAGGAAATACCTCAGCACAAAATGTGTTTAACAGTACAAAACACATTATTATGTTTGTATGTATTTACCATTTTGTCTAGGTCTCTCTGGACATTGCTTTTCTCCAGGTGAATCTTCTCGTAAGCTTGGATGACTTCTTCCAGTCTCTCTTCTCTCTCTTTGCTCTTTTGGAGCTGAGAAAAATTATTTCTAACAATTTCAATTAATTCCAAATGAAATACAGTATACTACAGGTATCTAAATTTCAGAAAGATATGTTATGATATAATTTTACATTTTAAAAGGAGAAAGGTTTCTCCCATTATGAAGGCCTCCTAGTTACTGAGACATTTGCCATGGCTCAAATCTGTGTTATTGCTTTGCGGTTCCAAGAGGTAACCCCTAGGACTTTTTTTTAGCATTTTTTTTTTCAGTCTGAGGATCTGAAGTATGTCAATGAGGTCATGATAGTTAATCAAATCTGAAAATGAGAGACTTCCTGAACAGTTAATGTAATATTTCTCTTAAACTCCTTGAATTAGAGCTTCACTGTGCAAGTACAGTGCTTGTGGTCCTGACTGCTGTGCAACATCATAACAGTCTGGTATATGTCTCATCACTGTTTTGCCTGATTCTCAGCTGTGTGTTCACTATTTGTCAGATTACAAAAAATCCAAACAAGGCTGACAGAGAAAAAACCTCAACATGATTCACATAAGAGACTTGACCAGACACATCTAACTGGTGTCATATAAAATGACTAAGACAACCCACTCATATAAGTTGAAGAGTACTGCATGTCAAATTTTACCTCCTGAGTGAGGGAGTTGATCCTCTGTTGTAGGTTGGTGGTCTGTGACTGAATAGTGCTGGTATCTTTGATGATGGGCTCACAGGAACAACACAGTATTGTCTCCTCTCCAAACTCAGTAATCATAGGGAACTGGGGGACAGGGCACAAACAAAGCATTCCCAACACAGAAATGTTACTGTATGCTGTTTTGTGTATGGGGTCTAGGATGTGTGGATATGTGTGTGTGCCTGCTGCTCTCCACCTTGACTTCGTAGTGTTCGAGTTTCCTTTTAATGCTACTGTTCTCCCTCTCCAGACTGGCTAGTCGGAGCTTGATGTCATGGTAGGCAGCAGCCAGGGCCAATCCAGACGGCGGATACATGTCTTCTGGCAGACGACTGGGTGGCCAGCGGATGCCATGCGCAGCCACATCATCTCTGAGGCCCTCTCCTCCTCCCAGCAGCCCCAGCTCCCCTCTGCTGAACAGATCCATCATCAGTTAGCTACAAGGGAAAGAGACAAAATGGGGGAGAATTGTAGAAATTCTTCGCTCTGTTAAGTTACAATAAACTGATCCGTAAGGCCAGTAATGTTAGGTTAGCGCTGTTGACGTCCTGAGTTCAATTCCACCATCAGGCCAGGGGCTTTCTGTGTGGAGTTTGCATGTTGTCCCCATGCTTGCATGGGTTCTCTCCGGGTACTCTGGCTTCCTCCCACCGTACAAAGACATGCAGTTATTGGGGATAGGTTAATTGATTAATCTAGATTGCCCATAGGTGTGAGCGCTGTAACCAAAATAATTTCCCCTAGGGATCAATAAAGCATTCTGATTCTGATTACTGCAACAAACTGGAATGGGTGAACAGACAGAAAAACTAGTAGCCATGTGACCTCACCATGCTCCTCCACACCCATTTCACACAACAGGAGCACTAGCAGCAATAAATGTATAAAAGCCTACATCCTGACAGAAGTTAAAGCCAGTGTGTGTGCAGCCAGGAGTTTATATGTTTCAATGAGGTTGGAGAGTAGAAAAAGATCACTACCTGTAATTTGATACATAGAAGTGGGGCCTAAGACTAATTGATGGGAGCTAACCAAAAATACTGCTGAATGGTGATATATTATTCCATCGTGATCCATCATTATCATCAGTTTTGACATCCAAAACTTTGAGTTACAACATCCAACACTATTGTCAGAAATGCAGCCATGACGATGCCTTTTGGTACTCTCTGTACAGTCCATACCTGTTAACAAACAGATAATAAATATTTGAGTCAAAAGAAATTGAATTTGGATTCATCACTCCACCTGCTCCAAATAACGTCCAGTCCAGTTTGTGTGTAATTTTGGTTACTTATCCTTTTGTCCCTATTTCCCTTTATTAGGAATGGCTTCTTGAATGCCACCATTCCACTGAGACTATTTCTTCAGCAAGTAGATCAAGTGATCAGCCAGATCCATCTCTCATCTAGTGTGTCAGTGTCTCCGATTCTGTCTGTCTGTTCTATTATTTTTTATATGTAGATACAGTACTGTTTTGTCTCTTGTGGTGTGTGCCTTTTTATGCTTAACTGATTTATATATGACGGTGGCCGAACAGTTGCCTAACAAACAAGAGATTTTGTTATGGTTTGAAAGGTCTTCAAAAACCCCGGAGAGCAACTCCACCAGAACATCTCCTTGGAAGCAAAATGTAATGAGGGGTGGCTCCCCACTGTTTTCACAGTACTGTATATTTTATTGATTGATTGATTAACTGCAAATATCCATTCCAAATATCCTTAATGGTATACAGTTTGCATATGGATCTTTAACAGACCAACAACAGCTCAGGACAGTTTGTGGAACAGAAACAACATGTAATCTATTGCTTGTGATTCTGGATACTGTTCTAATGCATACTGATTCATATCGGTTTACTTGAAATTAATATTTTCAAATAAAAAAAGGAAAGAAAAAGGAATGGCTGGCAGCAGAGAGTCACTCAAACATGTGACCATGGTTAAAACCACACATTTTGTTCATGCTGAATGTAACAAAAAACATAATTCCAATGCACCCCCTACCATCCCACCCCTCACATCAAAGTCTCTGCCTCTCTCACACACATTCAGCCCACATACTGCCTGTGTTCGTCGTCGTTTTCCCCATTTTGGCTCTAAATTTTCAAATCAATTCACTTAGCTGTATTATTAAGGGATTTTTACAGAAGCACAATCAGCATCAGCCAAGGACAGACCAGAGCAAGCCCGTATGTATTCATCACATGGTTACCCCTTCACTAAAACACAAACACAGTGGAGTCTACATCCATGTTATCCACACACTGTTTCTACTAGGGCTGAACGATATATCGCATTTGCGATAATATCGCGACATGATCAAGTGCAATTTTCTAACCGCAAAGGCTGCGATTATACTCTGGACATGTCCAAATTCATGGGCTGCATCCTCCTGAGGCCGCATTTGTAGACCGAGTACGTCACAGCGACGCGCCGAAGGCTGTCCAAATTACTACCATATCCCAGAATTCATAGCGCGGCCCAGCCAAACTCCAGTTTCCAGCAATGGCGGCCGCTACTAAGTTTTAAAATTACTCATACTAATCTTTCTGGGTCACAAAATAAACTTTTAACATATTTTCAGGCGAGAAAGTAGTTGTGTAAACATCAAATATCTGCTCGGTTTATCAAGATATCCCATATTTGCAAAAGTGCTTCGACGTTTTCAGAGGCGTCTGCTACCCACCAGCTCGACAGCTAGCCGGGAGCTCGAGGGTTACTGATGCGGCCGAGAACGGCACAACTCCCGACACATCATTTTCAGATCACCGCGGAGTTTCGCTGCTCGGGTTAAACGTAATATATAAGTCACTTAGACGACCTAAAAATGTTATTGTTGGGCTTTTTTCAGTGTTTTGTTTGTTCGTGAGTAAATCGGTTTGGCTGAGATTAAAGTTATTAGATTAGATAAAATAAAACTTTATTAATCCCCCGGGTGGGTTCCTCCTTGGTTTTCACACAGCTGACTAAACGTCAAACAGAAAACTTATTAAACAAAAGTATGAGACAGTCGAGAATTTACACCAGTGTCTGGTTATATTTTAGATAGCAAGAAGCAGACGGCCGAGTTTATTAAACTCCACCGAGACAGCGGTGACGCTAATCAGAAGGCTAGACCGTCCAATTTCACGCCTTTAAATTTTAAAGGCGTGTTTGTGTGTGTGTTTATACAATTGCTATTATGTTTGCACTTTATGTGTAATGTTACTGACTGCAGAGATCAGTAAGATGTGTGTATTTTTTATTTATTAGTTTTATTTATTTAATATTATTTTTTAATTGAATGACTGTCTAGTAGTTCACAGATGTCGAAAAACTGAGTGTGGTAAAGCCACTGATTTTTTTATGTATATTTCTGCAATCTGCACATTGCACTGACTTTCATTTTAATGTTTACACCAGGGTTCCTTGTCAGCACTTTATGCTCAGATGTTTGTAAGCTAAAAATAAACTATTGTGTATGTTCAAATATACTGTTGTGATTGAAGAAGTTAAATAAAAATGTCAGTCATCAATTCATGCATCACCTCATGTCATCATAACAGAGGTCTGTCTTCCAGGAAAGAACAGTTTAAAATTAATGTAATATAGTATTGGCCATACTATATGATGTATTGCTTGTCTTTGTTTAATAATACAGAAGACAAAGACCTTAAAAAATAATCGCATATCGCATCGCAATCGCAATATTGGGGCAAAAAATCGCAATTAGATTATTTTCCATAATCGTTCAGCCCTAGTTTCTACTCTATACTTGAGTTGCTCTTTGCTGATGACACAGGCTTAACATCCCACAAGGAAGACACTTGAAACAGCTTGTTACTTGTCTCTTCTATGCTTACAAGGAATTCAGGCTTGCTGTAAGTTTAAAGAAGATGCAAGTCATGGCACGGGGTAAAGATCACCCCCCAAAACATCGCTATAGATAGGTACAACCTACAATCATTCTTTATAGCAGTGAAGCCTCGACCAACTACATGAGGCATGAGAGAAAACTTCCACCTGAGGTGCCTGCAGTGCATTCTGTGGATTCAAAGACTAAACAAAGTGCCCAATTCAGAGGTCCTGAAATCCACAAACATGGACAGCATGTTTGCCCTTCTTTGTGAGTGGCACCTTCATTGTCTTGGCCACATCAGTCAAATGGAACTTGGCTGCATCCTTGAAGGACCTGGCGAGTTGATGAAGGGCTTGCGACCAAGCAAGACCAAGCACCCACAGTGGCGTGTCTAGAAAATTTTTGTTGGGGGGGCCAGGTAGGGGCACAGATTTGGAGAAGGGTGGCAGATGTAATTGGCAGATAATGTTTAAAAAAAATTCTACCAACCATTAACCATAATTCAATAACCCTGTAAACCTAATAACCGAATGCGCTTTTAACTCTTATTAGAATGAGATTTTAACCACTACGGTGCAAAGTTTTTAGATACTGTGTTGATAAAGTACAAGAGATACAATCAGTGCTTTGTCAGTGTTTACTCAGCATTCAAGGACAGCAATATTTGCATAGTATTTTTACTGACACATAGTGCACATATGTTTTGGGCAAAAACATTTTTTAATATTAAAATACAAACATTTGTAACAAACAATTGACAAATTAGCCAATGCCAATGCAAAACTTTATCTGCCTATTAAAAAAAGAAGATAATCTTCTCACAAACTGGTGTTTGATTTTGAAACAGGAAAAAAGTGGGGAAACAACTGAAAAGACTAACATTTGAATGAAACCTGAAAGCAAGTAAATACTTTCTATGCTGCCTTATGGTAAACTTTGGTAATATTGATGTATGAAGAACAACACTGGCTGATGATGAAATACAGTCAGCTGGCATGGTGACACTGCCAGTATTAACCTGCAGGGCCGGACTGGGACAGAAAATCTGGCATTTTGACTACAGACCGGCCCACCAGGTATAATAATAATAATAATAATAATAATGGATACTTTATTGATCCCCATGGGGAAATTACTTGTTTTTCTCTGCATTTGACCCATTCACTCAGTGAAGCAGTGGGCAGCCCACTAAGCAGGCGCCCGGGGAGCAGTGTGTAGGGACGGTATCTTGCTCAGGGGTACCTCAGGGTAGCCGTTAAGTGGATTCAAACCGCCGACCTTCCGATCATGGGGCGACCACTTTACCTACTGAGCTATCCCTGCCCCATTAAAGCCATAAAGACTTTGAATGAAAACAAATGCTGTTGTGACAGTGATGTACAGTCTTGTTGGTATATGTATGATTTCTATACATTTTACGTCAGATAAAAACTATGGTTGTAAGATTTAGATAATTATTTAATAAAAGCTAGATATTTTAAATGAGAATAAGAAAGAAAAGTATTTCTTTGTGCCCCCTTTCCCTGTTAATGCCCTACCTGGCCCCCTGGCAAAAACTTCCTAGACCCGCCCCTGCACAGTTACCAGCTGTCAGCTGCTTAGAAAAGGATCCTGGTGTTATTTGTCTCTCAGAAACAGTTCATAATTTCCCTTCAACTCATTCATGTCACCTAAAAGGTAAACTTGTTTCTCCATCATCTGTTCAGCTCTGATGATTCAGTAAGGACATCTCCTGGTTTCATCTTCATGTTTCCCTCTCACCACATATCCAAACTGACATCATGACCAGCAGCTTTACAGCTGTGGCTCCAGCAAACATCAGCTGATACTAGAAATTAATATTAAATAAATTCTGACAACAGCTGATCAAGCTTAAACGTGCTGCTGTTGTTTAGCGCGACATCTGCAGGTTTCCTCTTTCTGGCGCAAAGTGAGTGATAAACAAACAAGAGAGAAAAGCCGATCAGCTGATCATTGATCAGTTTTATGATTGAAGTAGAAACAGGAGAGGGAGGGGGGAGAGAATGAGAGAAGAGGCAGCTGTGCAGCGTAACGACAGAATAACTCCAGCTTTGTGTCTTTTTCCATTCTAGCTAAAGTCCGGGACAAACTGCGTCTCTTCTCAGCTCAATACGAAACGTGTAATATTTTCTCTGAATGAGGGACCATCCCATTTTTTTAAGGAGCCGTTGGCAACTCTACTAACTAACCTTATGAATAAAATAAAGTTCACTATCAGTAACATCACCCACCTAAAAACTCCATCAAGCTGGCTAGAACGCAGTACGAGTTATTGCAACTGACAGTAAAAAGTCAGCACAACAAAAATAAACTGCACCTAAACTTAGTTTATATCTGACCCAGATAGACTGCAGGTCATAACTTCTTACCTGAAGTTCAGTTCACCTGACACTCGGACTGGTGGCCTCCTCGGGGCTCTCCACCTGCCTCCCCTTCCCTCATCCACCTGCTGGCCTCTGTGGGAGCCCCGCCATAGACACCACCAAACAACTGAGTTATTTTTACACATCTGCCAGCATCTGGCCAGCCCACCACCTGTCATTGTTCATGCCATTACAAAAAAAAAAAAAAAAAAATAAGCCACCGGGCATATGCCCGGTATGCCCGATGGCCAGTCCTATGTTAACCTGCAACCAAATCTGCAGCTCCATACAGCAATGTTACGACTTAGATTATATCTTATAACTCATAACTCTTATGTTAGCTGCCCTCAGTAGCATACTGTCTGAAATATACGACGGCTGCAATAATTCTTTAAGTGTTATTTTCTCCTTGGGATTCTAATTTCACCGAAGTTTACTAAACTCAACAAACTTAATATTACTTACCGGGACATTTATTCTGTCTTCATTTTCTTTCACCGAAAAATTGTTTCCTGCAGTGCTGTCTTTCGTGCTTGGCTCTCCTACCTTTGCTAACGTGATGCACATAGCGCAGAAGCCGATGCTGCATTCACTTACACTCGGATATCTGAGCTTCACCGTGAAAACATAATCGTACATTTGTTTGAATTTTATTGTTTTACCTTTGGGGTGGCACCTGGGGTGGCCAGTCTGGTTGGGGGGGTGGCCTGTGCCCCCCCAGGCCACCCCGCTGGACACGCCATTGCATTGAAACCTTATTGTTGCAAAACATCTTGATGGGATTTGTCACAGAAGAATTCCTAAACTACTGAATGTGCCAGTGAGCACTGTTGGGGCCATAATCTAGAATTGGTAAGAACATCATTTTACCATAAGCAGGCCACGACCAGGTGATCCCCGCAAGATTTCAGGAAGGCAGTGAAAAGAATTATCAGAAGAGTTTTCCAAGAGCCAAGGACCAGTTGTGGAGAGCTACAGAAAGACCTGAAATCAGCAGGTAGAATTGGTTGAAAGAAAGCAATAAATAATGCGCTCAACCATGTATGGACACTCACCACACCGCGTTTACAGTTTGCTGACCAACATTTAGACAAGCCTGTGAAATACTGCCAGGATATAGCCTGATTAATTAAGACCAAAACTAAAGCATTTGGATGCCATAATACACATTATGTTTGGAGGTAAAAACAGACTGCATGTCGCCCCAAAAACACCATATCAACAGTGAAATTTGGAGGTAGGAACAGCATGGTATGTGGCTGTTTTTTGGCATTCAGCATTGGGGGGGGGGGGGGGGGGGGGGGGGGGGGGTCATATAATTGAAGGAAAGATGAATGGAAAGATGTTCTGAGACATTTTTGATTAAAAAAAATCCACTGCCACCTACCAGGATGATGAAGGTGAAACGAGGGACGTGTCAGCAAAACAACAATCCCAAACACACAGCCAAGGAAACGCTCATTTGCTTATAGAGAAAGAAATCTTTGCAAGCTCCTTTGAATAGAGAAAGAAAGTAAACCTCCTAGACTAGCCCAGCCAATGACCTGACCTGAATCCTGAAAACTTTTCCCTGTGTCATTTCTGCATCATTAGTACACATAATTTAATTATGTACTTCTATGGTTTGATTTATTTGCATGTGTGGGTTTGATGGGTTGAGACATTTGATGAGAATTTCATGTCAGTAGCACTTTTAGAAATATATTTTCTTAAAAAATTGGTGACGTGTTCAATACTTATTTTACCCTCTGTATGCACTCACCAGACAATGTATCAGACAGTTACCTGTTGAACTGCTTATTGCAAATTTTAGCCAATCACATGTCAGCAACTCAGTGCAATTAGGCATGTAGATGTGATCACAATGATTAAAGTCCAGCCTTAGTATCAGAACAGGGGGGAAAAAAGGTGATTTAAGTGAAATTGCATGTGGCATGGTCATTGGTGCCAAACGGGCTAGTCTGGCATCAGTGAGTATTTCAGAAACTGTTGATCTACTGGGATTTTCTCACATAACCATCTCTAGGTTATGTAAGCACTGCTCATATAACTAGGTCTCTATTTTAGACCATTCTCTTTTTTAAAGCATGACCATCCAAGTGTGCACAGAAAAGGCACATTTAAGTCATGCTTTGCTATGCATCATTATGCACAAAATTCAAGAACTGATCATGCAAGTGTCACAACAAAACTGTTTGATTATTAGCTATAATGTGATTGATGATTTTAGTCCAGCAATTTTATACATTCAGTAATAGATGAACACTCAATGCTGGCCGTCAGTGAGAGCACATTTAATCTTTTTCCGAAATTTTATATTAATTTAAGCTTCAATGTATTCTATTCGGTAAGCTATTACAGTGCTCATATGCAGTGGATCATTAGTTTTGGGGAAGAACAGTATTATACTATTTTGGCTGTAGCGCAGGTGATCTACTAATAAGAAGGTTAGTGGTCCATCCTCACTGCTCCAGTCTGCATGCCTAAGTATCCTCACACACTGAACACCAAGTTTCTCTCTGATGTATTCACTGGAGAATGAATGCATGTAAATGTTAGATAGAAAGCACTTACTAACACCTGTAGAATATGTGTGAATGGATGAATGAGTCGTGTTGTATAAATAATGTAGAAAAGTGCTATATAATAACCAGTCCATTTATATGATCAGTTTGTCTGAGTTATAAATAGGCCATCTCAGCTCATTTCAAAAGCGATTTCAAAAGTAGGGTCATGTCTGTACTAACCTTATTGTGTGAATAGCACGATTTGTGATTTGCACATTTTCGAAAGCCCCCCCCCCCCCCACACACACACACACACACACACGCACACTTAAGAGGAAATTAGCTAAGGTATTGACAAAGTGTCCAAAACCCGACAGTACTTGAAGGCAACACGTCTAATGCGATTGATAAAGCCTCGCATCTCCATTGCTCCTTTAGTCATAACTGCAAATAGTCACACACGCAAAAACACACAGTCTCACTGTGTCAAGTGTATGTCATTATATTTCTCTATCCATGCTTATATTGCAGGGGGATATTGCAATCTATACAATCTATTGTCGAGCCGGGTAAAAAAGAAAATAATCTTTCTGTGATGTAACAATAAATTAATGTGTGTTTTTAAAAAAAATCGCTACAACGGTGTTGCTGATGCTTTTCCCCGAGAGCATCCTCCGTTGCGCCACTAAAGCATGTCATCCTGACCCGTTTCGAAATGCAGACATGTTTTAGCCGGTAACATAACAGGACAGCAGATACAGTAGATTGCAGCAACACGCACAATATCGGAAATTAGAGAGAAGGCGCATGCGGCACTAAAGCTACTTTTACTCACGGCTCTGAAGAAACGCCATGAACATGATGGTATCGTTGATCCTGAGGAGGGTCGACATGACTGGAGTCTGACATCAGCAGTGTGTGTAGCGGGGTTGAGTGTACTTCCCCCTCCCCCTTTTAACAACATGGGGAGGGTAAGCGAAAAGATGAATACTGAGGAAAACCAGCTCGCAAAACTTTTTTACTAAACTGTCTAAAGGGGAGTTATTCATAAAGAAACACTTTTGAACAAGGTGTAGGCTTTCTCACATTCTATGACCAGCCTCACGAAAACCCTGTATTGGGTATGGGGAATGAGAAGGATGGATGGATGGATTGCATATACAGGGGTTAACAAAATCATTTTGGACATGCAACAATCTGTGAGATCTGATCTTCGTCTACACACAACACAATATCCATTTATCCACCTTCTTCCTCCTACACAACTTAGCAAGCCTGTCCCACATGGCAGAGGACGAGAGGCAGGGTACACCCCGGACAGATCGCCAGTCTGTTGCAGGGCAAACACAGAGAGACAGACAACCATTCACTCACACCTATGGTGTGGCCACTTTAGAATCACCATTTATCTAACCCCACTAACTGCACATATGGTGACTTTGGGAGGAAGCCGAGTACCCAGAAAGACCCCACATAGACACGAGGAGCGCATGCAAATCCATCCTTTCCCTGACGCTGGAATTGAATTCAGGACCTGGAGGCAACAGTGCTAACCATCCCATTGTATTCAGACAAAAACAATCTACCCTTCCTCCTTTCATTCCTCCCCTGATGACATTTAATTTTCAATTTTATTTATAAAACGCCAAATCGAAACAACAGTCATCTCAAGGTGCCTAATATTGTAAGGTAAAGACCCTTCAATAATAAGGATACAACCCTAACAGTCAAAGGAGCCCTTTGAGCAAGCATTTGACAACAGTGGGAAGGAAAACTTTTAACAGGAAGAAATCTCCGCCATCACCATTTTCAGGGAGGGACAGCTATCTGCTGCTACCAGGTGGAGGTGATGGGAGGAAGAAGACACACTGTGAAAGAGAGCCAGAGATTAATAAATAACTAAAGATTAAATTCAGAGAGGTGTATAAACACATAGTGAAAAAAGATGAGTAAAGAAGAAATATTAAGTGCATCAAAGGGAAGCCACAACCTAGGCCAATTGCAGTGTAATTAAGGGAGGATTCAGGGTCACCTGATCCAGTTCTTACTATATATGCTTTATCAAAAAGCAACGTTTTAAGCCTAATCTTAAAACTAGAGAGGGCCCCTGCACTGAAAAAAAGAACAGGTTGGATTTACTTAATTCAATAGTGGACATTGGTTGCACACAATTGCTTTGCTTTGGCGGAAACTTAAACAACTTATTCATATTCAATAACCTGTGCATTTTGTGTTGATGAAACGTGATTGAAAAATGTTTAGATGAAGTAAGTTGAGCTCTTGGAATATTTTAATCCTTCACAATTTTGTCATTTTATTCCAACACTATTCATTAACTTTTACCCCAATACTACTTGGTCACTTAAATACTACATGTTGTCTTCATATTACATAATGTTCAACAAAGTCCAGAGTCTAGTTAACATTTGAACCCAGGACCATAATAAATAGCATACACGTGGTGTGTGTGTAGTTGGCTGCCTGTCATAACTCCAGTGATTTACCTGCAGTTTGAAATCTCATGTGATCTTGTGAATTTCATGTCCAGAAACTAACCACTCTTACTAGAATATTTCATGTCATCTCAACAAGAACAAATTAAGTTAGTGAATTTCATACAGATACATGATTTAATTATTGTATCTGGGACTTTCTGTCATGACGAATTGGGTTAAAGGACTCAGGTGCGAGACTCCTTGCAGAGTGACAGTGGATTTATTCACAGTGAAAAGGTGAGTCAACAGTTCGAGTCAGTAATCCAAAAAGGGCAGTGCAGTGATACGGTGGCTTCTCCCCGTGGTGACAGTGCAGTGACAATCCAAAACAACTCCTTGTGCCCGCTCCTCCGATCCCTGAATCCTGGAGGCAAATGAGAAAAACACACGCACAGTAACGAAAACGTTCTCTCTCCTTCACAAACTGGGTATGCTAGTCGCGACTACGCTGCCCGTTTTAGTTCAACATTCCAGCGTTGGTTGTGACTCGACCGCACCGTTAAATAGGTCTGCTTCAGATTAGTTGTAGCCGGCGAAGTGATTACGCACAGGTGCGACCATTCCAGCTCAGGACACTCCCCCCGGGTCAGCTGCCGTTCCGTGCCACGACTTCCGGAAGTACATGTTCCAGCAGAAAAAACACACATGCACAGGATGGAGAGGAAAACACGACAAAGTACACAAACACCACCAAAAATTGGCAAGGCGATCGGTGAGGACCGTCTAGCCGTGACACTTCCCACCATTTGACCTTAGAGCTAAAGAAGCACCACTAATCCAGAAGTAGTTATCTCACTTGATGCTGAGAAAGCTTTCGATCGTGTAGAGTGGAGCTTTCTTTTTGCGGTCTTACAAAGATTTGGTTTCAAGGACAGATTCATTTCATGGATTCGACTGTTGTACAAGGCACCCCAAGCCAGTGTCTATACAAATGGTGTTTCCTCTGGCTACTTCTCATTGTCACGCGGAACGAGACAGGGTTGCCCCCTGTCCCCCCTACTTTTTGCTATTGTAATTCAATCCCTATCTATAGCTTTGAAGGCCCTTCCTCATTTTCATGGTATTTCCCGGTCAGGCCTTGATGTAAAATTGTCTTTATATGCAGATGACCTGCTTCTATATGTTTCTGATCCCTTATCTAGTATACCATCGATTGTGTCTCTATTAAAAACAAGTTCGGCTCTCTGTCAGGTTACAAAATAAATCTTCTTAAAAGTGAGTGTTTCCCCATGAATTCTTTAAGTCTTACACTTAAACAATCTGACATTCCTTCTAGACTTAGCCCTGCCGGCTTTAAATATTTGGGAGTTAACGTGACTCGTAATTTGACTTCTCTACACTCTTCCAATTTCTCCCCTTTAATGACTCAAATTCAATCAGATTTTCAGAGATGGAAATCGCTACCTTTGTCCCTAATTGGTCGGATCAATGCTGTAAAGATGAACATTTTGCCTCGATTGTTATTTCTGTTTCAGAGTATTCCTATATTTTTACCTAAAGCTTTTTTCAAAAAGTTAGACCAGCTAGTTACATCGTTTTTGTGGGGAGGGAAACATCCCAGGGTGAGGAAATCATTATTACAGAGACTGACATTTGATGGTGGTCTCGCCTTGCCTAACTTTTTATTTTACTATTGGTCCTCTCATATTCACAAATTGACCCATTGGCTTGAATCTGCTGTGGTGCAAACTGGAGCGCCTGTCGTGCACTTCCTCATCCTTAGAAGCTTTATTGTTCTCTCCACTACCACTTAAGCCTTCTCATTTCACCCAAAATCCCGTGGTACAGTCTAGTCTAAGTACATCTCTGCATCAGTACACATGCCCATCACACAGAACCATCTGTTTACTCCTGGCCTCATTGATGGTACCTATGTACAGTGGAAGCATCATGATATTAATACGTTTAAGAATCTCTTTAAAGATGGCACTTTCTTAACTTTTTTAGACCTGTGTTCTGAAACAAATCTTCCAGCTACTAATCTATTCCATTATTTTCAGGCACGGCATTGCACTTCTGCTCTCCTCCCCTCCTTGTCATGGGCTGGGTCGTGTGACCCAGTGTTTGAGTTTTGTGTATTTTTGTATCCATTTTTGATCTAGTTAATTTCTAGGTGGCTATTTAGTCCTTTATTTCTTAGTTGTTTCTGTCATCTCCCCCTGTACTCAGTCTCCCTGATTCGTGTGTCTACCTGTCATGTTTCATGTCTGTGTGGTTATGTTAAGTTCATGTCATGATTTATCTTCATGTCTCTGGGTTTCCTGTTTTATTTTGAAAGAGTCTGGTGTTCTTTGTTCACTGCATTTAGTTTTACTCTCCCCTGTGCTGTAATTATGTTTCATTCTAGTCAGCTGTGTCCTCATGTGTCTCCACTTCCCCTGATCGCCTCAGGTGTGTATTTAGTCCTCAGTCTTGCGGTGTTCAGTGTCGCGTCGTCTGTGTTCTCACCGCCGTGTGTTCACGGTCAGGCTTTGCAGTGATCATCATAGTCTCTGAGTCTTCTTAGTTTGTCACAGTATTAGTTTTCCCAGTTTAGTTATAGTCTAGTTTAGTCACGCTATCCCTGCTTTGTTTGTACACTTTGTCTTCAGCCATAATAAAGGCTCGCTTTCTGTTAAGTTCACTCCTGTCTACTCACTTGTGTACGCACCTGGGTCCATCACACACACCACCGCACGGCCTGTCTCCGCAGACCGTGACACTCCTAAACTCTTCTTCCAAATGTCCAACCGTGGGAGGAATTCTTATCCCTTAAACCCAATAAGAAGTCAATTATATCTTTAATATATAAACAACTTATGGATTTAAATGTCCACTCAGTTGTTAAAATTAGGGGGGCTTGGGAGCGGGAGTTAGGAGTAATTTTTTCGGATCAGCAATGGGAGAAAGCAGTATCCAGTGTCCGTTATAGTACGTCCTGTGCCAGGTTACAACTTATGCAGTTCAAGGTGTTGTACAGGGTTTACTATTCAAAGTCTCGTCTGTCTGAGATTTACCCACAAGTGATGGATCAGTGTGAGAGATGTCATGCCACCCCATGTGACCTAGGTCATATGTTCTTTCTGTGCCCAAGACTCCATGGCTTCTGGAGTAAGTATTCAGTTATTCTTTCCAAGGCTCTTGGGACCCAAATCTGCATGGACCCTTTTCTGGCTGTTTTTGGGCTTCCAGTCAACACTGGTCTAACCGACCCTACACACTTCAAAATATTAGCCTTTACATCACTTTTGGCTAGACGTTGCATCTTACTCCTTTGGAAATCTTCAAAGCCACCTTCAGTTTCTTTTTGGTTTAGAGATGTGATGTCATTTCTTAAATTGCAAAAGATAGGCCTTGTGGCGAAGGGCAAATACAGAGAATTTTATCGTATCTGGGGCCCCTCCGTAAACTATTACAAGTCATTAAACGCTCTACCAGCTGATTAATATCATATCCCCCCCCCCCTTTTTTTGTGTGTGTTTTGGGGTTTGTTGTTTGTGTTTGTTTTGGGTTTTGTCTTAGGTTTTGTTTTGTTTGTTTGTTTTGTCAATTTTATTTAAGCGTGTGTGTGGGTGTGCCTGTGTGTGTGTGTGTGTGTGTGTGTGTGTGTGTGTATTATTGTATCTGTTCATGTAAGAAAAACTAAAAAATATGTGAGGGGAACAGATTGTATTGTCATTGTAAACTAGTGTACACTTGTCTCTCAATAAAAATATGAAAAAAAAAAAAAAGAACTGAAGAAGCTTCTCGGATGAGAGGTGAAACATCTTCTAGTAACTTAAAGAAGTCCAGACGCTTTAATTTGCAAGCTCCTTTGACTACGATGACCTGGATGACTGAGAACCTTCACAGACATGATTTAATTATGCTCACCATAGAAACATGAAATTATTTTGTTACACTTTACAAATGACAAGTTAGACTTTTGTAAACTTAACAACCATTCAATTTCCTTTTTTCGGTAACAAAACTAGAGGCAGCTGCTCAACTTGACTGAGATGGATGCCTCCCTCAAACCATGATCCAAAGCGCGCAAAATGAAATCACGTGCAGTGTCAGATTTAACATTGGTATATTATTATAAGGTTATATAAGGTACTACGCTCAAAAATTTAAATGAAAATAAAAAAATTAATGAAAATGATTTTTATTGGTTAAAAATAAATTGCTTTATTTTAGCATTATGCAGTTCTGTTATTTGAACTTAATGTAAAATTGGACAAACTTAATTAGTTAATGATGGATCAATTTATTTACTGAAGTTAAGTCAAACTGAATTTAATTGAATTGATCCAACAATCTGGACAGGTCGCCAGTGTATCGCAGGGCTAACACAGAGAGACAGACAACCATTTGCACTCACAGTCACACTTATGGGTAATTTAAAATCACCAATTAATTCCACTAACTGCATGTCTTTGGAACATGGGAGGAGGCCAGAGAAACTGGAGAGAACCCATGCAAACATGGGGCCTTATGGTGGATTTGAACTGAGGTATGTTATGTTGTGAGGCAACAGTGTCACTCCACAAAGCAGGAAAGCTGCGACTACAAGCCTTGTTAGAGAATTTTCCTTATATTTTTGCCCTTGACAGGTTAAACCACAATAAATAGCAATAGCATACACATGGTGTGTGTATGCTTTTCTGCGTCTTACAACCCCAGTGATATTCCTGTGGTTTGAAATCTCACGTGATCTTTTGATATCATGAGTGCTTCAACTAACCACTCTTGCTAGATTACATCATGTCATCGCAACAAAAATATATTTAACATATTTTAAGTTGTTGAATTTCATGCTCATCATGAATGATTTAATTATGTTCACCACCAGAACATAAAGTTATTTTGTTCAAATTACAAGTTAGATTCTTGTAAATGTAACAACCATCCAATTTCATTTTTGGTATTGGTCCAATTTTCTCTGTCGTTCATGGGCAGGGGAAGGAGATGCATCGGTATGGTTGATGAGATGGAGTTTCGGGCTGTGATGGTCTCCTTTGTCAAGTGGTGTCTGCAGCTCAACATAACAAAGACCAAGGAATTGATTATAGAGATTATAGGGTTAAAAACTCCACTGCACTCTACAGGAAGTGTCACGGCCGAAGCCAAGCGTGATCTGGACCCAAAAGCAGATTCAAGACAGAGGCACTGAGTGACATGACATGAACAAAGTTTATTTACAAAAGGCACATGAATATAAACAATGAAACACTATGAAAGTAGACTATGAAGCACTATGAGTGTGTATTTGAGCTGACTGTGTAACATGAGGGGGGGGGGGGGGGGGGGGGCATGAGCTATGAGTGGCGAGGCTGATGGTGGCTATGATGGTGCATGCATGGGCAGCAGGTGGGAGTCGCGTACTCCACTGCCACTCCCTTACTATCTGCACATCTTCTACCGAGAAAATAACAAAGTACAGTGTTCTGCCTTTTATAAATTAGACTGGACTATAAAGTTTTATAAACTGCCAGAGTTCCCTCTGGTGGCTGCTTTGTAATATTGTTTTGATTACTTTGGAAAAAGACAAATAAAGGATGCAGAAAATCCAAGATGGCTGAACATAATGCCAAAGTATTACTGTTTTAAGCCGATATGGACCTTAAAATATTGTTGCTTTGGTCGCGATTTGTCCATAAGTATGAGTGACAATAAGGTCAAGGTCAAGTTTATTTACAGAGCACATTTCCAAACAGTCCATGCTGCACAAAGTGCTTAACAATGTAAAATCCCACTAAAATAAATAAAATGCAAAACAATGATGCAGTAAAATATAGAAAAACAAAAATAAATCAATAAAACAACTAAAACAACAACTAAGGTTTAGGTCAATGTATGTTAAAAGCCAGACCATCAAAATGTGTCTTTAGTAACGATTTAAAAAGTTCACGTGTTTTTGCAGATCTACGATTAAGAGGAAGACTGTTCCAGAGTCTGGGGCGATAAAATAATAATTGTCTCTTTGTTTTCCTTAAAAATGGTATGATGATTTGTACGTTTAAGGGAGTTATGAACTTTTGATCTTTTCAGCTACCAGTAATTGTGTAACAAGCTTGTTTGCAATGTTAGTTAGGTAATACAATATTTTGTATGTTTTCAGTTTTACGACGTCAAAGAGAAGGCAACAGTCGAGGACATTAAATCAGCACGAAAAAGGAAAATAAGTCTTTTTATTGGAGCATCGTTATCTCGTTGTCTAGCTGGTGAAAACTAGAAAACTCAGGGCGAGGATAGCACATACAGAGGGCCACCTCAATGTTGTGTACTGCTGGGATATTTATAACTGGAGCTATTTGTAGCTATTAGAGCTATTTCATTATATTTTGTAACTTTGTAATGTATTCCAATTTTTCATTTGTTTTAGTTAGTTACTGTTCTTACTACCTTAAAACTGAAGTTTTAATCATTGGTCCCAAGGCTCAGAGAGAGAAACTCTTGTCTAAATTAGAGGCATTTTCACTATGTCCTTCGCTACAAGTGAAAAACCTGGGTGTTATTTTTGACTCTGAGCTTGGTTTTATCCCACATATTAAACATGTAACCAAAATTGGATTTTATCATCTAAAAAATATAGCCAGAGTCCGCCCTATTCTCTCTCGGGCCAACACGGAGATGCTGATGCATGCTTTTATTACCAGTCGCATTGATTACTGTAATGCCCTGCTCTCTGGTCTTCCTAAGAAGAATATTTCAACTTTACAACTTTTGCAAAACTCGGCAGCTCGTGTGCTGACGAAGACCAGAGGGCGGGCCCACATTACACCAGTTTTAGAATCGCTGCATTGGCTCCCCGTGTGTTTCAGGATCGATTTTAAAGTTCTTTTATTGGTTTTTAAATGTCTTAATGGTCTTGGGCCTTCTTATCTCTCAGATCTGCTTTTACCATATGAACCCTCGCGGACCCTGAGGTCCTCTGGTACTGGCCTTTTGATTGTCCCTAAAGTCAGGACACATACTCACGGAGAGGCAGCTTTTCAGTGGTATGGTCCTCGTCTGTGGAACAGCCTGCCGGAGGAGCTCAGGGCCACAGAGAACGCACATGTTTTTAAGAACAGGCTCAAGACCCACCTTTTTAATTTAGCTTTTACTTGGCGTTTATTTATTTTATGCTTATTTATTCTATCCTGTTATTCTATTATTAATTTGGGCTTTACCTAATATTTATTGATTTTATTCTTATTGATTTTTTAATCTTCTTACTCTATTTATATTTATATTTATATTGTATCCCGTTCTTATTTATTTTATCTTTTTACCCTGTATATAGCCTATTGTGGCATATCTCCAGTGTTTCCTCGGAGGGGGCTCTCTGCACCGGGGCTGTGATCGACCGTGGCTGCTGGGTCTCTAGGGGTCCTCTCAGCCTGGCTGGGGGGCTTCTTTGCCTCCCTCCTGCTGTGTGCCCAGCCTGGAGGCTGCGGTCTGTGACCGGCTCCCGGTGCAGACGGCTCCCTGTTATAGTGTTTCCTCACTTGGCTCATGCGAACCCAGCCCAATTTTTACTCTTTAAGTGTGCGCGCGTGTGGGGGGGGGGGGGGGGGGGGGGGGGGGGGGGATATGTGTGTATTCACATCATTTATGTTAATGAGAGTGTGGGGAGTGAGTTGGAGGGTGGGGTGGGCTGCTTTTAACTATGTAAAGCACTTTGTGCTACATTTTTTTGTATGAAAAGTGCTTTATAAATAAAGACTGATTGATTGATTGATTGATTGATTGATTGATTGATTGATTGATTGATTGATTGATTGATTAGAGCAACATTGAGAACAAAATTTTCTCAGGGATTAAAAAAGTATTCTGATGATGAAGACAATGTTCAAACTGGCCCAGCCAATCACGTGACCTAAATGCAAGTGAACTGTTATGGAAAGAACTAAAGCTTTGAATTTATAGAAGGGAATCTTCAGGATTTGAATATTGTTTGTGTGGAAAAATGGGACAAAATCACATGTGAGTAATGCATGCAACTATCCATACAGGAGGCATCTCGAAGCTGTCATCACCAACAAAGGCTTTTATACAAAGTACAAAGTAAAGTATTTGTACAAAGTAGTAAATATATTTCAGTAAGTGTGTTCAATACTTTTTCCCTGTATCATTTCTGATTATTACACACACATGGACATCTATGGTTGGATTTCTTTGCATGTGTGGATTGGATGACGTCTGGTGAGAATTTCATGTCAGTAGCACTTATATATATATATTTACTTAGAAAGTTACTGATGTTTTCTATATTTATTTTACCTGCTGTATGTGCTAGTTTTCCCCTTTAACCCTTGTGTGGTGTTCGTATTTTTGTTACTCAGCCAGTGTTCATGGGTCTGGTGGACCCGCTAGAGTTTTGGCTTTCCAAATTAACACTATCAAACAATTTTATGTTAAATTACTCAACAGATGTTTACTTCATCCCAATTACAAGACATATGAACAGCAAACATGGTTAATTTTTTCCCTTTACCTTTGTTAGATCACATTTATGAATTAATGTGCTTCTCGTTTTTCTTTTATATAAAATGTTATAAATAAATCAGTTATAATCAAGTGGAGTGAGTGGAAAGACACAACACATTTACACGTGAAAAAATAATTAATTGTTTAATTTTTCTTTTGAAAAAAACTGAACACGGGTCTCACAGACCCGAACACCATACAAGGGTTAAGGCCTGTTCTGCCTACCATTCTGAGACCTAGTGCCCTGGAAGAGTATGATAATTCAGGTTAAACTAAATTAAGGAGCAAATCTATTGAACATAATTATTATAACTAGAATAGATGCGTGGGGCACGATGTGTGCAGAAAGAAAATGGCCTGAAAGTGGGTCAACTGTGGTCTTTTGTAAATACAGATCTAGAAAATATTTGCTAACCAAAGCTGAAATTTCATGGTAATCATTATACATGTTTAAACCAATGAAACATTATTTATTTATTTATTTTACAAATTGGGGCAGGTTTAATAGAAAATCATCAAAGAAATTGATGATTTCAAATGAAAGGACCCAATTATTGAAAATGAAAACATTTCAATTCATAGATAAAAAAATAATAAAATAAAATCTAAATTAAAACCATAAAAATGTCTTATAGATTCAATCATACCTGCTAAAACTTGCCTGGTGACCCATGCATGTAGAGATGAGTGGAGGAAGTCATATGAAGCATTTGAGGCTTCTTCCTGATTCAAAGCCTCAAAGACAGATCATACCAGAGGTCAGTTGCAGTTATGGGACCCAAAAACTACAAACGGGTTCAGTGAATCACAAATGATTCACAGAACTCATTGACTAAAGTTCAAACACAAAAGAAATTCAGTCTTAAGCAGCTGTGCTTTTATTATAAAAATCAGTGCCCGCGAATCAAAGTGTTACATTTTGAAATGTAAATTTACTGATTCGATGTAGAGCTGCAGCTATCGATTATTTTAGTAACTGAGTAATCAAACGATTCATTGAATAAGAAATAATATAAATAATTTTGTCTTATTAATGAGAAATAATAAATATTCAAAAGAGGAAAAAAACTGTTTAACTGCATACAACATTCAGTTAAACATGCAGTCAAAAAATCCCAACTAAACCCTACATGTCATGTTGAAATTTCTTTTTTGAATAATTTCTGAAATGCAAAAAATATATAAATAATCTCAAGTACAGTCAAAGTTAAATAAAATAAGATATATATATGAAATCTATGGCATAATAAAATGATCTTTCCTCTGTCTCCCTCGAAGGCTTTCTGGTGTTAAGAGGGGCATAGTTTTAGTGCTACTGAAAACAAATGTTATGATGGAGCAGACATTAATTAATATTAATAATCCGGTGTCCAACCTAACAACCCTCAGGTCTGTGGCTAGGAGTTTAATGGCCCATGTACATTTTTATTGGCTGCCTCTTTGCTCTTCGCAGTGTGTAAACAGACTCCGAGTGCGTTTAATTGTGCCAGAGTCATCATCACTGTTGCTGCTGTATTAGGAGTGTTGTCGCAAATGTGGGTGAAACGCTTGCATTTACATCATTTAACACATCTGCGGGCTACAGAGCCACGCACTGAACGAAGCATCAAGTTGATTAATTCATTTGATTGACTGAACAGGTATTCCTGATGTGTGCCCTGTGCTCTATGTGTGGATGCATGCTCAATCATGCAGGTAAGTAAATCCCAAAAGGTTGGTTCATCTGGACGCAGCGTTTTCGTCACTCATCCAAGTGACTTCTACAGTCTCAGCTGACTGCAGGTTTCCCCAACCTATAAACAGTACATTTGCACACAGTGGGTTTGGTGCTGTGAGGAGCTCAGATGATCATGTGCCAACAGGTTTATTTTGCTCATAGTGAAAGGTAAGGAATGTCAGAAAAATTATGCATAGTTAATTGTAATCAAATATTGACTTGCTTCATTGCTGTTGTGCTTTTTTTAATGTAAACTCATGTTTTGCAAAAAAAAAAAAGTGTACGTGATGGAGGGAAATGGATATCTTTTTTGAATTCAGCACTCTAAAAAAAAAAACCCCAGAATTTACAAAAACTATCCCATGCAGCAGAAAAATGTTTTTTGCAGACCTGTGTTACAACTTTCACTAATGTTTACATTAACTTGGATTGTGAAGTCAGGGTTGGTGTGGCTTCACTGCAGAGTCCATTTCTTATTAATGGGCTGCATGCTACAGGTATTTAAGGTGGCATTATTTAGACCATTGCTTAAAAGACCATGGCTATAACCTTAGTCTTAGCTAACTGTAGGCCAATCTCCAACCTTCCTTCTATCTCTAATTCTTGAAAGAGAAGTGGTAAAACAGCTAACTGATCATCTGCAGAGGAATGGTTTATTCAAAGAGTTTCAGTCAGGTTTCAGAACTCATCACAGAACAGAAACGTCATTAGTGAAAGTTACAAAAGATCTTCATGTGGCCTCTGACAGTGCTCGTCCTTGTAGACCTCAGTACAACACTGAATACTGTTGACAGTATTATTTTATTACAGAGATCAGAGCATGCCATGGGAGTTAAAGGTACAGAACTGCAGTCATTTGAACCATACCTAACAGAATATAATTTGTTCATGTAAACAGAGTCCTCTTCACACACAAAACTAATTGTGGAGCTTCACAGGGTTCTATGCTAGGACCAATTTGGTTTCACTTAGGCAGTACTATTAGAAAACATAGCATATATTTTCATTGCTATGTAGACGATCGCCAGCTCCATCTGTCAATGAAGCCCAAGGACATATGGCAATTAGTTCTTAAGAGACTAAATTCTGAAAAAAATTCAGATAAAACTGGTGTGCAAATTAGAAAAAACAGGAACCAAAGTTGTATTTTTGTTTTATTTTTTCACTTCGTTTCAGCAGACTGTCTCAAGCTAATTCAAGCTGAATTTCAGAGCTCATATACTGTCATTGAAATAGCAGTAAAAACCAACATAAATATATTCCCACGTACCAGGTTTACTCACCCACCCCAAAAAAAGCCCAAAAGACAAGGGACAACTGTGTCCTCACCAGCACAGTACTGGTGAAAAACAAATAGCTGTTGGTTGGATAATTCTTTGATAAAAACAGAAAGGGGCACAAATAAACAGAGATTAGATGGGTTTGGATAGGTGTTTTTTTTTATTTTAAAACTTTCTATTAATGAGGTCTCAAAGTGTAAGCAGGGCAAAGTGCATCTCCTACCAGTAACTTACAGCCTAAGTGCTGAGCTTTCATTCAAAACACATTTTCATCTGAATCTCCATGTCAGACAAACAAAAAGTTTGCTCCCTGTCACCTGACAGAAGAAGAGAAGTGGTTTTTATCTGTCTTTATGTTTCATCTCGTTTCTGCGTTCAGCTCACAGACGGTGGGTGGGGTGGTGTGTGTTGCAGAACAGTGAACCTTCCCCTTTGCGCTACAGCTGTTCACTTCTTCCTCACATGTTGGTGCTCATCCTGGTCTGACTGTTGGCTGGTGTGAGTTCACCCTGGCTGCCTTCTCTGGGTGGAGACTGAGAACAGGAGGAAACAAGTAAGGCACTACTCTTGTTCAACAGCATAGCTATAAACTCTGTAACATTGAATAACAGGTGAGGTTCAAAAAAGAAAGAAGACTTTAAAAATCTTATCAGAATATTAAAACCCCGAGTCCAACAACCATCAGGAGCTAGTCTTAGTTACTGCCAGCAATGTTGACCAAGTTCTTGCAAATGTGGTCGAGGAACCGAATGGCTGGTGGGAATGAGCCAGATACCCCGTACTCCTGAAGCACCCACTACAAGGATACTCCAAGGGCCTTGACGAACTCAGAGCAAGTCCCATCCGCCCCAGGTTCCCTGCCATTAAGGAGTTGTTTAACTACCTCAGTGATTCCATTGTGGAAGGCGTGTCAGTGGAATTAAGTATTCATTCACCAACCACCTCTATCCTTAGTTAAAGTCAGTAGCACTCTACCCGCACTATGTATCATGCCAGTAGATAACTGGTTTCTCCTCCTGAGTCACCCAATCCAATTTTAGAAACCCCCCTCTGTTAATATTAATACTGTAATCTGTACCGTTCATTAATTTACAATCAAATACATTTTAGATATGCCATTAAAAAGAAGCTCATCACCAAATCACACGAAATTTACTGTAGTCAGACTTGATAATAACCTCTATCGCAACACAAAGAACATTATGAACAACTGAAAAAGAAAAAAAAAAGTTATTCACTACAATGTGAAGAGAAGAAAATGTCTCTACCTTGACGTGAATCTGGTTGCGCAGCACAGCAGCACGGAGAATCATGGCTTTGGCTCGTCTCTGGAACTCTTTGCCCATATGAAGAGACTTCTCAAATGTGGTGCTCCTTTGGTCGACATCCCTCGCATACAGAATCTACGAGCAGGTCAGAGTCCCAGTTTGTCAGGGTTCAAACAACAAAGTACCTGTGGCAACGGTTTGATGTGTGCAGCGTTTTCACCTTGCTGTGGGAGTCGATACGTGCATTAATGAGACCCTCCAGTATGAGCTGGGTGAGCTCGTCCTCCAGAGCTGTTACTGTTGTGTTGAACGCCTGAGCCATCTTGGTCATGTCTGCTGACACGTAGGGGCTGAAATACTGGGAGGAGGAGAAAACAGAAAACCCACACACAAGAAAAATATCAGTGCTCAAAAACATGACACTTGAAAAAGTTAGTACAAAGTACAAAGATTTATAGTGATTACATTAGTTTGGTCAATCATCTTTCTCAGAAATGCCTGTGCATGTTAAACAGTATTACATGTATATGAGATGCTTCCTTGTAACCAACACTATCATCTTCATTTACAGATCACAACACTTCACTAGACCTGTCAGCAGCTGCAGTGCCATCGTGTTACCACAAGCCAAACACGCACAGCACAGTACTGCTGACTGGATTTAGGCAATCAAACTGTGAGACAACACTGCCACCATCAAGTCACAATAACTGCAGATGAAACAGATTCTCCCTAAGATTCATCCAGTACTTAGATATTCAGAAACTGCGTAAATCCATTAACAGTGACAGTCATTATGACAGACAAGTGAAACTAGTAAAACTTTCAAATACCTAATATTTTATGTGACTATTTGTTGTCTCAAATATACACATTCCCTTGTCTTTGCTTTGTTTTTTTGAAGCCAGTGATGGTAGGATGTAATGTGTTACTATCGGATAAAGGTGGCAGCACTACACCAATGCAGGGGGCAGATCTATCTTATGGAGGGGCTTCATCCTGCCACGGCTACTATTTATACACCCTGTTTTGTTCCCCCCCCAAAGAATCAGCAGCAACTTGATTATCCTGTGCACGGTCAGTGTGTATGCAGTATGTCTCACCTGAATCAGGGCTCTGTTTCTGATCTGGCTGTACAGTGTCTTGACATGTGGTGCCAGGTACATGTCCAACAGGAGGTTATCCTGCAAGAAACAGCACAATCATATACTGCACTTTCTGTGTGTGTGTGCGCGCGCTCATATTATGCAACAGCGGGAGCACACACTCTCCTTTGACGCATGTGTAGTGTTACTTCAGGGGTGGGCAGTTCATTTTCTCTACTGGCCACATTAGAAAGTGAGGAGGCCACATCAACAAGCTGAACTCAGTTCTGGTCACTATTAATTTATGTTTCTCTTTTCTTTTTGGTCTTGAACAAATGTATTAAAGTCAGGTACAATGTCTGAGCCTTCCATTCTGCATCAGAGCTCTGAAATATACTCACCTCTCTCTTTAGAAGACTCAATTTTGGTTCTTAGGTTCCTACCCTTTAGTACTTTGAACAGGCAAAGCCAGCTGATAGCTGTGTAGTGGCCTACATCACCATGTGTTACATGTCTGTGACTCAGTGCTCTTACCCTGATAAAGTTAACTATTTGAAATGGACTGGTTCTTAGCAGTTTTCTACCCTACCTGAGTACTCAAAGCGCTTTATGACACATGCCTCATTCACCCACTCAAGTGCTTTCTAACATTCACCGTGCAATAGATGCATCGGAGAGCGACCTGGGGGTTAATATCCTGTTCTAGGGCTGTTCGATATAACGACATATATCGGATGACGATATAAAAACGTCTATCGTTTCATTTTACGCTATCGTTTGTTTCGTGGTGTCGCAAAATAAACTGTTTACGGCAATATTTTTTTCATCGTTTTGATGGTCACTGTAGTGGCTATATTAATTTCTTAAAGTTCTCTCTTTCTCTTATATTTAATATAACCACACTACGGACGGACAAGCGCCTGTTTTTAATGGGTTGTCGTTAGCAACAACGACGGTAACAGCATCGCGTGTCTGCTTGTTTATTTTCCACATAAACCTTTCACAATAAAGCTCAAGATCCTGTTGAGAATTTTCAAAATAAACTGAATCATGTGAGAAAGTATGCAGAGTATTGACGGATGAGAAGCAAAAAAAAAAAAAGAAAAAAGAAAGAGTCGTCAGGTGCTAAAGAATAAACCTTAGACTCAAACGTTAGAACAGGCTTTCCCCGCAGCACGCCGTGTAATAAATACTCACAAAGAAAACGGCGGCCGTTACAACTTATGTCTAAAAATGTGTAGTTTCATGCATCGGTTAAAACACTCAACTCCAGGTACACGACGCCCAGCTGGAAACACTTCACCTACCCGAGATTCACAGAATTTACAGAAAATATTAAATTTTTTGTGATTTATATCGTTATCGGGACGATAGATGTTTTATATCGGAATATACGATTTTGGTCATATCGCACAGCCCTATCCTGTTCAAAGATATCTGGTATGCCCTAGGTGTCAAACTCTGGCCCGCGGGCCAAATTTGGCCCGCAGCCTAATTACATTTGGCCCGCGAAGCCATACCAAATTACTATTAGAGCTGGCCTACTGGTATTATACAGCTAATATATATATTGTTTAGTATTAAGCTTTGCTTGTTCCATATTCAGTTTTTCAGCAAAACGTGTTTGAGTCCATAAGAAAAGATTCATTCTTATATCTGGAGGAAGATTTTTTTTTTCAATAAATATTAACGTTAGCTCGCGACTTTGTTCCATTTTGAATTTTGGCCCACTGTGTATTTGAGTTTGACACCCCTGTGGTATGCAGACAGAAGCAACCAGTGATTACAGGATTAGTAGCACGTTTAGATGACCTGCTTCACCTCATGAGCTACAGTTCCTCATCAACAACATGGTTAATTTTTAGCACTGATATACACAACACATCCTGTTGTTTTATACAGTGCAAAACTCAAATTATTTTCAGCTCCAAGTTCATTTTAAAGTTAATTAACAAAACTGAGTAACTGAGTTGCATAAATATCATAGCTCTCGTCCAGAACTAGGGTCTGCTTTGTTTTTCAACCACAGCTCCAGATTTCCTGCACTGTCCTCAGTCTATCTTGGAGAGGGGCCCATTCTCATATTCTTCCAAACACACTTTGATAAATTCAGAGAATGAGTTAGTGTTGTGTGTTTGTAGTGATAGTGTGATGAAGCCCTTTCAGTCTGTTGAACCTTTCTGGACAGTTATTTGCCTACAGGCAGCTGCCTGTAGGCAAATAACTGTCCAGTTGAATGGTGTGATCTAGATCACACCATTCAACTGCTTATTTGGAAGTACTGACATCTGCTGGTCATTCGATGTACAGCAGCCCTGCTGTGATAATAGATGTGGACCACATACCAGTGGATATGCAAACGTAATGATGTGTCAGTTGTAGAATAGCTATATGAAGTGCTGTATAATATACACACATACACCTCTAACCATCTGTGAGAAGATCTGTTATTATTGAGCGATAGCATATCAAAATGCTCCCAAACTGCTGATATTTTTTGCCTTTTTGGTGGCTCCATAATGTGCTTACAATCTCCTTCCAAGCTCATTATGATCCTCAGAATCACCTCAGATCCAGTTCATACAAAAATGTACTTCCCGTGTCTTTTCATCAGCTCAAACAGGGCCTCGTTTATCTTTGGTCAAGTGATATTCTGAGGAAAGATACGGGTCATGACACAGGCTTCCTCGGCTCTACACGGGCCTCAGGGCTTCAGTGTCAGACATAACAACACTACCTGCTAGCAAAGGTTCAGCTTTCCATTTCTAGTGAGTGAAGTTCTTGTATTTCTCTGAATGTTTAGTTTTGCAATGGAGACTCAAAATTCAATCCTTAAGCACAGTAATTTGTGCTACCAGAACTTGCATGATGTATACCTTTATACATTTGAATTCTAACCCACTGACCTCTTAAGGGCCAGTAAGGGACAACTAAAGGACCAGATGTGGCCCAGGACCCAAACAATGGCCAGTTTTTTGTTAGTTTAAAAACCTTTCATGCGCTAACCTTCATTTCATCCAGTAGCTTGAGACAGGATGCATATTTAGACTCGTAGAACTTGAAGATAATGTCACGAATTTGAGGTTCCAACTCTAAAAATAACTTAAAGGAGCTAGGAAGAAAAAAAACAGATACAAAGTATTAGCATGGATTGCTGTCCATCACTAGAACTGATTTCTATCCAAGAAATATTTGTACACCAGCCTACCTGCTGGAGATGACGTTGCGCTGAAGCTCCTGTCTGTCAAACGTGGCCAAAGCACACAAGCCCCCATACACAGCTACATTACTGGGCGACAGTAGCTGCAGGGAATACACATAATGATATTTCTCCCAGCAATTAGACTCATGCATAGATGCTCATATTATGTCCTACATTTTTAGGATCCAAACACACTGGTTGAGGTGTACATGTAACCATGTAAGTTACTAATACATGGTTACAAATGAAAGAGGATAGAAGACATGTGGGTGATATTCCTTTTTTTAAAATCTGAGATGCTAATGCTTTAGTGCAACACCCAGTGCAATGTTGCATGTTACATCTTCAGTTTTCATGTACGAGCTCACCTCTGGACAGTCACAGTGGTCAAAGGAAGCCTGCAGGAAGCACTTGGCAGCTGGCTTGTATTTTCGAGAGGCCAACTCGGCCAATCCTGATGTACCAACAAGCAAGATGAACAATATACTGGAAATCAGGTCACATTTTTCCAAACTTTATAAATACAAGACCAATCTTGGTTAACAGAAAGCAACCTCTTCAAAAATCACTCACACACACACACACACACACACACACACTCACCTGCAGCACACTTTAATTTGGTGAGGACAGCTTGATTTTGACTATCTCGCTCTCCTCTTTGCTTTTAGGGGGGGAGGAGAGCAAAAAGAAGAAATTTACTATAAATATTTTATTACTCTTCATAAAAGGCTGGACACAATATATAAAATAAAAGAGATGCTGAAGTATGTAAACTGTGCTCACCTCTGCAATTTCTGGTGTGGACTCTGCCTTATTGACGTAGCTCAGCACGTGCGACCAGTTCTGGAGGTAAACACTAACCTGTGAACGCACAATTTAAGTCACAAAGACTTTGTTTACTCACGTGCTTAATCAGACAACTCAATGTCTGTAAAAAACAAACAAACAAGCAAAAATAACCCAAAAGATTCTGTTGTGTGTAACAACTTTTCCAGGTTTTCGAATTCTGTTAATTGGCTGAAGTGCTATCTGTAGAAAACTACAGTGACACTGAAAGTGTCTTGGCACAATTCAGTCTAAGTTATATAGTTCCCAGTACGTATAGGTCTGTGTACTGGGTACTATAGCTGGGAGAAAGTCTGGAAGTGCTGACGTGCACACAGATTTCAGTAAAGTGAAACATCTTGGGCAAATACTCGTATACTTTTCTGATGTGCAGAGTTTTGCCAGAACCAGGTTTCTAAGTTCAATATAAACTTAATCTCTCAATTGTAATAAGAATTGTGATAAGGCTAATAATCCCTGGACAATTGTGTCAATGGAAACAGTGACTGCAGCAGCAGAGCACTGTGCTTCCTTCCTGCTGTACCTTGATGACATTCAGACACATGTTAATGACATGCTTAGCACTGGTGCAGTAGTCTCTGGCTCGAGAGTAGCACTTCAGAGCATTACTGAGGTCACCACAGTCCAGATAATGGTCCCCCAGGTCATCATGGCCTCTCCTGGGGAGAAGGGATGGAAGGTGAGGAGACGGCAGACATCCACAAAAACAATGTTATCTGAAAATGACCAATCTGCTCATCAAAAAACTTTGACCCTCACTAGTTTTGTATATATTTATTATTGTTCCAGCAAAAAAGACTGAGACAGCACCTCTCCTTCTGCTTCTTAGCTGGATTACTGATCTTATTCAATGTTCAGTTGGTCTTAAGCTTAAACTTTAGATTAACAGTAATGCTTTTGCAACCACACCTGATGCTCTCTTTGATGGAGTTGCCCTTGTAGTTCTTAAGATCCGTATCTAGTTTCTCCAGTTTAAGCAGAGCCTTTTTTCTGGTCGATTCAGCCCAAGCTGAGTCCAGGGGAGGGGGAACAACCCCTCCTTCAGGAACTGTGTCTGGCACACCCTGCACTTCCCTATAGGTGGAGCCCAGGAGAAAGAAAGAAAAAGAAAGAAAAAAAAAATCACACAGAAATATTTACAAATCTAGAAATTGAACAATTTGGAGGCTGGGAGTTAAGACTTTCCAAGCCTAATTTTAAATGCAGCAATGCGGTTTTGCTTATCCATAATGAAGCACATGTGATATACAACACCTAAGTTTTTGTTTGTACTGTTTGAATCATGCTGTTCTTTGCTACAACGCAGGATTTAAGGATTTAAGGAATTGGGAATGTCTTGTTAAAAAAAAAAAAAGCAGCTCTGTCCAAAAGGAAGCACCCAATTGCTGGGAGAGGACTAGAAAGAATACCGTGTGGCCTCTGTGAGTTTGCGGTGAATCTCTTCGTAAGTGTCAACATTGAAGGTCCTCTGAACAAAGGTGAGCGCCATCTTCAGGGCCTCCACTCGGAGCTGAGGGCAGTGCTCAGCAATGAACTGCAGTCTCTCAATGCGCATTAATCCACTATAACTGGTCGCATACTGCTCCAGATCCTGCACAGACAAGGAGTGAAACATCTGTTCAAAAACATGTCAGAACTGCTTCGATTAAGCAGTCAGGTAACACTTTCATCAGTGGATGATATAGCTCCGCATGTACAAGGATTTTAGCTAACTTTCGTTCATTCACACCCAGAACAGTTAACAGAAACAAGAATCAATTAGCAGCAGGAATCTGCGTCACATTAAACATTACAAATAAAATAAGAGATATTGGGATATATGTAACAGTTTGTGAGACAATACCAGTGTGGGGTTCTCCACAATATAGTTGGTGTCTGGAGCATTCTGCTGGTCCTCCTGGGGATCTGCATCAATCTGCATGGGCTCCACAGACCCCTTAGAAATAGATCACATACATAGTTTTGTTAGATTCAACAACAGACCTGATCTTGGGACTAGATAATGCGTAATTTACATCAGGAAGCCCTCTCTTCAAAGGGCTTTTCATCAGTAGTTCACTGGTGCTTAAACTCGTACTGGTAGTTTACTATGTCGGAGTAACTGTACAGGAAACAATGTCCTATAATGGATACGCAATATGTTCAGTAGAATAAGTGGGCACAGCCCCCGCCCTATTCCTTAATGCTTTTATGCCTTTATGTTGAAAATGCAAAACAGGCGCAGTGATTTATTGAAACATATGCAAACATAAGCTTTTCTTGGATGGCAGCCGTCTTTTGTTCCATTCTCTGTCAAGATGATACCACACTTTAATAATGTTGAGCTTTGGAGAGGACAACCCCTACATGACAGGAAAACACAGTGGAATGACTAAGGCGGAGCTTCCCAAAGTGCGGGGCCCGCCATTGCAGGGGGGAGGGGGGGGGGGGGGGCGCAGTATGAAAGGGGGAAAGAAACCAAAAACCGCTTGGACACTGCTAGCACGGGGCGCCCACACAAACGCAAAGCAGGAGATGAAGCATCGCTGAATATGTTTCCAAACCAACTTCATTCTAAGCCAAAGATTAGAAAATATGATGAAGCACATCTTCCCTTTGGCTTCACCTGCACAAGTGCCAAGGTAGATCACTGGACTAAGGTATGATTTTACTGCATTGGCAGTAAGATAGATAAATAGAACTTTATTAATCACTCGGATTATTAAACTGAAAGAAATTTGAATAGTAAAAAAAATTAGAATAAAAATTAAAGGGAAAAAAGAATATAAACATAAGAATGAATAAAATATATATAAACATAAGCAATGTAGCAGCCAAAACGCCTATTGCACAGTATTTCGACTATTGTCAGTCTATTGAACAGTGATTAGTTGTTATTTAGTGTTTATTTGTGCAAACACTACTGCTTATTTGTCCCCGCCCTCCTTTGTCCTCCTGTTTTCCTGCCCCCAACGAGGAGTTAAACAGTTTGATGGCGTGTGGGAAAAAGGAGTTTTTAAGTCCTAGACATGGGGAGAAGCTAGCTGACGCTGAGCAGACTCCTTTGGTTATTTATGACCATGCAGAAGATGCCCAACACTGTCCATAATGTCTAGCAGTGTTTTTAGTGTCCTCTTCTCTGCCACTGTCACCAGAGTGTCCAGCTTCATGCCGACCACAGAGCCAGCCTTCCTTATTAGTTTGTCCAGCCTGGATGAGTCCGTCTTTGCTGTGCTGCTCCCCCAGCACACCACAATATAGAAGAGTACACCGGCAACAACCGAGGAAAGCCTGTGGAAATACAGTCTGCTTTGGCCTTTTTTACACAGGTGTTGCATGTTGTATGACCAGTCCAGTTTGTAAGTGTACATTTTTCAGTTACAGCTACATTTTTCGCCAATCTTATGTTTTCTAAAAAGGTCTTGCATGGTTGAAAATCTGACTTTCTGCATTCATAATTATAACAACTTTGGTCGAATCAAATACCACACACTGAAATGCAGCATCTCTGTATCTCTCAAATCCTGTATCAGGTCTTTACTGGATTTATTCCCATTTCTTGAGGACATGACTTTCACACAATGTTCATCTCCTGTAGGTAGTTTTTATGCCAGACACATCTGTTGTCCAAGCAGCATTCCAAAATAAGCCAAATTTTGGCTAGTAACTCTTTGGGAAACACACCGTTTTTGCAAAACTACAATTTTATGCTTGTCAAATTATATTACAGAACAGGACAATTATTAGTCTCCCTATGAGTTTCTTTCTTCTTCTTTTTTTTTAAATAACCTGAAGTGCTGTTGGCAACATTTCCAAACATCTTAGTTTTACTTTGGCTGCTTAGAGTATTTGACTTTGCACAAAGAAATATGATGAAATATGAAAACAGTAGGGCCAAACTTTACAACTCTCTGATCTTAACAGCTAAATGTGAATCCTTTTTGCTGGATAACAGCCTGCAGTGATTTGTTTTCAACACACCTCCCAAGCAATCCCAGACCATTGTTCAATGGCAATTCTCTTAAGTGCCTCCAGCAGATTTTCAGTGATATTAAAGTCAAAAATTTGTGCAGGCCAGTCAGAGAAAATTAGTTGAGATTTAACAAGTCAAGATTTTGACTTGTTTGCGATTAATTTTGTTGTTGCAGGGTGGGGTCAAAATCTCCCCTGTGGCAACCAAAATGGTACTGAGGATCAAGTAATTTCCTGCGTATCAACATCAAGTATAAAATCCTAGTATCCCAACAACCCCTAGCTTCCAGTATGCGTAGTTTTTGTTGAGCAAAATTCAATCTGGCTTGAAGATGTTTCGTCTGTAGAAGTGACATTTTTCTTGGTCTGCAACCTTAAAGTTCATTTCTTTGGAGTGTTCTACTGATTGTCTTCTTTGAGACTACAATTCCGGACTTGGCTAAATCATTCACTGGTATTGTTAGACAATCATTTTCTTTCCAGAGTCTTTTAAATCTTTGGCTTCCTACCTCACTATTCTTGTTCTGAACTTTGTAGCCAACTTTGAATTACTTGATGGTATTTCTCACTTTTTAACACTCGAAAACACTGATGATGTTGTATATCCATCTCCTGCTTCGAGAGCACCAACAACTATTTTTCTCAAATGTAAACTGTTTTCTTTTGTTTTTGGCATGACGCTTTCTCAAGTGACAGCTCAAACCCTTGCTGAGCTTAACTTGATTTTACAAGCTTTGAGCATTACAACATTACAGCACATCATTGCACATCAGTGGTTTGGCTATGGCTCAATAAAAGGTTTTTATTATTGAGCTTCAGCTCACAAAGATAACTGCATAAAAGCTATTGAAACAATGTATTCATGTCCAGCTGTTGGACAGCTGATGCATTCTCTTTCCGGTAAGCAAAGAAATAATGTACCTTCATATAGCTTCCTGATTGACAGAGCTAACTCTAAACCTCAACTTAGTGACTGAAAAATTTGAGATACTCAAATTGAAATTTTAAGCTATTTTCTTACAATTGTGCCATTTTCTAGAAATCCTGACTTATTAACTGAAGATTTTGAAATACCCAGTTCAACATTATGAGTTATGAATAGCAAATGATTTGTGTTGTGGTTTTGTGGTTTTTTCCATTGCCATAAACAAGCTTACATGGGCCTGGCAGAGAACGAGACACAAATATCATGCTTAGGATGGACGGGTTCCTGATGTAAACAACAGGCATTTAACATTAGCTTGGCGCTAGCAAAGTGATACACTGAAAGATGGTATATACTGGAGTTTATTGACGTTGAAATTAAGCTATTCTTGACAACGGATACTTCTTACATATGTAATAATTGTGTTGTCTACTTATGGTGCTAGTAACTGCTATCCGGAGCGAACGAGCATGACAAGCTGCCAACAACAGGATATTAGGTATACTTCCGTTAGCTTAAGGCTACGACCATAAACACAACTGGTTCTTTAGTGTACTCCAAGTGCTGTGTTATACAAAGACTGAAACTTGCCATGTCTGTGGCTCACTTTAAAAGCCAACCGCGAGAGTCACGCGTCGTTTTATCATTTAGGTGCGTTAACACCAGCGCTGTAAATGTTGTTAGCTAACCGAGGCCTTCAGTCAACTGTAATCCTTGAGTTCTGCTCCACTTCATAAAGCTTCATATCAGTTTTACGTAGAAGGGCTTCAGGGAATGTGCATTTTAAGATGCTTCGTGACATTTTAAGGGCCACTCCTCATTTCGGCATATGGCATTGCACTAATCAGAAATTACCTCTAGATGTCTTACACATTAGCTGTTCCTTCGCTGTAAGTCTTTTAACATGTAAAAGAGATAAGTGGATTGTGTTTTACACACTTATGGTGCCTAGTACATGCCTATTAAACACAATAAACAACTACTCCGTAAGTGGTCTGTAATTGTGATTTTTAACCACGACAACCGTAACTACAAATTCAAAGCTAGCCTGCTAAACGCTAGCTAAGGTGGCAGAGTTTCCAGCAGTCTTTGCTACAAAAAAAAAACAAAAAACATTTTAAACAGCATTTTAAACTCACCTGAAAGTTAAACACTTGCACGGGCAAAGGCATCTTATGTTTGTCTCACTTAAGAATTGGTGTCTTTGAGGGGGTGGGGGTGGGATTGTAGCATGAAGACATAAATGTCTGGCGGACAGTTCAGCAGCCAAGCCGGACTGGGTTGGATCTCCAACTACTGGTGGGAGGTGGGAACTGCAACGGTAACCAATTAATTAAGAGCAAGGAAACTGAAAAAGAAAACATTGGTATAGAAAAATATTGAGATTGAAGAAAAGTTAAACTGAAAAAGGAAAGGCTGACATTTAATGAACACAAATTTGTGTTTTACTTCTGTTGTTTTACATTTGCAGTTATTTTCCCTTTTTACTTTCACAATTGTTTTTTTTTTTTGCTTTTTTCTATCTGTTTTTCAGTTTAATCAATGACTGTTTTAATCATGTGTTGCTGTTTTGGCCAGTGGGGGAGGGGACTAAAGGCGGGTTTCTGCTGAGTCTTTACGGTAATTTGCATATAATTTGCATCCAGCAGACAATTAGCTAACTACCTTAACTGAACAACTTTGTAATGGATGTTACAAGTTAATTAAACTGAAAAATGGATTGAAATTGAAAAAATGGATGGAAGCTGAAAAAAAGATAGATTGAAACTGGAAAAAAAGTTGTAAGCGAAAACAAAAAAATTACAGTTTCAATTAATTGCTTTTCACTATCAATTTTTTTCAGTTTCAATACAAGATTTTTCAGTACATTTATTTCAGTTACAATATTTTTTTTCAGTTTCAATATTTTTTTTGGTTTCATTTCAAGGTGGCATCGTTCTGACCCCATACTAACAAGGATCAAATATATTATGTGGGTTAAATAGCTGATTTTCCAATCCCTTCTATAAAGCTGCTATAAAAGGTGGAAATTAGTGAGTCAATCTAACCATTATCATTAAGATGAAAAAATGTCTACTAACCTCTAGATTTAGGCAGTCCATCATTATGGCTCACTCCAAGCTTTATCAAAGTTTTGCAAACGAACCAGTTTATGTTGCACTAAAATGCCTGGTTGTAAATAACACAACATTTGTATGTGCCAGCTTGTTTTCCAAGAAGCTTCAGAAAAACAAGCAAGAAAACGTGATTTATAGATTCAATATCTGATTTAAATGTTTACTGTGTAGGAACAGTTTATGTAATTGTTGTTTGAAATTAGTACTGAATGCTGTTCCAGATCTTTCCAGCCCACCTTAACCCTTGGGTTTCACATATGTGCACAATATAAATATGCAGCATATGTATCATTACTTAAGTAAAAAAAATATGCCATATGATGCTTCTTTTCAGCACATTTGACTGAGAGACAGTTGATAAAGAGTGGTCAGGCAGCTGTAGCACTTTGACTTTCATTTGTGATGGGTCAAACGATAAAGGACTCTCAGTGGGTGTATCAAAGCACAACTAGTGAAGCCCCGTATCAGCATGTGTATTGCTATAAGAAAAAATCACGTGACAGCTGTCGTTTCGTACACAACGATTTTTATAAAGTCATTGGCTGTACAGTGATGAGGTATGAAACTGTGTTTAAGAGCAAATTCGTGCTGAGAGTAGAAGAGGAGGAGACTATCTTTGGTGCTGTTTGTGACTTTACGTTTTAGGGTCATCATCACCGGAACCGCAGAGGAAAAGGACATTTTCTCCAGTCTGGGATCATTTAACACTGCCTCCACCCCTCACATACACTCCGACTGTTATAAGCGCGTATATATCCTAAAGCAAAAGTAAACAAAACATTAACTTTGATTTCCTGTTCTCAACTTATGCATCCTTGTAAAAAGTATTTTTGTAAATTCTGCATTTGACAGACTATAGTCTATTATATCGTTTTGTTATAATTAAATTAATTGGAATACAGAGTTATCTTTCATTCAGTTAGCACTTTACCATCAGCTGGTTATGTAAACAGGACCATTCATCACTCATTTGGTGTCTAGATATCAGAATGATTGAGCAAAGTTCAGTCCTTCTCCACACTCTTTATAAACGCTGGCTGCAATCATTATTTAAATCCAGCAGTTGTCGCTGCAGCTAACAATGCAACAATGCACTCAAGGCGAGCACAACATGCTGTCTTGATTGTAGATGCTTTGTTTGTTTGTTTTTTTATTAGTTTTCCTTACACAATTCAGTCTTTGGCTAAGCTGATATTTGTTGGTATAAACATGTTATATTAAAATAAATAATAATACTAATGTTGGGAAATCATCCATTTCTACTTCTTTATAAATAAAATGCAAATGTGAACATTTTCTTCAGTTATCTCTCTTTAGATATATTTCTTTTCACAGGTCCATGCAGAAATGCATTAGGGAAATTAATTATTACATACAAGGCAACAAGATTTCAGTTAACATTTATTGTAAAATCTACTTTCTAAGGGAGGAAGAGGTCTTTGCCTTTGCAGGGTTGTTGTGACATTACCCTGTTGATGAGTTTAAAATGTGAATTTCATGTAACCTTTCACTTTGTTTTATGCGAAACTGGTCAACTGCATAATTTAAAAAGCATTAAAAAAAAGAAATGTAAATTATGTATGTTGGTGTTATCAATCCTCATTTGGCTGAAATTCCATTATATGCATGATAAAACTGGAAAATCAATCTGTTTATCATTTTAACAGTCAAAACAAATATTCAGATGTTGTGTTATTGCATGAAAATACCAGGTAGCTTGGCACATCCAAGCTTATCCTATGAGTGTTCGGTGGGGCTGAGGCAGGCATGCCATTCCATCCTCTTCATTCCCAAATTTTGGAGGTAGTCTGTGTGGGGGCAAGTCTTGCCATCTTGGAGTACAGAATTTGGGCCCAGACTATCGAGATATGGGATTGCCACTTGTATCGTATCCATATCTCTCTGTATTGAGATTGCTTCCAATAATCACAAGCCTTGTTTTTCCTTCTTTTTTGCTTGTCCTGTTTGGCAGTGTAGCAATCAGAATTATTGTCTGAAGACCAAACAAAATGCCCAACAGATTAATTTTCCCAAGTGGACCATTACAGCTTTTGTTCCAAGAAACACACATGCGATTTAAAATTGAGAAGTGGGCACTTGCACCAGAGGGGAGGCTGATTAAACAGACTGTCCTCAGGGTGCCATTCAGTGTACCCACCCCAAGGCCCTATTTGTGTATGTGATGAGAGTGTAAGTAATGTAGTAGTGCCTGTTAAGGAATAAAACTGAAGCATCGGTGGCCAGGAAGGGACAGAGGAGGAATACCTCCCCTGCAACTCAGTGATGCACCTTTACCTCAAGGTCCTGCATGTGTGGTGGCATGATGAAGCAGGAAGAGGGAAGCAATTAAGGATGGAGGGGAAATGATTGGGACAGTTGGAAAGTACCTGGAGCCAGCTCCCCCCGCTGGCCCCCATGGACACCCCTGTTCTCCAAAATCCACCGAGAGCAGGGGTCCAGGCTCATCCAGTCTGAGGCCCACAGTGGCAGCACTATAGCCTTATTTTTCCAGTGAGGAAGATGCCCCTGGACATATGACAATGCCTCCATCAAAAGCTGTTACTCTATCAGTGCAGCAGTCAAAATAGTGTTCTCTGCTTCTTCTCCACACTTTGACCCTTTGGACCCATGTACTAGGCTTACTCCAAATAATGGTGTAATTGTGCAACTTGGTTTTGTAGAACACTGGCTTAAAATTTCCCCAATTAGGTATGGGCCCTTTTCAGGTCAGTTAAACATGGCATGCTTGGAGCAGACTGATCACATAATAGACATCTATGTTAATAGATGCTGATATAGCACCAGCACTTTACCAGCATTTTCAGTAGCACAATATTGGTTTGGCATCGACACAGAAGATTTGGTAACTTTGTGGCAAAAACTATGCAACCATTCAAAAGTCACTTAAAAAAAACTCTCTTTCCCATTCTGATGCTTGTATTAAATTTCAGCAGGTTGTATCAGTCATGTCTACGCGCCTAAATGCACTGAGTTTCTACCACATGATCGGCTGTTTATTCAATCATTTATTTTGTGAGTTGCTCTGAATTGTTGAGTCTGAAGCTATTAAAGCACAGATGGACAAAAAGTGCCTGTACAGGTGGAAATTACAAATCGTATCTGCTCATGACGGCTACAGTCCATCACAAAGAGAAAGTGACACTGACCATTTTAATCTCTCCCTCTCTGTGTCTAATCCTGTGGATGCTGATCAGTGCACTTCACTATCTTCTGCTGTACGTCACTGCTCAAAATCCGCACCCTATTAATAGCCAATAAGCGATTAATTGTTCATTCACAAGTCATCTATAGGCCTGCTGACACAACTTCACCACCAGTGATGGATTTTAGCTATATTATGATTATTAATTATGCTGTGTGTTGTAAAGTATTAGTTATACTTTACAACACACAGAGGTTCAAGTGTTCATAACTGTACAGCAATGTCACTTAATTATTATTATTTCAAAAGCATAAACAGCAAAATCTTAAGTTTATATACTACAGTTTCAATAATTAGTAAAGGGGATTATTTGCCCATTATCCACTATGAAATGCTGGTATATTTTAGCTCGCTCTAAGACACTGGACTTGTCTCTTGAGTAATTGTTTTAAAGAAGCAACTCTTTCATTGAGTCAATTACTAAACAGCCCTATTTTTGATTAATCTGCTCTTTATCATGACTAAATGCTGCTTCAATAATTAATCTCACTTCTATAGTACACACTGAAGAGGGAGAGGCAAAGCAGAGATCCTCAGACCTATTTTTTCCCAGCAAATGCCTAGTTGAGGAATCCAGCCTCTCAATTGTATCCTTACTCTACCTCAAGTCTCCTTCTGGTTAGACAAAACACCTCAACTGGCTCATTTTCATGTGAGGAGTAGCATCATTACTTAAACGCTGTGCATGAGGTGCAAGAAGAACATGACTGCACATTCTTTGGCATCATAATAAGACATCTGTTTGAGTATGAATGTTATATGAGAGCACTTGGGCATAGAAAAAAGAGCTTATATGAATGGGTAGATTGAGTAGAGAAGTGTGACACAAGAATCAGTCCTTTTATTAAACAGTCTTTTGTCTTAAGCATCTGCATTAATCTGCATTGTAAATAAAACTTTGAACTTTTCTTCAGAGCCCTGTGCTTGAGTCCAACTTAAATTAAGGTTATGACACAAGGGTGGCTCGAGAGGTAGAACATGTCATCTATAGATCTACTGATCCCTGGCTCCCCCAGTCTACATGCCACAAAGCTACATTGGAGTACGAATGTGTGTGAATGTTAGCTAGAAAGCACTTAAAGCATACAAGAAAGTACTTGTGTGAATGGGTGAATGTGGCATGTTGTATTAAGCGCTTTATAAGAATCAGTCCATTTAGCAGAAGAGTCTGTTAAACTAACAACCATTTTGCCACCATCATTTTTATAGGCTGACATTCAGGATAATTCATCACCTTTCAACTTTCCATCACATTTCCATAAAAGGATAGTTGTTGTTGAAGGTCTAGATGGGGCAATCGTTGCTCAAGTGTTGGCAGTTCGTCTTGTAATCGGAAAGTTGCTGGTTCGAACCCTGGCTCAGACAGTCTAGGTTGTTATGTCCTTGGACAAGACACTTCACCTACCACCTACTGGTGATAGCCAGAGGGGCCGATGGCATGATATGGCAGCCTTGCCTCTGGGTCAGTCTGCCCCAGGGCAGCTGTGGCTACAACTGTAGCTGCCTCCACCAGTGTGTGAATGTGAGAGTGAATGAATAGTGGAATTGTAAAGCGCTTTCAGGGTCTTGAAAAGTGCTATATAAATGCAATCCATTAGTATTATTACATTGATAATGTGTTGATCTGGGGGTTCTCACAGAAAGAACATGATTCTCACCTCCATACAGTATTCCCAAGCATAGAAAAATGTAAGATATCATCAAAGGAAGTTTAATTCCTCTGTAACATTTTCCCAGAAACTGGAGTTAAGCCATATCTATTCAAGACAGCAGCAACCAGAGAAATGCCTGACCTACTAACAAGACTGAACTGCATAGTTCAGTGAAGTTCTACTGCAAAGGTGGAGCAAAGAATGGACTTCCTGTCTGGACAGTCAGAGCGAACATCTCAGAGAGGACAGTTCTCTTCGACTGAAGCACACATCGTGCACTTCATGTCCTTGAAGTCCTTGTCAGGGCGAATGACCAGAAAGCAGATGTTGTGAAGGTGCCAATATATTAGCTTGCATGTACCGCTTACAGCACTGCCGTTTCACATCATCATCAACATAAAGATCATTTCTTAAGATATGACCCAAGTATTTCACTTTGCTCCCCACATTCAATACTTGGTCGGTTAAATAAAAAGATGGAATATTTAGCTTGTGATCCTCCTTAGTTGGAGCAATCACAATAACACTCTTTTTAGGGTTAAAAGCAATACTGGGCACCATACATAACACAAACTCTAAGTAAGTGCTGCAAACCAGCACTGTAGGGAGACAAAATGACCAAATCATCAGCATACATTAATAACAATAACGTTACCCACAATAGACCCAGTCTTACATGCATTTAACTTGACAGAAAGATCATTAAGATACAGACTGAATAGAGCAGGAGACAATATTCCATCTTGTTCAGACACTACTAGATATCTTCCCAGTGAGTGGTCTAAACCACATGCTTTTTAGAGGCATCCTCTCTATAACAAGTTGTACTTCTTCAGGTCGAATAATTTTGCCATTATTGAAACCAACTGTACTACTGTTAGTAAAATCTATTTCTTTCCAAAAAGCATACACCTTAATGTGCTGAAGCTCTTTTTTGCCATAGAATTTGCCCTCATCATGCAAACATTCCTTTTAATGAAGAGGCTAAACACAAGCTACAGGTACCTTGGTGTTCATCTAAACAATAAACTGGACTGGACTCATAATTCAGATGCCCTCTACAGGAAAGGGCAGAGCAGGCTGTACCTGCTGTGGATACTCAGGTCTTTTGGAGTGAAGGGCCCAATCCTGAAGACCTTCTATGACTCTGTGGTGGCCTCAGCCATCTTTTACGGTGTGGTCTGCTGGGGCGGCAGCATCCCTGCGGGGGACAGGAAGAGACTGAGCAGGCTGATCCGCAGGGCCAGCTGTGTTCTAGGATGCCCTCTGGACCCAGTGGAGGTGGTGAGTGACAGGAGAATGGTGGCTAAGCTGTCATCCCTGTTGGACAACATCTCCCAGCCCATGCAGGAGACTCTGACAGCACTGAGCAGCTCCTTCAGTGGCAGGCTGCAGCACCCACGGTGTGGGACGGAGCAGGTCTTTCCTCCCAACTGCTGTCAGACTCCACAACAAAGACTTTTGCAGCTGATCAAACACACACATCCACACATGTGGAATAAGACTAAGTGCAATACTCTTTTTCTGACAAAGTTGTATTTTTACTCAGTTGTATATAGCATTTGAATTCTATTTTTATCCTATTGTATATTTTATTCTATTGTATATAGTATTTTATTTTATTTTTTCGATTCTATTCTGTACAGCTGTGTACAGTATATTATTCTTATTGTATTCCAGTGTTCTCCAGTTTTTGCTATATAACTTTGCACTGTCCACTTTCTGCTGTGACAAAACAAATCTCCCACGTGTGGGACTAATAAAGGTTCTCTTCTCTTCTCTTCTCTTCTCTTCTCTTCTCTTCTCTTCTCTTCTCTTCTCTTCTCTTCTCTTCTCTTCTCTTCTCTTCTCTTCTCATAAATGAGCAGGTACAGAAAAAACCTCCACAAAAAGGCCACAGATCTATTGCCTTGTTGGGATACTTCAGCCCAGGTCAATTCTTTATGGGGCACCTGCTTCATTCCACTGTGCCAACCTTACAATCTCTGCTCAACCTATTGTTTCCTGACAGTGCTGCTGTCAGTGAAAGTCAGAAAGAGAGCAGAAATGCAAATCAGAAATGAGTCAATAAGTGCCAGCATATGCATGAGCTCTGCTACCATCCACCTGGGAAACAGATGTGGTTGACCAGCACCAAAGTGACAGGGACTGTAGTGTGTGAACATTCAACACCACTTACACTGAGCTGTACACCAGTTTATTACAATGGAGTCCACAGTGTAGATCAGGCTGAGCAGTTTTCAAACCATGGAGAGTGGACCTGTAAATAAATAATAATTTATTCTTGGTTTGAAAAAAAAAATCAAAATGGTTCTACTTCAGTAGTGCCACTTTGTTACCACAACAATCCTTATGTTAGTATGTATAATCAATTTGTTGCTATGTGAGGATGGGCAGGGGATCCTCCGTGATGTTTTTTTGCAGTAGAGGGTTACAATGCTAGTAACTGCATGTCGCAGGCAATAAAAGCTCATTCGCTACCACTCATTTTCCTTGAATACAAACCTCTTAATGATCAGTACTTAGTAAAACACGTAATTTTTTTTTAAACTATCCTAGATGAAAGTTAGAGATTTTGAATGCTTCTTCACACATTGTCACATGCATAGTCTGGAATAAACCTGTAATAAACACTGAGCTGATTACATGATTCTTATGTAATTCCTTCTTAGTGAAAGTGATGCTTTTTCTGCCATCTCCCTTTTTACAACCATCCCCAGTGTTCCCTAAAACTTAAAGGATGTGTTGAATATTATAATCATGTTTTATTGTGCTGATTGGTAGTGCTAAACAGCTGTCAAAACCAGACTATATTTTGTGCTTTAGTGCGGCTCTCCTGTATATATCCTTCCCGTATATACATGTGTACAGAGGAGGCTTCCCACAGTTACAGCGTGGTCCTCTGTACCACCCAGTAAAACATGGAAGCGCGCCAGACTGTAAGAAGGCTGGCTGTTGATTTGATTTGGCTCCCTGTAAAATATCGCAAACCTAATACAATCGCGTGAACTCGGTGATCTTCTCTCGTGCACTGCTGTAAGCGCGCGCGTACGCTGAGGCAGTAGGAGCGCGTGCCGTCAGTCCCAGGGGACGATGAATTTGCGGAGGTAGACTGCGTTTTACTCACTCTCCCTTCAAGTGGGTTTGAGGTTTTCGTACCATTTTTTAAGTGCAAGTAGGAGGTGATGTTAAGCTCCTGGCGCGCACACAGATGTGTTTCTAAAAGCCTACACTGCGGTAGAATGAGCGACTCATTTACGACCTTCTACTATGACGGAAACTTAAATTCAGCTGAATGACTTTATGGATTAGCGCGTGCTGGGGAGGACTGGCTATGTAACTGACACGGGGATTAATCAAGCTCGTCCAAACCGCATCCATCCATCTGGAAGGAACGTTAGTCTCTGCAGACTCCGTTCTTCTCCATTCATCCGTTACTATGTAAGACAATGGTACCAGTTCCTCTGCAAAAACACGCGCGGTTGCTTAGTTTCTGATGCTTGGCTGTGAAACAATCTGTCGATCAGCACCAAAACCCGGTTTTCTCCATTTCATATGGGCGAAGACGAGGAGTGCTCCAGCGCCCCTTCACGCCGCGGAGAAAATGCAGAGAACGGAAAGAGCGGAGCAGCTCTGGACCCAGAAAGAGAAAAGAGGTATGCGGAGCTGTTCGAGCAACTGGACTTGAATAAAGATGGCAGGGTTGACATCAATGAACTGAAGACCGGACTGGCAACTCGTGGTTTACAACTCCGAGAGGCTGAGAAGGTGAGCAGGTGTTTTTAATGCGGCACAGGCTGAGGCAGACGCACGCGCACGCTGTACGTGAACTAGTTTATAGTGTTTGTAAAAAATAAAAAAGTAAACTTATCTTAAGGGTAAAGAGTGTGGAAATGGTTTCTTCTGTATTTTAGGTTTTTATTTAATCAAGTTTATCTTTGTGTGTTTGTGATGCAAGGGCGTAGATTTGGCATGGACGGAAGGGACATATCCCCACCAATATCAGAATCAGAATCAGAATCAGAATACTTTATTGATCCCTGGGGGAAATTATTTTTTGTTACAGTGCTCCATTTTAAACCAACATTAAGACAAGACAGACAATACGCTAACTAAGAATAGTACAATATATACATATATATACATACATACATACATAAGTCACTTATAAATAAATATTTGGAAAAGAAACATGTGTAGTTGTAGCAGCAAACAGTGTGTTAAGTGGATGCGTTGTACAGGGAGATGGCCACAGGCAGGAATGATTTCCTGTGTCGTTCAGTGGTGCTTTTCGGTAATCTCAGTCTCTCACTGAACGAGCTCCTGTGACTGACCAACATGTCATGGAGTGGGTGGGAGGTGTTATCCAACATTGTCTTTATCTTGGACAGCATCCGCCTCTCCGACACCACCTTGAGGGAGTCCAGCTCCATCCCCACAACATTGCTGGCCTTACGGATCAGTTTATTAAGTCTGTTGGCATCTGCGACCCTCAATATTCAGCGATTATTGAATTGTCCCCACCAATAATTTGATCTATTCGAGTAAAGAAAATCAAACCCGATAGAAAGAAAAAAAAACCCCGATCTGTCAACGTCTCATTCACCCAGCGGTGCAGAAAGAGTTAAATTACGTCCTCTACTGGAGTCCTACCTCATGTGACAAATATGGCCAATGTGATTGGCTGTGCCTTTCAGGGAGCTCTGTTTGGTTTTACCAGCGGCAAGCCTGCGCTCAGTTTTGCCAACTTAGCGACTTTGTCGCTATATTTAGCGAGTTTTCAGACCCCTTAACGACTTTTTTTCTAAAAAAAAAAGTCGCTAAAAAAAGACGTGAAAGCGCGTATCACTTTTACTCTCAACAAGCAGCGGGTGCTGTAACGCAGTCAGTTCTTCTTTCACTCCTTTACTCTTATGCTGTTTTGTGGATCACAAGGTTTAAAACTACTTATAAACACACACACACAAAGTAACTCCACCAGAGTGCCTATTTCGGGTCACTTTTGCCGGTCCAAGCCCAGGTAAAGGAGCAGGGTTGGAATTGTGACATTAAAAAAAAACAATAATTGCTAAAAGAAATTTAATTTGTAGTTCTAAATAAACTCTAAATGCATTTAGGACGTTTTTTACTCACTTTATGTCTCTTCCACGATGTTATTTCTCTCTCCAACAACATAGGTTACAATTAGATTAGCATGACCAATTAGGCGATGACGTCATTTAGCGACTTCTAGCGACTTTTAGGACAACCAATAGCGATTTTCCTTACTGAGGAGTTGGCAACACTGCTTGCGCTGCGAGGAGGAGAGGAGGATGGCAGCAAAAAGGAAGAACCTGGATATAAGTATTTTTCAAAGAAACCTGCAAGTCACTTAAAGCCAAATTAACTCATAATATGTGTCCGTCATAATAACGTTACAGGCTATGCTAGGCTTTGGCCCACATCAATCTAAAATTGTACGTAACCACGAATAACGTGTTTTGGAAACTAACTGCACAACAGGCAGCACTATTAGTTATCTCAGTCTCCCAGAGTAGCATTTCTAATTTTGATTGAAACTGTCAGAGAAAACGGCAGCTTTGAGCAAGTCAGGATATTAGTTTACAGAGGCTGTTAAAATTATATGTCTAACATTAAAATGTTGGTGACACAATAATTTCATCCTAATGGTACTGACATATTCATAAGGTTAATTTTTGAGACAAAATGTCATGAGGTAGTCTTGTAGTGCCACCTTGTAGTGCAGTTTGCACAAATTGTTTTAAAAATGCACTCACCCTACAAACATTACTGATGAGTCAAGATCTGCACAAATTGACAGAAACACCGAAGCAGCTACTCATTTTATTCTTATTGTCATGTATGTCCTATTTGTCAGGTGACAGAAGAACCAACACAAAGCTCGGAGAGTAATGGTGATACAAGATCACAGGTGAAATTGGATGATGACTTGTTGGTTCATTACTGTATTTGAAGCACATGTGTGACTGCATGTATTTGGAATGTCTCACTGTTATTTATCAGGTGACAGAGGCAGCTCTGCCATGCTGTAGCTCGGACAGAGGTGAAGAGGTGAGGTCACAGGTGACTGACTGATGATTTGGTGCTGTAGATTAAATAGTATTTATTATCATGACAATTGTTAGGCTGCTGATGTAAATTGTTTCATTAGTGTATATTTGACAAAGAATCTGAATTGACATGTCTCACTTTTTATATGGCACGAATCAATGTGTTATTTTATCAGGTGGCAATATGTCGTAGTGCAGTCAGAGGGGAAGAGCCAGGGCCAAAGGTGAGGCACGTCAAGCACAGAATAATAATTGTAATCTGAGGATAAAACGCATGTACTGAGGCTGAAAGAAGCTTCAGTGCTCTCAGAAGACTAAAAAGATGGCTAAGGTTAACAATGACTCAAATGAGATTAAACAATGCTGCTGTATGCCATGTCCACCAGGAGAGACTGGACAGTATAGATGTAAAACAAATATGCCAGCAGTTTATCTCAGTTAACAAGAGGAGAAGGCATGTGTTTGGCTCCTTCACATAGTGGACATTGAGTTGTTGTGTGGGACACCAGTAGTCCATGTCTGTTGCTGTAACAGTAGTTCATGTTTAGAATAGAAAATCTCAGCTCACTGATTTGATCGGGGCAATTGTGTGCCTAAACTGTTGCATAATTTTGCTGAGAGATCTTTTACTTTGTGGTAATCTTAAATGAGTAGTTTTATGGACAAAAACCACCAGGTCATTCAGTGTTCCCTTAGGGCCAAAATATAACAGATGTTGGTGTACTATAACTGAAGTAATGATGTTAAGTCCTTAAAGTCATATTCTTTTATTGTCATGACTGTATTTGAAGCTATTTTTATTTTTGTATGATACCTGATTTATATGGATTATGGCTGAAGTAAACTAAAGCCTAAAATACTTAGTCATTTGTTTAATAGTACTTTAACATTATATAAGTCACATATAAAACTATGAATTGTGATTTTAAATGGTTTAAAAGCACGTAGAATAGCACATGTAGGCAAGTATATTTCTCCTCTTTTTATTAAGAAGCAAAAACCAAAAGGAAAAAAAAGAAACAGGGCAGAGTTCAGTGGTTGAATCATCCGTCCCCACCAATGCCAAAACCAAATCTACGCCCTTGTTGTGATGTCTTACTGAGGACACTCGACGTCAACGTGGTACGTGGTAAAAGTTATGTCTCTGAACAGAAGAATGAATAGAAGAAAAGAACTAACTTTTGAAATCCTGATCGTGGAGTACTTAAAGAAAAATAATATAAGGGATTGAGCTACTTTATGCTGGGGAGTCTAACAGCTGCATCCCCATTTTAAACCAATGTCAGAAATGGCAACAGTCTGTTGAAATAAATCAACTTTGTCACACATTTAGCAATAAGTCCAAGTTTAATGACATTGCTCAGTTTTTCTTGGACTCAGTAAATGAACTTTTTCTTCATTAGCCATTCAAATAATACAGGGGATGCTATACGCTTTATATATGGACTTCTGAAGATCCACAAGATGCATGTGGGTTATACCCATGAAAACCTTGCCAATCTTCTCTGCCAGTGACAAAAACGTATTCTGCTACTGACTCTTGTTGGGTGCTGTTTATTGAGTTGGATAATTGAAGACATATTGGCAAATAAAGAATTTGTTAATTTAATAAGCAAGGGCCTCGGTATCATATGGAAGAACAGCCTGGCACCTCCCCCTCATGCTGGTCACCAGCTTGGTCACACACTGCTGTGGGATGGCATTCCACTCTTCAACCAGCTTTTTTGCAAGTCAGCCTGTGTGATTGTGTTAGTCATTCTGGCTTGAGCAACATGTCCAAGCTGATCCCACAAATGTTCAATGTGGTTGAGATCAGGACTGCAGGTAAGCGATAGCATCCTCTCCAAATTCTGGTGGTAGTGTCCAATAAACTCCACTCTGTGGGGGTGAGCACTGTCAAAGTTCAGTCCCAGACTGTTGAGATATGGGATTGCCATAGAGATGGCCTCCAATGATGATAAATCTTGTTTTTACAGTGAGGGAGATGCCGCTGAACACAATCACACTGTCTCCAGCAAAAGCTGTTACCAATGAACATAGCATTCTCTGCATCTTCTCCACACTGTGATCCAACTGCCATAGGCAGAATCTGGACTCACATAAGGTTCCTCCACATTTTCAGCTTCCAGTGAACATGTTGTCAAAGCAAGAGTCAATAGCAGACTAAGGTGTTTAGTATTGGCAGAGAAGATTTGGTAAGTTTTTCATGGACTCATCCCACATACTCAACTCTGCTATTCAACCCACAGATATATTTTCCTTACAAATGTGGCACCATTTAAAGGGAAATAACAGGCTTTCCAGTATAAGATTTATTGCCAATTAATACAGCAAGAAACAATTGAGCATGCACACATTTTCTTACTCTTTAAGAAAGTTTAGTTTTGTTTGCCTCAAGACATAGCTCAGGTACTGAAGCTGGGCTTTATTTACCTTACTTACTGTCAGTGTTGGTCAAGTTACTTGAAAAAAGTAATCAGTAACTAATTACTTATTACTTGACCAAAAAAGTAATCCCGTTACTTTACTGATTACTTATTTTCAAAAGTAATTAATTACTTAGTTACTTAGTAACTTTTTAAAAACACGATTTACAACCTGAATAGGTGATAAAGCGATAGATCTTTCAGCCCAATTCTACTTTTTCTGCATAATCCATCATACAAAATGTAATCAAATGGAAAAGTCTCCTTTTAAAACTTGTTTTATTAGTTTTAATCTTTTAACTTTATGCATCAAGCAAAAATTTAATTATATGCAACATTCTCTGACTGGAAGAAATTTGTTTAATATTTAAACCTATTTTCTACACATTCCAGCACATAAAATAATTTTTTTGTGTGTTTTTACACTCACTCTTTCAAATAGATGCAAGTAAAACACAGCAGCAAATAAATAAAGTCAAAGACTAGCGAGAGAAGTGACTGAAGAAGAAATACTCAGTGCATCATGGAAATTGCGCAGCAGCCTTTACCTGTTGCAGCATAACTAAGGGAGGATTCAGGGTCACCTGATCCAGCCGTAACTCAGCAAAAACGAAAGTTTGAAGCCTAATCTTAAAAGTAAAGATAGTGTCTGTCTCCTGAATCCAAACTGGAAGCTGGTTCCACAGAAGAGGGGCCTGAAAACTGAAGGCTCTGCCTCCCATTCTACTTTTAAATACTCTAGGAACAACAAGTAAGCCTGCAGTGTGAGAGCGAAGTGCTCTAATAGGTGATATGGTACTATAAGGTCATTAAGATAAGATGGGACCTTGTATGTGAGGAGCAGCATTTTAAATTTGCTTTCAGGAAAGTTTTCAGGAAACACTGTGAAATGTTCAGTTTCTAGGCCATATGTCAGAGCAAGATCTAGAGTGTGAGAAAAGTAGTGGGTGGGTTCTTCTACATTTTGAAAGAAGTTAACTGAGTCTAATAATAAATAATAACAATGCCCTGTTAAGTATTTTTAAATGGTAAATGGACTGATTCTTATACAGCGCTTTTCTACTCTCCCGGAGTACTCAAAGCGCTGTATACAACAAGCCTCACTCACCCATTCACACCCACTTATACAAGCACTTCTAAACTCAAGTGCAACTAATAAACATTCATGCATATTCACACTCCGATGAACGCATCGGAGGGCAATTTCGGGTTAATATCTTGCCCAAGGATATTTGACATGCAGACTTGGGGAGCCAGGAATCAAACCACCAACCTTCCCATCAGTAGCTGATCTGCTGTACCACCTGAGCCGCAGCCACCATTTTTAGCATCTACATTGACGTTAAAATCACCCACAATACTTATTGTGTGGATGCCTTAATAGGCATCCACACTATTGAGATCCTGTTTCTCTTTCTTCTTTATTATTATTCCGGGTGTTTCCGTACACTTTTTGCCGTGGATCTACTTCCACAATTTTTGTGCTATTTTCACCGTTCAAACTCTAAACTGTTCTGCTCTTTCTGCTAATGCCGGCTATGACTTTTGGTGTTTATTACTATTATACTTTTTAAAAATTACACTTTTTTCCTTTAATTTGTCCCATTGAAATGAATGGGAAACTTCCACAATTCTGCTAAAACTTTCTTGTCTTTGAAACTTAACTACTGCCTCATACTTTCACCTAGAAACTCCATTCAAACTTTAAAATGTTCTCAAATGATTTGGCTATTCTTGTATGATTCAGCTTTTTCAGATCTTCTACCGTTTTAATCTTATCCCTCTTTGAGTTTTCAGTTGCAAAATTGTGATTTTTCAGAAAATACATGCGTTGCTATGGTTGCTATGCAATTAACTCAGAGGGGACAGTGAAACTGTTTGAATTTTCTCTTCATGTCCAAACAACTTCTTGCTACTCGCTCAATTTCCACTCAAGCCCCACAAATTATACATCAAAACGTAGGTATTTTTGCTGGCTTTCAGAAAATGTCACTATCATTGTTGTGGGACTCATAGATATTTTGCAAATCTCCTCAGAGTAACACAAAGTCGGAAAACTCTCCATATAAACTCAATGGAGAGTTTGTTCAAAATCACCGCTGGATTTCTCTAATGAGAGGCATTTTCAAATTGTCATATCTCCTTAACGAAGCGAAGTTAAGACATGAGGCTTGTCCCCGTATATGTTCAGGCACTCCTGACGCTCACAATTCAAGAATTTCTTGCTCACCTATTACCGTTCTGAAATGAGTTGGACTTGTTTGAGGGTAGGAAATTTGTCCCTCGCTCAGATTTCAATCTCTGGAAATGAACCACTTTTTTCTCTCGTCATATCTTTTTGATGGATTTCCACAGAGCCCTGAAAATTTCCATGACTGTTCACCAAAGCCTGCTGTTTCTTACGGTGAAAGAATGATTTTGATGCTACATATAGATTTAGAGTTACCAAAGGTTGTTTGAGCGCAAGTCAAGGCAGTTTTTGCTTCGCCTCTACTCAGTTACAGTGTATTACAAGTCATATATCTTTAATAATTTATGTTTTATCTCTGAATTATGAAGACCTGAAGATTCCCCCATCTCTTCTGAATAAAACGATGCCTGAATGACCGTTCTAGCCTCTACGGTTAGGAAATTATGGCCATTTGTTCGAGGGGAATCCTGAATGTCAGAAATACACTGAAGAAAACTCACACCTCTCTCTGTGTCTGTGTGTGTAAGGGCTGACTACAGCAGGTGCAGCTAATTTAACTGACCTACATATACCAAGCCCAGACTCTCCACAGCTCCTGTTCCCTTTACTGTCTGTGTATGTGTGTCTGTGTATCAATATTTCTCCTATATTTAGGTATTACTCCTCAATCATAGTATTTCTGCTAAAGCAAAGTACTTCTACTACATCTTAGTACTTCTGCTAAATCATAGTATTTCTGCCAATTCATAGTATTTTTGCAAAATCATGGTATTTGTGCAAAATCATGGTTTTGGGGCCAAACATTTCTGTTATTTTATAATATATGTGCTGAATATATTATATGTGCCAAATCATAGTATTTATCCCAAATTATAGTATTTATGCCAAATTACAGTATTTCTGCTAAACCAGAGTATTCCTGCCAAATCATAGTATTTGTACTGAAACATGGTACTTCTGCCCAATCATAGTATTTGTACTAAATCATAGTACTTGTGCCAAATCATAGTATTTATACCCAATCATAGTATTTCTGCTAAATCATAGCATTTGTGCCAAATCATGGTATTTGTGCAAAAACATAGTATGTCTGCAAAACCATAGTATATCTGTTATGTTATAGTATTACTACTAAGGCATAGTATTTCTGCCAAATCATAGTGTGTGTGCCAAATCGCAGTATTTATACCAAATCACAGTATTTGTGGTAAAACATAGTATTTCTGCCATATTGTGGTATTTGTGCAAGAACATTGAACTGTTATGTTATAGTATTACTACTAAGTCATAGTATTTCTGCATTGTTATAGTATTTGTACTAAAACGTAGTATCTCTGCCAAGTCATAGAATTACTGCAATTTCATAGTTTTTTTTAGGAAATCTGTTATGTTATAGTATTACTACTAAGTCATAGTATTTCTGCCAAATCATAGTATTTGTGCCAAAGCATCGTATTTGTATGGAGTCATAGTATTTCTTCTAAATCATAGTATTTCAATCAAATCTCAGTAGTTGTTGTTAAAACGCAGTATTATTGCCAAATCATAGTATTTGTACCCAATCATAGTATTTCTGCTAAATCATAGCATTTGTGCCAAATCATGGTATTTGTGCAAAAACATAGTATGTCTGCAAAACCATAGTATATCTCTTATGTTATAGTATTACTACTAAGGCATAGTATTTCTGCCAAATCATAGTATTTGTACTAAATCATAGTACTTGTGCCAAATCATAGTATTTGTTGAACATCATAGTATTGGAACCAAAACATAGTATTTGTCCCAAAGCATCGTATTTGTATTGAGTAATAGTATTTCTTCTAAATCATAGTATTTCAATCAAATCTCAGTAGTTGTGTTAAAATGCAGTATTATTGCCAAATCATAGTATTTGTACCCAATCATAGTATTTTTGCCAAATCGTGGTATTTGTGCCCAATTAATAATTCTGTTATGTTATAGTATTACTACTAAGTCGTAGAATATCTGTTATGTTATAGTGTATCTGCGGAATATAGTATGTGTGCCAAATTGTAGTATTTACACCAAATCACAGTATTTGTGCTAAAACATAGTATTTCTGGCATATTGTGGTATTTGTGCAAGAACATTGAACTGTTATGTTATAGTATTAGTACTAAGTCATAGTGTTTCTGCGTTGTTATAGTATTTGTGCTAAAACGTAGTATCTCTGCCAAGTCATAGAATTAATGCAATTTCATAGTTTTTTTTAGGAAATCTGTTATGTTATAGTATTACTACTAAGTCATAGTATTTCTGCCAAATCATAGTATTTGTACTAAATCATAGTACTTGTGCCAAATCATAGTATTTGTTGCACATCATAGTATTGGAACCAAAACATAGTATTTGTCCCAAAGTATCGTATTTGTATTGAGTAATAGAATTTCTTCTAAATCATAGTATTTCAATTAAATCTCAGTAGTTGTGTTAAAATGCAGTATTATTGCCAAATCATAGTATTTGTACCCAATCATAGTATTTTTGCCAAATCGTGGTATTTGTGCCCAATTAATAATTCTGTTATGTTATAGTATTACTACTAAGTCGTAGAATATCTGTTATGTTATAGTGTATCTGCGGAATATAGTATGTGTGCCAAATCGTAGTATTTACACCAAATCACAGTATTTTTGCTAAAACATAGTATTTCTGCCATATTGTGGTATTTGTGCAAGAACATTAAACTGTTATGTTATAGTATTACTACTAAGTCATAGTATTTCTGCGTTGTTATAGTATTTGTGCTAAAACGTAGTATCTCTGCCAAGTCATAGAATTAATGCAATTTCATAGTTTTTTTTAGGAAATCTGTTATGTTATAGTATTACTACTAAGTCATAGTATTTCTGCCAAATCATAGTATTTGTACTAAATCATAGTACTTGTGCCAAATCATAGTATTTGTTGCACATCATAGTATTGGAACCAAAACATAGTATTTGTCCCAAAGTATCGTATTTGTATGGAGTAATAGTATTTCTTCTAAATCATAGTATTTCAATTAAATCTCAGTAGTTGTGTTAAAATGCAGTATTATTGCCAAATCATAGTATTTGTACCCAATCATAGTATTTTTGCCAAATCGTGGTATTTGTGCCCAAATAATAATTCTGTTATGTTATAGTATTACTACTAAGTTGTAGAATATCTGTTATGTTATAGTGTATCTGCGGACTATAGTATGTGTGCCAAATCATAGTATTTATACCAAATCACAGTATTTGTGCTAAAACATAGTATTTCTGCCATATTGTGGTATTTGTGCAAGAACATTGAACTGTTATGTTATAGTATTACTACTAAGTCATAGTATTTCTGCATTGTTATAGTATTTGTGCTAAAACGTAGTATCTCTGCCAAGTCATAGAATTACTGCAATTTAATAGTTTTTTTTAGGAAATCTGTTATGTTATAGTATTACTACTCAGTCATAGTATTTCTGCCAAATCATAGTATTTGTGTGAATTTGTATACTGTAATATCACTGTATTATGTAGTGGCTAAGTAGGGGCTGTTTACTAAGTGCATCAGTGTAAATAGGTCATCTCTTGTGTTGGAGTGCCCTCTTGTGGCGCCTTTTGGGTAGTGCCTTAGTAAACGGGAACCCTGTAAAAAGTGGCATCAGACTGATTTGTAGTGGAGGAATTTGTTACCAGTTTTCTTAATCTTTAATCTGTATGCATGTTGTAATGCATACCCTGTTCTTAATCATAGAAACCACACCATATCACCTCTCCACATCCTCCTACTGTATGCCATACCTCCCTGTACCATCCATCTGACCGCAATAAACTCCACCTGTGGTAATCTAATCCCTGGATGTCAGCCTCTCCTTCTGACCGAGGATAGTTATAGTATTTGAGCCAAATCATAGTATTTGTGCTAAAACATAGTATTTCTTCCAAATCATAGTATTTGTGCCAAAGTTTAGTATTTCTTCCAAATCATAGTATAACTGCACAATAAAGGTTCTTGAGCCACATCAGTGTTTGTGCCAAATCTTAGTATTTCTTCTAAATCCTAGTAATTCTGCTCAATGATAGAATTTCTGCAATGCTTTAGTACTTTTTTCCTAGATTGTAGTACTTCTGCTAAGTCAAAGTATTTCATGTAAATCATAGTATTTCTACCAAGTCCCAATGTTTCTGCTAAATCATAAATAATGTTTTAGTACAAATTGTATGATTTGGTGGAACTTTCTGTGTTCCAGCACAAATGCTATGATTTGGCAGGAAAAAAATATTATTTAGCATAAATACTAAGTTTTAGCAGAAATGCTATGTTTAAACTTTAAAAAATTCTGCTATTTCTGCTGATGTGTGTTATGACTTTTGACCATTGAAATGAATGGAACACATTATCAATGTGGTCACTGATTTTGCATGATGGGCTGAGTTGTGTTTTACCTCAGTGAGATAAGCATCCGTTCTCAGACTGGGAGGCCTGGGTTCAAATCCAGCTTATGGCAACATTTCTTTCACTTAACAGTTAAACTTTTTTTAAACTCTTTTCAACACAAATTTCATTTTTTCACCCCTTTTCAGCAAAATTTTCAGTTTTTTTAACCCCTTTTCAGCACAAATCCAAACTTTTTCAGCTCTTTTTCAGCAAAAACCTCTTTTCAGCAGAATTCTGCTCAGTCACCTCTTTTCAGCAGAAATTCTGCTGATTGAACTCTTTTCAGCAGAATTTTCACCCCCTTTTTTTTGCCCAAATTCTGCTAGCACAATTGTCAATCTCTCCACCTTTTCTTTGTCAGAAAGTGTTTGGCTCAGTGAGCTAAATAGCTGCCCTTTGACCAGGAGGGCCAGGTTCGAATCCTGCTCAGGGCATCTTTTTTTTGTTTTTTTTTGTTTCAACTTTTTCAGCTTTTTTCAGCAGATATCTTCAGCCGTTAAGGCATCCACACTGCATTTTCGCAGGAAATGCAAATTTTTCTAGTTTTATTTGTGTTGAGCACTAAATTTGATAAGAGTGAGAAATCATACAGAAACCTTGAGTAAGGCATGGTGGGCAATAGATATCAACAAATAAAACTATTTTTGAGTTTTCTTGGGTGGACAAGGCTAAGCATCAGGCTTTCAAATGAATTGAAACTCCCTGGGTCTGTGGTTGATTAAAAAGCTGAGGTGCAAAGCTTGCTACCATATCCTCCCTTTGCCTGTGGTTTATAGATTCTGACATTTAGTATAACTCTGGGGTGCTGATTCATTTAAACTAACATAATCATCATGCTGTAACCAGGTTTCTGTAAGATTTGTTAATCAATTATTAATTGATGTGCTAACAGGCACTTAGAAAAGAGAGATTTAAGGTTTAATAATCTAGATTTTACTGTTTTACTTGTTGCAGTTGAGAATAATATGTTGTTCTTTCTTTGTCTTTTTTTGTGTTTAAATCATTTTTGCTGATTCAGTCCAGTAGTGAAATTTGCTAGTTACCAGCACTAATGTCAGGGCAGAACACTGATTAGTGTGTATTTCCTGGATAGCTAGTTAGCTAGCACTTTTACTGTATCATGCTGCTGAGTGACTGCTACTCGTCAAACACATTTCATTGCAATATTGACCCTGTGCTAACTTGCATATGACAAATAAAACTGAAAACTGAAACTGAAACTTTTACGGTTAGCTACGTTAGCTAAAATGGTCATTCGCTCTGATTCTTGCTGCTGCTCCTAATGAGGAATTTCTGTGTGTGTATTGATTTTGTTAATGTACTGAACAAAGTTTTGAAATAAACTCACCGTGGCTCCCTGTGCTCTGTGGTTGTGAATCCAGCATGGTAGACAGGACAATGGAAATGGACTGGCTGACTTCAACTCTCTTCTCCTCACTATTTACACTCCCTGATCCCACCGTTTGCCCCATGTCATTTACATTGTGAACACATCCTAATTTAAGCCTTTTTTTGGCTTTAATTCCCTGTTTACTCTGTGCTTTCTCTCTTTCTCTGGACTTACAGATAGTCCTTGAGAGCGACACCAACCATGATGGTCTGCTGGATTTCCAGGAGTTCTCTCAGTACCTCCAGACTCACGAGAAAAGACTCTGGCTCATGTTCCACAGACTGGACCGTAACAATGACGGTGTGTGCAAGCTTAACACACAGTAAATACACCACCCATAAATAATCTCTTTACAGGCCCCAATTTCCAATGCTGTTTGTACTCTCTGATGTGTTTGGTAGGGCAAATTGATGTGGGGGAGATCCAGCACTCACTACAAAAGCTTGGAGTGGAGGTTACCATGGAACAGGCCTCCAAAATACTGCAGAGGTACCATGTCTGAAATGGAAATTTGATTTTGTTTGTATTTCTTTACACAGTGATCTATTACAGTCAAGTCTTCTCTATAGTTTACCTCATAAATCCCTCCATAAACTGCAGTTGGTTCAAAATACAGCTGCTCGTATTATTTCCAGAACTAGATCCACTGAACATATAACACCTGTTAAACAGCTCCATTGGCTCCCAGTTCACCTCCGTGTCAATTTCAAGATCCTGCTTCTCACTTTCAAAGCGCTTCATAACTTTGCTCCTCCATATCTATCCGAGCTTCTCCATACATACTCACCCCTTCGTACACTCCGCTCTTCTTCAGCTTCCCTTCTGTCAGTTCCACCTGCTCAGATTTTACACCATGTGCCATTGTAGCTGACTTGGTTGAGCAGGTGATCCATATGCCAAAAGTCTACAGGTGCCTGGGTTTGATTCTATCTCCCTTGTGCTCGCCCTACTTTCCAGTATAAAAAAGGTTAAAACTACATAAATGATTTAAACTCAACTGGCTAAGTCGGAGGATTAGCTTTGAGGATTAAGGGAGTTTACAAAGCCAAAGATTTTGTGGCAGTGGCATTTGTGAAGGCCGCATCTTAAACAATCAGTAGCAGTTAGTGATAGAACTGAACTTTCAGGTGAGTTTCCAACTGGAGAAGGGCCCAGGGACAAGGCTGGCATACAGATGGTTAGCACGTGAGGGGATTTAGGACACAAGAAGTGCACGTAATAGTAAGGATTTAGAAAAGCAGCTACTTGACTGCTGTAATCAGAGGATGATGAAGTGTTAATATCAAAATATTACTAACAGTGAAAAAGAAGTGCACAATAAAAGAAAATAATATTAATGGACTTGGGTTGCAAGATGGCACCTGTGTTTGGCTGTGCCTCTGTCTATGTGTTTGTTTATTTTACATATTGTGCAAGTATTTTTGGTACAGTTTTGCCCGGTGTCATCTTCCTTTTAATATATGATGCATCTGATAAAATCTGCTATGGATAATTTTCAGAGTCAACAAAATGAGGTTGTTTTTCCAGTGCTGCTTGAGCACTTCGCCTTTGCTTAGGAGGCTTCGTCAGAGGAAGCGGGGGAAAAGAGCTGGTTTCTTTGTACTACTTTGTCGGCTTTGGAGAGAAGCAGGTCTTTGGGAGCTTTACTCCTGGGCTGCTGCCAGTCAGATTCACCTGAGGCTTGTTGAGGCTGGCCTGTTTTTCACATTGTTATCTGAAAGTGTGGAAAGCCATGGGAAAAATCTATTAAAAAGAGGCCTGTGTTGAGCTGGAAGGCTCAGGTTGATCAGGGTCAACTGGCCTCCTATACCACCGGAGTGAAGGTGTAATTTGGCAAGCCTTGGATTGCTTTGGAGTGCTTTGAGTGCTCAGAGTAGAAAACCACCATATAGGAACCAATCCATCTGCCATTCGCAGATATGGGCAGAGAAGCTGCCTCTGGCTAGGAGATGTGGCCGTCTTGAAACAAGTATTTATAATCTTGATGGCCGAATTACATGAAAACTTGTTTTAAACAGGTGAGAGGGAATGATGTCAAACAGATGGCACCTCCAACAACTTGCCTCACACATTATTGGATCTGAGCATCCTTAGAAAGTAAAGTCTGCTCATCCTCATCTTGTACAGCGTCTTGTACACTGTTGGTTCCTCCAGTCAGGTGAAGTACCTGTAGCCGTCCCCGTTTTCTAACTCTTCACCCGCCATGTTGATGGGCCTAGTTGCAGTGTTTTTTTCCTCCGAAAGTCAGCCAACATGTCATTTGTGTTGCTGAAATTCAGAAGGAGGTGATTTCTTCTTTCTTCTTAATACATCCAACCACTGCAGTGTCATAAGAGAACTTCTGCAGGTGGCATGTTTTAGTCTTGTAATGGAAATTTGAGGTGGACAGGAATGGAGACAGGACTGTCCCCTGTGGTGCCCTAGTATTACTAACCACCACATCAAACAGTGGTACAAATTAAGGGCTCTCTGACAGATAGTCAGCAATCCAGGAGACAATAGAAGTGGTGAGGCCCATCCTGAGCAGCTTATTATTTAGCAGAAGTGGGTGGATGGTATTAAAGACACTGGGAAAAAAAACATGATTCTAAAAATGCCACCAGTACCATCCTGTTAAGAGTGAGCATGCTGAAAGAGGTAGATAATCACCTCCACAAGAGGGTGGTACGCAAACTGAAAGGGGTCAGGGGATGTTTCACCTGCAAGATATGATGGGCAAGAACCACTCTCTAGCACCTTCATGACATGTGACATCAAGGCATTTGGTCTGAAGTCATTAAGGCCAGAAGGAATGGCTTTCTTCGGTACCAGTACTAAACATAACGTCTTCCATAGTACACTCAACAAAAATATAAACGCAACACCTTTGTTACTGCTCCCATTCCCCATGGGATGGACGTAGAGACCTAAAATTCATTCCAGATACACAATATAACCATCCCTCCCAAACAGTGGTCACAAATCAGTCCAAATGTGTGGTAGTGGGCACATCTGCTATATTGAGATAATCCATCCCACCTCACAGGTGTGCCACATCAGGATGCTGATCTGACATCATGAGTAGTGCACAGGTGTACCTCAGACTGCCCACAACAAAAGGCCACCCTGGAATGTGCAGTTTTGTCTCACAGCAAAATGCCACAGATGCCACAAGCAATGAGGGAGCGTGCAATTGGCATGCTGACAGCAGGAATGTCAACCAGATCTGTCGCCCGTGCATTGAATGTTCATTTCTCAACCATAAGCCGTCTCCACAGGCGTTTCAGAGAATATGGCAGCACATCCAACCGGCCTCACAACCGCAGACCTCGTGTAACCACACCAGCCCAGGACCTCCACATCCAGCAGGTTCACCTCCAAGATCGTCTGAGACCAGCCACCCAGACAGCTGCTGGAACAATTGGTTTGCACAACCAAACAATTTCTGCACAAACTGTCAGAAACCGTCTCAGGGACGCTCAACTGCATGCCCGTCGTCCTCATCAGGGTCTTGACCTGACTCCAGCTCGTCGCCGTAACAGACTTGTGTGGGCAAATGCTCACATTCGATGGCGTCTGGCACGTTGGAGAGGTGTGCGCTTCACGGATGAATCATGGTTCACATTGTTCAGGGCAGATGGCAGCTGAGAATGTCCCAGTTCTTGCATGGCCAGCATACTCACCGGACATGTCACCCATTGAGCATGTTCGGGATGTGCTTGACCGGCGTATACGACAGCGTGTACCAGTTCCCACGAATATCCAACAACCTCGCACAGCCATTGAAGTGGAGTGGACCAACATTCCACAGGCCACAATTGACAATCTGATAGACTCCATGCGACGATGTGTTGCACTGCATGAGGCAAATGGTGGTCACACCAGATACTGACCGGTTCTGGGTCCCCAGACCCCCAATAGCGCAAAAAACTGCACATTCCAGGGTGGCCTTTTGTTGTGGGCAGTCTGAGGTACACCTGTGCACTACTCATGATGTCAGATCAGCATCCTGATGTGGCACACCTGTGAGGTGGGATGGATTATCTCAATATAGCAGATGTGCCCACTACCACACATTTGGACTGATTTGTGACCACTGTTTGGGAGGGATGGTTATATTGTGTATCTGGAATGAATTTTAGGTCTCTACGTCCATCCCATGGGGAATGGGAGCAGTAACAAAGGTGTTGCGTTTATATTTTTGTTGAGTGTATAATGTCTTCACCTTCACCAATTGCTATAACAGTGATCAGACAGGAGACAAGAGGATGCAAAGGGGTCTGCATGGGATCCTACAGCCATGTTGGTGTAATTAACTGGGAATGCTTTTTATTAGTGAAGAAATCTTCCACTTAGGTTGAAGAGATACTGCAGGGGGCAGATGGTTGGGCATCACAGGACTTCAGGACCCTGGAATTGATGCAGCCAAGGGCCTGGAGCTTTAATTTAAACCCCTTTTCCATTAGTACCTACTCGGATCGACTTGCCACCGTTCGCCACAGTTTTCAGGGTTTTCCATTAGGTGATACTGTAATAATACCTGGTACCAGATACTAAAATAGTATGTGCTCTGAAGGGGTTCTAAAGCAATCTGAAGAGGTACTAAAATGCATGGCACCAATTGGCCGGTCAGTGGCATGACTCAATGAGTTATGAGAGCGTCTTATTCGCCAAAATCAAAACTGCTATTTTTTAAACCCGGCATCAAGGGAGATGGCATAAAGGGGGCAAATACTCTTTCACAGCACTGCATGCTTGCCCGTATGGTGCTTTTGCCCATGGCCATTTGGGACCCTTGAGCTCCTGAATACATCTGTTATACAAATGTCAGAAGATGTGATGTCACTTTGTCATCCAGTTAATGAGGGCGAGAAACAGTGAGCATTAACCGGCCCTAACCTTCTCTCTTTCTCCCAGTATGGACAGAGATGGGACTATGACTATTGACTGGAATGAATGGCGTGATCACTTCCTGTTCAACCCTTTGCACAACATGGAGGAAATTGTCCACCACTGGAAGCACTCCCATGTAGGAGTGTTTTTTTTTTGTTTTTGTTTTTCACTTTTAAATGTTATAAATGATTATAAATGATTAATAAATGTTAACATCCTGACAGTATTTATATTTTCATGCTAATGGGTTATTAGGATGAAAATATTTGGTCGTATTTGGCCAAAACATAATCAAGTTGAACTGTGAACTACACTGTTTTCATTCATACCTCATATAGATGTAGATTATGTAACAGTTAGCATGTGTTGGCAAGATGCAGTGGCGAAGAACGAGCAAACACAAACACAGTTTCTATCTTTCTAATGTTGTTTTAGATGTTTGACATCGGGGAACACCTGACAGTGCCTGATGAGTTTTCAGAGCGGGAGCGGCAATCAGGTTTGGTATGGAGGCAGCTGGTTGCTGGAGCCATGGCAGGGGCAGTGTCCCGGACAGGAACTGCTCCACTGGACCGTCTCAAGGTCTTCCTGCAAGTGGGTATTCACACTGTCCTGCCACTGATACACACATTTAGTTTACTATATAATGACCTGAAAAGAGCCAGAGACATTAGTCGACTTAATGCTCTGTGTAATTTCCAGTGATTGTTGTTATTGCTAACCCAGTCCTTAACGGACACATATTGTGAAACTCCACCTCTGTGAAGAGGTTTTTTTCCAAAGTATGAGTTTTGAACATTTGAAGCCTTCTTATAGCCTCTTCAGCAACAAGATTACCTTCCAGCTTTACAGCAATTACTTCCCCGTCTTTGTATGTGCATTCTGAGTAGATGCTTCCATGTGGTTGTTCACACAAAACTAAAACAAAGATGCCAACAGGTAAGAAGGAAGAAAAACATTAATAAACATTGAGAAAAAACCACTAGATGATCCATTAGAAGTTCAAAAGTTCCATATGAACACCAAGATTGGTCACTTTTGTCATTGGCTGTGTGTGGCAGGCAGGAATGGAGGACCCAAATACAGTCTCTCTGAAGCGAAAAGTGAACTCCAAAACAGCTTTATTGCTGGACACAAGGAAAACTAACTAAACTGAGGAGTACAAAATAACCTAGACAGACAGAACGCAACGTGAATGAGGGAGAACGCAACGGAGGACAGAAGAAACAAAGGGCTTAAATACACGGGGAACACAGCTGGGGCTAACATCACACAACGAGACAGGACACAAAGCTGAACATAACACGTGAGACGAGGAACCTTCAAAGTAAGTGAAGCAAAACAGAACATGGCCCACATGGAAGTAATGGGAACACAAACTGACATACACACAGACGAGACCAGAAAATAACAGACGTGAAAACACAAGTGAGACAACGAGACACAAGAACACAGGGAAGGCACCATAAAAAAAACTGAGAACTACACATCAGGAATACTAAATATAACTAGGGGAGCTAGAAATACAAAACTAAATAATAGAAACACTAAATCAAAGAACGTAGATGAACAAAACCGTTTTCAGAAGCCACTGGGCAACTGTGGGTGCTTCTGACTTGAACCAGTAAATTTTTATCATTTTTCTTGCAGTCATGAGGAGAAAATTTAGGAGAAAGCGCTGCTCATAGGAGAAACCATCAGGAAAGATATCCCAAAAAAAGATAAGAGTATCCATTGGGAGGTTGACTGACAATATGTTTTGCATAATGTTCTTAATATCCATCCAGCTCTGTTGTATGCAAACACAGTCCCAAAAGAGATGCGTCTGGTCCCCCCAAACCCCACAATTTCTCCAACACTTATCACCAGAGATGGGCAGTAAAAAAATTGAAAAAAGTTGGAAAAAGTAACGCGTTACTGTAATCTGATTACTTTTTCAAGTAGCAAGTAAGGTAAGGGATTACTATTGCCAAAAAAGTAATTAGATTACTGTTACTTTCCTGTAAGCACGCTGCGTTACTGCATTACTAAAGCCGTGATTTTTTTGCGAGTGTCTCATGACAATGACGTAAGCGAGTGCAACGTTCGTTGCAACAGCTGTGTGCAGATCAACAATGGATAATATGTAGAGTGCGGGAGAGCTTATGACCGTGCAGCGTTTAATGCGTGGAAGTACTGACCTTACTTTGAGTTTGATTCCGTAAAAAGTGACAAAAACATTAGCGTCCACTGTTCACTGCGTGGGAAGTAAACTTATTTTTACAGCGAAAAAAACCCCTAAACTTCAGAGCAAGCACCGAGTATGCTGCCACGGGAATGTGAAATTCACAGAGAAACTCACAGATTCTTCCACTGACCGCTGCGGCACACCTGCACCAGGGCAAACCTCCGCCTGCCGCACTCCTGCTAAACAGGTGAAAATAGAGCAACAGGACCGCTGAGTCTTTGATTTTATTTATTTTCTACTGTATTTCACTTGCATCTATTTGAAAGACTGAGTGTAAACACAAAAAAAATATTTTATTTTATGTGCTGGAATGTGCAGAAAATAGGTTTAAATGTTAAACAAATTTCTTCCAGTCAGAGAATGTTGCATATAATTACATTTTTGCTTGATGCATAAAGTTAAAAGATTAAAACTAATAAAACAAGTTTTAAAAAGAGACTTTTCCATTTGATTACATTTTGTATGATGGATTATGCAGAAAAAGTAGAATTGGGCTGAAAGATCTATCGCTTTATCACCTATTCAGGTTGTAAATCATGTTTTTAAAAAGTTACTAAGTAACTAATTACTTTTGGAAAAAGTAATCAGTAAAGTAAAGGGATTACTTTTGGGGTAAAGTAATCAGTAATTAGTTACTGATTACTTTTTTCAAGTAACTTGACCAACACTGCTTATCACTGACACTACTTTTGGAAAGAAAGGTTTTCAGTGGAGTTCTAAAATCTTAATTTAACCTTTCTCCGCCCACCTCTCAAAACTCAGATCTGAAAATGATGGAAGGAACTCAACATTTCCATTTACGGGAACAGCTTGAGACATGGTTGAGTCTGACCCTTGGTTGTGTAATCTGCCAGATAAATTTAGATGTAATGCTTTCTAATAATTTGAATGCAGACTGTGGGATCAAAATGGGTAGGTTCTGAAATAGGAATAATAGGCATGGAAGAATATTCATCCTTATACATTCAATCCTCCCCATAAGAGTGAGTGGGAGTAGGTTCCATCTGTCCAAGTCCCTCCTTGAATAACCGATCATAATTGAGTGCAAGTAACTGATTGGTTTTAGGAGTAATAATTATCCCCAAGTATCTGAAACCCTGTTTAGAGTGTCTAAAAGATACAAGATGATCTAGCTGTGTGGGCCAGTTCCCAACAATCATTAATGTTGCGTCTGTGTTTCCACATGCCCCGCTAGTTTAGAGACTTATTCCTCATGAAGAACACAAGACATAACAGAACATCTTCAACCGGTCTTTAACTCGCTAACGAGGGAAGCCTTGGTCAGAACCAGGCGGTGGAGCAATGCTCCTCTCCTTTCTCTAGCCCAAATCCTCTGTGAGCAACACAAGGTGGTGAATAACACACCCTTGGTAAATTCAAATACCCAGAAAAATTGGCTGGCGTGGGTGGTCAGGATCAAAGGAATGGCTTTGATCCTACTGCTTGAACTAAGACTTTACAAATTTAAGAACCACAATGACAACATTCAACAATTTGACTTAACAATTAACGCCTCAGATTTGTTTGTATTTATTTTATAACCTGACACTGTACCATAATCTTTAAGATTGCTCAGAAGGGCTGGGACAGAGGTGACCAGATTCTCTAAAAATAGCAAAATATCATCTGCGAAAAGTGACAGCTTATATTGTGTATTGGTTTCATTTCTAATTCCTTGTATGAGAGGGTTGGATCTGATCAGTTCAGCTAACGGTTCAATACTGAGAGCAAATAAGGACGGCGCTAACATTTCACCCTGTCTAGTGCAGTGGCCTAGAGAGAAGAAGTCAGTGGCCATTAACCCTTACCCGAGATTTGGGATTTTTATATAATGTTTGGACCCATGAAATAAAAGTGACATTGATGAAGTATTTTTCAATTACATGTTTCAGCTTATATTATTGAATCTCATAGCGCTGCATACACACTTATAAAAGGTGAAGTTTTACTTGATATTTAATATTGCATTGTAATAATGTACACCTTAGTTTGCCCTTGTGTTTTGCAGCTTTGTGCATTTATTCCACTTACTTCTATGCTCCTGATGTTCCCTTAACAAGTTCTTCCTGTTTCATTTTTTAATATCCTATCTAATCTAATGTATGTTGCATTTGGGTTTGTTATCTAGTTTTCCTAATTAGTTGCAGTTCCCTGGTGTTCCCATCTCCCTAATTACCTTGTGTGTGTTTATAGCCCTCGTCTTCTATAGTTTATTATATATTTATCATCCTGTTTATTGTTTCCTGTGTTCACCTTAGTTTCCTAGCTCCCAGTATTTTCCCAGCATTGTTTTATGGATTCTGGTTCTGGTTCAATAAAAGATTTCACACCACATTGCTGCTCACTTCTGCCTGTGTGCTTTGCAGAGTGTCATAGCCTCCTGCACATCCCATTCATCCTGCTATAGATAGGCTTAAGCTGCTGTTGGATCGTTGCTTGTGTTAAGAAACTGAAGACACTTTTAGTCAAAGCCACCAGACTCCACTGGAAAAAATGACAATTTTACCTGCGATGCAAATAACCTGTTGTTGCCTCGATCATTTTTTGGGTGACTGATGTTTTAAGACAGTAATTCTAAAATCGACTGTGTTAAACAGTCACACAGTAACCTTGTGTCCTCCAAGATAAAGTTAGAGTTTGGTTTCATTTTTGTTCCTGTAAGTTGAATCTGGTGGGTTTAAGAGAAATACCTCTCCGTCAATCACAGGGCTCTTCCTGAAAGACAGAGATGCAGACATTCTAATTTGATTTAGAAAAAGAGGACCAAACTAGGGGTTAACATTAATAGTAAAAAAAATGATCTGTGTGGTATTTTGGGCTGAAACTTTAAATATACAGTAACTTATGACTATCGTTTATTTGTCTGGAAGTGGTATTTATTGAGACATTCAGGTAAACAGTAGTCAGGATTGTATTGCTCTTGTATGCACATATCTTATGCTTGTACTGTGTGGCAGCTGAGCATCAGCCAAAGCAGTGATGACACAACATCAGACTGTCCTGCACTATTGTTATACTGTTATATGTTGTACATACTTCACACTACAAAGTATGTCATTATGACAATAGCTCATAATGACAGATGCCTGCAAGCTGCATGCATCATATTTTAATAGAACGATCTGGATATAATTTTGAGGCTATGGGCTAAATAATCCACCCCTAGTTATACATATGTCACATATCTTTTATAACAGCTGAGAGAAGGGCACAAATACTGTATGCTTGAGTATCATAATGACAACAAAGTTGACTTGGATGTGATGAAGTTACTAGTTCCAGTCCAGTTTTTACATGTTAGCTTAGCTAATAGCCATCACCATTTTGTCCGTCTGTATCTGGAAGTCCCACAGGATCTTAGCTCGGTCATTCTCCACCACCCTTGAGGGCGTCTCCCATTTTGACCTCGGGACTTCCAGGCCATACTCGGCACAGATGTTTCTGTATACTATGCCACTGTATACCAGCCACTTGGTTATGGCGTTCAATGTATGCCCTGCCTGCTAGCATCTTGCACCCTGGTGTTATTTGCTGGATTGTCTCAGGGGCATCTTTACACAGCCTGGTGTGATAGACCCCAGCCTCTATGGATCTTGTGTTCAGAGTTTGTTCCTGTGCGGCCATGATTAGTGCCTCTGTGCTGTCTTTCAGTTCAGCTTTCTCCAGCCACTGGTAGGTTTTCTGGATGTCAGCCACCTCTGCTATCTGCCAGTGGTACATAAAGTGCTGGGGCCTGTCCTTCCATGATGGTTCTTCCTCTTTCTCCTCTTTCTTGGGTTTCTGCTGCATGCGGTATTCACTGAGGACCCGGTTGATTGGGGCCATCTTCCTGATGTATTCGTGGATGTTCGTTGTCTCATCCTGGATTATGGTGCTGATGCTCACACTTCCACTTAGCATCCAGCCTCAGGGTGCTGGACTTGGAGTGAAACCCTCCATGCATGGTCAGGAGCTTCCTTGTCTTGATGTCAGTGGCTTCTATCACTTCCTTTGGCCAGCTTATTATCCCAGCAGGTTAAGGATCACAGGCTTTTTTTGTTTTACCTTTTTAACCATCAAATTTTATAATATGCAATAAAACAAGAATCTACAACTTTCTTTTTTTGCTCAAATGTTGCTGTTAGAACTTAAATTCATATAATTCATAAATTCATATAAATCACTAAAATATTTTTATAATTATCAGAGAAAGTTCATTTTGGTGCTTATCAGTTTTCCTATACATATCAGTGAATGTGTAATTGAGATGCATTAAATTAGCAAGAAAAGCACTATGAATTTCAGCCAGTTTATTAATATTAGTTTAAAGTGGTTAATGTGCTGACATATCACCAACCTACTCAGTGCAGCACCAGTGTATCTATGTCTACATTAATAACATTTGAAGTTATTTCTAAGCGATTTGAAGAGTCTGTTGTAGTGAGCAGAGTTTCCTCTGAGTCAGATGAACAATAAAACAAAACAAAACAGCAAAACAAAGCAACACTGGGGTGTAGAACCTTAAAGATAAGACAAAGATGACAAGAAAACCAGAGAGAGAGAAAAGAAGAGAAACAAAGTGAAAATGAGACAAAAATCAACAAAGCAGCATATTCTTAAAGAGAAGTAATGCACTGGCTAGCTCAGCAACACCAAAAGGCCTGTTCTTCTTCAACAAACATGTAGAAGAACACCAAAAGAGAGGTTATACTTTCATACCATCTGGCTCTGCCGAGAACACACTCAAGGAAGTAAGCATATCATTGTCAGAGTCTGCAATCAAGAGCCTCGTTCATGAACGTAAATATAAAAGGTCCAAACAAGGACTCAAGAACAGGTAGAGCAGAGTAGACTGTTCCAGAAAAGCATTGAAAAGAGCCTTCTCAATTGTGAAAAAGAAAACAATATTTGGACATAAGAAAGATTTCCTTGTGCCAGAATGATGGAAAGAGGAAAAGTATCAAAAAGGCTGTGAACAGCTCTTCAATATAATCTATTAAATATGGCAGAGGAAGGTCATTACTGTTTATTGATAGCAAGAAATGCTCTTGATTATTAATGGCTGTTAAGTGAATAGCACACTAACATCCATAGGCTGCACTGATATTCACTAACAGAAATGAAGCAAACCACATGGTGGGTAGTTTGAGTGGGTGGTTGGGCTGTTCACAGCAAAAAAGACACAGAGCCAAGTATGTGGTGAGAGCTGGAAATATTTTAGTCACTTAGGTAACAGTGGGTATTTATCCAGGTTTAAATCTGTCCTCGTTGCCCTCATGTCTTCATGTAAGCATTATTTCACTTTGTGTCCAGTCACAGTGACTACAATCTGCAGATTTGTAGCAGATGCATGAGCTGCTTGATTATGGCAATCACTGTAACCACAATGTGGCAAGGGTGTGGCCCAGGAGGCATCCTTGTCAGATGCCCAAACCACCTCAGCTGGCTCCTTTCGATGTGGAGGAGCAGCGGCTCTACTCTGAGCCCCTCCCGGATGGCTGAGCTTCTCACCCTATCTCTAAGGGAGAGGCCAGCCACCCTTCGAAGGAAGCTCATTTCCGCCGCTTGTATCCGCAATCTCGTTCTTTCGGTCACTACCCACAGCTCGTGGCCATTGTTGAGGGTAGGGACGTAGATCGACCGGTAAATTGAGAGCTTCGCTTTTACACTCAGCTCCCTCTTCAACTGTCGATCTCTGGCTCCAACCAATTACCCTCAGGGGTGATATAAGCTGGAGAAGAGCAGTGTGGAAGAGGAAGGAGAGGTTTCTGGTGGTTTTCCCTCTGTGCTGGTCAGAGTGGGCTACTGACTTAGGTGTGGAACAGCCTGCTGCGTGTGACCAGCCTTCTGGTGTGTGGCTCTGGTGTGTGAGTAGTGCTTAACTGAGCAGTGATTGCCCATGAGTGATGGCGGCCTTCATTAGTTTGTGTGGCCTGCCTGGATATTGTTTGTTAGCAGCGTTGCTGTCTCTTTCTGTTGAAGCCTTATTGTTGCTTTCTTTGTTGAGTGGTCATTACCACTTTGGGTTGACCTCCCTGATTTCTTATTAAAAAGCAGCGGTGCTGTCTCCTTTTGTTGTTGCCATTTGTAATTATTGAGGTGTTTGCCTACAATAAAGATCTCTTTTATATTAAATACCTCTGCCTGGCGTTCTTTTCATTCCACCTGGATCTAACTGTTACTGTCCCCCACCCTCATCGCCTAGCATTTAAGAGGGGACGTAACAAACGTGGTTAGCCTACTCAACGTAAATTACACACGAACAACATTAAGCAACTCACGCAGAGAAGAACGGCTGCTGCTGCATCATCATCCTCATCATTTCTGCTACACTGGCAGGGCTAGGGGCCAGGACTCTCCTCTTCGTGTTTTTGGGGGATGTTGCATAACAGGCAACCCACCCGCAGTAGATGTGCACAGTGTGAGGTCTCGCAGCAAGCTATCAAATACGGCGCATTTCTGGGCTTTAAAAAAAACACGCTATGCGTCTCCAGGTGTTTCATCGGATTTGAGGTGTTACCTCCTTTGACAGTATCACAGTATCAGCTTAAAGCACTTGTTGCAGGCTGCTGAGTTTGCATATTTTGCTGTGAAGTACAGCCAGACTTTTGACCGCTTCGCCTTAGGCTTTTTAAATCTGTAGCTCTGCTCTAAAAGAACGTACGTACCTGGACCCGCCTACTATCCTCGGAAACGTAAAATGATTGGCTAGAAGTGTATCACAGCTCAGGAAAAAAAAGCACCGAAATAAAGCACCAAAATGTGCGCTGCTTTTCGGTCTGGTTACTACCGTTTATGTCAGAACGACACCGGTACCCATCCCTAGTTCCAAGTATGTTTTACTCCTGGGTGCGTTGCTCAGGCAAGCAAACAAACTGTCTCGCTCTCTGTGGCTATATGGCCACAGCCCAGAAGAATGTGTAGACAGTGGTATGTGTGCACAAACATAACAATTGGTCTCATTATTTATGTGAGCAGTTGTGTTCATAAACTGCCACCAGTAATTGGTTGAAATCCCATGCAGGTACTGGGTGTGGTTTACTATGTCCCAGTGCGCTCCTGTCAACCCACTCAGGGTCAACAGGCTCAAGAAGGTGCACAGCACATTCCTAGACATTCTAAATTGGGTTCTGGATCTGTTGGTTTCTTCACCAGGATTGAGACGAGAGGCCCTAGAGACTTTCTCCCCCCTTTGTACTCCGGTCTTTTCACCATTACCCAGACTCGACCAGGAAGCACCTTCTTGCAGTGCTCTTGATGTATCCAGGTGTATCTCTCAGCAATCTTCACTGCTGTGGGCGTCGTCAGCAGCACCTGATAGGGACCTTCCCACCGTGGACTGGACCAGCACTTCCATTTTATGGCCTTTATCAGCACCCAGACTCTCCAGACTTCAGACTCTACTCCTGTGGAGAAACAGAATCATCTGGCAGATCATTTGTTCTCATGACTTCTTTACTTTTTAACATTTTAAGCATCAAATCTGCTAATGTGTTCTCCTCTTGTGACTGTTTGAGGCTGTGGACAGGTGTCTTTTATACAGATGATGAGTTCAAACAGGTGCCATTCATACAGGTAACGAGTGGGGGACAGAAAAGCTTCTTACAGAAGACGTTACAGGTCTGTGAGAGCCAGAGATTTTCCTTGTTTGAGGTGACCAAATACTTATTTTCCACCCTAATTTACGAATAAATTCTTTACAAATCCTACCATGGATTTTTTTTCACATTCTGTCTCTCACAGTTGAAGTGTACCTCTGGTGCAAATTACTGACCTCTGTCATCATTTTAAGTGGGGGAACTTGCACAATCGGTGGCTGACTAAATACTTTTTTGCCCCACTGTACATCTTAACTAATTCTATACAGCCTAACCATGTCCTGCCTTTCTCTTCCATTGTTTTCCTAAGTCTTAGCTTTACTGTCCCATTAGTTCTATCTACCAACCCTGCACTTTGTGGGTGATATGAACAATGGTGTTTTAGTGTTATCCCTAGATGCTGTGCCATTAACCCAATCAGTTCATTTACAAAGTGTGGGCCATTATCACTATAAATGGTCTCTGGAATCCCGTGTTCCGGGATGATATTCGTACATATTGCTTTGGCAACCGAAATAGCATCTGCTTTCCTAGTTGGGACAATTTCTACCCACTTTGAAAAAGGGCACACTATCACTAGACAGTACTTATAGTTATTACAGTTGGACAGCTCTATAAAGTCCATGTGAATAACTTGAAATGGGTGAATGGGTCTGGGGAATTTCCCTCTCTTAGGTCTCAAATTACCCTGAGAATTGTGCTTGCAACATTTAAAGCATTAAGTCCTAGAGTATGAAAATGTTGCTCTACTGCTGCCATCATCCCCCCTGTTGAGACATGGCACGGCCCATGGCTCAAAATCACAGCAGTCTTATAAATTCTCAGGCAGTATTATCACATAGATAATAAACATCATCTTGCAAGCTTGCACTTTTTGTGAACCACAACTGTTTTTCCTGCCGTATGTGGGCCTGCATGTCTGCCAATACATCTCGTGTAATAAGAATGTCTGCTGGTGCTGCACTGCTAAAATGTGAACACCATGTGCTCCTAAAGCTGTCTCTTTTGCAATCTTATCTGCTAAGGCATTCCCTAATGTGACTGGATCTTTCCCTGGGGTATGTGCTGCACATTTACAAACAGCAATTCTACTGGGCATTAATACTGCGTCCAGCAGATTTTGCAGGAGTTTGGCGTGTTCTACAGGTTTCCCTGTCGAGGTTGTCATACCTCGTCTTGCCCACTGTGCTGCAAAGAAATGTAATGTAGCAAATGCATATTGGCTATCAGTGTATATTGTCACATTTTGTTTCTCTGCAGCTTTACACGCTTTCGTTAAAGTTGCTATCTCTGCTGCTTGAGCAGATATGAAACATGCTAACTGTCCTGCACAGATAGCTTTCTCACTATCTACTACAGCAAAACCTGTTTTAGCCTGTCCCTCTGCTGTTTTAAAGCTCAAACCATCAACAAACCAAACCTTTCCCTCACCAAGTGGCACATCTTTTATATCATCCCTTGGCTTACACTCCGTCTCCACGTGCTCTCTATACTCATGAGGAGTGCCCTCTTCCTTCGTTGGCAAAAGGGTTGACGGATTCAGAGTTGTGCACCGCTTTATGGTTATGTGTGGTTGTGAGAGTAACAGTGACATTAAAAACAAGTATCTTGCGGGTGACAGAAACGTCATTTTAGTCTGCAGTAGTAAAACGTCTACCTCGTGTGGAACTAGCAGTGTCAAAGGGTGAAATAAAACTATTTCCCGGAACATTGTACAGCCTGAGCCGCTGCACATACTGATCTCACACACGGAGGCAAAGCACAAGCAACTAGATCTAATCTTTTAGAATAGTAAGTTACTGCTGTTAGTTATTCCACTGTCACCTGGCATTCGTGCTCTTCACAGAACCACAAGTCCATCGCTGAACTTCTTCCTGCCCGTCGGATGGAGCTTGGCACGCTCCCTTCAACCTTAAGGTTCTCATGTTCCAATGCCGCGGACGATTTAAGGCAGAGCACGTCGTACACCTTAGTTCTCTTCCTCAACGTCGAAACTCTTTCACTTCATTTAAGATTTTGCTGTTCAAAATCTCCTCATGACAATCTTCTGGAAGCCCAGTAGCACAGGTCTCTGTGGGATGTCTGCTGTGCTGAAGATGATCTCTGATCCTCCTGAAGCCTGGCGTCTTGTGGACGATCCCCTCAGTCACTCCTTCTCGTCATGGCACCTCATGACACCTGCAAATCAAAAATTGACTCTCCTCTCGCCACACGGCTCTCGCCATGTATCAACTGCCACACAATGAGACATGTACAAGAATGTTGCACATTCTCCCTAAAAAAATATTCTCCAGGCTCCAGGGTCCCTCTTGGAGTAGCTCCACTCCAAACCTGTAACCCTGTGTCAAAACATTAGTCAGTGGTTAAATGTTAAGCTTATTTAAGTCCCAGGTCCACCCGGAGCCTGTATCCTAGAACAACTTCACATTTGCAACCAACTGTAGCTCATAAGTGTAATAAAGTATTCAGCATCATAGAGACAAGTACCGTTGCAGGGTTATTCTAAACTCATTAAACCCCTACCTTTTCCGTAATTTGCTCCAAATCATTGAACATCTCAACTTCATTCCACATTGTAATCAGTGGCTTTCCTTAAATTTGTCACTCACCATGAGCTCAATAGTGATCAGCCCCATGTAACTATTCTGTAACCACTGCACATCTGTTCAATTGTCACTTGTCTGTCTGTGTTGAATCCTTTACAAGCACTCTTAAAGGAAAGAGCATTAGCCAAACACACGGATCATCCTGGTGGTCAGGTGTCGGTCACCCAGTAAATCATACCAAACCTAATTGGCAGGCTCAACTTTGTAACAAAAGACAAATCATCAGCCAGTTTAATCTCAAACATTCATCCAATCAGCCACACCACACACAACATACAGCGTAACCCTGTTGTCTCATCACATAATAAGTTTCTTCTCATGTAACCAAATGTGCGCCATGTTAAAACTTCTTCATACATCAGAAACTCAACAATCAGCTCACTCAGCTCACTCATTCATGACCCCTCATCAGCATTCTGTTTTCCACCCCTATGATGCAATCATCTGTCCTCCTATAATATTAGACACTAGACTATGTATCACTTTCATCTTACTAGTGACCAGGGCCGTGCAGAGAGGTTTAAAGAAGCGGGTGCTCAAAGCTAAAATGGGGCACATTGAACCAGGCTGAATAACAACAACACACATTCATCAAGAATCTAATATGGGCAACAAGGCAAAGCAAACGTAGCCGATGCTTTACCTGATGGGTACAATGTTGCTGTTGAGGGGTTGCTGCTCCTGCTGCTGATAGTGCTGGAGGGCAGGGCTGTGTTGATCTGAGACTGTAGACATTAAAAAGTCCATAGGAGAGATGGTAGCTGATTAAACAAGTGTCATGAGATAATAACAAAATGCAAAGATTGGTGACAGCGCTTGGAACCATAAGGCAACAAAAAACTGAGAAATAATTTAGGCTCTGCCTGTGAATCACTCTTTGCTTCTCTTCTTCCTTCCATCCCATCATTTCATATATCACTCTCCACTTGCTGTCTATCTGAGAACAAGGCACAACTTGCTATTGCAATAAACTATAATCTAATTATCCACACCTAACAACTCTTGCACTTAATCTAAATGATGACAGAAAAATGTTATAGCACTGCCTTTAGTAGCCTCCCACAGCTCCTACTGTTTCCTCCTCATGTCCTTACCAGCCATGTCTGGACAATGTTATATCATGAGTAATATTTTTTTTTTAAATCCATCTAAATAAAACACACACATGCACGCACACACAGTGACATTTTAGACCTTCTTCAGAATACTGTATATACTATGGGCATCATGGTGCTGATCCAGAATCCTTACATTATTATTTATTACTAGAGCTACAATAATAAAGCAAAGAGGAGGGGGAAGTAATAAATATGAAATAATGTCATTATGAAGATTCCATTTGTTTCACTATCCACTCTGTGCAGGGCAAAGCTTATTACATTTTTAAACTGCAGAGATACAATAATTTTACTGCTGTAAAATCCAAATTTTGTCTTATTTAAAATATAAATCTAATATAATCTGCTTCTTAATGTATGTTCTTTAAAATACAGCGTGTGTTTTTAATATATTATAATTATAATAATGCATAATTATGTGGAAGTGCATATTAGATCGTTTTTTAGTGAAATATAATCCCTCCAGAAAGGCCGGAAAAGCCCGGAAACTTACTTTAAAACTAAATATGTTCTAAATACTTTAAAACTAAATATGTTCTAAATACTTTAAAACTAAATATGTTCCCTAAAACGGTGACAGAGCTACAAACCCATGACAGCCTTACACCGGTAGCCAGCAGCTATGACCAGCACTACTTGTGCAGTTAATAAAAGGACAGGTAATGTTTGTCGCGCTGTTGCGCACACAGCACACTGGTTTGTTTCAGTTCGTCAGTTGCAACAAGACAGCCTACCAACGTGTACATAATAAGCTAATACTCCTGGGTGCTACACAATACAGTGTGCGCTGTACACCTACTTACTAGTTTTGTCGCATCAGTCTGTGTCTCTGAGTTAACTTGTGTTTCTCCTACAGCTCTGGACCGCAACAAATGCGCGTGCTCTTTGTGAACTCGTTCCCGGCTCGTAACCAGCGCGTTCTGCCGACAAGGGCGATCATTGGTTAATAGTGATCATGTGACTGATGCAAGCAAGATTGTATTTAGCAAAACTGTGATTAATAGTTAAATATTATTGTTGAGGGGCACAGACAGGACTCCGCACTCACACACACATTAAAAAATAATAAATTTTTTTTTTTAAAAAGTTGCCTCAACAAAAGGGCACTTTTGGCACCCATCAGGAAAGGGGCGGGTGCTCAAGCCCCTCTAGCCCCCCCCCCCCCCCCCCCCCTCTGCATGTGCCTGCTAGTGACTTGGACAAGATGACAAACAGAATCTCATGCTTAGATGCTGTCTGGTCTTCATGAGTGTCATTGTATGTGTATATGCATGTAGGGTTAGTATGGTTAAGACATTTTCTGTTTGTGTGGGTTTTTATGTACCTCTCTCATCAAGTTTTCATTATTCTCATCACCGCATAAACAACACACATCTCTCTGTTTTTGAACTCTCCTTTCTTAAAAACAGAAAGTGGGATTGCAGTTGTTTCAGGCTGAGAAACACCAAACACTCCCCAGTTCGAGACCACTTCACTCACATACTTTCACACCTCTCTGTGGCTCACCATGATGTCAAACACAATCACGTGCCTTTCGCCAAAACAAAAAACGTGATACTGATGTTACAAAGGTCTCACACACATGAATCAGGATGCAGAAAAGCTGTTGCCCATCTGAGGTGTGAGGAAGAAACTGAACTCACGGATAGCTGCATGCTCGAGTTATCATAGCTCTGTTTCCCTCCCTCTAATGCGTTCTCAACCGGCTTCTGCTCTGAAAATGTGTACCTTGCTCATCAGCTTAAAAGTGACTGCATACAAAACAACAATCAGACTCACTCAAACAGACCACGTCTGGCCCGCACACACAAAATAGACACCAACAAGAGCTCTGACAAGTGCTGGTTTCTCCAGCGTTGAGTGCTGGAGAAACCAGCACTCAACGCCCTCAGCGGCGGAGAAAAACCTTCCTTTCGATGGGAAACCTGCTTAACCCTCCTTAAAAATTAAAAAAAAAAAAAAGACACTAGTGCCATCCAACCCAAGGAGAGTTCAGACACAAACTCTCCAGCCTGGCGATAAAGTTAAGCACCAGGGCTTTCATCAGGCATCCCAGATGCTGGCTGCTAGCAGACTTCGGCAGCGTCATCTCCCTCCTCCTCGGTGGACGCAATGTGTTGGGATCTGGCTCAAAGGACCAAATAAATGTTGAGTCTGCGCTTCCACAGATCCCGCTAGTTTAGAGACTTATTCCTCATGAAGAACAAAAACAAGCCAGAACATCTTCAACCGGTCTTTTACTCTCTAGCAAGGGAAGGCTGATCGGAACCAGGCTGTGGAGCTTAACGCTCCTCACCTGTCACCAGCCCAACTCCTTCAAAGAGCAGCCCTCCTCGTAGTGTGTGTGTGTGCATGCATGTGAGAATGTGTGTGTGTGTATGCGTGTTCTCCTGCTCCCCAAAAGGATCATAAAAGCAGGAAGCTTACAACACAAGAAACAGATCTTTCAGATAGGATGTATCTACAATAAAACCTCCCCCAGCACCAGTGGCTGGAGAGGTGGTCAGAGACAAAGGAATGTCTTTGATCACACAGTTTGAAACAATGTAGAGATGGTAAGCATAAAAATGACAACATTTAACAATTCACTTTAACATACACCATCACCACTTTTCACCACTAATGACATAATTGTCATCCACAGTGTAGAGTGTTTTCAGCAAACAGCAGAGAGGTACTGCTTAAAAATGTCTGGTGAACATAGTTCATATCATAAGTAAAATTTACTCAGGGCCAGATGAAGACCAGAAACAGAGCTAAAAGACATTTATCACATGGGATTAAATACAGCTTCAGATGAATGCTCCTTTTTTTACTTCAGATACTTTGTAGCCAAAGTCTGTATAAAGACCAAAAACAAGTGCTGACTGTGATCCAAACAAAAAAGAATCTTTGGTGTGCAACATTTACATCTATATGGCCTTAATAAGGAAGATATTTACCTTTGTATTCTGCTTATATACCCAACTAGGGTTGGATAAGCACGCTAACATATTTGGTTGGTGGCCAACAGCGTATTTTTAAAACATAGTACAGATTGTAAAAAAAGAAAAATCAGCTTTACTGTCATAATTTGAATTTTTAGGTACATGGCTCCACAGCTCGAGAGATTAATCTGTGGTTTGGCCTGAGGGGGATGATCCAGGAGGGAGGTGTGCTTTCACTCTGGAGGGGAAATGGTATCAACGTCCTGAAAATTGCCCCTGAATCCGCCATTAAGTTTATGGCCTACGAACAGGTCAGTGGACAAACAGTGAGAAAGTGGAACTATGTCTTCTGTTCTCTTAAGTGTTTACTTAACTCGTGGTAGAAAAAGTAGTAACTGTATATTAGTTTACAGTGGGGAAAAAACAATAGTCCACTCTGTGTCCTTCTGAAATCTTTTATTGCTTGTGGTTTCCCCTCCTCCTGCTCCTCACTCTTCCTACTCCAGATCAAGTGGCTGATCCGAGGTAATAAAGAGGGGGGCAGTTTAAGGGTACAAGAGAGGTTCATTGCTGGGTCGCTTGCAGGAGCTACTGCCCAAACTATCATCTATCCCATGGAGGTGAGTTTAAAATTTGTGTCAGTCATTTCCTCTTGAAGATATGTTTCTTTTAGATAGATAGATAGATAGATAGATAGATAGATAGATAGATAGATAGATAGATAGATAGATAGATAGATAGATAGATAGATAGATAGATAGATAGATAGATAGATAGATAGATAGATAGATAGATAGATAGATAGATGTTCAATGTTCCAAACATGAGCTCAGTAATGAGTAGCTCCACTATTATTGTTGATCACTTCAAAAATTCCTTGCGGCATGCTTGATGGAAGCTTTTCCATGAGGTGAGTGGGAACATTTCTTCAAGTGGTAAAGACGGCCATCTGAAAGGAATCTACTGTCTGGATCTGTTGTCCATTTTTGTAAACTTCCCTTGCCATCCATCCCCAAAGGTTCTCAGTTGGATTTAGATCAGGGGAACACGCAGGATGGTCCAAAAGAGTGATGTTATTCTTCTGGAAGAAGTCCCTTGTCCTGCGGGCATTGTGTACTGTAGCATTGTAGCACCCCACACCATTATGGCACCCCCTCCACTGTGGAGCGTGGAGAATATCTCAGGTGGGATCTGCTTGTTAAGCCAGTAACATTGGAAACCATCAGGACCATCAAGGTCACATTTTTTCTCATCACAGAATAAAACCTTCTTCCCCCACCCCACCCGACACACAGTCACACACACCAAACATATTAAAGATTGTAACTTAACATATTTTATTGTGAAAACTGTTGTTGAATTTTAAATTGAGAATAGCAGACAAATCAACAATACAGCTCCTCCAGTAATGGCTAATTAATATTGTACTGAACACAGCCCAAAAGATTGAGTAAACCACATCAGTGTCTACTGTCTGTTTACTATCATAGCCAAGTGGCTAACAAAGGCAACCAGAAGTTTTCCCAATACCTACTAATGAATGTTATCTTGTTTCAGGATACATAATACCTGCCATTATCCAAAGACACATCTGCTTACCCGTGTCTTTTGTTCGTTTCTCCTCTTCTTTTCTTTTTTTTTCTAAACTGAGGACCTGATGGCTCTGACCTTTTCTTGTCAATCTTCCATCAGTAATTTTGCACTCCAGTATCAACAACCAAACCCCACAACATACACTAATAGACACCTTATGCACAGATTCAGGTTCTATAGGTTGTTTTTTGTTTTTTTTGGATTCCACACAACCCAGGAAAAAGAATTCATACATAGTGGGCTTGGATTGACAATATTACGAATGATTATTATTATTATTTTTTAAAATATTTATTTATTTTTATTTTGTGAGCTTGTTATTAGATGCTGCTCCAGCCAGCCAGAGAATCACTTGCTGTCCTACCCCTCGCCTCCATTTACGAGGTGCCCTTACTCCTTGCAAATGGGCAATAGAAAACCATTCGGTGCCTATGCAATCCCCAAAATTTGCTGGCATGATGTCGGGGCAGCGTGAGTGCAAGCAACTTTTTTTTCCCCCCAATGCCATGATGCAACCCCCACCACAATGCTGCCCTGGGCAGCTGCCCATGTTGCCCATATCTAAAACCGCCTCTGGTCCCATGTTTGGTGCTCTGTTGCAAAGTCCAAAGGGTCAGTTCTGTGGGTATTTAAGGAGGCCTTTGAAGATGTTTTTTGTTTTTGAAGCCCTTCAGTCTCAGATTCCTGATGTACTATCAAGTGCTATCAACATTAATGTTTCCTTTGAGCTTCAGTTTAGTCACAGGAGAGTTTCACACGATCCTCTGGCCCTGTCTTAGGGATAGGCATGAAGCCTCTTTCAGGGTCAATTAAAGGTTGTAGTCCATCCAAATTTGACAGTTTAGGGCATTACATGAATTTGGAGTAATGGTGCTGCAGGGGCACATGTGTGGGCTTACTCAGTTTATTTCCATTTTTAATATACCAAAAATCGTTCAAACTTTTTCTTTAATCTGTTCTCCCAAATTCTTAAACATCTTAACATCGAGCTTAACAGGGCTTCAGCCTATCATGCTCAAAGTCAGGGGAGCTTCGGGGTGTTTCCATCAAACACGGAACTCCCACTTAATGCAATCAAATGGGGGAGACTGCGAGGAGGGTTTGCCATGGTTGATCCTGGCTAATGGAGAGAGCACACATTTAGCCCTTATAAATTATTGTTTGGACATAAGTAGTTAAGAGGAGTCAAACCCTCTTAAAGGTGGTAGTGGTGGCTAGCTCTGTATTTTGTTTGCAGCTGGAGAGGCATGGCATAGGAAATCTGGCTTCTGCTCAGAGTAAGAAGAAAAATGTTTGGTAAAAGACGTTTCACCTCTTATTTAAGAGGCTTCTTTAGTTAAACTGAAGAAATGCTACCGTAAAGTACAACTGTATCAGTGGAAGAATTAGAAAATAGGTGTTTAAAGAAACCATAGACCAGTTCTACCTTCTTTGACTCATTGAAGAAGAACCTCTTGCTACTGTTTCTACTTACTCCTGTGTTAATTTTGGATTTGTATGCGTTTTTTTCTTCTATTCCCTATGCTGGATAGGTGCTGAAAACTCGCCTTACATTAAGGAAGACCGGACAGTACTCAGGTATGGCTGACTGTGCCAGACAGATTCTGAAGACTGAGGGTATCCGAGCATTCTACAGAGGATACCTGCCCAATACAATGGGCATCATTCCATATGCTGGCATTGACTTGGCTGTGTATGAGGTATGTACTCCAGGCTTTTTTTTTAACAACATGGCGGCGCGTGCACACGCAGCGGCTTCTCTCTCTCCCAAACAAACTACTTTTTCGTGTTTTTCGTCCTGTAAGTTGCAGTGTTTTTGTAAGTCTTTGTCGCGTCTATCTGTGTGCAAGCGAGGATATGCCCGAACACTTCTTCTCGACATCGGCAGAAACAAACTTTTTAAGTTAAACTCTGTGGACATCGAGAAGCTGAAAGATCTGGGTCTGCTCCGAAGGCCTACTCAATCACCGACCCCCACTCCTGCACTTCGCCCACAATGGATGCGCCTCAAGCGGTGTGAGAGGAAGCAGAAGAGGGGTAAGCGCGGTGGCATCCGAGCTAGGCTAGCGGCTAGCCCACACAAACCCGCCATCCCCTCTATCGTTCTGGCCAACGTACGCTCGCTAGAATATAAACTGGACGACATCCGACTGCTACGTTCATCTCAAAGGAACGTAAAGGACTGCTGTGCTTTTGTGTTCACGGAAACATGGCTTAGCGACAGTGTCCCGGACCGCGCCATTCAGCTCGACCAGCTAACATGCTACCGTGCTGACAGAGTCATCGTCGCGGGAGGTAAGACCCGCGGGGGAGGACTTTGTGTTTACATCAATGATGCCTGGTGTCGCGATGCTGCTGCGGTCTGCAAACACTGCTCACCAGTGCTGGAGTTTATGGTTATTAAGTGCCGGCCATTCTATCTACCGAGGGAATATACAGCCATACTACTGTGCGCTGTGTACATCCCTCCCTCCTCCAATGTCAACAACAGGAGTGAGGCACTGAATGAACTGTACCAGCACATCAGTGAGCAACAGACAGCCCATCCTGATGCTTTTCTCATCCTGGCTGGGGATTTCAATCATGCAGACTTAAAGTGCGTGTTTCCAAAAATACAACAACACATAGACTTTCCAACAAGGGGAAATAACACACTGGACTTTGTTTACACCACCCAGAGAGGAGCCTACAAAGCTTTTCCCCTCCCCCACCTCGGCGCCTCAGACCATATCACTGTCATGCTAATGCCTGCTTACAGACCGCTCGTTAAAACCACCAAACCGGTTCGTAAGCGGATACAAGTGTGGCCAGAAGGGTCTTCAGAGGCTTTACAGGACTGCTTTAACACCACAGACTGGGACATGTTTAAGCAGGCTGCCACCTATAACAACACCACTGACCTCCAGGAGTACGCAGAGACTGTTACTGCCTACATCAACAAGTGTATTGAGGATGTAACAGTCACGAAAACCATAACTGTCCGGGCAAATTAAAAACCATGGATGACAGGAGAGGTCTACAGGCTGCTGAAAGCTCGGAATGTTGCCTTCAGAGATGGAGACGAGGCGAGCCTGAGGACAGCTAGGGCCAACCTTTCCCGTGGCATCAGAGAGGCTAAGAGACAGTACTCCAGGAAAATATCTCATCACTTCAAAGACAGCAGAGACTCACGGAGCCTGTGGCGGGGCATTCAGACCATCACAGATTACAAGCCCCCACCACAGACCTGTGATAGCACTATCCCCCTGCTGAACGAGCTGAATACTTTCTTTGCTCGCTTTGAAGTCCAAAACAACACCACTGCACAGAAGACCCCACCCCCTCCTGGTGACCAGGTGATGACTCTGTCCCTGGACAGCGTGAGGAGATCCCTCAGCAGGATCAATGCACGAAAAGCTCCGGGTCCTGACAACATTCCTGGTCGTGTACTGAGAGACTGTGCAGTGGAACTCACTGATGTCTTCACAGACATCTTCAACATATCACTCATCCAGGCTGTCGTCCCCACATGTTTTAAAGCCACCACAATCATTCCGGTTCCAAAAAAGTCATCTCCCTCCTGCTTTAATGACTACCGTCCTGTTGCACTTACTCCCATCCTGATGAAGTGCTTCGAACGACTAGTCATGAAACACATCAAGACTGTCCTGCCCCCCTCCCTGGATCCCTTCCAGTTTGCGTATCGGCCCAACCGCTCAACCGATGATGCCATCTCCACTGCACTCCACTCAGCACTCACACACCTGGACAAAAAAGACTCATATGTTCGAATGCTGTTCATAGATTTCAGTTCAGCATTCAACACTATAATCCCCCAACAGCTCACTCAAAAACTGGTCCAGCTGGGGCTCAACTATGGGCAGAAATCTGTGCCATCAGAAACTGAATTTGAATAAGTTAAATTTGAATTTGAATTGCTCAGATTGAATCTGAATTGTAACTTGAATAAATGCTTTTGAAAACTGAATTTGAATTAGTCTAATTTAAAATTGAATTTATGGTTTGAAAATGATCATCACTAAATTGAAATTGAATTTTATATTTTGAAAATGAATTGATTTGCTTTGAAACTGCATTTTATCCTTTAAAAATTCAGCTCTCGAATACTTTCAGTTTCACTTCTCACCATTCAGTTTCAGTTCTACAATTCAATTTCAGTTCCAAAATTCAGTTTTTTGGAACTTACATCCGGTTCCGGTTCAAGCGCAGATTAATAGAACTACGTTTTACTAGCGGACCGAAAGTGTTACTGACGGGAATCTACAGCGTCTTGAGCTGAATTAAGACTTCAGAAGTCATTCGTCATGTCGAATGACCAGCGGATAAACTCTCAGGTTGGTAATAAATGTATTACATGTATAAGAACAAGCGTCATGTTAACAAATGATAGCCGTACGGTAACTTTTATGCTTATTGTAGCTGCTAGCTAAAAACGCTAATTTAGCGTAGTTTGCCCTGAATTCAGCTTTGACAACAAATATGATCGACTGTTTCTAGTAGAATTCCAAAGTTGTCATCTTGGACCCTCTCAGAGTACCCCCTCTGTATGCTTGCAGAGACCCCTACAGTAGGGAAACATGCAAAACGGTGTCCAAACCTTTGTATTTTAGCTTTATGTCTTACACAGCATCCCAACTCTTTAGCTAACTTAATAACTTTAGCTAAAGTGAATAGTTAGTCTAATTCATTAGTGCAGCATTACTGGATCACCTCTGTTTGAAGTGATATAATATGATATACAACTATCACTGAAACAGCAAACTTTGTAAATAAGCAAACAACACTTCTCATTCTCTAAACGTTTGGCCACAGCACTACTCTGCCTGGTTTACACTCAATGTCATTTACCCTTACCTGAATACTGTATATTGTATATTGTATAGCTTTCTTGTTAATTTGTATTGTATTTATTTAAATTTTTACTTTTTAATTATTTTATTTGCATTTTTTAATCACTCTCTTATATTTAAATGTTCATTGCTATTTCATCTAGGGTTTGAGAGTAACGAAATTTCTATTCTCTGTATGTCCTGTACATGTGGCAGAATTGACAAATAAAGTTGACTTTGACTTTGACTTTGACTACTGCTTTCTGTACACTCTCTGTGTATAAAGAGTTACTTCAGATCAGAAGCATTAGCATGTTTGTTCCTTTCATGGGCCAGCTGAGTCTCGCCATGTGTGGTTATGGCACCGCCTCTGGGCAGATTCCTCATCAGCTCACCGCACCTGTTCGTGATTTGAAGCAATCAGCCAGTGGTATTTAAAGCCAGCATTGTCAACTGTCCTTACCCGGTTCTTCTGCTAACCTCTGTTAGTACAGGCCACCTCAGTTGTCTATGTTTTGCTGTTTCCATGCATTGCTAACCTGTGTTCTCCTTCTGCTCCTAATATTTTCCATTTGATCTCTCATACTCACCACTTGCATTTGGATTCCACACCTGAACACTGTACTCCCACGCACGCATAATGTAGATATAACAGGTGGTCATTTGAGTTATTGTTGTCTTCTGATCTACTCATTCTTGTTTGACTTCTGGCAGACAGATTGTATTTTTGCCCAGAGAAGTAACACTTACTCACTTAACTTCTCTGTAAACCCTAGAGATTTTTGTGCAGAAAACTCCCAGTAGATTCTAAAGAAACCCACCCCATACCATCTTGCACTAACAACCATGCCACATTCAGTACTTAATTCCCCATTCTGCCCCATCCTGAATTTCAACAGGTCATCTTGACCATGTGTTCCTGACATATTTGGCTGATTACATATTTGCATTATTGAGCAGCTAAACAGACTATCTAACAAAGTGGTTGTCAGTGTATGCGTTTCAGTTCATTTCTTTCCCCTTCCTTTTTCTCTTCCTCTTTCTTTTAACTTTTAACTGCTCTCCTCTATTAGTGTCTTAACATTTTTCACTGCTCATGCTTTAAGACCCTGAAGAATGCCTGGCTCCAGAGGTACTGTGTCAACTCAGCAGACCCAGGAGTTTTGGTCCTGCTGGGCTGTGGTACTGTCTCCAGCACCTGTGGCCAGCTAGCGTCATATCCCCTCGCTCTCATCCGGACTCGCATGCAGGCACAGGGTGCGATATGATGTAAATGATAGATTGTAGGCAGTTGTAGGCCTACAAAACATTGGAACAATTTAGCAATAAGTCTGTCCATATATTACTCTCTGTAGCTTACATTGTTCTCATTTTTACTTTCAGCCATTACTGAGGGTAAACCCAAGCTGACCATGGTGGGTCAGTTCAAATACATCATATCTCATGAAGGTGTGCCAGGTCTGTACCGAGGCATCACGCCCAACTTCCTCAAAGTTATTCCTGCTGTCAGCATCTCCTATGTGGTCTACGAGCACATGAAGAAGGTCCTTGGAGTGGTTTACTAGACTGATGCGACAAACACAACTGTGGAGGCAGAAACACATTTGTTAGAAGAAGCAGAAGTGGAGAATTAAGCTTCTCGGGCCTCTGAAGAGAGAAGATGAAGGATCAGTGCACCGATGCCATAAAACATTTGTGGACACCATCAACTTCCAACCTTTTTAAAGTGCAGGTACTAGGTCAGCAGGATAAATTTATTGATCTAGGAGAGGAGAATGAGGCTAATGATGCCCACTCTAACAGTATTATGTTATGCTTGAGGAATCATCAAAAAGTTCTTAGGAATGAAAATTCTTACCCTATTCTTTTCACCCTTATCCAGATGGACTCACTTGCGGCTGCTATTTTTTGTGTTTTCCTTCTCCATCCAGTGTCTCAGCACATTCCAGTAGAACTCCACGTTTACATTGTCATAAATTTATAGTGCACAGTACATGTCACAAAAAAGGACAAGGATTCTCCTGATCTTGTTTCTCACTTTTTTCCATGGCCCTTTTTCCAGAATGTTTGGATAACGTCTCACACAAGCAAGAGTTGAATCTCAGACTTTTTGTCCTGTAAGCAACATTTTGGGTTGGTTTAAAGGTATCAATATGTAGTATATCAATATCTGATAATGATTTAGGAAAGGTCACAAAAAATACTGCAAAATACATGAGATTCCAACAGCGGGTTATCAGATTTCAAAAAGGAGGACTTCTCAGAATTTTGTCGAAACAAACATGAGGTAAACAGCTGGGTTTGCTTGTTCAAGTTATAAAATAATATAGAAGCAGTGTGTGCATGTGAGCTGCAGCATGACTTAGCTGTGCATTGCTGTAAACCTTTGAAACCTTTAACTGTTTTGCTGCTAGCTGTTGCTGGAAACTACATTGAAATAAATGGAGAAGATGGATTTCTTGCATGTAGTGAAAATGTGGATGTGAACACAAAACTTGGTTTGATATGAAGAGTTTATGCTCCATTTTTTTTCAACAGTGTTCCTTCCTGCAAGTTTCCAAAAGGAACAGGATGAGAAAAAAAAATCTTAGCTTAAACAAACCTAGCTGTAATCTTAAAAGGACTATAGGCCATCTCCTGACCTATGACAGACGGGATATGCTTCAAAATAGAAAACCTATGAAATGTCTGAACTTAGGAAATGTACCATTTTAAGAAAATATTAGCTTATTTTAAATTTAATATAAGCAACACATCTCAAAAGATTTGGGTGGGGACAATGAAAGGCTAAAAATGTAAGTGGTACTAAAAAGTAATAGCTTGACAAACTAGCCACAGGTCTGCAACATGACTTTTAAAAAATATAAAATATAAATAATATAAAAAATAAAGCAATGTTGGGAAGAGGTTCACCAGTCTGCAAAAACACTATGACTACAAATTGATGATTTCATGGAAACCTTTTGTTGCAGGACATACAATGACTTGAAATACAGTATCTTGTCATCTACAGTACATAATAACATCAGAAGAGTCTAGAAATCTCGAGAAATCTCTGTATACAAGGAACAAGACCAAAAATCTATATTGAATGCTTGTGATATTCAGGCCTATAAAAACCAAACAAAAACTGATTCTGTAATGGAAAACTGATAGGGGTTCGGGAGTGCTTTCAGAAATGATTGTCTGTGAAGACCGTCTGTTGTGCAGATTAAAATGTTGTCATATAAAGAAGCCCCCATATATGAGCATCATCTTCTGGACCAAATTCATTTAAAATGGACTAAATAGACTGACAAACCAGAAAACCATTCTGTAGTCAGACAAATCAAAATCTGAAATTCTTTTTGAAAAACATGGAGAATGCATCCTCCAGACCAAAGAGGAGATGGATCATACAGATTGTTATCAGCACACATGTCAAAAGCATGCATGTCTGATAGCATGGAGGTATATTAGCACCTGTGGAATTGATAGGTTCCACATCTGGAAAGGCATCATCAATTGCAAAAGGTATATAAAGGCAGTGTTGGGGAGTAACGGAATACATGTACTGGCGTTACTTAATTAAAATACAAAATATGAGTAACTGTATTCCGTTACAGTTACAGTTTAAAAAGGTGATATTCAGAATACAGTTACTTTGTTGAAATAAATGGATTACACTGCAGTATTTTCCTGTTTCATATGTTCGCCTATGCTCTAACACCGGTGGAAACCCAAACAAAACAGGCATTAAGAGGCTCTAATGCCTGTGTCTCAATCTTGCGGCCCATGTTACCTCTGCTTGCGGCCCGCATAATGACGTGAAGAAATAGTTTTTCTAATTATTGTTCAAAAAATGATTTAATATGAAGTCAATAGGCAGTGTTACAGGCATATCTCTAAAGAATGTAGCCTCATGGGCAGTGTAGCCCAGTTGTAAGTAAGCTATTAAGACTCGACTGTACACTGTGTTTGTGTTTTCCTCCAAAACAATAAGCAGCCTTTCAACGCCTCTCTCTGTCTCTCACTAGCAAAGTTGACCCAGACAACAAAGTAAAGCTAGTTTTCGGCTACGAACCCGACGTATTAGCCAGAGGTCCCTGTTTTATATACACACAAAATAGTTTTCTATACACGATCGCTGCAAAAGTGCAGCCTTACCTAATGTCCACCCTACTGTTACTCATTTATATTAAGGTGTAAACCTCTAGTTGGTAGTGGTATGGCGAATAACCTTCAGTAAAAGTAATAAATCACACAGCAATAGTACATTCATGTAGTTGTAAAAAGCATGATAATATATTAAGTAATCCAAAGTATTCAGAATACGTTACTCTCACTGAGTAACATAACGGAATACGTTACAAAATACATTTTGGGGCATGTAATCTGTAATCTGTAGTGGAATACATTTTAAAAGTTGCATTTTTAAGTCCAGCAACTTCTTCCATCAGTTCCCAGATCTGTCCCAACATTTGAGATGTGTTCTGACATCAAATTTAAAATTAGCTAATATTTTTCTTAATATGGTGCATTTTCTCAGTTATAACATTTAATGTTTTCAATTTCTGTTTTGAATAAATAGGTTTTCTATATGTGAATAAAAATGGGTTCATTAATTTTGAAAATCCTTGCATTCTGATTTATTAACAATTTCCAGCATCCCAACTTTTTTGGAATTAGGGTTTTTTAAGACATATCAGATTAATCAAAAAAACAGTATATCTTTACAGTCATGATTCAGAGTCTTGATGTCTGACTGTGATGCATTCTAACCGTAACCTTGGACCTCAGTGATTGGCTGGTATAGTGTTGAATATTACGAGGTTAAGTCCTGCAAGTTGTGTTAGGTGTGCCTTTCTTCCAGGACATCCCCATCTTTACTGTCACAAGTTAGGTTTGTTTCAGGAATCCTCCACCTCAGTCATCTGGCTGTAAGACTTTGCTATTGTTATTGCCCCACAGCCAACAAGCTGGTTAAGAAAACTAATTGTTCCCTCAGTAAGGGCATCTTTGGGTGGTTATTTGGATTTTTTGGCTAGGTTTTGTTAAGTGTATCCAGCCAACGGTTACATTTTTTTCTGTCAGGGTTTTGTGAGTTGAATAAAGTAAAACCACTGTGGTTTATAACCTGATCATATCAAAGAATTACCTGCATACTGCACTAAGAAGCAGGGTTAGTGGCTATTACACACTGAAGTGCTGCTTCCGCTCCTGATTGACCCTGTTTGTCCATTAGCCTGTGGTTAATAGCCAGAAGACGGGCTCACCTGGGTACCTAGGGCTAAGCAGAAGTGAGAAGTGAAATGAGGCTCCTAGTTTATGTATTTATTACTTCTAGACTGGACTACTGCTATTCTTTCTTATCGGGATGATCTAAAAGCTTTAAAATTTATATTGTCTTCTCTTTATTTGCTTCCTGGTAAATTTAGACTCAAATTTTAAATCCTTCTTGTCACATACAGGTCCCTGAGGTATCAGGGCCTGCTGACTGTGCTTCACATGAGGCTGAAAACTAAAGGAGACAGAGCTTTTGCAACAGTGACCCCCAGACTTTGGAACTTTCTCCTTCTGAGCTTGAGATCTGTGGATCTTGTGGTCTCTTTTATAAAAACACCCAAAAAGTCATCTTTTTTCACTTGCTTTTTGTTAACTTTTGTTTTTATCTTCTAGCATTTTAGTGTGAAACAATTAGAGATGCTTATCTTGAAATGTGCTATACAAATAAAACTTTACTTGCTCTCAACCATGTTATGTATTCACCATTAGTTACCACAGTGGTATAGCTAAGAGAGCCACTGTCGTGAAACAGAAAATGCAGATTTTAAGCTTGACGCAGCTCACTGAGATATGAATATCACGTTGTAGTACACATCTGTTTTTGTACTCAACCATATTATTGACTCAAGTGGTAAAACAGGGATAGCTCAGTAGGTAGAGTGGTGGCCCCATGATCGGAAGGTTCGATTCCCCTGAACAGCTACCCTGAGGTACCCCTGGGCAAGGTACCGTCCCTACACACTGCTCCCCGGGCGCCCAGTGGCTGCCCACTGCTTCACTGAGTGAATGGGTTAAATGCAGAGAGGGATTTTCCCCACGGGGACCAATAAAGTACACTTTCTAAAGTACACTTTCTAAAACAAGTTTGTTTCCACTATTAGGGAGAACAGTTTTCTTACATATTTTGCAATGTACTGGGCTTTGTTGGTTATTGAACTACTTAATTCAGATTTCTTTGTATAGCACCAAATCATAACAACAGTTCCCTTAAGACACTTTATATTACATGGTAAAGACCCTACAATAACAGAGAGGAAACCCCAACAATCAAATGACCTAATGACAATGGCCTTAAGAACATCACCTTCACTAAAGCTGTTTCTGTGTTGTGATGAGTTCTTAAACCTGACTGAAATTCTTCAAATAAGCCATTCCTCTACAGATCATCAGTTAACACTTTTACAACTACTCTTTCCAGATTTTTTTAGATAAAAGGAAGGCTGGAGATTGGCCTATAATTAGCTAAGATAGCTGTGTCAAGTGAGTTTTTTAAGTAATGGTTTATTTACTGTTATCTTAAAGGCCTAGCTCACTTTTATGTACATAATCATCATCGTAAGCAGACAGTGGCTCTAATTCTACATAAAAGTTGTCCCAACAAAATCCTGATATAACAAGGCCCACCCATTGACTTAGGGGCCAACTCAGACATGGGTGTTTGCTTACCTTCCTATTTGCATGTCTCCAGTTTTCTAGACTCCAGGACCAGAAGGAGCGCCCTCACTTTGAAATATATCCTTTTACGCTCTTCATTCCCTTAGACAGTTATCTATTTTTATGATTTAAGAGATGGAAGAATAAGCAGTGTTGGTTTTATGTTTAGAGGTAAGTTCCCTTGTTTGATCATTTAGACTTTGCTGAAACAGTACACTCAGTACACTGTGCTCCCCACATTTGGGAAAAGGTAAGTCAGAAATATGAAAAGTAGTCTGGTGCACTGTGCACTGTGCAAAAGCTTGCAGGAGGCGTCATCTGGAATTATAGGCTGATTTAAACAGCAGGAATGTCTTAAAGACATAAAGACCTGGATGGCTGCTAACTTTCTGCTTCTTAATTCAGATTAAACTGAGGTTATTGTACTCGGCCCTGAAAAGCTTAGAAATATGGTATCTAACCAGATTCTTACTCTGGATGGCATTACCTTGGCCTCCAGTAACGCTGTGAAGAACCTTGGAGTCATTTTTAACCAGGATATGTCCTTCAATGCAAATATTAAACAAATATGTAAGACTGCTTTCTTCCATTTGCGCAACATCTCTAAAATGAGAAATATCCTGTCTCAGAGTGATGCCGAAAAACTAGTTCATGCATTTATTACTTCCAGGCTGGACTAATGTAATTCATTATTATCATGAAGTCCTAAAAACTCACTGAAAAGCCTTCAGCTAATCCAAAATGCTGCAGCAAGAGTACTGACAGGGACTAGAAAGAGAGAGCAGATTTTTCTTGTATTGGCTTCCCTTCACTGGTTCCTGTTAAATCCAGAATTGAATTCAAAATCCTGTTCCTAACATACAAGGTCTTAAATAATCAGGCCCCATCTTATCTTAATGACCTTATAGTACCATATCACCCTATTAGAGCACTTCGCTCTCGCTCTGCAGGCCTACTTGTTGTTCCTAGAGTATTTAAAAGTAGAATGGGAGGCAGAGCCTTCAGTTTTCAGGCCCCTCTTCTGTGGAACCAGCTTCCAGTTTGGATTCAGGAGATAGACACTATCTCTACTTTCAAGATTAGGCTTAAAACTTTCCTTTTTGCTAAAGCATATAGTTAGGGCTGGATCAGGTGACCCTGAATCCTCCCTTAGTTATGTTAAGTGCTAAAGCGCCTTGAGGCGACTGATGTTGTGATTTGGCGCTGTATAAGTAAAATTAAAATTGAATTGAATCAGAAATCCTTACAAACCTAGTGTAAGTCACTGCTCGGTTCTTTGTTAATTTTAGCTTTGGCCCAATTCAAAGCTCTTTCTCTAAACTTACAACATAGACTTGGAATAATTTAAAGCATAATCTTTAAACAAATGAGCAAAGATGAATTCTTTATATTTTTCCAGCTCAACACTGAAGGACTCTGGATGTGGCATGGAGGGTTTTCGAGGTGTACTAGATGTAAATGGAGGTTTCCATTAGTAAGTGGGAACAGTTGCTGTTGTTGGGGGAAGCAAGTGCTTTGGTTAATGTTGGTGCATTGGCTCATACCTGTAATTTGTCAAATTTGCTGCTGATTATTTTGTTGCAATTCTATGAGTTGTCTTAAGGCCTGTTCATGGCTTCCCAGCATGATTTCTTACTGGGAGAGGGTCTCGTGTACAGTACCTACTGTCTCCCGAATTCATAGCAACCAGATAATTCAGTCAAGGTTGCCTAAATGCACTCAAATGCAGGACATATCAAGAAGTTTACTGCACTTTAATTCCTGTTTAAAGTTTTCGCAGCCGAGTTCAGAAATATTACCTTGGAATACTAATAGGCATGTATGGAACTGAAAGTCTTTGTAGAGAGGTTTCAGGTTCAATGAGCAGGTAGGTAAACCACTGAAACTGTGAGTGAGCGTACTTAAAGATATCTGTTGTGCATCCAGAGGATGCAGAATAGATCCCACTAAAAGAATATCAGGAGGATTCTGATCACTTTTCTGTCTTTTCACAGAATAGTGACAGGGTATTTTTTTCCAGCAAGTGGAATGAAAGTGGGCAAGACAGGTGGGAGGCAGGGCTTGGCCATGATTTTCATAAAGTCCCCAAACAGAGGAGAAAAGAGGTACATATAAGGCAGAATCAATAAATAAGCAAACTGTTAGTAGAATGGTTGTGAAGTGAAGTCATCCATCTTCACTGCTTCTACTCTATGGGGCTTCACTGTTACACCTGTGTCCCTGTCATTCACACACATGTATTCTGTCTTACTTCTCTGACTTCATTCCTCTTCTGTCCAGCACACAGCTCCACATTTTCGGCTCTCTTTCACCTGCTCTCTACTCCCATTACAGATCACAATGTCATCTGCAAAAATTATAGTCAGTGAAGTGGCTGACTTTATCTTTCTGTTTGTCCATCACCACTGAAAACAAGAAGAGGCTCAGGGCAGATCCCTGATCGAATCCCATCCGCAGCTTGAACCTATCTCTCACTCCTACTGCACACCTCACCATCATCTTGTCTTCAAGATATACATTCTGTACTACCCTCACATACTTCTGCCAATTCCTCAAGATCAGAACTGCTCGTTGATGCAATTTTCTCTTTCTTGACAGCCATACTGCTGCTCGCTGATCATCACCTCTCATCTTAACCCAGCTTCAACAGCTCTTTCCCATTGCTTAATGCTGTGGTTTATCAGCGCTCTCTCCCTGTAGGTAAAAGGTTCACTGCCCTCTCTCCTAGACATCTTGCCTTCATCATGCCTTCACTCACTTCCTCTTTTTTACTTCCAAAGTCGTCCTAGCTGCATTCTTCCGTGATACAACATTGCAATCTCCTATCTCTTACAAATTTTAGCATTGGTATAAGTTTTAGTCCATCTGCAGACACCTTCCTCCAAACTTATACTTAACCCTTATGACCTCCCTCTACTTGAAATATTTGTTCACCACAGCCTGTGCATCCTTTTCAAAAATCCAGTAATCATCTGTAGTGTGGGCATGTACATGTACCGTCTTATTAACACACTCTCTTCATTTGTTCACATTACCATCTCTATCCTGCACATCCTTTTCAGCTCTGCCTAGCTAACTTATAAGTCCTTTTAAGCTTGTCTCATATACAATTCACTATAATTTTTTTTTTTTTTTTGCTTTTGCCACCTCGCTTTGTTGTATGCCTACCCTCATAATACTCCCGTCTACTTTGTTCATCTCCTACTTTTTCTTTGCTAGCCTCTTGCTTTGAATACTTTCCTGTACCTCTTGATTCCATAATCAAATCTCCTTATCTTCTTTCCTCTGTTCAGGGGATACACCACGCACTGAAACATGCTGAAGATATTTTTTTCAAAAGTTTTCAAAATCAAAAGCAATCAAATCAAAAGTTTTTGGATTTTTCATTTCCCCAAAAAATACATTCAAAAATAACACAATTCATTGTGCTACAAACTGAACTAAGAGGACAGAAACAAAGTATTAATTCTGTCGTGCTAGTATTGATGTAATATGAATATCAGGGTTGTTATCAATACTATTTATTTTGGATAGCTCTGCCCACCTCTAACTGCCATGTTAAAATGTTCAGTTCTACAGCATTAATGGTCTAGTACAGAAAATGGTTGTGGGATCTGTGGTTAGTTTTTGCCTTAGTAAAGGCTATATGTGGTATGAATTTTTTTTAAACTCAGATTGGGTACTGTTAGTAAAGGGCTGTGGTGGTGGCGTGGTCCCTGGCTCAGGTGAAGTGGAGGGGTGGTGCAGTGAGCCCAAGGGGCAGTGCCAGGGAGGTTGGTGAACAGGGGCACAGAATCAACTTTTTGTCATGGTCCTGAGCCTGCCGACTCAGTGTTTTATGTTTCCTTATGCTTTTGTTCATTCCGAGTATGTATTCTGTTGTGATTTGCCATTTGTTAGGTTTCTGTTCTTTGCCTGCCTGCTCCCACTTTTCTGTGTTCCCTCCTTCTGTCCATGGTGTCACACTGTCTGCTTGTGAATCTGTCTGTTTAGTTCTGTCTTGTCTGGTTCTGTGTCTGTGAGTTTCCTGTTTTATTGTGAAGGTCTCCGTCTGATGTGAGTGTGAGTGTCAGTTTACTTTTCCCCTGTCCCGTCAGCTCTGATTTCTCCCAGCTGTGTTGCCCTCCTGTCTCTCATCCCGTGATTACTGGTGTGTGTATTTAAGCCCTGTGTGTTCTCCTGCCTGTTGCCGGTTCGCCTGTGTTATTCCGCGTCCCACGCATGGTGTCCTGGTCCTCATCTGCGTCTCTCTGCCTCTCATCCCTTTTGGTATCTTCTCAGGTTAGTTATTTCGTTTTCCCAGTTTAGGTTTCTTTAGTTTATTGTCCTCCCTCATTGCCTGTTTTGCCACCACTCCACTTTGTAAATAAACATCACTAGCATTATCATCCACTGCTTGCATTTTGGGTCCTTTCTCCCTCCAACACCACACGGCTCGCCTCGGCAGCCGTGACACTTTTGAGGTTTCTTGCTGATATATAGTGGAGCCGGCACCCAGAGAGGAGGAGGGTGTGCTGGAGACCAGCTGGAAAACTGGTGGATCGGGTGCCAATTATATAAACGTCACATGTGTGCTATTGTAATAAACACGCCTCAAAATGTGAACAACATACGTGTGTCAGGTCAATCTTTACAAGGGCATAACAGCCCTGAGACACATATGTGCAAACGTAGGCAGTTGTAGCAGATAGATTATGCTTCACTAAGTCAACTCACTGAACTGTTTATAGTGTTGGTGCTTTTTGAACTGTTTCTATACTGATTATCTGACCAATAATATAGCCTGCTGACTAAATGGGTCTGTGCATTACATCGATAAAGCTTATGAATGCAGTCTGGTAAGCTAATAACTTAACATATGGACAAATATACAACCTAGTTTCAACCTAAACAAAAACATTCTTTGCTACATCCATTATATTCATCCATTATAAGGGAAGAAGTCTGTAATACTCAATGAAGCTGGTTATAAACTAATTAAGTTAACCCAGGGTTTCCCCTGGGGGGCAACTGAACTAAAAATTGGGGGCAACTGCCCCTCCAGCTGCCCCCAATTATTATGTTCTTAAAATACTTGTAAAATCTAATTGTTTGTTTGTCCAAAAGCCTCTTATAACCTTCAAATTAAAATTTAATTCACCAAAATTATAATTATAATCTTAGGTCTCTGAAAAAATTTGTTACATGCCCATCCAGTCTGACTGAGTTGTGACATTCCTGTAATCTTTTAAGGAGCTTTCTGTTTAATATAAAATAAAAAATAAAAAAATCTCCCGCTCGCCCCTGTGGGCAGTCTATCCTTCAAGCTTGGGTCCTCTACCAGAGGTCTGGGAGCTTGAGGGCCCTGTGCAGTATCTTAACTGTTCCTAGGACTACGCTCTTCTGGACAGAGATCTCCGATGTTGTTCCCGGAATCTGCTGGAGCCACTCGCCTAGTTTGGGAGTCACCGCACCTAGTGCTCCGATTACCACTGGGACCACTGTTACCTTCACCCTCCACATTTTCTCGAGCTCTTCTCTGAGCCCTTGGTATTTCTCGAGCTTCTCGTGTTCCTTCTTTCTGATGTTGCTGTCATTGGGAACCGTGACATCTATCACTATGGCCGTCTTCTACTGTTTGTCTACCACCACTATGACGCACGCACACATCCTCCAACCACACACACCCATATTTTGCTCCATTGCGGTTTATGTCACACCTCAAACATTTAGTAAAACATTACGCAAATACAAGTTATCTGCAATAAATTACAGGTAGTAAGAAAATTAACTAATTTACGCTACGTCCACACCTACACGGGTATTTTTGAAAACGCAGCTGTTTCGTCCACACGTAAACGGCATTTCGAATCACCGAAAACTGAGATTTTTTTTAAAACTCCTTTTTTGCGTTTAGGTGTGGACGAGGAATACAGAGTTTGTCGCAATGTCAAAGGTATGTGCCTTATTTCACGTCACGCTGTTATTGTTTACATGAGATGAATTGCAGAATGGCAGATAGATACTGTTTATCTGACTATCTTCAGGTTTTACACGCTTACATAGACACACGCAGTTAATGTCCCTCCATTTACAAAGGCAGAGGCTTTGTAAATGGAGGTGATTATTTTACGTGTAGTTGTTTTTTTTCCTGTGTAATAATATTCAACATTGCTCATTCAAAAAATGCCTCTCTGTGCAAAATAGGTTTAAAAACATAAACATCTGTGGGATACTGTTTGTCCGTGATTTGAACCAGGGGAACAAATCGTGGCAGGATCAGCCTGATATTATTTGTATCCTACTGTAACTTTACTGTATAAAGTATAGTATAGTATGTATATCTCCAAAATGTCAGGAATAGTTAGTCATTACAAGAAGTGTTTGTGAACTAAATCACGAATGTGGGATACTGTTTGTCCGTGATTTAAACAGCCCAGCGCTGCTCCCGACGAAGGGAAAAGCAATTCTGCAGGGGAGATCTACCTTGGCACTTGTGCAGGTGAAGCCAAAGGGAAGATGTGCTTCACCATATTTTCTAGTCTTTGGCTTAGAACAGGGGTGTCAAACTCAAATACACAGTGGGCCAAAATTCAAAACTGGAACAAAGTCGCGGGCTAATGTTAATATTTATTGAAATATATTTATTCCTCCAGATATAAGAATGAATCTTTTCTTATGGACTCAAACACGTTTTGCTGAAAAACTGAATATGGAACAAGCAAAGCTTAATACTAAACAATATAGGGGGCCCCACACTTTGGGAAGGTCTGCTGTATACTATGCCGGCCACTTGGTTATGGCGTTCTATGTATGCCTTGCCTGCTAGCATCTTACACCCTGCTGTTATGTGTTGGATTGTCTCAGGGGCATCTTTACACAGCCTGCACCTGGGGTCTTGCCTGGTGTGATAGACCCCACCCTCTATGGATCTTGTGCTCAGAGCTTGTTCCTGTGCTGCTATGATTAGTGCCTCTGTGCTGTCTTTCAGTCCAGCTTTGTCTAGCCACTGGTAGGATTTCTGGATATCAGCCACCTCCGCTATCTGCCGGTGGTACATACCGTGCAGGGGCCTGTCCTTCCATGGTGGTTCCTCGTCTCCCTCCTCTTTCTTGGGTTTCTGCTGCCTGAGGTATTCACTGAGCACGCTGTCAGTTGGGGCCATCTTTGTGATGTATTCGTGGATGTTCATTGTCTCATCCTGGACTGTGGTGCTGACACTCACCAGTCCCCGGCCTCCTTCCTTCCGCTTAGCGTACAGCCTCAGGGTGCCGGCCTTGGGGTGAAACCCTCCATGCATGGCCAGGAGATTTCTTGTCTTGATGTCAGAGGCTTCTATCTCCTCCTTTGGCCAGCTTATTATCCCAGCCGGGTACCTGATCACGGGCAGGGTGTAGGTGTTGATAGCCCGGATCTTGTTCTTACCGTTCAGCGAACTCCTCAGGACTTGCCTGACTCTCTGTAGGTACTTGGTGGTTGCAGCTTTTCTAGCGACCTCTTGATGATTCCCATTTGCCCCAGGTACTTGTAACTGTGCTCTATGTCTGCAATGTTGCCTTCTGGTAGTTCAATCCCCTCAGTTCTGACTACCTTCCCTCTCTTTGTTACCATCCGACTACACTTCTCCAGTCCGAATGACATTCCGATATCATTGCTGTATATACTGGTGGTGTGGATCAGTGAATTGATGTCTTGTTCACTCTTGGCATACAGCTTGATGTCCATGTACAGGAGGTGGCTGACAACTGCTCCATTCCGTAGTCGGTATCCATAGCCAGTCTTGTCAATTATCTCACTGAGGGGGTTAAGGCCTATGCAGAACAGCAGTGGGGACAGAGCATCTCCTTGGTAGATCCCACACTCGATGGCAACTTGTGCTATGGGCTTGAAGTTGGCCTCTAGTGTTGTACGCCACATCCCCATTAAGTTCCTGATGAAGGCTCTTAGGGTCCTGTTGATCTTGTATATTTCTAGGCATTCCAGGATCTATGTGTGGGGCATTGAGTCATAGGCCTTTTGTAATTAATCCAGGTAGTGCACAGGTTGGTCAGTCTGGTCTTGCAGTCTCGGCTGATTGTTCGGTCTACCAGTAGCTGGTATTTTGCCCCTCTGGTATTCTTGCCCATCCCTTTCTGTGCCCCACTCATATATTGAGCCATGTGCCTGTACATCTTAGCCACTATGATGCCTGACAGGAGCTTCCATGTGGTGCTGAGGCAGGTTATTGGTCGGTAGTTGGAGGGGACTGGTCTCTTCTGGGGGTCCTTGAGGATCAGGATTGTCCGGCCTTCGGTTAGCCATTCTGGGTGTCTCTTGTCAACTAGCAGCTGGTTCATTTGTGCTGCCAGACACTCGTGGAGTGCAGTCAGCTTCTTTAGCCAGTAGGCATGAACCATGTCATGGCCTGGTGCTGTCCAACTCTTTCTTGGATGTCTGCCACTGTGATGGTTACTGGACCCTGTTCAGGGAGGTTGCTGTGGTCTGCCCCCAGATCCACTAGCCACTGAGCATTGTCGTTATGGGTTGCATCCTTCTCCCATATGCTCTTCCAGTATTGATCCATCTCCAGCCTTGGTGGTGCTGTTCTCATATTGTTCCCCTGCCACTGAGAGTACACCTTGGCGGGTTCTGTGGAGAACAGCTGGTTTATTCTTCTGCCTTCGATTTCTCTGGTGTACCTCTTCAAATGGCTGGCCAAGGCTGTGAGTCATTGCTTGGCAGTTTCCAAGGCCTCAGGCATGGACAGCTTGCTGTACTTCTTAGGCACCCTCTTCATCGCACCTTTCTGCAGCTCCGATAGTTGGCTAACCTCCCTCTGTGCCAACTTGATCGTACAGTGGGGCAAAAAAGTATTTAGTCAGCCACCGATTGTGCAAGTTCCCCCACTTAAAATGATGAGAGAGGTCAGTAATTTGCACCAGAGGTACACTTCAACTGTGAGAGACAGAATGTGAAAAAAAAAATCCATGAATCCACACGGTAAGATTTGTAAAGAATTTATTCGTAAATCAGGGTGGAAAATAAGTATTTGGTCAATAACAAAAATACAACTCAATACTTTGTAACATAACCTTTGTTGGCAATAACAGAGGTCAAACGTTTACTATAGGTCTTTACCAGGTTTGCACACACAGTAGCTGGTATTTTGGCCCATTCCTCCATGTAGATCTTCTCGAGAGCAGTGATGTTTTGGGGCTGTCGCCGAGCAACACGGACTTTCAACTCCCGCCACAGATTTTCTATGGGGTTGAGGTCTGGAGACTGGCTAGGCCACTCCAGGACTTTCAAATGCTTCTTACGGAGCCACTCCTTTGTTGCCCGGGCGGTGTGTTTTGGATCATTGTCATGTTGGAAGACCCAGCCTCGTTTCATCTTCAAAGTTCTCACTGATGGAAGGAGGTTTTGGCTCAAAATCTCACGATACATGGCCCCATTCATTCTGTCCTTAACACGGATCAGTCGTCCTGTCCCCTTGGCAGAAAAACAGCCCCATAGCATGATGTTTCCACCCCCATGCTTCACAGTAGGTATGGTGTTCTTGGGATGCAACTCAGTATTCTTCTTCCTCCAAACACGACGAGTTGAGTTTATACCAAAAAGTTCTACTTTGGTTTCATCTGACCACATGACATTCTCCTAATCCTCTGCTGTATCATCCATGTGCTCTCTGGCAAACTTCAGACGGGCCTGGACATGCACTGGCTTCAGCAGCGGAACACGTCTGGCACTGCGGGATTTGATTCCCTGCCGTTGTAGTGTGTTACTGATGGTGACCTTTGTTACTTTGGTCCCAGCTCTCTGCAGGTCATTCACCAGGTCCCCCCGTGTAGTTCTGGGATCTTTGCTCACCGTTCTCATGATCATTTTGACCCCACGGGATGAGATCTTGCGTGGAGCCCCAGATCGAGGGAGATTATCAGTGGTCTTGTATGTCTTCCATTTTCTGATGATTGCTCCCACAGTTGATTTTTTCACACCAAGCTGCTTGCCTATTGTAGATTCACTCTTCCCAGTCTGGTGCAGGTCTACAATACTTTTCCTGGTGTCCTTCGAAAGCTCTTTGGTCTTGGCCATGGCGGAGTTTGGAGTCTGACTGTTTGAGGCTGTGGACAGATGTCTTTTATACAGATGATGAGTTCAAACAGGTGCCATTCATACAGGTAACGAGTGGGGGACAGAAAAGCTTCTTACAGAAGACGTTACAGGTCTGTGAGAGCCAGAGATTTTCCTTGTTTGAGGTGACCGAATACTTATTTTCCACCCTAATTTATGAATAAATTCTTTACAAATCCTACCATGTGAATTCATGGATTTTTTTTTCACATTCTGTCTCTCACAGTTGAAGTGTACCTCTGGTGCAAATTACTGACCTCTGTCATCATTTTAAGTGGGGGAACTTGCACAATCGGTGGCTGACTAAATACTTTTTTGCCCCACTGTAGCCTCTAGCCTCCTTCTCCATGGCGGGTACTGTCCTTTGTGGCTGTTCAACTTGTGGCCAAGCATCTCACTGATCACTGCTGCCATATTGTAGATCATCTTGTTAGTCTCGGTAATGGTGGCTGTAGGTATCGTCCGTAGTGCTGCATTAGTGTAAAACAGAATAATCAGCAGATTAGAATAAAGTATAACATTTAGATATTTTCTAAATCACTAAATTAATACACTGACAATGTGGCACAGTGTTTGTTTCCTTCAGTGGTTCAATAAGGTAAAATTTAACAAGCTGCACATAAAAAATAAATACAAATAAAATGTATTCCCCAGCAGATAATCTATAACTATATAAGTTAAATGTAAAAACAAAATTCAAACTTATACAAATTTGATATGAGGTCAGTAAGTGCAGTGTTGGTGTCCTGATTTAGGATACCTGATATTCATGCTTATAGAAGAATAAAACAGTTGTAAAATTGTTTGATGCTATGAAGAAATAATGTTGCATCGAACAGCGTTTTCACACCTATTGTTCGTTTGGTCCGAATCAGCTGATGAGTTTGTAAACTTGAAGCTTCTTCCTGTGGTTTGATTTGTTTTCACACTGAGAAAAATTCAAGTCATCTTTAAGTGAACCAAAATACGTCACTATAAATCACGTGACAATGTCCAATCCGCTCATTGGCCGGATATATCTGGGGCGGGAGCAAAAAAAGTAAATACAGGAAGAAGATGCTGTGTGAAACCTGTGAGGTTATTACAGGAAACACGGTCCGTTCTCTCTGTTTTACTTCATAAATTGATTTATTGTGAACGACACGAATGTTAACAGAGGGAGAATGTATGGTGTTATTTTTGTGCCACTATTCTGAGCGCACGTAAAAAAAAATTGCAGGTGCAAGTGTTGCATTTTGAGGAGAAATTTATTTTGAGCGAAGAAAAGCTAAATTTGAGTGAACAAAATTCATTGCTGCGTGCAAAAAATGTATTTCAGTGTTTGCTATTATCCATACACACACACACAATAGACCCTGTGCACGAGAAAATGCTAACTTCCTAGTTTGAGACCAGATGTGGGGTTGTACGTTTCCGGTAGCTTTACTTTGCGGTCAATCGCTACTGTGAAGATATACTCCAAAATCATGTCCAAAACTCGAAAACGGAAAGATCGAGTTAAGTTACGAAGAGGAGAAGGTGGGAACACTCACCACTGTTGTGTCATAAAAAATCGAATGATCAATTTTGACATTTAAAGAGTTTAAAGAGATCGATCAGTTGTTTACATCACTCAACACAAGCAGAACTGCATTACTGCATGCAGAAGACACATCGTCCACATTCAGAAGCACATCTCTGTATAGTGACAGTTATTATGATTTAAACAGGCAAATGTTCAGCATTCAAACTACAGGTGAAGAATAGTCAAACCAGATGTTTCCCCCGTTATGTCGATATCAGCTAGTCAAGTACACACCCACACAGCATGGTAAATGGACTGATTCTTATATAGCGATTTTCTACTCTCCCGGAGTACTCAAAGCGCTCTATACACACGCCACATTCACCCAGTCACACCCATTCTCACAAGCACTACCTCTATACTGAGTGCTTTCTAACTACACTCACACACATTCATACTCCGATGAATGCATCGGAGAGCAACTTGGGGTTAATATCTTGCCCAAGGATATTTGGCATGCAGACTGGAGGAGCCTGGGATCGAACCTCCAACCTGTAGGTGACCTGCTCTACCTCCTGAGCTACAGCCACCCCTATGTTAACAAACCGTGAAAAAAAGCCACACAAAAAATGAACGATTGTTGGTAACGGTTTCTATACATTAGTATTTACGAAGGGTATGTTGTGACTTACCTTCAAAATTACAGTGGTCCCTCGCTATAACGCGGTTCACCTTTCACCTCGCTGTATCGCGGATTTTTGGCACCGTCAAAAAATAAAACTGGCTACTTGATTTCACCTATCGCTGGTTATTTTTAGAACATAACACCCGCGATAAACAAGGGACCGCTGTTTACAGATACTGAGAAATATAACATTTGAATCCCTTTTCTCTTTTGCTCTGAGGCACGGGGGAAAAAATATCGACAAGTCGATGAACATCATTTACAGATATATTGGGTAAATACCCAAGACATCTATAGAAATGTAAATCGCCGCTTGATTCATTCATTTCCTTAACTTGTTTTGCACCGTAAACAGGGCGCGAATAGAACACCGGAAACAAAGCTCCCCACAGGAGTTTCCGCACCGGAAGTAGCATATGCTAACGTGCACATAGTCTTTAGCAGCCCCTGTCGCTCAGTTTTTGCACTTGTGCTTGCTCGCAATGTGTTGCTTGTGCTCTCAACATTTCTGTCTGTGCCGCTCAACTCTTTCTGTACACCGTTATATTTGTGCGCTACAAAACCAGCCAATCACAGACTTGGATGCAAAAAAAATCTGATTGGCTGTTTTGGTCTCTATGCAGCTCGAAATGACGAAATGCAATATCTCAGAATCCATTTCGTCCAAAACTCAAACGAGGCAGTGGCGGAGGAACACAGAGTGGCAGCGTTTGAAATATCACTCTTTCTGGGTCACAAAATAAACTTTTAAGATATTTTCATGTGAGAATGGTGCTGTGTAAACTTCATATATTTGCTTGATTTATCAAGACATCACATATTTGCATAAGTGCTCTAACGTTTTCGGAGATGCCTGTTACCCACCAGCTGACCGCATAGCTGGACTGGCCGTTGGGCATTTGCCCGGTGGGCTGATGGTAATTTTTAATTTTTGTTTGTTTGTTTGTCTTTGTATAAACAATGAAAGGTGGTGGATTAGCCAGTTGGTCATGATCAACTCTGGGCTGGACCAATTACAATACATCCGTATTGAGGGGAAAAGGAACGCGATTCGTCCCGGACTTCAGCTACAATGAGAAAGACACAAAGCTGGAGTTATTCTGTCTTTGGTGCACAGCTGCTGCTTCTTCTCTCATTCTCTCCCCACTCTCTCCTGTTGCTACTTCAATCATGAAACTGATCAATGATCAGCTGATCGTCTCTTGTTTGTTTATCGCCCACTTTGCGCCAGAAAGAGGAAATCAGCGGATGTCACGCTAAACAACAGCAGCACGTTCAAGCTCGATAAGCTGTTGTTAGAATTTATTTAATATTACTTTCTAGTATCAGCTGATGTTTGCTGGAGCCACAGCTGTAAAAGCTGCTGGCCATGATATCGGTTTGGATATGTGGTGAGAGGGAAACATGAAGGTGATACAAATCATACATATATACCAACAAGACAGTGTACATCACTGTCACAACAGCGTTTGTTTTAGTTCAAAGGCTTTATGGTTTTTCCTATAATACCTGGTGGTGTAGTCAGTGATTTTTTTTGTCAGTTCAGCCTTATATATTATGTTTAACCCAGTGACCACCAGGTCAGCTGGTGGGTAACAGGCATCTCCGAAAACGTTAGAGCACTTATGCAAATATGTGATGTCTTGATAAATCAAGCAAATATATGAAGTTTACACAGCACCATTCTCACATGAAAATATCTTAAAAGTTTATTTTGTGACCCAGAAAGAGTGATATTTCAAACGCTGCCACTCTGTGTTCCTCCGCCACTGCCTCGTTTGAGTTTTGGACGAAATGGATTCTGAGATATTGCATTTCGTCATTTCGAGCTGCATAGAGACCAAAACAGCCAATCAGATTTTTTTTGCATCCAAGTCTGTGATTGGCTGGTTTTGTAGCGCACAAATATAACGGTGTACAGAAAGAGTTGAGGGGCACGGGCAAGCAACACATTGCTAGCAAGTGCAAAAGCTGAGCGACAGGGGCTGCTATTGTGTGTGTGTGTGTGTGTGTGTGTGTGTATGGATAATAGCAAACACTGAAATACATTTTTTGCACGCAGCAATGAATTTTGTTCACTCAAATTTAGCTTTTCTTCGCTCAAAATAAATTTCTCCTCAAAATGCAACACTTGCACCTGCAATTTTTTTTACATGCGCTCTGAATAGTGGCACAAAAATAACGCCATAAGAATGTTGCTGAGGCACACTGTTTATTACGATCACAGCCTGCTGTCTATAACAGCCTCACTATCTTTCTTGACTTGTTTGTGCGGGGATTCCTCCCACACGTGTGGGCACCACCATCAATACCAAGCTGGTATAAGACGTAGTTTTGTTTTGAATTGTGTCTTCTCTTTGTCATTGTTTCACAGAACATCATGCTGTGGCGATAGTCAAATTGGCCAGCAGATGTCACTGTGGAGATGGCTTTCACATTCTTTCAAAGCCCGACACGGATGTTCCGAGCGTTTCAGTGTTTCAGGAAGCGTCGCAAATGCAGATTGTGAGAGTTGAACAAAAAAACACAAGACAATCATTTTGGCTGAGATGAAAACTATAAACTTACTGAAACCTAAAACTTAGACAGCACACTAAGGCTCGGAAACACTGGCCCAGGGAGCCACTGGGGGGAAGGCAAGAGGAGACAGGGACTATGTAGACACAAAAGAGGGATAATCAGGGGAAGTGGAGACCGCTGGGAGAACAAGACAGGTGAGCAAAATCACAGGGGAAGTATTGGAGACAAGAGAGCATCTAAATAAAACAGACGCACACTCAAACAAATAGACTTAATACAAAAACAAAAGAAAAACAGAAACAAACTTGTTTTATTTATTGATTTGTTTGGCACTTAAAGCTACAACACTGTTTCTTTAGCATTAGATACACTGACCATTAGAGGTGGGAATCACCATACAGCCCACGATACGATATTATCACAATACTTAACGCACGATACGATATTATTGCAATTTTTTTTAAATATTTTGCAATATTCAGATTCTGTACATAAAGGTAAACTTTATCAATATTCATTTTATCTAATAACAAAGTCTCACACTCAGTCTTTCTCTCATTTCAGTCAGTTTTATTGTTGACAAACTGAACGGTTTGTATTACAGTCTAGTCCAACTTAACTGAATGCAACCATCTGGTACAATTATAGCTATTCTGAACTATGCAATTTGTGAAAACTATGCAGCCCCTTCAGCAACAGAAGAATTTGAAAGTAAATTAAAACAAAATATAATTTTACATTAAATAAAAAAGTTTTAAACTTAATTAAAATAAAACGTCTTAAATTAAAATAAGTAAACTGTAATGTTTATTGCTGCCATAAAAAAAGTTAAACACATTTGGACAGTGTCAGGATTCTTGCTCAGAAAAAGGAGCTGATCAACATGCTCTGAAGTCAGAGCATGTTCCAGTCCACAAAAACTTTTTTTGTAACAAAATATCGATTTCTGCTGTCCCTGTATCGATACATTATTAGCAAACAAAATATCACGATACTACACAGTATCGATTTTTCCCCCCACCCCTACTGACCATGAGATAATTTCCAAGAAAAAAAAGTTAAAATGTTAATTTTATTTACTCGTTACCTTGGGGTTTTTCTCTGTTAAATTTAAAGTTTACTCCTTTTGGATCACTTTTTTCTCACTAAAAAAACATGTCCTCCCAAGGAGTAGTCTGCGATTTAACACGCTTTGTATTTTTGTTTACTTATTTATTTGTAATTTTACTGTTTTATTTCTGTGTTCGTTAAAATAGAAATTTTAAAAAATGCCACCTGGACAGTCCTGTGACAAAACCATGACGTCAGCGTTGCCAGCGTGGAACGAAGGCACGTCGCACGTCAGGTCCAGGAAGTAAACTCTCCGGTTCAGTCTGCAGGAAACTAAAAGAAGTCGGAGCAGTAAATACGTGTCCAATTCAACATTTCAGCACGCAGCTCTCCAGACCGGACACTGCGGCGTGACATAGCTACAGGTTTTCTGCATCCGTTTGTCCGGGGTGCACAGCCGGCCAGCCTGTCAGCTGAGTAGTGAAGGTAAGTGAAAGAGAGGAGAGAGAGCTCGGTCCGTGCTGTGTGTGACGGACCGAGCGGGGTGGGCGCGCTTGCTCGTGTGTGTCTGTGTCCTGCAAGCTCCGCGTGCCCGCGCGGACGCACTGCTCCTATGCGCTGTCCTCTCGCCGTCTTCTGGGTGGAACCTCTACCAAACCTGTATTTCTAAGGGGACCTATGGAGCAGCCCTCGCCATAATGTACACTAAGGTGGTATGGCAGCTGGTGACACTGCTTTGCTGTCAGGCCAGGAAGGGACAGCAGCCTGATGTGACATCTACGAAACTCCTCCCCCAACAGGACAGCAGCAGTGCGCCTGTCAGAGCATAGATTTGGAGCAGATGGTAAACTTTTTTCTATTTGAAGCTACACTATCTTCTAATACAGTAATAACACTGTAGCAGGCTAAAAGAGGCCATTGTATTATTATAAAATAAAACTGTTATACAAGTCAAAACTTAATTCAAACACAATGCAAAAGTGTGTACAGCAAATATGGATTTGATTTAGGGCTTTCTATGCTTCTATGTTTATTGATAATTAATCGTTTTTGTGATTATTTTTTCTTTTTAATTGAACACAATAATGTAATAATGCACAATATTCAAACATTATCTTGTTTTCGTATACTGTATGAAATCCCCTTTGTGGAGCATTTCCTCATAAACGCATGTGATTTCAGTAGCTGTGTTTACGTGGTACAATGCATCTGGCAGGGTCTCTCGTGAAAAATTGATTCGGGGTGAGTGGATGACGTGTGATTGTGCCTCTTTACCTTACTATCTTCACCTGTGGCCACTAGCCATGACCAAAAGAATGACATCATGGATAAAAGTGGTATAAATGAGCTTTCTCCAAAAGGGACTGTCTGGCTCTCTTCAGATAAGTGAAGAGAGATCAGAAAACCACCTGCTGCATCTTAACCACGGCTGAGGTAGTTTGGCCATCTGAATGTGATGCATCCTGGCTGACTGCTAAGTGAGGTGTTTCAGACGTGTCTGACTGGGAGGAGATGACTTAATAGATGGTATATTTCTCTTTGGTATTTAGGTCACAATTAGCAGTTTTATATATATACTGGTAATATATTTGAAAAATATGACATTAGTAAATCAAATCAAATCAAATCACTTTTTATTGTCACATCACATGTGCAGGCACACTGGCACCACATCAAACACCAACATATTAAAGTTGGTGTTTGATGTGGGCACACCTCCATCTGTATCTCTGCAGTAATGTTTCAAACATTAGGCTCATAAAAGTGTGTTTTGTGCAGCAGCTGTGCAGAGTAAACACAGTGAAGTTCAGATAGTCCACACACATTTGAATGCTCTACTGTATTTTACCAATGAAATGTAAGCCTGTCAAGTACATAACCTCAGAGTTACAGTGAACAGCTGCCAAATATTCAGTAGCTGGATTAAACTCTCTGGTTAATCTGTCATGGAATAAAAGGGAATGGGCCTCACCTCGTCATTGATCTGTTTGTCAGTCAGTTGTGCAATGACTGACAATGTCCAATGAGAAACGGTGTATAAACGTGGCTGTAATTGCTAAACATTTAATGCAGTACTCTTTAAGAAAAACCTATTAAATGAAAGCTGAAAGTCTGTGCTTCAAACATATTTTCACTTTGCGAAAGTCTTTTTCTCAAATCTTAGTCCTCACTATACCCCTGTGGTTTTTATTGTGTTACAGAGACAAGATGAATTTGCATGTAATGATGTGTATACAGTACATTGGATTGTAACCCCCATATTATTCATTTATTATGTATGTACTCTATAACAATAGATATCTCTTATTTACAAGTGTTAGTGAAGTGGCTGCTGGTTTAATTAGAGAAGCTATCACAATGTGTTACTGTGAGCTATCGGGCAGCATTTTTCAGTGTTTCTTAATATTTAATAGAATTAAATAGTTCATCAAGAAGGTAATGACAAGATTAATTAAGAATCACAGTAGCTATTTGTTGCATTTGTAATCACTGTAATGCTGCACTTGTGGAATCTAAAGTATTTTATGTCTTCTGTCAGAGACATGAAAATGAAAATGAATCCCAGGAATACATGTGTAATTTCTGTCATTACAATCAGCTGTGAGATAGTATGTAAATAATATAAATGTGTTAGGATATTTTTGAACTTTATAAAAGCTTCCACTGTGGTTTACATTACACTACACTACTGGTAGTGCTATGACATGGCTGGAACAATCCCCATCCCAGTCTTTGCATGTTTCTTTTCAAACTTTTTAATTTGAACCCAATTTCTTTTAGTAGAATAGATCATTTATCCATTTCCCTATGGCATAAAGTAGTTCTTTATATTTTGCTTAGACGCAGCGATTTATTGAAGCGTGTAAACACAAAAGGACAGCATTTATTTGTTAACACACTGAGCAGGCAAACGCTCTTGTCCTTTGGTAATTTTCAGGAATCGTTTTCTTGGTTTCTTGATTCCAAAACTATACAAGTAATAGCTATAGAAGTGCCAGTCCATCTGTTTGACAACATTCATAACACCACTGGAACCTCCACCATGTTGTACAGTCTGCAGAAAATCAGTGTGCTTGAATGTACATGTGCACGTTCAGTGAATGAAATTTGTCACACAAGTGAAATTGAAACAGTAATGATGATTATAAAATGTCAGTGTTTTTAAATCTCTTCCAGCGAGCACTCGCATATTAAAGAATATGGTGGACTCCACGTTGGATCAAGTGGGAAAAAATCTGAGTGAAGCCATGAGGTTCCTGGGAGAGGAACAGAGGTAAGAGTTCATCACACTGCAGGTACAAAATAATATCAGCAAACTACCAAGCAATTATCTTGAGTTAGGGATTGTGACCTCACCAATGCAATGCATTATGGGACCGCAACATACAAGTCTGAGTTATTGGAATATAGAGAGGTAGATTCTTGTTTTGGGTTTGAAAGTTTAATTGTGGACATTGGAAACTCATCATAATGTTGAGCTGCTGGGCTGTAAAATGATAACTGCACTTACACAAACCTACTGCTGCACTAAAAAGTGTTTGTATTGACATTTAATGCCATAATAAAAAGATATAAAACTACTTCATATCTGAATGACCTTTATTTTTAAGATACAGAGTACAGTCAACTGCAGGGCAGAATATTACAACACGGAAAGCGAAGTAACACTTTGCAAAATCTGTTTGTTTATTTAGAGAGCCGGAGGCAGCAACAGAGAGACAGCATTTCAGCAGAAGCTGCATCCCTGGACCCCTTCAGGGAGAGTAAGGCACACACACACACACGACAAAAACACATACACTCATATTCACACACAGGCAGTTCAGGTTGAAGATTGTTTTCTTGGCAGTTGTGATATACAGAAGTAAATTCTAATTGTCTTGTTAATGTGGGAGAAAGAACATGGAATCCTCTTTTTTCACAATACTGCGTTTGTTAAGAATTCACAGTGCTTCACTTGTTCCACATTTTATCGTGTTACCCTTATGAGATGTATGTATTAAAATGTAGTAATGTAAACCTCTATACATAATGACAATGTGAAAAAAAATTGCTTGAAATTGTTGCAAATTTCTTAAAAATAAAAAAACAACATAAATATTCACTGCCTTTGTCATTCAAGTCCACCTGTTATAAATTCAGTTAACTGGACATGATTTGGAAACGCTCACCCCTGTCAGTATAAGGTCCCATATCAGAGCACAAACTGAGCCATAAAGTCCAGTGTGTTGTGTGAGGACCTCTAAGACAGGATTGTATCAAAGCACAGATCTGGGAAAGGCTACAGAAAAGTTCTGCAGTATTAAAGGCCCTAATGAGCACAGTGGCCTCCATGATGAAGGAGTTTGGAGCCAGCAGGACTCTTCCTACAGCTGGACCTCTGACAGAGCTCCAGCATTGCTCTGTAGAGAAATGAGAACCTTCCAGGAGGATAGCCATTTCTGTTGCCAGTCAGGTCTGTATGGTAGAGGGGGCAGATGGAACCCAAGCCTCAGTAAAATACACATGACAGCCTGACTGGAGGAAACCAGGCACTGCTCGACACTTTGCCAAAACCATCCCTGCAGTGAAGTATGGTGGTGGCAGCATCATGCTGTGGGGCAGCAGGAACGATGCAGGAATGTACAGAGACATCTTTTGTGTGCGGAAAACATGTAATCCATTTTAGAGAAAGGCTGTAGCATGGTTAAATGTGAAACAAATCAAGCACTGGGAATACTTTCCAGATGCACTCCATTTATCAGTGTTGAGTCTGTGTGGATCAGAGAAAAAAATACATTTAAACTTGTGCATCCTGATTTAAATGTTATTTTTTTTGAAGTCACTGAACTGATACCAGCAATACCAGTGAATCAGCACTGGAAACGAGAGACGGCAGAATATTTTCTGAATAGGCAAAGATAAGTCCTACTTCTCAACAAGTTTCAAAGTGAATATAAAGGGAGGGATAGAGAGAAGCTGACAGGGAACGCTTTGTTGTTGGACTTTTAGATTTTGCTCCACTCACTTCAGTACATTATAGTACATTTGATATGAACTGTGAGAACTGTTCCTCATGTCTCCTGTGCAGTGGTCAGGATGTTGCCACTGTACTGCGCCTGGTTCATAACCTTATTCATGAAGAGGAGGATGAAGAGGATAAACCCAGTCAGAAGTAAGTCAGTTTTATTTACATACCGCCATTTCACAATAATAGTCCGCACAAGGCTAATCAGAAAAGGCTCATCAGAAAGTGCTGTGTTCAACAGGATGCAGAATGTGGGTGAACACGGTCAGATGGCATTGCTGGGTCACAGCCTGGCAGCCTACATCTCAATGATGGACAAAGAACAACTGCGAAAGCTGACCACTCGGATCCAGTCTGACACCACCCTGTGGCTCTGCAGGCTCTTCAGGTATGACCCTGCAGCTGTGTGTCTGTGGAAATCACCATCATGCACATGCCATATGACATCTTGTCTTAATTATTAAAAGATTTCTGAAAATGAGGTCTACAAACATGCTGACTTGGTGACTTCTTCAGACTGATAATAACAGGACCAATTCCTTTTCGCTACAGACTTCATGAAATATTTACAGAAGAATAAGAAGTATTGTTTGAATTGATATTGTTTCTACAAAGCAAGTTTTGATTTTGCAAGGCCTGACGAGGAAGGCACCAGGGGCACCTCTACATTATGTTTTGGAGGCCACCTTTCCAGCTCCCCTCTTCATGCAAATGAGCTTGCTATTTTTTAAAATAAAATCTTAAAAATATGCCAATATAGAACAGAGTCCTAATATACTGCCGTTATATTTAGCATCTAATTTTTAACAGTTCTTCACTCGTCTCCATCGAGTCAACCCTCCCTGCACTCCCTGCTTCACCTCTCTTGTGCACTGTCTATTGCTTCGGTTGGTTATCCACGGGTATTTAAACTCATCCAGCTTCACTCTTATACCTGTCTCCCTCTCATTCACACGCATATATTTGTCTTGTTTCTATTGACTTTATCTCTACCATTCCACGCTCTCTTATACATCTGCGAACACCGCAGAGACTCCGGCCTGACCTCAAGTGTTAACCTATCCATCACCAGTGAAAGCAAGAAGGGGCTCAGAACTGATTGTTGATGTAATCCCACTCGCATCTTGAACCCATCTGTAACACTAGACATCTCAGCACTGTGTTGCTGTCCTCATTTCATGTCCTGTACCGGCCTCATATATACGTCTCTGCCACTACTGACTTCCTCATGTACTGCCACAGTTGCTCTCTTGGCACCCTATCGTATGCTTTCTCTAGATCTACAACAGCACAGTGCAGCTCTTTATCGCCTTTTCTATATTTCTCAATGAACACTCTCAAAGTGTTCTCATCCTAACCTGGCTTTATCAAGTCTTTCTCATAGCGTCATAAATGGCCTGTATTTGTATAGCGCTTTACTTAGTCCCTAAGGAGCCCAAAGCACTTTACACTACATTCAGTCATCCACACATTCACACACTGGTGATGGCAAGCTACATTGTTGCCACAGCTGCCCTGGGGCGCATTGCTGAATCAAAACAACAGAAATATTTCTCATAATGAAATTTGCTTATTTGGACTATTACTTTAATCCTTTTGCACTGTCCAACCATCCATGCTGCTCATCTGTTCCTCAGGTATGAGAATGGGTCTACCTGCTTTCATGAGGATGACAGGGATGGCCTTGTAAAAGTGTGCCGGCTCGTTATCAACGCTCGCTATGAAGAATATGCCACTGAGGGTTATGTGGTCCTAAACACCAGGCAGCCAGTCATCTATCAGAGTGCCTCCTGCAGGCCTGGTCTCGGACAGCATCTGTGCAGCCAGGTAGGATGGCTGGGACACACGAGCTTTAAAAAAGGCGTGTGTAAATACTTTATAGGAATACACCTAAAGTCACGGTAATGGCAGATCCAATCCTACACTACCAACTAATTTTAGAAGTAGAGCACTATTCCTTTAGTTTTGGGGTGATTAATCATACATTTTTTGTCAATGTATGTAACAATGTGTTTACCTAGCATGATTGCTTCGAGGGGAAAGGCACCAGAGATGACACTGCTTTTATCCTTTGATTCCACTTTTTTTTTTTAATCAAACCTGAAATAATAATATTGTAACCTATACACTTCAGACTTTTTCCTTCATTTTTCCTTTGTTTTTTTTTGTTTTTTTTGGGGGGGGGGGGGGGGGGGGTGGAAGGACAGTATTACCATTATATAGGATCTCTTGTACTTCATCCAGTTGAATACACAATAGATAGTGATTTTCATGCCAGTGTTTGTATCATTAGCTTGGCCTGCCTCTCTCCAGTTTGTGCACAGTGCCATGCAACACCCTCTTTGGATCCCAACACCAAATGGTAGGAGAACACAGATTAGAAAAACACATACACCTATCTGTCAGGTAGTTTAGATAAAAACTATTTTGGCTTGGATCCTTTTTGTCATCGTCAGGATGTTGCCCTGTTGGAAAAACTCATCAAAGAGGACATAAATGCAGGGAAGCTTCCTTTGTTGCTGATTGCCAATGCAGGTAAATGACAGTCACAGTTTATACATTGCACTTTATATATGTCTGTGCTTAAAGAGTTAAAGATGATACATTTGATGGTAAAACAGCAATTCAGAATGCAGAGAATACTCTGCATTTTGAATATGAACTTCAGTGACTTAATTATATGTTTTTGGTATATTTCCATTCATCCAACCATCCATTCTCTTCCACTTATCCATTATTTTAATTTTTCAGGTACCCCTGGAGCAGGGCACACAGACAAGTTAGGTCGACTGAAGGAACTGTGTGATCAGTACAACATGTGGCTTCATGTAGAGGGGTGGGTAGCTCCTGTCAACCTCTAAAATAGATGGATTGCAAAAACAAAACAATTTCAAATGGATGTTTAGACTGATTTTATATTCATGCAAAGTACATTTTCGATGACCCAGCTTCTGTGATATTATGGTGGCTCGAAAATGATACTTGGTTGCTGCCAAGCAGCTGAAAAAAAGAAGCCAATTTGTTTGGATCAATCCGAACACTATCTGTCAGGTTATGTGGGTTATTGTTGAGGCAGCAGTCTAAGCAGATATGCTCAGACCTGACTCTGGGCATAGACTACCATGACCTGGATGACTGTGAACCTTCACGGACATGTGTGAAACATTTGACATCAGTGAGCCGTCCCAGTCATGCGTTCAAATCACCCCAACTGCTCCTTGCTCTCCACACTCTAAGCCCCTTCTCAATGGACGAGCTCTTTATCACTAGCCCTTTCTCCAAGGAAGAGCTCAACTACATTTCTGAGAAAACTAATTTCCACTTCTTGTATTTGCAATATCATCATTTCAGTCAATACCCAGAGCTCAAGGACATATCAAAGGGAAGAGAGTCGCTCAATCAGTGAATTGTCATCTTTACTTTCACATTCAGCTCACTCTTCACCATAGTCAATCAGTACAATTCTGCTATCTGTCTCTCACTCAACTCCCTCCTTACTCTTGAATAAAGCCCCAGAAACCTAGACAGGGTACTCCATCCTTTTCCAGCTGAGAACCATGGCCTAAGACTTGGAGGTTCTCCAGTCTTTGCCTAGTGAGGCTAACATAACCACGTCATCTGCAAAAAATAGACAGGTAAGTAGAGCAACACTTCCCCCTGATGGTTTGCCAGAATTGCTTTGAGGCAGACTGAAAGCCTATATTCGTGGCCTAACCAAACCAAACCACCCCTGCCTGCTGCCTCTCACCAAAGACAACTTCAAAAGAACAAAATTGAGCTCTTCTTCAGGAGACCGGTTCCAGAAATCTAGCTGTGTATTGACGTGATCCCAATTATGTCTAACTCTCTTGTCTTCATCCATTTTCTTACCTGTACAATTATAGCAAAAGCTTGGTTTGCACTGCTCTTTGCCACTAATTCTTGAAGAAAAAGTGGAGTTGTTTTTTTTTTAAATTTACATCGCTGCTGTAATGTTAGCTGATTATGTGTTTTCTTTTTCAGGGTTAATCTGGCAACCCTAGCACTGGGTCAGGTCACCTCTTCTATCATGGTAAACTTATATTAAAATCTATCCAATATGGGGTTATACTACAACTGTAAAAAAAGAAAGCACACTCCATTGAAATTCAAAGGTTTTACATATCAGGACTTAATAAAAAAATTTTTTTTACCGGATTCCCGTTCTTGTGTCCTATGGTAAATGCCAGTTAGGATCCATGTTGCCAGGCAGTGAGCACAGGGCAAACTAGAGGATATTGGGCACTTTACTGTTACCAGTACTACCTTCTATGACAATCTTTTGGCAATTGGAGGTGTTGGACTACCTGTGGGACCTCCATAGGATCCAGATACCATCTCATGCTGCCAGTAGTGACACTGACCCCAGTCAAATGTAAAACAGTCAGCTTTGGCGGTTGTCTCATTGTCGCCCCTCTAGTGCACTTGTGTTCATTAACACTAGAGCAGTTGAAACTGATGACCAACCCCTTTTACTACTTACCAGATATATCCCAAAAGTTTGAATGTCTTGATTCTTCACTGATTAAAAGTGTTCCTTTAATTTGTTTTGAAGATACAAGTGAAAGTTTAGAAACTCAACAGAAATAAGAGCACTTGATTCTCTCCTTCCCACAGCCTCCAATGTATGCGCCATTCTTGTAAGTGTTAATGTAAGTTCTGTGTATCGGTATTGGTCTTTCATGTCTCTGCAGGCAGCCACCAGAAGTGACAGTATGACACTGACACCAGGTCCGTGGCTAGGACTGCCGGCTGTGACTGCTGTCACCCTCTACAGACATGAAGACCCTGCACTGGTGGGCTGACATCATTTTCAGAGAAACTGAAAGAGTGCATATTGTGATCACTTTTGTGACATCTTTTGGTGATCCAGTGGGGTCTTGGGAATTATGTTTGTGCAACTCCCTCATTGCTCTGCGTCTCTGTACTGTGTCTCCCAGTCTCTGGCAGCAGGTTTAACTTCCAGCCACCCTGTGGAGAAGCTACGGGCACTGCCTCTCTGGCTGTCCCTACAGTACCTTGGTCACAATGGAATTGTTCAGAAGATAAAACACGCTACTACTCTGGTGAGGATTACTAATATAGGAAATATGTCTAGGATATGTACATAGCTACATTTCCTATATAAAGTGTCAACGCGTCATCTTAAAGACTGCCTTATTGGTTTGTCAAAGCAGAAAACACAGTTACAACCAATGCCCTTTATTTTGCATAGCCATTGTACAGTTTCAGGACCATGGAGGAGCCTGTGATTCAGTATTGAGTCTTCTGTCAGTACAGAATGTTATATGTCACAAGATCGGTTCATTGGTTCAATAGACTAACATTAGTTTATGTTAGCTAACTAGTAAAAGAACCAATAATTCGTTTTCATTCCTCCCCATATCAACAACCTCCATGTGTAGAACACAAAGAAGCCATCATTTTGTGTGCATGATTACACACATGATTGCTTTGCAATGGCTTTGCAATGATGGCTTTGCAATCACAGTGATTTACTGTCTGCTCTTGAAACAACTGCTCGCTTGAATCAACTGTCTGTTTACAGGAAGAGGGTCCTAAGGCGATTGGTTAAAAGTTTACATTTATTTCAGGAATGAATGCATGACATGTTTGCACATTTGACTTCTTTTTGTCTCCCTCCTAGAGCCAGCTGTTCCTTCAGAAAGTACAATCTCTAACCTGTATCAAAACATTGGTAGGTGAATTTTTCATGTTCTGAAATTAATCATGATGTGTACCATACTAAAATGTGCAGACTTAGCTCAAAATGAAGGATGGCTTCTACGAGTAATGTTAATGAATATGAAGGAATTCGTTTTTAGCAACTGATTACAAAATATCCAGATGCACCTCAGTAAAAAACCCAACGCAACAAGCAAACAAAAAAAAAAAAAAACGCCACAATTTTGCAGTGTGCAATGATGAAACTGAATATCATTTGCTGAAGTAATAGTTTGTTAAAGTATTTAAATTAGTGTGTGACAAAAATTGTCCAAGATGAGCCGTAAATATCAACAGGATTACAAAATACCTTTTAAGATGAAAGATGTGAAGATGGGTGTGTATTATGGTGTAGAGATGGCACGATACCACTTTTTTATGTCCGACACAATACCGATATCATAAATTTAGATATCTGCCGATACCGATATGAATCCGATAAAGTGTATTTTTTAATCAATAAAACTGTTTTTTTTAATATCTTGCTGCATTTTGTATAAGTTCATACTCAAGTTTAATAAAAAAAACACTAAAGCTATTTAGTTATACCTGTATGCAAATAATACACTGCACCCAAAATATTTCATAGTTCAGCAATACTGATCAATCTAATAAACTTAAACCTGCACCATCCTCCCTATTCTGGTATTTTAAAGAGTACTTAGCAGAAAAATTTAGCAGCCTAACTAATAGGGCTGCCAACTCCCAGCAAAAGAAAAAAACATAGGGAGCCACACCCCACCCTCCACCTCATGATGCTTAATCAACGTAATCAACTTTATTTTGATGCAGTGTGAAAGAAATTGCACAGAAATCAATTATTTTCAAGAGTAATTAAATAGATTCAACATCTCTCTTCAACAGAATTGCAGACTGCACAGATGGTACCTTCTCAAAGGAAAAAGTACTATAGCTTACTAGGATATATTAGACTTTATAGTTACTATATACAGTAATGGACTTCTATATTCTTTTACATCAGATAAAAAACTTTGGGTGTAAGATTCAGATAATTATTTATTAAAAGCCAGACATTTTAAATGAGAATAAGAAAGAAAAGTATGTCTTTGTGCCCCCCTTTCCCTGTTAATGGCCTAACTGCCCCCCTGGCTAAACTTTGCTAGACCCGCCCCTGCACAGTTACCAGCCGTCAGCTACGTAGAAAAGGATCCTGGTGTGGAAAGTAATATTAAATAAAATCTAACAGCAGTTTATCAAGCTTAAACATGCTGCTGTTGTTTAGCCGCTGGTTTCCTCTTTCTGGTGCAAAGTGGGCCAAAAACAAACAAGAGAGAAAAGCCGATCAGCTGATCATTGATCAGTTTCATGATTGCAGTAGCAACAGGAGAGGGAGGGAGAGAGAAGAGGCAGTCGCTCCATATATCAGTTGTTAAGCTTAACGTGGGAATGCTTTACTAACATTCAGAGATGAACTTACACACTTTCTTTACTTCTCACTGGGATAACTTTCTCGGAGATGAAATGCCGGTTTGGTAGCGAGGCTCCAAATGCTCAACCAGATCGCCGACAGGTCTCGCAGACCACAGCCGCTGAGTTACGCCGTGTCGCAAGCTTTGTGAGGTGCTTTCCTGATATTTAATGGATCGGATTACATTTTTTTATTTCTCTCCGATATCCGATCCAGTAATTTAGGTCAGTATCAGACCGATACGTAATATCGGATCGGTCCATCCCTATTATGGTGTATTAGGGCCAGGTTTTTATGTATAATAATTATTTGTAAAATGTGTGATTTAAACAAAATATATATATCTTGGGATCTGCTGAAATCCTGAATGCTGAAATGCTGAAAATTGGAAGCAACCTTTGAATCTTATTAGCTCAGAACTGAATAAAATATATATATTTTTAAATGTGACATAAATTGCCAGTAACATTTGAATAAGACAAAAGTAAGGGATAAATTAAATATTAGGATGCACAGTAGGATTGTACACGACTAGTTGACTAGATATCTGATCGTTGCTATGGTCACACATACTAGTTGTTTAATCTCATTGTTAATTTTAACTGATGGTCAGTTTGGGTAAATAGCTGTGTCATAAATGTTATGCAGCTCTCTGCATTGTTGTTGAAAAGTCTGATCTTTTTGTTAACACTATTGTTGTTAGTTTTTTTAAAGACAACACAATGAGAATGTGGATAGAAGCCGATATGAGCTTTTTTAAAGGTGGATGGGCTCTCCCTTGGCAATAGTGTGAGGAGTTGAGTGATTCAGGAGGGGCCCCAAGTAGAGCTGCTACTCCACCACATCAAAAAAGCCAGCTGAGGCAGTCACATCCTAGGTAAGGTGTTCAGGCTGGCCATGTCCCACCGAGGGGATAGATACAGGACATGCTGGAGAGAAATTATGTCTCTCGGTTGGCCTGGGAACACCACATAAGGTGGAGAAGGTTGCTAGAGAGACGGAAGTCTTGTCGTGACACTTTCCATTCGCAAGTTATTAGTTGTTTGGATATGAATTTGTCATATTTCAACTTTTTTGTAACATATTAAACACTGATTTGTTTTAATGTTCTTCTTCTTTGTTTGTTTGGAATATAATGTGGAATATTCATAATGCACAATGCGAGGTGCCACACAGGTAAGTGGCATGAGTCATTATTGAAGGATGTGATTAGTGACCCCCAACATGAAGATGGTTTTGTGTATTCCACGGGCTAGTTGTCAGGCGGCTTTTGCCTCCTGGTAGGGTCTTCCTTGGCAAATTGGTCCTGGGTGAGGGGCCAGACAAAGAGCATTACAGAAGACCCGTATGAGTGTAAGATCAAGGGAACCGTTCACCCTTCCCAGGATGGAGTTACTGGACCCCCAACCTGAAGCCAAGCCCGTGCAGGGGAGCTGAGGGAGAGCGCCTGGGGGCCAGGCCTCAACCCATGGGGCCTGGCCGGGTGCAGCCTGAAGAAGGGACATGGGTCCACACTCCTGTATGCTTACCACCTGCAGGATGCTCTTTCCCCACCTCTCTGGTGGGGAAAGAGCCTGAGCTAGTGTGTGAGGTTGAGAGATAATGACTAGATATAGTTGGACTCACCTCAACACAGGATTTAGGCTCTGGAACCAGTCTCCTGAAGAGGGCTGGACTATGTCCCAGTCTGGAGTTGCCCTTTGTGAGAGGCAGTGGGCTCGGGTGGGTATCTTGGTATCCCCTCACCTTGCTGCCTGTATATTGGAGGTTTTTCCAGTGGACGAGGGGGGTTAGCTCATTTATGCACCAAATGACAGTTCACAGTACCCGGCCTTGAAAACCCTTGGTGGGGTGCTTGAGAGTGCTTCACCTGGGGACTCAGTGAGACCTGAGGAAGGGGCGTGACTAAGAGGAATGGCCTGCCTAATCTGAACCTGAGTGATGTTCTGTTACTGGACTCTTGTGCAAACCACACTTTGTCCATAACAAATACCGTGTTAGAACCTAAAGGTGTCCATGAGTACATGTGGCACCAGGACCCTCTTGGACACTTGGGTGTCCAAGAGAGGGGCTGAGCTGAGCTGTCAACTGATCAGCATTCTCCCCCACCACCTAATCCAACTCAACATCAGTGGTGGGGGAGGATGCTGGACAGACCTGGCACACCTAAACATATAGTGAGGGTGGTCTGGGAATGCCGAGCAGAGGCCCTGGTCCCGAGATCTTCAATTTGCACCTTAGGCAGAGCTTCTAAAGGGAGAGGTGGCATTCCAAGGGAGACTAGGGACATTGAGTTCAAATGAATCATGTGCAGCACCTCTGTTGCTGAGGCTGCTGCACTGGGCTGCAGCCACAAACCACCTGTCATGGTGGTAACCGGATGGTGGACACCGGACCACACTGTGTATAGTGCAGAAGTTCACATAGCTCCCATGACAGGGTGGAGTGCTCCTGACTTCAAATAAGTATATTGTTAGACAGTAAACGGAATACTTTTTACGGACCTTCTTAATCCCAGTGATATATAATAGAGGAAGTAGAGGAGGAGGATGAGGAAGGTGACTCATCCATCACTGAGGCAGCTCCTTGGTGGCAGAACACCTATCACATTAAAAAATTCTACTTCACCAGCAAACAAAAATCCAGATGAATTCATGGTGTCTCACTTTTTACTTGTATAACCACAACAGAGGCAGTGCAGACTGTCAAATAAAGGCAAATACAGCAAGACAGCTCCTTACACAACACACCAGCTTTATCCCTGATCAGATTTGCACACTGTTAGCCCTCTGCCTTACTGCCACATATTTTAAGTACGAGGATTTCTATAGACAAAAGCATGAATGTGCCATGGGCTCCCCAGTATGACCCACTATATCGAACCTTTACATTAGAGGAAGCTCTTGGCTCTTTCAAAGTGATAACATCTAGCGACTGATACAGATAGTTGGATGATATTTGGGTCAAAACCTGTGCTGTTCACATCAACTCAGTGGAAATAAAAAGTTCATCTTGAAAGATACAAAAGATAATCGTTTTCTGTTTCTGGCCTGTGCTGTTGGATTTGAGGAGGATGGAAGGCTCAACACAAGTACTCGACAAAACTCCCTAAAAAAAAAAAAGCTAAGGGAAATAGTTATATACTGTGCAATGCAGCAAGGAGTGCACAGACCTCAACACTGGAGAAACAACAGCAGCCAGATAGCAAAACATAGAAGAGCTACCTTGACAGGACAAGGCTCAGCTCTACACCTAGACTCAAAGGATAAAGGTCACTCACTTGAGGACACCACTGTTCATGTTTTGTAAGACAGATGGTTTGAACGAGAAGTTCACATAGTTCGCATGACAGGGTGTTCTCACCTGAAACTTTTGGTGGCAATAAACCACACCTTTTTTCACACTTTGGCTCATGTGATGACACACTTGATTAATAGTGGGTCCATGACTTCATTCTAGTCTTTTTCGTAAATTGTGGTTATTTGTGGCAACTTGATCAAATGGTCAATAAGATTTAAAACACGTGGAACAGAGGCTGATTACTTTCATAAGGCTGGAAAGAAAATGACTCTGAGAGAGTGATGTTGACAGAATTGAGTTTGACAGCGTGGGAAAGTAAAAGCAATATGAAGCATAAAATCACAGTCTATACAGATGCAGTGAACATTTAGTGTTCTGCTAATGAGCTCTATGGGCATATATGTGTGTGAGAGAGAGAGAGAGAGAGAGAGAGAGAGAGAGAGAGAGAGAGAGAGAGAGACTTCCTTTTTGTATGTTTGTATAACTGTAGTTATAGTCAGTGTGGGTTACTTTGGTTCCAGGGTGTGGTGTCGCCGATTCCACCCATCTCCAGGGCTTCTCTGCAGGATGTTCTGGGTTCTCTCATGCTGTCTATTGTACGTGGGGCCAAGCCTCTGCCCATCTTCCTCTCTACTCTTTCCCCAGTCCCCTCTGTCCTCCCTTTTCTTGTTTTGATTTTCTTCTTACTATTAATCACCATTTCCCTTCACCTACATCAGCTCAACAGTCTTCATTGGCTAATGGATGGACCACTTCTTCTTAATTGTTTATGTTATTCATAACTCAGGCATGTTCTTTGAGGTACTTCAGAGAATGCCTCTCTACACTCGAGTTGTTGCATTTGAAAAAAATAATTGAGTCATGCACCCGTGCCTTTACTTGGCACTTAAATACATGTCGATGTAAGAGTATTGATGTTACTAGAACTAAAACTTTTTTCAGTCCACTAAGCTTGCAGAAATAAGTAGTAAATAAGGTATTTCTTCAGCTGTTAAACATGATGCATAATCCTCAGTTATGGGGTTGTTGTCAGGAGTTTACATATAAATTTGGGCTTTTAATTATTTCTTTGAACTGTTCTTTTTTCATGATGGGAGATTATGCAGCATACAACTTTAATAACTTGGGTTTTAATTGGATATTTCCTCTAATCAAACGTGCACATAAGGGCTCAGATATATGCATACACATAAATATGTCATTTTAATGGCTTGGTTTTCTGGCAAAGACACAGCTTTTAAGTATAATGGACAAATCTGAGGTCAGGGCATTAGAAAGGCCAGAAGCTTAATATTAGCCTGCTTTGGTTATTCCAAAAACAGTTTTGATATGAGTTTGGGATCACTATCCTGTTGGAACACCCTAGTGTGTAAGTTTCAATTGTCTAGCTGTTGATTGGAGTCAAGTTGAAGATTTTCAAGGTAGGCCCCCTTTCTTCATTATTCAGCTGACTTTGTGCAATGTATCAGTACCACTAGCAGCAGAATAGCCCCAGACCGTCATACTGCTTGAGAGTTGGTTTAATGTTTTTAGTTTTGAAAGCCTTACCTTTGTCCTTCTAAACCTTGGGGTTGCTGTAGAGCAAGTAAGGTGTGTGAATATTAGGTAAAAGGCACTTAGGTGTAGAAAAAAGTTCCTTTATGAATAGGTCTGAATGAGGCATGTTGTATAAAGGACTGAGATGAATTCTACTACTTACTAACATTCTCAGAGCTTTCCTTGAGGCATCCTTGGTTTTGCAATATGATAGCTATTATTGTTTAAAAGAAGATACAAGCTGAGAACAAAACCCTATCTACTTACTGCCCCTAGTTTGGAGGTGTGAAAAACTTGGATAATATAAAAATGAATGGCCAGTTCTGCCAGATTGAAGGGGTTCACCCATGCCTTGAAATTTCACTTGGATAAAAGAACAATGTGTCTTTAACAACCCAAGCATATTTGAACTAATTATGACCCTTACATCAAAAGCAGAAACAGTAACCTTCATTTCAGTTCAGTTCCCAGGCATGATGCTTGCCTTAACCTATCAACTGAATGTCACTGTCTTTGTGTTTTAGCAAAAGATGACTTGTACCACGTGCTGATTCGCTGAGATCAACTGTCTGTTTAATTGAACTCTGGCTAGTCCACTAAGCTTGTCTCTAACATTAAACACGCATGTAGTGTTATATTCTCAGAACTGCTTTGTCCAGCTGTGCAGTTCAGACTTTTAAAAAACGGTTTTACAGTGATATTGGAGCAATGCTGCTCGGAGTTCTATAATGATCATTTGATGGCAACCATGGACCACTGGTTCTACTTGACCTGCAGGGAACTGATTAAGTTCTCATTAGAACTAGTTGCCCTGAAGCAGTGGTTCCCAACCCCCAGGCCACAGACCGGTACCGGTCCATGAGTTGTTTGATACCGGGCCGCAAGAATTGAGCCTTGGGTGTTCATTAACTCGGTTTCCCTGGGTCTTTTCCCGTGTTGTCGTTGTGTGTCTTATTTTGAAAGAAATATTTGTGCGTTACCATAGCAACCAGAGAGCATTAAGGGGCAGAGAGGAGGATGTTACTCTCAATGTTGTTGGTGCATTTTTAGGAGGACGCTGCTAATAAAGTTACACAATTACACAGTGAATTGACGTTTATTATTATATTTACAAAATACCACAGTTTTCGTCTTGGTCCTATCATTTTATTTTGTTGTACTTATCCATGGCACCGTAAAGGCTGGTCCGTGAAAATATTGTCTGACATTAAATCGGTCCGTGGTGCAAAAAAGGTTGGGGACCACTGATCTAAAGGGAGCCAATGCATTTATATGCAAAATATCTCCTCAGGATGTTTTGCATATAAACTGCTTTTTTGGACCAAGCCGTCAGCAAACACTAAAAGCTGAGTGTTTCAGTCCATCTTATATTTTTTTTATTCATTTGTTTAGTATACATCCATTCATGATGGCATCATGTTTCCAGTTAAAACTAGCTGGCATCAAGTTAAACCAACATTTAACCAGTTCTTTATTGGTCAAAGTGTTCGTTTAGTGGCCAGTTTATTTGACCAGCTAAATCCTCTAAGCTGGAGCTTTGATTTGGCTGCTTCATACTGTGAGACAAGGACTCACTTTACCACCACCATACAGATATTACTTGATAAGTAATACAGAACCTCTATGTCCATCCATTACCACAGACATAATACATTCAGAAACCATGGACACCAAGCGTTGATGCTTAAATATGTGTTTACACTGCACCCTTTCATTTTATGTTAACTGTTTCTCCATGTTAAAAAGTTACGATGTGAGTAAGGATGCCTGACCTGTATCTTTGTTTGTCCTACAGGTTGAGGATGAATCAGACTCTCCTGTGGTGCTATTCAAATTTAACCAAGAAGAAAGTACTGGTAAGACTTTCATGCTCTCAAAATGCAAAAATAAATCAGAAGTTCTATTAAAGACTAAGGATAAGATAAGACAGTATTTAAGACAGATGAATAATTATGAAACTTGAGCACAGCAAGGCAAATATTGCCAGCTAATGACTTGAGCAGCCAGTGTTTGAAAGCTACAGTCTATCAATCAACAGGTCATCTATGGAGGATGTGAATGTGCGATGTGGTATGGAAATTGTGATTTTAAAAAAATTTGAGTTCACCTCCCATTAGCAATGATATTAAGGTGTTGAAAAGTTTGAGGATGATGAATGGACTGTCATTTCTTGGGAATGGGACATTTCGTCATCATTTCTTCTACTTGCTGGTGTAGACCTGCTGCATCAATCTTCCTCTGTCCTCCAAAATGTTGCCCTCTGTTTTAATAAACTACAACGCTATGTAACTCTTGAATCAGAATCAGAATACTTTATTGATCCCTGGGGGAAATTTTTTTTTTGTTACAGTGCTCCATTATAAACCAACATAAACCAACATTAACAAGACAGACAATACGCTAACTAAGAATAGTACAATATATACATATATATACATAAGTCACTCATTAATAAATAGCTGGAAAAGAAACGTGTAGTTGTAGCAACTGAACTGAATTGAACTTGCGATACTGTAAAATGTCTTGACCCACCTCTTCTTATTTCTTTATATTTTGATAGCCAATTAGGAAGTAGTTGGAGCAATTTATTATAACAGTTCAAAATATAGAAAAACATTGAAATACACTAAATAAGGCAAAACAGAACTCTCTATAACTCTCTTGCTATTTTATAATGTCTTTAATTAATCTTCAGGAATAGTTGCCTGACTTTTTGAAGTCTGGTATTCAAAGGTGTTTTTTGCCTTTATTCTGTGTGAATTAGATATAACAAGGTGCTGATGGGCAAAGGAAAACTGTGAAAGCCTGCTCAACACCACTTAAAAAAATAGAACAAAGTTTCCCTCCTTCAAAGCATACAGTCTTTACATGCATTGTTGCTCTTGCGAAGAATCAACTATCAAAATGAAAATGACTGAGATGTGACATCCAAACAATAAGATCACCATACACAGATATCGATCTCGCTTCCTTCTGTATTGTGTGTTTAGCATCCAGTGAGAGTTTCTGTGCTGGAGAAAAAGAGGTCCTTGATGCCTTCAACAGATGGGTGAGTGTTCTTCTTTTTTTAACATGTACTGTAGCTTGCACATTTGCGTCTATGCTAGTCAAAGCTGCTCCAATCTACTATCCCATGTAAGTGTCTAAAACATCAGTTAAAACAGAAAATGTGAACGGTGACATGGAAGTGTTGTGTCCATCATGCACTCACTGAGCACTTTGCTATTACTGGGTTGGACCCCTGTTTCCTTAAATCTTCGTGAATGAAATTGAACAAGATGCTGAAAAACATTCCTCAGAGTTCTTGACATCACACAGTTGTTGCAGCCTTTTCTGATGGACATCTATGATGACACATCCCAGATGTGTTCTATTTATGGAGGTCATCTCAGTACAGTGGACTCATTGATATATTTGAAACCAATTTCAGATGATTTGAGCTTTGACACAACCCATTAGACACTGTGGTCATCAACAGATGGACAAATGGTAAAGAGCAAATGGACTGGTTCTTACATAGGACTTTTCTACTCTACCCGAGCACTGAAGCGCTCAAATTTGGCAATACCCATATTGACTACAACTGTGCATTTAAACAATGCTCAGTTGTCTTACCTACAAGTCACATTTTAACCACATATTCATATAATGCTACACACTTTGAGCACTGTATCTACTTCACATCCACAGTCAATTTACAATTTCCAGTTAACATTCCAGAACAAAAGTGAAAGGCAGAGGTGGCAACAGTAAGGACATTCTGTACTTAAGTAGAAGTACAAATACCGCTGTTAAAAACTACTCCAGTAAAAGCTGAATTAGTGATTGAACTTCTTTACTTAAGTAAAAGTAAAAAAGTACTGGGTGTGAAATATACTCAAAGTCAGAAAGTAGCTCTTTGGGGGAGGTTTCTATTCGTGCAAAGCTAACTGAACCTTGTCCTATATTAACTTCAAAAATATATTATTTTCTGTTGCTACACTGTAGAGGGTCACTTTGCCTTTACAGAGTCAGGGGTTAAAGTGGATTCAGGAACTGGGGGAACCCTAAAACTGGTTGTAATGGCTCAGTGTGGGGAAAAGAATCATCACTAACAATCATTTCTATTGTGAGCTCCAGTAGATTAGTCTGTGCTCTTTGCGGATGTTCACGACTTAATTCAACAACATATCAGCAGATGTTTCATGAGTTGTCCTGGCAGATCCATTACACTGACACTACACTGTTTATGATGGCTTTTTTCTAGATAGTATGAAGTTGGTATCAAGGTGGAATTCAGTCAGTGGATCTAAGGATCATCAGCTAAAATTCATATTAATCTGCTACATTTGATGTAAACTAACTCTGACCATGAATCCACAGTCACTGTGCACCAGTCACACACTGGGTTTCTTTGCGGGGGGGGGGGTTTGCATCACAGTACAACAAACTAAACTGTTTATCCTGCACTAAACTATTATTAAGCAAGTATTTTCATGCAACCTTAAATAGCACAGTTAGTATAGCTTACTTTGTTTTGCAGGATGTTTCACAATATGAAAATGTCACATGTGCAAACCCAGTATCTGATTTTAAAACATGAGGACTTGCATGTTGTAATGTTTGCATGCCTCAAGCATTAATGATGACACCTTCAGTATTTCTCAGTTCCATTCTTTAATTCTCAGGCTTGCAGCGGCAATACAGTCTGCAGCGCTAACTTGTTCCTATAACATTTTTTCGTTCTTTCTTCTACTAATTTCCTTCCGCCTTACATTCGACCTTTTCAAAATAAAATATCTGTAAACATCACACATGTAAGCTTTAAAAGTGTTGTTTATCAAATCCCACTGAGCAGGCCTTACCTTTAAATCTAAGCTCTCTCCTGTCCCGTCTTTCTTATCTGAGAGAAGTTGACTCTTTCTTTTTCTCTCCCTGTGAAATATAGCAGCTGGACCTTTAGCTAGCAACACAGACAAACTGCACACAAACAGTTTGTGCGTTTGCTGATGTTTGTTGAGCTGTAGAGAAATTGCATTTGAAATGATCTGACACTTAAAGAAAAGTCATTACCTTTATGCTCATTCCTCTTCAGTAGGACTCGCTAGATGCCAAAGTACCACAACCTCAATGTATGGACACCCGAGGTCGTTCCGGTGTGTGGCAACAAAAACTAACTCCCCTAAAATGTGTCAAACCAAAAGTAGCGAGTCTGTTTTACGGAGTAGAAAGTACTGATATTTGTTTAAAAATGTAGGGAGCAAAAGTAAAATGTGGTCAGAAAAAAACTACTCATGTAAGTACAGATACCTGAAAATTTTACTTAAGTACAGTAACAAAGTATTTGTACTTTGTTAATTCCCACCTCTGGTGGACGGAAGCCAAAGGAACCTGTGGAGGCACAGAGGAAACGCACGACTCCACACAGAAAGGTCACTGAAAGATTTGAGGACACGGCACAACTGTGCCTCATATTAGTAATCAAAGCATGCCAAAAAATGCCTGACACACTATTATAATGTATTTATACCATCAGTGATGCCAAGGATCAAGTTACTCACGATCATTTGTGATTTTTACAGTTAAAACTGATCAGACCAGGCAACAGTCGCCTGAAGGTGCCTTATATTGCAATGTAAAGACCTTACAATAGTACAGAGAAAACCCCAAAAGTGAGAAGAGCCCCTATTGGCAAACACTTGTTGACACTAGGAATGAAAAAAATGGATTTTAACAGTATGAAATCCCAAGCAGAGCCAGGCTCAGGGAGGGACAGCCATCTGCTGCGACACAGGAAGTCCCCAGCAGCCTAAGTCTGTTGGAGCATAAATAAGTGAGGATACATGGCCACCTGATCCAGCACTAACTATAAGCTTTATCAAGAACAAACAGTTTAAGCCTAATCTTAAAAGTAAACATGGTCTCCTAAATCCAAACTGGGAGCTGGTTCCACAGAAGAGGGTCCTGAAAAAACCCAATCTACTTTTATATACCCCAAGAACCACCTTCACTTTCAGCCAGCAGCCAAAATGGGTGAAATCTGTTCTCTGTTTCTAGTCCCTGACAGTACAGCAGCATTTTGAAGGCTTTTCAGGGGTTTGGCTTAGGACAGTCCAGTAATAATGAATTACAGTAGTCCAGCCTAGAAGTAATAAATGTATGAACTAGTTTTTCAGCATCACTCTGAGACAGGATGTTTCTAAATTTAGAGCTGCAGCCATTTTTTGTTTTATATGCAATATTGTCTAGCAACATTTTTTTAAAAGAAAAAGATTTTTTAATTTCTACATTTGATATTTTGTCTTTGTACCAGTTTACATTGTTTAAATTGTGAGCTTGTCTAAACTGAACCTTTTCCTATAGGTCCCTTGTCCTTCTTGTTTCTTCAGCAAACTGAATTATATATATGTATTTTGTTTCTATTTTTTTTTCTGTTGGGGTAGCTGGGTGAAGAGCTGGCTGAACTTGTTCCCACCAGTGGAATAGATGTGGTGGAGCTTGAAGACGAGGCCACCTGCGTACGCTTCAGTCCCCTCCTGACAGCTGCAGGTAACATGAACTTGTGTTCACGTTACAACATTCTGCTCTTACTTATATACAATATACACTTCAATAAGGAAAGGGGGGAGGGGGAAGAACAATTAGAGAGCACATCAGATCTCAGTGGGGGGAAAATGCAGGCTGGGTACCAAGGATGCCACATCATTTGACGAAAAGGACATAGTAATAGTTGGTGTTCAGGCTGCTGTTGCTATCCAGTAGAAGTCTGTGCCTCCCCAGATCATCACCGACCCACCACCAAACCGGTCATGATGAATGATGTCACATGCAGCATAACATGTGACACACAATACATATTTATGCAATGCTTTTATCTATGCCTAAACACTTTTTATCGGGTAGGGCTCGATTCACTGACTGTTCGATCAGCAGATAACTACCACCTGAGTAGTTAGGAGACATGCAACTCTCACTTCTCATTCCCTTCTAGTTCTGGGGACCCGGGAAGAGGATGTTGAGTCCATTGTGGAGAAAATGACAGAGCTGGTATTTGTAATGAGCTCCACAATGTCCCTCAGAGAAGACTTCAGAGAGGAAACACACAAACGTTCACCCTCACTCAGATACATAAACGAGTTCGCCTGGCCTGGACTGGGAGTTGTCCGGTAAGGGTGCATGCAGCTTACATGAAGTTCTTTACTAAATATGTTATTTGCATATTTATTAATCAGTAGTAGTAGTAAGATCAAAACAAAGACGTAAAATGATTTATACAGTGCTATATAAAAAGCACTTAAATATAATATATTTAAATGATTATATTAGAGAAAGATAACCTGAGTAAATACAAAATATCGTTTTTAAATGATGATTTCCTTTATTGGCCCTTGCCCTGTGTAAAAAGACTAAAATCTCAAAATAACAACACATCGTGCGAATCATCCCACGAGCGCATCGACGACTTATCCAGGATGTCAAAAGCCTGACAACCAGTTATCAGGTTCAGGAGGCAGTTATTTTTTCACAGAAGGCCAAGTAGATTTGGATTCTGTTGTTTAATAATTGAAACCATTATTTAAAAACTGCATTTTGTATTAACTCAAGTTATCATTGTTTGATATGAACATCTTTTTATTGATCTGAAACATGTAAGTATGACAAATACACAAAAAATGAGAAATCTGGAAAAACTTTTTCACAGCCTGTATATCTTAGTTGTATCAAGACAGTGCATATGTTTGTTATTTTATACATGGCTCAGTTTCCATTGACTAGTAAGTGACAAGGTGAGATGATTTGTTAGTCCTTGTAGGAACTTGACTGAATTCCACAACCGTAATTTAATGACTTGTAGAGACTGGCTGATACAGCATTTGTAAGACCCATTCCAATACAATACTGATGTTTGGTGATATATTGTCTTTTTTTGCTTTCAGACACACAAAGTAAATACATTTGTTGTGTGTAGTTATTTATTTTTTACACTCCCCACAACTCTGCTCAGATTGGTTGTAGTGTTTGTGCCAATCCAAAGAGCTGTTCTGCCAACAGTGAAGTTGGAGAGTACTCTCGATGGGAAAACCATGCAATATCAACACTCATGACATGGATAAGGGGTGTTCTTCCATTTCCACTTTATTTTCAAATTTTCCTTAATCAGCTGTTACAAATCTCGATACTGATAAAGAAGCAAATGGCTAATGTCAAAATCAATTAAAGTCAGTGATATTAGTCTGCCAAAGTTGGTCACACTCTGACTGGACATGGTAAAGAAAGGGACACATGTATGCAGTTAAGGTCTATTGCCATCAAGGCAGAAAGCCGAGCATCGAGTCCAAGGAACTCTGTGGTGGGGCATTTCTTTGCACTGGTCAATGGATATTGATGGATGAAGCCAGACAACCATATTTATTAAAATTCCTTCATCTTATCATGTCCTAATTTGCTGTTGTTCCATAGCACTAGCATAGCAGACATGAGAAGAAAGGAAGCTCAGTGTCACATAACTAAAGCCTTTATCTGTTTAATTAGTTAAATTATCATCACTCTAAGAGAAACTATCAATGTTGCATATTTAATTTCTGTCTTTTGGTCTTTAGCAGTATTCTCAAATTGCTTGTGACAATTTGAGAATACTGCTAAAGACAAAAAGACAGAAATCTGTTTGTTTTCAGTAGTTTTCACACTTGTGGATGTGATTGATGCTGTGATGTTCAGGTATGAGATGCAGGCTAATGGAATGGATGAAGACAGGAAGAAGCAGGAGCAGGAGAAAATTAACACTGAGCTACTCAAGAAACTGCAAGACCTTGACACTGACATCCTGTTTTCCACTGGTGGGTACCTCTACTTATCTGAGAGGCTTTTGGAAAAAGAAACAAAACACTGTTTTAACCATTTCTGTTGTTCTTTCCTCTGTTTCTGTTTGTTTCATTTCTCAGGCCCTGAGTTCGTGACAGAGCAGGGCTGCATTTTTGTGGGAATGGTGACAGATGATGTTGATGTTTCAGACCTGGTGGATACAATAGCTGCCCTGGGCAGGGACATAGAGGAGAGCGGGAAGGTAAGTCCTGCTTTCAGTTTGCAGAATATTTGAAAATCTTTAGATGGCGTTTGCAGTTAATAACTTGTTCCCAGTTCTGATTCAGTTGTTGCTGTATTGTTGGCAAAGCTGCCAATCTGTTTACATTAGCTTAACCATAGATCTGCAGCTAGCTATAAGGTAGCACACTATTGTTTGTCAACTAACACAAACTGACTAACCATCTAAACATCTCTGATATTTCTGCCGTATTTTATATCTGAAGTTATAGCAGTGTTATATCTTTTTATTTGCATTACTTTTTGTTCACTGATTTTAATAGATTTGAAAAAATCTGAACCATTTTTATCTCTGTTGTAACTCTCTACTTGTTTGCTTTTGGGAACTGAAGGAGCATTTGGCTAATGATACTTGACTTAATGAAGTGACAAATCTAAAAAGTGACAAATTCACTGAAATAAAGTGATCTCTTGCTTTTGATCTGAGAAAGCGGTTTCACGAAACCCTCGCCCGTTTGCATCCATCCTTTACATTACTGCCATCTTCTTGGCTGTTGTCACTGAAAGCTGCACTTCTTTTGTCTGTCTCCTGTTAACAATGATTTCAGCCGGGCAAGCTGAGAAGCCAGCAGCTTTTTTCTGGGGCTTTGCACATGCATGTGTGAATAGACCTCTGGTCTTTGAGGGTAAACTAGCTTGTGTGCTCTTACCATCTGCACAGATTAGCATATATGAGAAATCACTTAACTGAGTGAATTTAATAAACTTAACCAGTGTTCTGACAACACTCCATCTCTATTCTTCATCAGTATTTTTCATCTCCCTTTATCGATATTAATAGTGCATATAATGCAGCAGGTGCAGGCTTTTTTCGTTGTCAAATTTTATATCCAACTGTACCAAAGTGGCACACGCCTTACATCCTTGGGTTTACCTCTTTCATCTGGTTTAAAGCCAAGGAAATCCCAAATTGGTGCTTTGTATTTTTTGGCAGCTAGTTTCTCTATGTTTGGACTTGTTCTGTGTTCTAAACACGCAAATCAGTCTGTGCATGATTACATTGCTCCACCCATCAGAAAGTCACCTGCATGACCCTATCATTTATTGGACTGATGAATGTCAGTTGGAAAAATTGTACATATCGCTCAACCTTATCCTAGACAGTTTAGGCTGATGTGATATTAGGGCTGTGCGATATGACCAAAATCTCATATCCCAATATAAAACATCTATCGTCCCGATAACAATATAAATCACAAAAAATGTAATATTTTCTGTAAATTCTGTGAATCTAAGGTAGGTGAAGTGTTTCCAGCTGGGCATCGTGTACCTGGAGTCGAATGTTTTAACCGATGCATGAAACTATACATTGTTAGACATAAGTTGTAACGGCCGCTTATTACACTTAGTATTTATTACACAGCCTGTTCTAACGTTTGAGTCTAAGGTTTATTTTTTAGCACCTCACGACTCTTTTTTTTTCTTTTTTCTTTTTTTTTTTGCTTCTCATCCGTCAATACTCTGCATACTTTTTCACGTGATTCCGTTTATTTTGAAAATTCTCAACAGGATCTTGAGCTTTATTCTGAAAGGTTTATGTGGAAAATAAACAAGCGGACATGCGGTGGTGTTAACGTCGTTGTTGCTAACGACAACCCATAAAAACAGTCTGTAGTGTGGTTATATTAAATATAAGAGAAAGAGAGAACTTTAAGAAATTAATATAGCCACTACAGTGACCATCAAAACGATGAAAAAAAATATTGCCGTAAACAGTTTATTTTGCGACACCACGAAACAAACAATAGCGTAAAATGAAACGATAGACGTTTTTATATCGTCATCCGATATATATCGTTACATCGAACAGCCCTAGGTGATATAAATATCCAAGAATTCAAAAAGTAATTTACTTAAGTTATAGCTACATTCAAAGTTAATAAGATTGTTGCCTAGGGAAACTGTCATCTGGAATTTATGAATGGTTATTTATTGCTAATACTTTTATAAAAACATGTCAAAATGTCTGGTACGAGTTGAACTCCAGGTTTGGCTTATTCTTCATTAATGACATTTACGTTTATAAAGCAGTGATTCTTTTCTGCTTAGTTGCTGCAGAACATGACAGAGGTGGTGAGGAAAGGCATCCTGGAGGCAGAGCTGCAGCTGCAAAAGGCTAATGAGGAGAAACTCGTGGAGGAGGTGGGTGTGTGCGTGTGTGTGCGTGCATGTTTGTAGTGGAGTAGGTAACTTAAGATCATAGGTTAAATCATTCACAAGTGGATACAAGTACCAAAACTGGTGAGCCCAGCGTAAGCTGACTTTCAGGGTATGAAATGAATGATAAGCTTCAAACATAGAGATGTTTTTTGTCTCCTCCTGTTCTCGGTCTGTGTTAGTGTAACTGCTTACATTAATCTGAAAACAGGGGTATAGTGAAGTCATTGTAGAAGCAGTGCCTTTTGTTTCAACCAAGATGGGTGTAGGGCATGTTACTACTCTAGGCATTTCCCATGAATGTCCACATCACCAAGGGGGTAAAAGGGTAATCCATCAACTGTGATAACACCTATATATCAAAATGTAAATTCCACTTTCCTCCAAACTGCAAAGATGGGAACAAATAGTGTTTGTTCAGTTGTTCCAATAAGGCAAAAAGATCTCAATTTTAAGTTTGTCAGGAACCTCAGAATAATCAGTACAATTTATTTCACTGGGAAACCAATTTAAAATAAAACCACAAGTTTCTATGTGATGGATTCCTTTACACTGTGTGGCCGATATCAAGTCTCCGCTGAGATTTGGAAAGATGCATCAACTTGCAGGTACACAGAGACAAAGCCCAATCACTATTCCTATTAAACTCATGGGAATGGACGCAGTTAAAGAAATGTGAAAGCAATGTTGAATTTTCCATTTGCATTTGTTTCACAAGTCAAGTTCAATCCTTGTTGCCCATACATAACTTAATGGTCACTAAAATTTGTACCTGTGATGTTGAGAAGTTTTTTTTGCAGTTTTACTATTTAAAACAAAAAAAGTATTACTTAAAAACTTCTCAAGAGCCTCCCAAAGGAAAAAAAAAAACAGAAATCAAGACAATCAGCTCTGAACTCCATTCAGTCTCTATCCAACGGTTGGAATTAAATGTTCTCTGTGTTGGAAGTAGCAACTTTCTTTTTGTCTTCAGATTAATAGCTTCAGAGAGAAAAGCACAAGTTCTGGTGCTTGTATACACTTTTGAAAGATTTGCTCGCTGCTTCACTGTGTGTTCCAGTACAGATGAATAAATGGGAGTGTGCCTAGACTGAGTTGTGTGTTGAAATGATGAATTGTAACTCCTGCTGTGTATTCTAGGGAATGCTGAGACAGCTTCCTGTGGTTGGCTCTGTGTTAAACTGGTTCTCTCCGATCCAAAGCTCCATAAAGGGACGGACATTCAGTCTTGCAGCAGGTAGTCCATTTCTCTGTTAGGACAGACTCATTCTGTGTAACCCACAAAGCTATTCTTGTTTCAACCACATGTTTATGTAGGTAAAGTGGAATACTTTGTTCTCAGGTTCTTCATTGAATGTTTCTTAGTTTCAGACTGAATTTAGAAGAAGAGCTTTTGAGAGAGTTACATTTTCTCTTTTAAAAACTTTACAGCTTGAATTTAATTTGCTAACACCCACCACATTTCTTTGACTTGCTGTTTTAGTCGACGTATTCTGTCAACAGTTATTCCTGTTCCAGGTCCTTCAAGTATTTGAGTCACTGATTACATATAAAAACTAATTGAGTTTAAATATAGCAAATCTACAGTATGTGTAACATACAGAGCATGAGTTGGTTAATGACTTGGGTGTTTTTAGGTTCTCTGGATTCCACAGAAGTGACTTACTCCACCAAAGCCCAAGCTGACAGGCCATCCCTGCAGGACACTCCCATTTCTTCATCAAAGAAACTGCCAGGTAAGATAGTTCCTGCCTTTCACTCACACTCGCTCTGGTAATAGCAGATCGCCAATAAAAGCACTTTGTGCAATATGTCTACACTAACCACCACATAATAATTAACTTATCATTTCCTGTTGTCAGCTTTCTTGCTCAAGTTTAAGGTAACCTGTTCTGCTTGTCCTTATTTGACTATGCATAAATCGTCACTGTGTGACTAAAGTTCAGCTTCAGACTGCTCTAGGCGCCAAGTTTATTTATGTTTTTTCCACTCTCAAAGCTAGCGGAGTCAAAAAGAGAGGGACCTTTATTTGGCCGTTTCAGATCCAGGAGCCTCACCCCTGTGATGTTCGAGTCTGCTTGCAGAGGCAGTAATTTAGAAGAAAGTTCACTTAAACGAAGAAGGTGCTAAAACCAGGCCTTGCTTTGTCCTCTGTGTGGAGCTAGCAGTGTAAAATAAAAATGATTCTTTTCAATCATACAAAGCTACTTTACAGATTCAGTATGTTATTGGTCTTCTTGCCAATACAAGGTGTAACAAAGTTTAGAGACATTGCCTATTAAAACTTAAATATGGACCGTCTCTATTTCAAGGTTGTGTGCATATGCATCTGGATTACTTCCAGGTCAGGTGCAATTTTCAGATTCCTGGAAACCCGTTTCTGACCACTTGCATAGAGAGTAAACATACAGAGCTGGGTTTCAGTCTGCACTTACAGCATGTCTTTTATCCTGTCTTCCTTCTCTCACCCCAACCGGTCGCAGCAGATGGCCGCCCCTCCCTGAGCCTGGTTCTGACTGAGGTTTCTTCCTGTTAAAAGGGAGTTTTTCCTTCCCACTGTCGTCAAAGTGCTTGCTCATAGGGGGTCATATGATAGTTGGGTTTTTCTCTGTATCTATGAAGCACCTTGAGGCAACTTTTGTTGTGATTTGGCGCTATATAAGTAAAATTGAATTGAATTGAATTGAACTGTCAGGACAAGGAGAAAACCTTTTTTTTTAGTTATATGTGACATTCACAGGGTTGTTTCCCCATGAAATCATCTCAGTGTCAGACTGTAAATAGAGAGGTCTATAAACATGCTGGTCTGTCTGAGGGAGAACACTTTACATACTTTCAAGTGGCAAAAAGAAGAGGATGTTTTACCCTCTTCATGGCATTGTACACCAGCTTAGTGCATTAAACAGCCATACCATCACAAGCTTTGTCCAACATGATATACAAATTCATGTCTCCTATGTCACCATTTGGACACAGTGGAGAACATCCAGAAAGCATAGCAGAGGCACAAGTACAAGAGCCGGAAAAAGGACTTTGAGGAAGCAATCGAAATCTAGCAGAGGCGCTGAAAGCTTCACAGCACCGTCTGGATAAAAATAGATACAAGATGACTTTTTCATTCTGAGAGCATTTTGATGAGCAAACCCACAAGTTTGCATGTCATGGTAATCTTTGTTGTTTCTATTATTTTGGTTTATATTTTTGTCACTGAATGCTTTCAGTAGTTTTTGAAAGTTTCACCTCGAAAAGTAAATCCACATGACCATGATTTCATGGAGCCCATTAGTACTTTGCATTTGGTCTCAGCATATTTAGTCCATTTCTCTCTTAAAGAATAGCTTCTTCTCTTTGAAAGATCTACTTTTCATCGTTAGAGAGCTTACAGGTTTATATCTTGACCAGTTTAGTGTTTTCATGAAATCAGCAGGTACTGATTTGTGTTGTACATCACACTTGCCTTGTGCCACAGGTCAGAAGTTATTTCGACGTGCAGGCGCGAGCACAGATTCGACTGAAACCAGCTGCACACAGGCTGAGGCAACATTCCAGGAGGAAAATCCTACTGGGATCGGCAGCAGCATCAACCCTCCGATCTCTCCACCTACACCAGAGATGCCACATCACACCTCAGGCGATTTGGTACCAGAGAAAAACCTGAAGTCGTCTTCTGAGATCGATGACTTGGAAGCCTCAGAAGAGATGCACCCTGAAGGCCAAGAGGCAGAAGGGAGCACAAGATAGGATGACTGTTTCTGCAGGTTTTCTAACCATCTTAGAGCAACCAGCCTAAAAGATGCTTTAAAAAAAGTTACTGTGTAAAATGTAAATAAAAACAGAATGCAATGATTTGCAAATCTCAAACTCAGAACACAGAAAACATGTCAAATGTTTGAACTGAGAATATATAATTTCAAGAAAAATGCTAGCTCATTTTAAATGTAATGGCAGCAACGTGTCTCAAGCTGAGATAGGGCAACAAAAGTCTGGAAAAGTGACACAAAGCAGGATAACTTGCAACTGCAGTAATTAACTGACAACAATTCAGTAGCATGACTGGGTATGAAAAGAGCTTCTTAGATTGACAAAGTTTCTCTGAAGTAAACATGGACAGAGGTTCACCAATCTGCAAAAAACAGCTTTACTCTAAAATTATGGAGCAATTTGAGAATATCTCTGTGGCTAGCATTCCAAACAGTTCAGAACAAACAGAAAATACAGCAAAGACAACCCCAGGACTGTTGAGCAGATACTCTTCTTTCAGACAAGAATAGGGCAGCTCTCGTCTCCCAAAGGTCAAGCCTCCTCGTTTCCCAGACATTTACAGATTTTGTTAAAAGAAGCTGGGATGCTACTCAGTATGAACCTGTGCCAAATTCCAAGTTATGTTGCTGTCATCAAATTCAAAATGACTGTTGAGTGTTTTCCATCAGATGTAGGTGCATTGAATTATGATCAGCTGAGGCAGTCATCGGTGCTACCTGTCAGTTGATTATAACGTTTTAGTGTAGATTTTTCTATCAAACGGGGGACGGGCTGGAGTTTCTGTCAGCTGATTCATCTGGTGTTGGATTACAGAGCAGAGGAGCAGCCATATTATAGATTTCGTTTCAGATTTTAAACAAAATATTTCTTAGAACTCTGGAAATCAAGCAGCTTAAAGTTAGTTTTGACCCCCTTACTGTGAATGGTTGAAGCAAATGATATGCATGATATGCATATGTAAAATACCAACTGATATATTGCCTTCAAACATTCATGTGCGCATTAACATACAGTAAGAGTCAAGTTGAATTTTACAACAATAAACAATCTTTTCTATAGAAACATTTACCCTATTAACAAACATAGTGTACATTAGCCAGAGCTGTGTGAAGCAGAATCTGATTATGGGACATGTGAGATGTTCCCGTTTTTATTCACAAAATGTACTTTTGACTCATCTCTTACCACAAGGGGTTGCTACAGAGCGATGTATGCCAGATGCCTTTCCTGACTCAGTCTCAAAGGGTATATGTGTGTCCAGCTGGAATTGAACCAGCAAACTTTCACTTGCCAAGCAAAAGTGTAAACACTACACTAGAAAACTACTTTTTACACAATAATGGAACCTGAGCAAAAAGTGGGCTTCTGCCACAGAGAAGCTTTGCCTCAGGTATTCACTGTATGAGGGAGAATACTCTTCTCTCCAAAATATTATCCTTAAAATGTAAGTACTATATCAGAGGGACAATCGGGGTTAGGGTGCTTTGTTTTTTCAGTTTCACTGGTTGCCTGTATCTTATGTCTTACTCTTACTTACGGGCTACTTGAACATACTGTATGCATTTTCTACTACTTACAAAATGGATTGTTTTCCTTGACTCTAAAGTAGTGCATCAAATAATAATTTATGAAGAGGTTTTGTGTTTTATTATTTTATTATTAAAATTAGGTGACAGGAGAGGAAATGGTTATTTTTCCAGCTATTACTTTGGGGACACATTTTTAAATGAATTGTACAAAAATAATTTACTAAGGTTTATGGTAGATGCACTATTGATGCTTTATTGAAACAGAAATTTAGCTAATGTCACAACACTTATCTTCAACCCTACCAATATAAAACGACATAAATCACTGGCAAACATGACATGGTGGTTTTGCCTCTGCAAGAACAAAAGTCAAACCCCTAAATTTAGCTGGATGTTTTCTTAGTTGCTTTGAGCCCGGTGCTGGTGGAAGGTTTACTGTAAAGAGTAAAGAATGGTTGGAATGAAGATTAAAAACTAATTGCACTTATACTTTAGATAATTATTGTTCTGCTGCTTTGCATTTAAATGAAATGAAGATTAATTTTATTGTTTTTGTTTTGGGTTTTTTGTTACAATTCTAATGCAAAAATAAGTTTCTATATTGAAAAAAGTCTTGAAAACTTGATGTGATTACATCACCGTCTAGATGTTTGATGTGTTTGGAATCTTTTTCGTTTGTTCTTGTTGGTGTTTTTGAGCACAGAAATTCTTTCGTTGTAACTTCTGTCACCACATGTCCAGGGTTCGGGTAATTTCTGATTAACTGTGTCTGATTTTGTCTTTCTTTGTTCAGTTGGGAGTTGATCATTAAACGCAGTAGTCATGTTAATGATTCTTGATCATTTGTAATTCAACCCGAGTCTTAACTGTGTCACAGACAGAGTAATAAGTTAAAGTCAATGAAAAGAAGAAAGAGAATGAAATTAATAAGAGGTAAAGTAAAACATCTATGGCTCGCTGGAGCTCTACAAGAGTCCTTCTAGAGCTAACTGTACTACTCCACACCCATCTTCAAATTCTTTTTTTTTTCTTTTCCATCTTCAAATTCTTTGTAAGTGATCGCTCAGAAATACTTTGGACTGATTTATCATCGCTCCAAGTGATGAGACAAGGGTACAAAAGTCTGGAAAAGCAAATAAAAACTGGGATTATATGTTCTGCACCAGAAAATCCGCTCAGGTCTGGGTGACATAAATTATCAGTGAGTGTGAGGGTCTGTGAAGATTTGTGTAGCTCTTTTTTTTTTTTTAAATCACCCAGCGTACTCTGCTGGGTGAAAAGAACTTACATTGCAATGTGACAGCTACGCACCTCAGACTGCAGATTTCAAATAATAACAGGAATGGCTACTTGATTTTACAGCCAGTTGTATACAGCCTAGTCTAGGCCTAAGTGATGCTAAAAACAGTTGGAGGATAATTTTGGAACTAATTCAGGTAACTGGCAGCATGTCAGTAACATGACTGGGTATTATGGAAAAAAATCTTAGAGAGGCCGAGTTTCTCAGACATAAAGATGGGCAGACGTTCTTTCAGGTGCTACCTTTAGAGGTTGCCAAAGCAGATCATCTGCCTCCATCTTCCTACTCTGTTACAACAACAATCTACATGTCATCCTTCATTACATCCATGAATGTTCTCTGTGGTCTGCTGCCTGGCAGCTTTTTTCCTGTGATTTGGTTTCTTTTCGGACAGAGAATCCAGGTGAACTGTAAGCCAACCACAATGTGTCACTACTAACCACATGAGAATGTTCAGTCCACTCATTGGGCAAAAGTGCATTGGGCCAGGGGCAACAATACATCAAACCAAGTCTCACTAACAATTTGTAAACCTACTCTTTCGCTTTTGCTTCTGTCAGGAATACGGTTCTGTGTTCTGGATTACTGGAGAACATGGAGAATTTCCATTCATTTTACGGCTAAGTGCTAGCCCATACAGACCTTTTCATATCTATAGTACATTGCCACAAGTTTTTTTTTTTTTTTGTTAGCTCAGACTTGCAATGTTGGTTGGTTCAAACTGAAGTCAGATCACATTCACCCCATAAACAGACTGCTCCTGAGTTAAACTGGAACCACACCGAGATGAGCTCCTCCAAAGGGTCAGCTTTTAAAAAAAAAGTTTTCTGTTTTTATATACCACTCTGAATTGAATAATTGGTTATTATTAATGTCTTCCAAATTGTTTCTTTTTCTCCCATCTCCCTCTCCTCACCCCCAGCAGACAGCTGCCCCTCCCTGAGCCTGGTTCTGCTGAAGATTTCTTCCTGTAGTTTTTCCTTCCCACTGTCACCAAGTGCTTGCTCATTTGGGGCCATCTGATTATTGGGGTTTCCTTGGTATAACTGTAAGGTCTTTACCACACAATATAAAGTGCGTGGAGGACTGTTGTTGTTGTTCTCTGTCAGAACTGATACTCTGACAGGGGACAAAAAGAGACAGCGACTATATATACACCGGTACACAAAAGGGTGATTAGGGAAGTGGAGACAGCTAGGAAAAGCAAAACACGGCTGAATATAATCACAACAGAAGTGACAAAACTCAAAAGGAAGGAAGACTTTTTAAAGAAACTTGTCAAAACTCAGCTCTTCAAAAAACGTCAAGCTTTTTTGCTCAATTATATACTTTTATTTACACTATTTATTTATGCTGCAGTACGCCAGAAGAAGCACTCAAAGCGCTTTAGGCTACATACTTCATTCTCCTAGTCACACAACACCCAATTGTTGCCGTAACAAGACAATAAAAAGACACAGTGATGATTAATAAATTAATGCCAGTGTCCTTCCGTTTCCACGCCTTTTTCCACTCTCGTGCCAGCAGAGACTCTTTTGATTGGCTGTTAAATAGCAGCCAATCTCATCGATCTCAGAAAGCTTTTTTTTTTTTTTCTCACTGAAAACAATAATTAATTATCCTGTTGGGATTTTTCATTTCAACGAAATGTATAATCGTCTTGTAACACACACCTCAGCGTACCTTTAGATTGAAAAAACAAGGTCTCTCTCTCTCTCGGACTGACAATAAGCCCCTCCTCTTGTACGGAGCAGCCCTCGCTCCTGGTGGATGATGTTGTCAGGGTGGGCGGAGTCTCTGGCTTTGCAGAAATCGAGGAGACTGCTTCTTTGCAACAGCAGTGGTGCCGGCAGTTTTGCGTGTGGATCTTGCTGTTGTCACTGGATCATCAGTAAGTGTTCTCAAAGCCTTTATCATTTTCACATGGGTAGCTTAGATGAGATCACAATCGCTGTGGAACTGGCACATCGTGATTCTGTCAGGTCTGTTAAACGTCAGTGCACTGGGATCTGCAGCAGCCCGCAGCAGCCTCGACTGGATAGCTTTTAATGAAACGTCTGTCTCATTTTAACATATTACTAGTTTGGATTGGCCAGCCTATTACGATTCATGAACCTCTAATCTCTGTGTGAACCAGCCAGAACCAGTGGGATCCAGATTTTTCAGAAGAGCGGAATGCCAATAGCACACACATACTGTCTTTATTGTCCTGGTTTATGGCAACTCCAGTCTGCAGCAAAGGGCGGCCGTGTAATCAATACCTTGTTTACATGTATTCAAATCAGGACTCTTCACAGCGACTCCTAAAAGCATCAAACATGTACTGCGACATGAACGAATTTAAAGGTTATCAGAATAACGATATATAAAATAAGGTGTTACTCGCTATCATTACCGACACGAGACACTATATTAACAAATTTATTTTGTTCTGGTTGTTCTTAGATAAATACTTGCTGTATAACTGAAGTAAGGAGTTTAAATGTTTTATTTTATAGATTATTGGCCCAGGTTTGTATCACAATGATAAACAGAGAAAACATAATCGCGTTATGTCTGTGTAACATTTTATGTACGAACGAGTAGCTGAAAAAAAAAAGTTCCTCTGATGGTTTTCCTTAATAATTTCTTTAAATTGGGATTGCTCAAAAATCTGATGTGCATTCTGTCAATAAAATAAAAGCAGGTAAATCACTTTTATGAATCGGGACATATTAAAATGTAATCTGGTCTTAAATTTGGGTATATAGAAACAGTAAACCTGAACGATATACATATATTGGTTGTATCATTGTTTTTATATATATATATATATATATGAATAACAAAACATAAATCAAAATCCCATTACTTATTTAGGAAACGTAATCAATGCTGAAGTGGTGTGTTAAAAACTAAGTTCATCCTTACTTCCATAGGAATAAGAAGTATCTGCTGCTCCTCTGTTCCATTCTAAGAAAGCACAAAATTGCTTTCCGGTGTTATGCAGATGATACTTAGTATCGTCTGTTGCATGTTGTGGTTAGTCACTTCTTTCTGTTTCGTCTTCAGCTTTTGCAAAATGCTGCTGCACAGGTTTTAACTGGAACATGGATGCGAGAGCACTGCCTGCCTGTTTGAGGGTCCATTTTAACATTTTACTTTATTTGTTTGTTTGTTTGAAATTCTTTATTTAAGAACAGCGTCAGTCAGAAATGGTACAAAAAGTTTCCACCACACATTATTATACAAAGTTCTACCACAATGTGTTTATGTGTTTCCAGTTTCCAGGTTGTTTCTAGCTCAGAGGGTGACACTGCAGGGACAAAGATCACTGTCAAAGACATGATACTGTTATCTGTTGGATTGGCAAATACGACCAAGAAAAGTCATTATTTTATATGTGAAGTCACAGTTTCAGATTTGACACTTGAAGTGTCTGAATCTGACATAACCCAGAAAGGTTTTCCACCTGTGAATGAGTAAAAAGACAACTTATCTTCCAGCCTTATAAAAACTGCAGTGTCTCCGACATTGAACATTTGGGTTCTTATATTTGTCTTGATGTAGGGTTTTGAAATGTGTCATCACGGTCTTCCAACAATGCTCTCTCCAAGTCAGCTGTTAGTTGAAGACCATTGGCATTTGCCAATACTACCCCAGGCTTGCTCTGATCGTCTAACCCCCACCTCAGACTCCCATTTCTCTTTGACAAATGAAGTATTGTCATTGTTAGCAAAGGAGAGCGTATTGTATAGTTTACATATCCCTTTAGTTAAAGTTTTATTCAAAGCAAGGTTTTTTAATTTTTTGGAACTCTCATTCTGATGTTGTTAAATTTACAGGAGTATGATTCTGGATGTAATAGTTCTGCAATTAAAGATATTTTAAAAAATAGTTTTGCTCCAAACTGCATCCTGTAAAAAGAAAAGGCTATGAAATTTACCCTTTTGTGTGAATGAAATACAGGTCCTAAGTAAGGATTCAAGTTTCAGTTAGTAGTTTCCTTCCATTAAACTTTGTAGTCTTTATTGCACTGTTAAGGTTCAAATATTGAGGAAGGAGAGTACAAACAACCATGGTCCAGAACTTGGTCAAACAATTGATTTTAATGAAATACACGCGTGGGGGGGGGGGGACCAGCTCCGTTTGCAGACAGCGCTGATCTCCGACTAATCAAAGCATAAGCATATATTTTATACCATCAGGGCTTGAATTTAATGACGCCCCCTCATGCGTCATCAGATACGATATATGCATACGTCAATTCAAAACCACAATGACTTTTAACACAGTTTGAAAAGGAACATTGTCTCTATCTTCATGGCAGATGTTTCCTGTCAACCTTTTGACTACCGCTTCTCCAACCCGCAGTTACAAGTCAACATGATTAACCTCTCAAAACCACAATAACAATGACCTATAAATGATTCTCTCTAACTGAGTGTGTGTGTGTGTGTGTCGTCCTTAAATGCTCTGTCATCTCACCCGTTGCACTTCTGTAAAAGCACGCTCTGCAAACCTGCAATTTCCTGTCAGCCTGACTTTTGCACAGAGTGTAGTCAGAATCAACAAAATCAGCACATACACACTTAAGATTATAACAAGCATTCAAAAGCATTTAAGCTTATAGATTCAACTCAACAGTTTAAAGTGGTTATAACTGCACCTGTAATAAAGGCTAATTGGGTGCCAATATGTTTAAACTAGAGATGGACCAATCCGATATTACGTATCGGTATCGGTCCGATACTGACCTAAATTACTGGATCGGATATCGGAGAAAAATTAAAAAATGTAATCCGATCCATTAAATATCACGAAAGCACCTCACAAAACTTGCAACACGCCCTAACTCACCTCAGAACATTAGCACGTCGGAGCAGTATGCATCACGTGATAGAGCGGCTGTGGCATGCAGGACCTGTTGGTGGTCTGGATAGCATTTGGAGCTTCGCTAGCAACCCGGCATTTCATCTCCGACAAAGTTATCCCGAGAGAAGTAAAGCAAGTGTGTCAGTCCATCTCTGAATGTTTGTAAAGCATTCCTGCGTTAAGCTTAACAAAGGATATATGGAGCGACTGCCTCTTCTTGCTGCTACTTCAATCATGAAACTGCTTAATGATCAGCTGATCGGCTTTTCTGTCGTGAGTCTGTCTCTCTTGTTTGCTTTTGGCCCACTTTGCACCAGAAAGAGGAAACCAGCGGATAAACAACAGCAGCACGTTTAAGCTTGATAAGCTGTTGTTAGAATTTATTTAATATTACTTTCTACTCGAGGATCTTTTTTTACGTAGCTGACGTTGGTAACTGTGCAGGGGCGGATCTAGCAAAGTTTAGCCAGGGGGGCCGATAGGGCATTAACAGGGAAAAGGGGGCACAAAGACATACTTTTCTTTCTTATTCTCATTTAAAATGTCTAGCTTTTAATAAATAATTATCTGACACCCAAAGTTTTAATTTAATGCAAAATGAATAGAAGTCCATTACTGTATATAGTAACTATTAAGTCTAATATATATACCCTAGTAAGCTATAGTACTTTTTCCTTTGGGAAGGTACCATCTGTGCAGTCTGCAATTTTGTTGAAGAAAGATGTTGAATCTATTTAATATTTTAATATATTGAAAAATAATTTATTTCTGTGCATTTTTTTTTCACACTGCATCAAATTAAGGTTGATTACGTCGATTAAGCATCATGAGGTGGAGCGTGAGGGGTGGTTCCCTATTTTTTATTTATTTATTTTTGGGGTTTTTTTGCATACAGGTATAACAGAATAGCTTTAGTGTAGTTGTTGTTTTAAACTTGAGTATGAACTTATACAAAATGCAGCAAGATATTTAAAAAAAACAGTTTTGTTGATTAAAACACACTATATCGGATTCATATCGGTATCGGCAGATATCCAAATTTATGATATCGGTATCGGACATAAAAAAGTGGTATCGTGCCATCTCTAGTTTAAACATCTGAATGCAATATCAACACTGTAGATTATATTATTAGTGCAATCGTAATGATGATGATGATTATTAACAATAGCAGTAAAATAATTTCCCTGATCTCCACAGCACCAATGAAGTAGAGGAATTGATTGTGCTGCAAGGTAGTAGCTTCTTCAGCATGGTAGAGCCATCCCTTCTTTCTTTTCCCAGCTGCAACACGCTGAAACTGATTCTAGGTTTCTTTCCCTGCCAGATAATCCATTTGTCCCAATTGCTAAACTGATTATCGCTTACTGTATGTCTACCGATAGGATTCAAGGATGTATGAAAGGCAGGGGAGGATATTCATGTTGACAGCGATAATCTTTGTGTTTAGATTTAAAAATGGTATAAGGTTCCATCTTTGCAAGTTTGATTTTATTTAATAGGATAAGGGATTGTGATTGGCTTGTGAAAGTTTTGTTGGGTAGTTAAGCAATTCAGCATCCCAACAGAGATTGAAGCTGTAGCTGTTCTTTGAGTCAATACATTTTAATGTCAAAGCCTGTGTTTTTCATATATTGATTTTGTAACCTGACAGTTTTCCAAAGAAAGCCATAACTCTGTAAAAACTCTGTTTCTGGCTCCATCAGGAAAACAACAACTTTGCTACCTTACTAATTGTCTCAGGGGCTCAATGAACAACACAAAGAGGAGAGGGTGATGGTGATGATCACTTTCATTTCAGCCTAAAGTGTTACTGCATTAGGTGCTCGCTGCCTCTCAAATGAGATCACAAAATAGATTGCAATGCGTGTAATAATGCATGTGCGTGATTGCATTATGGCTTGTTTCTGCAGTCATATATAGTCTGGTTTTATGGTTGCTGGTTTATCAATCAGCTGTGAGTGTACGACATAATTGTAATGATTTTGTAATGGTTTATAAAGTCAGCAGGTCAACATCATTTCTTCCTCTGAATGAGCCACTGTGTAGTCTGTAATTTAAAAAAAAAAAAAAAAAAAAAAAAAAAAAAAAAAAAAATATATATATATATATATATATATATATATATATATATATATATATATATATATATATATAATTTTCTTTCTTTTTTTTTTTTTTTCACGGCACCTCTCAACTTTTAAGGTTGAATATTTTGCATATTAAACCGTATTGTTTATTTGTTTTTGTTTTTTTCTAAAATCATGCATCATTTTGGACTTATTTGGTCTCAGTCCAGTCCATTTCAGTGTGCTTTCATATCTCTAGAAGCTATTTTGGTATTAGGAAGCTTTGTGAATACAGGAGACCCTGTTGTTGCCTAGACAAGGCAACTTCTAGCCCCATCCCTAATTGCAATGTAGACATTGTTAGCATTACTACATGTTTGCGTACGTTCTTGTTTACACCCCTTAATTAAGAAAGCATGAAAACTCTGTTATCATCTCAGAATGCAGTTGAAACTAGGCTTAATTTAAACAGCTCAGTATCATCATTGACAGTTTTGGGGTTTTTTCCTCCCACTTGATTTTCCTTTCTTTCTTTTTTTTAAGACTGCTCCAGCCCCATCTATAAGGTGCACTAAATATTTAAAGCATTTAAGGATTTAATTCTCATGCTACTGCTTTAGCTAGTGTTGAGAAATCAGTTTTACCCCGGTTCTTTTATTCCTCGAGCATGCAGAGATGGCACCAGACTCAGTAGTCATTTTCACAAAATCTTTATTCATCTTTACTCATCTTCATTTACTCTTCTTCATTTATCTTCATTTAAGCATGCACTTCTAGAAGGGAAGACGAGGCCGGTGTCCCTCTCCAAAATCTTCACCCCTTTGTTAGTTACAGCCAGCTTTATAGAAGTGACCCCATCATAAAACCCCCTACGGTGTGCTGCAAACTTTGTCTGTGTCTATGTGCACGAGCACATGAATGCCTACATGTGCGCGTTCCCGCGTGTCTATGTGAGTGCTCGTGTGTGACTGTGTACGCATACCTGTGTGTATGTGTGAGTGCACATGAGTGAGTGTGCGTGTGGATGTGTGTGCCTGACAGTTAAAACACTGTGGGTGTAGGTGACTCCCTAGAGGTCATAAAACCTTTCCCTTCCAGACCACAGTTATCCAGTTACAAATGTTGAGACCCCCACCCCAAACATCCTCTGGGGAATTTCCACTCAGTGGGGGAGAGGCCTCCTACAATCTACTCCTAAGTTCACGACACAGTGAGGCCTTTATTACTTTAAGGGCAGTATCAATGTCTCTACAATAGTTCTACATTCTATGATAACACATTTCTAAACTCTAAAATAAGCTAAACATTCTACACTAGAACTTTGGGAAGGAAATAGGAGAATGGATATTAGCTTATTTTTTCAGCTTAGGTTTGCTGCACCTTTAAAACAATTGGAAACTACGGATGGGAATCAGGAACCGGTTCTTGTAGAAAACTGGTTCTCTGTAGTGTAATTCTTTGAAATTTATAGTCTGCTTGCCTGTCAATCTTGCTGTTCAGTTCCACTTGCCACTTGCATACTATAGTCAACTACATTCAGTTCACACAGTGTGGAAAGTTATATCCACACTGTGTTGCAGCGTGGATATAACTATTTACTGATTACTTCTCCAGTCTTGTTACTTTACTGATTACTTTTTCAAAAGTAATTAGTTACTTATTACTTAGTTACTTTTAAAAAACATGATACACAACCTGAATACGTAATAAAGCAATAGACCTTTCAGCCCAGTTCTATTTCTTATGCATAATCCATCATATAAAATTGGCTCAAATGAAAAAGTCTCTTTTAAAAAATTGTTTTATGAGTTTTAATCTTTTAACTTTATGCACTTTGCATTAAGCAAATATGAAATTATATGCAGCAGTCTTTCACTTAAGACATTAGTTTAATATTTAAACCTATTTTCTGCATATTCCAGCATATAAAATAAGTAAAACTCAGCAAACAATAAATAGAATCAAAGATTCAGCAGCACCGAGTCCTGTCGCTCTTAAATCTGTTGTCAACTGTTTAGCAGGAGTGGGGCGGGTGGAGGTTTTCCCGGTGCAACAGCGGTCATGTCAGTGGGGGGATCCCAATTTAAGGCCTTTTTTCTTTAAGAGTCTTTGAGATATTTGTGTTCAAAGAGCTTGCAGAGGTCTGAAAGTCGACTAACACACCAGAAGGTTGAGCAGAAGACTTGGATGATTTGACATGGAATGACTTGGAACCCCCAAACATTAATGCCCTCTGATTTCTTAAGTACTTAACACAGTTGGTTTGCCTGGCCTTTTTTTACATAACATAGTGTCGAGCTGTTCTCTCAATGGGTTAACATTTTGAACTTTGAAGATCTTGATTTACAAATAGAATACTAGCATAGTGAAACTATAGACAGTGCACAAGTGAGATGAAGAGGAGATTTCAGGCACGATGGAGTGGGCGGAGACAAGTGTAAGGGATGATTTGTGACAGAGGGATTCCAGCAAGATATAAAGGGAAAGTTTACAAGATGGGAGTGAGATATGCTATGATATATGGTTTAAAGACTGTGGCAAGAAAATAACAGGAGGCAGAACTGGGGGTAGCAGATTTGAAGATGCTAAGAATTTCCCTGAGAATGACCAAGATTAGAAATGGGTATATCAGAAGGACAACTCAGGTCAAGCATTTTGGAGAGAAAGCTAGTGAGGCTAGGTAGAGATGGTTTGTGGTGCAGAGGAGGGAATAAGGTGTCAGCAGAGAATCTGCAGAGAATGTTAAGTTAAGTTTCTTGGGACTCTAGCCCATAGCTATAATCTATATTGTATACATTGCTGTGCAAAAGTCTTAAGCCCGCTAGACTAGACTCCATCGATTGCATTTTCATCCAAGTATTAAAACAATCCTTTGTACACCACCACCGTGGCGGCATGCAGAGATTAAAATACAAATTTACATGATATTTGGAGGCGGTGCAGTTAACAGTAACATTTACTTTGTTGTTGATGCTAACATGGATGTGACAGTTGGTATTTACCTTAATCAGAGGATGTATCTTTTTGTGAGTAGGTGTATACTGACTTCAGAATTCATAGAGGTCCTTGTTCTGTTTCAGAATTCATACCACAGCCTTATGTAGTATTTTAGGTGCTCAGAACAAAAACATTTCATATATTTACAGTTTCATTAGATACATTCAGTGTTAGTAGCTGTGCTTTGGATTTCTTAGCTGCTGTATTCAATAGTACCACCGCACAGCTGATTACACAACAGATTTGTTGTCAAAGTAAGTTCAGTTTGTTTAAGGACAGGGCAGAAATGCTGCAGGTTTAGGCAAAACAAACAAACAATCACACAAAAACTGTAAATATAATTCAGATGTTCTGGAGAACAGTTTGGTTTTGTTTTTTGGTGGGTTTTCTTACGCTTCACAGGTGGACATTCTGGTGACCTTTGGATCATTGTCTGCATAACCCTTCAGGGTTTAAGCTGATGACTGAACTGTTTCTTATTGTTAAATTATGACCCAACTGAGACGTCTAGTTCTTTAGATGTTTCTCTGGGTTCTTTTGTTACCTCCTGGATGAGTCATTGGTGTAGTCTTGAAATAATTTTGGCAGAGTTCATTTTTAACATAGCTGGTTCCTGCTAGTCACAACGGATAGCTGGTTCTGCTGGAGTTCTCTTCTTGGTAACCATTAACAGCAGTCTCACTTGATGTCATGCCTACTTATTTCAAACAACTCCAGCAGTATATTCTCTGATTTAAAAACCTATTTTGAAGCTCCCTTTTCTTTCAAATATTTAAGAGAAAACTGTACTCTTAAACATTAGATTGTGTTTCTGGATGTTTCCCAAACTGGTTTTAAAGTCGTCTTAAGCACAAAATCTGTATTTTTATTAATTCTTAATGATCTTTTACTACTTTTTAAGTGACTTTGACTTTCTTGTGCTCTGCTGCTTTAGACACAATAGACCACACTCATGGTTCATTAAAACACTATGTGGGCCTTAAAGGTATAGCCTTAGAGTGGTTTAGGTTCTTTTAACACATAGAACCTTCTTACCATCTTGGTGATCTATGTCATATGGAGTCCCACAAAGATCAGTTCTCTGGCTAATCCTTTTTTCCCTTTACCTTCAGTGCCTGGCATTGATTTTTTTTTTTTTTTAATTTTAAAAGATGGCCTTCCACATTTCTATGTGCCTGGCACGCATGCCTATAAAAAGAAATGTCTCCCTTAAACACTCCAGTAATGGTTTAGGGGAGATGGATGAAAACATGGAAAGCTTTATGATGTCATTATGTTCTGACCCAGCAGTGCCTGTGCTGCTCCTCTCTTGGACTTGGTCCTCTGCAGCTAAACTCACAGTAACAAACCTTGGTGTGAAACAAGACTGTAATTTTAAACTAGATAAGATAGATTCTTTCATTAAAGCATTTATCACTTTAGTCCAATATCCAGAACCAAATCCACATTATTATTTTAAGTTTTTGAGCATCTCCTTCATGCTCTGATAACAATGCAATTGGACTATTATAATGCACTTTATGTTGCAATGTTTTCTTTGGTCAATCCAAAATGCTGCAGTTTTTCTCTTAACTGGTACTCACAAGCATAAACACATCCCATTGTCCCTCCACTGGCTTCCTGTTCATTTTTGAATATTTGATCAGTTTTAAGACCTTTAATGCATCAGCACCACTGACTCCATCTGTAGGAGTCCTTAAAACCTGGATGAACAAGTTTTTTCAGGTATTATCCCGAATTTGTGGAATGAGCTCATTGCCCATGTTAGGATGGCCCAATTACTGCCTGTTTTAAAACTCTTTTTTTAAATTTTATTCCTCTGCGTTTGACTCTGAATAACTCAGCGTTTAACTTTTTTCATTGCCTTTTATAAAATAATTTTATTGATTTGTTGTGCAGTGTTTTGGTACTTTGTTTGGATTTTACTGCACATTTTATTGCACACATATTACTCCTTCCTATAGGTTTATTGTAGAACAATTAAGGTCTTCACCTTACAATATTAAGCACCTCGAGGCGACTGTTGTTGTTATTATAAATAAAATAAAATTGAATTGAACTTTAATTTTACTACTGAGTGGGACCAAAAATATCTCATATAGAATCACCACTCCCATTCTTTAAAAAAAAATGCATAAACAAAAAGGTTTGCTCACACTTCCATTACCTGATATTACTGCGGCATTAACAGGATTAACACTGGTTTCTGCCACCAAAGCTCTGAACAACATTAGTGCTAATTTACATTTTGGATACAGAAAGGGAAAAATAGATTGACCTATATAGAAAAATGAATGGATATTCACAGAGTTGAAATCATCCAACAGTACATAGTGTATATGTTTCCCAGTTTGCTTGTGCAGGTTTTTAAAATAATGACCAGGGCAAATATCTTCACTCTACTGATCACTGGTCACTGGTTTAAAACCCTATCGTTGACACACACACACACACACACACACACACACACACACACACACACACACACACACACACACACACACACAGGCACAGACACAGACACAGACATGCATACACAGAAGGCAGACGTCACAGCATGTCAAACACCAGCTACTCTTGTTCTATGATTAAATTTTTCTGACAAAATCATTTGTTCCCCAGAATAAAGTAGAACACCCTTATGGCTTTTTATGTTTTTATGTTTGTTAAAAATTCTTCCATGAATTTTTAACAAATGATTGTTTCATAGAGTTCATTGGATCTGGGATTCTTCATATGTAAGGAGGCTTTATAAATAAAATCAATCTGATCAATGTGGTTTTCATGTTCAACAAATGCTAATTAAACTTAAAGTGATTGTTGCATGGCATAAATTTGTCAAAATTTGTCAATTATGAGGAGAAATATTATATGCCCCACTTCTGTAATCTTACTCAGTGGAAACAAGAAACATACAAATGTGTCTTTATATTCATTTAGCGCCTGGGCTGTTGCCATAGTGACAGGGTGGTAATGTCAGTTGCATTTTAACTTGGTTCTTGTCACTGGGAAATAGCAATGACTGAACAACATGAACCTGTGATAGTCATGTATTTTACTTTTATGTGAACAACACCTGCACAGCGCTTGACTAGGAAAGTGAATGAACAGTTACAGTGTTTAAAGAGCATCTGAACCACTTGTTAACAGCCTCGATTGCATCAAGTGCTCAAAGGAGATATTTCTGAACAACTTTAAACATGTTTGTTTGTCTCAGTAACCCAGGAAAGTAAAACTTCTCATAATTACTTTTACTTAGCATTATTATGAATGGGGCCTCAACATAAATTAATAATCCACAACTAAAGTCCATATGATTTTAACTATTTCATTTGACAGTAGTGCTGCTGAATTCCTGTTGAGTTCAGATTTCAGCTTATTACAGTGCAAACTGTGAACTTCTTCTCCCCCTTGGCATATGAAGATGCAGTCTTGTGTAACTTTCACAATCAAAACCAGTTTTTTCCAGTTCATGAGGCGTTGCCAAGAAACCGCCTGTCTGTGCATGCATGTCTTTGTATGTTGTGCTTGCAGTGTGCAAGCGCCAAGGTTTCCTAGCCTGTGAAAGCAGATAACTGGATTTTTCCTGTTCCTGCAGACAGTGTTACATAACACATGATGAATGAGGAGAAAGTGCATACAGCCATCCCTGCCCTTGCCTCACTCTACCCTTAGTTCTTTTTATCATAGAATACTATTGTCATAGTAGTTAAAGTGCTACTCTCTACCTTAAAAAATAACAAATATTTTAACAAAAAGTTCTTCTGGTAGTGGGCTTGCCCAAATTTTAACATCATCAAACTCTCAAACACCCTTGAATAATACTATATGAATATAATATAGTGTTCCCAGTAAATCACCACTGTCTAATAGTAGGTCTGGGTAGCCATAGCCCCCAGGACATTAAGCAGGCATGGAAGAGATCCAGGCCACAGACATCTAGTGGACCATGAGAGCCCTAGAAGGACCTCCGCAGGGGCAGGTGTAAATAAAAATTTCCAGTTCACTCTGTCAAACGCTTTTTCTGCATCTAGAGACAATATTGTGGTTTCAATGTTTTTACTGCACGAATAGTCTATTAAATTAAGTGATCTACATGTATCTGTTGATGACTTTTATGAAACCAGTTTGGTCAGGATATATTATGAGGGAGGTTTTCTTCTCTAATTTCTTTGAGAGAGCTTTGCAGATTATTTTCATGTCAACCTTGATAAGGGATATCGGACAATAGCTGGTGGGAAGAACAGGGTCTTTGCCTGGTTTTAGCAGGAGACGTTGGCAGAATTCATATTTGTTGGTAGTCTGCCATTTTCTTATATTTCCTGTAACATTGTGTGGAACACTGCTGCCAGAATTCTTTGCTGGAAATCCATCTGGACCTGCAGCCTTATTATTGAGCATACTTTCCAGGGCTTACTGGAGTTCACCTGATGTCAGCGGTGAATCCAGTGCTGTCGCTTGACTTAAAAATAACATTTATATTTGATTTTCTTTTTTCCATCCAGTAGTGTGCAAACAACTCAAGAGCTCATATTCACATAATTGTAACTGTAATGTAATTACTAAATTTAATACGTAATATGTTACTACTTTACTGAAGAATGTAATGTGTTTACAGTAACACATTGCTTTGGAATGTGTTACACTGTAGACAGGTCAAGCAGAGTGTGGCACTGGAAGTAACGACACAAACACTTGTGTGTGGGAGGGGTTTGGTAAGGAGAAGGAAAAAATACTTTTATATGTGTACAGCGAGGCTGGGGTCCTACAGAATTCAGTTAAATATGGTCGGGTGTGGAAAGAATGCTTCACAGGTTTCCACAGAAGAAGCATAGTTTAGGGATAAAGGGGAATACTCACCCATCACTGGATGTGAAGTCACTGAAAAACCTCATTTTGGTTCAAAATCACAAACTATTTGAAGCCATTTGCAATTATTTTGATTGGTCATTCTCTACCCCGTGTTTGTTTTTATGTTCTGGTGATTATTAAATTAAAGAGTTTTGGCTCTCTCTCCATTCTTTTAGATAGTGGCTTCAAGATACCCCAGGATTTAATCCAAGATTGCATAGATATGAGACTTGCTGCTAGAATGACTTTGTAAAAAACCTACACTTTTGACTCCTCTGCTGTGACAGATGCCACATTCTTGTTTATTTAATAAAGTTAATGTGCTTTTTTTTGTTTGCTTTTTTGCACCTCTCTGCTCTCTCTGATCCCCCCTTCCCCCTTCTTCCCCTTTCCCTCTTTCTTTCCTTTGTTTTTATAGGTGACTTGGAGACGTTAGAAGCTGAGCACAGTTTTTGCCTGTCTCTCACACTTTTTGACTGTGGCTTTTTGCCATGGCAACCTCCTTGATCAGTCGTCAGCTGGCTTTCTCTCTGCAGAAAAACGTGTGGCTCAGTGCTTCAGGTAAATCTAGCACTACACCAGATCCTTGTTTTCTAGTCAGGATATAACATTCGGTAGGTAAAGATGTGTTACCAGTGTTGGAGAGTGTCTTAAAACTGTTTGGACCATTGTGTAAATTAATCTTATTCTTCCAGCCATATTAGTGCCACAGCTAATAGGCTAAGCTTTTCCACATGTGAGGAATGTATTGCTTATTTCAAAGTGACTTTAAGAATTTTCAGATGATTTTTTTTAGTTGAAATGTCTCATCTGAAAATACAATTTTAATACCTCTCATGGGTAAAGCAGTGAAAGCAGAATAGCATTGTGTAATCAGTGTAAATGTTTAAACCGAAGGAGGATGTGCTTATCAATACACATGTTTGTGCTTTTCCAAGATGAGTGACTGAGTGGTGTGTCAAAGGTCTTCTGTCCATAACCACGAAGCCAGACATACTACTGTAAATCTGAGTAACAAGTAAATTATTCACTACACATGGGACACTATTGCGTTGGCAAAATCTGTCTACAGACAGCTGCCGTTATCCGATAAACTGGATTTGTGACAGGCGTCTCCATAAAGGCTGTTTTATATAGTAAAACAATGTGAAAGAGGAAGCTGTCTAGACTGTATAATATGCTATAAATAATTAATGCATTACAACAACTGTGGATTTAAAGTTGAAGCTCTGCCCTTCAAGATGTGATTGAAGTACAGACTTATTTTGTTCATTTTAATTCCAGTCTGGTTGTGTGCAGAAGCAAAATCACAAAAAAGTGTTGCTGTTCCCAAGCGTGTGGACTAACTATATATAAATGTGTGTTTTGGAGCAACTAAATTTATCTCAAGAAAGTGTTCACCTGCAACTGCTTCATAAACGGTTGGTATAAATGTCCAGCGGAGCACTGATATGAGCTTTAAACCTTATCTTTGCTTGTTTGATAGTAGATCAACTAACAGCCTAGTCATCCATGAGATGAGCTATTTCAGTTCACAGAACTTGTTGCTGTAACCGCTAGCTCAGTAAAGATGACCCCAAATTGTCCAGAACCAGTAAGAACTAGTTTCTGGGCTTATCTTGTTTTTCAACTGTGAGTCAGAGTTACCGGGATAGAGGACACTGTAACGGTCGGGGCAGATACTATGGATTTTGTTGTATAGTTGTTTGAGATATAACTATGGAAAAATATAAATTTCCTTATTTGCTCCCAAGCTGCCCTGAGCTTATCCAGGACAGAGGACATAGTTAGGGACAGTATTAGAGTATATTTGCCTTTAAAAAATCATAACAAAGAAGCAAAAGTTGCCAGCACTTTATTTGTTTCTATCATGGCTGGCACCACATGTAAAACACCAGGACATGACCACAAAATAAGTACCAAATATTACACCCCTCACACCCACACATTTATGAACTTTTTTGTGGTTTCTCCACAAGGTTACAGATATGTCAGCAAAGCAGCAGCAAAGACACAGGTGGAGTTTGACTACGATGGACCCTCCATGACAACTACAGTCCCTGGTCCACGATCACAAGTAATGGTGTACACACACACCACACCACACACACACACACACAGACACATTTATTGCAATCAAAAGCTTTTCTCTCTCTTTCTATTTCTAGGAGCTGATGAAACAACTGGGACAAATACAGGTGAGATGTGTGTGTTAGTATTTGTGGTTTCTGCTACTTACAGTTGAGCATGATTGTCTACAACAGCATAAATACAACAAGAGTACTTCTCCATCCTTTTATATATGAGTTTATTTATTTGTTTTTACTGAATGCCTTGTTTCGGTTGATACTGGTTCTGGATACTGATCTCCTACAACAGCTGGCAAAAATTATGCAGTCATCACATTTGCAAGATGTTCAGCAACTTTGTAATCTAAAAGAAATACCTGAACAAATTTCAATATGCAAAATTTTTAATCATGTTCAGGCTATAACAAGCTGGCTGCTTTTGGTGGATATGCAGAAAATATTTATTGAACAAAAGTTGGCATTGGAAACTGGTGAACTGGTCTTTTTTTGTGTGTGTGTGTTTTTCAGGGGTTGCATATTTTTTTTGGAAATTATTTCACTGATTATGTTTGTACATTAATAACTGAACATTTTTTAGTATATTGCATTTTAATAACATGATACAGTGGGGCAAAAAAGTATTTAGTCAGCCACCGATTGTGCAAGTTCCCCCACCTAAAATGATGACAGAGGTCAGTAATTTGCACCAGAGGTACACTTCAACTGTGAGAGACAGAATGTGAAAAAAAAATCCATGAATCCACATGGTAGGATTTGTAAAGAATTTATTCGTAAATCAGGGTGGAAAATAAGTATTTGGTCAAAAACAAAAATACAACTCAATACTTTGTAACATAACCTTTGTTGGCAATAACAGAGGTCAAACGTTTACTATAGGTCTTTACCAGGTTTGCACACACAGTAGCTGGTATTTTGGCCCATTCCTCCATGCAGATCTTCTCGAGAGCAGTGATGTTTTGGGGCTGTCGCCGAGCAACACGGACTTTCAACTCCCGCCACAGATTTTCTATGGGGTTGAGGTCTGGAGACTGGCTAGGCCACTCCAGGGCTTTCAAATGCTTCTTACGGAGCCACTCCTTTGTTGCCCGGGCGGTGTGTTTTGGATCATTGTCATGTTGGAAGACCCAGCCTCGTTTCATCTTCAAAGTTCTCACTGATGGAAGGAGGTTTTGGCTCAAAATCTCACGATACATGGCCCCATTCATTCTGTCCTTAACACGGATCAGTCGTCCTGTCCCCTTGGCAGAAAAACAGCCCCATAGCATGATGTTTCCACCCCCATGCTTCACAGTAGGTATGGTGTTCTTGGGATGCAACTCAGTATTCTTCTTCCTCCAAACACGACGAGTTGAGTTTATACCAAAAAGTTCTACTTTGGTTTCATCTGACCACATGACATTCTCCCAATCCTCTGCTGTATCATCCATGTGCTCTCTGGCAAACTTCAGACGGGCCTGGACATGCACTGGCTTCAGCAGCGGAACACGTCTGGCACTGCGGGATTTGATTCCCTGCCGTTGTAGTGTGTTACTGATGGTGACCTTTGTTACTTTGGTCCCAGCTCTCTGCAGGTCATTCACCAGGTCCCCCCGTGTGGTTCTGGGATCTTTGCTCACCGTTCTCATGATCATTTTGACCCCACGGGATGAGATCTTGCGTGGAGCCCCAGATCGAGGGAGATTATCAGTGGTCTTGTATGTCTTCCATTTTCTGATGATTGCTCCCACAGTTGATTTTTTCACACCAAGCTGCTTGCCTATTGTAGATTCACTCTTCCCAGTCTGGTGCAGGTCTACAATACTTTTCCTGGTGTCCTTCGAAAGCTCTTTGGTCTTGGCCATGGTGGAGTTTGGAGTCTGACTGTTTGAGGCTGTGGACAGGTGTCTTTTATACAGATGATGAGTTCAAACAGGTGCCATTCATACAGGTAACGAGTGGGGGACAGAAAAGCTTCTTACAGCAGACGTTACAGGTCTGTGAGAGCCAGAGATTTTCCTTGTTTGAGGTGACCGAATACTTATTTTCCACCCTGATTTACGAATAAATTCTTTACAAATCCTACCATGTGGATTCATGGATTTTTTTTTTTTTCACATTCTGTCTCTCACAGTTGAAGTGTACCTCTGGTGCAAATTACTGACCTCTGTCATCATTTTAAGTGGGGGAACCTGCACAATCGGTGGCTGACTAAATACTTTTTTGCCCCACTGTATATCATTTTTAAAAGTCACTTTATCTTCCGTAGTAGGTCTCTACTGTAGTTAGTAGGTATGTAGTGACACTGAGGCAACAACTACACTCATCATTGTATGAAACTTTTCAGCATTACAAACAAAAATGTGGAACACACACACAAACCTAGACATGTTTTAGAAAGGCAGTCAGACAAACGGTGACCTCAAATGTTCAAATGGCTCATTGTATTCAGGCCAAAATAAGCAAAAACCGCATCTAAGTATGACATACAGATAGGATGTCCTACGAGAGCTCTGTCAGCTTATTCTAACATGTTTGCCTTTAAATATTAATTGATAGTAATACATATTCTCTTGAAATTGTAATACTTTTTCTCTAGCTACAATGACTATGCCATGCTTCTGTGTGTGTGTTGGTAGATTGGGTCTGTAAGTATGTTAAGTCAGTGAACTACATAAATAATTCCTGGAGCACAATATGCTGTTCCCTCTTTTTTTTAGCACCATCCACTCTTAAGGTTATATGGTGCTTCTGTCGTATCTGAAGCTCAGTGATACCAGAGATGGCATTATGCAAGTGATGTCTTCATATTGTGCAGGTGTTTGTGTGTGGATTTTGATATAATTTTATTCTAATTGTTTGTATTGTAGTAACAATAAAGTTATTAATAATTTTCAAGGAAACTTTGAAGCATGCTAGAAAGACTGTTAAAAGGTTACAAATGCAGAATGAATTGAAGGCGTTATGTTTACCTTCAACATAAGATTCTTCAAGAACCATAATAGGCTGAATTTATTTTCTAAACATATGCTAAACTGTGCTGTTTTGTTAAACTGCACTGTTTTTTATAGCAAATAACTTGCTGCTTTTGTCTTTACAGACTTTTTGTTATCATATTTAGTATTTAGTATTTAGTATTTATTTATTTATTGTCATTGTCAAGAACAATGAAATTGCGTTTGGGGCTTCCATACAACCCAAAAAAAAAGAAGAAAATAATAAATACCCCTTAAAACCCAAGTGTACATATTTAACCCAGTGTGACTCCAATGCAATAAGACAATCCTTAGCAATAATGTTCGTAGAAATTCAGACAAAGACCTGAGAAACATGACAAAATACAACAATGCAACCCATTCAATATTATTGTACTGTGAGATATGATATCAGATATGATAGTTATCTATTTAAGAAAGAGGGGGGGGGGGGGGGGGGCAGGAGGGGGAAGAGAATAAAGATATGATGCACCAATGCAGACCAGTTCATTGCTATTAAGAAGTTGGATATGGTTATTGTCCGTGAGAGGGGGGCAGAGAGTTCAGGAGCCTCACAGCCTGTGGATACAGGCTGTTGGCCAGTCTGGATGTTCTGGCCTGTATAGACCTGTACCTTCTCCCTGAGGGCAGCAGATGGAAAAGGTGGCGCGCAGGGTGATGTTGGTCCCGCAGGATACTGTGCACCCTCCTCAGACAGCGAGTGGGGAAGATATTACTGATCTCTGGCAGACTTGTTCCAATAATTCTGCCACCTTCTTTCACCACCCGCTGGAGTGCTTGCTGATCGGCCTTGGTGCAGCTGGGGAACCACACTAGAAATCCATACGTCAGAACGCTGCTGATGGCACAGTTGTAGAAGTTCAACATCAGAGATCTGGGAATGTGTGCGCTCCGCAGTCTCCTCAGGTAGTAGAGGCGCTGTTGGGCCTTCCGTACAACTGAGGTGATATGGTTGCCCCAGGACAGGTCCTCGGTCACAGTTACCCCCAAGAATTTAAAACTGCTCACCCTCTCCACCGCCTCACTGCCAATGAAGAGAGGCAGATGGTTGTTATGACCCCTCTTCCGGAAATCTACAATGATCTCCTTGGTCTTTTTGGTGTTTAAGACCAAGTTATTGTCGTGGCACCATGACTCTAGTTGTTGCACCTCTGTCCTATAGTTTGTCTCATCATTGTTGGATATAAGTCCGAGCACTGTAGTGTCATCTGCAAACTTAACAATGAGATTGGACGCGCAGGAGGAAATACAGTCATGGGTGAAGAGAGTGTATAGCAGAGGGCTCAGAACACACCCCTGAGGGGCACCGGTGTTGACCACAAGGGTGGAAGAGGTGTTCTTACCCACTCTGACACTCTGTCTACGGTTAGTGAGGAAGTCCACAATCCAGTTGCACAGAGAGGAGTTAAGTCCCAGTTGGTGGAGTTTGGGACGTAGTTTGTATGGCCGGATGGTATTAAAAGCCGAGCTGTAGTCTACAAAGAGGAGCCGTGCATAGGTATTCCTGTGTTCCAAGTGCTTCAGTAATGTGTGCAGCACTGTGGCGATCGCATCCTCGGTTGACCGGTTCTCCCTGTATGCAAACTGGTGCGAGTCCAGGGATGGTGGAAAAGCAGCTCTGATGTGTTTAATGACCAGTCTCTCCAGGCATTTGGCGGGAATGGGGGTGAGTGCCACAGGTCTGAAATCGTTCAGACATGTGACATTTGACTGTTTTGGGATGGGAACGATGGTTGCTGCTTTGAAACAGGATGGTACCAGTGAACAGGACAACGAGGTGTTATATATAGAGGTGAAGACGTCCGCCAGGTCCGCAGCACAGTCTTTTAGCACCCGGCCCAGCACTCCATCCGGCCCGGCCGCCTTCCTGGTGTTAATGCTCCGGAACACACGCCTCAGCTCATGAGTGCTCAGGACCGGAGCAGGGTCGGTTGAGGGGAGAGGGGACAGGACAGGGTCGGTGTTCTCCCTGTCAAAACGGGCATAAAAGAGATTTAGATCCTCAGCCAGAGTAGAACTGTCGGCTGAGGGTGATGGTGTTCTTCTTTTGTAGTCCGTGATAGCCCTGATGCCCTCCCAGACCTGCCTTGGGTTTGTGTTGTTCTCAAACCTGGCCTCGATACGCCTCCTGTGCTGCTGCTTGGCAGTCTTGATGCCTCTTCTCAGGTTGGCCCTGGCAGCACTGTATGCCTCCTGGTCCCCGGATTTGAAAGCGTTGTATTTAGACTCGAGAATAATTTATGAATATCTTTATACTCTTAATCGTAAGTACCATGTGAGGTTTTTAATACATAACATGTTTTTCCCCAGAATACTGGTGCCATCAACTTTTTCTGTAACTATGAGGAGAGCAAAGGGAACTACCTAGTGGATGTGGATGGGAACCGCATGCTGGATATCTACACTCAGATTTCTTCCATCCCAATTGGTTAGTACAGATATTTATGTAATAACTTCAGTTTAGATTGTTGAATTGTGAGACAGGGATGAAATCTATAATCATAACAAATGTTATTTTATATTGCATAGCTGTCATTGAAAAAGGGCAGACACTATGGTTGGATAATAAATGGTTTCACCCAGCCATGAGCCATGAGTGAAAGACGTTTTTGAATTTTAATTTATATTGTCTGAAAAATGGCCAAAAAAATCACAAATTCTGCCAGGCTATGTTAACTCAGTGTAAAGTGCAATGGTTTTGTACTTAAGACAAGTTAGTATGAAAAACATAATTTGCATATAAGCCGGGCAGCACGGTGGCACGGTGGTTAGCACTGTTGCCGCACAGCAAGAAGGTCCTGAGTTCAATTCCAACATCAGGCCGGGGTCTTTCTGTGTGGAGTTTGCATGTTCTCCCCGTGTTTGCGTGGGTTCTCTCCGGGTACTCCGGCTTCCTCCCACCGTCCAATGACATGCAGCTTGTGGGGATAGGTTAATTGGATAATCCAAAATTGTCACTAGGTGTGAATGTGAGTATGAATGTGAGTGCGAATGGTTGTCTGTCCCTGTGTGTTGGCCCTGCGACAGACTGGCGACCTGTCCAGGGTGTACCCCGCCTCTCGCCCTATGACAGCTGGGATAGGCTCCAGCGCCCCCCGCGACCCTGAAAAGGACAAGCGGAAGCGAATGGATGGATGGATGCATATAAGCCCTCAGTTTGTACTCTTTCTGTGTGTGTGTGTGTGTGTGTGTGTGTGTAAAGGAGTCTACCTTAACATCCATCAGAAAAAACTATATGTAGCTGGCTGTGTAGATCAGCGGCCCCCAACCTTTTTTGCGCCACGGACCGGTTTATGCCCGACAATATTTTCATGGACCGGCCTTTAAGGTGTTGCGGATAAATACAACAAAATAAAACTAGTACCGGTACCGAAAAAAAGAAAATTTATTCATAACACACATGAAAAGACCAAGGAAAACCGAGTAAATGATAAAAACGATAACAAAATAACGCTGAAAACCGATTAAAAACCCTGAAAACTATACATTTCAGCCCTGAGCCTCAACTCTCGCAGTCCAGTACCAAACGAGTCACGGACCGGTCCGAGGCCCGGGGGTTGGGGACCGCTGGTGTAGATGAATGGCTGCATGCTTAAAATGTATTATCATTATTAATTTTTCTAATGTTATGAAAGTTTTTTGTGTCATAATTTATGATTTCAAATGTTTTTCCATTTCATCTAGTTAACTCAAGTCTAAAAAGCAATGGGGACTACTGTGTCTCATCTGTAATCTATATCTGTTTTTCAATTGAAAACTGGTTTTAAAGGCAGTATTACATATATGGCAAGCGTCTTGTTGGTGCAAACGAGGAGCTTAACAGACAAATACTGATTAACTATCATGATGTTGCTTTTTTATTTTTTAAAGCAGGGCAAATCATAGATAACTATGGTGTTTACTGGTTCTTTTGATACAATTGGATCAATTATATATGTGGTCACTTTGCTGCCATTAGACTTGTTGTACTGTATTACTGTCGGAGTCAATTTTGATACACTGAGCTACTTTGCATTTCCACTGTGGTTTGTCCAACGGAACAGGGATATACGTAGTTTACTTGTATACTTTCCAATAAAACTAATAATACTTATTTTAATAGCATACTTGAAGGAAATGGTGTATGCGATGCACCTTCCTTTGTAAAACCACTCCTGTTGTGTGCTCCTATAGGCTACAACCACCCTGCTCTCCTCAAAGTGATGACCAATCCAAACAATTTGGTAAGTTCGTTTCTTTTATCAGGGAAAATAAAGATATGGAGCAGATGGCATTGCAGTGAATGATTAAGTATACAGTAGTCAAAGGAATTGCATTCTGTGTTTTATACAGACAATTGTGATTTCCATTAGAGCAGTTTAGGGTAAATTATGCTAAGCTACCACAGTTCTGACATCATACAGCAGTTACAATCTTTCCTCACAATGCCACTGTGAGTAAGCAAGCTGGACAATGATCATATGATGATTTTTTGGTGTAGAATCATCATCCATGATCTCAAGACACAGTTACCTCCATAGAACTCATAGATCACAATTTTAGCTAAGCATATGGTTATATAGATAGAATAACCTGTGTTGGGATTAAATAATTTGCAGTGCCTCAATAATGCTATGCTTTTTTTTATTAATAAGTGTTAGAAAGTTATATAGTGTAGTATTAAGTGGACACAGCACTGAAAAATAAAGGCATTAGACAACAATTCAACTCAGGGCTAAAGGACCATGACTCAAATCTCATTCTGTTTTTTGTTTTATTATAAATATTCTGACTGGAACATGAAAGTGGCACCTCCAACATATGTGTCCACTGAGTGTTTTCATCATTCTTATGTCTAATGTTGAGCTTCCTGTATGTTCTCAGAGGAGAGGTGAGGTGTAAAACAACAAATGGTTTTTAAAGTGAATGTAAATCCTAATATTTGTTTTGGTTTGGGATTTAACAAGTAGGACATATATGTAAGTACATGTAACATCCTTTTGAAAAAGTCTGAACAAGACTGCGTATTTGCATGTACTAGATATTTTTGTCTTTCTTCAGAGTACATTTGTGAATCGGCCAGCCTTGGGAATCCTGCCACCTGAGAACTTTCCAGACAAAATCACCGAAAGTCTTCTCTCAGTGAGAAACACACAAAAACTGAGTTTATCTTTTTATACCCAAATTTGAGCTATCACACTAATATTTTTTCTGCTTTTTTTTGTAAAACAGTACATTTTAAAATTCATGGATAACAACTATCTAACACACATTTAGAATTTAAATTTGTGTACAGGTTGTTCTTACATTCTAGTTTTCATGTAACTCCATAATGTATTATTTGCCTTTATTGCTATTTCTGCAGATAATGCTAGCTGTGCAATGATAATAATGATAATCCTTGTTACTCCTACTTTGCTTTCTGTCAGGTGGCACCTAGTGGAATGACTCGTGTTCAGACAATGTCCTGTGGTGCTTGCTCCAATGAAAATGCTTACAAAGCTATTTTTATCTGGTATAGGGTAAGTGAGTGCAAATTTGATTTAATTTGTTAACACCATGTTAAATTATATCTGGTGACCACATGGTATGGGGGGTGTTAGTGCTCATAGCATGGGTAACATCTGTGAAGGCACAATTAATGCTGAAAGGTACAACATATGCTGCCATCCAAGCCAGACAATCCCTGCTTATTTCAGCAGAACAATGCACAGCCACATTCTGCATGTGTTACAACTGCGTGGCTTTGTAGTAAAAGAGTCAGGTACTAGAGTGGCCTGCCTACAGTCCAGACCCGTCTCCCATTGAACATGTGTGGCGCATTATGAAGTGCAAAATATGACGATGGAGACCCCGGACTGTTGAGCAACTGAAGTTGTACATGAACCAAGAATGGGAAAGAATTCCACCTACACAGCTTTAACAATTAGTGTCCTCAGTTCTTATTGACGCTTATTGAGTGTTGTTAAAAGAAAAGGTGATATAACCCAGTGGTAAACATGTCCAAGCTTTATTGGAACATGTTGCAGGTATCAAATTCAAAATGAGTGAAGATTTGCATGACAACAACACAAACAAGTTTATTAGTTTGAACATTGGATATCTTTTCTTTGTAGTGTATTCAATTGAATATCGGTAAAAAAGGATTTGCAAATCATTTTATTCTGTTTTTATTTACATGTTACACAACATCCCAACTTCATTGGAATTGGGTTTGTAGTAATGTTCTGTGATGTTCTATTATCAGTAATATTATTTGATCGTAACACTATAACAGACAACTGAATCCAAATCTCGGACAAAAACACAAAACCTAAAGCAAACAAAAGGTCACCACAGGAGATAGCTGTCCTTAAAAAGACGGTAGTGTAGAAAATGTCTTGTATTGAGTAGGAAAAAAAATGTAAACCAACAAGTTGGAATTAAAATGAATTTAATCTCTGTGGGTTTTTTTTTTACTTAGAACAAAGAACGAGGCCCAAACACACCAACTAATGAAGAACTGAACACCTCCATGATCAACCAGGTCTCACTATTCATTAAGTTATTCACCACTTTCCTGCCATATTGGACTCAATATTTGCTTCTTATTTCTTGATGTTTGTCTTTTCTCTTGCTTAGTGTCATTGAATCCTTATGTCTTTTGATCTCAGGCACCAGGTTGTCCAGAACTCAGTATTTTATCTTTCATGGGGGGTTTCCATGGAAGAACATTAGGTATGTTAAATACTGTATACATTTTTGCTACTGTTAAAACAACAGCACCTGTCATAAAACAATTACAGTGGTATTTATTGAACAAATAACAAACTGAATTCATGTTTTTATACCCAAATTTGAGCTGGTACACTACAACTGTTTTATTGTAAAACAGTTCATGCATAATAATACACTGGCACATTATAAATACTTTTTCATCTGAGGGATTGGAAACGGTCCAGGCAGATTGCTCAGTGATGCAAAACAACCCAGCTGTTATCATACAAAAGCCTGTGCTATAAAAATAGAAGTTTGATTAATAACACCTCAAACATGTAAAAATTGAAAGCTCAAGGGTCCACATGTAGCATTTTTATAGCTTTTCACAGATACACAAGCATTGTATGTATTTAATCCTGTATGATGTCAGTTTGAAACTTTAGACTCAAGTCAGTGTGCTCTTTGTACAACTGGGGAAATCATTATTTGATTTTTGCCTGAATTTGTAAGTTTGCTCATTTAAAAAGAAATTAATCTCTAATTGTATGGTAGTTTCATTTTAATGAAGAGAGACAGATTATCAACCAGAAATCCAGAAAAATGAATTACATAAAAGTTGTAAACTTATTTGCATGTCATTAAGTAAGTAATGATACATAAAAATACAGGTCGCTACACAAAACACAACGTATTACTTGGTGGAGAAACCTTTTTTGGTTAGTACTTTACTTCTTGTAGTTCACTGGATTTGCACACATTTCAGAAAGGATTTTTGCACTCCTCTTTGGCTGCTGCTTAGCAAATTGAAGCTTCAGCTTCCCCCAGAGATTTTCTACTGAGGTCTGGAGACTAGCTAGGCCACTCTTTGACCTTTACCTGCTTCTTCCTTAGTCCCTTCTATGTTCCATTGGTGCTATGCTTTAGGACATTGTCTCGCTGGAAGATCTACGAGCCCTCTTCAGTGTTCTGGCTTAGAGAAGGAGCTTCTCTTCCAAGATTTTTTGGGACATGATAACGTTCATTGTCCTCTCAAAGCAGTGAAGTGTCCTTAGCAGACAAACAGCCCTGACACATAGTATTTCCACCATAATGTTCTTTGGGTAATCCTCAGCATTCTTCTTTCTCCTTATTCCAGTTTGAATGTGGCTTCGTCTGACAAAAGCACACAAGCCTTCTCTGAATCATTTAGATTTTCGCTGTAGACAGGCCAGTTGCTAAAGCAGGGAAACTTTACAAGCACCACATGATTTTAATCCTTTATAGCTTACTGTGTTACACCTTTACCATGATCATGCTCTCCCCGTGAGGTGCATGCAAGATCTAATGTGGAGCTTCAGACTGAGGGCGACTATTTTCTATTTCTTCTGTTTTGGAATAATTGCACCAACAGTTGTCACCTTCTCACTAAGCTTCTTGTTGATGGTCTTGTAACCCATTCCAGCCTTGGGGAAGTCTACAATCCTTCCCCACCGGAGGAGGTTTGAATGGAACAAACTGAGTCTATAGACCGGTGAACACATAGCAAGTGAATATTAGGAGTATGTATAATTGATTGATTAATTGTCTGCCAGATTTCAGTCAGTCTCTGGGAACCAGAATTCTGGCTGCGTTGTAGGAGATCAAATACTTTCAGTCAATGACGTGCAAATTTATTCATTTTATTTAATGTGTTTTTCTGGATTTTTGGTTGCTATTCTTTGTCTATTAAAATGATACTGTTAGAGATTGTTAATTTTTTCATAAGTGAGCAAACTTGCAAATTTCCCAGTGGATGATGGCAATCATTAGACTTTTTGGAAAGATAAAACCAAAAGGCATATTCTAACTTTGTGGATTTGTTACTAATTCATTGCTGTTGCCTTGTTAAGGTTGTTTGGCAACAACACACTCCAAAGCGATCCACAAACTGGACATTCCATCATTTGATTGGCCTGTTGCCCCATTCCCCAGACTACAGTACCCACTGGATGAGTTTACCAGAGAGAACGCTGAGGAAGAGGCTCGTTGTTTGGAGGAGGTAGGCTGTATGTATACACAGAAAAGATACTATATGAGTATATGTGAACAACCATAAGGTGCAGACCAAAATGTCATCACAGGAAGCAAAATGTTTTTTTTTTTAATATATAACAGTTTTGATTTGAGTTGAAGGTTTTTAACCTATCAGCAGAACTAGTATCTGCTCCTTTGTGCAAGGTGGAATGGTAAATGGCCTGTATTTATATAGCGCTTTACTAGTCCCTAAGCACCCCAAAGCGCTTTACACACGAAGTTACCACCCATTCACGCACACATTCACACACTGGTGATGGCAAGCTACATTGTAGCTCTGACAGAGGCAAGGCTGCCGGACACTAGCACCACCGGGCCCTCTGACCACCACCAGTAGGCAATGGGTGAAGTGTCTCACCCAAGGACACAACGACCGAGACTGTACAAGCCGGGGCTCGAACCAGCAACCTTCCGATTACAAGGCGAACTCCCAACTCTTGAGCCACGATCACCCCTAGGTGGAACAGGACGAGCACTGCCAGAGCCCTAGGTATACTTGGTGCAGAGTCCTAGGTTTCTTCTGGTACATAACAATGTCCGGCCTCATGTGGCAAGAGTATGCAGGCAACTGCTGGAGAATGAAGGAGTTGATACCAGTGAATGCCCCCCATGCTATGTTTCAGTCCATTCGACACCACCAGGTTGCATCTCAGACTTGCCCAAATCCAAATCTGGAAGAAGGTCCTCCAGGACACCATGCATCATCTCATTGGGGGCCATAAAAATAAAGAGTGTCATTTTGATACTGCAATAACACATTAGCTAGTCCATGAAATTATTAATTTTGAGGATGATTTTTATTTTAGATGTGATGAGATCTCATGTGTTTTTTAATTTGTTCTTTTCATTTTTTCATTTTTTGAGATTGTATTTTTGAAGTTTAAGTAATTGTTGTTTTTTCATGACATTACACATATTGCAGTTTACATTACAGTAAAACTGAAAATAAAATTGATCACATTATATTGGCACCTGTCAAAACATGGGGTATAATGAGAAAAAAGGCTGTCTTTTGGGTATGCAGTGGTTAGTACCTACTACAAATGGTCCAACAAAAGGCAACTGGTCAGCCGGTGCTAGGGCCATACAGTATTTGTCGCATGCTCAATTATGCGGGTAGAAAGCATTAGAAAACAGTGTAAGCTCCTGCATATGGCTCTACATAGAAGCACACTGTTCTGAGTTTCAGTGAAGATGCTGTACACTGTATGCTGAAAAACTAGTACGATCAACCAATTCCCAACTTCAGGTGTGATACCTGATATCACAGGACAAATTGACATCTGGCTTATCGGAGAATTAAGAAAGCGGATCCAGCTGTTCTCCTATAGCCCAGCATGAGTAGAGAACTCTTTTTTTTCCTCTTGTACTTTCCCATTGTAGTGTACATTTCAGTGGTTTTTCTGTAATGCAACCGTTCTCTGACTTGTATCCCCATGTGATGTCTGTGTTGTGTGTGTAAGGTCGGGGGGCGGGTTCATTCCACTGCAGGGCAACCTGCCACTGCATGTGGCGAATAAAATTTGAACTTGAACTTTAATGTTGCTTTAATGTTATGAATGACTGATTTAAGTTATATCACTTTGACAAAAAAGTGCCATGTTGTGTGTGATGTTGGAATTCTTGTGTGCAACTCAAGGTGGAAGATTTGATTGTGAAGTGGAGACAGAAGGGAAAACCTGTAGCGGGAATTGTAATTGAACCGATTCAGGCCGAAGGCGGCGATAACCACGCCTCGCCAGACTTCTTCCGAAGACTGCGCAATATTGCACGCAAGGTAAGACACTAGCTTTAAAGACAGACTGGTTTGTATGTGGGAGTTAATCATAATAAAAAAAAATTGGGGGCTTTTTTTCTAGACTTACAGTGTTTTAATGTTGCTAAAATATTTTTAAAGATATGTATAGATATGTCCATGGGAATCATAAAGGGGTGCAGGAAGAGCAGGAACTGAAAATGGTCTCAAAAATATGTATACAGTTTCTTTGATAATGTTGTGGAAAGGGCCCACATGAGAAACTGGGACCATTTTGGAGGGCTGCATCAATAAGCTGAATTTAATATTCTGCTCAATATTAATGTGATATATTTATACACTGCTACTGGGAAGAGGAGATGATACAATTAAAAATGCAATGTTGGTGTTGTGTAATAACAACACCAAGATTTGATTCCATTTTAACTAACATTCCCCAAAACAATTGTGAATAAAGGTGATCATCACCAAGGGAGGATCTGTATCTGGATTTGTTCAACTTCATTACCCACAGTGTTTGTTTTGTTTTGGAGTTTAGTTTGTACATTTGTTCCAGTCACATCAACAGCAATAGCTGCAGTATCTGCCTTCCATTCTGTATCTGAAGTCACTGGAATGTCCTTGCCTTTCTTTTCACAATTTCTGCTCTCAGGTCCTACACTGTAGCCTCTGTCATAGCAGTCAGTAAGTTGCAAAGTGCGACAAACTGTGTGACTGAGTGCTCATGCCCTTATGAAATTATCCATTTTACTTATAATACCAAAAACATGGTTAATTTTCAGCACTGACCAACACAACACATCCTTATGCACAATACAATGCAAAATAACAATTTAGGTTCAGGGTTTATTTTAGTCACTTTATCTTGGATCTGCTTTAAAGGTCCAACATTTTTCCCTGTTGTGTCAGCGTGTCCTATTTCACCCTGTCCAAGCATGCAGTTACCTCTGTGATTGAAGCATTCCCTGTCATGGTCTTTTTCATTGAACCCTTGTTAATCCACGTACAGAGAGTGGTAACTGAGCTGTGTCTCGGACATCACAGCTCTCATCCAGAACCAAGGAGAAAAAGTCAAGATTGTCTGCTTTGGAGTTCAGAGATTCAAAATTTCTGGCAGAGGTATACTGAGTATATTTGCTTCCCCCCTCAGCATGGCTGTGCTTTTCATGTGGATGAGGTCCAGACTGGTGGCGGAGGCACAGGAAAGTTTTGGGCCCATGAGCACTGGGGTATGGACGACCCTGCTGATGTTGTCTCTTTCAGCAAGAAGCTTCTGAGTGGGGGTTACTACCACAAGGATGAATTACAGGCAGACAAGGTTTGACATTTTTATGTCTGTTTTTCTACAATAATTTTAAATTTTAAATTCCAACTTATTTGTTTTTTGTAAGTTCTACATTACATTAGTTTTGTAATGGGCTCAGGAGGAATAGCAGGTCATCTACTAATCGAAAGGTTGGTGGTTCAATCCCCGGATGCTCCTGTCTGCATGCCAAATACCCTTGGGCATTAATTCCAACCTCAAGTTGCTCTCCTGGACTATACATGTGAATTTTAGATAGAAAGAACTTGCATAGAAAAAGCATAGAAATAAGTGCCTATGTGATTAGATGAATGAGGCTTTTAGTGCTCAGGCAGAGGAGAAAAGCACCACATAAGATTTAGAATCAGCTAACCAATAAAAGTTAGCTTAGTTTTAAAGGAAATGAGTTTAAACATTTTAGTGTGGGAGTGGCTTCCTGCAGAGGTGGAAATAGAAGAGGCACCACATCCAGCAATATTACATGTCACAGTTAAAAGATTCTGTCTCACAAAAAAGCAGTTGTGAAAGTCTGTTGTTGTTATTCTTCATAATATTAATAGTTTTTATAACTTTAATAATAGGAATATCATTTCAATTTTACAAATTGAATGTTTATCTGAATGATTTGGCAGTCAGTTTTGGTGTGTTGTGACACAATTCTTTTCTGGTAGTTTTCATCTTTGTTGCCATGATGCAGACACATAAATGTTTCTACACTGATATACAGCCTGTCGAGAGTGCTGGTGCATCACAGGGGTTCCTGCCCAGTGTCAGCTGAAACAGGAATCAGCCCCCTTCCCTACCCATTTTGATAAGTTTTAGCTGTTCTTTTTATTTTAGGTTTTTACTACCCAGTATCCAGTGTTTTGTTCTTGTGCTTTCCGCAGCCCTACCGCATCTTTAACACATGGATGGGTGACCCGTCAAAGAACTTGTTCCTTTCTGAGGTTCTCAATGTGATTCGGAGAGAAAATCTTTTGGAGGAAGTGACCCGCTCTGGCAAAGCTTTGCTGAATGGCCTCTATGAGCTACAGGTACTGTTTTTTTTTTTTTGTTTTTTTTAATTAACTTGGTCCAAACTCGTGGCCGTTCATGTTTGAAAACCTGCCTTAACTAAAACTGCCCGTGGAGCAGAAGTGAATCCACCTCACCTGCGCGGCATCGCAATCATACCTACAATCATACCTTGCTAGTTTCAAAATCTGTACCGGGTCCTGTATTTGTGGTTCTTGTCGTTTGTGTGTGCCTGCGAGCTGCCAAGCTGCGGCCGATTGTGTACGGCAACCGGAGTAATAATAAAATGCTGAAAAACATGGAAACGTGGTTGCGCTGTGCCTCTTATCTGCCACAAACTGTATTTTGTATTTACTCATGTTGTCTTTTTCTAATACAAAAATTTGTTTGATCTGAAACATGTAAGTGTGAGAGACAGAGAATGGAGGCAGTAGCATTTAAAAAAAATATTATTAGCTTTTAAGTTTCAAGTTAGTACATCACTTCAAAATTCTTTGGTTGTTAATCATTGACCTGAATATTTTTGCTGGTTTTTAAGCTTACTAACTGAGCGTAATGCTGCATTTGAATGCTTTGAATGGTCGTGATCATAAATTACGTGGCTTTTTTCCGCAGGCTCAGTACCCCAGCATACTGAGTCGAGCCCGAGGACAGGGGACGTTCTGTGCCATTGATGCCTGTGATGATGCCACACGTGACAGGATCATGCTCAAGGCCAGAGACAAAGGTATAAAGCATATCAATATATGGTGTTTTTCTTTTTTATGATGGCTCCTTTGGTTCAGTTTTGCACTCATGGAGATCATGGAAGGCAAGTTTATGATATTTGCAAAACTAGACAATAATGAGGATAATCCTTTGGCTTAGCAAAGCCAAAGGAGTAAAGAAATTTACGATGTTGTCATTTCTGTTAGCAGTAACCTTAACTTATCTTTAATATAGCTGAAACTAATCAGCGAAGTCATCAAAGGAATCATATTTGAAAGTGCTAGATATCTGTCTGATATCTCTGTAAAAAACAATTATTGTTGTTCCATTTTGTTTCGTTGGCAGGCGTCCTCCTCGGGGGCTGTGGGGATCGCACAATCAGATTCCGCCCAGCTCTGGTTTTCAAGGAGTATCATGTGAACCTCTTCCTCAATATTTTTAATGATGTGTTGGCGCAGCACAAATAGATCCTTTCCAAAATCCTTCTAAAAATATACAATCCTGAGTTAAATCAGAATGGGGGAAAACGTAACTCTGGACAGTTTAAGAAAAGAGAAGCACAATCTAAACAAAATAAAATTCAACTAGCCCTGAGCTACAGCTAAAAGAAGGCTAGTTGTAGTAAATGCAAATTTTGTAGAATGTTCATGTTTCTGAAAATTAAATCTGTTAAAATAAGCCTAGAATCTTTTTAAATAAAGATTCATTTCTGTTCATGTACATGTATTCAAGTCTGGTTGAAGTTACTTTTTCCTGGAAAACAACTACTTAAAGAAAACAGTTAAACAATTTGTCTTTGTACAGAAATGTTGGCCAGTCTGCTCTGGAGATGATGAGACATCACACAGCTGTATTTTCCAAAATCTCGCCATTATAACTTATACTGAAGTATTTCATTTCACATTCACATAAAAAAGTGTTGGTTTTTACGTCAAATTAAAGTGCTCTCTAAAGCTAACGTTAGTTGTTTTTTGTGGCACTGTTCTGCTTAATTTCTGGAATCGGGAAACATAAAGTTTGCTTTATTCTTAATCTGGCCTAAAAACACTCTTGTTTTGAATATTACCAGGGAAAATATCCCTAATATGTAAAACATTAAACCTTTTTACATTTATGAATTGAGATATATGAGATTCATAAGTACGACTGCACATGTGGTTGTAATTCTGTAACAATTACTATAGCAATAAACACAATAAATGTCTTAACTCCTAATGAACTTTAGTTGTTGACTCATAGTGTTGCATAAAGCTGCTTTTAGTGCTCAAATGCAAGAGTCGCCTCACTGCATACATTCATCCTGCCACGCACCTATCCTGGATACAGAGTACAGTGTCAGTGCTGACTCTCTGTATGAACACAATCAATCTAAACTGTCCGTTAAAACTGTCCATAATGTTATGACTATTGTGTTGCTCTTAATAGTAATAAACTTGAAATGATGTAGCCAAGAAAATGTGACTCTTAAATAGACCATGAAAATGTCATAGATAATTTAGTGCCTGCATGTTATTTCAGTGTAACATTTTTTATGCCCTCTGCTCAAATGAGAGCCTTGGTAACACCATTTACTTTACTCTTAAAGAAAAAGAGCTTCATTGTTGCTGCTTGACATTTTATGGAAATATGGTTACATTTTGTTTTCAAGACTCTTGTTTTTGATTTCATTTAATACTTTTTATTTGTGACATTAGGGTGTACTTTGCTTTACTCTGTGTCACCTGGGATAGGCTCGAGACCGATGTCATCCTATTTGGGTTTTAAGTACATTACACTTTGCATAAAACCATTTCTGAGTCTGACACATGACAAACAAGGTAATGTGCTCACAGTCATTGATTCAAAATAACATATTAAAAAGTTAAAGCATAAACACTTTAGCAAATACTAAACCCGTACAATCATTATGCTACTATCTACACTGTTTACACATAGAACGAAACAGACCCAAGTAAAAGTTTACTGTAGCTAGATAAGCTATTTTGTTAAGGGGGAGTTGAACTTAACGCACAGGTCTATTGCAGAGGGTGGTCAAAAGCACACATTAGTTTCAATGTGAAGCTGAAATAAATTACCAAATAACTTTAAAGCTGAAATTCTTTTGACATATTTGGCATTTTAATTTTTTAAAGTCTGCTTCTGTAGAACGTCCTCAGTAGTAGCAAATGTTCCATGCAGTTTTTAGGCAAGTGTTAGGAATGTGATTCATGTCTTTTCTAATTATGTCTTTATTGTTTACCTATTAGAACGAAATACAAATAAACAATATTTCTTCTCCTTTTTTACATTTACGTTGCATAAATTTTACCCCTCTTAATGTAGTGAATTAAAAAACAGTTCACAGGGTCAGATCATCATCCTACACTTAATACTGAACATACATGAAGGTTGGGTTGTAGGGTGTCTCCTAATATGATGGTGATTTAGACAATGGTGCCTGTCTTCTTGTTGTCAGGCATTATATGGAGGATCTGTGATCATCTTAAAAAAAAAACCCATTTACACTAAATACTTGCACTTGTGATTTAATATTGATGGTCATTGATGTAATTATTATAGATTGTTGTCTATAAAATATTCTGTCCATGTACTGTGATTAATAAAGTTTTGAGAAACTTGAGTTTTTGTTTCTGTTGAAAGGTTTTTGACCTAATAAAAATCATAGAACTGTAAATGGACTGATAGGTTATGGTATTCAGCTAGGTGTCATTCAAATCTGAAAAAACAAAGAAAGAAAAAAAAAAAAACGTGCCCCTCAGAATTATTTTTCATTTTAAATGTGCAAAAACTTTTAAAAGGGAACTCACAGCTTAAAATATGCCACCAGCTCCAAAAATAATAATCATTTAAGGTTGAATTATACTAAATACTTAAAGTTTTATTTAACTGTGTTATATACGCTATGACACTAATCCTATATTACACTGAATTTCTGTACTCAATATATACTAACAAAGTGCTATCATTTAAAGTGTCATATTTTATTTTCTACAGGTGAAACTCGAAAAAATTACAATATCATGCAAACGTTCATTTATTTCAGTAATTCGACTTAAAAGGTGAAAGTATTATAATTGTTATAGTCTTGATGGTTATGGCTTACAGCTTATGAAATCCCCAAATTCAAAAGCTCAGAAAATTACATGAAATCAATAAAACAAGAATTTTAAATACAGAAATGTCGGACCTCTGAAAAGTATAATCATGCATATGTTTGGGTCCCTTTTGCATGAATTACTGCCTCAGTGCGGCGTGGCGTGGACACTCTCAGCCCGTGGCACTGCTGACGTGTTATGTGAGCAGCCTTCAGCTCTTCTGCATTGTTCGGTCTCATGTCTCTCATCGTTCTCTTGGCAATGCGCCATAAATTCTCTGTGGGGTTCAGATTAGACGAGTTTGCTGGCCAATAAGCATCGTAATCCCATGGTCATTGAACCAGGTTTTGGTACTTCTGGTAGTGTGGGCAGGTGCCAAGTCTTGCTGGGAAATGAAGTCAGCATCTCCATAAAGCTCGTCTGCAGAAGGAAGCATGAAGTGCTCCAAAATGTCCGGGTAGATGGCTGCGTTTACTCTGGACTTAAAAGCACACTATCACTCACTATGTGTTAATAGACCTCTCTGCATTGAATCATACTTGTTATTAATTTCTGGCTCTCTTCCGTAGCATGTCTTCTATCCTGTCACCCCAACCGGTCGCAGCAGATGGAGTTTTTCCTTCCCACTGTCCACAAAGTGCTTGCTCATAGAGGGTCATATGATTGTTGGGTTTTTCTCTGTATGTATTATTGTAGGGTCTTTCTTACAATATAAAGCGCCTTGAGGCGACTGTTGTGATTTGGCGCTATATAAATAAAACTCAATTGAATTGAATTGGATCAGCACCAGCAGATGACATGACTTCCCAAATCAGCACAGACTGTGGAAACTTCACGCTGGACTTCAAGCATCTTGGACCTTTCCATTCTTTCTCCAGACTCTGGAATCTTGGTTTCCAAATCAGGTGCAAAATTTGCTCTCATCAGAAAAGAGGACTGAGCAACAGATCAGTTCTTTTTTCTTTAAGACGTTTCTGACATTGTTTGCTGTTCAGGAGTTGCTTGACAAGAGGAATATGACATTTGAAGCCCATGTCCAGGATCTGTCTGTGTGTGGCTGCTCTTGATGCACTGATGTCCAACTTCTTTTGCAATTACCGTTTGAGGTTTCCTCCTTATGGAGGCTGTCAGTGATGGTTTTCTGGTACAACTGTCATGTCAGCAGCCTTCCCCATGATTGTGACTCCTACTGGACCAGACTGAGAGACCATTTAAAGGCTCGTGAATCATTTGCACCATTTGCAGGTTATTAGATTAATTAGCTGATTAGAGAGTGACACTTTGAGCCTAAAATATTGAACCTTTACACAATATTCACATTTTCTGACCTTTTGAATTTGGGGTTTTCATAAGCTGTAAATCATAACCCTCAAAATTATAACAAATAAAGGCTTGAAATATCTCGCTATGCATGTAATGCATCTATATGATATATTAGTTTCACCTCTTAAGTTGAATTACTGAAATCAATGATTTTTGCATGGTATTGTAATTTTTCGAGTTTCACCTGTAGCAGCCTAAGTTTGTCTAACATGATCGTTTTCTTTTTTGTTTGTTTGTTTTTGTTTTTTTCGTGCACGCGCGCACTACGCGTACTGTCATATGTCTCCCTAACCACTTCCGGGAAATAGGGCGTATGTGAACCACATGACGATCCCTCGCCTCGATTCCTCGACGGGAGCGAATGATGGTTATTACGTGGACCGTTTGCATGACAACGTGGCGGTAAGAAGCCAATAAGAACTTGCCTTGAAACGTTTCCCTCCCGCCCCGCCTCCATACTTATTATTGGTTAGAGTTTTCTTTAAGGCACTGATGATTGGATAGCTGTGTATCTAAACCCGCCCAATTGCCATTGTTATTTAAAGTTAGCGTTTGCCAACGCGGACTGTTTCTGGAGCGACCCTCTACCTGTATATTGTAAAAAGTGGCGCAACAAAGCTGGTGAGTTCATCTTTTTCTTGCATGTAAAAAGTGATGTGTGGTGTATGACAGAGCTTTTGTGTATTTATTCTATCAGAACTTTAAAAATGAATTTCAATGTTAAGAGAGCGAGAAAGTGATTATGGATGCTTTTACCTCATGATGACATGAATCGTTTACTGTGATTTGACGCTGCGGATACCAGATTTTTCTTTTTTCATCAGTGTCAATAATGCATTGTTGCTCCTGAACTATTGAGCTTGCAGACGACTTTTAAAGCAAAGAAATAAACAAGAATGACCAGCTCAGAAAAAATGCTGGGAAAAGACTGAAGAACTCAAATTGTATGTCAGTAAAATGAGTTGTACTTATTTTGTTGAATGAAGTACAGTCTTCAAATGTTGTTGGTTCTTCGTTGTCTCCTATTCATTTATATCCCTGTGCATTTATAAATATCATATATATATATATATATATATATATATATATATATATATATATATATATATATATATATATATATATATATTATATATATATATATATATATATATTTATTCCTTGAGTAGTGTACGTGTGTTTTGTAATAGTGTATTGTGTGTTATACTTTGTGCTGTGTTCTCTCATATGGTCTGTGCTCTCCATGTGAATTTGACTTTTTGTCTTCTCTTCACCCCCTGAAGTCAGTTATGATGCTGCTGAATTCATTAGCATCGCTCTACTTCCTGGCCGCTGTTGCCTTTGCTGTGCCTGCTCAGGAGAAGCGCATCCATCACCAGCCTGATCTGAGTGACCACGCCCATGATGATGCTCACAGTTTCCAGTATGACCATGAGGCCTTCCTGGGTAAAGAAGAGGCCAAGACCTTTGACCAGCTGACTCCTGAGGAGAGCAAAGATAGATTAGCGTAAGTTGGACATACTATCACAGATTTTCTAAACTATCCAGTTCTGCCTCAGGGGCGGCTCTAGAGAAATCATATTCTGATTTCCATGGTGTGGCGAAAAATAAAAGCCATTTCTTCACACATATGCATGTGTTAAATTCCCTAATATGTATTACATATATTACATGGTAAAATACATCAAATGCAGTAAGTATGCACATGTTTTGTATAAAACGTGTATACTTACTTAGTCTGTAACTTTCTTAATGGTTTTAAACCAAATAATGAAACATTTCAGTTACATGAAAAAATATAATTTTGACTTTATTTACTGTATAAATAAAAATACGTACGTATAAAATTCAGAAAGATACACAATATGAGGTGGATACAAGTCTAACTTAAGTTTTACACTCACATTCACCTAAATATACACAAAATGTCAGAAATCTGCACTGTCATGAACAAATGGATGATTTTTCACCAGATATTTAAACCTAATTTTTCATAATTTATTGACTTTAAATTTATATTCAATGTAAATTGTAGCTAGGCTCTAAGGCATAAAACTAGGCTGATACTAATGTGTTAATCTAACTGGAGCTTTCGATTCTGTGTAATAATGAATGAATGACAAACTTATAGCTGTTCTGTCTAAGTATGCTCCATTTCAGAATTTTTACCATTCGATGAAAGTACCCTGAGACGATTAAAGAATGTGCCTCTAGTCAAAATGTAATTCCCATTTCAAAAAACAGTTACAGAATCTCTAATACTGTATCTAATATCTAATATGTTACAGTCCATGACAAAGTGGCTACAATAATTTGGTTGAATCTAATAAAGAAGCATGAAGCTTGCATGTTTTCTTTATGCCTCCATGGGTACTCCAGCTTCCTCTCACAGTCGAAAGACGTCAGTGTTTATAATCCAGTGTTATTTGAATTTTGTCATGGGTGTAACATACTGTATTGGTGAATGTAGCCTGTGGTCTAAAGCATTTCAGCACTTAGTAAGACTCATTACCCAGTTCAGACTAGAATTTCACATACTCCACATTGACTAGAGCCCAAATAGGACAGTTGGATATAAAAATTAGCATTTGATACAATAGTCTGGACACTAGACATAATCATGACTTGAAACTTCTCCATCTCCCTTCACAGGAAGATAGTGGACCGTATCGACACTGACAAGGATGGCTACGTCAGCCACGGAGAGCTGCATTATTGGATCAAACACCGACAGAGGAGGTACATCGAGGAAAATGTTAACAAACACTGGAAGGACTACGACAAGAACCAAGATGACAAGATAAGCTGGGAGGAGTATAAAAACACCACCTATGGCTACTATCTGGGTGTGTGTGAAACCTTAATAGTTCGATTTTTATTCTTTTCCTTTTTTCCCTATTTGATCAAATTTCCATAATCTCCTTTTCTGCCTGTTCCGCTTTTTGCTTTTAGTATCACCATAATAGTGGAAAATAAATGTTTTAATTACAGTAGAGACTAACATTGATTTCTGTAAACGGCACAGTGGATGAAGGGCGCAGTGTTATTTAGCAAGTGGAAATGCAAATGATTCAAATTTCTAGAGTTAGGATTATTCCAACGCAAGTTCCATCCAAAGCCCAATCACTCGATCACTGATTGTTTTCTCTCAAAGTGAAGATTTACTTGTGTTTCCTAAAGTTTCTTAAAGTAGAGGCAGAGCCTTCAGCTATGAGACCTCTCTACTATACAACTAGCTCTAAGTATTTAGAAATATGCTGGGAAACATGTCACCCCTTTTCACTTCCTTTGTGTTTATACACCACTACTGCTTGTCATTAAATTTGGCCTTTTCTTTCCCATAGTTTGAGTTTTGTGTGCTTTACTACTTTTCTGTTTCTCGTCAACCAAGTGCCAGTGGATTGTCCACACCCAAAAGACAATGATGTGCTGAAAATGAATCTTTTCTTTTCTTAGGAGAGGAGTTTGATGATATTGATGACAAGGAGACTTATAAGTCCATGCTCAAAAGAGATGAAAGGCGCTTTAAGACGGCTGACCGAGACAGTGACGGCATTGCCACACATGAGGAGTTCACTGCCTTCCTTCACCCTGAGGAGTTTGATTACATGAAAGATTTGGTAATTCAGGTAAAGCCTACTACTGATTACCGGGATGTAAATGTAAATGGGGCAAATTGTGTCTATCACTGGATTTTTAATTGTGAAAACTGAATGATATTCTTATGCAGGAAACTGTGGAGGACATTGATAAGAATGGGGACGGGAAGATCAACTTGGAAGAATACATCGGTAGGTTACTTACTTGACCATTTGAGCAGCTACTCTCTGCACTGGAGGCTGTCAGTCCTAAATGTGTGTATTATTCTTGTTTCACAGGTGATATGTACACAGCCGAGGATGGGGAAAGTGAGCCTGACTGGGTCCAGACAGAGAAGAAACATTTCTCGGAGATCAGGGATACCAATAAGGTAAAAGATCCTTAGTTCTTCAAAATGAAACAGATTTTTTTCATTAAGAAAAATAATACCTATAAACACAGTTATGGTACCAATTTGACATAAACCCATAAAAGTAAAAGGATTCGTTTCAGCCTCAAAAAAAATGTTCACATTGCTTACATTGAGATAATTGTTGATGTGAATTGGTACTATATAGATAAAATGGAACAGGCAATGGCTACATTGCTATAACCACTAGCATTTTCCAAGGTTTTTGGGTTGGTCCAACTTTAAGAAGCTGCTACTCCTGGTAGCAGATTCTCAGTGCCACTTAGGAGGTTTTAGACTGTTACGGTTACTTTTAAATGTTCTCTCTGTGTTTAGGATGGGTACCTGGATGCTGACGAAGTAGGACAGTGGGTTTTGCCTGGAGAGGTTGACCATGCTGACAATGAAGCCAAACATTTGATCCACGAGACAGACACTGACAAGGTAGACTAATCGTTGTTTAAATTCTAAATTCTTTTAATTCTGGTAGCTTTTTTTCTGGCTTTATTTTGACATTAAAAACCAGAGCAATTACGTTTATTTACCAGTTCATTTTTCCAACAATGTAGGTGTAGCCGACGAAAATACAGCACTTTATTTGGTCCGTCATGAAAAATAGTGGCAGCTGCCAAACATATTTCCATGTAAACAATAGCATTGTACAAAATTCTTGAGCCCCTTCTTATATCCGTGTATTTTGTTTCCAAGACTTTCTTGTACATGTTAAAGGTGGTGTTGAACAATACTTCTTCAGGCTTCCTGAAGGTCTTTCAAAGTTTGTCTTTGAAAATGATCAGGTACAAAGACTGGGTTTAAAATGATTGAAAAAGTGGAAAGGTGATTGTCAAAAGCTGTCCTTAAGGAAGAGAAACAGGGGAAACCAAAGTAGTATAATTAAAAGCTAGTGGCAATTCAATTTATTTATACAGAGCCAAATCACAACAACAGTCGCCTCAAGTCACTATATAATCAACAACCAACCCCCTATGAGCAAGCACTTTGGCGACAGTGGGAAGGAAAAACTCCCTTTTAACAGATAGAAACCTCCGGCAGAACCAGGCTCAGTGAGGGGCGGGGCCATCTGCTGCGACCGGTTGGGGAGAGAGAAAGAAGACAGGATAAAAGACATACTGCGGAAGAGAGCCAATAACAGGTCTGAATGATGAACCCAAATTTGAAATGATTGATTCAAGGTGTTGTCAGTATGTGTGGAGGAGATCAAGAGAGAGGTAAAACAGTGAATAGCCATCTGTAAAACACAGCTGATAGTCTGTTATGGTTTCAGAATGAATATGAGCCAGTGGTGTTAACAATCTTGTCAAACTTGGTGAAATAATGAACAGTCAAGTTTTGATCTGCCATGCATTTTGGAAAGTGTGATGGCAACAGCTTCATTTTCCAGCATGACAGCGATCACAAACACACTGCATACCTGAATAGAAAAAAAACACACAATGGAGGCCTATCAGTAGCAGTGGACTGGCCTCCCCAGAGCCCAGACATTAACATTAAAGAAGCAGTGTAGGATTGTCTTGATAGAGAACACAACATCAAAAGAAGAAGTTTGGAATCTCCTACAGGAAGCCTGGAGAATCGCTGCTTAAAGAAATGACAAGAAAACTTGCTTGAGAGTGTTAAGTTTCTTTTGAAGAATAAATGACTTGCAGACTAGAACTGTACAGTCTGTTTTTACCTGTATATGCTGTACAGAGTGATTTTGTATGCTCCCCTAACCCCTAACCCTTGTACAGGGTGTATCGAAAAGCTATAGACCAAAGTAATGGATTTAGAAGCTTGAACTAAATTTTAAAATTCATAGTTACACATGATGTTTTAGATACAAATCAGTTTTATTTATAAGGCACCAAATGACAACAAGAGTTGGAATTTATTTTAAACAGTAAAGACCCTACAATAATACAATGCAAAAGTTACAATGTTCACAAGTACTCAGTGCGTCCCCATTAGTGTCCCCTTGGGAAGACCATATGATAGTCTTACTCGTGTCATACTTTTGCAGGCATGTCTGGAGTCATTGTTACTCCTATGCTACCTACTGACAACCATGTGATACCCTCAAACCCCCTCTTTCTAACAGTACATATTACAATCATTACTGGTGAACGTTTGTGCAATTCAAGCACTTTGAAGTTGGTTTAATTCTTTTTGATCATTTCCATGTATTTTGAATTTTTAAATAAATTGCTGCACCTGTTTCCCTTTACTTTTTCCAGCAAAATATAAAGAATGAGCGGTGGCTCAAGACCTTTGTACAGTACTGTAATAAGTATAAGAGTTCCAGCATTTTGGAGAGTTTGGTCAACACAGCGCTAACTTAAAATCACTTGTCTTTGAAATAATTGTGTTAATTTTGGATTAATTATTAACAAGCTTCTTTCTGTCTCTTGCTTTCTTAATTACTCCTTCTTTTCCTTCTCTCACTCAAACTACTAAATCAATGAAACCAATGGATGGAATCTGGTGACCAAACAACAGGATGAGAGAATAACCAAGAAGGAGATTCTAGCCAACTGGAACATGTTTGTGGGCAGTCAGGCTACCAATTATGGTGAAGACTTAACGAAGAAGCACGATGAACTTTGATGAAAATGTAGCTATGGGGATATCAGAGTAGGTGTGGGACTTGGGTCTGGATTATGCTGTTTTAGTTGTGTAATCAATAATGTTCTTATAACAAGCAGCATGTCAAAATTTGCTATCAAATGTTTGTCTGAGTGTGTGGATGGGAGGGTGTGGGAGAGATTAAAGTCTTCTTTTTCTACAATTGTACTTATTATTCTTTAGTCACATTATGATTTAAATTATTACAAATATAATTGTCAGAGTTGTTCTCGAATTGTGTAAGATATGTTGCTGGTTTCTGCCTTTTTCATGATTAAGTTTAGAGTTGCAGTGTGTAAAGGTAGAGTGTTCGCCCCATGTTTGGGGGTTGGGGGTTCAAATCCACCGAATGGCTACCCTGAAGTACCCCTGAGCAAGGTACCGTCCCTACACACTGCTCCCCGGGGGCTGGATTGGTGGCTGCCTACTGCTTCACTGAGTGAATGGGTTAAATGCAGAGAGTAATTTCCCTACAGGGGATTTATAAAGTATACAAAAAACATATTACTGCTAGATGACAGTAAGTTGCAGATTGTAGTCAACTGAATTATTTGTGTATAATCCTAGCTACGGTGGCTGCTGCAGGACAAATATGTTTTAGCCAATTAGCCAAAAATAACATTTAGACTGTACACCATAATGGCTGTGGCCGGCCACTTTCCTTTTTCTCAATCGCAGCCAGTCAGCACGTTTGTACACACTACAAGGTCAAAACTTAGGAATGGATGAGAACTAAAACATGGTGGCTTCCACAAATCGCTCTAATTTATTTTTAATGGATTAATTATGAATTTCTAGGAAAGCATCAGTTTGCTGGAAGACATAATTACACAATAATCAATGTACATTTGAGTACAACATTCTTTTTCTCTTACAGTTCTCAATCGCTCTGGTGCAATGTTAATTTCATTGGGCATTTTATCATGGACCTTCGAAGACCTTTTTTTCCTGATGAAACAAGACGATAACTAAATAAAAACAAATGCACATGAATAAATAAAATATTAGCGGCTTTTGGCAGATATATGACATCAATTTCGAAATAATACAGCAGCTTGTTCTTGAGTTATTGCATTCAGAAGATACTTTGAGATCAAGATCACTGGGATTCAACCCGTCCAGTGTTTGTATTAGATGCACCTCTGGTATCAATTTGAAACGCTTGTGTTTCCTTGTTCTTGAGTTATCGCATTCACAAGCTTGGGTGTCCATGTCGCCTGCCCAACAGGATGACTACTCAGACTACTTAGCTTAAACCTTGGGGAGGGGACATGCATTTAGGCAGACTGATGATCAAATACGTATCCTCTCCAAAGTCACTGCGGGGAAAAAAAAAAGGTAATTTATAGAGGACAGACAGTGTGCATTAAGTGTAGGGGACAAACCAGTAACAAAATGTGTGTTTATCATTAGTGTTATCATTTTTGTCTATCACCCACCATTTCAGACAGAGATTCAGTTCAATCTTATTTACAGCAAAAGTCGCCTCAAGGTGCTTTATATTGTAAGGTAGAGCCTACAATAATCAGAATGAGAAGATCTGAATTATCTGGGTAGCAGACCATCATTTGCATTAGTAAATTTTAATAAAAGATTATTTCCATCGTTCACATCCATTACAAACAGATGCATTCCTCTGGAGAGGGACATGCTGAAATTATGACTTATAATTTTACAGTATTATGGTATCAAACTGTTTTCTGTAGTGTACAGTTTAAGCTAAGTAGTCTTCAACACGGCAGATGACTATGTCATGAACATTAAAGTGCACTGGCTTATTTCAATAAATGCCATTCAGTAATAAGCAGCTTAGAAAAAAGTGTCAAAGTGTTTAATGTATTTCTTTGCAAAAGACAATACAGTGAAGTGAGGAAGCATGGCAACTAGCTCCACCAAGGGTTAAATACTTTGGCACAAAAACCAGTATTGCTCTTTCTTATTGTTTCTACACATACTTCCCTACTAAAGACTATTTGCTACTGTATTGATGTACAGTAATAACCCCCCCCACCCCCAACTATCTATGAAAGAGCAAGACCGATTCACTGTCAGTAGTAACAGTGAAATTGCCTGTCAGTTAAAAGCAAATATAAACATGTTCTCAAAAGAGATTTAGTTGAAAGAAATAGAATGCATACATACTCTAAATCTTGTGTCATATTTGCACGTCATGAAGATTGAGATTTTGCTCCAGATCGACTTCACAGCATCACACAGCTGGCGCAGATTTGTCAGCTGTACATCCAAATTTCCCCTTCTACCAAATACCAAAGGTGTTCTGCTCTAAGTGAGATCTGAGGACTGGAGTATACTGGAGTATATTGGAGTACAGCATTTATCCAGGTCCATTTGTAGCCTCAGTTTCCTGTTCTTAGCTGGTTGATCTGCTTTAAGGTGCAGTTGAGTGAGCGGTGAGAACTGACGTTCGCTGGATATTTCCTCTTTTTTAGACCATTCTTCATAAACCTGAGAGTTGGGAGAGCACCCTGTCTGGCATCAACAATCGCCACATTCAAAATCACATAAATCATATTCTACCCCATTGTGATTCTTAGGCTGACTTGGCCATGTCCACCTGCCTAAATGCTTTGTGTTGCTGACATGAGATTGGCCAACTGGTTATTTGCTTTAACAAACAGTTGAACAGGCATTACCAAATAAAGTGGCTGTTGAATGTATGTCATGTGACAGCAATATACATGCATATAGTTTCAAACGTATCATTTTGCTTTTCTCAATTTCAGCAATTTTGTGAATTTTAAATAGATCTTTGAGATTTCATAATGTCCCGACCAATTCTACACAGCAGTGAAAAGAAAAATCAAGTCCAAACAAAAACACTGAAAGGAAGCCTTTTGGAATAACGTGCAGGATATGCTTTGCTAAAACTAAAATGTATTATTTGGGAACAGATGAGGTGATGCTTGTTTTGCATTAGTTTTTAATGTGTGTTGATTTGCAACATGAATTCGCATCCTTTGCCTTAATACTGAAAAAAACAAAACACAGGAACAGAGTGCTGCACAGTGAAGTTTCAAACTGAGCCTCCGCGGATATCTGGAAATGCTAATGTATCTCTCTGTACTGTAACATAATTATAACAATGTTCAAACAATCATATCTAATGAAGCGCTTGGTCAGTACACATTGTAAAAATGATTAGCCTACAAACATAATTTGTTCTAAAGTAAAGATTTTACTGTTAGACTCCATAAGAATATAAAGTATTCAGTTCAATTCAAATTGCGTCAAGCATCCCTCTACTTTGCTCATCAGGATGGCCGTCTGAGTCTACCTGAGATACTTGACAAGATGGACTTCATCAAGACCAGTACAATGACCGACTATGGAGGGATGAGGGTGGATGGCCGTGATGAACTGTGACTTCAGTTTGGTCCCATATACAAATGTTTTACACAAAAATCTATGACTTGTGAATATTTTCTTATCTGAATTGATTCATCCTATACAAATTTAAAACACTTAAGGCCACACTTATCTTACAAAACTGACTCATCTTTAAACTGGGGTACATGTTTATTAGTAATACATTTTTATTCATAATTCAATTCTTTAAATTTTGTATACATTTTCTGAGCTACAGGGAGTGTTACAAGAAACTACTGTTTGAGTTTCTACAGAGTTTCATCTACTTTTTAGCTTTAGCAGGGCATACTCTCTTACTGCTTTCTCCACTTCACCCGAGGAAAGCGTGGGAAGTGGGGGTGTGGTACTGTGGTACTATGGAGACTGCAGGTTTGGACACAGCCCAGTTGACTGATTCACTAACATACACACAGTGACAAAAATGTCAAGAAAGCATGTTTCAAAGTAAGAACATTACTGTGCATATCTAAGTGAATGAGGCCCGATGTGAAGATCTCCATCATGAACAGTGAAGCAGCTCAAATTTAAACAACAACAGATCTGCTTAGAACAGGACTTCATGCATGTTTAGAGCACCCACTCAAGTTTGTCAGACAATGCATTGGATTGTAAATTTCATCTATGATATGAACACAATAAAAACATTGAGACATTGCTTTATTTATAACTAAACTTACCTGTAGTCCATAAAAGCTGAAAAAATGTAAATACACTGGTACTTGTACATTTCTGCTCTGACTACTCAAAGCACTTTTCCTACAACACACACACTTTCATACAGCATATTTATGCACATCCTTACACTCGGCTAAGCATCAGGAGCAATTTGGAGATCAAAGACACTAAAGTGTGTGGACCACTAACCTTCTGATTAGTTCACAACCTGCGGTGCCTCCTGAGCACAAAATAAATCAAACCAAATAATAATAGTATGGATTTAAGCCTTAAATGCTGATTTATTTAAAGGAAATTGTTGACATTAATCTGTAAGAAACATTTGGATGGCAGTTTCAGCAAATCTGTGTTGTACAGTCAGCGGAAGCATTTTCCAGCAAAATAAAAATACATTCAGGAGGAAATACTGTCAAGCAAAAAGTCATAAGACATTATAAAGTAAGTTAGAAAGTTACAGAATGAGCACCACTGTGGAGTCTTCGGTCGCCTCACGCTTGCATCACTGGACGAGCCTCTTTGGCCGTGAGGTCAATCCCAGAACCTGCAAAGCCGGTTCCACCCTTTCAAAACACAAAGGACCACAGTACAGTTAAAGAGAGAAAAAGTCTCTGCTCCTCAAAAATCAGCTTTCAAACAGCGAACCACGTTTTCTGTGTCTGCCAGGTTGCAGCATGACACCTCTGATTTCTGAGTGACAGCAACAGAATTCATAACATTGGGATGAGTGTTCAAAAATAAACATTTGAAATCCTTTTTAAAAAAAAAACTGTTAGAATTATTTTTCACATACCCTCTGCAGTGGAATAATGTCTTTTTCAGAAAGTTTGTCTCCCGTCAGAGGATCAGTCATGTCCTTTCTGATCAACTTCTCCACACACTCCTGCGTCACCACAGCGCCCCTGAACACAGGACACATGTCACATAGGGCTGTGCGATATGACCAAAATCTCATATCCCGATATAAGACATCTATCATCCCGATAACGATATAAATCACAAACATTTTACATTTTCTGAAAGTTCTGCGAATCTCGGGCAGCTCGACTTGCGTGAAGTGTTTCCAGCTGCGCGTCGTGTAGCTGGAGTCGAGTGTTTTAACCGATGCATGAAACTATACATTTTTAGACATAAGTTGTAACGGCCGCTTATTACACTTAGTATTTATTACACGGCGTGCTGCGGGGAAAAGCCTGTTCTAACGTTTGAGTCTAAGGTTTATTTTTTAGCACCTGACGGCTCTTTTTTGCTTCTCATCTGTAAATACTCTGCATACTCTTTCACTCAACAGGATCTTGAGCTTTATTCTGAAAGGTTTATGTGGAAAATAAACAAGCGGACACGTAATGGTTTTACCGTCGTTGTTGCTAACGACAACACATAAAAACAGGTGCTTGTCCGTCCTTAGCGTGGTTATATTATAAGAGAAAGAGAGAACTTTAAGAAATGAATATAGCCACTACAGTGACCATCAAAACGATGAAAAGAGTTTATTTTGCGACACCACGAAACAAACGATAGTGTAAAATGAAACGATAGATGTTTTTATATCGTCATCCGATATATATGGTTATATCGAACAGCCCTAATGTTACATATCCCCTCACACTCCAGAGAACATTGGACCCCATTTACTAACATTAGGGTGGAAATGATTTTATCCTGTGCAAAACATACATTTGTGTTCAAAATTTCTGTCTGATTTATGAAAGACGCGTAGCAGCTGATTCTGTTGTAACTCGGAATCGTTCGTAACCAGCAGCCATGTGAAAACTCCACACAATTTGCACACTGCCCTGCCCACATTTCTCGATATAAAGAAACACGTTGACAATGTTGTAGGAGAGAAGCCTGACTGTAGAAAATGGAATAACAGGAACCCGAGGTTTAAGGAGAAAGAAGTACAAACGCACGGTCTGTCATGGTCAAGAGAGAGCTGAGTGTTAAAACCAAAGTGTTCAATGATCCCCCAGACAAGCAGATTTATGAAAAACCCTTATAGACGAGGGACGGAGGTTGCTGAGGACAGGTGGGACTGGGCTTACTGGTATTAATTTGTACTAGTAAAAGTAATTTTAAAGACTTGTGCTCTAATTCTCAAGACAGCCAGGCTGTCATTTGTTGGTACGCATGGTCAGAGGGACTTCTAAATTTGTTCATAAACAAATACAGGTGGCACTCACGATGGTCGAAGAACAGCACAGGGAACACTGTTGCCCAAGACGTCTTTGGTCACTGTACATATGTACCTGTCCTGGAAAGAAATGACAAAATTATACAGCCTCAAGACAAAGTGAAGTTACCAGACTGATTACTCACAGAATTTTCATCTAAGACACAAAACAACTTGACTTAACCAATAACACACACAGCTGTTAAAAGGAGCTGCCATAGAGAAAGCTAACATCTTCCTGTGTGAATCTTCTAATTCAAATTCTGACTACACCTGCTTTGTTTATTCTTCAATTTAAATAACTTGTATTCACAGCTACAAAGAAGCGTGTAATGTAATGTTTTAGAAAAACATGCTAACAGCTACCAAGTCTGAGGGCTTGCATATATGAGATAAAATTTCTGATGCTCTAAGCCTGACAATCTATTTCTGTGTGCTGAGTAAACTGACCTGGCGGGTGAGCAGGGCAACTCGATCCAGACTTGGGTCCAAGGGGGTGAAACGCACTGTGATAAGCTCATTCATCTTAATGGGTTTTCCAGACATTGGACATAACACAGTCTTGCTCTGACAGATGTTAGAGATGGACAGAAAAGTGCAGCCATTACAAAATTATGCCATTACATTTTTAATAACTACTTCCCATAAATACTCAAATTTAGCAGTAAATATATTTGAGTAAGCGTAGTCACTAAGCTGTAGGAACTCTGTGACACCCTAAGATGTTTCCACATGATCATGATGTCAGGTCAACCTGACATTGGCCTCTGAAAGAGGGTCAACATCAAAAAGAGGAACGCAGAGTAAACATTCATACACTAAAACACTGACTAATAAAGTAAACAGGTAAACCTGGCAAACACACACAAATCTGGCCCACTTGTGCTCCAAGGTCTATTACACCAGCATTTTTAAGTAATTTCATGGCGGGTAGTTAACAAAGAGGTGTTCCTGTTTCTCTTTCACCGGTCTGTTTAAAAAAAAACAACAAAAAAACCCAGTGTAGCTCAACTCCTTCCTCGGCATGAGAAACATCATCAGTCACTCACTGGTTTCTTGAGAGCAGTGGGCTTGGCCTCTGGTGTCAGTGAGGGAATCCAAAAACTGGGCAGGCTCTGGCTGGAACTTGCAGCTGTGGCAGCACTGGATAATTCTCCAGGGCTGCTCTGTGTCCCGTCCTTCTCACTTCCAATGTTCTTACCTGAAAAAAAGAAAAAAACAGTTTTGACAGAATTGTATTCATTATAAAAAATGTCTTAAAAAGAGTTTGGGTGCATTAAAACAACACAAGTGACGACAGCAGCAGCCATAGCGCAGAGTCTGTGGGGTAGAGTCTGAGCTTTGGTTCCCTCTTGTGGCCAACATCGTAAGGTATATTTTGACAGTCATGCACGCACCAGATGTGAAGGGGTTGATAGGTTTAGATACAATGCTGTTCTCCTTTGTTTTAAACCTCTCCACTCTCTCTCGCTCTTCTGACTTGGACTCAAGTTGGTTGCTGCTCCTCTGCGCCTGCTTCTGTTTCTCGTACGCCTGAAGAAATCAAGGAAGAAAATAAAGCCAAGCACTCACAGTTCTAGACAAGAGGCCATTATTTCTTAGAGAAAGCTCTTTCATATGTGTTGGCTGCAGTGTAGATTTTATGTTGTTTGTTTCATTGTTTACAGGAGTGACTATGAAGCAAGTTCAACATATCCAAGCTCTGTTTGGATTAGCTGGCTTAGCAAAGCCTAAAAAAACCCAGTCGCAATGGCGCTCATCAACCTTCTTTTTTAAGTGCGCTCTTTCAGGGTCTGTGTGCACTTGTATAAAAAGTCATTTAACTTTTGTCCTGCACAAAATGCATCAACAGTTAATATTTTAAATAGAGTTTTTTTATGCTATATGCTGTGTAACATGTACAGCTGAACATTAGAGCTCTGAAACTTTAAACTTTAAAATTTACTCATTGTCTTCTGGTCTGATGTGGAAATCACCTTATTGCCAAAGTCAAATTCAACTTTCTACTCAGTATTTTTGGTATTAAATATCAAACAAGCTCTGTTAATTCTTTCTAATCAAAAATATCAAACATTTTCTACATCACCAAATGAATACATGTAGATTCCAGTGACAAATAGCACACAGCTCGGTCTGCATGGCTTTCTTCTTCAGTGTTAGTTACCCCGATGATTAAGCCTTGATTCATAAAACAACCCCATGGTGTTTAGCTGTGGACGTGACTGTCCAAGCACCTGTGAGGAATTAAGAACAGTTAAGTGAGTTACTTACTTTCATCTTTTTGGCAATCTGTGTCTTTTGGTGAAGAATATATTCAAGAATGGCCTGTTTTTCATAGAGGTATCCATCTGGACTGGTCACACAAACAGAAACATGACAGTGTTACACATATGCTAACATTAGATCGTATGCTTTAATGTGTGTGTGTTTATTAGAGCTTATTATAATTACTCATAGTTCAATTAAATATGATTAATAACTAATTAAAAATATATAAAGCTTGGGAGCTCAGGTCTATTTGTCAGAAACTGTAGAATGCTGTGGCACAGAACTTGACCACTAGGTGAAGTCTCCTGACCTGTAATAAGATGGAGTTGGTGTGTGTTTGCTGATCACTTGCAAGACTGCACGACTGCCAAACAAGCATGATGCCAGATCTGTTTGACCTGGCTAACTGTGGTAACTGGTTGATACCAAGGCTCCCTGGATTAGACGGACTAATTTCGTTTAAATTACAAAGGAAAAATCTTACAGTCTGATGTCTACAGTGAAAGAATCTGGTTGTTTTTTTGTGCTGTGGAGTCATTCTGCTGACGATGGTTTGGATTCATTTGTCCTATTATAAGAATAGGTCACTTGCAGTAAAGCCTTATTCACAAAAATACTACGCAGATCTGGTGCACAAACCCACCATTTCAAATGCTTTTGTTACTAGTTTTTGACATTGTTGACATGTTTTAAACCTGCCACTACTGTGTTGCTTTTTGAGAACTTTTAGCCAAATTCACTTTGTTCTATTTATTTAAGTTCATTTTAACTGACTTCCTGTTTTAAAAGGTCTGGCAGTAATCAGGCCTGGTGTCACTAGGAGGGGAAATTACTTTTCCACGTAAGGCCAGGCTGGCTCGGAGAGACACCCCCCCCCCCCCCCCATGATGAATGAAATCATTTAAAAGTTGAATATGTTAATATCAACTCTGGAGCTCCACAGGATTGCAAACACAGTTGTATTAAAGAATGACGGCTCCCCCTACAGACCTGTCACAGCAGCTCCTCCTGTTCTATTGCAAGTAGTTCACAATTTGCTCTGTAGCTAATAAAAAAAGCCGTGCAGAGTGTTGTTGTTAAATCAGTTCAGAACATTATACACATCCGTACTATGTCACTGACACAGCCTCTTGCCTGTAGCTATCCATAAATATAATTTAGAATTCGTCTCCACCAAGAAACCACCTGATCACTCTGCTCCTCTCTGTCAGATGCTAGAGGTCTATAAAAACCAAACACCTAAAGACTACAGAACCACGTGACGAAAAAGAACTGAATTCATTAAAGAAACTGCGTAGTATGATCTAAGGTTCATTATAAATAAATTCATGAATGTATTCATTTATTAAGGCTGTTGAGAGTTTATATAAAATGAAAATTCCTTCCACATTTTTATATATAAAGGATAAAGGAATACCACTCTATTCAAAATTCTACTGTAATTATTCAGTTAGTGATGAACTGATCCCCTGTGTGCAGGTGTTTGTGTGTTGGAGTAAAAAACATACGTGACAACAGGATCCCGACAGGGCTGCAGGGACAGGCAGCAGCAGTCAAAGTCTTTGACTGCATCTCTGCCAAGTCGAACACTTTGCGTCCCGTAACCAGAGGCCGCTGAGCAGGATCAGAGTTACATAATGACATGACTAGAGATTATACAGAAAATCATGTCCTCTTTCTGACCGGACTAATCTGAGAGAACAAAGACAAGAACTCGCAGCACTGAGGATGTCTCACCTGTATCCTTCTTCTTCTCGTGGTATGTGTAGACAGCTCCAGCTGTGCAGTTCTTTCCATGGCGAGTCATTGTCCTTCGGGTTTTTTCTAATTTAAATGACAAAATTCATAATTTGTCTCATATTTGGGAAACTATTTTGTTACAGCTGATGATATAAGCAGAGATATCTAACATTAGCTGTTATGCTAACATTAGCTGTTATTTCAAACTTCGAAAACACACTGCCAAACCAAACGATTGAAAAGAGGGCAACAGATAAAAAGAAACAAAAAGGCCAGTTGGGACTAAAAAAGTTTTACAAGCAAATTATTATTACCAGATCCGCTTAACAATCTTTTCTTAACGCAGACTACAGCCACACGCACTTCTTCCTCGTTGTATTTTCTTTTGTTCTTCTTCTCCGCGTTACTCGAACACTGGTGAGTGACCAGAAAACCACCCAAAAATGACACTAGCGCCGCCATGTGGAATGGAGTGGAATAGAATTTCTCAAGAAACAAAAATAACACACACAGACAGACACACTAAGGAAACCCCTCCTATGCTCTCAATCAAATTTGTCTGTCTTAGAATTTTGTTAATGTTCTTTTGTACTACAGCAAGTTAAAAAAAAAAGAACAAATTTAACTTCAATTTAAGTAGGCTCTTGATCCTCTGCTATCTTTCTCATATATCTGTGTAAGCTCTCAGTCATCCAGGTTTAAGGAGTCTGATATTGAACAATCTTGGTGTTTTTCTTTACTTGTTTTTATGGAGATTTCCCCCAAAACAATGATTAATCACTAATCACTTAATAACTATTGATAGACTGGTCTAATAAGTGGCCTTATTGAGAACTATGCATAGCTTGTCCTTATTTCACCAAACACGGTTACCAAGATGTGGCGATAGATAATTTTTTTTTTTTAAAAGCCACTAGGTGTCGCTATGGATGAGGGTGTCAGACTGTTTCAAAACCTCAATCCAAGTCCTGCACAGCTGCATAGAAAAGCCTCGCTTTGCCCATCCCTACTCGTGTGGTACTTCCATCATTAAGGATTTTTTTTTTTAAATTTCCATTAATTAGTGTCCATTACTCAGTTTTTGCCATTATAAACTTCAAGCACTCCACTGTAACATTATCAGATGATCCTCTCTACTGGTCCTCTTGAATTTCCCCCATCCTTTATCAACATCATATTTTATATCTATATATATCCATGCAACAAAAAAAACAAACAACTTCTCTGTTACCTTTACACAGTTCTTTTTTCTTTTTTCTTTTTTGTGTTTAATTTAATATGTACAGTTGATTAAATATGTAGTGAAAAAATAATGTTATCCATTTATGGACTTTTCTCTACATGATGTAGAGTTGTTGTTAATATTATAATGCTGTGCTGCCCACCACAGTTAAAACGTGTATTCTCCCCACATGGGCCATATCTATGTCCCTTCTCATAGTTAGGGCACTTACATTTTTTTTAGTTTTAAGTTTTCTTCTGCACACTAAAGCTACACATCCATAATTTTAGCACTGAAAAGAAGGAGCCTATCTGCAAAGCTCAAAAATCTTATTTTAACTTTGTCTGGAATACAGACTTTGAAAGTCCAAAAGGACAGACAAACTATTAAGTCAGTTTTCAAGTAAGCAAAAAGTTCTAAACAAGAAAACACACTCTGGAAACTATCTGAAATAAAACTGAATAAATAAGGTACCTGATGTAATATCACACTCACCTTGAACCCATCCGTCACACCTTACCACTGTGTTGTTGTCCTCAAAAGTGACCTACACTGGCCTCACATCTTCAGATATTTCTCAGTTACTCCTGACTTCTGTATGCACACAGTTTCTCTCTTGGTACCTGACCATCTGCTTTCTCTAGATCTACAAGGACACAGTGCAACTACTCCTGACCTTCTCTACACTTCTTCAACACTCAAAGCAAATATTGCATCTGTAGAGTTCTTTCTCTCTATGAACTGCTGCTCACTTGTCATCAGCTCCATTCGTAATCAAGCTTCAACTTTAACTTTTTTTAAATTTGGGGTAGCTGTAGCTCGGGTGTAGAGCAGGTCACCTATGAATCAGAAGCTTGGTGTGATCCCAGTCTGCTCCAGCATGCGTGCCAAAAAAGTTGCTCTCTGATGCAGCCACCGGAGTATGAATGTGTGTGAATGTGAATGAGGAAAGTTGTGTAAAGTGCTTTGAGTGCTCAAATAGGGTAGAAAAGTGCTATATGTGAACCAGTCCATTTACCATCTAACATGCTATTAGTAAACTTCCATCTCACAGAATTTTAGCTAGTTGTACATTGGACTTAAATGATAAGAGTCCAACATATCTCTATATCTATCTTGTGAATTCCTTTTTTGCAATGTTTTTGTAGTATATTGTTTTGTCTGTGCTGTTCTCTTCTGGGCTTCATTTACTACTATGAGTCTGAAAAAAATCTGATCATTTTCTTCTCTTTACTTGGTCTCCTCCAGTGTGACCATCCTGGTTTCTTTATATTAGAGGTCGTCACTCTCCTCTTCACTCTGTTTAGCCAAATGCTATGCAAGGTGAACAAAATGACACCACTATGAAAATAAAAGCAATCAGGTCTGATTGAGATCATTTTGATTTTTTTGGTGTTGTTATTGGTTATACAAGTCACAACACCAAAAGATTAAAACCTGTAAAATCACACTTCAAAATTTGCTATCGCACTGCACTAAGCCCAGCCACAGTCTTTCCTATGAATTTCTCCTTTAGTCATATTTTTGAAATTAAACCCATGCAGCTATAATTAAAACAATAGCACTTGATGATGGGATGAATCCCCACTTGACTCTATGGCCTCCAGATCTTCTGACAACCTGTGACCACAGGGGTGCTTCTTCATATATAAAATCACTTAAAAGAGAACACACACACACACACACACACACACACACACACACACACACACACACATTTATATATACAACCATGAGGTCCATTTTCTGGTGACTGCAGGTGAGGATTATCTGTTCTAACTTTTATTGCTATTAAAGAACACTCCTTTTAATTAGACTAATAGACTCTAATTATTAAATTGAGGTTACTGATGCATCACACAGATGAAATTAGAACTTGATTTTTAGCCCATAGTTTCTGTGTTTTGTTGCCTGGATATCACCAACACTGTATAATATAATAACTTAAATGAAAAACTACATATGTGTTTTCGCAACACGTTCTCACTGCGGAAGTGCCTGTTGTCGGTATATTTAGACATTTTCCAAATCACATTGTAGTGACGTATACAGAACACAATAAATTATATTATGTAAACAACTACCTGAGAAACAGCAGATACAGCAGAGGAATTAATTATAGGCTATTATTTTGTATCGTTTATTGCATTTACGGAGGGAGTGATGTATGCTGGGTAATGGCACAGCTAGCTACTGGGTGACTTTATTCACCCGCTTCGGCTGTTATCAGTCCATACAATGGGCGTTATTAGCACAAATCAGTCCCATAGATATGGGCCATCTCCTGCTAGATTGTTCAGAAGGTTGTTCTCATCCATCCAGATGGAGGATCAATAACGGGAGCGTGGAAGACTCCAGAATCCACTCTGGCTGGAATCCGGTGGATACAGCAGTGTGTACAGTAGGGGTGCAACGATACTCGTATCGATATTGAACCGTTCGATACAGTGCTTTCGGTTCGGTACGCATATGTATCGAACAATACAAAATTTGTAATTTATTTTATCAACTTTCCTTCTGACGATGCTGTCTGTGTTGAGCGCTCAGTGAATCTGCGTTTGACTACTCCGCCTAGGCTGCACTGTCGAGCGCAGATCCACTGAGCGCTCAACACAGACAGCATCGTCAGAAGGAAGAGCGCAGGGCAAGCTAGCGAGACAGAAGTTAAGCTCTCCTTGCAACATGGCAAATTGAACCTCCCCCACCCTCATTCAGGGGCCCGTTCTTCGTACGTCGCTCACTACATCCAACATCAAATGACACATCCAAGACCAAACCATCGCGCTAACCGTGAGCTCGCTAATCCGGTTCTCCGAACACACCTGCTGTTGATGATTAGTACAGCTGGACGCAGTAATGTGACATCACTGGGTGTCGTAAAAGGGGCTACGCATCGATAGTAGAAACATTGATCGGCAACCCTCTGATTGGTCGGCGAAAATGTCGACGGAGCGCGCTCGGCTCGGTATTTTTCGGCAGCAGAGCAAGAACTCGTGAGTGAGGGATTTCAGGAATTTCAGAGTTTAATCAGAACGCAAGGGAACACTGCAAAGGCTGCAAAAGCAAGGAGAGAGGGCTGGCAGAAAGTTGCTGACAAATTAAACTCGTAAGTAATTTAATAATAACAATAATATTGGATTGGGTTTATATAGCGCTTTTCAAGGCACCCAAAGCGCTTTACAATGCCACTATTCAGTCACTCTCACATTCACACACTGGTGGAAGCAGCTACGGTTGTAGCCACAGCTGCCCTGGGGCAGACTGACAGAAGCCAGGCTGCCATATCGCGCCATCGGCCCCTCTGGCCAACACCAGTAGGCGGTAGGGTAGATTTATTATATCACTATATTATCCAATATTATATTACATTATATTATATTATGTTATATTATATCCCCTTACACATTAGAGCCACAACAGGACCCACTAGAACATGGGAACAAGTAAAAGTGAAATATAAGAATATTCTACAGACTGGTAATATTTATCACTTATATTGCTTTTAGTCTCTTGGAAAGAGACCCTGGAATAATCTGTTTGTTTATAACAGCAACCAAGAAAAGGGCAGAGCAAAAAAAAGACAGGTGGTGGTCCTGCACCCCCTCGTCAACAAGTTGGTTAAGTAAATAATACCCTCACGGGAAAATCGATATCTCTCAATGAGCACACTGTCGCGCTGAGCTAAAGGATCCTGTCTATCCCGCAATATACGCTGAATTCTGAGGACTCTCCTTATCAATCTTGCACCTTCCGCAATGGGTTGCTCGCGTAAACGGACAGGATATGACTGCGACAGGCTTCCCAAATCCACCTTCGCTTTTATAGCCGTGGTCTCTCATCTTGATTACACAAAGTAATTTGCAATTGCTTCTCTGAAATATGAATTACATCTGTAATAATCACATACATGTAATAGAATGTTAATAGTACATTTCCCTTTTTTAGGAAATGACCTGTATGTATCTGTGTGAAATCAATAAATGGATCAAGTGCTGCATTATCTTTAGTTACATTGATAATATTTATTTATGGTGAAACAGTGGTGGAATATCGCTGTTGCTTTCGTATAAATGAAGCGGACATACCTGCGTGGCCGCGATCTAATCCTGTTTACATAAAGTAAACCTGCTCCCGAGCAGGTTTACGCTTACGGCTCTGTTGCTATGACAGCAAGTCCCGGATGAGCTTCGGGGAACCGAACGATCCAAGATCAGGCGAAATCGTCAACAATCAAATCCAGCTAACTTACTTAGCGAGGTACGAAGAACGGGCCCCAGATCTGGCGTTTGGAATTATTTTGGTTTTCATGTGAGGTATGACCCTGAAGGTAAGTGCGTCATGGACTAAAGTAAAACAGTATGTTGGATGTGCCACGCAATGCTCAATTACATGGGTGGGAACTAGTGTGTTAGCGCAGTTAGCTCGTTAACGTGTTGGCCGTCTAGCCCCACGCAGGGGTAGCTCGTTAATGGAGATTTGCCGTGTTGTGGCGTTAACGTCATTTCAACGAGATTAACGCTGACAGCACTAGTGGGAACACAACGAATATGACTGCACATTTACGCCGACATCATCCTAGTGCAAAGACAAGTGGAAGCAGACAAAAACAACAAGCATGCATGCTACAAACTTTACCCGAGTCATTTAGACAGCCGTTAGCACATGATTCTCCTTATGGGGACCTGATATGTTTAATATTGTGGCTAGCTCAGACAACGAGGAGACGGAGGTATCGTTTGGTCTTGCTTCCCGTGAGCTAGCCAGGGAGCACAGCCGTTTATTGACATCTGCAGAAGAACACTGCCGCTAGCTAACTGCTCAGCGCGGCAACCGCATAGCAACAACAACAACAACAACAACAACAACACCACCACACAGGGCGCCCTCTGACCCCGGAAGGACACACCGTCGCAGCGAGAGGGCGTCACCCGTCACTATGGCAACATAAACAAAACATAACTGTACAAACAGAACCCCGAACAGCCCTGACCCGCTACAATATGCTGCTGAGAGCCCAGAAGAAGCGTATAGTATAGCTTTTATTTTGGAAAGAGCCATTTCTCTGTAATAAACTCTCTTTTCCAAAGATGAGTGATTCCTCAATCAGATACAGGTGTTACCGCGCCAGATCCGCGGCCCCGAACTGTAGTAAGGAAACCTCTGGCAGTTACTTGAAGGTTCCGTAACTGACTCGTAGCCGGCAACAGCTTACTATACAGGTCAACTCCGCTAGCAAAAAGATCGAAGGAGGCGTAGGAAACTGCTTCACCGAACTTTATTTCTTCTCTAAGGCACGAACACCGCGTACAGTGGGCTGAAACAGTTTACTCACAGCAAGCATCGCCGACACAACTCTGGCTGTCGAGGGAGTTATTATATTCCTTTTATTTATTTTCTTTTCGTCTCTTCTGTAGCTAACCATTACATTTTCCCCTTCTCCGCTCTCTCTCTTCACACACACACCAGGCAGTCCCGCTACACACATCCCGAATACATTTCCCATCAGGCTTCATCCTTAAAGGGCCATGCCTGTAACACAGGGCTTGCAAAATCGCTAGCCCGACGCCCCGGGGCTAGCGATTTTTCCAGTCGGGCTACCAAAATCTATCTCTGCCCTGCCCGTCGGGCTATTGTAGGAAGGAAAAATATATGTCAATGCTTTTGCATTCTTTCGGAAATGTAGCTGGGTAATTATGTCATTGGCATCGGTGAGCCACTGTCAATATGTGACATATTGAAATCGCGTTTGAATTTGCGGGAAAGTCACTCGGGTCAGAGCATGGGGTGCCACCATCATCCCACTTCTGACACCAATGTGGCGAGCTCAGACAAGGAGGAGACGGAGGTATCGTTTGGTCTTGCTTCCCATGAGCTAGCCAGGGAGCACAGCCGTTGACATCTGCAGAAGAACACTGCCGCTAGCTAACTGCTCAGCGCGGCAACCGCACAGCAGCAACAACAACAACACACAGGGCGCCCTCTGACCCCGGAAGGACACACCGTCGCAGCGAGAGGGCGTCACCCGTCACTATGGCAACATAAACAAAACATAACTGTACAAACAGAACCCCGAACAGCCCTGACCCGCTACAATATGCTGCTCAGAATATAGCCCAGAAGAAGCGTATAGTATAGCTTTTATTTTGGAAAGAGCCATTTCTCTGTAATATACTCTCTTTTCCAAAGATGAGTGATTCCTCAATCAGATACAGGGCTCGCAAAATCGCTAGCCCGACGTCCTGGGGCTAGCGATCTTTCCAGTCGGGCTACCAAAATCTATCTCTGCCCTGCCCGTCAGGCTATTGTAGGAAGGAAAAATATATGTCAATGCTTTTGCATTCTTTCGGAAATGTAGCTGGGTAATTATGTCATTGGCATCGGTGAGCCACTGTCAATATGTGACATATTGAAATCGAGCTAGAATTTGCGCTTGTTTTTTGCTTTCACTTTGCAATCGCGTGAACTGTGTATAGAGAGCGACAGCACTGATTGGTGAGTGATGATAATTTGCGCACCAATTCCTCTGACATCGTCTTATCAATCGTTAGCTTACTATGCAAACATGACAAGTGAAATCTCCCGCAGCAAGCTTAAACATATGAGAGGTTGATCACACAGAGAATCGCTGACTGTTATATGTGTGTGTGTGTGTGTGTGTGTGTGTGTGTGTGTGTGTGTGTGTGTGTGTGTGTGTGTGTGTGTGTGTAAAAGCAGCAGGATATATATTTTAGTTCTGCTGAGCCAAATAAGACAGGTCAGGGTGAAGAAGTGACAGCCAAAGAAAAGCTTACCACAAAACGGAAAAGTTATGACAAATCAGACTATAAGGCAAAAAGAAACTGCAGCTTTATGGTTTCATGGACAAAAGAATTTCTGTGGCTGCAATATGACGAGCTATATAACCAGGGCTGCACATAAGTGGTCCGCAGGTGCGCATTCGCTGTCAAAAAAAAAAACAAAAAAAAACGTGCACAAGATATGAAGTTGCAATGCGTGTTTGCATAAATAAGATTTTCTGGAGGAGGACAGACATCTGTTTAGAACTCTTAAAGATGTCGAAGAAGCTCCTTTAAGCAATTACTTTGGTGTTCCTCCACCTCCAAACAAATGTCAGAAGGAGTCCGAACCACAAAAGAAGCGCGTATTCTCGGAAAAGTGGTTGCAGGAGGTGAGCTGGCTTCAAACAAATGATGAACGCACAGAGATGTGGTGCGGAATGTGCCGTGAAAATCCCACTCTAGCGGACAAAAACAGTGCTTTTTATATGGACGCAAACGCGCGTTGCAACTTCTTATCTGGTGCGTGTCTTTTATTTTGACAGCGAATGCACACATGCGGACCACTTATGTGCACCCGTGTAAATAACATAATGTTCTGTCGGGTGTGTTGTTGGTTTTCTCTCGATTTCTGAGTCGACAAGCGCCTTTGTTACTGGGACCAGTCATTTTAAGAAAGGCCCCATTAGAACCCATGAGAAATGCAAGAAATGCATTATTGCTCAGTCTGCAATATCTTTCCCAGAACAAACACCAATTGCAAATAACATACTAAAAATAAACCTGAAAATCTGTTTAGAACAGCTACTATGTTGCAAAGAGTGAACTACCACTGGCAAAATTTAGCAGTCTTTGCAAACTTCAAAAAGCAAATGCCCTCGATCTTGGTTCCACTTGTCTCTTACCCATGACTTCAGTGGAAATTTCAAATTCAGGATCTGACACAGACTGATTCATGTCCTACACAGTTCTTACAAGTTCATAGAAATTTCTGTTCAATTAAAACCAAGTATTTGAGTTGATGATTGTAATTTTTATACAATGTTGTAATTTGTTTTTCAACAATTTTTTGATTAATGTTTTGTTTCCTTTACAATATTATACTTTAATGTATAATATTGTAAAGGAAACAAAACAGGAAACAAAACATCAATCAAAAAATTGCTCTCTTTTTTATTCGGGCTACTTACATTTATTTTGGGCTACCAAAAACTGAAGAGTCCCTGCCTGAAGGGCTACCAGGGATTTTGAAATTTTGCGAGCCCTGAGATATATATATATTTTTTAATTACTTTTGTTTCAGCAACATTAAATTTAAAAACTGTACTTTTGAGTTAAAATATATATTTATAATTTTAATAAATGACAAATTAAAAAGGCATGAACATTTTTTTGTATCGAAAAATTATCGAACCGTGACACCAAAGTATCGAACCGAACCGAACCGAACCGTGAATTTTGTGTATCGTTGCACCCCTAGTGTACAGGTAAGACCGTTTAAACGATTCTGTGGACAAGGCAGCAGCTTCCTAACACCACCTTCAGTCAGTGTATTTAGTGCAAGTGAATCTTCAAAATGTAAAAAATATTTTGGCCTTTTTTCGTTTCCTTCAGATTGCTTTTCATTTTGGAAAAATCTTCACCTGTAAACTGTAAATTGCGAATTCTAGAGCCTATTAAAAGTCAGCGAGTGTCAATAATATTAATGTGGTTATGTTAGTAATACACAGAGTGCTAATATAACAGCTTTAAGATGCATTTGTAGATATTATTACGTGTTTTACCGTCTTTATGGTGCTAGCTTAAAGTTACGGTGTAAACGTTAGCTTATATTGGAGTAAAGCTGTTACTGTTTAAACGATGTTAGCACAGAAATATTAGCTTCTGTCATGACTGATGAAGTTACTAGTTAATAAAGTTTCCAGTAAAGTGTTTAATCGCAGCCACAGATTGACAGCAAATATCTCGATTAGCTTCAGTGCATCTATAATAAATATGTGCAAGTTTCAGTGCTTCGTTTAAACTGTATGATACTTATACTGACCCAGGGTCCGTGTAAAATACAATCCTAGCTGTGTGAACAAAGCCTGGCTTCTTTAGTCCTGCATGACAAACCTCAGGATGCAGGCTATTATTACTCTTTCCTGCTGGCACACCTGTCACACCTGAGAGTCAGCTAGAAACGTACAGTGACGTGGACATCATGCAAAGACTGCCAGACTCTGTAATACTGCAAATGATCAGTGACTCAAGTTAACACTAAACTTTAAACGGCACCTCTGTGTCTCTGTGTGCTGAACATCTAGGATTGAGTCAGGCTGCATCAGCTGAAGCTGTTATTTGTATATATCAGTATTTTTTTATTCAGGTGTGGGGAAAATACGTAAGACTGCAGTGAAGCGATGCACCAGATTAATCCCTGGCCAAAGGTATCGTACTCAAATCAGACTACTGATCCAGCCACATCAGCCTTTTGTGAGGTCTGTTTAAAGTAGACTTAAAGTGAACTGCAGGTTCCTGAGAGGTGGACTGTGAGCACAGAAACACATGTTCATACATACAGCTGCAGCAAACTTACATTAATTTTAAATAGATTTGTTACTCTGGTGTCTGTCTCTGTGTTAGTCCTCTGACAGACTGGTGACCTGTCCAGGTGTGCTCTACCTATGACTACTGGGACAGGCTCTAGCTCCTGTAATAGAAATTTTCTGTTATTCTCATTTAAAGTATTTAAGTGCTTATGCATATGCTTAGTTGTGACACTGTTACTGTTCAGTGAAAGTTTCTAAAACTAGATGAACTTACTTCAGCGTCAGGAGTTTGAGAAAACAACTCCCTTTACAGGTGCTGATAAGGCCACAAAACAGCATAACCATTGATCCGTTGAAGTGTGGTAGGATCCGTTTGTAACTTCCTCCCTCTTCCTTGGAATGCATAAAGGAGTAGGAGCACCACTTCTGTGGCAGCGCTGACATGACTGAACTGTGATGTTTGATGTGTGTTGGCGCAGTAATAAATAGCTTGATCACAGCTCTTTCTGTGTTGCAGACTTTATTTAAAAAAATTCCACGACACCTCCCACCCTCCCACTGTGAACCTGAATTGAATATTCAGAAGACATTTGTTTAAATAGTTCTACAAATCTGAGCTGTTGGATTGTGTGGTAATAATATTAGAGCCTGCAATCTTTCTTACTGAATCTCTACTATGAGTCATGTTACCTGTCATGTTATTCTATGTTTACCTGTCAGCCTGGACAAATGTGCTGTGTGAAGGAAATTAAATTAAATCAGATCTGAACTGCTGCTACTTTTTGTTATTTTAATTCTCTTCTCTGTTTTCCAGAACAGTTCTCCACAGTCGCTGTCCACATGGGTCAGTGGGACCAAGAAGCACTCTGCTAATGTGTGGACTCTGACCAGCAACATCCAGCAGGACCCAGACAGCATTTTCTATCTCCCAGCTGGAGTTTTTGTTTGTCTGTGTCTGGAGAGTCAGATTTTTGTTGAGCTTCACACTTGCAGACCTAAGTCAGTTTGCAGAGATCCCTCCCACCCATGTCCTAGATTTCTTATCTGAAACAGTAATATTTCAGTGACTGCTGCTTGTACCACAGGTTAATACACGCTACTGATCCCTGATAGGAGAATCATCAATTTTGCCAGCAAAGAAGCCTGGTGGATGTTTGTTTACAGTCTGATGATGGGACATCATGCTCTGCATCTTTAAAGTTTGTCTCTTGATTATTATTCATACCCAGTAATGTGAAGTATGCTCATATCTACTATAACTGAACCAACCTGGTGCTCTTCATTTATGGAGGCTGTTGAGTCTGAATGTTGGATGTTGTGTATCTCGTGTTCTCTGGGCTTTGTTGTCCTCAGTCTTTTTGCAGGATCAGAAAACAAAACCAGGAGGCGCGTAAATGTTTCTTCTCCATGATGTTTCTTCAAATGTTTCTTCTGGATGATGATAAGACTGTGACACAGGATGCCACCTTTGGTCTTGTGATGAAGCAAAGCTCAGGAAGAAGTGGGATTAAATGTGTGCTGCTGAGAAGGATGTACAGGGGCACCTGCAGCCAAATCCAAGCTTCAGCTTAGTTGTAGTTGCAGAATGCTATAGGACTGAGACATCTAAGGCATCAAATGTTTGATTAAACGGATGAAAAAGAGAAGTTTCTTCCCTATAATTATCACTTCTTAAAATCTGTAGCAACTTCAAGTTTGTCAGCGTGCTGAGCATGCTCAGAATGTGACAATATATTTTTGTTCAATATTTAATTTCTTTCAGTTGCAATTGTTAAATGAAAAAAAAAATATTCTTATAATTTAGCAAATGAATTTATCAAAAAAAAATATACATATATCTGTATTAGTTTTAATAAATTAATTTGACACCTGTATTGAAAATACCATATTGTATTCATACAGAATCAGTATGGTATCATTGTTTGTCTGTTCACTGATTGTTGAAACTAAGAGCTACTTTGATCTGTTTAGATCTAAAGTATCCAAAGTTGAGCTCTGATGTTTCTTCACCCCTGTGTGTGTGATATGTGATTCCTACATGCTGGCAGAGCAGCAGTTTGTGCTCACAGATGGTGACGGTGTGGAGAGACGGTGGTGTTTCCTCAGAAGAACCAGCAGAGTCACTTGCTGACTGATGTTCGTCTGCACTGCACAGAGGAAATCAACTGACCGAGGTTTGTCCAGTGACGTGTTTATGAAATGTATATTTGTTTTATGCTTACAGATATGTTTTTCATGACAGAGGCTCTGCAGAGGTTAGACAAAGCAGAGAAAACATGTGCTTTACATTTTACTGTGATTTATTGAGATATTTGTTGCCTGATGTTCAGCAGGAATGGAGAAATAGAATCAAAGGGAGATGTTTTTGATGTTTTTGTAATGATGTAAGTAAATCTTCAATATTATTTATTTGCTTGGTTATATTAGGAGTGTTTCTGAGTGAGGGGGAGAGGAGTCATCATCCAGGTAAAGTGACGTAGATCAGTGGATACACTTGTCTCCCCTTTAAAGGAGACGATCTAAGTCATCCTTAAATGTTAGTGCTTTCAAATACACAAACATTTTTAAAGGACAAAAATGAACATCCAACTTTGACTGTAACACAAAATAAATCTTTGCATGTGTGTTTTCAAACTCTCAGATGGGCAGCATATCAGTCTTGGACTGTGTAACCTGCCGGAGCAGCACTGAATGACCACCGCACATAAGCATGTTCCTGCAGCATTCAGCATCTGATCCTTCATCTGTGTGCTTCTGCTTTTGGTAAGTAGAGTTACCCAACTCCAGTAACTGTAAACACATGCCATCCATTTCTGACGGCCTGGTTACTTCCTGTCAGTTACTTTAGAAACCATGTGGTCACCTGACCTAACACTGTTTCTTCTTCTTCCCCTTAATGTTCAAGTGTCACATGTCAAACAGCTGGAGAGGAAACTACACCAGTGTACTGGGATGTTTCACCAACACGTGCCAGATGCTGTTCCTTCATGGTGACATCACCAGAGACAGCCCCACCCACCTCAGGACCTCGCCATTGATCATGATGATTATAATGATGACAGCGAGCGGAACTAAGACTGTAAAAATCCACGACCAGAATGTTTCTTTCTAATTATGAATGAATAGTGAGAGCCTCTTTCTGTGTTTTGTCTGTTTTGGTTGTTTTTTTTTTTTACCTCATTTGTTACTAACAAAGTTCACAAACTCACACAGTTTACATTCTGTATGTTTCCATCTTTACCAGCCACACTCTAACTGCATTTAAGAAAATAATCCTTAGAAATCGGCGTTTTTCTCTTTTGTAATTTATGATAATTCAGTGAATATACTGCGCTGCTTCTTTCTATTGCGTCACACATTGCTTTAAGTTTTTCAGTTCCAGTTATTTTTTACTGCTGTTTGAATTCTCTGAATGTTTGACCCTGTAGACTGTTTGATGGACTGCTTGTCTTCCTGTTTGTAACCGCCGCCTGTTTTTTAATAAAGATTTGGATTTCTGACTTCAACACAGCCTCTGCGTGTCCTCCCTTTGTGTCCTCTTCCTCTGTGAATGTGTTGCATGTGTCACAGATTCATTTTATTAACAGCTTTCCCACAGTGAGTTGCATCAGCATTCATTCACAGCACATTTCAGAAGGATTCAGATTAATACAGTGATCTTATAGTCAGAATGATCCTGACAGAGTGCCACTGTAAATGATCTTTCATCAGGTAAATTTTAAAGTTCAGTATTTCAAAGCAGGAGTTATGAAGACTCATACTGGCATTAGGACTAATAATATGTACTTACAAAGTCAAACTTTTTTAATTATGCTAGAATATTGGAAGACAATCAACTTTTAGTGTTTTCCACATATTAATTATTCTGAAATAGAGAAGGTGACCCTAACTGTACAGAAGCACTAAACAACTGACAATCTAACAGACATCATTGGCCTGAGCCGTCATGCACAGTGAGTCTGATCCTTTGCTGTGAGAGTCTGACAAGCATGTTTCTGGTCAGTTTGGAAGAAATAATATCACAATGTTGATCTTTTTTTCAATATTCCTTCTCTTTTACAACATAAACTGTGATCAAAGGTACTTATGTTCACAGCATGTAATAATACTGACAGTCCAGGGCATTGTGGTCTGTTGAGCTAGGGTTAGGGTTAGCAATTCAGACATATGTATTCAATATTAAACGTCTCTGACGTGGGCCACTGTCCACAGTGTTGGGAAATCCATACCAGGCTGGAATGAGTCAAGGTAGGTGAGCATCCACGAGAAGACACAGCAGATGCATCCTACTAATACTGACAGGACCAGGAGACTCCAGAAACCGAGCATCTTCTCTTCAGTGCCATCCTCTCCTGTCACCCTCTCTGCCCGCAGCTGAGTATGGAGTAGATAAGGGCGCAGAGAAACCCTTATTACTAATTTGTATTATAATTCAATTTTCATGAAATATATTCAGTATTGGTCCTTTTATATTATAACCACGTATCCACCCAGGCTCATGGTGGGGCAGGGCTCTGTCCTGGAATACTTGAGTACAAGGTAATGTACACCCTGACCAGGTATCCAGTCTGTCAGAATTGTTTTCAATATTTGGTGCAAAAACATGAGTGACAACAAAAATCCAACTAGGATTCTTGCATATGATGAATGAAGTCTGTCTTTGACTGTTGTCCAGCTGATCCATCAAACCCCCAGCAGGTGAACCTTATTCATGACATAACACCGCAACAATGTAAAAAATGAAACAGCAACAGTCTAAATGTAAAGTGCATTCTAAAGTCCTCTTCAATAAATCATATGCAAAGAGTCATTCAGGACTGTAAAACGTGAACTACAGAGTCTTCATCATTAAATCTCTGGTTGCTTCATTTTTCTATCCTATATCAGATATTTTAAAGGTTAGCTTAGGTAAAGTTCCATTCTCATGGTGAGGCAAAATGCTTTATGTGTGTGTGTGCGTGTCATGAACGGCTATAAAAGGGCTATAATTAAAGAACAAAGCGGGGTTTGAGTTCGAGTTGCGGCAGACTGTCACTACTTGTAAGTGGAACGCAGCCTTCCTGCGGCGGACAGCTAATAACAGGAATCGGACGCGGTCCACCCAAGTCCACAGCAACCACCATAGCAACCGCCTAGCATGACCTTAAAAACATATTCTGTCTTCATAACTATCAAAAACATGAAATGATTTGCAAAGTGTGAAAGTGTTACAGCTGCAGAGAGCTATGGCGGTATCTTTGGAAGCTGTTTACACAGCTAATAATATACGATGTAACCATGGAGACAGTCAGTCACGTGAGCTAGCGGTGCATGTTTACTACAGTGAATAAGGTGATTGTGTGCACAGCATCCACACTCTGCAGAGGGTAAAGACATTACTTCAATATTGTTTTATATTGATATATATTTGCCTTCTGTTGACCATCACCTCAGGTTCACCATTACAGTTTCAACATACAGATGCACACTGTCTAAATATGAACACATTCAAAAACTCATGTCTCAGAAATAAGCACAGCTGTTCATGTTTGTCATTAGAGTTTTATTTGTAAGAAAATTATGAACTTCATATTGTGTATCAAATAAAAGAACATTTCACAACTCTGAGTCAACAGAAACAGGAAACAGAAATGTCTCTAATGTAGACATGTACAGTGTAGTGTAAGCATTAAAAGATCATAAAAGGAAACACTAACATTTATGTGAAACTAATTGTAATTAAAAAAAGGAACAGGAATCTGAAAACAACACTTTTTTGGTCTAAGTGATCAAAGTAGAAAACAGAACTGATGTTCAAAAACAAACCGTAGCTGCACTAATATTACACATCTCGATCGTTGTACTGAACAGACATGTTGCTTTTAAAACCACATGCAGTGTGTGACCATGACTGTTCACTGAGACCATGAACGCCACTTCGCTGAAAGCATTCTTCTTCTTCTTCTTCTTCTAAATTGGAAGCAGAAGGAGCACGAGCTGCTTTGATCTACTGAAATGAAAAAGCAGAACATCTGAGCTGAAACCATTAAGACAGGAACAAATTCAATGCAGTGTCTCAAGTGGCTTAGCCTGTTACAACTGTTGATACAAGCTAAATACGGTTAACACACAGTATCAGGGAGCTCCAGTGTGGGAACTAGTGGCTTTAGGTTTGTAGTCATTTAACTTTCATCCATTCATTCATTTAATTCAGGAGGAAGAAATGCCAGGTTGGTGCAGGCTGGTTACATGCATTTGGTCCCATGCTGTCTTGAATTAAATGACTTGGTTCACTTTATGGCTGGGCTGTATGTGGGGTTATATCATGTTATTTGGGCAGGAGTACCTGTCCCCTGTTAGACTTAGAAAGTTTCTCCATAAGTAGAGTTTCTAACTCTTCTAGCACATCTGTGGCTGACAGCTTTTTGGTGGCTCTTTTTACCCCACACTGGTTGTGAGTGTGTAAATAGCCCCACTAGTTCTTTTGGGTTGCAGTTAACTTGGGAGGAAGAGGTGGGTATGCCATGACTAGATGAATAACAATTATCTGGGATACACAAATTTCATAATGCATGCATATATCTCTATAAACCTGCCTGAGGGCTGCCATTTTTACATTCAGTTATTTCTTTGTTGAATCTAAATAATGAATGTGTTACAGTTAAAGTGGCACTGATCAGTGTAAATGGCTCATTGGGACACAGAAACCTTTAAATTAAACCCTATCACCTGATATCGAGTGTCAAACAATATCAAAGCTGTAAAAGATGTTTACAGTCAGAATTTATAAAACTATGATTGTAAATAAATTCAAACAAGTGAGCTTTTCTCTTTGTGCTGAACATCAACACTGTGATTTCTTAGACTGTAAGCTTTACTTTAGTGCAACCAGTTGTAGAAGCTGCCACTCCAAATGTCTTTTGATAACAAGAAAAAAATACCTTTTCAGTACATGGCCTGAAGTTCTTCTCCGACATCTTCTGCAATCAGCTTTGTCTGCTGGTTTGAAGACAATAAACCACAAAAAAGATGATTTAGTCACTTTGTCTGTGTCATGCAGCTCGAACGTGTCGTGTAACGATGTTGAATAGCTGTCGTTATCCCTCTGCTGTGTCAGTAGGATTGTACTGTACAGCATCTCATTGATATGTGAGGAATGCTAATGTAACACGATAACAGACTTACATCATTAAAATATAAAGTGCAGGAGATATTTAGATATTTTTATATTTATATTACATTTTATAGCTCTTTTTTTTTTTTTTTTTTTACCTTTTATTGTTCATTTTATTTTCACTTACTGAATACAGGACACACTTGACTGGGGGAAAGAAGGGTAGAAAGAAAGAGGGAAAGAGAAACAGCTGAGAAGAGGGACGGGGGAGAAGGGCAAAAGACAAAAACCAACAGAATGAGCAGAAAAAAAAAAGAAGAAAAAAAAATGCATATATCGATCACCTGGGTCACCTGCTGAGAAAGAAAAAAGAAAACAAGCAGAAGAGAACAAGAGTAATAGAATAAACAACATCACAATGATATATGGGAATATGACAGTAAATACTAAATATTAAACATTATTGTGCAGCACATAAGATCAACAGAACACAGTGTGCTTTGAGGTAGGAGCCAAAAAGGGTGTAGTTTGTGGGTGTGATCACCCGTGTGTACACCTGTGAGCATGGACGCGCTTGTTTTTTTTTTTTTGTTTTTTTTTAAAAGGTTCCTTCATGTAATGATCTGCTAGAGGGTGTGGGGGGGCCACAGCCCCGTCCTCCAGGGCATGAAGCAGGTATGGAGGAGATCAAAACTCCAGACATCCAGAGGCCCCCAGAACACAAGAGACCAAGGAAGACCAACAGAGGGGCAGCCGCGCCACTGTCCCAGTAAGAGCTGAGGAGAGTCCCAGATGAGGGCTCACTCAGCAGCCGCGGAGCAGAAGCCAGGGGGAGTTGCAGTGACGCGCCCTTGAGCTCCGCCGGCAGCCAGCCGTGCCTGAGTGACCGAGCCCCAGGCCGAGAGGCCGGGGGCACCCCACCTCCGAAGTGGCCCGAGCGAGCCCCAGGCTCCAGGCCCCGATAAGCGGCCGCCAAGGAGTGAGCCGGTGTGTACCTGGACGCCCATCCCCGGACACAAAGAACCACCAACGCACCGATGTCTGAGGGAGTCCGCCACTGACAGGGGAAGTGGTGGTAGGGGGAGATAGGTCTCCAAACCTTGGAGGGCCTAAGATGTCCCCAGAGAGGTGGCGCCTGACACCCAACCTGACATATAGACACAGAAATACAGGCACACACATATACAAACATCCATTCCCACCCTCATGCTCTCATATGCACTCACTCCACACTCAACCAACGTGGAGACAGACATAAAGAGACGCTGTACACACGATCACACTCCCCAAGCGTACTCTACACACCGGGTCTAGGTACCCTTGCCCCTGGAGGGGGGAACTGCGCCCAGACCCAGGTGGTGTTACCCTTTTCCCTGCGGTGGGGGGAGGCAGACCGCCCCGACTCCGCAGCAGCAGGGATATTTATATTACATTTTACATTTTATAGCTGACGGATATTACTAAATAGACAGAATTTACTAAATAGCTGGATGAATATGAAAAATATGTCTATAATAACAAATGACCATGAGAGCCAGTAGAATTAATTCAACTGGACACTCAAAAGACGTCCTTAAATGCTCTTTAAGTGGCAGAACAAACGAACAAACAGTTAATCGCTTACTTGAGATGAAATCTAATCAGCTACTTTGAAAACAGCTAAGTGGTTCCTCCTTTAACAGGATGACGGCTCAGGGGTAAGGCCATCATGCAGTCCAGCAACCTTTATGGTTCTGCTTTGATTCACCAGGAACTATTAGGGAAACCTTCCAGCGCCTCCTGTGAAAGACACAGGCATAAACACACAAACATTTATTAACATGTTCCACAGTGTTCCAGTTTGATTTTCTCATCCTGTGGACAACAACGTACATGGATGCAGGTTTATTGTTAACTTTTGTAAGGTTTATTTAATGAACATATCCAGCTGCAGCTCCACTGTGATCCTGAACTGGATAAGCACTTAAGAAAATGTGTCAATAAATGGACAAACATCAACTTACTATATTTATCCAAACAGACAGGACCAATAATGCTTCACTGAGTTAGAGACTTTAACAGACTCTTCTATGTAAGAATGTCTCGTGCTGATAGACCTGCAAACTTGACAACAAAGGTTTTTCAGACTACATGTAGCTGTCCTCTATGTCAGCTCACACATTTACATTTATGTCACACTTATTTCTGCTTTCCCATTTTATAATTATTACTTACATTTTGATTAGATACCTTGAGTTTGTAAATGATCAGATTACATAATTGGAATACAATGTATCCAATTCAGGGTTGCGGGAGGATGAAGCCTATCCCAGCTGATACAGGACAAAGACAGGCTGCCAGTTTATCGCAGGGCTAACACAATATGTGTAACAGAAAATCCACTTAAATGTTTGATATTTCTTATAATAATCATAATTATGACTATTATTTAAAGGTTTCTTTATAAATACATTTTGATTTTTTATAACCCCTAAAATATAAACCTGAGCTGTTTCAGATTCTGACCTCTGACCTCACTGGAGCTCCCTCTTGGAAGTACATCTGCTTCTTGTCTACCCCCAGTGTTGACCGCCTGCCCTTGATATCACGTACTGTACCTGAGGAACAAAAAAGGACAAACACTTGCCTTCATTTAAGAAGTACATTCATACAGAGGTAATCTATGGAAACACACTAGTTCAACCTTTGGGAGGAATCAGTTCCTGTGAAACATTTCTGTAAATGAACATCATGTGGAGAATGAATGAAATGAGTTCTTCAGGTGACTCAGCAGTCCCACACTGACAAATGAAATCTAGTTAAACTATTAAGCATATTTGCTCTTCTGAAATCTGTGTTAAACAACAACAAACATAAATTAGTAACAAAAATACAGCTGAGTAGAGGCTTTACAAACCACCAGCAGCCATAATGCTAAATTTTAATCTTCAAATGTTTCTGAGCCGTCTTCAACCTGCTTTCAACACATTAAAGTCCCACAGTCAATGCAGCCTGACTCAATCCTAAATGTTCAGCACACAGAGACACAGAGGTGCCATGCTCTGTGCCGTTTAAAGTTTAGTGTTAACCTGAGTCACTGATCATTTGCAGTATTACAGAGTCTGGCAGTCTGCTTCTAGCTGACTCTCAGGTGTGACAGGTGTGCCAGCAGGAAAGAGTAATAATAACCTGCATCCTGAGGTTTTTCATGCAGGATTAAAGGAGCCAGGCTTTGTTCACACAGCTAGGATTGTATTTTACACTGACCCTGGGTCAGTTAAAGCAATGGCGACAGGGAATAGGTAGCTCGAGGACATTCAATAAAAATCAGGTATAATTATAGAATTATGAAAACAGTGTGAAATATGTAACGATTTACTTCTCCTTCACTATATGAGAATATTTTTCTTGGCAATACGAACAGCTGTACCTTGAATTTTTCAGTATGTAATCCAGCCACACATAAACCAGCGTAGTAAAAGTCTAAAGCCTGCTGGTATTATGAAGTAGTGTTTCTCAGTTTTGCGGCTACTGCAGTAAAGAGTTTGTAAAGGCTGCAACAGAGTATTCTGAGGAAAAAAGTATGTGATTTAAAATACAGGCACAATTTTTGTTTATTGAGGATATCAGTAAGCGACGTTAGTGATGGTGTTCCTCTCTCCTGGTGAGAAAATGATGTGCAGTAGCTGTAATGTCAGCAGTGCCTCTGTTTCCCTTATATGTCTTGTTTATTTCTGTCTGAACAGCATTTCCTGCCCATGTGATGGTGGATTTCCTGTTAACAATCCCTACACCCATTTCAAATAAAGCTCCAACTATAGTTGAAATGTTGCTGGTCTGAGAAAAAGAATCACTGGCTGCTATTTTAAGAAGAGAAAAACATGTTTAAATGAATTTTATCACTATGGTGCAATCAGGCACTTTCCGGAAAGCACAGATTTCTTTTCCATTGACTGCCTCCGTTGTTCAGTTTCTGTGTGGAAACTAATCTATAAACAAAAATGAAAGTATACTTTTGAGATAATGTAACATTAACACACAAAAAAGAATAAACAAACAGAAAATGAATCATGATAAGCATAATCGAGGAAGAGGCCCATCTTCTTGCAAAGATAACTCTGAGGCCCACTCCACACTGAAGTTCATACCAGAAAAGCCACCAGACCATATAAGGTCAGACATATCCAGGTTGTTTGGTTAATGCAGTGATGCAGTTTAAAGTTAATGATGTGATGACGAATGCTACAGCAGATCACGAGTGGGATTAGATCCCCTTTGTAAACAACCGTCTCCCTCCCAGACACCCCACCCAGAAGATATCAAAGCCACTTTTCTGTATCTACTGTCTTTGAACATGAGCCCATCATCATCATCATCATCATCATCATCATCCTTTCAGCACCCTGCCCTCTAGTTCACCAACAATTCCCATATTAACTCCAGCTACACATACAAGAAAACCGACTTTAACCTTTGCTGATGTTAAAATTGTATTTGAACAATGAGGTTTGAGTAAATTCATTTATGTTAATAAAAGTCAAACCATTTAGCCACATAATGGTGTTTTACACTGCACCTTAAAAACCTTACAGTACTGACTGTATCCTTGTTGTTTGCTTCCAGCAGTTCTTGTAATTAGGTGTTACACTTCATTTTGGGCAGTGCTTAATGATAATGATACTTGTAGTGATAATAATTTCTTTTGGGATCAATAAAGTGTTCTGATAGTAATGGGTACCTTGAATAATTTCAATAAATGACCGATGACAGCCGTTCGTTGACCTCAGTGAATCGTTAATCCAGTTACACACAGCTTTTCTTTGTGAGCTGGTGCATGTTACAGATAGTAATCTTTGCTCTTAGCTGACATCAGAGCCCGATGGTGTATTCTTTGATGTTTTTTGCTCATCACAAATGATTCCATCTGCTAACAACAACGAAGTCACCATCAAAATTGGTGTGCTCTGGCTTTCCTGTATCTAAAGGATTTTCTACATGTTGGTCCTCGTGATAGGCTGATTAGATAATTGAATGAATAAACAGGCGTGTGCCTTTTCCTAAGAAATTGTATGTTTGCACAGCAATGCATATACATCATAGTTAGGACCCAACAGAAACTTACAGTGACATATCAGTGAAACTTTAAATACATATACTATATACAGTGGGGCAAAAAAGTATTTAGTCAGCCACCGATTGTGCAAGTTCCCCCACTTAAAATGATGACAGAGGTCAGTAATTTGCACCAGAGGTACACTTCAACTGTGAGAGACAGAATGTGAAAAAAAAATCCATGAATCCACATGGTAGGATTTGTAAAGAATTTATTCGTAAATCAGGGTGGAAAATAAGTATTTGGTCACCTCAAACAAGGAAAATCTCTGGCTCTCACAGACCTGTAACGTCTTCTGTAAGAAGCTTTTCTGTCCCCCACTCGTTACCTGTATGAATGGCACCTGTTTGAACTCATCATCTGTATAAAAGACACCTGTCCACAGCCTCAAACAGTCAGACTCCAAACTCCGCCATGGCCAAGACCAAAGAGCTTTCAAAGGACACCAGGAAAAGTATTGTAGACCTGCACCAGACTGGGAAGAGTGAATCTACAATAGGCAAGCAGCTTGGTGTGAAAAAAATCAACTGTGGGAGCAATCATCAGAAAATGGAAAACATACAAGACCACTGATAATCTCCCTCGATCTGGGGCTCCACGCAAGATCTCATCCCGTGGGGTCAAAATGATCATGAGAACGGTGAGCAAAGATCCCAGAACCACACGGGGGGACCTGGTGAATGACCTGCAGAGAGCTGGGACCAAAGTAACAAAGGTCACCATCAGTAACACACTACAACGGCAGGGAATCAAATCCCGCAGTGCCAGACGTGTTCCGCTGCTGAAGCCAGTGCACGTCCAGGCCCGTCTGAAGTTTGCCAGAGAGCACATGGATGATACAGCAGAGGATTGGGAGAATGTCATGTGGTCAGATGAAACCAAAGTAGAACTTTTTGGTATAAACTCAACTCGTCGTGTTTGGAGGAAGAAGAATACTGAGTTGCATCCCAAGAACACCATACCTACTGTGAAGCATGGGGGTGGAAACATCATGCTATGGGGCTGTTTTTCTGCCAAGGGGACAGGACGACTGATCCGTGTTAAGGACAGAATGAATGGGGCCATGTATCGTGAGATTTTGAGCCAAAACCTCCTTCCATCAGTGAGAACTTTGAAGATGAAACGAGGCTGGGTCTTCCAACATGACAATGATCCAAAACACACCGCCCGGGCAACAAAGGAGTGGCTCCGTAAGAAGCATTTGAAAGTCCTGGAGTGGCCTAGCCAGTCTCCAGACCTCAACCCCATAGAAAATCTGTGGCGGGAGTTGAAAGTCCGTGTTGCTCGGCGACAGCGCCAAAACATCACTGCTCTGGAGAAGATCTGCATGGAGGAATGGGCCAAAATACCAGCTACTGTGTGTGCAAACCTGGTAAAGACCTATAGTAAACGTTTGACCTCTGTTATTGCCAACAAAGGTTATGTTACAAAGTATTGAGTTGTATTTTTGTTTTTGGCCAAATACTTATTTTCCACCCTGATTTACGAATGAATTCTTTACAAATCCTACCATGTGGATTCATGGATTTTTTTTTTTTTTTTTCACATTCTGTCTCTCACAGTTGAAGTGTACCTCTGGTGCAAATTACTGACCTCTGTCATCGTTTTAAGTGGGGGAACTTGCATGATCAGTGACTGACTAAATACTTTTTTTGCCCCACTGTATACTATATACTAGAGTAAACTAGATATAGTATATGTATTTATTCAGATTTATTTTAGAAGCCAGCACAAGAATTATTTACCATGACCTGTTCATCCCCTTTAGAACTCTACTTACAGCCATTAAAACATCAGCGTCTTTTGATCTCACTTTCTCATTAGCCCCCTCCCTTTGGTCGGTTGTTTGTGGTTAATTTCCTGTCACAGAGGAAGTGCCTCACCCAGCTGCCTGGCTCTTTATTGGCTCAAGCTCTGATGAACAGTGATTTTTGGGGGTGAGACAAAGTGACATGAGCACTCAGCCAGCACAGAAGATAGGCAGAGGGACTGGAATTTGGAGATTGAGACATGGGCACAAGAACTGGCTGAGGGGGTAGTGGTGCTTACAAAGTACTCATTCATACAGAGACAGATGAGTGCTGGACAGATTCACTGCAAGGGAGGAAATGGCTGCGTGTTGCAAGAGGTAAGTAAGCACAAAATGCAGACAAAGCAACTAAATGAGATTCAATAGAGCATGTTGGAAGAGCATATTCTCTGTTTTCTATTTTATTTTGTGTTTAAAGTGACTAATTACTGTAATTCTGAGTTCCATGTTTCCAATACAACTTACTGACAACATTTACTGTAATTACTGTTTTGACTGTAGTGTGCAGACTTGACTTATTCTTTTATATTTCAAAGCACTGAAGCACTTTCCTTATATGTTTTGGGGGATTTTGGCAGTTGTGACATTATTATTTATCAAGTTTTGCAGTTTAATCTCACCATTACAATCTCCTGAAGTCCTGCATGCGTTCTTGGTCTGGTCACTCCCAATCCTTGTACCAGTGTCTTGACACCAGTGACGCTGGACGGGTTTTGGGGGGGCTGTGCTAAAGACTGTTCATCATTCCTATTGCCTGTGTTTTCATAACTAGTATAATTCTCATTTTGATGTTGTTTTTTCATTAGAATTCCGTCATCGTGATAAGTACCTTCCTAAATAAAATAGACGCCAATCTTGGCGCAAACATTTTTCTGTCATGATCTTTGTATTGTTGTATGCTTACTTGGTCAAGTGGGAGCAACACACATATCACAAATAAATAGCACAAATCTTCACGTATACAGACAATGTTCAATCCAAGGCATTGTGTGGCACTCTGAGAAAACTGCTCAGAAATAGTGGTTGTGTCTCTTGCCCTCAGAAGATAATATATGTGGGAGATATAACTATACTGTATCATAATGACTTGTTTCACGGGGTATGAAAGATTTGGTGTAACGTCAACCCTAACCCAGTTAGAGAAAGTTCTCCACTGCCTGTCCAGTGGCACAGAGAGATTATCCATGATGAATAAAAGTATGTTTGTTGACCTTTCCACCACAGCTTCAAATGTGTATATTCATTTGATATCAAAAAACATTTAAAAAAAAGATTTACAATTTTAAAAAAAGGAAAAATCTGTCTAAGGATGTGGAAAGACTGAAGTGTTTCCTAAGAAATAAATGATATTTATATGACATTAAGAATCACAACAACAACAAATAAAAGACTCATCAAACCAAAATATTTTTATTCTGTGGGGATGATCACATTTGATCAAAGGTAGCTCCATAAGCAAACACGTCACCACATTCTGATGCAAATGCTCTTCAGATTAACTCGTGTATGATAGTGCATGACATCACATTTTTCCAGCAATATCATGTCACATCTGGAGAGGATCTTTACTGTTTTGTGTCCTAAATTGTATTATGTTCAGAAGATTAGATGATGAATATCATGAATCTAGAATTAGAGTCAGGTCAGACTACAATCCCACACCTTTTCCCAAATTTAGTGTGCATCCTAAACGTTTCAAGCACTTGTGTTTACTTTTGTCACAGAAGAGTTATGAGAAAGCCAAACTCTTATTTTTCTGTTGCCAATTTTGGTACTGCAGTGTAGCAGTGTGTGGATCCATAAAACCTCAAGGCAAAATCTTTGCAGCTTTGCTGCAGCTCACACCAGAAAAGTCAAATACAGACATCTAGTGAAGTCATGTACAAATAGCATGTGAAGAACCGCACTAGTGCAAGCTAAATTCAAAAAACTGTGTGAATAGTATTGTGGAGATCGAAATGTACACTGAGATTAAAAATGAGTGCAGTCCATACTGTGAGTAACCTACTGAAGTAGAGTTATATTGAAAGATGTGAGCCCATGGCATATTACCTTACAATCCCCATAGTAATCTCTTTAGCTTATATAGAACATCGTCATGGCTGGTATGGCAAATAGATTTAACGAACTCTTTTGTAATATTACTCACCATAAACTGCCAAAAAAGCATTCTGTTCACCTGGATTAGCGTTTTCAGTGGGAGAAATGTTTCTTCGCTCATCAAAGAGACTTCTTCAGTCTCAGCTGACTGCAGGTTCATAAAGTACTTACTTCAAAACCATGTTCTTATACACACAGACACTCACACTTGCTTCATTGAACATATACTCATACACTCCTGTACCACATGAGACCACCTCAACATACAGACTGGAGCAGGAAGCAAATCAGAAACCTTCCAATAAGTGGAAGACATCGACTTCCTCATTCTGCAGCAAGAAAACAGAAACATACAGATTGAACTCAAAAAATAGCTTTTACAAGCAGTCACAGATACATAGACTGATTTAGACAAATTTGAGTAATAAAAAGAGGGAGGAAAATGTCATGTCAGGAGACAGTTACTGGTGTATCTGGTGGAGAGGAGAATGAAATTGGTGGTGAGTGTGGGAAAATCAAACACTAATATCAACATCTTCTCTTGTGGACTCATAAGTAGGACTAGTTGTCCTAGAGCAGCTGGTGACAGTCTAGAAAGGCTCTGTACAACAATGGTGCTCAAGCAGTGTTGTCTGCAACAAGTGATAAAAAGAAACAGAGGAAAACTGACAGTGACAGCAACAGTATGGACAGAGGAAGGAAGAGGAGGAAGAATGGTGTTGAGTGTTGAATCAGAAAGCAAAGGAAGAGGAGTGGTACACAGCTAACTTACTGTGGTGGTGAGATCTGAGAAAGAGGGGTATGTGAAAAGATGGACCCAACAAAATTAACTGGAATTATCAGAGGACAATTGGGAGACGTAAAAATGCACGTTCTGAGTTATGGAAATTTACTAATAGGCAGTAAATCTGAAATGGGGGTAAAGAAGGTTAAAAAATGTAAAAAGAGAGTAACTGGTGGAAAATCTACAAGTGAGAAACAAGTGAAGTAAATGAAGAAAATGCTTGGGAGAACATATAAAAAAAAGGGACTGCAGCTATGCTTTGAGGAGCAGGAACTATCATTTTGATATGACAAAACTGCTTATATGTACAGAGAATTTGCACCAAAGCCCATTAAATGTTTTAGCTCTTAAGAATTCAGACAGCTGTATGTAAAAGGAATCACAGGTGAGCTCATTGTGGAGGGGACAATAGAAGTGGCAAGTGTGCAGCAGGAGTTCCTCCAGAATCCTGCAGCCACAGAGGAAGCCACAATATAGCATTGTGGGGTTGCAAAGCAGTGAAAAGAGAGACAAAAGTACAGAAAATTAGAATTAAATTTACAAAAAAATTAAATAAAACTAGTGATAAATGCAACATATTGAATAAAACTGAAAGAATATAAATAATAGTGAACGCTGCGGACCACCACTTCAGGATGACAGATTTAAAATGGGAGGAAATAAATGACAAACTTAAGATTCAGTCAAGCAGAGAAGCAATATGTATCAGATACTGTAATACTATTAACTACACTCATTCTCCAATGGAATGCCAGAAGTTTCAATGCTAAGAGCCAGAAATTCAAGCAATTTATTTGAGATATGAAAGAAAAGTCCAAGATAATCCATATCCAGGCATCCTGGGTTAAATCTAATTCGGAATTCGTTCTATTTAACTATGCAACAGTTTACAGGGACAGAGAAGAAGGAGAAGGAGGAGGCTGTGCCACGCTTCTTAAGCAAGGCATCCCATATACAATACTCATATAGAATAGGGGAGTGCAAATGAGCAAGGATATGTTGTTAGAAATTGGGCTGAAAGACTATGTGATAATAAATTATTATAAGCCATGTGGACGGCTGTAGCTCAGGTGGTGGTGAGTATCCTTGGGCAAGATACTAACCCTAACATGTTGATCATCTCCAAATGTGTGTGGATGTTAATTAGGAAGCATTTAGAAACAGTAGAAAAAACTGCTGTTGTGAATGGGTGAATTGTCTAAAGCCCTTTGCGTGCTTAAGATAAAGTAGAAAAGCACTTTATAAGTACCAGTCCATTTACCAAAATGTTGAAAAAAAAAAATAATCCAGAGAAACAACAAAAACATGTCATGGTGGGGTTTACGTTCATATTTTACATTAAAAATGGTTAACCCACCTTGTCTATGGTCACTTTGCAGCACAGCTGTGTGACTCTATGGTTTTCATTTTGGAACACTGCATTAACACCCAATAATCCACCACAATGAATATGAGGAAGAGAGGAGAAGATTAGTGACTTTATTTAAGAACAGCAAACAAAGCATTAAACTGTGGAATCTGTTAGTACACGGAAAGTAGGCAATCTTTAATTTGATTATGTTTGAACAACGGGATTAATGGTGGTGGCAGTAATGCACCTGTAAGTTGGGTGTGCCTACCGCATTTAAACTAGTAGTAGTTGAAGAAGAAGTGGAATCAAAAGGATCAGTGATGATTTATCAGTGTACACAGGTGAAATGGTTTCAATATTGTTAGCAGTCCACTGGATTGAAGAAACAAAACCACTAAGATCTGTGATATGTTCAGACTCGAACTCTTCACTGGCCAGTCTGCAAGACAGTCACTCAGAATGCAGACCTGGCATTCTGATAGAGATCCAGCAAACATTGTTCAGAATTGTTATGATGGGGCTTATGGTCACATTCTTATGGGTACCAGCGCATCATGGAGATAAAGGAAATGAAATGGCAGATAGGACAGCAAAAGTCGCAACAAGGAGACCGATAGTAGATATGGTTATTAGTGTGAGTAGGACGGAGCTCAAGAGTAGAATACGATACAAAATGATCGAAAGGTTGGCAGAAGCAATGGGAGGAAGAGAGGAAAGGGCGATGGTTTTATAAAATCCAAAGGAAGGTGGGGGAAATGAGAAGTACAGGCCGAAACAGGAGAGAGGAGACGATTATATCTCGACTGAGATTTGGACACACTGGTTTAAATACCACATTGTTTTTAATAGGTAAACACTGTACAGGGGAGTGTGACTGCAGTAGGGAACAGGAAACAATAGAACATGTTTTCTTGAATTGTCAGAGGTATGATATTGAATGCAGACAACTGATCAAAAAGCTGGACGATATGGAAGTGCAGTTGGACTTGATTGTTTTGTTTCGCACGACCTCTGTAAGTGAAAGTTATCGGGCTGCATTTTGGTTTTTAAGGCAGGCCCATTTGTTCGAGAGGCTTTGAATTTTTTTTTTTTTAAACTTTTCATTTTTTTGTCATTTCGGTCCACACTCCACACCAGTTGGTGGCGGTAATGCGCTATTTTGCTGTTTGCCAACCGCCAGTAAACCCTATACAGAAGAAGAAGAAGAAGAAGACGAAGAAGACGAAGAAGACGTGGAAGCGGCAGAAGAAGACGATTACCACGGAGTTCAATGTAGCTGCGCAAGAAAACGGCAAAAACACTCTAAACCTCAATTCGGGTCTACTTCGACACGTCGAGACACACCTCGAGGTACAAAGTTTTTATTGTATATATAAGTTTGTCTCAGTCTAGCATGTATTTACCTTTCGTAAAAGTTAGTGAAATATTCTTTGAACTCGAGTCATCAATACCGCGGAAAAGTTCTGTCCCTGGTCGGTCGGGCGATTACTGTTCTTAATTCACGTATTCTTTGATTAAAATGAATTGAGCTAAAGTTTTTAAACGATATTAAAGAGTACCTTGGCAGAGGTATCTCATAGATGAGGGTCGTCGTAAATTTTGTTTTTTTGGAGGGGGGTTATAAAAAGTGTGTAAGGCGGTGTTTTGTTAGGTGGTGTAAGGAATGAATGGAATGGAACTATTAGAATCACTTGTTTGTTTCTGTTTCTCTTTCAAGCTGTTTCGAACCTGTTAACAACAACAGAGAGTTCGCAAAAGAATCGATTGGGCGGAACGTAGAGAACGTATACACAATCGAACGTCACTTGAATATTATCTACAAAAAAAATTCTTTAATTGAAACATGTAAATAAGCAGTCAATTCTATAGCTCCATGGGGTTTTTCCATGTCATTTTTGTCTCTTATGTTGAGCAAATTTGTTCCTTAGGGAAAAAAACAAAAAAAAACTGAGTTACTAGCATAAGAAAGTACATGAGTATACATATTATAAGGAACAGCTCTTTATACTACCATCAAATAAGGAAAAGCACTGGGGGATAACTTCGCAATACGTCAGAATCAGAGAAACGTTACTAATTCCAGAGAGAATTTGTGCAGCACACATACATACAGTGCAGTGAAGTATGTTTAGTCTGGTTCAGTTTGTGTTGGTCTAACCCAAGTTGATGAACTAAACACTCTCATAGCACCAGAAATTAAAATAAAGCAAAAAAAACATGCATAACGACAGTCGATTGTAAGTGCTAGTTTCAATCATTGGATCATGAAGTCAGTTCCATGATAACTAGACGAAAATCAGCCACAATAAACAATTTGCTGATCAACTCTGTGGATAGATCAAGTTCACCAGGGAGGATATGAAAAATGGCAGACTGGCTTTGTTGGTCTGCAAAATTTTCCTCAGTAATGGAGGACATTTGAAAGTCACTGTGTATTTTAAACATATGGATTAGTATTTAAGGTTTGTTTTAGTTATATTATTAGTTGTATTATTATTACATTTTTGCATCTTGGAGCAAAGGAAAGGAGATTTAAAGATTAAAATATCAGAATTTCCTAATGCAGGACATTATCCAGTCATTTGATTTAAACTGCTGGACTGTCTTAAAGACATAAAGACCTGGATGGCCTCTAACTTTCTGCTTCTTAATTCAGATAAAACTGAGGTTGTTGTACTCTGCCCTGAAAATCTTAGAAATATGGTATCTAACCAGATTCTTACTCTGGATGGCATTACCTTGGCCTCCAGTAACACTGTGAGGAACCTTGGAGTCATTTTTGACCAGGACATGTCCTTCAATGCACATATTAAACAAATATGTAAGACTGCTTTCTTCCATTTGCACAACATCTCTAAAATGAGAAATATCCTGTCTCAGAGTGATGCTGAAAAACTAGTTCATGCATTTATTACTTCCAGGCTGCACTAATGTAATTCATTATTATCAGGATGTCCTAAAAACTCCCTTCAGTTAATCCAAAATGCTGCAGCAAGAGTCCTGACAGGGACTAGAAAGGGAGAGCAGATTTTACCTGTATTGGCTTCCCTTCATTGGCTCCCTGTTAAATCCAGAATTCAAAATCCTGCTCCTCACATACAAGGTCGTAAATAATCAGGCCCCATCTTAGAAACCCAAATCAGAAAAAGTTGGGACAGTATGGAAAATGCAAAAAAAGAAAGAAAGAAAGGAGTGATTTCTAAATTTGACTTATATGTCATTGCAGACAATATGAACACAAAATATTTAATGTTTTGTCTGGTCAACTTTATTTCATTTGTAAATAGACATCCTTTGCTGTCATTCAGACCTGCAACATATTCCGTAAAAGGTTGGGATAGGAGCAATGTAGTGCTAGCAATCAGGTGAATTTGTTAAATAATGACGTGATTTGAAACACGTGATGTCAACAGGTGATTGTAATTATGATTTGGTACAAAAAATTAAAAATTGTCTTTACATATTTCAATAATTTTCAAAAAAATTAATGTTCCTCAAATAAAGATAGAAAGAGATTTGGATAGTTTAACTTCAACAGTGCATAAGATAATTAAAAGATTGAAATTCCATCAATGTATTATTGTAGGGTCTACCTTAGAATATAAAGTGCCTTGAGGTAGGGCTGGGCGATATGGCCTAAAATCCATATCACGGTATAATTTGAAGCATGTGCGGTAACGATATATATATCGCGATATATTATTTTCTTTTGTATAACGTATTCTACACACTAAGGCACACTTAAAATCCTTTAATTCTCTCAAAAATCGACAGTGTGCCTGGTTCTGGGTGTGCTTACTGACCTCAAACAGATTTTATGTGGTACACGGCTCTCAAAAATCTGTCAAAAATGTTTGTCGGAGCATTACGGTTACCGTAGTCAGGAGCCTCGCGGAGTAATCTGGGTCCAAAACTCCATCTGCTTTCAGGTCCCAAAGTCAAACGAACACTGCAGCATCACTGAGAGTTAAAAACTGTCTAAATTCTTTCATCTTTAATAAAATGATCAGCGTTGCTGCTTTACCAGGTGCAACAATTAAGTTTAACATCCAGGCATCCATGAAAACAGAATTTATTCAATTCAACGGAGTTAGAAGTTAGCTAGCTAGTTTCCACCTAAACATGATGTGCCATGTTCTGACTGAGAGATATCTGAAAAAATTAAAACGTACAGCTCTGCTATCACTTCCAACATAAATGAAGACAGAAAACTAAACAGCAGTGACGTTTGTAGGGTTACTGAAGTTGGACTAGCTGGTATATAGTGATGTCCTAAGTCACAGGTGTCGAACTCCAGGCCTCGAGGGCCGGTGTCCTGCATGTTTTAAATGTGTCCTTGATCCAACACAGCTGATTTAAATGGCTAAATTATCACCAACATGTCTTGAAGTTCTCCAGAAGCCTGTTAATGAACTAATAATTTGATTCAGGTGTGTTGAAACAGGGTGATATCTAAAACCTGCGGGACACCGGCCCTCGAGGCCTGGAGTTCGACACCCCTGTCCTAAGTGATTGCTAGCAAAACAGCTACATTGGCATAACATTAGCACAGTGAAGCTGAAGGATGAACGCTAACTTTTTTCCACTCAATAAAAGATAACGTGAGGGTTTCTGGTGGTTAGGGACAAATGCAATTGCATAACAGGATGCTATAAACGGACTAAACTTCAGTCAGGAAAACTACTGAGATAATCCATCCACAATACGAGGTTGGTCATTAATATACTGCAACAACATGGGAATAGAGCGGCTGCGAGAGAATTCGGCATTAGTGAATCAATGATAGGGAAGTGGAGGAAGCACAGTTTTTGGCTTTCCTCATATTCCAAAAGTGCTTCGTCTTTTTGCTATTACTGTTGCCCAGCATAATTTGCAGATGATGTTGTTTGCAGCTGCTGCAATGCTTTCGACCAAAACAGGTGCAGCTTGATGATGACACCATCAACATGTGCTATTGCGGTAGAGCGGTATAGTAAAAATCTCTACCGTTGGTCAAATTTATATCGTTTCTATCATTTACCGTTTATACCACCCACCCCTACCTTGAGGCGACTGTTGTGATTTGGTGCTGTATAAATGCAGTTGAATTGAACTATTTCACACAGGGCCATGTAGGTTTGGATTTTTTTTCCCCTTAACCCTTTAGAGCCGGTCGGAGCGGGCACGCTTTGTTTTGTGTAACTATTTTTAAATCCCGGTAGCTCTGCAACCACGTAAGCTAGCGCAATAATTTTTTTTGCATATGAAACTGGAGGAGTTGTACTTACATCTTATGCCATCAGCTTGTCCTAGGTCACGGTTTCCTTCCACATAAAGCTTTGCAAAAACTGCATAAAAAGCACTTGCAGCAACAAAAACATAATATTACGGAAACACGCTTTGCCGATCCGTCAGCGCGAACTTTTGAATGTCCGCCATTACCTGCCCGAAACCGGAAGTGATGTCATTTTCGCGGAAATGTAGTTTTTTTTTTTTTTTTTTTTTTTACCATCAGGGCCTCAGGGTCTATACTGGTGTTTTTAAAAGTTATCTTTGACTTTATGACTTTCTGTGTCGTTTCTGGGATGCTTAGGACTCATATTGCACTGCTGGAAATAGTTTATTTTGATGCATATGCTGCTTTTTTGCAAATTTGTAGTATAATATTTATTTTCGTTTTTCCTGCAGTATATAAAAATTGGTGTATTCAAAAATAAAACTATGAAGACACTCAAAATAAATTTCCTGTGGTAGGAAACTATTTTGTGCAACTTTTTTGTATTTACAGTTTTGAGGGATAAGCCTCTTAAATTTCTCTAACTAGAAATATATGTTAAAAAAACAAAAACGATTTTCAATTTTTTTGTAGTTTATTGCACGGTTTTGCAATTTATGTAATTACTATGCACTTAATGAATACATATTATTAAAATCTGGGCTATAATTGCTGTATTGATGTATAGCAACTTGAAATGCTCCCAAAAATGGCACCACACCATGTAAAAATATACTATAAGCTCTGGCGGACTTGGTTCTATGGTAGGTCTTAAAGGGTTAATAATAAACACCTTCATTTAGAAACTGCATTTTATGTTTACTTGTATCATCTTTTTCTAATATTTAAATTTGTTTGATGAAACATTTAAGTGTGACAAACATGCATAAAAAGAGGAAATTAGGGGGTCAAACACTTTTTCACTCTATTGTAGCTTATTTTTTGAGGATTTTATAACATGACTTAAGTTTTTTTTTTTCTTCTGTAAACTGCAGTGATGTCAGACTCTGAAGGACGCCGCTCATCTGTGTCCTCCATCTCTTTGATTGAGATTAAGAGTGAGACTCATTTAGTGCTCCAAGCTTTTCTACATCGCTCCCTTTTAATTCCTCTGAAAGAGAGGCCTGGGAGGGTAGGAGGGGCCTACAACGATCACCACAAGTACAGGTAATATAACTCACTACTATTCTATTTTTTGCTTGTTTGTCTTTGTGTTTGTATCTTTTTTAAAAAAATTGTAGCTCAAGACACAACATTCTGGATAATAACTCACTGACTTGTGCCGTTTGTGACCTTTACCAGTGAGTAGCAATGATTAAAGGGTAGATAGTTTTAGGACTTACTACATTTTAATCAATCTAAAGGTTTAAGTAAGTAATTATTTTAAATATAGTAATTGAATATTTGCAATATTATTTATGTGACCATTTATTTTTAATGAATTGTCTTGTTTTCCCATGCTAGTTCCAACCCAAAACCAAAAACAAAGGATGAGCGGAATCCTCAGGTTGTCACTTCAGGAGATGAAAAAAAGACTGGATTCAAAGACCTCATAAAGCAACTGCCACATCGTAACAGCACACAACGTCCTGCCAAAGACCCTGAAGGCTCATTGGGCAGGAAGAGCAAAGCAAAACCTGCACACCTCAAAGACAAAAGCGAAGTAAGTGTGTTGTATTGTTTTGAGCTGGAACACATGAAAGACCATGAGTGATGTTGGACACAAACCTGTAGTGTAGTGTCTACATGGTATTGTTATACATTAGTACTATGATACATTAAGACCATGGAGGCTAGAAAAGAGTACTAAATGGGGAAAAATTTATAATTTTCACTTCAGTGTCTGAGACTGGTTCTTTTTTTTTTTTTTTTTTTCCTTTTTTCTCATCATAATTATCAGTACTTAACTAAAATTTAATAGTTTAAATACTTCAACTGTTTCCACAGGATGACACCTCCTGTACATCAGAAGAGGATGAAAGTGAAAAGAAACTAAAGAAAAAGCTCAGCCAAAAAAACATCAAACAGAAGCTCTCCAAGATCTTCAGTTTAAGGTTACAGAAGGATAAGGACAAACAGGAGCGTCCGTCTCATCCGCAGCGACCTGACACATTACCAATTAACAAAAAACCGGAGCCTACACCAAATGTCATCTCTCCCAGTAAGCTCTCTGACTGTTACATTTTCCAAAAGAAGAAATATCAGTCGTATTTAATCACCTGGACACACAAAATTCGCTCGTCTTGTGTACATTTGTAATATTAAAGATGTATAAAAATTGCATAAATGTATTCATCTAAATGTAATTTTCACCTGTTGTGTGGTGAACTATTCATGCTGATTGATGTCAGCAATACTTCCTGACCATTTAATTTAGTAGGGCAAGGAATTTTTTTCCATTACAGCACCTTTTCATCTGACTTTTACTCAGGAACCTCTTCTCACTTTTTGCTAAAGAATTTTATTTGATGATCTTGTTGACAAAGATAATCTACATAAGGTTCTTGCACTCAAAGGAGGTAACTTCTATGGTACAACTTTTATTTTGATATTAATATTTAAGATCATGGGGGACTTAAATGGCAACTAAAAATGGATGAGATTAACATTTTTTTTTTTTTTAGTTGAATGAACTGAGTGAGGTGGGAGAGATAAGATTTAAATTATTTTGAAGGGTATCTCAGTGAGTCGAATAGAAGCTAGCCTGAGAAGGAGAATGCTGCAATGAGCTATAGTGCCAAAGGCAGCACTCACACTGAGGAGGAAGACAGTGGTTAATAAACCAGAGTCAGCCATTGCTTTCTTGGAAGATACTAGTGAACATAGTTCTCCTGCAATAACTCAAATTAAACACTTGACTGCATTTGAGTGGCAAAAGTCTTTTTATTGTTCATGGATATTTCATATACATTTGTCCATACAGATCACCCTCCTGAGTTCTACAGTAATGTGGCAGAGAAGCTGGAAAAGATTGCCCAGAAGTCTACCAGTATAAAGAGAAATAGTCCCAAAACACAGCCACCAACAGGTAATTGCATGCACAGCCACGCATATACATTAATTCACTTTAAAATGGTATATTGACCCAAACTAGAATTCACAGAACGGTAAAGTAACTAATAAATGTAAGTAAAATGTATTTATAAAGCAGATTTACCGTGTTTTCACACTTACAAGGTCCTATAGGGTAGCAACTAACCACAAAATGAACATAAATTTTTCATGTTCTTCAATAGTGCAGAGCACCTTCTTTGTGTTTTACTTTGCTACCACCCCAGATGCATCAAAACGTTAAAAATGACAACAACCACCAGAGGACAGGAGGGGATGCATGAGTTAGACATGCAGCAAATGAGACATTAGTTTGTTAGCAAGGGAATATTAACAGGGACAAAGGTGGGTTTTGAGTCTAGACTCAGAAGCAAAGATGTGGGTCTCCTCCTCCTCCTCCCCCCCCCCCCCCCCCCCCCCCCCCAATTTCAGGTGATAAGATCATTCAATACACATGGAGCAGTGACCACAAAGGCTGCATCACCTTTTTGTTTGAGGCATCAACTTGTATGTAAAGATCTGTAAAGAGCTTTGATTCTACAAAAGATCAGTGATATAAGCTGACCCCTGCCCATTAAGAGTCTTAAAAATAATGAGTAAGCTCTTAAATGAATTCTAATGTGGCAAGGACAAGACTGTAATGATGTGCCAGTCAGCAGTCTTGCTGAAAGGACAAAAGATTTCAAAGAGGTGATGACGCTTAGCTGGTTTTTGACAACGGAGCAAATTTGTTTGTCAGAGTAAAGCTCTGAGTCACAAAGTTATATTTTGCAAGAGATGTAAAATATAGGATACAATAATCTAACACGCTGGCAAAGGAGCTTGTATGGAGATTTGGATGGACAAAAGATGATGAAAATCTGTTTCGTTCTTGTTCAACTGGACGAAATTGCTATTCTTCCAGCCTTTTAATATATATTTTAGTGGAAGATATAACTCAAAGTCATCAGTGTACAAATGAAAGGAGATGTTATCTTCTAATAATATTACCAAGTGGAAGCAGATCCAAACAGAAGAAGATTGATCCTGAGATGAACAGTTACTGAAAAACTCTTCTTCTTAAGCTCTACATTGGCTCATTGATAAGAGCCAATGTAGAGCTGCACCCTTAATGCCAAGCCAGTCTGCAAGGGGTGGCAAAAAATTTTTTATCCACAGAATAAAATGCATCACTGAGGTCCTGCAGACTCGGGGCTGCAATATCACTTTAATCTAATGTGACTGGTAAACTACTGGTCACTGTCAGCAAAACTGTTTCTGTACTATGAAAGGCTTTGATGCCCATCTAAAATGCTCCAGAAAGGCAGCACTTGTGACATGGTAGTTTAGAGCAAGGATAATGGTTTTTGGTCAGTTTGCATCCAAGTTTTGTTTGTTTAAGTATTTTTATTTTATTTATTTATTTGACCTGGACTACAGCATGCTTAAAATATGCAGCAATATTTTCCAAGGTTAGGCGTATTGTTAGGTATTAATTATAACTTGGAAACTAGGACTGAGTGTATCAAATTAGTTACCTATGCTGTAACACAGGAAACATCATAGAAGGGGCTCATGTGAAATGTTACATGAAAAAGTATTTGCCCCTTGCCTGATTTTGTTTTTTTGCATATGATTGTGTCCAAAAAATAAATATAAAATATAGTCATTTATTTATTATTTCCTTTATGGGGAAAAAAGCTGCCCAAATCTCCTTGGCACTATTTGAAACCTCCCCCCCCCTTGTCAACTCATGAATTAACTGTGATTAACCACGTTTTTGGAAATGGTGAGTTTAATTTCACTAGCCACACCCAGAACTTACTCATCACTGCCAGACCTGAAATAGAACCTGATAAGATAAAACCAGCACATCATTCCACAATAAAAAGAAACTCAAGAACAAATGACTTGAACTTGGTTCAGGTCACTAACATCAGAATAGGTATATCTATAATCCAGTTTTGAGTTCCCTCCCAGACGCCTTAACGCCCACTCACATCCTGGGCCATCTGACCTCAGGAAATCGCATGATAAGGTGGGGCTAGGTTTCACAATGAGCTCACCTGAAAACCCTGGCTGATTGGGACCCACACCCGTTTTCACACCTTCGCTCAGGCGATTAGAGGATCATCAGGGGGTCCTTTTGTCCCTCTTTGAGGGGATACTCCCACTGGGTTTAAATCTGGGACTCTCCGCCATTTAACCTTAGAACTGAAGAAGCTTCTCGGATGAGAGGTGAAACGTCTTCAAGCAACTTAAAGAAGTCCAGATGCTTTTCTTTGCAAGCTCCTTTGACTACGGTGACCTGGATGACTGAGAACCTTCACAGACATCAGAATAGGTTACAAAGCCATTTCTAAGGCTTTGGGACTCTGGACTGTCTCTCAGCTAAAGAAACCTTACTGAATTGGTTGAAGGTGACTGATAACACCGGAAAAACACTTGAGCAACTGGTGATTGATTAAAAAAAATTGATAGATCAGAAATACATGCAGTACATTATGTGAAGTTAGAAAAACTGATCAAGAACTATAATATCTTCATCTTCAGTAAAGCTGATGTTTCTTTCTCAGCAGTATGTGATAAAGAAACAATAGTGCAGGAACTTGTCAAGGTGCTCTCTTCGGAAGGAGACTCTATCAATACTGTGGTAAGTAGTGGTTCATTATACTGTCTGTAAAGGTCCTTTATTCATTTGTCAAATGTTTTGGGAATAATAATAATAATTACAATAAATTAATCAATTCAGGTAAACATAAAGCTGAAGACAGTGTAAATTTTCCTCATGTGTTTGCGTGCGCACTCAAAGCAAATGTGCATCATTTAACAGATCCAATCGGACCGTTTTCTTCGCTCCAGTTTGACCCGTCTTTCATATGCATCGTTTTCCAAACTCCTGGATGCTGTGAGCAGCAGTCATGTAGCTGAAACTCTTTCTCAGCAACCAACAGCCAGTCCTACACTGCAACGGATGGCTGTCAGCATGGAAGTATCACGGCGAATAGTGACAGCCACGGGAACTCAGCGGATGCAAGGCTATGCAGAGTGCTACATGGAGAACTTCGCCCCATGGCTGAAAAGCAATGGAGGATGGGTAAGTGATTTCATTTTTGCATTGACTGTGATTATGTTTTTTACAGACGGGCCTCGGCTGTTATGAACTCTAATTTTTCCTCTGTATAATTAATCATACAGACTTTTTCATCTGCAGGAGAATGCAGTAACTTTGGATGCGCATCTAGAATATGACTGAGCAGTTTTGTTTTTTTTGTTTTTTTTCAACTAAACACCAACTGCTGGACCTGACGGGAAAGTGAAGAGGAATAGAGAAACCTTCTCTGCTTTAATATGTGACTTACTTTTTCTTCCATGGCCTTATGTAAACACTCAGTAATTCTTGAAGCCTTTTGAATTCTGCTGACATTAGAAAGACTCTCCAGGTTTTTGATTTGCACAAGTCATTTGTTGTTACTAATATAGATTATTTTATATAAAAAAAGGCCTTTCAGTTAAATTGAGAATACCTCTAACATCAGTTTTCTGTTCTGTAGTGACTGGGCAATTTTTGCCTTCTTCCTTTCTGTTCAGTGAATTGGTAAAAACTCCTACTTGTTTCTGTGTCCTTAAGACTGAGTCTAAACACTTTATTTGTATTAAAAAAAACCTGTAAATACCACCACCCACCCAGTACCCTTTTAAGATTGAATCTCACTGAAAAATCTAATTAACAATCACCCTTATAGTTTAGTTTCACAACTATCCAGTGAGCTAAAGCAGACCAAGATTTTATGTCTTCTTTAGTCAATTTCCAAATATTTACATTTGCATTTTATTCTAAAGTTTGATTTGTTAGTTCCTGCACTGCATGCCTTACTACTGGTATTGTTCTTTCTGTGGATCTAATTTACATGGGATCACAAGATGTGGATTTGTGTATGTTAGCAAAAGCTATATAGAGGGTATAATGTTTAGAGATTAGTGACTGATATTTCTATTGCTATCGTTTGATTGACAGGTCTTTAATCCACAAAAGGTAAACACTAAAGTTTTTGATTTTTTTGTTTTTGCTATTTTTCCAGTTTTTTTAATTGAGTTGGAACAGTCTGTGTTTTTGCATGATCCAAAGTGTTTTTGTGTGTCTATTTTCTATTTGAGTAGGAGCATTTAAACGCCTCCTGTCTGTAAGTTATGAGGAGAGATTCTACATGTTTGAATTGCACTAGGTGTAATAGGGACTGTCCCTTTTTGTTGTTGTTTTTTGTTTGTTTGGTTTGGTTTCACACCAAGATGATCCTGGGTTCAAACCCACCAGGAGGAGCCTTTCTGTGTGGAGCATATTGTCCCTGTGCTCATCTGTTCACTCCAGGCAATCTGGGCTTCCTTAGCCACAGTTGTAAATCTGTCTCTCTATATAACTTGTGTGTGTGTGTGTGTGTGTGTGTGTGTGTGTGTGTATAATATTTTATTATTTTTATTGTAAATAATAACCGTTTCCTGTTGAAAGTGGACAAATTCCTTAAGGATGTAAGTATTAACATGAATGGACATAATGTAATATTCAACCTAAAACCTTAGTAAAGCCACAGTCTTTACACTGTATGTATGTAATTGTGAGTTTACCTTTTATGTTTTTATTGATTTTTTTTTTTTTTTTTTTTTTTTTTTTTTTGCAAAGGCACTTTACATTATTTTGACATGAAACATCCATCTCTGTTCTCTTAAGGTTTTAATAGTTCACTGTTTTTGTTAACTAATTACACCAATTTACAAGCAAAACACTGATATGCCACACAGGGGATGTAATGTCTAAAGGATAAATTACTGGTTTTATGTGAAGTCCTTTCTGTGTGGAGTTTGCATCTTCTCCTCCTGTTTGCGTGGGTTGTTCTCTCCGGGTACTTCGGCTTCCTCCCACAGTCCAAAGACACGGAGCGACCAAGCGAGAGGGAACAGATGGATGGAGTTGAAACTGAGCTGCACGTCTTACAGGGAATCACCTGAATCAAGTCTTCATGTACTTTATCTTACTTTCTGCTAGTCTCACAAAGCTTACTCAGTTTGTTACTCAAACTTTTGTCAAATAGGACATTTTTTATTTATTTATTTTTACTGTTTTTCATTTTTAGGTGAACTTACTCTAATGTTAAGACATTGGAGTCATGTTGAGTATGTTGAGACTAATGTCTCAACATACTCAAATTCTTGTGCATGTTGTGACCTTTAAGCAGGGTGGATATCAGTGATCCTCACATCTAATAAATTTTACCAGTACTACCCTTGCCTGCATCTGTACTTTAAATTTTGCCCTGTATCAGTTAGAATATATAGGCTATAAAGGAATACCAAGAGTTACATTCTGAGTGACTATGAGGATATTTGAAAATTGTTGCGGTAAAATAAGTGAAGCAGATGTATATCCAGTATGCCTACATTTTACAGGCTAGAAATTTAGAATTAAACGTCAAATAAAAATCTATTTTCCAGGGTCCATGTGTCAAATATATTTTCTGCTACTACCGTGCTGGACTAAATACACAAACTGAACCAGCAGTTTGTGTATTTAGCCCCTTGCAGCAGTTCGTGCTTACAGCCATACCACCCTGAGCACACCCGATCTCATCTGGGCTTGGAAGCTAAGCAGTGTTGGGCTTGGTTAATACTTGGATGGGAGACTGCCTGGGAATACCAGGTGCTCTAAGCTTACTAATCTAAGATACTAACCTCCACTTGGTCTCCAATGCATCCATTGGAGTATGAGTTAAAGCACTGACAAAGGTTGGTGCTGGTGTGTATGGGTGAATGTGGTGTGTTGTATAGAGCGCTTTGAGTACTTCAAGACAGTAGAAAAGCGCTATATAAGAAGTCCATTAAGAGTGCTCCTCTGTGCTTTTTTTTACATCTTAGATAAATGACATCCAAAGGCTAAAAATATAGTATATACTAAATAAATATTTGTCAAATTGTATCTACAATGAAGGAAATGATAGTCATTACTAGGTTAATTAATATATCCCAGTTAACAGATGTCTTTGTACAGCGCGGTGTGGAAGAACTAAGTAAATCGGTGTTAACAGTAATTGCCATGTAATAATGTAATGACTGAAAATCTGAACCAAAATTAATCAGTGGAATGTTCCAGGCTGGATTATGGATTTTAGAAATTCAGTTCATGAGTTTGATAGGCGTCACGTGACATCTGTTGAACAGCTTTTCTGCAGTTAGTCCAAGTGTTTCTCGACCGAAAGAATTTGACAATACATGAGCATGGAGAACACCAGGGCCAAAATCTGACAAAACAAGAGGAGACGTACAGGTCATTAATTAACAAGTCATTAACGCTACATATGACAGGAACTACACAGAAATGCACCAACTATGCACTCAGACTCCAGGTGGACTAGGATGTATAACAAGAACTACTTGTCTGCACTGTCCTCAGCTGCCCATGTTCACATCCACAGTGTATAAGCGAATACAAGTGATTTCGACCAGTTAAAAGCAATCAGCATGAATAACTGAATCAAGAAATTCAGACTAAACACAAGTATTCCTAATAGCTGATATATGATCTAAGATTTTGGAATCTATACCACCTTTCATTGTAAATGTACAAATAACTGAGCTACAGCTTACAACACATAATTACCAAAAGATACGTTATTTCAAGTTTTATGAGCCTAAAGGGTAGGCAAACAGTTACTAAGTTTAAATGTACATTTTGTTTATGGACAGTATGTATGTATAGTATATAGAAAACATTAATATTGTCTACCTGCACAACACCAATACACACTCCAAACACCAGGACAGAGGTGATGTTTTTTATCAGCCACTTTCTTGCTTTCTGGTAGCATGGCTGCAAACGACATGGGGAAACAGTTGAGGCAGAGTAGTTATAGATAGAAAGAAAAGCGAAGAAGAATGCCAGGGCTATATTCCAGTATGCAGGTTTAGCTAGCAGCTCTGAGTTCCTAAACCCTGAGATGTGTGAAACTCCTGTTTTCTGCTCCAGAGAGTTAACGTCAACTCTGAGTCAGTTATCAGGGTAAAAGACACTATGTTAGATGCAAATTTGTCCACAGATTAGAATTCGGTCATTAAATATCAAACAACATGTTGGAAAGAATGGTGGCTGAATTCAGAAACATATTGTCCACTTAAAAATCACCTAAATAGTCTCAGTTATTTGACCAGATCAACCAGAAGATATCACAGGCTCTGTTATGGATCAGAACCTATGCTGCCATTTGAACCGCAAGTCAAATCCAAACCGTGATCCGTTTTTAATTAAGGCAAGATCAGGCACAAATTCTGTTCAGCTCCAGGTAGACCCTGGCTATTGTAAGGTAGACCCTACAATGATACATACAGAGGAAAAACCCAGCAATCAATTTGGCGACAGTGGGAAGGAAAAACTCCATTATAACAGGAAGAAACCTCCAACAGAACCAGGCTCATGCTCTGTGTTGGTACAGGCCATTGAAGATGATAACGGTGGGTGGATTATATTCTTAAATGTAAACAGTTTCTATGCCGTATGTTAAAACAAGATCTAGAGTGTCATTAAAGTGGTGGGTGGGTTCTTTTACATTTTTAGAGAAGCCAGTTGAGTTTTCAATTACTTGAAAACTTTGAAGAACCTGCTATTCTTCCTGCAGAGGTCCAATGGATCTTCCAGCAATTGTGATGCTTTTTTCTGGAGAATTGCTTAGGGTGATTTCATATCTTTTGATCTTGAATCTGGAACCTAAGCTGGAGCAGAGCTGGTTAGATCTACCGCATTATAGTGATCTACCCTGGTAAGAAGTGAACCAACTTTGTAGTTGACCACAGAAAACCATGGGCCAACCCTAAAGTTACCCAGATAAGCCAAAATCTTGCTTCATAGCCTCAGGTTTAGTTCACAGAGTCTGTTACCCTGGTAACTGACTCAGAGTTGAAGTCTACACAATTCCTGAAACATAAATCTTGTAGTTACCAAACTAAGATTTGTTAGCAAATTCTGCTCTGAAAAATGCAAAGACTTTAGTATGCAGTTGCCCAAGCAGTATGTGTGACACATACATTCATTGATCTGTAGGAAAATTCTGTTTCATTTGAGAGGTTTATCCCCCCAAAAAATAAAAATTAAAAAGCAACAAACCTCAGTCCATCCTTCAACACACGTCTGTGTCCCAACTGAGCAACATGATAAGGGTAGCTTTCCCTGCAGCACGTTATACCAGTCTGTTTTGTTGGTTACGCCACAGCACTTGAACTGGAAGAGCAGATGACAGGATGCAAAGAGGACAGTAATACCAAATATTTAATCTATGTTTAACATTTGCACGTGTAAACTCATGTAGATCCTTTTGACTTGACAGTTTTCTCTTGGGTTATTAGGGTGCCTATACTCTTGTCATGTACTCTCATCACTTATTTTGAATCTGTGTTTTTTTAATGTTCATAATTTGTGGCTGTAAAGTTCATTAAACTGACAAACGTCCACCACAAGGTGGCACCATCACCAAGAACAGTAGTTACTTCTAGATTTTGCCAACTGCATCTTGGTCTATGGTTTTGTCAGGTTTATTTTGAATTGGGGTTGCGTTTGGACTGCACCAAGCTGGAGATGTATCGCAGACTGTGGTGCGAAATTGCTTCATGCAGTCCTTGGCAAATATGACTGTAATGTGTTGAGACTTTATTGTGTCAATACTTTAAAATTTTTAAGGCAATATTTAACAAGACTGTGCATGTGTTTGTAGCTGTTGTTGGTGATCAGTACCTTCCGCACGGACTAGAAACCTCCATGAACTTATATGTGTAGCAAGATGCAGAGTCTGCAATCTCCAGTGTGTCCAGACATGAAGCTAGTGAAACTGTAGTGTAAGTGCCTACGGTCATTTTGCAATCATTTGGTGGTTTTGGCTTGGTATTAATTTGTTCCTTCGTTTGTTTTTGTCTGTAGACAGAGCCACTGTTGTATTTTCAGTGCATATTTTTTTATTGGATGTTTTGTGATTTTTCCTTTTTGTTTATTATCTGTATGCCATTAAAATGCTGCAAGAACCCCTGTTATTGTGTCCCATGTGGCAACTAATTTCCCAGGCTACACAGTATATCCGTTATTCTGTTGAAAAGAGGATTATTGTATTTTCATGTGCTGTTCAGTAAAAATGCTCACCATTTTCTGGACATTGTCCCAGGAATTCTTAAGGCCAGGATCTGATTCATACATCTTCATATCTTCCTTTAAATCTTTTTGTGCTTTTGAATCCAGCTGACAAAAAGACAGTGAACGAAACAAGGATATACAATTAATCATAAAAAAATCAATTGTATATATATAATATATAATATAGACAGACTGGCGCGTCCATCCATCCATCCATCCATCCATCCATCCAGATAGATAGATAGATAGATAGATAGATAGATAGATAGATAGATAGATAGATAGATAGATAGATAGATAGATAGATAGATAGATAGATAGATAGATAGATAGATATGGAGCCCATTCCAGCAGGGCTAAGTATCTCACAAAAGTGTGTACACCCCTTACTTTGATATAATGTAAAGTAGTCAGTTTACAGATTTTATAACAGTGTAAGTTTGCAGTCCCCTCTAAATAACTCAACACACAGCCATTATTGCCTACTTGGCGATGGCAACAAAAGTGAGTACACCCCGAGGTGAAAATGTCCAAATTGTGCCCAATTAGCCATTTTCTCTTCCTGGTGTCATGTGACTCATTAGCGTTACGAGGTCTCAGGTGCAAGCATGTCTTCAGACTTAAACCCTATTGAGCAACTGTGGCGCATCCTCAAATAGAAGGTGGAGGAGTGCAAAGTCTCTAACATCCACCAGCTCCATGATTTCATCATGGAGGAGTGGAAGAAGTTTCCAGTGGCACCTTGTGAAGCTCTAGTGAACTCCATGGCCAACAGGGTTAAGGCAGTGTTGGAAAATAATGGTGGCCACACAAAATATTGACACTTTGGGCACAGTTTGGACATTTTCAATTAGGGGTGTACTCGCTTTTGTTGCTAGTGATTTAGACATCAGTGGTTGCATGTTGAGTTTTTTTGAGGTGACAACAAATTTACACTGAGCGAGGAGGCTCTAAAAGACTGTTTTGACTCTACTGTGTGGGAGATGCTTTGTGACGACCACGGGAAGGACAGTGACAGACTTGTGACCTTCGTTACAGCCTACATTAACTTATCTAGGACCTCGTGTTGCTTCTCCAACAACAAACCATGGATTACCCAAGAAATAAAAGCTGTCCTCAAGCAGAAGAGGAGGGCTTTCAAATTTGGAGACAGGGAGGAGCTGAAAGGGGTGCAGAGAGAGCTGAAAGGACTGATCAGTTCAGCTTCAGCAGAATGATGTTAAAGAAGTCTGGAGATGCCTTGGAATCATCTTGGGGCACAAAGATTAACACCTTCTGCCCATGGGGGATGCGAGGTGGGCAAATGAACTGAATTATTTCTTTAACAGGTTTGATTACCAACTGTATCCTCATACACACAATAACATGGACTGAACCACCAATTACAACCACTAGCACTTTATATAACTACTGTAGAAATTATCCACATATCTCACTGATCTAAACTACACTACTGTAAATGTTGTATAGACAATCATTCTGTACAATACAATAATTATAGTTTTACAACTGTTTACAACTGTTTATTAATACTCACAATTGTATATCTACAATCTGTATAATTTCATATTTCTGTATAGTTTTCATATTTTTAACCATATTTATATCCTGTTCATAACCTGTTCATAGCTTGTACACTCACTACAGCCTGTGCATACTTATAGTTATAGCATATTCATAACATACCTTCATACCATGTACATTGTAACATACCTTTAATAGATCCATATTTTGTAATATATCTATATTATTTCCAAAGCACTTTCTGGATGGATGCAAACTGCATTTCGTTGCCTTGTACTTGTGACATGAGTTGAATTCTATTCTATTCATCCAGGATGCAGTCTTCAACATCGGCTGCAGACTCACCCACCCCCCACTGATGCTGTTCCACCTTTGACACCCCAGACACTTCACACCTCCCCCACACACCGTGGTCACTACTCCCCACCCCCAACCACAGCATCCAGTACACATCCAGCACACATCTCCAGCATGTCTCTCACTCAACCACCCGGGTTAGAAGGCAAATGAGGAGGATTAAAGCCAGGAAGGAAGTGGGTCCAGATGGCATCAGGTTGTCAGGTCCTGCGCAGATCAACTGTCTGAGGTGATGGAGCGCATCTTCAACCTGAGCCTGAGGCTGGGGAGAGTTCCACAGCTCTGGAAAACCAATTGTGTGGTACCAGTGCCAAAGACTCCACGTCCAAAGGACCTCAACAGCTAAAGGCCGGTGGCTCTGACATCCCACCTGATGAAGACCCTGGAGCGGCTGGTCCTGGCTCAGCTTCAGCCCCTGGTGAACTCATCACTGGACTCACTTAAGTTTGCCTACCAGCAAGAGCTGGAGTGGATGATGCCATCATTCACCTCCTACATTGTTCCCTCTCTCACCTGGAGACCGCTGGGAGCACTGTGAGAATCATGTTCTTTGATTTCTCCAGTGCCTTTAACACCATTATTCCCACAGTCCTGAAGGACAAGCTGGAGAACTCAGGAGTGGACCATCACCTCACAACATAGATACTGGACTACCTCACCAACGGACCACACGGACCAGAACTCAGGACTGTGTGTCGGACAGGGTCTTCTGCAGAGCAGGGGCCCCACAGGGAACGGTTATGGCTCCATTCCTCTTCACCATCTACACTTCTCCCACAACTTCACCCAGTGCTTCCTGCAGAAGTTCTCTAAGGACTCTGCAATAGTTGGCCTCATCACTGATGGGGACGACAGGGAGTACAGAGAACTGACCCAAGGCTTTGTGGACTGGTGCCAGCAGATCAACACTAGAAAAACGAAGGAGCTGGTGGTAGACTTCTGCAGGCACAAACATTCTCCACTGCAACCACTGAACATCCAAGGTATGGACATTGAGGCTGTGGACAGCTACGGGTACCTTAGTTTTCATCTGAACAATAAACTGGACTGGATTCACAATTCAGATGCTCTCTACAGGAAAGGGAAGAGCAGGCTGTACCTGCTGAGGAGGCTCAGGTCTTTTGGAGTGAAGGGCCCACTCCTGAAGACCTTCTGTGACTCTGTGGTGGCCTCAGACATTTTTTTACGATGTGGTCTGCTGGGGCACCAGCATCTCTGCTGGGGATAGGAAGCGACTGAACAGGCTGATCCGGAGGGCCAGCTGTGGTCTAGGATGATCCCTGGACCCAGTGGAGGTGGTGAGTGACAGGAGAATGGCGGCTAAGCTGTCATCCCTGTTGGACAACATCTTCCACCCCATGCAGGAGACTCTAACAGCACTGATCAGCTCCTTCAGTGGCAGAGATTCCTTTCAGCGGCTGTCAGACTGTCAGAAGTATTTTATTGTATATATATGTATGTATATATATATATATATATATATATATATATATATACAATAAAATACTTCTGACATATATATATATATATATATATATATATATATATATATATATATATATATATATATATATATATGTATATATATATATATATATATATATATATAAGAACAAGCTCTGAGTACAAGATCCATAGAGGCTGGGGTCTATCACACCAGGCAAGACCCCAGGTGCAGGCTGTGTAAAGATGCCCCAGAGACTATCCAGCACATAACAGCAGGGTGCAAGATGCTAGCAGGCAAGGCATACATGGAACGCCATAACCAAGTGGCCGGCATAGTGTACAGGAACATCTGTGCCGAGTATAACCTAGAAGTCCCGAGGTCAAAATGGGAGATGCCCCCAAGGGTGGTGGAGAATGACCGAGCTAAGATCCTGTGGGACTTCCAGATACAGACGGACAAAATGGTGGTGGCTAACCAACCGGACATAGTGGTGGTAGACAAACAGAAGAAGACGGCCGTAGTGATCGATGTAGCGGTTCCCAATGACAGCAATATCAGGAAGAAGGAACACGAGAAGCTGGAGAAATACCAAGGGCTCAGAGAAGAGCTCGAGAGGATGTGGAGGGTGAAGGTAACGGTGGTCCCCGTGGTAATCGGAGCACTAGGTGCGGTGACTCCCAAGCTAGGCGAGTGGCTCCAGCAGATCCCGGGAAAAACATCGGAGATCTCTGTCCAGAAGAGCGCAGTCCTGGGAACAGCTAAGATACTGCGCAGGACCCTCAAGCTCCCAGGCCTCTGGTAGAGGACCCGAGCTTGAAGGATAAACCGCCCGCAGGGGCGTGCTGGGTGTTTTTTTATATATATATATATATATATATATATATATATATATATACCGGTATATATATTATGCTTTATGATGTTTTGAATATATTATTTTCTAAGATATTTAACTTTTAGAGAAATATCCCTTTTTTAAAAGATTTTTTTTTTAAACTAAAATATGCTGGTTTGATTCTTAGAAGTGCTAATTCCCAATTGTTCATTTTTCTTCTTTTTTTTCTTCCTAATTTAGCCTTTTCTAATGAGTCTTCTCAAATTTAACTATGGGATCGTTACATATTTTCACATTCCTTACTGTGTCCATTGCACTGCAGCAACTCTGCTTCTTTTTCTTCTTTCAACTGCTCCTTTTAGTGGTCTCCAAAACAGAACATTTGCCCCCATCTCACCCTGTCTCTATGATCCTCATCTGTCCAACTAAACCTGTTCATGGCCTTGCACAACTGACACTTTTTTTTTTTTTTATTGTTCTGGAGCACCTCAAAATGAAAATAAAGAAAAATTAATGAAAATTTGAACCTTGTAGAGAGTGAGCTTACCTGGTCATGAAAAATGTGGATAACTAAAACGAGAGTCACTTCTGTCAGGACCAGGAGTAACAGGATCAAAAAGAACTGCAGAGACAATAAGAGCAGTTGGAGGGTGAAGCGATTCATTCAAGGGTGGCTTACCCCATTAATATGTTTTCACACTAAGATTAGAATTTCTCAACATAAGGTACCTTTATTACATGTGGATGAAGTCTTACCGTAAACAATAGACAACGCTGCTCCTTAAGCGCTCCAAGACAACCCAGAAAGCCTGTTATCATAGTAATACCACCAGCAACTAGCAGCAGATTGGCAGCTGAGAGAGACGGAAATGAAAGTGGAAGAGAGGAAAACTCTGACTGCGTGAAGGACAGCCAGACTCCAACTCCAAACAGGCCACATCCTCCTAGCTTCTCAGAAAATGTAATGTTAACACAGCCAAAATTTAGTACAGAGTGGAACACAGTGTGAGTGAATGAATGCAGCATACAACACTAAATTGGTAGAGACCACAAAGAAATCTTAAATTAAACACAAAGCCAACTTAGAAATCAAATAAAAATTCTGCAAATACTAACCCAGAAGATGAGATTAAAGACAAACATCAAATACTTGACAACACATAAACAGCCCTGTGACACTGGCATCCTGGAAAAGAGAGAGGGAAATAGGACAAAGAGAGATCTTTTAACAATATTTGTCCGATCAATTTTAGTTATTTGTTTTTTTTAGCCTTTGTGAAATATCCAGTACATTGTTTTGTTCTGAAAAACACAGTTAAATATAAATTAATAATCTTTCATGGTTTGTTGTGCTGTGCTTTGGGTGTCTTATAAAATGTTGAGGGATCTGTGTCAAAAGAGTAAGTTAAGTTTGGCACACTTTCTATGTCTAACCAACAGTGCTGAAGCCATTCAGAATACTATCCTTAAAAAGCAAAATATTTTGTGAAAGCCTGTTCCACCTCTGCTAACTTTCTATCATAGAGTTCTGCTCAGACCACTTGCACTCATCCGTCTCCCAAAAAGAAACAAAAATCTAATGCATTATTGGGGAAAAAAGCTGAAGTAAAAAGAGTTGAAGAGTGAAAGATTGTGAATGTGTATTTAAAAATCTGTTTCTTTTTCACTACACTGTCAACATACCCAGGTAGAAAAATTTGCTTAATAAATTATGAGCCCTACTCCGGCCCACCAAAAAGTACTCGAAGATCCCATCACAACATCTAAAGAACCTGCCTCATTTAAGATCAGTGTTTAGGACTCGGTTAACAGCTGGGCAAAATGTGGCCTCCACGAGAGAGTTCCTATGGCAAAAACTACTGATGGTAAAGGACCAAAAAAGGCTTGTCTCACATTTGCCAAAAAATCTCTCTCTATATATAAAATATCTTTAAATATCTGTCTTTTTAATGACTCACTTCAATTTTATTTTTCCAAATCACAACAGTTGCTTGAAGGGTCTTTGTATTGTAAGCCAAGGCCTCTACAGTAATACAGAGAACAGAGAGTATCAGATGGCCCCCTATGAGCAAGTACTTTGGCAATAGTGGGAACAGGTGAGGGGAGGAAGACAGGACAAAGGACACTCTGCAGAAGAGACACGGAGATTAATAACTTTCCATCCATCCTCTTATCTAAGGATTATAATTTTGCTATATGGTTTTGATCATTTTGTCTACTTATCCATTCAGACAAGGCACAGGGGTGGTAGTGGGAACCTGTAACAACTGTCCGTCGATGTAACAGTTATCCATGACAAGAGAGGCGTGTTTGCCCTTCTGTCTGTGTCGTTTTAGAATGGGCAAAATTGCTTTACGTCCGTTGTTGATTTCCCTAGGAAACTAGCCGTTCATACCATAAGACATTCCTTTTAATTCACACCGTTTGCTTTTAACAAGTTCTTTAAACTGGAAATGTTCAAACTTAGCAATGATAAGATCAGGCTCTGAGACGAGACTGCATGAAGTTTCTAATCCACGTTTCGGCCGGGATTCCAGAGAAAATCAATGTCTCGCATACGTCTTGTTTACATGTCGTGAATGTGTTTTAGGGATTTATTGTCTGCGTTTAGAGTTAATAGCTTTTGTTTGTGGACTCGCGTATCTGAATGTTGGTTGTGAGTAGGTCCTCTGTATCTGTTATATTTATGTTGGTCCGGGGGATTTCTCCGTGACATGCTGCTCAAAATATCCGTGGAGGAACCTTCGAGTTCCTCCATTCTGCGTGGTGATATCGTTAGTGGTTGTATGTTTGATTTAAATTTGCTGACAGATGTTTGTTTAAATTAAAGTCATAATTTCACTAGTTTAGAGTATAATCTGGCAGCCGGCGCAGCAGTTTTGTAAATCTCAAACCTCGCAATTTCACAGCATCATGCGCTCTTTATCTTATCTTATTTGCTCCCCTCCCCTAACTTCTACTTATGCCATAATGGCTCACCATAGCAGGTAGTTTTGATTTGGCAGGGTTTACCACTGGATGCTTTTTCTGACGGAACCTCAGAGGGGACTTGCGTTTCTGGCTGGTATCGAGCATACCAGAGCATTGGAACACTTTTTAACAATACTTGAAAGGTTCTTGAATTTGACTTGCTTGAACCAACTTTAGTGGGAAAGTCTTCATTTATAAACACTTAGATTGTGCCATGGACTACTGACTCCACACAGGAAGTTTCCGACAGGAAGGAAGTTCCCTCCCCTACTCACTAGACCCAGTTACAATACTCAAGTTATTTTACATGCCTTTGTGAGTCACAGAGCCCAAGGCCCAGATTTGGTTTTTATTTTATAACAACACAAAATTCCGAGGAAACCATGTTTCAGTGATTAGTGTGGGGAATGAGCTGGAAAACAGACTAACCCAAAGTTATCTGAAAAAAATATCCAGGATGCCTCAAATGTAGCTATGGTACTTAGGAATTCAAACTGTCAAAGAAATTTATATGAAGTAATATAAGATTTTTTGTTAATAAGTAGCTAATATGACATAAGCAATGACTCAAGACTATTTCTTTGTCCCTTGAGTGTTGCATGTTTACTTGTGTGTGCAAACTGAAAATTAGTAGGTCTTCTTTTATTGCTGATTTATTGTGATTTCTGATTTTAATTAATTTGTCACCACTGATCCACACCCACTGCATTATCATTATTAATAATGATATATTAAATCTTGCAACACAAATTTGCAAAATATGGGGCAAATATTTATAACAGTATCTTACATTCCTGACTGCATTTCTTACCTTTGTTTTAGCACCTGATTTTCCCGGGTCACAACAGTCTGATCAACGGATCATTAATTTGTGTGTAGGAGATTTGGGGAAATCTGCACATAATTTATTTTTGCAAGTTCACAGAACAGACATAAAAACGTGTGATGGAAGATGAAGCCCTCAAACTTAATCATAAGATTTAAATAAAAAATACAGAGAAATTATTATCTCAGATAATGAGATTTTCATTCAGTACAATTTGTTTAGTCTGCCAAAACTTATGCATATTAATAAAAGTAATACCTTCATATAAGGCACTTGACACATTATGTAATTTTTCTTGTCAGGCTAGTCCCACCCTGGCCTATTTTCAGCAAAAATGTTGCAAAGAAGTATATCCATCTGATAGAAAAAGTGGTTTCTACCAATTTTCTATTGGTAGAACACAGAAACATATCCCGTCTCTCTGTTTTTTTTTTTTTTTAGAGTTTAATCCGGAATAGCTTCATGAAAGCAAAATGTTTGGCACATTTATTTTAAACATATTTTAAACATTATCAAGATCCAAAAATACAGTTCAATTTTCTCATTTATCCTCGAGCTCTTCACTCCTATCCTCAACACAGCCATCTTTATCCCTTTATGTCTTTAAATAAGTGAAAATCTTGAAGGTAAGAGGGGGAAGCAAACACCAAAATAGAGTTTTAAAATATAGGGAGGGACATACTGTATCTAACTAATACTTCTGATAGTGTAGCATTTCTGTACATACTTTACCTTAGCATGTGGTTCAAATCTTCAAAGTCTCTGGTCTTTGTGACGCTCCTGTTCCAGGCTCCTTCAGCTCCTGACTTGGATCTTTACTTGGTTTTCCTTTTCAGATGTCTTTCCTAGAGCAAACAGCCTTTTCAGTTTGTTTTCTGGATCTTCTCTTCTCTTCTCTAGACCATGTTAATGTTCATTTTTCATGCTCCTCTGTAGGACTTTAAAATTTTCATATTAAAGTTCTTTATACCGCTCTTTTGTTCCTTTTTTTCTAACAGACCTTCGTCTATGTCTGTCCTACTCTTTCACTTCCTCTCTGTTTCTCCCTTCCTCTCTCCCTGTTTCCAGATGGTTGTGGACTGCGCTCTGTGTCCCTCCCCCTTCACAGTTTATCACATTACTTACCCCTCCTCCAGGCCACAGCCTCTAAAGTCTAATGTGGCCTGCTTATTCTGTCTTTTTTTTTCTCAGTTTAAGAAATTTTTGGTCACTACACATTTAAGAACACTTAGGTACAAACACAAGCATACAAAATATCCTGAGCAAGTTGCTTTACTTCAGATAACTGCAGACATGTCTAAACATAAAGGATTTCTGACAAAAGATCCATTTTCTTTGTTTTTCGCATGTCACTCCTGAGTATTTCGGTTCCTCTGTTGCTCTTCAGGTGATATTACATATTTCTTGTTATTGTCAAGCTATGAACAGTAAATAATGTACTTGCATTTATATAGTGCTTTTCTCATCTTACTGTCTCAAACAACCCGTTCTCACTCCCAAAGCGTAACATTTTACGCTAGGTGACAAATTAGTGCGCATGCGCCAACCAGCGTGCAGCCTGTTACAGTCGCTCCTGCTTTTCTCTTAGTTTAGCTCTTTTTTCTTACGTATTCTTTTTTTTTCTGACTTGTATTTTCCTCCGTTGTCTATCTCTTACTCAATCATGTGGATTGAGAGAGTTTTTGTTCTTCTGGTGGCCGTGGAACTGTTACTTTTATCATGGAACGGGACCGCGGCACATCTCCTACACGCACGGACTGTTTACTCCAGAGATCAGCTGATCGCCCTGATGCCGGCCGGCTCGCTGGCCAGGCCCGCAGAAGTGCCCGCAGAAGTACCAGCTGAAATTTGGAGGAAAACACATCGGGGATGCAGAGGTCAAGGACAGAAGAGAAGAAAAAAGGTGACGGTGAGACAGCGGAGGCTCGAAGCGAGGAGGAGGTTTAAACCGTGTCTGCCGTCTATCGTGATGGGAAATGTGCGATCGTTGGCAAGTAAAATCGACGAGCTCTCAGCACTGGTACGGAGTCAGAGGGAATACCGAGAGTGTAGCCTGATGTGTTTCACCGAATCATGGCTGCACCAGGTCATTCCCGATGAGAATGCTTCCGTGGAAGGCTTCCACACTGTTCGGGCGGACAGGGACAGCATCGCTAGCGGTAAGCGTAAAGGAGGTGGGCTTGCTGTTTTAGTTAACAACCGGTGGTGTAACCCTGCCAACATAACAATCAAAGAAAGGATTTGTTGCCCGGACACTGAACTGTGTGCTGTTGGACTCAGGCCGTATTATTTACCCAGGGAATTCTCTCACGTCATCTTGGTGGCTGTTTATGTTCCCCCCTCTGCTAACCCCACAGCTGCATGTGACACTATCCACTCTGCCATAGCTCGGCTACAGACTCAGCACCCGAGTGCCTTTATTGTGATCTCGGGTGACTTCAACCATGTATCACTGGACAATACAAATAATTTCCCCCAGGGATCAATAAAGTATTCTGATTCTGATTCTGATTCTGAAAAAATCGTCACCATATTACGTTTTCGGCTACCCACCACTTCCTAAATGACGACCTCGGAAAAAGAGGAAATATGAGAACCGTCTGGACTGAACCTACACATGTTCGCTCTTTTTCTTCAAATCGCTTAGAAACACGCTATTTAACATCATTAAAGTCCTGGTTACGGTCTGGAATAAGGTTATGGTTAGGGCTAGGGATAAGGTTAGGTTTAGGGCTGGAATACAGGGCTGGAACGTCTATTACCGCGGGAGCGTCATTGCACTGGATTCCAGCCATAACCCACCGCGTACCATAAGAACGCTGAAGGTCTCCTTTCGCGTTCCTCAGGAACGCCGCGGGACGTGACAAAACGTCGACATGTTACGCCTCGGGAGTGAGAACGCTCTGTCTCAAAACATACAAATCACATGTTTACCATACATTTATACAACAGTTTGTTCTATAGTCTAGCACAGAATAATAAATAAAAAAATAAATATATATGTTTTGGAATGTGGGAAAAAGCTGGAGTACCCAGAGGAAATGGACACTAGAATCCATCCAGTCCCCAGTCAAGTTATGAATCAGGACCTTCTTGCTGTGAGGTCGGGGCAATGCTAAAATCCTGAGTCTGCAGACTCAGCAAAATGAATGACATATTTACTGCAGAGATAGACATATACACAAGACCAACTAATCATCACATGATTCAGTAAAAGCACTAGCTGTTAGAATCCCTGACAATGCATTGCTTTAAATGGAGAAAATCTTGGGGGATGGCTGTTATGAGGAAAAGCAGCCCAGAAACTACCAGCGGCACACAACGTTGTGTGCCTTAACTTTTGTTCTTTTACTCAAGCTAATCTGTCATTTTTCCTTGGTTAGGTTTAGGGATTAAAGATCTAATCTAAATTATAATATTAAAATTTGGGACATATCATCAGTAGTGGACCTTGGATTCATCGGATGTTTCGGCCATTATCACTAGACACCCTAATCCTAGGAGGCCCTCCCAGGGTTGATCAGAAGTGTGTCACTGGTTTATGTTAAAATTGTCATTTCTCTTCTCCTTTCTGCTGTTTAGTTTTCTACAGTTTATTCTATCTATTCACTGCACCTGAGAAATGCTTACCTCTTTAACATTTATGGAGCCTCATTTTTTTAAAGGGACAGAAAAGGTGATAGAGAGAAGTAAGACAAGTAAGTAAGATATGCTTCCAACACCTCGCCAGATTGGGCTGTACGCTCTACCTCCCCACTGCCTCCCAGAAGAGGGAAGAAGAGCAGCGGGAAGAAGAGCAGTGGGAAGAAGAGCAGCGGGGAGAAGAGCGGAATACTTTTCTATTATTATTATTATTTCATTCCTCCTTTTAGTTTCACTACCATGAGATTAACTGCACAGTCTCCAGGAGGCTCTGAGACAGCTCTAGAGGCTTCAACAGTACACCAGGGCCGCACTGGCTTGCTGAGGATATCTTGACCACAACAAGAGCCTGTGTTGCAGCAGCTGTGCTGTTGGATAAGGCCATCTCCATCACACCAGGACCTGTGCTGCTGGCTGAGGCCATCTACATTACACTAGGGCCTGTGGTGCTGGCTTAGGCCATCTAAGATAAGATAAGATAAGACTTTATTGATCCCACAACAGGGAAATTTTTGCGTCACCTCAGCTCAGGTACAGATATCAGAAGGAAATACAAAAATACAAATAAGTACAATCAATGAAAAAAGTAAGATAATACATTATATACAATGGTAGCATACACAGTATGTGATTATGGATATGGTTGGAAATATGGAAGACATAAACTATATAGCTTAGCATAACTATTGTACCACTACTATTCCTGTTTATAGACATGTACACACACACATGTACACACTAAATATACATACATATACATATACATACATATATACCTGCACATGTCCATACACATGGAAGGTCCATTATGCATGAAGTGGTGACCGTGGATGTTCAGTGTCCAGTGACTTATGACATCGTGATTGAGGAGTTATAGAGTCTAACTGCTGTTGGGATGAATGATCTGCGAAAGCGCTCCTTCCTGCAGCGAGGGTGTTTCAGTCTCTGACTAAAGGAGCTGCTCAGCCCACTCACATACTCATGCAGTGGGTGATGTGGGTTGTTCATGATGGATGTCAGCTTTACTAACATCCTCCCCTCACCAACCACCTCCACAGACTCCAGGGGACATCCCAGCACGGAGCTAGACCTCCGCACCAGTTTGTCAATCCTGCTCCTGTCCCTGTCCATGCATCCACTCCCCCAGCAGGCCACTGCATAGAAAAGAGCAGATGCTACCACAGTGTCATAGAATAACAGAGTCCTGCAGACTCCGAAGGACCTCAGTCTCCTCAGCAGGTGGAGTCAACTCTGGCCCTTCTTATACAGGACGTCTGTATTTGTAGTCCAGTCCAGTTTATTGTTGAGGTGAACACCCAGGTACTTATAAGAGTCCACTATCCCAATGTCTTTCCCTTGGATGGTGTTGTAGGGGGTGACTTCCTCCTGAAGTCTATGATCATCTCCTTTGTCTTGCCGGCGTTGATTTGGAGTACGTTGGTTTCACACCAGCCAACAAAGTCACTGATGACCCCCCTGTATTCCTGATCATTCCTGTCTGATACGCATCCAATGATGGCTGTATCATCTGAGAACTTCTGTATATGGCAATCGTCCGAATTATAACAGAAGTCTGAAGTGTAAAGGCTGAACAGAAAAGGTGAGAGAACTGTGCCCTGTGGTGCCCCCGTGCTGCAGATTACCACCTCGGACACACAGTCATGGAGCCTCACATACTGTGGTCTGTTGGTAAGGTAGTCGATGGTCCATGCAGTCAGCTGTTTGCCTACTCCGGCTCCCTCCAGCTTCCCTCTCAGTAGAGCAGGTTGGATGGTGTTGAAAGCACTGGAGAAGTCAAAAAACATGATCCTCACAGTGCTCCCCGCCTGCTCTAAGTGAGAGAGGGATCGGTGTACCAGGTAGATTCAATTCAATTCAATTCAATTTTACTTATATAGCGCCAAATCACAACAAAAGTCGCCTCAAGGTGCTTCATAGATACAGAGAAAAACCCAACAATCATATGACCCCTTATGAGCAAGCACTTTGGCAACAGTGGGAAGGAAAAACTCAGTTTTAACAGGAAGAAACCTCTGGCAGAACCAGGCTCAGGGAGGGGCGGCCATCTGCTGCGACCGGTTGGGGTGAGAGAAGGAAGACAGGATAAAAGACATGCTGTGGAAGAGAGACAGAGTGTCATGGTCTCCGCTCCTCGTCAGCTGACAGCCGTCAGGTGCTTTGTTTTTGTTTCCCTTTCTCTCTCGCCCTCTTCCATTCTCTCTTTCTCCTGCCGGGGTGGAGCTCAGTATGGGCTCCTGCCCCTGGCCCACGCACCTGGAGGTGATCAGCACATCTGTCGCTGATCATGAGAGATTGGAACCCTTCTTAAGAGGGCGAGTCTGCTCTACTCGTCGCTGGATCGTTGAGCCATCAGCGTCAGTCGTCCTGTATTTTGTAAAGTGAGTTTGTGAGCCTGTCTGAACCAGGAAACTAATGGTTTTTTTCTGCCTGTGTATAGATTGCCTCTGGACCTGTTCTTTCCCTGTGCATGGCGACTGAACAGAAGCAAGAGAGATAGAGGAAAGGAGAGGAGATGTGCGAGGGCTGAATGGAAACCTTCCCTTCCTGGACTCCTGCCTCTTTCACTCCTGGACCCTGGAACCCCGGCCCCTTTTTCCCTTGACACCATTATGTGTATATATGAATTCCACTGTAGAGGAACACTGTAAATCAGTTGTTCTTAACCTTTTTGGTGGTACCGAACCCCACCAGCTTTATATGCGCATTCACTGAACCCCTCTTTAGTGAAAAATAAAATGTGATTTTTTTTACTGGTGCACAAAATGAGCCATGCATGTCATGGCGGAGGCTCTGCCGAACCCCTGAGACTGACTCACCGAACCCCTAGGGTTCGATCAAACCCCTAGGGTTCGATCGAACCCAGGTTAAGAACCACTGCTGTAAATAAATGCACCTTTTGAAGACACTAGTGGTCTGCGCGTGAGTCCGATCTACGAAACCTGACACAGAGGTTAATAACAGATATGATTCAATGCAGAGAGGTCTATTAACACATAGTGAGTGAGAAAGGTGACTGGAAAGGAAAAACTCAATGCATCATGGGAATCCCCCGGCAGCCTACGTCTATTGCAGCATAACTAAGGGAGGATTCAGGGTCACCCGGTCCAGCCCTAACTATATGCTTTAGCAAAAAAGGAAAGTTTTAAGCCTAATCTTAAAAGTAGAGATAGTGTCTGTCTCCCGAATCCAAACTGGAAGCTCCTCTGTCCTCTCTGTCCAAAATGTGAACATTGGCATCCTCGAAAGAGTGTCCTTTGTCCTTAAGATGCAGATGGACTGCTGAGTCTTGTCCTGTGGAGGTGGCTCTTCTGTGTTGTGCCATGCGCTTGTGAAGTGGCTGTTTGGTCTCTCCAATGTAGAGGTCTGGGCATTCCTCGCTGCACTGTACAGCATACACCACATTGTTAAGTTTGTGTTTTGGAGTTTTGTCTTTCGGGTGAACCAGTTTTTGTCTGAGCGTGTTGCTGGGTCTGAAATGCACCGGGATGTCATGCTTGGAGAAAACTCTCCAGAGTTTTTCTGATACACCGGCTACATAGGGGATGACAATGTTGTTGCGTCTGTCTTTCTTATCCTCCCTCACTGGTGTCTGGTCTTCTTTTCTGTGCCTCTTTGCTGACTTTAAGAACGCCCATTTAGGATAGCCGCACGTTTTTGAGTGCTTCCTTTACATGTGTGTGTTCCTTCTTTTTTTCCTTCAGGCTTAGAGGGAACATGTTCTGCCCGGTGGTGTAGGGTCCTAATTACTCCAAGTTTGTGTTCCAGAGGGTGATGGGAGTCAAAGAGGAGGTACTGGTCTGTGTTTCTGGGCTTCCGGTAAACTTCGATGTTGAGGTTGCCATTCTCTTCAATGTGCACGGCGCAGTCTGTTGTAACTTTATGCAGCGTTGTACCAACTGCTGGTTTGACGTGGGTTGCGGTCAAAGTCAACTTTAGATCAAGCACAGAGGACTGAGACGAGGCTATGGTGGAGGTCAGGTCTTTTACTCAGCTCCCTTTCAATCACATACAATACCACAGTACCACCTACTGGTGGGAGGTAGTAATAGCTGCTGCTTATTACAATATACCACACAGTCCAGGAAAGGCAAACAGTTATCCTTTGTGTCTTCCCTGGTGAACTTGATGTTTTTATCCACAGCGTTAATGTGCGCAGTGAAGGATTCCACTTCTTGTGTCTTGATTTTGACCCAGGTGTCGTCTACATATCTGTACCAGTGGCTGGGTACTCTTCCACTGTACCAGCCAAACTAATACTAAAGTAATACTTTCCATTTACTTTCCAGTTAATCAAATGGCTGCAGACATACCTACATCAACTATACCCTTTAAAATGGCTAATTTGGGGTTTAAATATCTCAGGATTGCAATTTCACGATCTCTGAGATTAGTGCGGGAACAAAATATTACTTTACTTACAATGAAAGTTAAGTCTGATCTTCAAAGATGGAACTACCTACCGCTGTCTTTAGCTGGTAGGATTCAAGTTATTAAAATGAATGTATTACCTAGATACAGTATCTATATGTATTTCAAAGTTTGCCCATTTATCTGCCTAAACAATTTTTCAGAACTATAAATGACGCTATTTCATCATTTATTTGGGCCGGTAAACGTCCAAGGGCTAGTCGCTCGCTTCTTTATAGGGATAGATCAGCTGGAGGATTAAGACTGCCTAATTTAATTGGGTATTATTGGGCATCTAATATGTATAATATATTATTGTGGTGTACGTCTCCCTATACTAATTGGTGCCAGAGTGAAGCGGCCTCCTGTTCCTCGTCAGTGCTTTAGCATGTGATACCTCACAATCATCCCTATCAATCCAGTTGTCACGGAAACATTAAAAATTTAGTCACAAATAAGACTCCACTTTGGTTGGCTCACCCTCCCTCTTGCAACCCCGATCTGCAACGATCACTTATTTGTTCCAGAAAAGACGGACTTAAGATTCTCTGTTTTAGACGATAAAGGACTTGGTACTCTAGGTGATCTATACATTAATGAGGTTTTTGCAAGTTTTAACAAACTAGTTATTCGCTTTAATTTCAATAAATCCGATTTTTTTTTTGGTACTTCCAGTTGCAAAGAAATGTTCAACTTTATTCCCACAAATCCCAACTTCCAGAGGAAGTGGCTCAAGAGTTGGGAGTTCGCCTTGTAATCGGAAGGTTGCCGGTTCGAGCCCCGGCTCGGACAGTCTCAGTCGTTGTGTCCTTGGGCAAGACACTTCACCCGTTGCCTACTGGTGGTGGTCAGAGGGCCCGGTGGCGCCAGTGTCCGGCAGCCTCGCCTCTGTCAGTGCGCCCCAGGGTGGCTGTGGCTACAATGTAGCTTGCCATCACCAGTGTGTGAATGTGTGGATGACTGGATATGTAAAGCGCTTTGGGGTCCTTAGAGACTAGTAAAAAGCGCTATATAAATACAGGCCATTTACCATATATTTGGTTCTCAGAGCCAAAACTTTGGTAAAGGGTCATATTTCTTACCTTTATAAACTAGCTTCTCCACCTAGTGAAGCTCTTTCATACAGGACCAAGATGAAATGGGAGTCAGAACTCCATATGAGTTTCTCTGAGTCATTCTGGGAGGGAGCGGTAAGGGCCATTAATTCCTCTTGTAGTTGTGCCAGACTTTCATTAATACAATTTAAAGTTTTCCACAGATTACACTACAGTAAAGAAAAAATGTCAAAATTATACCCAGATAAATTTGATGATAAATGTAACAGATGCTCACAGATACCTTGCAATCTTACTCATATGTTCTGGGCGTGCCCTAGGTTGTCTGTATTTGGCATCAGTTCTTCAAAATAATTTCGGATATATTGGGTATAAAATTGACTCCGATATCGATATATTTGGCAAACCACCAAATAACCTTCATACTACAGCTATTCAAAATAACCTTATTGCCTTTGCTTCTCTCATTGCTAGAAAAAGAATTTTGTTGTTGTGGAAATCGTCTCAGCCACCATTAATTAAAGTCTGGCTACAGGATATCTTAAGACTCTTAAAGCTGGAGAAGATAAAATTCTCCATCAGAGGCTCATCGGATAGATTTTTTACTCACTGGAAACCATTACCGGTACTTAAATACTTAGAAAAGTTACCAGCACGAGAAATCTCTCTGTAGTCCACCATATGACAGTGTACAATTTTTTCTGCTATTCCTGGCAGTGGCTGTTCTACCTTAGTAGTAATCATTAATATTAATATTAATATTGTTACTATTGTTAATATTGGTTAAGATTTATATCAATACTGATTAATGTTAAGACCTTGTTTTTTGAGGCTAGCAGATGTTAATGTTAATATTAAATTATAAGGATACGTACTACTAACTTATTGTTGGATTATTTTTTTTTTGGTTTGTTTTGTCTTTTTCTTTTTTTGTTGTATGGGTTTTGTATTTTTTGTATGGCTCTATTCATTTTCTCTGTAACATATTCATTTTTACATTATTGGGAGGGAGTGGGGGGTATTCAGGTACACAGCAAATCCAGCATGTCCAAATTAACACTGTCAGATTTGATTTCAACACTATTTCACAAATATTTGTCCGTTATTTGAAAGATTGAACTGTTAAATTCAAATGTAATACTATGGAAAAATATATAATATATATTTCATATATCTGGAGAACTGGTGCCAGAGGAACAACCTAAACGTCAGTAAGACAAAGGAGCTGATAGTGGACTTCAGCACTAAGCAGGAGAGGAACTACCAGACCCCCGTCATCAACGAGTGCCCAGCGGAGAGAGTGGACAGCTTCAAATACCTCGGAGTTCACATCACGCAGGACCTGTCATGGTCCTGTCACATCAACACCGTGGTGAAAAAGGCCCGTCAGCGTCTCTACCACCTCAGACGCTTGAGAGACTTCCAACTGCCCTGCAAGGTGCTCAGGAACGTTCACTCGTGCACCATAGAGAGCATCCTGACGGGAAACATCTTAACCTGGTTCGGGAACAGCACCATGCAGGACAGACGAGCTCTACAGAGGGTTGTGCGGTCAGCTGAGCGCACCATCCGCTCCGAGCTCCCTGACCTGCACTCAATCTACAGCAGGCGGTGCTGGACCAAGGCCAGGAAGATCATGAAGGACCTCAGCCATCCCAACAACAGACTGTTCTCTCTGTTGAGGTCAGGAAAGCGATTCCGCTCCCTGAAGACCAACACAGAGAGACTGAGGAGGAGCTTCTTCCCGCAGGCGATACGGTCTCTCAATCACACCACCACACAGTACTGACCCACACATATAGTTCTTACACACACACTGGACATTCTGGACATTGTTTTCACTTCATCACTTGTACAACTGCTGTTATTGTGTATATATATATTTATATTTCTTCATACATTCTTATATATTTCTATACTGTGTATTGTGTATTTTGTTGTACAGTTATTTTATTTTCAACTTTAATTTATATATTTTATCTTATTCTTTCCCAGTTATAATTACCCTTCATTTTAATTTGTGTTGTACAGTTATTTCATTTTTAACTTTAATTTTTATATTTTATTTTATTCCTTCCTATTTACCCTTTTTAATTTTCATATTTATTTCATATCTTATTCATAGCCCTTTCTTTTTTTCTTTAGGTCACGAGCAGTTGTCTAAGCGTTTCACTGCATATCGTACTGTGTATGACTGTGTATGTGACAAATAAAATTTGAATTTGAAATAAAATGATTCTTATAAACTTTTTTTTTTTTTTTTTTTTACATCAAATAATGTTATTTAGGGAGATCGTGGCTCAAGAAATGGCAGTTTGTCTTGTAATCAGAAGGTTGCCGGTTCCAGCCCCAGCTCGGACAGTCTTGGTCGTTGTGTTCTTGGGCTAGACACGTCACCTATCACCTACTGGTGTTGGCCAGAGGGGCCGATGGCGCGATATGCAGCCTCGCTTCTGTCAGTCTGCCCCAGCTGTGGCTACAACTGTAGCTGCCTCCACCAGTGTGTGAGTGTGAGAGTGAATGAATAGAGGAATTGTAAAGTGCTTTGAGTGGCTAGAAAAGCGCTATATAAATGCAATCCATTATTATTATTATTTAAACCAACTGTTAACTGCATATTTCTGTACATTTAAGCATTATTATTCATATTGCCGCATTCATTGACCTTGTTTATAGGTAATTTCATTGTTTATTCACATTAAAATGTTCCTAATGTTTATACTTGAAAAAGGCAAAATCCCATGTAAAATTAGGGCAACAAACTGTATTGTCATTACTGAAAATAACCGTATTTTTATGAGAAAGTTATTTTCCTGTTATTTTCTGCTATTATTTTGGCGCTCCAGCTGCCGGAATATTACTGTTTTTTTAGGATTCTTTTTTTTTTTTTTTTTACAGTGTAGTGTACCGTGAGAATACCCTTAACAAGAGTACATGAGACTTTTCATGGACTGCGAGGGAGCAGATGTCTCTCATGAAGTGTGTTAAGCTAAAAGTTTACTAAAAGAAAAGGCAACACAAGGACTAAGGACTTCTTTTCAGGACAAGCAGTCAATGATGTATTTGTCGTTTGAGAAATGTTTTTATTTGTGTTTGGACTTAACATGCGTACTGTAAAGTTATTAATTGGTTTGTAAGTTCACTCGTGACCAGTTCTAACGGCGTCTTGGCGTACTGGCGATGGTGAAGCTAAGGAGGAGAGAAAGCCCAAATAATAAACGCCCATTTCAAAGAACCGACCTGTGTCTGTGTTGTCGTGAAGAGAGCTACACTTAACAAAGTAATTAAAAAAGAAACAATTATAAATAAACAGTTTCTGTTTCTCGCTTTCTACTTCCGAAAATTCTGTTTTTAGCTTTGTTTGTTTTTATGAGTAGAGTTTAAAACAACAACAACAACAAACAAACAAAACAAAAACTAGACAGTCTGAGCTATCAGAACTTTTACTGTAATTTTACATGTTTATTTCTTACAGTTTAAGCCCAAAGAGTTGTGCTGACAGATGTCTTTCTTTGTCACAGCAACTTTTTCTTCGTCCTGTGGAAAAACAGTTAAACGTGTAACTTCTTTATACTGACTGACTGGTGCGGCCCACTTAAAGTCAATGTAAAAGTTTGACAAACCACAGCTAAACTGTAGCTTTTAATTTATTGTCACATGCTACGGTGTACCTAGGAAATAACCCAACAACGGAAACTAACGGGTGTCATCTTTTTCTTTTCAATCCATTAACTTACACATTTTGTAGACTGAGCAAGAAAGAAAGTAAGCGCTTCATGGTGACCCCAGAAAATTTCTTGTATGACTTTCTAGCATACAGCTGACACTGTTGGACGTCTTACACTGCAGTATAAGAGTCCCGCCACTAAGAGGCACTACAGGCTTTCAAACCAACTGTTTGCATCACATTACAGGGGTTGAAAAAAACCCCCTTTGCACTGACTATAGAAGTACTACAACCCGGCCTTTAAAAAAAATAAAATAAATTGCAGTCCTCTATTTTACAAATGTTGGTCGTTATCTGCTAGAATAAGGGTTCGGGTAAACACTTGTGATTGTGTGTTTTTAATCAAATATGTTTTATTATTGATATTGAAATGGGTGTTAATCAGGTTGGTACAGTTCTTGTTGTTGGATTTTCCCACACATATACCTCTGGGATTTACAGAGAATGGTCAAGATGAGGGGCCCCATTTTGTGGCCAGTCCCCTTAATATCAAAGGACAGTCTTATATCCTTTATATTGGAAGCCCTTGTTAATGTTTTGTGTGTTCGCTGTTCAGCGAGTTCTGGTTGCAATGTTTTGAGGTCTGGGTTGATTATGTTGTATTCCACATGTCCAATTGATGGTTTATAATTTCTATAAAATGCTGTCACTAAATGTAAATGGCCTGAATAGTCCCATTAAAAGAAGCAAACTAATTGCCAAATTGAAAAAGGAGACAGTAGATAAAGCATATTGGCAAGAAACCCATCTAGGCAATGCAGAACATGAGAAATGTAAAAAAATGGGTTTCAGACACACATTTTATTCATCGTATAGGGCGAGGAAAAAACGAGGAGTGGCTATCCTTATCTCAAACAAAATAAAATTTGAACATATATCTAACATAAGCGATAAGGAAGGTAGGTTTGTCTTAGTAAAAGGCAAGATAGATCACAAGGCTGTCACACTATTAAATGTCTACGCACCCCCAGGAAGCAACACAAGTTTCTTCAAAAAGATATTTGATTTGATCTCTAAGGAAACTCTGAGAACTCTCATTCGTGCAGGAGATTTTAATTTACTGTTAAACCCCCAATTAGACTCAAATAATAGTGGCAGGAAAAGCACGTCTGGAGAGAAACAAGTTAAAGGAATGTTAACGGAATTAGGGTTTATTGATGTGTCTATTCATGGGTCAGCATCAGGGTTTACCTTTTACTCTGCTCGACACCAAGTGTACTCAAGGATAGATTACTGTTTTATGTTTAATAGGGATTAAATAGATGTTTACATCAATGCTGTAACTGCAATAAGTTAATTAACCGATTCGCACTACAACCTGCTTTGCCTCTTATCTGTAGTTATTTTTATTGAATTGAATAACTGTACAGTACTCTCTGTATATAGTAACCACTGTGCTTGATGTAAATATGTAAAAATTGTGTAAGTTCCTGTTCTGTGTCCTGTGTACTGTTTGTTTGTATATGTGTCTCTTTGGCTGCTGTTACAACCAAATTTCCCCTTGTGGGACAATTACAGGATTATTCTATTCTATTCTATTCTATTCTATTCTATTCTATTCTATTCTATTCTATTCTATTCTATTAAACAGGATAAAAGACTACAGAATAGGTCCAAGAGATTTCTCTGACCACAGTGGAATTTATATAACATTACATTTGGATGGGAAACGGAGGACAACCTTGTGGAGACTAAATACTGGTATGTTAAATGATCCCGCTTTTGTGAAACAAATGATAGCTGATCTTAACTTGTACCTGCAGGACAACGATAATGGAGAGACAAACCCCAGTATCGTGTGGGATGCAGCTAAAGCTGTCCTCAGAGGAAAAATAATTGCATGGTCAACCATGCTTAAAAAGAAAAAGTCACAAGAACTGTTACAACTGCAGGATAGATTAAAGGTCTTGGAACAGTCAGGTCTGAAGGATAAAAATACAAGAGTAACCCACCAGATCAGACAGATCAAGCAGGAAATAGATAAGATATTAGGTGAAGAAGTAGAGGAAAACACAAGATTTATGAAACAGAGATATTATGAGGCGGGACCTAAAGCTGCGAAGCGGCTAGCATGGCGGATTAGAAAACAGCAAGCTGAAAATACTATTTATAAGATTAGAGACCCAGTTGGTAATAAAGTTGTAACTGACTTGGACAAAATTCAAAGAGCATTTGAAACGTATTACAAATCGTTATATAGCCAGTCTATCCAGGGTGACGTAAATAAGATAACTGACTTTTTGAACTCTTTAGACCTGCCTACAATTGGTCGGGAAGCAAATAATAGGTTAACATCTTTAATATCTCAGGAGGAAATAATTAAAGCTATTTCTAGCCTTAATTCCAATTAGTCACCAGGTACCGACGGGTTCCCTGCCGAATGGTACAAAACCATGAGTTCCTTCTACCCTTGTTGGAAACCAGTTTTAATTATATCTTGAAAGGAAGACTGGTACCTCCCTCCTGGAAGGAGGCCTTCATATCTGTTTTGTGAAAGGGGGGACAGGATAGAATAAATTCCAAATCTCATAGGCCAATAAGTGTTCTGAACTCAGATTACAAACTATACACAACTATTCTGGTAAAAAGAATGGATGCTGTAATGCCTTCATTAATTGATGAAGACCAAACGGGTTTCTTGAAAAATAGACAAACCCATGATAATATTAGGAGAGCTTTACATATCATCGAACACATTAATAATAGGAAAAATAGCTCAATTATTCTTAGCTTAGATGCTGAAAAAGCTTATGATTCAGTGAATTGGGACTTTCTCTTTCTAGTGATGAAAAGATTTGGTTTCTGTAGTGAAATTATAAAATGTTTCCAAGCTCTTTATTCTCTCCCTACTGCCAGAATAAAAATTAATGGTAGTCTCTCCAATACCATATTTTTAGAACGCGGATGCAGGCAGGGGTGCCCAGCAAGTCCCTATCTCTTCAATTTGTTTATCGAACCCCTAGCCCAGGCTATACGTCAGGAAACATCGTTGAAAGGGATTGTAATAGGAGGGGACAAGTACAAGGTATGTCTATACGCAGACGACGTCTTGGTAACAATCACAGACCCCAGCTCAGGTGTACCAGTATTAATGAAGATGTTAGAAACATATGGCTTATATTCAGGGTATGTTCTTAATGTCAAAAAAACACAAGTTCTGACATTTAATTTCTCTCCAGATCAGACACTATTGTCAGAATTCAAGTTTAAATGGAAGGCAACCACTATCAAATATTTAGGAGTGTTCCTGCCTAAAGACCTAACACAACTGTATGATATTAATTACAGTCGTCCTAATAGAGAAATATACAGTGACCTCAACATTTGGAGCCTGCTCCCTCTCGACTTTGGCAACAGGATACAGATAATTAAAATGAGCATTCTTCCTAAATTACTCTATCTCTTCCTTGCTTTACCTATTCCAATTCCAGAGAAGCAGTTCAGGGAATGGAATAAACAGATTTCGAGATTCATTTGGCTTAACAAAAGACTAAGGGTAAAGTTTTCTACTTTGCAGTTGCCGAAGGAGAAAGGGGGCTTGGCTCTACCTTCATTAAGGGATTGCTACTTGTCTGCTCAGCTGAGGTCTTTGGTGTGTTGGTGTAACCCATCCTTTTGTGCAAGGTGGAAGGCGATTGAGATGTCTCTCTCGGACACACCGATCCAGTCTAGACTTGGTCACGCAGCTTCTGAGTTGGACAATATCTTGACAACCAGCCAATGGGTCAATTTTACATTAAAGATATGGAGGGGAGTGGTCAAGCAGGCACAACTTCAGGAAGAGATAAAACTTCTGAGGTGGCCAGTGTACGACCCTGATTTTTTACCTGCCTCCCACGACAGTAGATTTAGACAATGGGTATGGCATTGAATTACTGCTGTGTGTTCAGTTATCATAAAATCTAAAATTATGGCCTTTGATACCTATGCAAGACTTACGACCTCGAGAAACAAGACTTTTTCCGATACTTGCAATTCCGTGACTATATTGGCAAAAGAATAAACAGCTGTGTCCCTGGAGACTTCTCGATTGTTAACATCTTCATTGACGCTTATGACTCTGGGAGTAACAAAGCCCTGATAAGTAAACTGTACAAATGTATGACTAAGCTCAAAAGGGACTCAACAATTTACATAAAACAGAAATGGGAAAAAGAAATGGACATCGAGATTACAGAAGATGGGTGAACACGGATTTTGGAAACACAGTTTACCACAACTAACTCCAACATGTGGCGGGACTTTTGTTGGAAGAACATTATACGCTTTTTCATAACACCTAAACAAAAGTCTAAATTCAGTGCTACACCTGCGCTTTGTTGGAGAAACTGTGGGGAAGTCATGGCAGACCACAGACACATATTCTGGTCCTGCCCATCCATACGACCCTTCTGGATGGAAGTTGTAAAAATAATCACAAAGGTACTTGGATTCAATGTGACTTGTACATTCGCATCATTGTATCTGGGATATTTTGCAGAAGATTTAGTTACAGATGATGTTTATCTCCTGAGAATTCTCTTGGCATCTGCAAAAAGGCTATAACAAAACGCCGGCTTTGTAAAGACCCTCCCACTATAATACTTTTTAGCTCTACAGTGGAAGACATCAAATTGATGGAATGTATGACTTTCACCCTGCGACTTCAGGGAGACTTGGGAAGGAGACGTTGGAGAAAATGGCTGGGCTTTACAAATTGTGGCAGCGCTCTTTAATGCATAGAACTTGCAATACCAAAGTATTGATATGTATGTGTGGATGTGCAGCTGTATACACGGGCATATATTGTCTTCCCATGATCTCATAATATTTTGTTTTTTTGGGGGGGTTTTCTGCATAAAAATGTTCCTAAATAAATAAATAAAAAGTATCAAAAAAAAGAGAGAATGGTCAGAAAGGCAACAGCAACTCAAATAACTGCTTGTTACAACCAAAGTATGCAGAAGAGCACCTCTGAACACACAACAAAGCAAACCTTGAAGCAGTAGAGCTCGCTAGGTGCCCCTCATGTCAGCTAAGAACAGGAACCTGAGGCTATAATTTGTGCAGGCTCACCAAAATTGGACAATACGGGACTGGAAAAATATCGCCTGATCTGATGAGTCTCCATTTGTGGTATTGGGTCAGATTTTGGGGAAAACAACATAAAAGCATGGACCCCTCCTGATCAGCTCAGGCTGATGGGTGATATTTTCTTGGCACACTTTGTGATCATTAATACCAGCTGAGCATTGTTTAAACATCACAGCCTTCCCAACTATTATTGCTGACCATGTCCATCTCTTTATGATTACAGTGTATTCATCTTCTGCTGCTTCCAGCAGGATAATGCAACACATCACAACGCTCAAATCATTTCAAACTGCTTTCTTGAACATAAATGGCTTCCACGGTCACCAGATTTCAATCTATTTTGGGATGTGATTTAACAGGAGATTCACATCATGGATTCATATCAAATCTGCAGCAACTGTGTGATGCCTCCATATCAATATGGAGCAAATGATCTGAGGAATGTTTCCAGCAGCTTGTTGAATCTGTGCTACAAAGGCAGTTCTGAAAGGGAAAGGAGGGCCACGGGTGTAACTAATGTAATGGCTGTTAAGTGTATTTACTACATGGTGGAAATCTTTGCAGGCAAATTGTCTTAGACAAGTCATTTAACCCTTGTCCTGTACTTTTATTAACCAGCAAATTCCAAAGATCAACTGTTCACTCAGCACCAGGAAGTTTCTATCCAGACTCTAAGTGTCCAATGAAGCCAGAGTCCAAATTTATACACGACTAAACTAGGATGAGAAACTTCAGCTCTGCTAACAGTTTCTATGTAGGTAATTCATGCTGCCTGAGTCAAACATAGAAGCCTTCTTATTTTAAATTAAAGCTGCCATTTGCTCCAAGTTATACAAAAACATGTAGAATTTCACATTTAGGCTCATGTTTCCTGTCTTAATGGTTTCAGATAAGTTAAACTCTCTAGTTAAAAGTAAAAGGTAACCTCTATATGTCCAATGTGTTTTCTTGTGTAATAAAGTGTAATAAATAATAAATTAGTCCCTTCTTACCTCATAGCTTCTGTAAAATGGCACAAATGCTTGCAGCCAGTTCAAAAACTCCCAGAAATGTGGACTTTATTTAAGAATCAGTCACTTTTAGACCATATAAACATATCATGTATCAACTTTGGTGCTAATTTACAAGCTGAATTGTGCAAAACGAACACAAGCAAACAAAGAAAAAAATCCCCCTTTCAGTGCCCAACATTGACAACAGGTTTTGTTTCATTATCACAATGAATACATTTATCACTGAATTCCTCATTAACGGACTACATTAAATAATCATTGGTCAAATACACAGTGTGTGTGTGTGTGTGTGTGTACAGTGTGCTTAGCTGATTAAGTAGATAGCATACATACATAGATGTTTACATGGATAAAATACATTTGTTAATCGCATCTATTAGCTAGATTTAAATGTAGCAAAAATAGATTTGTTACATTAAATTATTAAATCTGATTGCACAAGACTTTCATTACAGGAAGTGATAAAAAAAATAGAAAGATTCCAGTGATTTAAAGGATTTCTCTCAGGCCTTTGTCCTTTGTAGTTAGACACTTTCAGATTTTATCCTGCAGTAAAGGATCATTGAGACAGCCATGGCACATAACTGAAGGGAATAAAATTTCAAAAATAAGGTAAGAAAAGGTGCCAAAAGGAGAAAAATGAAACATCCATTTACCATATAGTTCAACCTAATGTAACAGTGGTGTCATACCTCCAGAGCTGCAATCCCGAGCGCCACTCCCACTATAGCAGCGGTGTTATCGTCAATCAGCTTCCGGATCTTTGGGAAGCAACCAGTGATTGTCTAAAGAAAATATGTAGTAGGTTGAGATTAAAGAGATATCGTAATTATAAAGACATTTTGAATTATTTTTTTTCTACTACTTTGAATTGTCCTTACCCCATCAGTACATGTGCTTCCAGGGTTCAAACAACACTGTGGTGGAAATGTATTGTTGTGGTTTTTATAGTAAGGAGACTCCTTGAATTCTGATGAGTTGTAGAATCCACAACATTTAAACTAGTGTAGACAGAAAAAGTGGGCACGTTACCAAAAGTGTTGCTGAAAACAGAAGCCACTGACTTTATTGTTTAGCAGATTTTTGTACCGTGCTCATTGTCGAATTCCACAGTCCTGTGATGTCAGTATTGTTCCCATAGCCCTGCTTGATGCTCTTCACTGCTTCCTGACCAATCTTGTTAAACAGCTCCTCAGCCTAACATACACATACACACATGAAGCAAATTTTGCATTCAAATAGTCATGATAATGCAGCTACTAAGATTATCTCTGTAAGTTCTTTGGAGACTTACCAGTGGTCTGAATACCAAAATAACCACTGCTCCTGCCACCTCTGCTATGAAGATCAACAAGACTATGATAAAAAACTGTTGAGGAGATAAGAATATCCATTACTGGAATGGGTTTGTTTAAAGTGTAGCTTAAATAAAAAAGAATAGAAAAAAACTTGTTTGAGAGAGCATTTTAAAAGAAATTTTTTGACCTTTTATTTTCACAAAGTATCCATAAATTAATTTTCTTGCGTAAAGAATTACAAACAAACATGGAGATATAGCCAGCAACTGGCTATACCAAAAGTGTTGGTGGGGAGCTTAGTAGCCCTCTTCTAACCAAGCAGCAATCTCAGAAGGTGGAACACGAAGCCAAAGCTGAAGTGCGAAAACTAATTACGTTCCTAATAATTTTGCGTGCTTCCTGTAACAGACTTCCAAAAACGTTTGTTCTTCATTTTGGTGATTAAACAATACAGCTATTCATCTTGTTACTTATGCTTTGATCCATTTGAGGTGGAAAGTCAGGAATCATGAGTTTTCTTTTGAAATGATCAGGAAGTCAGACTTCCCACTCTGATGGTCAGAGCAGCCACACCAACACCAACTTCACAGTTCAAGATAGCAGAAGTGGGCATAAGCAGACAAACCAGTAATCTGTCCTGCCACTGTTGTGTAATTTTCTTGGTAAATTATCCATACAGAGATCACGGATCAAGCTGTATTCGTTAACCTGCTGCAGCAGTGTTTTCAGTACAAAGATTAAAGGTAATGGATTGTACTCCAGGTCAAGCTGGTGTCGGATAGATGGCTCCACATATTCTACCTTAAAGAAAAAGAAACTCCACTATTACTGCAGTGATTGCACTTATTACTTGCTATAGCTGGGGGTAACATGTGGTCTAAGTAGCAGGTAGCACACATCTGTGTTTGTCTGTTTCTCTTTTTCAGGGTAAACTATTGCTCTGTAGTGCCTCTGTGCACAGACTAGAATAAAGTTTTGCAAACTGTTGTTTACATGTTGTAGTTGTTTACTGTCTCTAGAGAACAGTGTCACAACCATCCAGCCTGTGGGCAACCCTAGCTTGAGTTGTTGGTCCTTGGAGAAGCGTGGAGAAAAGCTGATCTCAGTTTGTGTACGAGAGGAAGAAAATGATGGTCTGCATTGTTGATATAGACATTACTTTTATTCCTATTGCACAAAAGGACAAGGATGCAATGGTAAAGTGCAAACTGCATCTAGGACAGAAACAACCACATTACGCTTCAGGTCTTTGCAAGCATCTGCATGGACAACACATTAATGCAAAGCTAGCCAAGAACCCTGAGTGATGTTAAAGTGTAGCACTTGCTGACCCTAGCCCAGCAGCCATACCGTGAACTTCAGCAGGTAATAAACAGATGAGCAGTGAGGCTCCAGCCTGTTTCTACCTGTTTATGTTTCTAAAGTAGGATCACTGTGGTGTTCGCTTTGAAGTCTCTTTGGGCTGGTCTTCATCTTTGTGTTGTCGGCTTTGTGTTTATAATACTAAAAGAAAGATCCTACATGTGTCTTCATAAGGATAGGGATTTGAACTGAAGCCCAAGGCTTATATTGTTAACTGGTAATTATGTACAATTCAGGTAATTTTATAGACCATACATTTGCTAAAGGTCACAACTGCTGTACCAAAAATTCTCAGTTAGAGTTTATAGATATGTCTTGCTAATTAAGCTTGTTAGCAATAACTGACAACATAGTTCCTTAACCTTTATATCGTAACCTCTGTATTGTCACTCAAACTCAAACTCAAAACTGAAACCAGGCTGGTGAGTCCTCTCCCTTATTTGTTGGCTGTATGCATTTTACACAATGAATTATTATGTTTGTACTAGATGAATGGACTTGTGTACTGAGGGTGACTTGTTCCCATAAAATAAAAATTACTGCCCTATTGACCTTCAAGGGCTCTACAATCAAGAAAGTGTGCCAAAATGTCAAAGTATTTCTTTAAGCCTCTATAAAATAGCAGGCAACAACCTACCAGCAGTAGCATACACTTGCTCTCCCTCATGGCTCCACAGCAGCCTAGAAAGCCGATGACGACTAGCAAGATCCCAATTGCAATCAACAGGTAGCCCACATTGAGCACCTGGCTTAGCTCTGCTGGCATGTTGTCAATTTTCCCAAGAAAGGTAAGGACGGAACCGCTATCCACCTTCACCCAGATCCCAACACCCAGGATGGCAGCACCTGCCAGCTGAAGAAGAAACATGTGGAGGGTGGAGAAGTTAAAAGAGCACTTCACAGATTTTATGCATAAGAGACAGTCTTTTTTGTCACGGTGACTGCTACCATGCTTTTGTCTGTTAAGACTTAGGCAGGGAGGGTTTTGCCTTGAGACTGTCTTGTAGAAAATGCATTTTTACTCTAATAACTTTAAAATAGATAAGTCCAATACTCAATGTTCTGAAAATATTTGTAATGTGCAATTTACAGTTTACAACTCTTGTTGGTGGTGTAAAAATAACCAGTGATTTGTATTTGTATGCTTTTGTACAACATTCAGACTACACAGTACTGCTGAGTCACACTTAAAGAAAATTGTAAGTAACTGTCAGCATCCTTCAAACTTAAATAAAATTATAAAACAATGAGAGTCTTTACTTACAAAGATGATGCCGTTGAACGCAAACATCATGAATTTGAGGAATTGAAAGCATCCCATTTTTGCTGCTGATATTTCTACCTACAGTCAGAGGAAGAATGATAGAGACACATTTTTAAACTTTAGTCTGGTTTTATCTCACTAAGAGCACTTATTTAGCAACACTTTGCTTTTACCTGCATGAATGTGTTTTTCTGTAAAGAGCATTAATCATCCTGCTCACCTGTTGTCTCAGGTTTCACTTCTTCCTTGAAGAAGCAAATTAGCCAATGAATTAGTAGAGCTGCTCTGTGAGCAGGGAGGCCACAGGGTGGGGTAGCTTCAAACTCTTGTCACCTTTTAGTCTTTGTGAGCTTAATAACTTATCTTAAACTCTTGAGCCTGTCATTTATACTATAAGGTCACTCACGGTGCACATGTAACTGTGAGCGCTTTTGGTTTAGCAGTAATCGGAGAAGAGAGGTGACGATAGAGGAAGTAAATCTCACTCTATACTGGAAAGTTTGTCACCGCACAAAACAAAACAAAAAAGCCCAGCGGCATGCAAAGGAGGGGAGGAACCAAATTCGGAAGATGAATACTATTGATAAGCAAATATTCCTTATTTGTGGACTTTTTTTTTTTCATCTCACCAGTGCACTTGCTATGTCCTTTCATAATATTTTTAAATGTTAAGAATAAAGAGGGTATAGATCCTAGTAAAGACACCAGTGTATGTATTTGCATAGGGAGTGAACTCTGTGGCCAGCCAGCGCACCATTCCCTGAACATGCTGTGGGGGTGAGTTGATGTTTGAGTTTAGGCTAAACTGAGGTGTAGTGTGACAACCCTTTCGCTAACTCTGTACAAGGCTCTTTACTCCAATGCATCATCCATCAAACTCAGGCACACAGATGACAGCATGCTGTCACTAAGTCTTCTCCTACCACCCTCTGTTTTGAGTCACTTAAAGATTGTCACTTACAAATGTGTGTGTGTGTGTGTGTGTGTGTGTGTGTGTGTAGATCTCCCAGAATGGGAACAGCACTCTTTGTGTGGTGGGAGGAAACAAGACAAGTTGTTAACAGCTATGACTGAGCAGAATCCGCCTGTGTACAGCAGCAGGCTGTCTTCTGCATTACCTTTCTTGGAAAATTTAAACCACAGCAGCCTTTATAGTTCTTCCCTATCAGCTTACACCAAACATCCATTCATCCAAACATATCACATTAACCAAAATCAGGAAGTAGTTTCTCTAATAATTTAGCTCTGCTGCTCTGTTTGAGTAAAGCTGGTTGTCATCAAGTTAATCATACATTCAGATGCCAGGATACTGCTCCAAGCATAATGACTTGTTGCCTTGACTCCCCCAAACTTTAGCTTGTTCACTCCTTCAAGCTCTTCCTGCTTCCTTAAGGTCACTGATTCACTCTGACACTGAGGAGTGGGCCTGGTGATGTATTAATGAGCCCAAGTCACAGAATAATCTCAAAATGCCTCCGTGATTACTGTAAAAGGACCCAACGGCGTACTGACTGGAAGAAGCAGTCTTGTCTGGAGGTGAGATATTTTACACTTTATGCGTTAAACATGACGTGTTGTGTTTGTGTTTTTAAATGGAACCTCTAAACTGTCTCCAATTCGACAACCACCATCAAAGAAAACACAGATGGAGAAATCTCAAAGGATCCCATTGAACAGAATAATTGCAGGCAGGTCTCAGGAGACAAAGGATCATTGTTGGGTGGATCTCTCCCTGTGCGGGTACAGCTCTCATACAAAATAGCCAGACTTGCACGCTCACAAGAAGCAGCCTCATAGAACAGTTAAACAGCAACGAATCCAAGTGAAGCGGCCTACCTTTTCTCAAGTGTTATCCGAGGACGTTCTCCGGCTCCTGCCTTCACTGCTGTGATTCAGGCAGCTGCTGTGGGGGCGCACCGTGAGGTAACAGGAGCACAGGGGTTTGTTGTTTTGCTGTCCTCACAAAAATGACCCACACTGTGAAACGTACGTCTCGCTTCTGTGGCTGTGGCACTGTGTTATGTGTAAACAACTTGCAAGAGACTTTTTCAGGATTCTGCTCTTATTTTTGGGCTGTTGGCTGATTATAAGCAGAGTGAAGGGAGGGGAGGGCACAAGGTGGGTGTGACCGAAGCAGCTGAGTAATAGCACATCACCATGGATCTAGCTTTGTAGCTCCCAAGGGAGGGAAGGAGGGAGGAGGGAAATGAGGGAGGGATAAAGATCACCTGTGCATGGTCAAAGCACCATTCAACATTTGCTCTGTTTCAAGGTGTTAATTTGAGCACAGCATGTAAATATGGCCTAATTATGTGACCAGTTGTAATAATTTGCAATAACCACAGGCTGATCTTAAAGTTACTGAAAACTGTAAATGTTTTTTTTTTCTCTACACAAAAGAAAATGTCTAATATGGTTTCAGATGTATCTATATACATAGGTCTGAGAGTTTAACTTCAACATGATGTAAGTAATACATTACAAACAAAAAAAACACACAAGCAAATAAGCTCACCCCTGAAAAGGTCATGGACCAAAGGAAGCAAGGCCCCATGGTACACTTTACACGCATGTGCTTTAAAGAAAATATGAAATCAAATGGAAAGATGCAAATCTAAAATCATCCTTTCCAAAGGTTTCTCTGGCTCATTTCCAATCACTGAACTCAGCTTATCAAATAGGGTGTCATATGTGTATTCTCGATCCAGCAATTTTACTCAACGATACGTCATCGATCCAACGATCCAGCCTAACCCTGAAATCCTTGAAAAAGCTTTTGCAAATTACCTGTACCTCCTTGCAGTCGGGGCATACAGCACATCATATCACAGAATCAGAACTGGTGAAAGTTGCTATTGATCTTCAGACAATAATATTTTTTATTTTCCTGTCAGATCTCAATGTAGGTTGGAAGACCACTGATGAAGTTTTATTCCACACAGGAATGTGTCATTGGGATTAAGGGATATGCACTACTCTGGTTTAAGTCATATTTCTCTGAAAGATCATAATTTAGTTGTGTAAAGAATATCTTTAGCTTTAAAGTTTCACACAGTTCTCTGCAAGTACCGGCGCTCATCCATTACTTAGATGGCTATGATAATGTTCTAATTTGGAATAAAGAGGCAGGTGGGATATATCACATGCTGTGAACCCAGAGACCGTGGTCTGTGTCTGAATTCACTTGCTGTTTATTACCTCCGCAGAGGAGGTCATGTAGCGTGTGTGTGTGTGTCATTCTGCCAGCTGCAAAATTTGCTTTACATTCACCAAAGTCTTTAAGGTTAACTTAATGATTCATGAGTAAAAAAAAGGCCTTATCATTTAGAAAATATTATTCTGAAAAGTGTTGTGTGTACTGTCAACATATAGAAAGACTTTAGATGAGGGTCACGTGGTACGCCGGCCCAGGATGGCAGCTTAAGTCGGAGCAAAGCTCGTATTCCTCCCAAACTCTCGGAAAAAAATAAGTTAAAGTCCATTGATTTTTTTTTTTTTGGTCTAGGTCCTGCAATTGCAGTGGAATGAGTTAGAAAAGTCATTATTTCACACATACCCGGCCGAGTACCTCGCAAAGGGAAAGCCAACAATTCTCAGGCTACTTCGTTATCCAGAATAGCTGAGTCACTAGATGGAGCTGACGTTAGGAGTTCATCCAAAGATAATGTGGCTGCTGAGTTGACTTGCATAAGATCTATTCTGGAACTGACAGCTCATGACATGAACGCAGTGAAAGGTGGAATTGAGTCTCTTAATGAAACTGAACAGAATCTCCCGCTTGGAGGAAAAGATGGAGTAAAGATGATTGTTTCCCCAAAGCTCCAGTATAATCTGTTTAAGTTACCTATAATGTTTCCACACAACCTCTTCAAGCTTTATAATACAGTTGTGGGGGGGTATGTGTGCGCAGGCAAAAACAGTCTTTCTTTGGTCCAAAGTACATGCTGTCAAAGATAGTGGTGGATTAGCACTATCCAAGATGGACTGGTTATGCGTTTTCTCTCTCCCAATTAGCTAAGATAAATAACTCATGCTGGGTAGTGACTGAGGAAAGCCTAGTGACTCAAACATCTTTAGAGGCCTTTTTCTCTCACAGGGGAAGACCAGTACTGGCTTTTAAACAAGAGACTTGGTTTAGAGCTCACCAGTTCATTAATACCAATCCTTATCTTACCTCTAGAGCCTCTATTTGGTATAATAAGAAATTATTAATTGGTAAGAAACCGTTCACGTAGGCTAGTGCAGGAATTAAGTTGGGGGATTTATTTGGTAACCAAACCGTCTAAATTCTGTGGGATCTTCAGAGAGGCACAATCGCCTGTCTAGAGGGGCTGAAGCTGGGCTGGGAGAGAGATTTGGGAATCCAGATTTCAGAGGACAGTTGGAAGAAGCTGGTTATATGTTGGTATGGTTGCTCATGCCACACGCAATCACAGCGTATCCAGTACAAATTACTCCACAGAAGCTATTGGACCCCTAGCAAACTATTCAGACTGAATTTAGTTGACAAAGACACCTGCTGGAAGTGTCAGAAAGAAGCTGGGACTTTAGTTCATATGCTGTATGCATGTGAAAAAAATGTCCACATGTGCGATGGGATCATTAACCTTTTGAAAGGTCCTTTTCAATTTGATCTCTCGAAGTCTCCCGCTTTGTGTGTCCTGAGTCTGTTACCAGATAGCATGAATCTATCTGGAAGACAGAAGCTGTGGGTGCGTCTGGCCGCCATAACAAGGTGCAGGATAATAATGGGACACTGGACGTCATCTAACTCTTGCTGCTTTAAGGAATGGACTGAAAAAAATGGCTATATATGAACAGGTAACTTAGAGGAGAGAAGATATCTTTGATCAGGTCTGGGGTCCCTTCTTGCACTACATAGAGGATAGGTCTGTTTAGACAGATATTGTGATATGTATTTTGTATTGGATGTAAACGTTTAGTATACCCAGAGGTCAAGCTCAAGCTAAGTTTATAAACACTCTGTTTTTACTTTTTTAAATGTTTGTTTGTTTGTGATTTTGTTTTCACTTTTGTGCGTTATGGTTTTTTAAGTACCATTCAACAAACAGGACAGAGACGTGACTGTATGGGGATAACTATTCCTGTAGTCAATGTTTTTATGTTCTGCTGTCAGACAAAAACATGAACAAAAAAAAAGAAAAATAATTTATTTAGAATTTAGATTGAAAAAAAAATCATGTCACATCTGGCCTTTGACCTTTTCTCAAAGGCCGGTAGATTAATCTGACGGTTAGTGACAACAATACTACATAAAGCTTTCTAAAACTATGTTTAGCACTGCCATTGCTTGTATTGACAATATATAGACAAATAGAGAGTGATATATAGGGATTATAAATATAATATTCCTTTGACCTTTGACCTCTTCTTCAAGGTCAAATAAGGTCAAATGTTGAGAGAATGTCTTTTTTATATTTAAAACTTTGCTTTGAATTCTGCTGCCGTTGTTTGTATTGGCAAGACTTTGGAAATGATACTACTAAATGACATGTCTAAATATCCCACTATGTAGTTGGCATCCAAAGATCATGCCACACACTTGACCTCTAATTTCAAGTCTTCCTTTCTTTCAGGTTGTCATTAGAAAAAATGTGTTAAAGAAGAGAAATAAGAGAAACAGAATGAACTGCCTAGTTAGTTAGAAATATACTGCAGTATAATATTATATAGTAAACTCAAGTTATTCATACCCGATTATTTATAAATTAGAACCTAGTATCATCCATTACCTACTCCTTTATAAACTGAACATTTGTCATGTTACCCGTATCTGATATTTACTGCATCACAAACTTCTTAAAGTACACTTAAAAAGAACAAAGAAAACAACATGAATATGTACAAAATACAAAATGATTCGCATAAAAGTAAATACAGCAACACATTACAGTGCTGTGTCGTTAGTTATTTAACAAAAGTGAGCTAAAATGCGGTAGCAGTGTGTGGAAAAACAAAGCACACCCTTACAGCTTCCATAGGAATTAAAAGGGTAAGTACCGACCAGGTGCTGATAATCAAATGCAGTTGCTTAACTGATCATCAGCGAGTGTGAGCACCTCTATAAAAGCAGGAGTTCTGGCAGTTGTTTGCTGCTCTGCAGCTTTCACATGTGTGTTAACACAATATCGTATCAATATCTTCCAAACATCAGACTGTGCAATGCTCAGAAAAACTGTCAAAAAAAGACCCCCCCCCCAAAAAAAACCCCCAAAACAAAACAAAACAAAAAAAAACAAAACAAAAAACAAAAACAAAGGTTATCTCTCAGACTCTACAGGCCTTAGTTAGCATGTTAAATGTTAAAGCTGATGACAGTATAATTAGGAACAGAGTGAAAAGGTGTGACTTGTTTATAAAACGAACAAACACCGTTTAGGTTTGCAAAGCTGCATCTGAACAAATCCTTTGGACTGACGAGACCAAAGTGGGGATGACTGGCTATAATGCACAGCGCCATATTTGGAGAAAACCAAACACAGCATATCAGCTCAAACACCTCATTACAAACTGCTCAGTTATTGCTGCTGAAGGTTATTCTACAAGCTATTGAATCATGAAGTATACGTTCCCCACTCTGCCGCTGGATTAGGTTTTGTTAAATAGAATAACACACATGCTGTTATTCATCTGACGTTGTATTTACCTAATTTTAAGACCTGGTAAGGTCAAGATAATTTATTATGTCTTGAATCATATACAAACTTTAGAATCAACAAAGAGTTTAACTTGCTTTAACCTCCTAAGACCCAAACTTGTTGGTTAAAACTGAAATGACCATTTGCAGAAATTCAATTAACTGTCAGCTCACTAATAATTAACAGTGATTTTTATACCAAAGTGATATGAGCTTTTTCCCAATTGGACCAACAAACAAAAGAAAAACAAAACGATCTGTGTCTCGTGCTCAATTGGGGCACCCGATTATTCCATCCGAGCAGGGCAGGCCACCTATGAAAGAGGCAGGGAAAATATGGGACAGTGCTTTTCTATTATAATGTGAAAGAAGTTGTTTACCATGATGACGTACTGAGGGAGTGCCAGTTTGCACAAGCATCAGCAGAGCGGCTATTCTCTGTGATATTTCTCAGAACAATAGGACTGCTTCTTGACATTTAAATAGAGCTTTGTTTGTACGCATACACACATCAAATATATTCTGTCCTTCATTACAAAATCTTCATCACTACATTTGGTAGTCCTACTAAGGTGTCTGTTTATGATGTGTTTGTGCTTATAGAGTGGATGGAAACTGTTCATCTGTGAGTGGGGGGTATTTTTATTTCCCTTTCCAGTTGTTGCTGTTTGCCATGTCCTGTACTTCCTTTCCAAAGGTTTTGGTCTCATGAGTTTTGATTTCTGCTGCATCAGCAGTTCACGCTGGTGGTGCCATAAGGATAGCTTCTTGGCAAATTAACACTAATTGAGAACTGTTTAAACTTCACAGCCTAACCTGAGTATTGTTGCTGACCGTGTCCACCCATTTATGGCCACAGCGCACCCAAACTTCTGATGGCTGCTAACACACAACGTAACAAAGTTTAAATCACCTCAAACTGGTTTCTGTATATGAAAGCATAATAGGTTTACTTTAAATAAATGGAAAGTTAGTACTCAGCAAGGTGACTGCTCCTGAGACTTTGGCCTCATGTTGCTTACACTGTGACTTTTGTTTTACTTGAAAATCACACAAGCTAATAAAAAAAAGATCAAAGAGGGTCAAAAACCACTCACTCAAAATTGTTAAAGAAAGAAGAATAGATCAAAAACACTAGAAAAATGTTGAGTTAAGGCGCAGCAGATGTGAAGACTAAATAAATCTTGGTAGCCTATTGGATGACCTCATATTTCACTTGGAAAACCTGTAATTTCTTTCCTAAGCATCTCATCTCAATATTTTAATGTGACCAGGAGGATTCTAATGTGCCCCAAGCTAAACGTTTTACTGAAACCATTTTCTAATGTTCAATATTCTTCTGACTCACAGGGTCCAGATCCTGTGAAAAGATTTCATAACTAGGTGTCATCTGCATGGTTTTCATGATGTTGCTTATTCCTTATGCACACCCACTCAAAAACACACACATACACACACCCTGGGTTGCATTATGTAACAGGCACAAACAGCCTGCATATTAATCATGTGTCAAATAGGTGTCATTAAGAAAAAAGAAAGAAATGGCACAAACATGAGTCATGGTGACATATTTTTTACTGATTCACCAGTTAGCCAAAGTGACAGAAGAGAAGAAAAAGTGCATTTTCTTAAAAAAATAAAATAAAAATACAAAAAAAATATCACAGGACAAGAAGACAAAGGTGAATTTTCCTGAGAAACTGTCACATCAATCTCACAAGCTTTCCCATTGGACTCTGTCAAATAAATACTGCTCTCCCGAGCAACGCAGCTAACAGTCGCCTTGAGTGACTAAAACAGAAAAGCCTACATTTGAATTTGTACATGCAGTGTAGACAGACACAACCTACAGACCAGGTATGTTACCTGGATCGATCAGTTCTGTGATTCTGCCCATAAAAAGCAAATCGCTCCTCTCTGCAAACGTGCCAAAACCACTCTCTTCCAATTTGAATTTAGTTTTGGCGCATAAGCAGGAAGCCAAATGAAGCAAGTAGAAGGGTTGTGAATTAACTTTGTCAGGATGGATAAAAATTTGAATTTTACTGCACTGACAGAGAGCAAACAATAGTTGCTGTGTTTGAGGAGGCCATTTCCAACTAATCAGATGGCTCAGGACTTTAAACTCTAACTTGTAAATGACAAAGAAAACTGAAAATGGTCGTTTGTTTTCCAGGTCACAGACAGAGATACAGGTCTCCTTAACAGTTATGACTCATAGGTCAGTCTAGTGAGTCCATGGTGTTGTGGCTAGCACATTCATCTTATGTGCAAAAGATCACTAAATCAACTCCAGGAGGAGACACAAACCCAGCCTCAGGTGGTCCAAAGCTACTGTAGTCCTGGTACTGCTCCCAAGGCAAGATATATGCTAGAGTTGCACCAAGCTCACATAATATCTGTGCTACATTAAAACCTGCAGATTCATCAACTTGGAAAATACCAAAGGAACTGAAAGTACTTTCTTAGTCATTTTGACACGAAAGTCGATTTTACCAGGAGCACAGATGTAAGTGGTCAGAATGAGACTTCCAGGGATCGATTCAAACGTAGCAATGGTGCTTCGGAAAAGGACTGCAAATTTGAGTTTAGCTATATTAAAATCAGCTGAGGATCTTGCTTTTTAACGAGCAAAGCCGAGAAACCAATGAAGTATTTTTGTCCAGAGCAACCCAAATTTTCCTTTTTCATAAAGCTTATAAACTAGGGCTCGTCACAATGAACCATCCCTTAGTTAAGCTGTGATAAACCTAAGCTCCAGGAGGCTTCCCGTGATGCACTACTTTGACCTTTTAGCTCTATGCCATTAGTGTCTTTTGTCCTGTTTCCCACTCACCCACAACCAGTTAAAGCTGGCTGCCCCTCCCTCAGCCTGGTTCTGCTGGAGGTTTAGTCCTGTTAAAACAGAGTTTTTCCTTCCCACTTTTGCAAAGTGCTTGCTTATATGGGGTCGTCGGATTGCTGGACTTTATATTGACTTTACTATTTAAAGCACCTTAAGGTGACAGCTTTTGGGATTTAGCATTGTATAAATGAAACTGAACTGAATTGTTTAAGGAAACAGAGATCTTCATGGTTACACATGAAAAAATACATTTTTTTTGTATGTTTTCAATATGCCCTTTATGTAACTGCAGGACACTTTCCAGAGCCTACAAAAACATTTACTATTACACAACTGTCTGCTCACGCCAGAGGGAACAAATATGGTTGCTGAAAATAATTAGCCAAATCTCAGATCTAGAAGCATTCTGAATTGGTTCCCACAGAGTGGGGAAATACTACACGGTGTGTGGGCTGGTCATGAATGTGACCGGGTCTTTTACTTAATCTGTAACCCCAAATAAAAATGAACATGTAACAAAGCACAACCAGCTCAGAAAGCAACAGTTACTAGCAAGCTAGTTAACAAGCCTTGCTAATGTTTACAGCTATGTTTAATCACTTCTTCTTTTTTAATATCGGAAATTGTCCTGAAAAACAAAACAAAAACAGAAAACATATCAAATTAATTCTGACTGATTTTGCCAAGTCTGGTATGTGAACAGTTGCTTGAAATATTTAGGAATCACTCTTTACCAAATGAGGAAATTAGCCTCTGACACAGCATGCGTCCTGCACAGCTGTTAGTCCAAATCACTCCTGCCTTCATCCTCAGCCTGTAAGAACACGGCTGATGTTCATCGCCCTGGACGTGCAAGGCAATACAGACGCGGCAAAGTCTCTCTCTTCACTGGAAGACTTCCTTTGGTCTCGGAGGTGTCCAGCCAGTAATGCTTATGCACCTCAGGTTGCCTGCTTGTCTGGGTGACTCTTTAACTTGTGGAATTTGACACTGTCCAGCTTCTCGAACCTCTTGTCACAGAACTCACAGGTGAAGTTGTAGTGGGCCTCTGGAGTGTGTTTCTTCATGTGCCAGTTCAGGGATGCGCGCTGGCGACACTGGTAGCCACAGATTTCACATCTGACAGATGATGACGATGACGTGGGTGACAAGATGTATGTGAGAATGTTAATATTTGGGGCCATGTAATAAATTTAGCTCCCAGAGAGACTAGTGACTCAACAATTGCTCCACATTTTAATTCCAATATAAAGCAACAGTGATCTGAACTTCTCAGTGTTTAATTACTAAAAAGAGTAACAATAGGATCTGTTTGAAGCATTAGTAACTTACTGGAGTGGTGTTTCTCCTGTGTGCGTCCGCCTGTGAACCTCCAGGTGATTTTTGCGTTTAAATGACTTTCCACAAGTCTCACAGATAAAATCTCTAACGCCTGTAGGAAGATTCATGTTTACATTTGGAAGTATATGCAGATAACACGCAGGCAATACACAGGGGTGTCTTTTGCGAACTCACCAGAATGGATGATCATGTGGCGATGCAGATGGTTCGACAGGTAGAATTTCTTTCCACAGCCAGGGTGGGGGCAAACCTTTGTCCTTCCTTTCCTGTGAACTAGGTTCACGTGATTCTACAGAGAGCAGACATTTAGAGCTCGCGTGTAGAAACAGAAAAAGCTCAAATGCAGAGCACGACTAATTAACTTTACCTGAAAGCTGCTAATTGCTACATAGACTTGACTGCAACCCTCATACGGACAGTGGAACATCTTGAGCATCCCATCAGCCTCGATCACCGGGCCTCGTCTGCTTCTCTTTGACCTGACATTGCAAAAAGGGGCACAGTGGACTGAGCGGCACACTAAGGAGACCAACTTAAAACAGTGACCTGATGACAATGGCATTCTCTATTTGCTTTTAAGATGATGTTGAGTACGTGAGTCTCAAACCTGCTCAGACTCCTCTGCAGCTGTCTGTCACTGCCCAGCTCCAAAGTGTCAACACTGGGCTGCAGCAGTTGTTTGTCAGTCATACCTGCAGGGAAACGACAAGTAAATTCTTTTAGAGAAAACATAAAGACTCCCATTAGTCAAATCTGAGTGCTGGGAAGACAATTCAAATCATTTAAGTCAATATCCAAAGTGTAAAGAAAACAAAATGCAAATCAGTGCACATTACACTCAGCTACTCTTTCTTGGTATTAGGTGTTGGCTGGATTTAGTCAGAAACTATCAGACTGGTGCTGCATGTTGCAGGAGAGCAAAAGGGATTCACACAGGTAATCTAGAACTTCCTGTTTTACAAAGTTCATGCCCACTGCGAGCAGTGGCGCTAAAATGCATGTGATTTAGACATATATACACTGGCATGAATTTATATAAATTTATATAAACATAATCAAATATATGCTTATATAACTTGAATTGACACATCTCAGTAGCACGAACATATCATAACATTCAAGTTCTGTGTTTTATTCACATGGAAATCAATGGACGGGATGTTTACATGAAACAGGTATGATTCAAATCTATATAAATATACTTCTCTGGAGTTTGCTGACACTAAATAAACCCAAAACAAAAAGAGGCACTTTATTGCATGTCCAGTGATGTCAGTTATGGACATGTGACAGTCTCTCACAGAGTCAGCCAGCAGACTTAGTGAAGCCGATTACTGTAAGCATCTTTTAAAAGTGGAAATCATTCCCAGAATGGATGTGATTCCTAATAGAACCTAAACTTTCACAAAATGCTTACAGTTTTCAAGATGCGCACAGTTGAATATTTTAATATTTAATTGCTGTGTTTTTATTAGGAACTTACAACAACTTACAACTTCAAAACTTCTTCAGAGCTTTTATGCTCATTTTTTAGCAACAAATGTTACATTTCAAACATAAAACATCAGATAATTTTAATTATGCTTTATTTATTACAATAAGACTGAACACTTTGAGTATCAAATGATCATCAAAAGACTGACAGATATAGGAACATTTCATCTCAAAGTCCAGAAATTTCGAGTTCCAAAGTAGCGCACCTGTCATGGAGTCCTCATCCTCTGCTGTTCTGATTTTCGAGTCAGCCGTGCACACCTGGTTGTAGGTGACGCCCCCAATGACGGTGCAGGTGACTTCCTCCACATTTCCGCCTCCCATGTTGAGTTGGATTCCCTCGGATGCCAGGGCTTCGTAGCTGGGGCCAGTGATGATAATTAACTAGGAACGATGGGAAATGTAGTTTATGAAAAAGAGTAACACACTCCTCCTGCAGTCTTATTTCTGTGAAATACTCGTTTACCTACCTGTGAGCCCTCCAAAGCCGTCCTCTGGTCAGGAATCTCACAGCCGGTCACCACCGTTTGCAGAGTCTGAGGCTCAAACAGTTCGCTCTGCTCTTGGACCTGCATGGTCGGTGGGACTGACAGTTCTGTCTGAGCACTCAGGCGCACTGAGCCACTCAGGCTCTGCGACAGCACCAAGTCCTCATCAGACTTGTCAAGTTCATCAGCTAAGGATGCCGTCATAACGCACTCGTAATCGTGCCTAACAGTCCTGACTTCCTCTTCTGTGAGGCGTTCTTCTTCCCCTCCATCCTTACCTTGCCTCAGATCTTCAGTCTCCTCCTCTTCCTCTGTGGGGACGGAGTGAAAAGCCGCTGTGAGGGAGCCTTGCTGTCGCACCATCTCCACTTCCCAGATAGGCTGCCCTGTCAGCGGAGCATCCTTGGAAGAGGCCAGTACGCTGGCTTCAGGGGTTGGAACTACAACCTCTTCTACCTGGCTTACAGCTTCCTGATGTTCCTCAGAAACATCCACATTTAATCCCACGTCTACAAAAAGAAAATGATTAATAAAAGGGCAAGTTGGTCATTAAGAAATGTAGGATTTACTGAAGTCTACACAACAAAACAAACACTTACAGTACGATTCTACACACCTTTCAACTGTCTGTGAGCCTCCTTCCTTCTCTTCCGGCTTACTATGTTTTTTGCTACAGACACGTCTGTTTTGACTGCACACTCTCCATCGCTGTCCCTGTTCACTCCCTCCTCATGCTCAGAGTCACTTGCCTCCCCCAGAGGTGAGAAAAGGTATTGCACAAACGAGTGGTTGCCTTCACATTGCCAGACTGCAGTGGTGGAGAAGTTGGACTGGGTCTCTAGAGCTCTAAGCTGGGGCTCGTGTGGGCAAGAGTGCGAGTGCTGCTGGTACCAACACACCAGGCTCTGGAGGCTGGACACACATTGCTTCCTGCCTGAGCGTATATGCCAGGGTGCGGGGTGGGGGGCATATGAGATGGATGATGAATGGCAGATTAATTTTTGTTGGATAAACAGTTTATAGAATGAGATTAACCACATATCAACTAAGACTCAACACGTGCAGTAATAGCGTACATGAAAGTTGATTCCTTAGCAAAGAAGAATAAATGTTGAGTCAGTGTAAACATCCATAAAGCAAAAAGATTTAAATTTGGTCACAGTTGGCTTCAAGGTGACCTTTCTTTTTGCAGAAATGCTGCCTATTTTAGATCACTCCATGGAAGTCCTGGTCTAACATAACTCTTGCACTAGATCTCCTCCACTGAAGCAATGCTTCAAGTACAAGTTCACTTTGGTGAAGCAGGGATGCAAATGAGGCAAGTACTGCAGGTAGTGAAGAACAATATTGCCCTAAGCAGCATGATGGCACAACAAGTGCCAAAGTGCCACAGATCAGGAAATATCCTGATTTCTGATTATTGAAGGATTTCTCCATGCAGCACCACAGAAATGAGCATGCTTCTCAGGCTTTGACATGGAAGACATCTTCCAATGTTTGAAAGTGTCTTCTGAGTTGCAGACTTGGCTCTAATGACTGGTGAACGTCTGATCAGTCTGACACAGATATGACTGTTTGCTCTATGCCACAGGTTTGAAGTAGATGGATAATTTGAAGATGGAGGGTGCAAGCGTGCAGAACAAGACACCTACGGTGTGATCTAAGAATAGTAGCAGCACTAAAAGAGGTGCACAAAGAGATCAATCCCCTTGAAAAGGAGACCAGCCGAAATTTAAAGAAGTTCTAGTTGTTTGACTGCTTTGATTACATTTCACATACAATTATGTAATTAATACTATTTTTATTTTTTCATTTTTCATAACATGTTGATAATGTTGAAAACTTGATTTTTAGTTATAAAACATTAGAAAATGCAGTAACATTTGCATTCACACTTAAACAATATGAGAAACATTTCATGCATATCCGCTTTAGGATAGGGATTTGTGTTGGGATGTGGCACTGTACTCAAGTTTTATGTTGAATAAGTAAATAAATACTCACACACTGCTTAAAAAATAATGACAAATGTGTAATACAATACTCATTTTAAGTTATAACCTCAAAACTGTTCTTCTGGATCTTTGTGAAATTTTGGATCTTTATTGTCTGTGTATTTAACTTGATGCAAGCACTTTTGTCTAGAAAACATTTAGGCAAGCTCCAGTTTGATACACCAAATAACTGAGCCGCTTTAAACAGACTTCATTCCCAACCTCAAACCCTACGTGCTTAATTTGGAAATATTTCCATGTAATAATGGCTCCACACACCTCTTTTCTGTTTTGCCGAGACTTCTGGGGCAATCTTCTTCCTGCAACACAGAAACACATCATTTGGAAAAAACAGATTAGTCACAACAAACAAACAGTACTTATCTAAAGTTGAACTATTGTGCTTTTGCTTGCTTTTTATCATACTGTTACAATGGTGGGTACTCGTATTAAATATGATGTTACAAATTGCAACATTTATTTCAAACCTTCCGTTTGCTATATGCAGCAAATCAGGAAAGAGTTGGCTTAAGGGGAGGGGGAGTGAGAATGAACAGTGAACTAGGACATAAACAAAGATTATTTTTGAACAGTGAATTATGAAAATATACCCTCGTGGAGTCCAGTTATAACAGTAAGTGCCCTTTAAGATTAAAACTAGCACAAATGTAAAGAGCAATGTCTGACAGAAGAAAACAGCTAGTCAATATACCACTCTGATTAGATAACGTGTCTGCAGCACATTCCTACCCGCAGTATTTCTGCTGGTATTTTTCTCCATAGGTGGAGTTGAGTAGGATGAGATATTCTGCCAGCCCGGCGTCGCTCAGACCGGTCCGCCTGCGGAGATCACTCCACAGCTTGTGCGACTCTCCGAGGTACACCCTCCTGACATCGTACTTCTTTCTGGATTCCAGCCGCCTCTGCGCTCGGTCGGAGTCTGTGAGCCTGGGTCGCCCCCTACAGCGCCTCAAAACACCCTTTCCTTGCTCCCCGGCTTGGTTTGTGTCCAGGGGAGCCTCCACTTCTGCCAGCTGATGCGCCATCTTGGCCATAACAGCTGATGCTTTGATTATCCGACATGCCGGAAGTTGTGTAAGGACTCGCAGGAAACACTGATATCAATGCATTTTGAGCTCGTCTTCCTCGCGCTATAGATTCATAAACTTTGCGTTGGCAATATCTAGTTTTTCCTTTTAAGCTAGGCGAAGACATCGGTGAAATGCTAATAGAAATATGAACCGTGTGGACCGAGCGGAACGTTACAATGGACACAATGCGTTGCATCCGGACTACAGTAGCACGAACACCATCGTGCACCATGTAAACAAACGCGGGAAGCTTGAGCCAGAGCATCATTTTTGGTTAGTAAAGCGTTGATTGTGGGATTGTGACACATGGCTGATATTTTGTCGCTCGTTTTTCGGACGTTTATGTCACAATCCGATTTAAAGAAGGACGTCAAAGTTATTACTCCGTCACCAACGACCTGCAGCACCCTGGTGGTCGGAGACCACAGCCTCAGCCGCTCCGTGCTGCTTTTGGCTTCCGTCACAGCTGCCGCGGAGATGGGCATAAAAGTGATGTTCTTTACCCAGACTCAGATCCAGAGCCTTCCACCGTCTCTGCAGAGATGTGTTCCCAACCTGAGCCCAGAAAGTCTAAAGGTAGGGGTCGTTTTATGTTTAAACTGTACCCAAATTCGCAAAAGCTTGTTTTTTTCACTACTCGTGATAAACAACATTTTAGTAGCCCAGGTGCCTTGTGTGTTAGTGTTTTGAGGGTTGTTGTCATGGAAGTTTTTTCATCTTCCAACATAGGTGCTTACATTTTATTTAATTATTTAGTCATTTAGTTGCAGATCATCCAATCCGTGAATGCTATTTACGTTTTATGATATGAATATATAAACGTTACAGACATTTGTAAGTGTTTAAAATGACATTTGAGCAGACGTGATACCCCTCTTTTTTTAACTCCCGTTTTTATTGTTATCTGTTAACCTTTTTTGGGTCAGGGAAACAAATAAATATTATAAGAAATAACTGAGGTCTAGTTTAGGTTGAAAGTGGTTTAGGGTTGCAACACAGCAGAAAGACACCAGCCACTGCCATGGTTACAATTACTGTACGGCTCAATCAAAGCACATAATAATTTAATACACTTTTACAACCATGGATATGGTGCATAATTTTAACTGGTCACTGACTTGTTAATATCTGTTATATCAATATCTTTGATTGCAGTTAGAAAATTAGAAACTCACATGTAATCACAAGTAATTGAACAATTGAGCATTTATTACCACGTGTCACGTGGAGCTGGATAAAGCAAAAAACACTAGTATTATAATTGTGTTTTAAGCCTTTGTAGATGAAATGGAGCAGGTTATGATTATAATACAAAACAGGCAACAATGCCATAATAATTTGCTGATCAATTATTAAAATGTCAAAACAATTATTGCCTGAAAAGTTACCCAGCAATTAAAACAAAAATGTAATTGTAGCCCCAGATTTAAAAAGTATTTTAGGTGTGATAAAATTAGGTGGTTAAATCAATAATCTACCATGATTTATTTAGCTTTTCATTTTTTGTGTGTTTATGTATTTATCATTATTATTATTGTTGTTGTTATTAATAATCTATTTATTTATATATTTTTTGTCAAAGAAAATCAAGTTTTCCTATCCCAGGACAGTGGAGGAACTCCTCCAGCAGGTGGCTAGCCTTCATGAGCCTACCAACACGTCCCCTACACCTCCTTCACTCATCATAGTCGACAGACTCGAGAGCTTCCTGTCTGGTCCTGGGGGCAGCAGCCAAAGTGGATTTCACCCTGGGGAGAGGTCTTGCGCTGCGCACATTGCTGCGCTGCTGTGTGACACTGCTGCCTTTCTCACGCAAGTCCTGGAACAGCGGGGTTCAAGTTCAGCCCCCTGCCGCATTATTGCCTCTTTCTTGTCGGAGGTGAACGCTGGTGGGGATCCATCTGGAACAGATCCTATCCTTGATGTACTTGACCGCTATTTCCAGGTACGCTGTACTCTGGACCAGGACAGCGGCTATGAAGCTACAGCAGCTGCTGTACAGGAAGTGTGGCACATTTACCTTTCTGGGAGAGGAATCACAGACCCTTCTTTTACTGAAGACTATAACGACAGGCCAGGTGTAGCCCAAGAGTGGAAGCTCTTCATTTTTCCTGATGGTTTAATGGAGTTTAAGTTGGTCTGAGAGAAACTTTGTGTAGAGACGGTAGTCACAGCTACATTACAGTGTCACAGGATTATCAAAAAATGGGGGGAAAAAGCTCTTCCTTTCAGATATCAGGTAAAAGGACCATAACAGCTGTAACAGTACAATATTTAATGAGTTTGAATTTTAAATGACATGAAGGTTAATCAAAAACATTAACAGTCTTTACAAAGACGTTTAAGGAATGTGAATGTCTTAAACTAAACAGTGGTTTTCCAACATTTTTGGCTGAGAGTGCCTTAATAACAAGCCAAAATGACACAGAGCAAAAAGTCTCTAAAACACATTGTAAATTCCAATAAACACACAGTGTAATGCTTTTCTGTTTGTCTTTCTTTTATCATAATTTGTGAAACTCGAGACTTCAGTAGCTGATATCACATTCAAATAAATTACAAAATGAAAAAGTTTCTCTTATTATGTATATTTAAGCATAAAGAAATACACATTGGGGAGTTCCCCCTAGTAAAGAGCTAGATCCTGTTTGTAGGGGAAAAGACAACTTTATTATAGAAAAGCTTTCGCAAACTAACTGAAAGCTAGCGAGTTGTCAGTTTTTGCGCTATAAAATTTGTTTTCCTGCCATTTCACACTTTGCTGGACTAAAATAACTCAACAGTGTTGAGAATCGTGCTTTTAGAGTAACTACAATTTCAGTTGCTAGATGTTATTGAGCAACAAAATCAAACAAGGATGTGCAAAAGTATGGAAATCAATTTTTTGGAGTGATTGATGAAAATGGATATTGGCTTAAAATGTCCCCACGCCCTGCATTAGTAGTGGTTACTAGATTTCTTTTACTTCAAGATCCAAGGTTTTCTTGGAAATGGCAGCAATTTACAGATTTGATCATCCTCTCAAACAATTGTGATAAAAACAGAAAACAAAAACTGTATTATTATGTACAAGTACAGTGAGTTTCACACTTGGATATGATCCAAAATATCCAAAAGTTCTTAAAATTTAAAAAACCTCAAATGAACACCTACAAATAACATATTAAAAATATATATTACTTATCAAAAGCAAAGCCAAAATGCAGGAGCAGTATAGAAAGACTGAGTACACCTGTCACTTAAAGCTCGAGAACTCAGATCAATTCAATTATATTTTTATAGCGTCAAATCACAGCAAGATTGCCTCATGGCCCTTTATATTGTGGGGTAAAGACCCTACAATAATACAATGGAGGTTCCATTAACTGAAAGAGGGCATGCTTTTTCATAACTGCAGATGGCTGCCAGATTTGCCATAATTATTTTTAAAAAGACAGAGAGCGTTATAGATTTTAGCAAATGTTAGCCAAGCTAAGTTTATTTGTCGTTTTGGAATAATATACACTTGATGCTGAGTAATCTGAGTTTGAAAAAAAAACAACACAACTTTCTTTTTCACAGCAGTGATGATGAAAAATTAAGTAGCAACAGCTGTGATGACGAGCTTGTTCTTGCACAATGATGATGTTTGTACAAAGTTTCTTCTGGTAATTGGATGATTGAGTACGTAGGTGCTATTTCACAGTTTAATGTCGGTAATGATACAATTTATCAAAGATTGCCGAAACTTGAAGTTTGACTTTATAACAATGTAAAAAATGTGAAAGTCGCATTACTTCTAACAAGAAGACATAACTCCTACTGCTTTGTTCACCTAAAATTCTGTTATGCTGCACGGAAAGCATTATATAAAGAATGCTGCTCTAACCAAGCAGCATGAACTGCTTTAAGCAAGTTCATTTTTGTCTGTGTAGCTTTTGTGATGTGTGAATTAGGGTGCTAAACGGTGCCACATGCTGAGAAATATAAAAGCTCTATCAGCTGAAAATTATAAAATTTAGTTAAAGCAGTACATTTATTCTATACCTTAAACATGATATGAAAACAAAAGTATGCTATCAATTAATAAGGAGAATGGTGTTAGCTGTGCCAAGTTTGTACTTCTTGCTCCTTTGCACCTCTGTGAACCTACAGGTTTTTTAACACTATTAACACTTACTTTTGTGCAGTCTTTCACAAGAATACCCCGTATTCATTAAATGCTATAAAAGGAAAACTGCTATTATATTGGCAATAGGTTATGAATAACTACTTCCTTATTTACCATCAATGAACAGTAATTAGATAGCAAATTAATTATATTTGTAGAATATGGTGCAGACTGCAGCATCAGAAAGTGCTTTATAGTGACTAATAAAGAACCAGTCTGCTACCAGTATGCATGCTAATAAGAAACCTGTTAATGGTCAATATGTATGCCTTAACATGAAGCTTTACAAAATTCTTCATGGTGGAGAAACTCAAGAAGTTCAATCCCTCAGTGTCCTGTACAGAGTTCTTTAGCTTACACTGTGGTGTCAGTCACCTCCCCAGTTACTTTTGTAACAGTTGATGGGAAGCCATGTTGCCTTGGGTGAATATCCAAATTCCCTTACAGAGTCTGTTTTAAAACAGTTTAGCTTCCTCTCAGCCATCACCATGGACAGGGTACTGCCTCACCAAGAAGGGTTTCCTGTGAGCAGGGATCATGTTCTTGTACTCGTTAGTGTAGACGGGCACTTTTCCATTTTCATCAACTCTGCTCATGGGGCTATAGTCCATTGAGACCCCAGAGTCTGCCACTGCCATGTAGGTGTACCCGGGGCCCTTGGCCATCCAGGCATGGTTTGGGTACTCAAAACTGGACTGGGAAGAAATGCAACCTGATCCAGAGCTTTGAGGCGCTGATCCCAGGTCAGAGTGAGATTCACACAATGCTGTATTTCCAGAGGGAAAAAGAGCCTCAAGGGGCAAGGCTTCCTCAAGGTTGCTATCCACGCGCTCATCGTTACTGTTGTTGTTGGCACTGAGGGTGACGTAGGTGTCTTGAGACTCCAGCAGAGAAGACTGCGAGCAGGGAACCTGGTGCTGGTGGAGTGCCCGCAAGCGGTCCAGTAACCAGTGGTGGTGCGGTGCGGCTCTTTCCCCATCTGTCTCGCCATCTAAATTGTCTTTTACCAACAGTGCTCTCTCTTCAACCCCATTCCTCAATTCCCTGCCCTCATTCCTGACTGCACTCAAAGCTCTAGAGGCCTTGGGTGGCAGAGGTGGAGAGGGCAGTGAGGGGCATAGGCTCAGTTCTGAGAGTACTTCCAGAGGAGAGGGGCATTCTTCTGAGTAGATGAAAGCTGGCGTCAACCACAAACCTCCATTGGTTTGCCCTAACCACTCCTATAGAAAAACAAAAAGAATATGATGGTGTTGATGTGAGCATGTTACATTAAGCTCAAAGTGTCATTGTGCCAGGCTAAGGCTCAGTCTGCATGGCTGTAGACTCTTAATATTTTTCTTACCTGAAAGTTCCCACCATAAATGGTAAAAAGACCCTGAAATTTGCTGTCAGGAGTTGGAATAGCTGGCCAAATCTTCTTTATAAGGAACCTAGAAAAGGAACAGACTCTTAAGATATATTTCACAACTTGTGTTTTCTGTTATTGCCACTTAAAATTCTTGAAGGACATTTTTTGAGACCAGACAGTAAGCAATCTGTTTGTGTGGGCCAGGCTGACTGACCTATGATGGGACAGGAGCATAGCAAGACACAGGACAATGAAGATGAAAGAGATGATGAGCGTCAGGGAGATGATGAGTGGATCAAATTCTAGGGGAGGAACAGAATGATCAATGTGTGTTAGATCACTGAATACGGTAAAAAAAAAAAAACCATGGCATCATTTAGTCCCTTTCATGAGTTGCCAGTGCTTTTGGGGTACATAATACATTTTTGTTATGCATTTTGATGTGAATAACCACCTGTAGGAAGAGTTTCCATGAACACTGGGTCACTCCAAGCACTCCAGTAGCCATTGTAGCTAACTCCATCCAGTTTTACACGGACTTGAACCTTGTACTTTCTACTGAACTGCAGGCCTCTCAAGATATATTCTGAGCATGCCCGGGCCACTTCAACCTGCAAAAAAGCCCCAAAAAGTCCATGTGCGGCCATCATTAAACCTGCTGCTCAGAGTTTAATGTTCAAATGGGTGAGGCTGCTTTACCTGCCCAATGTGGCTGTCAGCCAGAGAATAGAAGACCTCATACATCATGCTGTCATCCATGTACTTCAGAGGAGGTGGCACCCAGCTGACATTCAGCTGGCCTTGCTGACCTGTGCTGCTCACTGTTACATTAGCAGGAGGATCCAGAAGAACTGCACACAGACATAGAGTTGCATAGCAGTTAAGGGAAGACTGTTCCCTGCAAAGTCTCACTTTGAAACACTTCCCCTCAATCTATAGGTACCTTGATGCAATGCTGCATGCATACTTAGTAGAAATGGGCAGATGATGGCAGTTATTTCAACCTACAGTACACAATTTTGTTTTTAGGCACTCAGCAGGTGCATAGCCCCTTTAACCATCACTTTGAACCATGTTAGTGCAGAATGTAAGGCACAAATACTTAAAAACGTATTTAAAAAGCATTAATCTAGTGCTAAGCTTTGCAGAAGTTGTTGGCAGGAGCACCGTTTGCAGAAAAAAAACATCACTTACAGACGAGTTCGATGAGGAGGCTGCGATTGTGTATCAGTATTCCCTCCCGATGAACTTGGATGTCCATTTGGACAAACATCTGAATTCGGTTCAGATGGCATACAATCAGCATTTTCCCACCTGCTGCAGGGACGGCACTGAGGGGGCACCTGCTGCTGTTTTCATTTCTGCTCAGGATAGAGGAAAATGGGAACATTGTGATAATAATATTGTATTTTAGTTTTTGTTTTGTAAACAAATCAAGCATTTGGATTATTTTTTAATAATAGGCTCTGGAACTGAAGCGGTAAAAAAAAAACCCTAAAAAAGTATAAGGGGTATCTCCTGAAACCACCCTGAAATACTTTCATTGTAGGTTGTGTAATATGAAAAGAGATAAAAGGAAAAATCACCACATAGACTCATTTTATCTAATAATAAGTGTGACTTACTGGTAGGTGTATGTAAAGGAGTACTGATGCACAGAGCCAGCTCTCTCCTCATCTTCCTCCCAGAAGCACGTGAAGTCCTTCCTCCCTTCAGCAAAGCATTTGGGGGTTTCTGGTTCTTCTTTCAGGAGAATGGACACTGAGGGTGGCAAATTGGAAATGTGAGAGCACTATGTGAAATGGCATGATAGGAGCACACTAACGCCTTCCTGAAAAGTTCCAGAAAAAAAACAAAACCAAAAGATGCCTTACCTTTCTCCTCGAAATCTCGAGCGTCTTGGAGGGTGGAACCCGCTCGCGCGATGCAGGCTATCGCGCAAAGTGCCAACAGTCTACTCAGAATCTCACATGTCATCATGTCTTCTCGGGGAACAGAACGACCTCGGCCCTCTATTGTCCACCTGCATCACCGGAAAACAACCTGCCACAAACACATCTGCCGCAGCTCTCTCCTCGCTTGTTTTGTGTTTCGATACCATGCATAGCGCTGCGCGGTTATTACGCGCCTGCTCGTGAGCGATAAGGTGCTTATACGCCGAGCTGTTTACTTTCTCCTTGAGTGAGAACAGAAGAGGTGGGGCAAATAAAGTCTTTCAGAACTTTTTGGCATGGTGGGCGGGAATCACGCGCTCATTGATGTTTACAACATGTTTGCGACGTCTGAGATCTGTATTGCGTAAAGGCGCGCAGATAGAGAGTTCGATCGATAGATAGATGGTTATTTAGATGGATAGATAGATAACAGCCCTTTTTGAGGAAATGGTGCGCAAACACTGACTGGCCCGAGGAGGTGGTCTGTAGTCCCCTGCTGTCTCCTGGGACAGTTTCATTCCTGCATGTGCTCATGTAACAGAAACCGCTGAGTACCCACTCACACTCTGTACGAAGCAGGCCTAAACGGTTCCTTATCTACTCACTGCACCCCCGTGTTTTCTTGGTTTGGCTAGTATTATCAGAGGTGCAGACAGCCCTGTTTCTTCACCCAAGATAAGTAGTCTCAGCCCATCCCCGTCAGTTTAAATGCAATTCAGTACGTGTTTACATCACTTACAAAGGGCAGTATGATGACTGTGAGATGGGCACCGACGTAAAGAGCTACGTTTTGTTTAAATAATGACACATTTGCATACATTTGCTCACTTCAGTTTCACATCCCTTCCAGTCAGCTAAGTGAGAATTCTATTTAGAAGCAGAGGCCTCCCTTGCATAGGGAAGGGAAGTTGTGTCTTATGGCAGGAAGAAGACATCTGTATTGTTGCGGAGGACAAGGACAGAATGTGGTTTCTCTGTTTCTTCAGATAAAACAGATGTTTGGGGTTAGGATGTGTGATTCCTGGTCATAAATTAAACCTTAGATGTAGCCATGACCGCAAAGACACGTGTGCAGGTTTCAGAACTCATTTATGAGCTGAAGAGACTATTGTGCTCCCCCCGTCTTTTTTGTAGTGAATATATTCTTTATTTTCATAAACAGATTTCTACATTTGTCCTTGTTTACAAGATGCACTTTTTTCTTTCCAAACAATGGGTTCACCCTGCACATTCAGAATATATAGTAAACAGCACAAAGGGTCTAATCTCCCATCTTTTAGAAAGCTATCAATCAGGAATGTAAGACATTAAAATATATATGCCATAAGCATAAGAAAGAAAGAACATCTCTAGGACTAAAAGCTGAGGTTCAAACCTGTTTGCACAAGAGCGTCTGAGCACAATGGCAGATACCTGCTGAACTAAAATGTGATATCAGTGGACAGAGCAGAACAGCATGTTTCAAGCAGCAGTCCCCATCAGAAGCTCAGTAAGAGAAACATGGTTTTTGCATGCCATTTTAATACACTGCAAAACTGCATGATATAATACAAATAGTGTTATGAATTACTGATCTTGCACACAACTTCCCTATTTTAGACCCCTGCATCAAAGCGCAGCATGCCACAGACACGTGATATGATAACATCTAATACCTGTCAAACTATATCACTATTCAGCAGCACATGCTGACACGAGCGATAAGTGGCCGCAGGCTCGTACAGTAGCAGGGAGTGGGCTGACCAGCAGTTAGCAGTGTGAGGCTGCTATCGCTGTACAGAGGCTATGGTTAATACTAACTGACAGTCAACAGTCTGCAAAACAACAACACACAATTCTTGTATTCCCATCCCTGATTTGTGGTGAAATCCAAAAGACACTCCAAATTTCAATCTTTCCCATCAGGATGACGTTTTCAGGAGGGTCAAACTGACCTTTCAACACTGAAATCTTGTCCAAACAGCAGGAACAAAACAAGATGTATAAAATACAATTATGTGGAGTCATTCTAAAACTGCATTTTATTCACATTGATTTATAACAGTAATGGGGAATAAAGTGATGCTCTGCACCGGCTCACTGTTCCTCCTGATAGTTGCAACAGCACGGTTGGTGTCCGGACTTATCGTCCTCACAGATCAGTGGTTGTCCCCCTTTCTGGGCACAAACACACATAATGTGCTGCACTTCTTGAAAACAGTCGTGTCAGTAACAAACAAAGGGAAAAAAAGATAATTCACCACATTGTAACTGCTCACCTACTAAACACAGTACCATGCTACAGTTAAGGGAGCAGTATGTGTGTGTTTGTGTGTGTGAGACAGAAGGCGGACAGAGGACATGTCACATGAGGGGCTTGCTGACACTAGTACATCACACTGTGTGGCAGACCTGACATTTAGTAAACAGCAAGAAGAAGAGGTGAAGGGAAGCTCTAGACTGGAGTAGACTGGTCACACGTGTTTGTACAGTAGTTATTACGCTTCTACTGACTTACTATATTCTAAGTGAGTCTAAGTATGTTTTGAATATGAAGTTTAGTATATCGATGTCTTTATGCTTGGCTAAGTTAACCAGCTCTAGGCAGTAGTTTTACTTACCATATGCAGCAGTGGTACTTTTTTTTTTTTTTTTTTTTACTCCTGACAAGAAAGCAAAGTTCTTGTCAAACTTGCCCTTGAGGGTTGGCAATGCTGAAAACTTTCAGCACGCTGTGCAAGACTCCTTCATGTTTCCTTCCTTTAATCAGTCCCTAGAGGGGAGCATCCTGGACAAGACTCATTAAGCACAAAACGTCTCGGAGCTGCTAAAATCCATCAGAAATCAATACCTTAATAAATATTAGACCGAAGACAAGTCCTATTGGAACTTGACATTACTGGTTTCTACAGTATAACACATTTAAACAGTTCATCGATCAAATCAAAAATTTCAAGATAAACTGATAGCTAGCTTGTTGCTGTCTATAAAAATATTTGTCTAAGAAAACTGAATGCACTGAATAAATGTTTCACTAGATTTCACGTGGTAGTTAATGGGGCTACAGCAGTCAAAGAGGTGTATGTGGCGGCTTAAAGTCTGCAGGCTTAAAGTCTCCCTTAAGAGAAAGAAAGTGACAGAGTGGGTCTCTTCGAAGGAAAGACAGGTCTGAGGAGGAGGAGGATGTGCTGAAGATTATCTGTGCTGTGTGGATGGGGCAGAGCTCGGTATGGCTCAAGTGAAAGGGGAGGTGCGGCACTTTTCATGGTTGAGGCACAGACAAGTTATTCTTCAGTGTGTGTGTGTGTGTGTGTGTGTGTGTGTGTGTGTGTGTGTGTGTTGGGAGACTAAGAAGGCAGATGGTTTAGCAAGCACAGCCCCCGTGGCTCTCTGAAGGTGAGTCTTTAAGGCCCTGGTTGCTGTGGTTGGCTATGAGGTTGGCGTCTCCTTCCATGCTCTCGTTCATCTTCTCACAGATAACATCCACTAGATGTTCAAACACCTGCTTGACGTTGATGTTGTCCTTGGCACTGGCCTCAAAGAACTGAAAACCTGACATGAAGCAAAGTCAAAAAGCTAAATGGTATTTCAATTCATCTGCTATGAAAAATAGATGTACTAATGTCAGAATCTACAAAAAAGACAAGTCAAACGTGTCTGCAGACTCTAAGCTAAAAAGAAATAACACTGTGACACTAACGGCTTTTACCTAGCTCCTCAGCCAGTCGCTGGCCATCCTCTGTGGGTATAAGCCTGTCATCCTCCAGGTCACACTTGTTACCAACCAGGATCACCTGAGCATTGTCCCACGAGTATGTCTTGATTTGTGTTGCCCTGAAAGACAAAACCAGAGTTGCAAAGTCTACATGATTAACAGCAGAAAAAAAATGCATATATATAGGACACTCTGATTAAACTATTCTTACTATAATGATCAAAGCATATGTATATACATATGTGTGCATGAACTGTATCTCTTAACGGGTAAGCCAATCAGAATAACATACAGTGGTCCCTCGTTTATCGCGGGAGTTACGTTCTAAAAATAACCCGTGATAGGTGAAATCCACGAAGTAGCCAACTTTATTTTTTACAATTATTATAGATGTTTTAAGGCTGTAAAACCCCTCACTACACACTTTAGACAGTTTTCTCAGACAGGCATGAACATTTTCACTTTTCTTTCTTGTTTAAACACTCGAAGTTCAAACCTTGCAGACAAATAAGTCCAGTATTATAGAATGAAACCAAAGGCACCCGCAGGTGATGACGTCTCGTCGACATTGTTGTGTTTGTTGGGGAGAAAACTTACAAACACACAGTACAGCACTTCAGAGTCATGTTGCTAGCGATCGAAGATTTATGTAAATTTGACAAGCTGAACGCATTCTGTACTGTGCAGGAGACACGGCACGAGATCAACTGAAAATAGTCAACAGCCAATCAGGATGCAGAACACAATGCGCTGTAAAAAGGTATGCAAAATTGCACACACACACAAAAATAAAATCTGCGAAACAGCGAGGTGAACCGCGTTTTACCGAGGGACCATTGTATACGCAAAACATTGTTACATATACAACAACTATTAATATCTATATGTTAAAAAAACCGATTTATTATAAACCCCACTGTTTTACATCTTCATATACATCCTTTTCATTCTGTTATCTCCTTGCCAATGCAGTGTTGGGTCGCCAGCGCCCAAAGCCAAAGACATTTTAGCAACCATCACGACTGAATGAACCCTTCAGCAAGTAATACTACATTTTATCTAAAATTTTTCATTTTAAATATTTTGTGCTTTTTGCTAATCATTCTTGTTTTGAATAAAGAAGAAAAAAGATATATAGGGCGAGTTTTTCCTAGTGTCAATAAAACTGTTGTTTTGAAAGCTAAATGTTTTCTCTTCTTTCTTGGTAAAGGATTCCAACTGCACAAAAGTTTTCATTTTATAATGCACCAAATGTATTGATTATGTGACATGTCCCTGATACCAACCCACACAGTCCCAACCCTCTTTAGTCTGAGGACGTGGCATCCATGATTCCCACATTTTGAATCATCAGTCACAGAACAGTTTTCCACTTGACCTCAGACTGCCCTGAAGAGGTTTAGGCCAATCACCTGCCAGCCGCATGACAGAGATTAAACTGCATATAAGGACGCAGTGAAGAATTGTGTTCACAGAGAATAGTATTCAGAATTGTTCCTGAGATCATAGAGTTAAACTCCTAATTATGCCTGTTGTTAATGATGTTTTTTAAAATGCATTTGAAATGTATTTGAAATGCATTTCAAATACATTTCAAATGCATTACTGGTCTCTCATCTCATCTCATCTCCAATGAGCATTTTTTTTCTAAAAGCTATATGATTTCTCAGTTTCAACAGTTTATATGTTGTCTTTGTACTTTTTGTATTGTCTACTGTACTTTGTACTACTTTCAGTTAAATATAGACTTTATTGTACATTATTTACAAATTCTTGCATTAATATAGCACGGCAATGCATTTCTCATCTAATTTGGGCTGCAACTCCAAACCACAAGAATCTAAACCCCCTGCAGGGGGTTCACCCCTCAGGCTCCTACTAGATACATTTATGGAATCAATTTCTAAATCCTGGGTGACGTCCTTCTCAAATTATCGCATTCACAACATTTTCAGAAAACTTGTCCTCTGCCCACTGATCTTGACGCTGGGATCACTGATTTTGAACTGTTTTGAGATTTTTAGTAGATATACCTACGGTATCAATTTGAAACTCCTACATCCCTTTGTTCTAAAGTTCACAAACTTCAGTGTCTACGTCAGGGTGACGACATTACGGCTGAGGGGTAAAAACCAGCTATCCAGTGCTGTTGAGTGTTTTTAAATAAACATTTTTATTTAGAATCATCCAAATATGATAAGTAGCATATTTGCTGTAGATTCACTAAACTCTTTGGGAAATCTGGCAAAAAAAATACATTGAGGTCCATACCTTGTTAGACAGTGACACAAATTTGAAGTTTGCCCACATACACCATTGCAGTGGGTGTTAAATGATCAAGATATGATTGAACTGCAGACTTCCACCTATAACTCAGCTATTTTTATACACAATACATTGTTTTCAGATGTTCAAAATGAATGGGACAAACTAACATGAATTTAAATATAAAGACTTTTTTAAACTTTGTTGAAAATCCTTTTCAGACAGTGACACCTGAAGTCTAGAACCCATGGATGTCACCAGATGCTGCCTTTACTGCGGCCACCTTCAGCTGCTCTTTGTGGATCATTCTGCATTCAAATTTTAAGTTAATAACTGGGAAGCGCTCTGCTAGGTTGAGATCATGTGACTGACTTGGCATTTGAAGTATCTCCAATTTCTTTGTGGTATGCTTCAGATCATGAGCAGTTTTCTCCTTCTCCACACTTTTCTCTTTCCATTATTCTGGTACGTTCATCTTGGTTTCATCTGTTCAGAGAATTATTTTCAGAACTGCACAGACTTTTTTTAGATTTTTTAGATGTTCTTTTGAACTTCCTCTTCTTGAGACGAACAGGAAGTTCTATATTCACATTCACCCTTCGTGAATGTAAATATAAAAGGACTTGTTAGATACCTTCTATATGTACATTCACAAAGGATTGATTGTAGACCTTGACAATGATACCTTCTCAAGAGTGTTTTTAACTTGGTTAGATGTTGAGAGGCTGTTTTTCTTAATTGTGAAAAGAACTCTCCAATCATGTATTTTGTCTTCTGTTGTCTTTCAGGCTTTTTGGTATTGCTGAGGCGGCCACTGCATTCATTATTTTGAAGAATGGCTCCTCCTAAAATAGTGCTGTCTCAGCGATAGGTTTACTTTTATTTTTCTGCCTTTTGATGGCCTCCCTCACTTGCACTGACATCAATGGCACCATCTTTGGGCCTCATTATAAGTCACGTTACTATTAAACCATTAAAGATTTTGTTTGTTCATTTCTTTCAATTAAAGCTGAAAATCTGCACTTCAGTCATATCTTGATTGTTTCCACTGTGGCTGTGTACAGAGATAAAACTACTTAACTTTGTACAATATATTATTGCTCTAACTGTATATAAAAAGGACAAAGAAGAACAGGGATGTCACGTTTACGTCTCAGTTCACAACTGACCACATGATGGCACTAACATACCAAAAACCCCTTCATGTTCCATCAACTGGCATCAACTTCACACTTTAGATAAAATACTCGAGAATGTATTTTTTTAATTGTTTTTTTTAGATAAAACAAAATTACAAATACATAATCTAATGTAGACAGTATTAATAGTAAAGCTTTTCACTCATTCCACACTTACCAGTCCTGAACTGCGTTGAAGGAGTCCTGGTTAGTGATATCATACATGAGCAGGAAGCCCATGGCTCCTCTGTAGTAGGCTGTGGTGATGGTGCGATAGCGTTCTTGCCCTGCCGTGTCCTGCAATTATACAAAAATACACAGTCCATGAAATACTTCATTCTATCTGCTTCATTCACTTTACATTTTTAAGGTTAAAAATCTCCAGTATATGATTTTAAACCACAAGGGGGCAGTATTGCCAACACTAACCCTGGACTCTTTCCAAGTAACAGTTATCTAAGGTGTCAGCTTTGACTTGACACTACACAGTCCAAGTAGAGCAAGTTTGACAGTCATCCATTACAGCATTAATGCCCTATAATTGCATTTACATCCTATAATTTAGAAATATCTTGCAGGGATGGCTATTTTAAGCAGAAGGTGGGGATAGGGTTATTTTTCATGTAATGATGCTACTAGTACTCCTAGTTTCACCAGCTTTGATGATTCTTGTTAGTACTGGTTAGGTAAGTTCTTTTCAATTGTTTTTAAGTTAAATTCAAGTCAGATTTGTATTTGGTTTTATTAGACATGTACTGGTAAATATCAGGGTAGGTCAAGGCTCTGCTGCACTCTGTGAGACCTTCATGTAGTTTTTTTCTTCCAAACCAACTGGCTGCATTGCTTCAAAATGCCATTTCTCTGCACCACACAGTCCAGGGGAAGATGGCATTTAGATACGAGCTCCTGCCACAATCATTTCTCATCACACCGGGACTTGTGGCTTGGATTACTAACCACCTGGAGGCTGTGTAATATCACAGCCAACGGCTCAGTTTATTTATTGGACAATTAAAGCATAAAATATCAAAAAGGTAGAGTGAGTTGGTTGATTATCTCGCCGCCACTCTCGTGGTTACCTGGTAACCTTTCTAAAGTCCTTAATTTGCATCAGGGGCCTGTGTGTGTCTGATGTTTTCCTCATTTTGATGAGGAGGAAGAGTGGGTTGTCCAGGTAACCAGAGGGCATTGAAGGTTATGAATGTTCCATTACAGCTAGGACTGCTCTAGGTGGACAACCAGAGCGATCCTTCTCACTTTACGAAAACAACCAACACAGAGGGCAGTCTGCTGGTAAAATCCCTCGAGCAGAGTGCTCAAGCTTTATTCTTTAATCTTTCCAGAGCCTGCTCTGTCAGAGTTTATTTTTGTTTCAGTAACGTGTGATATATCCCAGGTCCATCTTTATCTCATCCACGAAGGGATGATCAAATATTTGGCAGCATAATAGCATTACTAACCAAACAGTCAGTCTCCAAGGTTGCTACAATAAACCCCAAACAAAAGCTGCTCCCTCGTGTGCATATATGCGATGACAGATAGGGAGGAGTTTAAATTAGGCTTGTGCACAATCAGAAGCTCTGACGTCTCTGGGACCCTGATCTTTAAACATGCGTCACCTGCGTTTATATAAGCGACCGGCATGAAGCAGTGGCACACACAGGACATCATCCCCAGGGATAGCACGCCCGGGCATATGTGCGGCTGTGTAGTGCTAAATGTGCAAAAGGTGTGTGTGTTTGCTTAAAGAAAGGAAATTTATTTCCATGACATGAGAGCAGGGATGTACACAGTGTGTGTGCACAGTGTGTTCATATTGTACATGAGTTCCTGTATGTTCATGCACTGTGCAAGGGCCACGTGGTGCGTTATCAGACTACTTTCCATGATACACACAGTGAGGCTGGCAGCTGGCACAATGGCTTAATCTGCAACTCTCTTTGTCAAAGGCTCTGGTGAATTCTCTTATGTTAGGTAGCCAACTTTAATTTAGCATTCCTGAATTATTACAGAGTTAAATATTAACACGATGTAAGAGAGTGCTTGTTTTAAGACATGCCTGCTGCTCCCACACCCTTTAAATACACTACTGAGTTCGCAGTCGATCTTCGCTATGGCTCAGTGAGACGCTGATAAGGAACTTCCTCTGCTTCCTGAGTTTAGGAAATACCAGGTTTCTTTGTCATCCAACAGCACCATCAGTACTGCTGCTTCTGTAGAACCCCATAACAATGTCCTCTAATTATTGAATACAAAGTGCACAGTCAAGTTAGTTACTGCTGTTTTTTTTCTCCCTCCTGATCAGCTGTTAGACTAACACCACTAACGCTGCATGTCATTTATAAGAGACACAGTTTTAGTAAATGGTAAAAATGGCCTGTATTTGTATAGCGCTTTACTAGTCCCTAAGGACCCCAAAGCGCTTTACACAACCAGTCATCCACCCATTCACACACACACATTCACACACTAGGTGACTGTGTGTTTTGGTGTGGGCTCCTCTCGGCTGCTGATTCATTCGGGTCACTGTTTGTGGATCATACAGTGGCTCACAGATTGCTGGTTTGAATGAATCATCTGTTTGATCAGCCTAAACAATGTATATAGACAGGATTTGTAGCATAGTGTGAGGGAAGGTGAGCTGCCAGGATACACCTTATAGTACAATATGAAAGCCCATTCCAAAGTTAACTTTGTTAGTAAAGCTGTCAGTGGGGCTGATCAATCATAGAAGCTGATTCCTGCTGTTTCTCAACTGCTAACTGTAAAAAGGTGGAAAAGTATCATCTCAAAAACTGGCACAGGCATTTAAAGGTACCCATTATAGTTCTCTGAAGGTGGAAGTTTAAAAGAAGAACAAAAAGAAACTGGGGTGAAACAACAGAGTTTGACTTTTTTTTTTGCCCCAGCCCTGGTCCAATACTGAATCCTAGATTTCCCATAATGCAACTACCCATCGATTTTTTAAAAACTAGTAATCCACCCATGCCATCCTGTCACCATGTTGCAGATAAATTTGAGTGACTTAACCAGATGTTACCATATAGTTTAAAAAGTGGGGTCAGCCACTGAAGTTCCTTTTGAAGCCCCAACTCTATTTTGGCTGTTGTTACAGTGTGGGGTGGATCCTCATATAATAGTGACCTGTCAAAATGCTCTTTCATGTAATTTACTCTAAATAAACTAAAATTTAAAAAACAAGCATAATGTTGTGTTGACGTTAATAACTGAGGCGGAAAACTCATTGGGAAAGTGTTTACTGAGGTCATAAATCAAGCGAGAAGCAGGGTTATTCTTTCAGAGACTTCAACTCAGTTTGACTTCTTTTTGCAACTACGGCAGTAGTTCCTGAAAGCCAGGGTTGTGCAACTACATTTAAATTAAATTACAATTAGAACTTCTAATGATTATGGCCAAGATGACAGAAAGAGAGACTTTAGTTGACAAAAAGTTTTCAAATGTAGAGTTATTGTGTTAAAGATTCGAGACCTTAATGCTGAACAAAATAATTGTGATTTTTTTCCCACAATCGAGCAGCTCTATTCAGAAGACCATCTCACCAACTTCACTTTTCAGACCTTCCCGGAGTTTGCATCCGCTCTACAGTACATCATCTTTTAGTTATAGTCTACAGTGCTGACCCACAGTAGACATTATACAATTAATGTAAGGCTTAACAGTTTTATTCATAATAATCAAACTGTTCACAATCTAATTATGTGTGTTTTGATATTTTTATCTTAACTGTATGACTATTAGGGGAAGTAATGTCTGCTTGCCCGTCAAAGAAATGACAAATTCATGAAAAGCATCGATAGCAAATTCTCCAAAATCATGATCTTGTGTGATAAACATGCATGACAAAATGAGTTAGCAAAGAGGAATAGTGGTGTGAATTACAGCAACAACATCAACTGTCGAATGCAACACGCAACAATACTACAAACTGTAGCTCAGAAAAACAGCTGAATCAACACCTGAAGACTCCAACAACAAGGAAGCATTATGTGCTAATGTGACTGTGGAGCTACTGTACTGTTTCAGATGGTGTTTAACTTACAAACAACACCATCAAAACACCTTGCCTGCTATAAATGCTGCACACAACGTATTGCATCAGTGTCTACATGAAATGTACAGCAACTAAACAATGAATACATCTTACTTTCTCAACCTTGGAAGCAAAAGAGGAAGGAATTTGTGCCCAATTTGTCAAAACACATTTTATATTTAAATGAAGAGGACATCATAACCCACGATAGAGAACACTTTTCCACCTTGGCATCCAGGTGACACTGTAATCAGCAGATAAAGTTAGTTAAAGCTAGTGAACAGTCATGTGAACAGTAGCTAAGTATCCAGAAATTTATCTTAAGATTTAGTAGAAATTGTATCTGCTTGGACAGTGATGTCAAACATAAGGCCTGGGCCAGAATTGACCCGGGAAAGATAATCCGGCCCACTAAACGGCTTTGGAAAAAATTTTCTATTAATTGACAGAAACCTTCTGTTTTATAAATACAGCACAGTCTGGAGATTGAGCTACCAGAACTTTTTCTGTAATTTTACACATTTACCTCTTACAGCTTAAGTCCAAATCGTATGGACAGATTTCTTTCATTTACCACAGGAGCATTTCTTTAGCTTGTAGAAAACTTAAGAAATACTGTTGAAACTGCATGTATGTAAATGTGTAGTTAAACTGACAGAAAAGGCAGATCCACTTGTCCAGCCCACGTAAGATCAAAATATGGCCCACGATGTAAAATTAATCTGATGTAAAATGAGTCCGATGTCCCTGTTCTAGGCTAACACGTTCACCATACCGATACAAAAGGTGGTCAAAAAAGTGTCAAAAAACATTCATACCATAACTTTTCTTAAAGGCACGGTACCACTAGATCTAAGGTAAAACAGGCAAACCCTGGCTTAAAACTACAACTAAAACTGTAGTAAGCACCACCATCCATCTCCTTTAAACAAATGTTGACACTTAGCAGATGCGTGATAATGGGTAGGAAGTATAAATGCGTATAAAACATGAGGAAGTCATGCTTTTTACATTTACACAATTCACAGGGTACACTTGCACAACTGCCAAACCACAGTTTGAGAAAAATGTATTTTTAAGACTTTTGTTCAGTAAGAGGTGAAAGACTTAACATGTTCTAAACCAATAACACCTTTAGAAGTATGGAGCATCCACTCTGATTTACAACAGCTTATCACAGAGTACACATGAAGCTCCTCTTCATTCTGGCAAACAAAACGGCAGAATGAACTGATGCTGTAGCTTGGCAGAGAGAACTTCTCATTTATCTCAAATCTACCCACCCAGATCTGCAACTTGATCCTCTTGTCATTGCGGAAGACAGTCTTGACCTTGAAGTCAATGCCCACGGTGCTGACGAAAGCGGAGGTGAAGGAGTCGTCGGCATAGCGGAACAAGAAGGAAGTTTTCCCCACGCTGCTGTTGCCAATGATCAGCAGCTTGAACATGTAGTCAAAGTTCTGGTCGGCTGCATCCTTCTGCGAGGGCTGCTGCTGGAGCCGCGACTCAGTTGATGCCATCTGGAGCATTTACGAGAGGGCAAAGTCTATGTGAAAAATCAGGATAAACTAAAGCACTTGCTTGAAACATCCTACCAAAATCAACTAACGGCATCACAACTGCATTATCACATCCCTCACACTGGTTAGTGGTTACAACTAGCAAAGCAGCAGCTGCATGGACAGACAATCAACGCACAAACATAACACCTCTGTTCACAGCTCTCACACACATAGAAAAATGTTTCGTTTGCAGATTTCTACTGAGGAAAAGCAGAAATCATCATTAATTTAAAGAAGCAGAGAGGAGGAAGTGATTGGCATGTACGCACGCTGAATGACTACTTCAACTAGAAGTTGACTTGATGATGTTGTGACTTAACTAAACAAAATTGCTGATTGTATATATTTTCATTCGATGTGCCATTTATACACACACTAAAAACCTGAAAATTTCCTTTAAATGAAAGTACAGGACGTCCTGCCATCTGTCCAATCGTTTCATTACAGCCATTAATCTCAGTGTAATCTCTTCTGGGGCAAGTGTGAGATTACCTGCCATCAAACCTTTTATTGTCAGTCAACCAAACACAGGGAGGAGGAGGGCAGAGAGCTGGCCATGTGCGTCCATTCAAACAGACACACACACACGCACGCACGCACGCACACACAGCCGATCAATCGTTGCAGCTCAGCTGTGCCTCTCTCTGGTCAGACCCGTCTCCGTGGAGACCAGACTTTGACTCAGCTGCCCGCAAGACCCATTAGCGGTCAAGGCAGTCAGTACGCTCAGCTTTTAACTGGCCAGATGGAGGTCTCCAGAGCTCAACACAGATATCTATCTCACTACCATGAGAGCTAAAGAAAACAAAATAAGGAGGAAAGAGTGTCTTCACTCTGTACTGTCAGAATAATTGCCATACAGGGCATAAGAGGACAAGTCTGTGTGTTTCACTTGTTAAGAACTCTGTCTGTATATAAGTGTAAGACCACCTTTTTAAAAGTAGCTGCAGTTTAGCTGGAGGGTTAATCCAGACTTTAAGCCTCACTTCAGTTGAGCATTTTAAATTGCCTCTGTGGGTTTTGTATTGTAAAACTGTGTGAAAGTAAAACAAGTTTTCTTTCCTGCTGAATGTGAGCCCTAGGCACACCTGCTATACCCTCTCACGATCCTTTTAAATGGAAAAATGTGTTTCTGGGTATTAAAGGTCCTGGGCCCCACACCACGTCTCCCAATTCTTTCTAATCTCTCAGGATACTGGCTCTGAAACCCTGAATCACATGATGCCTGTGCAACTTGAGGTACATTTTTCTGCTCAGAAATCACATAACATTGATTCACTCATTTTAAAGTGATGTTTCTTAACTGTCTTAACTTCCACTCTACTGAGCTCGGCTTAAGGCTGCAGTACACCGTGTCACTTGTCCTTTGTGTTTACTGTGCAGTGTAGAACGCCTGCAGGCAGAAGCAGACTCACATAAGCTTGCTGACGTTTCATAAATTTTTAAGAAACTAAAACTTTAAAACTTGTTCATTACATGTTGTAGAGATTACAAGAATTTAAAGTGCTTTTCCTGTTGTGGTGTTGCTCAGTTCTGCAGAGTCAAGTTACTTCTGGGTATGCAAATGATATTTAAAAAAAAAAAGACAATTGCAAAGCAGGACAGTTATAAAGATTTCTTTCTATGGTCAAAGTACCCAATGGTGTCTCTGAAATAAGTAGAACAATATGAGGAAATAAAAGCAGCTTATTCAAACATCACCACAGGACCAGGTCTCAGTGAGCAGCTGGGAAGACTAAGACAAGCACCTGCTCTCATACCACAGACCAGCCATCCTCCATGAAGTGAAACTGGCCATTCAGGGAGCTGCTGAGTGGATGAGAATGGGAGCTCCTTTATTGCACAAAGGAGCGTCATTATCCCCAGTAAAACAAATAGAGGCCATTATGGTATATAGAGCCTGATGGCAGTGCGGCCAGATCCCTCAGCTGGCATTGTTTGCTGAGCCAGAGGCAGCAGTCTGCCTGAACCAACAGGAAATGACCATTATCGATTAGTTGGCAGCAGCACATCTGTTCTCTCATTAGGAGCAGGACCGAGACACAAACACAGATGGAAAATTCAGGCTTAGGCTTCAGTACTATCTCGATACTGGGTGAAAACAAAACAAAACAAATAACAGCTTAGTTTATGTCAACATATTTCCTGCAAAACGAGAGTGTGTATTATTACTCTGTAGGGATAAGCCTACACAGATAAAGGATAAAGCCTAGGGATAAAGCAGGAAACATTGAAGTTTTAGTAAAGGTTCCCAGTTAGTAGTCGGACATGAAGGAAGCACTGTGCAGGAAAACAGCTGGGAAAGGGAGAAACGTACCTCTTTTTTTGCGGAAGAAAGGAAACGTCCAACTCGTTTTCCTTTCTACTTCTGGTATCTCCCGTCCGGTAATACGCGGAGCAAACGACCTATCAAAGTCTGCTAATAAAGTGCACCTGAAATATCCCTCCGACCTGTTTCCCTTCCTCAACAACTACTTTTCTTTTCCTTCGCTTCGCTGTTCGCGTACTACAACCTGCTCTCGGTTTGTGGACAGCTGGGGCTGAAGCCGCGGCTCTCGCTGTGACAGAGTTGGTGCGGACACTCAAGCACCCTAAACGCCACGACACTGTGTAGGTCTGCCACCAGCGCGAGGAGGAGCGGGCTGTCCAGCGTGCGTGCGCAAGTGCACGCGCGAGAGCCACACACCCTGAATAAACAACACAAGCAATTTCTAATATCCTTACGCAGACGTGAACGACTCAGTAGTTAGTTCAGAATATTATATTATATTATATTATATTATATTTACTCCTATGTTTTCACTATGTTTTTCACTATGCAGTGAAAACTCCTATGTTTTCACTATGCTAATGCAGCCCTGCATTAGCATGGCGACACCCCCCAGTTCGCTGTGTAACCCTGTGATATTTACATTAATTGTTTCCTTTTTTGTGAAAGATGTGATACTTAGGTTATTTTTCTTTCCCCCAGAGAGTTTGATGATAATATCACTCTGCCCCAGCAGCTGTTGCACGTATGGAGATTAGAACTGGGGGTGGAAACAGCTAACTCCTCTTTGTTTAATGAATAATAAATCCCTGTACAAGCACCTTTAAAGGAGTACAGCAAGAGCCTACTATGAATGGATAACAAGCAAATCTTTATTTGCTTTATTTGTGGTCAGGCTTAAAGCTTACTGTTGTATTTTGTTCAATTGGTGCCAGTAAAATGATACTTTGTGGTTCTATGCTGAGTGCCAGACTGACTTGTCAAGGTATAGTGGGGGTGGGGGAGCCAAAGGTTCACCATGTAGTATTCACTGTAACCAAGATTCATCCTTCCAAACAATCACAGCCTTTCTGTGTCATTTTAAAATAAACTACCAGTAATGGGCTCCACAGCTAAGTGCATTTGGATTGCAAGCTCGGTGGTGTGAAGTACAGCTGAGTGTAAGAGAAGTGACCAGCTCTCTGCTTTCAGAAGGAACTACATCTGGGGGGGGGGGGGGGGAGACAGACAGATATACACATTAAATATACAGGGATCTAACCTGTGCTTGCAGATTTTTGTAACCCCCCCCCCCCCCGCTCCCCCATCCCCTTTTTTGTCCTGTGATTGACCCTTTAAGCTTATATACAAGATAAGATAAGATAAGATAAGCGATAACATGAGAGATACAAATGAACCTGTTAAGTATAAGGATAGATAAGAATAGATACTCAACATTAGAAGAGAGCCTAAATGGTGCAAACACTGGCATCAGGAAAAATGTCCAGCAGCTATTATCACAAAATCTCAGTTAAGACGTGGAGCTTTGCTCATTTTTTTTCTCTGGTGCACACTGCAGAAAACTTGATCATGTCTAAGGTGAAGCTGTGTGAGACCTGGCCCTTAATGCTTGTATCAAAGTGAGCAGCAGAATCCTTTGACAGATGGTTCTATTAGGAGCTCGGTGTTTTATGATGCATAGGTGCATTATCCATCACTGAAATCAGACAATTGCAAATTGGACCAATTTCTCCACAAGACATGATGGAATAAAGCAGCTTGAGACTTCTAGACTCATAATTAATTTAACACACTATATTACTGCAGGGCTGCACTGCAATACCATCACGACTCCACAAACTAGCAGGCGTTTTCAGAATACCGACTGCAGTAGTATTACGTTCTCGGAAACAAATACAGACTCATTTCCTTGTGTGACTCAGGAATGAGGGAGGAATGGTTGGACCTGTCTGCGAGGAGGCCCCAACAATTCCTTTTGTTCTTAGCTTTCTTTTGTTTTATTTTGCACACCCAGAGTTGAGGAATTTTAGCTGTTTTTAACATCGTGTGTTCATCCATATTCTCTGTGTCCAGCTTTTTTCCTCATACAAAGAATTCTTGTACCATTATTCACTTTTTGAGATAATCACTAACAGCTCTGTAAATGCATGAGAAATATTGAAGAGATCAGTGAATAAACCTCTTCCCTGGTTGAAAAAGGTTTATTTCCTGATTCCACTGCAGCAGATAACCTGATAGGCAGGTAAAGCTCTTACACTCCTCAAAAGGTTGGCATGTGTAGCTGTGCTGTTTCCTCAAGACTCTTTGACTAACTTCCTTGTTTATTTTGTGACATGACTGCATGGCACATCAGTGTTTTAGTAAGATAAAACTGTATGCTCAACAGCAATTCTGCCAGTTTATACAATGCTGTTTTCATTGGGTTGGAAGAAAACATTAAAAACCTGATCACAGCCTTTAAAGGACCAACATTAATTGCATTGGGGACAAGGTAATTCATTTACTTTCAGCCTCTAGCCTATGCTTTTTATATTGAAATGATTTCACTACAGTCCATTAGTGCTCATATTCTAATAGCAATGGTGCCTCGCTTATCCTGTAGTTGGCCGGCAAAGCTCTGTTCCCCGCATCCAAGGCTGCTCTCCTCACAACCTGACGTGCATCACCGAGAATTTAATTAAAACCTGCTTATTCTGAAAGCAGGCACTGTCTGTTTGGCCTGGCTTTATTCATCCACAAGAATCACAGGACCACTTCTTCCTAAACCAATTCTTTGAAATAAGTGTTTGCTTTTAAAGCTCGTGTCACTAGGCCAAACACCAGAAAGACTTTGACATCACTCGGTTGATCCAAATGGAAGAATCAAAACAACACTTTAATCATCCAGTCATAGTTTTCATTAAACAGTGGTGACAAGTTTAAAATGCACTACAAAATCAAGAAAGTCATGGTGCACATGAAATAGCATTATGTTGTGTGCTACGATGGATCTGAAAGCTTTGTCCAAATATCGCCCCCTACTGGGGAGGGACGTGCATTGCTTCCATGTCGCTTGGTACTTTTCTTTGCTTTCTGAGAAATAAAAACCAACTACATTAAAAAAAAAAAAGACAAAAAATAAAATAAAATTATACAAGATAAAAAAAACCATTTTGTAATCAAAAAGGTTAAGAGTGCTTAACTGACAGCAGTGAACAGCACATGATGAGTTCTGCATGCTCACTGGAGATAGTTCTTGCACATAAGGACACTTGGGGCAGATAAAGTGATGCAGAATTCTCTGTAATTACATTTGCAAAATGTCACATATGCTGCTATTTATGATTCACACTTCATATTCAACACTGATATGATAGAGAAAGAGTTGGCGAAATGATTTTTGTAAAGTAAAGTACTTCCAATCCAAGTCGTATGAGTGTGTGTCCTAATCCTACTGTATCATAAAGTGATAAAAGAACCAACAAATCCTGCACATTTATCAGTGTTCTGAACCAGAAACACTGTTAGATAACAAAGTACAAAAGTGTGCACGGCATTTTGGTTCTTTAATAACTAAAACATTGTCTTTAAATGGTGGCTAAATTCAAAGCTGTGTAGACCAAATTAGTTGTGGTGCAGAGGAATCCTATCAGGTTGCAGAGGCTGGACAACCCATGGTAACTGCCAAACTTGCTCCTGTAGGCTTTGTACTTGGGATCCTGTTCTTTGAGCTTGGTGTAAGCCTCTTTCTGGCTGCCCAGGCCGATCTCTTCCCCGAGGTTGTGCTCCTTCTCTACCTCCCTCATCAAGAACATCAACTCAGTGGTCTCTGGGCCAAACCACTGGGCGTTCAGACCTGCAGTGATCAGCGCCACGAAGAACAGAAGCATCTGGAAGATGAAAAGGGAAAGCTTGCAACTCGATGACGATTCACTCACAAAATGTTTAATTTTTTCTTTTTTCCCCCAATCAAAAGTGCTCAGTTTTTTCATTCCTAGCAGCGTGTGATATTTCACCTGTACACTTTCATGCCAGTCCAGCAACTCTCTGGGATGGTACACAGCATACACAGCCAGGCTGACAAAGTTACTTCCAAGCACGCAGTAGAAGTACACTGGGAAAAGCTTACTCTGCACCAGGCCGAAGGTGTGCCGAGTTACCTGCCGAATCAACACAAAGCCTGCAGGCACAGACGTTTAACACGGTGTCAAAACAGGAACGCATGCATTTTGTTGAAGCCATGCCTTGTTGCTCTGTGGCCCACTTACCTGCAATGAAGGAAACCCAAAGCTGCATGCCCCAGGTGAAAGAGAGAACCATGAGGTGCAACACTTTAACAAAATCTGTTGGCTCCCCCTCTGTCACCATGGTGTCACCTTTCAAAAGAGACAAGACATGCTGTGTGGGACAGTCCAGCCAAGGTGTTTGTTTTTCAGGTTTTATGAGTGAAATTCTAGTATTTTAACCATCTGCTACTCCATGCTAAAGATAACATAACACTCCACCCTTGTTCAAATGAGGTCCTGGCTACAAAAAAACTAATAGAGAGTTGGGCAAATTGCAAAGACTTAATTTTTTTCCCTTCTGATTTTGTTAAAATTTATATTTAAAAAATGTATTCGAGCCCATGACAGCTGGGATAGGCTCCAGCGCCCCCCGCGACCCTGAAAAGGATAAGCGGAAGTGGATGGATGGATGGATGGTATTCGAGCCCTTCGCTGTGCTACAAACCAAGTTTGCATTTGACTGAGATAATAAAACAGAAAAGACAACAATTCCAATAACAAAAATCTAAACAGTCTTATTTAGGATTTCTGCTGTATAAAAGCAGTCACAGACGCATGCTCATATGATCATACATGTCCCATATATGATCACAAATGTAGATGCAGCTTCTGGAAATCAATATACAGTGTTCTACAGTCAGTGTTTTACAGGCAAACCTCTTGCAGTACTGTGCAAAAATGTTGCATCACCCCTCCTTTCTTTACAGTGTTGCTTGGAAAATGGGAAATGTGTTTAAAGGTTACCTTCTAGGTTGTTTTGGGGAAATTATAGAAATAACGCAAAAACAGATCTGTACAACTCTAACAAGCTTGAAAGTCAATATTTTATTCTTCAAAACAGTCTGAATTCTCTTGTCATTTCTTTAAGTAGTCTTCCAAAATAGTTCTCCAGACTTCTCCAAGGACATTCACAGCTCCTCTGTGGATATTGGCTGTCTTTTGTACTGTTATTTGTCAAGATGATCCCTTACTGCTTTAATAATGCTGAGCAACAGTTTCTGGAGAACTATTGCTCAAGACCACTTAAAATAAATAAATAAATATTCTAAGAAAGTATGACTCATTGAAAGCAAATGTATAAACATACAACTGGGCATCGCATTCATTTTATAATATATTGTTAGGTTTTCTTTTTTTGAGCTATAAAGTCCAAGGCTCTGGAGGAGTCCAAACATTCATCCGTGATAATGAAATTGCGCCAGAGAGATAAACGTGTCATTTGAGGGTGGTTCTCCACATACGCAGCAGACCTGATAAAGTCCACAGATTACGATATGGCAGGAGAGGCAGAGCAGGAACAATACATATCAGAGTATACTGACAAACGAGCAGCCCGAATGCAAAAGTTCCTTAAAAGACATCGATAAAGAACACAACACGGCAGAGAAGCACGCAGCATGTCCTCTGATAACAGCAGGCAAAAGTCTAACGTTATGTCAAGCTAGCCAGGTTTAGCCTCAGAGCTGACAAACAGTTGCTTAAGTTTTATATTAGCGGCGGTGCTGGCTTTGTTTTGGACCTCATTGTGACAGGTACAAGCGCTTACTACTTGTTACACAAACCTGCACTTAGCTGTTTTCCTTTCCTCTGCGTTATTCCGAATGAAAAGGACCAACTAATAATGTCAATGGACTCCAAGTTCCAGCGGGTCATCAGGCGCTTCCTCTGTCTACTTATCTTGCCTGCAGGTCCCGCCCCTCCACCGAAGACGAGCCAATGGTAGTCTATGAAAATGAACATTTTATGATATGCGTGTTAATCATTGGTTCCCCTGTGATGTTTACATTCAGGGCCCCTCCCCTGTACTTACCCGCTACACAAGTGTGCCCTGCAGATGTTGGGAGGATGATTAGACCAGCGTAATCTGCAGGTTTTTGGTTAGCTCAAAAAACGTCAGTTTAAAAATAAATTTAGCAGTTACTGAACTTGCACTACAATATAGATCAATCAGTTGTTTTTTTTATATATTTTTAATTAACTGATTTATTTATTTATTCATAGAATAATTATTAAAGGCCACAGTGGATTGAAGATTTACTATCTAATCTGTGCACAGTGCGTGTATAATCATTCTTTTGCAACTTTGGAAGCAAGAAATAACAGAATCTTCCTTTTACAGTTCACATATTAAAATTATAGTGGACGTAATATACTTTAGCCACTGGTGTATGGATCAGTATGATACGTAGCTTATGATAACAGAGAAGATGTTGACTTTCTGTTTTGTTTTTTCTGTAAAATTGAATAGCAATTTATGCAGCTTGATTGAGTGGGTGTTCCCCAGTTTTCTGTGTAACACTATTAGGGATATTATGTTGGACAATTTGTGAAGCAGTTTGATCTGAGAGTTTGTCCTTGCAACCCAATGCAGGTGCAACATTTTTGAAAATGTTGCACCTTAAATAATTTTTAAACGAATTTGAGACAGGAAGTCAAATATTTAATAATCATAATCAGTTATTTCCACAGAAGAAAAGTGATTTCATACAGGGAAATTATTTACTGTCAGTTTAGACACAAGCCTTGCTGTGGCTCATACAGAATTTGACGATTATGCACTCTTTAGTAACCACTTACCTCTAATTTATTAGTCATATGGTCAGGCATTATTAAACCTTCTTACATACTTTCACATTTTCTTTGCAGTAGTGTTCAACACCCTTTGGAGGATGTAATGTGTAATGTTTTCTCAGAGTACATTTTGATTGGAGTGCTTTCATGAGTACTGGAGTGCTTTTTAAATAAAAAAAACCCCTACTTTTATTTAAGGACACTTTTCAGCACCAGGAGAGCACTGCAAAGTAATCTGTAGAAGGTGCTGTGTCATAGGGGGTTAAAATGCAAAGAGGAGATGCTGGGTGCAAATCCCAGCAGCGCCACACAGTTAATATCATGTTCTACGTAAGTGAAAAGTTACTTTACTGATTCATATACAGAACTATATGATCTACAGTAGTCTACATATGTGATGTCAAAGTCATTTTACCACATGATTTTACCATCATCTCGACCAATGAAACACCTCTTTCTATTACAAAAGCTTTAATCACGGGGATATCCTATCAGAAAAAGAAGTGCAATTTAGACATTTTTCTACATGACGGAGAAATTGCTGTGGTTGATTCTGCTCATCTGTACGTAGCGCTTTAAGTGGGAAAAACGTTTCGTAACTCATCCAAGTGACTTCTTCAGCCTCAGCTGACTGAAGGTTTCCCTCAACCCTATAAACAGCAGTGATTGAAAGTGATTGAAAGAAATCTGCGAGCATGATTGCAGTTGGGATTAAACTGCAACAAATAAATATGTAAAACTACAGAAAATCTGCTGATTTCTTATAAGCTAGGTGGTCCTTTGTAAAACTGAAAGTAGTTCTAATTCATGTAAAATGTCGTTTTTATACTGTGGACCCCACATTTCTAGAGTAGATTAAAAAAAACCCAAAAAAACTTTTCTGCCATTTAAGTATTTATCTATTATTTAATTACGGTGGTGTGGTTTTAATGGTCACGGTGGGGTGTGTTTATCAGGAGGGAAAGCTGTAAAATTTACGAAAATACAGGTACAAGTCCAAAATTTCAGCCCTCCTTCACATTTTACAAAGCAGTCCAGTCCTTTGTTGGCCCGGTTGTTGAGTCCGGGGCGGTTTGATGTCCCTAATCTACAGTATCAGCTTGTTTATCAATCTGGAGGCAGATCCACTATTGGACCCCCAGAAGACAGCCAATCAAAAGCCTGACCAAACTCCCACCTAACCAATCAGAAGCGTCCTCAGTGAGACGCTGCATCTGTACCAAGTTGAAGAGCGGAGCATCCTCTGCCGAAAGACATCTCGTTGGTAAGACAACCGTCTCGTCGTCGCTCAAATGTCAAAAGCTGTAGTGCAGAGAAGCACACTTTGTGTTTACCGGTTACCTTCTAGGTTGTTTCGGAAAGCAACTTTTTGCGTCAGTCAGAATCCTCCTACATGACAGCAGCATGTTAGCGCGTTAGCTGCTAACATATAGCCCTAGCTTTTTGGCGTTTATAGAGCGAGCATCTCCGCATCCCCTCTGTTATTATTTTAGCTCTTTGGAGGAGTGTCCACACCTCGAAGCTATGACTATAATAAAACACATTTCAGGTTTTGTTTACACATTGGCAACAGCGTTGGTTATCGTTTCTAAGATATTTTAAGTAACCCACATCTCGCGGCAGTCATTGTTTTGGAAAATAAACCTTTACTGATAAGCAGCTGCGTGCTGGGATTGCACTGTCTGCTGTGTTAACAGTAAGCTATGTAAGTGATGGGTTAGAGCCGTCTCTGTTTAGTACAATATGTGAAAGATTCATGTGGTGTTGAAATAATCGGAAAAACGAGTTTCCTGTGGGGACATTTTAAACGAATGTACACTCAGGCCTAACTTGGAAATTCGGAGAAATTTTAGTCCAAGACTTTCTCTAAAAAAAATAATCTATAGCAGATGAAAGTAAATAATTGATTGCAATTTTAATCAACATTTCAAGTTCGTGTTTTGTATTATGGTTTTTGCTAATCTTAGCTGCTCATATAGGATAGTAACTAATAGTTGCTGTCTACTTATACTAGTCAGAAAAGTTGTTTTATAACAGCCATACTTGCAACAATGCAGATAAAGTGTTTATATACTGTGTGACTATGTTGAATATAAAAACACACCAAGCAATAAAATCGTATGAGATCAATGTAAAGGCGCATAAACACAACTTCAAAGTCCATGTGAGTGCAAGACACCACTGCAGTGACTAGTCAGATAACATGGATCACATAAGTTAGGCAGGACACACAGATACATGTCTAAGAAAATCTTCTAAACGAAATGGAATGTGAAAGCGTAATGGAAACACCTGTGTTTTTTTTTTTGTTTTTTTTGTCTACAGAGATATAATGGGCCGCAGAAAGTCAAAAAGAAAGCCACCTCCCAAGAAGAAAATGACAGGTAACCTGGACACCCAGTTCACTTGCCCTTTTTGCAATCACGAGAAATCCTGCGATGTCAAAATGTAAGTATCGCTCCAAATTCTTGAAACATTCATGCATCGGGGACATCCTGCCTAAAGTAACTGTCTCCTAGGGAACGAACCCGCAACACTGGAATTATATCCTGCAGCGTTTGCTTGGAGGAGTTTCAGACTCCCATAACATGTATCCTTTTAATCAACAAAAGATGCTGCTTGCTGCCAGGGATGTTTGATTTTGCTTTTTATTTAGAAGTATATTTCAAAAAGTATTAACTCTCCGAGGTCTAAGTTATCAGAAGTGGTTACTCGACCCCAACTTTATATTTTGGGAAAAGGGAAAACATACTTTTTTTTTTTTTTAAACTAATCACTTGAGCGATTACTTTCCTTGTTCTCTGGCTGCCATGACTTGTGACACAGACATGTGATTGCATAGAGTTAGGGTTGGGTTTGTCTGTGATGATGACTTAGACCTCGGAAGGTTAAATACACTCTGCACTTGAATACAGTTCTGGATGCACATGCACATAAAGTACTTTCATTTAAAGTAATACATTTAAGTTGATCTTTGATGCAGCATGTGTATGTTGAATTTTTGAGCACTTGGTTTGGTCCTTAACCTTTTCTCAATAGATCTGTCCGAGCCGGTGGACGTCTACAGTGACTGGATCGATGCCTGTGAAGCAGCCAACCAGTAGCATTCCTAACTGACCTTCTAACCTCAATTTCTGCTTCTTGAAGTAATTTCTGTTGAGCTAGCACAATGTAGCAAACATTTTGTTTTTCTCTTGAGTCACCTGGTGTTCTTAGTTCCTTTTAGGTTTGTTTTTTTTCTTGCTGATTATGACACATTACTCTGGCTGGGCCAGAGTGTGGCCATGTTCTTCTGACAGTAACATGTAGCTATAAAAAGATCAATGTAAATGTTTTCATATCTTATGTTAGTGAACTATTGTAGGACTTAACCTTCCCTTCTTTCGGACCAAATTGTTATATAATAGTTTAAAATATAACCTATGAAATATTTCTTTATATCTTCTCTTAGATCGTTTCAAAGATTTATTTAGCATCTAGATGTTGACATATTTAGATTCTGGTGACAATCAGAATAACTTGTCACATGTAGATTTTCTTTATTTTTCCCCAACTGTGTCACTATTGCACTGAAAACATTTTTTTCCTTTTGGACCAATTTATATTTTTACTGCTAGATTTTCCTTAAAAAAAACAAACAAACAAACAAACAGACAAAAACAAAATCACTTTATGTATCTCTCGTACACTACTTTGATGTATTTGTGTACTTCAAGTTGCTGACAGTAGTAAGAAAATAAAGTCACGAAAATGCTTTGTGTGTTTTTATTGCACAAATGTTTATGAATGTTTCATGTTTAGTGAAAAGCATATTGATAAAGAAACCAGGAGCCAGCATGTCAGGGTGAAATGTTAATGAATCTGTACTTGTCAGTGCCAGTATCAGCGCGTTAGTGATGATGAAAAATTTATATGCCATTTAAAAAAATAAAACAAAAAACACTACATTCTTAGCTAGATTGTAAAGCTTGTACAACACTAGATGGCACACCTCTACAACTTATAAATCATGGAAGCTTTTGAATGATGGGGAGCTGAGAGGAGAAAAAGCATGCACCACTTTCTGTAATCCAAAGCCAGTCTGAAAGCCAGACAGCTGAAAGTAGCGAACAGTTTGAAATTGAGCTCAAATGGGATTTAAATGTTCTCGGGTTATTCCGCCCCAACAATCTCCAGCACGTAATGCTGCCAGATTTGCCCCCTCAGATCGAACAATTCGACTGAACCTGAAGGTCACTTCCTCTTTTATGCTGTTTTTGAGTGCATTAATGGTTAATGGGAAGAGTACATACAATAGCTAACTTAACTTATTAAAGGCACGCCCATCTTTGATGGGTAGGTTCTTCGTGTGATGAAGAGGTGATAGCTGTGTTATCCACCTGCTAAACTATTTATTTAAAATAACAGTCTTGGTGCTTATACAAACTGTGCTGTGCGCACGTGTGTGTGTGTGTGTGTGTATAGACTGTTTCGTTTTGGACAGCAGTCCTAGTTTGCAGCAGTCGTTTTGACATAAAAATAGTAGGGTAGCAGGCCTAGCCAACAGTTCTGTCCAAACTGACGTCAGTGAGGTTATCTAGAGAGCATATTCTCACTTTTCCATCACATGTATGATTTTATTTAAACTGGGATTTAAAAAAAAAAAAAATCTTTAAGTTTAAAATGTAAGCAAGAAATTTAACTTGCTTATACAAGCAGACACCCTGTGCACATATCATGAACCCTGTGATAGGCAGTGGGACCTCTAGCTTTACAAATAACGTTACATTCAAGACATTCGGTGGGTTAGACAGTATGTTGCAGAAGCTTTAAAAATTCTGCATATTTGTCATGACTCACATAAGGATATATCTGCAAGCGCATGGGTCTGCTTTGCTGTTGCTTTTCACAGCCAGTGGTGGACAAAAAAAATAAATAATACTTCATTATAGGTCCTGCTTATGAAAAATATCCCCCTGTGTGTGGTAAACTGTATCTGTGTTTTATTCTTTAAGTATAGCTAATAAATATATGAAGTAAAAAGGAAAACACTATCTGGACTGTACAGCAGGAGTGTCATCAAATGGAAAATATTTAAGTTTAGGTGCTCGAATGTGTAACTAATTGTTCGGGCATCATTCCAACACTGGTGGCGTGTGGCCAGGTAGAAGTGCAACAGTAAAGCTAAAGTTCCCAAAAGTCGAAATATTCCAGGACTATTTTTTGCAGTGCAAAAACAACTGGTGACCACGTACCAAACTTCAATCTGGATACCACCACACCTGCACGTACTCCTTTATAAAAACCAGTGCACCGTGTCTCTCAGAACCTTTTTAAAAAAAAAGACTTTCTCAGTAAACAAACTCTGAAATGCTCCACAACAAGCCATGTAAATGAGCCCTGCAAAAATGGCACAATGGGTAATTTAGCAAACTTAACATGACTATTGGTTAGCGCAGGTGCTCGCGGTGAAAAAAAAAGAAAAAGAAAAGCAATGTCCGCACAAAAGCTGCGCATCGCGATCAGTCTGTGGACCCAGAGCTTGTGTGTCATCCAAAGGAGTGGTATCCTGGAGCCTGCAGAGCTCTTAATGTGGACGTGTTCCAACTGGGTCGAAGTTCAATAGCACCAACTTGTTTGCCCTCCAGGAACTTTGCATATTTTGCTTCATTATGTTCAAACTGGACTGGTTACACAGGGGTAAAAAAATTTTTTTTTTTCTAAATTACGATGCAAGTATAAAAAGCTTTAGGGAAAAAAAAAAACAAAAAAAACAAAAACAAACAAACTATAAATTGCAAAAGATCAAAGATCAAAAAGTCTCCACTTCAGAGCGTGGTTATTTTTAGCTGTAACAATAACATCATTAACTAGAGTGACTGAACTTGGCCACCACATTTTTTTTGTGACGGAAGGTCAGTGTAAACACATTTCTTCTCTTTTACTCACGGAAAGCCAAACAATAAGCTGAAGAGTCAAAAACTTGTTTATAAAAGACGGGAAATGAAGCAGACAATGACGTCAATCGATCTGAAAGGTCTGATCGTCGCAAGGACAGTCGCGGCTGGCTGTCTAAAGTAAAAGCGAAAAAAAAAAAAAGGTGGGGGGGTGGGGGCTGGGGTTGGGGTGAGGGAGAGGGAGGTGGGATGGAGGATGCTGCTGTCCATGGTTTTTCCCCTTAGTCAGAGTACTGGTTGTAGCCATCAAACTCCACCTCGCTCCCGTTGTTGCAGTTGGCCTCAGTGGGGTTGATGCAGTACTTGTTGTCGTAGACTTGGCGGGGCAGGCCATAAGTGGTCATGCCCTGTTGAGAGGCCCCTTTGTTGGTGCCCATCTGCAGAGAGATTGTGGTGGTGTCACAGTCCTCCAGCTTCAGGTTCTTGTCAAAAATATGCCTCCTGGTTCCTGGAGCCGTCATGCCGGACTGTAGCAGAGAAAAGCAAGATGGAGGGCGCAGCGGTGTAAATACACTATACCGTTGCATTCATGACAGATGTGTTAACAAATCCAAAGAATCCACCAAAACTAATGAAGTGATCTGAGCAATCAATTTCTCTATATCTCAGCCTGACGTGTCTTAGTCCTCCAAATGCTATTAAAAAACAGTCAACAAGCACGAGGATGTGATTCACTAAGTGTCCTTATAATAAGATAGTCCAGTCAGAACCACATTAGTCAAAGAAAGAACAGTCATCAAATCTGTGATATGACTGTTTGGAGTTCCATGTATATGCACAAAAAGGCAAATGAGGGAGGGCAGTACTGGCAACAGATGTGCAATCACTTAGATCGGACACAGTATGAAATGTAGGAACTGAGGATGGAGGTGGGTTGCAAAGTGGCTTGCAGGAGTGCAGCAACTATTGGTTAGACTAAACCCTGTCAGATCAACTCAAGTTGCAGTTTCACCTAACATGTTTCTAATGTGTCTTTTTAATAAGTGTATATATTTTGTGTAAAAACATTTTATCTCTTTGATGCAACAATAAAAGGGATTTTGTTCATTTCAAGATACATTTTAAAAACGATAATACATACTAACCATGCTAGAGCTATATCGCCAAGAAACTGTGTAGTGAACAAGTGTTACTTTAGTCTAAAATTATACATCTCTTCCCACCTGGCTGGCTCCCTTGTTGGTGCCCATCTGTAGGCTGATAGTAGATTGGTCAGGGGTGTCCATGCCTATTTTGGCATCATACAAATGGCGTCGTGTCCCGTAAGAGGTCATGCCCTTTTGACTGGCAAACTGGTTAGTGCCCATCTAAATACAGAGGAAAAAGACAGGATTTACATGACATGCAATGTAGTTGCCACAGTTATTCTTTGGAGTGTCTCCAAAAACATCACACTTTAGGATCACGTATGAGGTGTGGTTATTGACCGGTCCATTCCGGTTCCTTGTTTGTTGTTAAAAAGTTGAGAAGACTGTTTGGGGAATATTCATTCAGCAAGAATCCAGCAGGGGGCACAATAACAACACACTGAGAACAGGCTTGGCCAGCAGAACAACACTGCACCATGACAGCTTGGCCATAACACAGTACATTACACGTTTAGCCCTTTTGCCACTCTGACCTGCAGGCCTATGATGTTACGTCCCTCCCTGAGCTTCTCGGGAGCGAAGCGCCGCTGCTGTTTCTCTGCGTACTTCACGCCTATATCGTACTTCGAGTGGAAACCTTTGGACTTGGCCTGAGAGACAGAAGTGGTGGTGACAGAAAGGAAAAATGGTGGTAATAAGAATGCACTTTTCATACCCACATTGCTTTTATTAGATCCATGCTGTTGCCATGGAAATCTAAGCAAAAAAAAAAAGTATCAAGATCAAATAATAATGTGCAGCCAGTGGTGATTTCAGCGAGATGCCGACGTATGTGAATGTGTGTGCACCGCTGCCCTCACCATTCCAGCCAGAGCGATGAGTGTGCACTGGACCTGAGTGTGGTTGACATTCTCAAACAGATCGTTGGCCTCAAAGATGTCGTGTGGCTTCAGGCCGTACTCCGTGATGGCACGGACGAAATTCCCTATGTTTTCCAGCTGAGAGAAAGAGCAAGAATACAGGCTGGAATAAGATCTTTTGGGCATTTATACATGCCTGGATATATTGGCAGAACAATGGTACTGGCCAGTCTGGCCCTGCTGACAGCTGTCAGCCCATTTGCTATCGGCAAATAGTGACATTCAGCAAAATTCAGAATGTCCAAAAATAATGTAATAAAAGATCTGAAAGGTCCTTGAATTTTTTTTAAAACTAGATTTCTTTGTTTCCCCTGGTACAAATGATGGGATGCAAACAATACAAACAAAATCAACAATGAAAATATCTATCAGCATATCAACCAAATTATTATTATTTTAAACTCTTATGTTACCGGCCCAGAATTTCATAAGCAATGCATGCCTTTTACAAATGTCTGAGTAGATCCTGTGTTTTTCTTCCTAGAATAAAACCTTGCATAACAACAGAAAAAATCTGTGACGGTTGCCATCTTGTAACACAAGAAGCTCTGCAGTTTCAGAAATGATCTTATTCGCCTTTTTTTGTGATCTCATGTCGGAACTGAGGCTACAGCTCGTGGGCAGTCAGCTTACCTTGGCACCAGGGCCAAGTATTAAGATTCAAGCTCAATAACTTTTGCTAAATATTGACTCTCGATTTGCGCCCATGCCCTTGGAGAGTGCGACTGTGTGACGGTCTGTGTGCATGTGCGGCAGTGTCAATATCACAGCGAGAACTTTCTGAAAGGCGTTTTAATCAACGCTTAAGAGCTCTGTTTGCTTTTTCCTGGTCCAATACTAGGCTAATAAAAGCTGTGCTAAGATGAGCCTCATTTGATATGGAAGCTACTTTATGGAAGTTAAATAAAAGTCTTTGTTGTCAGTGCCAGTGCGGGAGACGAGTTCCACTCGGTGTGGAAAACAGGAGTTTTGAGAGCTGGAGCATTACCTGGTGCCAGTTTTGACTGGAGTGGTTGATCTTTTTCACAGAGCCCGGCTGGAGAGCATTTATGAGCCTACAAAAAGACAGAGCGAGAGAGAGATTTGAAGAAAGTTCCTGCTTTAAAAAAACAAAAACAAGGTGGCGTCCATCCACTCACTCGCACAATAGTACTCCATCTTTCAGGCTATCCATGAAGCTGTCCCCAGTCCTTTTGCCAGTCACATCTTCAATCCATAGTCTCAGCTCCTCTTCCTTATGTGGGTCATATTTTCCTGCAAGCTGAGAAGCAGAACAGAGCAGAGATGATCGCTCAAACATGATATGAATTTAGATTTTTTCTGGTTTTATTGATTCAAAACAGTAAGACATTAATGATATCACTGAATCCTGGCTACATCAATCCATTCCAGACTCTGCTATTGAGCTAGCAGGCTATACCACACAGCGACATGACCGAACAGTGGACTCCGGTAAGCGCAAAGGAGGGGGGCTCTGTATGTATGTGAACAACAGCTGGTGTACCAACACAGTGATAATAGACCGTTACTGTTCACCGGACATTGAATATCTGACTGTTAAATGCAGGCCCATCTACCTACCTAGGGAGTTCACCGTTGTCATAATAACAGCTGTTTACATACCACCAGATGCTAATGCTAACTCTGCGATCGCACTCCTGCATACAAACATCAATAATAAACAGAGCACTTACCCTGACGCTGTACATATCGTAGCAGGGGACTTCAATCACGCAGACTTAAAAAAAAGCAATCCCCAAATTCCACCAGCACGTCAAGTGTGCCACTAGGGGTGACAAGATTCTGGACAAAGTTTATTCCAACATCAAAATGGGCTACAGGGCCAGACCTTTGCCACATCTGGGTCAGTCTGACCACTTGTCACTGTTTCTAATCCCTGCATATGCCCCCCTCAAGAAAACTGCTCTTACCATCACAAAGAATATTACCATATGGCCAGAGGGTGCCTCTCAGCAGCTGCAGGACTGTTTTGACAGGACTAACTGGGATATCTTTGAACATCAGGACTTGGAAATGTTCACAGACGTTGTCCTCTGCTATATAAAACACTGCATAGACACTGTTACAGCAGTCAAACGGATCCGGGCTTATCCCAACCAAAAGCCCTGGATGACCCGGGAGGTCAGGCAGCTGCTGAAGGAGAGGAACATTGCGTTCAGGTCTGGCAACAGGGATTACTACACCACAGCCCGATCCAACCTGAAGAGAGGCATCAGAGAGGCAAAGGGGGACTATAGGAGGAGGATCGAGGACCATTTGAAGAGTAATACCAGCCGGCAGGTGTGGCAAGGCATCCAGCACCTAACCAACTATAAGATCAATCTTGGAGCTGCGGACGGTGACCTGGAGCTGGCAGAGGAGCTGAATATCTTCTTTGCCCGCTTTGAGACCAGGGTACCGGAGGTATTGGAGCCACAGCAGCAACACGCCACCCATAGCAGCACCACCCTCACCCTGGAAGAGCACGAGGTGAGGCGCATGCTGCAGGCTGTTAACCCGAGGAAGGCGGCGGGTCCTGATGGTGTGCCAGGTCGAATATTGAGGGATTGTGCAGGACAGCTGGCTGGGATCTTCACCAGGATTTTCAACAAATCCCTCGCACAGGCGACTGTCCCACTCTGCCTGAAGTCCTCCACCATAGTCCCCTTGCCTAAGAAGCCCCACATCACTGGCCTGAATGACTACAGGCCGGTGGCACTCACCCCAGTGGTAATGAAATGCTTTGAGAAGCTGGTCCGCAGACACATCACAGCAGCCCTGCCCCGCAGCCTGGATCCACACCAGTTTGCCTACAGAGCAAACCGATCCACGGAAGACGCTGTAGCCACAGCACTCCATGCTGCATTAACTCACCTGGAAGAGCATGGTAGCTATGTGCGGATGCTCTTCGTGGATTACTGCTCAGCTTTTAACACCATCCTTCCACACAAACTGGTGGCCAAGCTACAAGACCTGGGGCTTCCATACAGCACCTGCATGTGGATCAACAGCTTCCTCTCGGGCCGTAGACAGAGAGTCAGAGTTGGCCATCACACATCCTCAGCCCTGAGTCTCAGCACTGGCTCACCCCAGGGCTGTGTGCTCAGTCCACTGCTCTACTCTCTCTACACACACGACTGCACTCCTCGCCACCACAGCAACATCTTTGTGAAATTTGCAGATGACACCACAGTGGTGGGGCTCATTTCCAAGGGAGACGAGTCTACGTACAGAGACGAGGTGGAGCAGCTGACGTCATGGTGTAAGGCCAATAACCTCCTCCTCAACACTTCAAAAACCAAAGAACTCATAATAGACTTCAGAAGGAAAAAGGCAGAGATCCAACCACTATTCATAAATGGGGACTGTGTAGAAAGGGTGGCAAGCTTCCGCTTCCTGGGAGTCAATATAGAGGAGAACCTTTCCTGGAGTGTGAACACCTCCGAGCTGCTGAAAAAGGCCCAACAGAGACTGTACTTCCTGAGAATTCTCAGGAGGAATAACATCACACAGAGACTGCTGGTGTCCTTCTACAGAGCCACCATTGAGAGTGTTCTAACTTACTGCATATGCATCTGGTACACTAGCTGCACAGGGGCTCAGAGGAAAGCACTCCAAGGGATCATTAACACCGCCCAAAAGATCACTGGCTGCCCTCTCCCCACACTGGAAGTTCTACACAACGCCCACTGTTTTAAAAAGGCCCAAAACATCATAAAAGACACCTCACATCCTGGCCACTCCCTGTTCGAACTGTTGCCCTCAGGCAGACGGTACAGGGCAATCAGAGCAAGGACTAATAGACTCAAACACAGCTGTTATCCAACTGCAATAACACATCTGAATACTACAAAAAATGTCCATCACGCCACTCTTGTGTTAATCTATGCACGGTCTGAAGCATGTGTGTGGGAATGTATGTGAATGTTTTACTGTTATATCTTATTAGTATTTTAAGTATTCTATTTTATTTATTGAATTTTATTGTTTTATTTATATTTTGATATTGCTAGGGATGATGCAATGATCGGGGACCATTCTTAATTTCGTTGTTCTCATGACAATGACAATAAAGTTTCTGATTCTGATTCTGATTCTAAATAATTAAATAAATAAAAATAAGACAGCTTGCCCTTTTATGGGCCCTGTAGAAGAACAAAGAGGCATTAATGTGTGTCTACAGTGAAATAATATCCAGTGGATCATATATACATTAAACATTTATATTGTATTTAGTGCGTATTAGACTGTGCCTGCTCTGACCAGAACAATGTAACTGTGTACAAGCTGTAAATATTCATCTAAGACAATGTTCTCCAGGCACGCTGAGATAGTGCAAGGACATGGGTATTAGAAGCCTCCGTTTAGTCTTGGGACCTAGTTAAAACAAGGTCCAGTTTCAATCTCACCCAGGAGCAAAACTGTAAAACATCCAAACAAAATACACAAAAAAAGCAGAGCAAAATAAAGAAAGGCCACTTTGCAAGTGATACCATTTCAAATTATGCAGTGCTAGAAGGGCTTAATTATATTTCCTCATTCAGGGGGTCACGTTGGGGTTACTGCATAGGGTCATAGTTTTATCCCCCCCATCAGGTTTCTACTTCATCTGCTGGGAAACTTCTCTCCTCAAGAGACTGCCAACTGTTGCATAGTGTTCAGAAAAATGTTATACAATTCACAACAAACTTTTACGTTTTGTAAACTGATTCAACTTAAGATTATTGTAGACTACATCTAATGATATTTAGTCAACCAAAACTAAAAGAATTTAAAAGCCTAAATTATGACTCAAAGAATTTAACAGTTCAGTCAAAAGACTAAAACTAAATCAAAACGGACACTGGTCGAGTCCTCCATTAACACAAAGAAGCCTTGATGTCTACAAATCTATGGGAAAACGGTGGCTGGGTTTCCTTGACTTATGACCTCCATAAACACTTTTTCAATGAGAATATGGTTCCAATTGCTTGTTTCCAAGTCTTATGGAACATATAGTGAAGTCCAAATATTGTCAGAAAGAGTGATAAAACAGGCCACACTTAAAGGCAGACCTGCTTTGTGACTGACAAGTTGCTGTGATGTGTGTTTGAGAAGCTAAAAGTTACTGCACAATCAGAACCAAAATACTCAGACTTTAAGATGAGACTTCAACCAGTGCTGACGTCACAGCGGCACAAGTTTGTCTTTTATGTACACTCAACTCTAGATGTTCTTCTAATACATTTTATTTGATATTTTCTAGTCTTTAAATTTGAGAAATCTTCAGCAGACTGCATGTGCCACTCAACTATTCATATATTTGTGTCTCCATGTAGACGTGTGGAGAGACAGAAATATGTGTAAAAATCTCAAGTCACCTCTCATGTCTTTATATTTTTCTGGAAAAATGGCTGCTGCAATTTATTGAAGCATGCAAACATAAAGAAAAATGTTTGCATGTTAGAATTGTATGGTAACGTTTGTACAATTCTAACAAGCTTGAAAGTCAACTTTTGGTATGACCACCATTCTTCAATATAGCCTGATCTCTCTTAGGCAGCTTTCTATAATTTCTTTAAGTAGGCTTCAGGAATAGTTCTCTAGGCTTCTTGAAGGACATTTAAAGCTCTTTTTTGATGTTAGCTGCCTTTTGTTCCATTCTCTGTCAAATTGATCCCACATTGCTTCAATAATGTTGACATCCCGGCTCTTGGGAGGCGAGTGCATAAGTGATAAAGTTCTCTAGTGTGTGTGTGTGTGTGTGTATGCTTTTACTGCATTCACAGTGTCTTTGGGAGCATTGTCATGCTGAAAAATGAAGCTGTTGCCAATCAGATACTTGCCCTATGGTACTAAAAGGATCAAACTTGACAGTATTTTTTCAGTATTCATAATTCCATCATTTTTGACAAGATCACACCACTAGCTGAAATGTAGCCCTAACCTCCACCATGTTTTGCAGATGGCTTACCCCGCCCACTGTTATACCCCTCTCCTGACCTTCTCCATACATATTGAGATGATCTGAACCAAAAGTTTCAAATGCAGATTTATCGCTTCATCAGACCCCATATGGAAAAGAAATAGTAAAAACTTATGTGATTACTCATGAAAGTGGCCACTTTCTCATTACTTTCATACATTGTTTTAGTAAGTATCCAAAACATACAAGTTTCATTATATAATTTTTTGATAGATAGCTATCTATCTATCTCTCTTTTCCATATGGGACTGGCTTCCACTGATTTTCATGTATAATGTGACATAGCCCAGCCTTTTCTTCCCGTTTTGGTTCTTTAAGAATGGCTACTTCCTTCCTTCATCCTTCCACTGACACCTTTTCTGATGAGATGGAGCAAAAGGACCAGATACATCTCTCAGGTTCTGAGTTAGATCTTTGCTGGATTTCTTCCCCAGTTTCTTGATGTTCCTAATGACTTTTAGATAATAATATCTTCAGCAGATAAACTTTTTTTTTTTTTTCTTTTTAAGACCCAGCACTTTCTTTTGTTTACTTGTCCCTCCTTTTAAGGACACACAGGCTGAGCTTGCTACATTTTCAGCTAATAGCTTTTTGTGAATCACCTTGTTAGTGCAAAAATACAATTTTATTCCCCTCAAACTCTTATATTTGGCAAATTTTATTTTATTATTTATCAAAAGAAACATGAACAAATTATATGTTTCTTTGACAGGCTGCTAGTAACAAAACGCCAAAAGATACAATTTAAAATTGGTTCTTTTGGAAGTTGTCTGTTATGTGTCGACACAAGACTTTTTAATGCTTGATGATTCAGAGGTCAGCGTTAAGTGACTTAAACAAAAACATTCCTCTGAAAATAGTCAGGTACAAGAATGGGACTGAAAATAAGTATAAAAAACAAAGCAAAGAAAAACTCTGAAGAACTTAAAAATTATTCCTCAGGACCTCTTTTTTAAAATAAAAATAAATAAATAAATAAATAAATAAATGGCAACAAAGTCAGCCTCCTGGGAGGTAAAATATAAAGAAATGATGAGTGGCTAAAGAGTTTTGCACATTACTGTATGAGATGGATTATTTAAGTGCACTAATTGAAAACTGGCCTCTCCGTTTTATTTCAAGGTGGAGTGCCTTCCTAAAGATTTATCAGGAAACTATGTATAATTTACACATATGTATAATAAAGTGTTATCATTCTTACTGATAGTTGAAAGTATAAGGATACTGTATGTGAGAAATTGGTATGAGAATAGCAGACTCTGTAATCTAAAATACAACATTCAAATCCTTAAATACATGAATAGCAGCTTCTTTCATGCCTCAGAGTCTCACAGAGGATGACGCTCCATATCTGAAAGTCTTACTATATACTGAAAAATACTCTAAGCTGAGGTGTAAAGAGAACAGGAAGGAAAATGAAATGTGGACATTTCTGCATGCAGAAACACACAGGCCTCTCCCTCTCTCTCCATGCATTTCCTTATTGGCATAAACACACTGCCCTAATACTTTGAATTCTGGCATGGGGGTTTAAGGCTGCCCCCCCCCCCACCACCTCACCCCTTCACCACACACACACACACACACACACACACACACACACACACACACACACACACAATTCCTGAATGTTCTGCAGATAAGTCTTCACAGTCTGGGATCAGCAGCCAACACAAACAAGTATTTCAAAGCAGCAGGGGATAGCGTGGACTCCAGTCCATCACACCAAACTTGGGAGAAACAGCTTTTCCTAAACACTCCTCCCTCTCCCTCTGCCTGTCTCGCTCTGTGTATTCGATTGGCTGCGCTCATATTTCTCCCTCACAATCTCTCTCCTTCTTCTCTCCCTTTGGGTTTTCCAGAATCTGCCCTTTTACAGCGAGTTGACTATTCAGGCACCCAATGTCCGATAAAGGCACACCAAGTCAACAGGTCCCCCTGCCAGTCGGGGGGGGGGGGGGGGGGGGGGTTGTTTGATTTAATTGTGCTTTGTCTTTTGATTGCCGAACTCCACTGCCACAATAAAAACTATTTTAGGCATGAAACACACAGAGAGAAAAGGCAAACAGAACAAAAAATGATCTGTATACTGACGGATGTTATCGAGAGCATGTAACACTTGTAATTCCACCATGAGTGGTAATTACAATAAATAAATAAATAAATAAAAAGAATCAGTAACTGTAAGATCATAGCAAAAGCTATCAGAACATTATGCTAGCTGTCTTAGCTTAGCCAGCATTAGCTAAAAGTAGCTCCACGTGTGGCTGATCATACCAGACCAAGTAAGGCTGTGGCAGTAAATCTTCTGACTGCACTGAACTCCAGTTTGGTGCATTTCATTTCTTATGAATAGAACTTTTTATTTGATTAATGGTGGTCGGCTCTTTTTAAAGGGTTAAATAGTGGCATGTGAAGCTAAAAAAACCAGTACAACCAGTACAAGATTGTCAGCAAAGTGTGTCAGGATGTCACGTGAAAAGTCAAATGAATTACTCTGAAAAAAAACTCTTAATAATAAATCATCATCCCTGAGGGGACACCCAGAATCAATATATAAAGTCAGTTTTGCAGATAACTGAGGTGGAGCCCATGTTTGTCTGCTTTATATACAGTTAGGCAAATACTACAGTATATTGATTCTAAAACCATGGGTTGGCCCTTTCCTGAAAATCGAAATAAAGGATTAACAAGACATTGTAGGATGATTAATAAATGAGAAGAAATAAAGCAATAGCTCTAATTCTTTTATAGTTATAATAATTTAGATTTTTGAACAATAAACTTAAAAGGGAAAATAAGAAAAAGCCCCCAGTAACCCCAACATTTTCACAGGGATCAATAAGACCAAGAGGTTTAGCAATTGCTGGCTTCATCTCCATTGATGTATTGCATGTTTGAGATTTATCACTTCGTTTTATGAGTGAATTTTCTGCTAATTTGGTGTTTTCTTCAGATGTTTTGTACTTCAAATAAATATATATTCAATAATCTTAGAGCTTATAGCCAATTTTATTTAAGGAGTCATACTGTGCGGCTACAGCATGGATTTATTAAGAAAACACATATAAAAAAAAAAGAAAAAAAAGAAAAAAAGAAAAATGTGGACTGCCCTGCACTGTATAGTGGTGAGTTCAAAAACCAGTGGAACAATAGGAAAGAGCTACAAAGTGCCAGTAAGCTGAAGCAGCCATGCCACACACGTCACCTACACAGGAGTTTGCAGGAGGAAAAACTGCCAGCATTTGTCACCATAAGCTAACGGTCAGTTCGAACCAAGTAGGGCTGCTGCAGCTAAACTCTGGGTGTACTGACCCGAGCAGTGGACTGTGACAGAGAAAATTAAACAGGCTCACAAGAATGGCTCCAGAGCTTTGCTACACTATCACAGACTATTTGCTGTAACCGCTGGTGTAAATACGCGAGTTGAGCTGTTAGTGCCTGATATGTGGATTTCCGCCCCTCCCTCATTTATTTGTTTGCATCGAGTCTCCTTGGATTCACTGTGTGAACTACTGGCATGGCCTTGTCTTTGCTATCTATCGCCTATCTGTCTCCTGTCCACCTGTGTTCTATCAGGACAGTGTTTTGTCATTCTTGACTTGGATGTAAACTGTTTAGAGTGAGCACACTTTCTCACGTTCCAAGTCAGAGCCCAGTCACTCCATAAAAGGCCATTAGATGATGATCATGTACCTGTCAGTCTTTCTGCTGCATCTCTGCCCCTCTCTGATGTCACGCTGCTGGAACGCAGCATCCCGCCATTACTCTCATTTAAGCCCTTAGGCTTAAATAAAAATTTTATATCCCCCCCAACACACACACACACACACACACACGACCCTACTTCTCAATTTCCACTCACTGCGTGTACGTGATCGGCTTGGAAATGGCACTGTGGTGTCGGTAAAATAGCAGCCTGACTGCTGAAAGGAATGCGGGCTTCATAGAGTGTGCTGCACCTCTGCATGAGACTAAAGCACAGCTGAGAGATGGCACCATTCAGGGAAGAGGCCAGGGCAATGATGATTATAATGATGATGATCTGGGTATTGGAACAGTCACAGGCTGACCTTTGTCATTCTGGCTGTTAGCAGCTGTGACTCATCCAAACATACAGAGTCACTGCTGTCACCGCACAGGCAGAAAATCCCAGTAATTTTATTCACACTCACAAAGTGAACACGGCCTAGCTTCCCCACAACGGTGACAACACAAAAAAAAAAAAAAAGCTTGAAAATCAGGATTGTGCATGTTTATCCTTACCCAGGTACAAACTGATTTAAAGGTGGAATGTGAGTCAACACTTGTCAGGTGATCCGGCCAGTTTAAAAAATAAAAAAAAATCAGTAATATAATGTGCAATGGCACAACACAGATACGTTCCACCCTGCCAAAATAGTGAGAAATTAATTTTTCAAAGTGATATATATATTATATTGTATTTGGTATATTAGCAACAATATTCCACATCCCAAAATAAATACTCTCACTGACCTAATCATTACAATCTTTCAAAGCTTACTGAATGTAATACTTCCTGTTAAACTTGTGTCATATGTAATTATATGGAACTGCTTTCCAGTTTGCTCTCTCACATGCACATCCATTTACGTCTAGGAAAAGGTTCATAAAAGGTGGAGGATGTGAATTTTAATGTAGTATAATTAGTGAGGGGTGCACACTCACTAATGATACACTAAGTTTTTAATGTTGGCATGTGTGTAGTTTTCATTCAGTCTCGGTCGTTGTGTCCTTGGGCAAGACACTTCACCCGTTGCCTACTGGTGGTGGTCAGAGGGCCCGGTGGCGCCAGTGTCCGGCAGCCTCGCCTCTGTCAGTGCGCCCCAGGGTGGCTGTGGCTACAATGTAGCTTGCCATCACCAGTGTGTGAATGGGTGTATGAATGGGTGGATGACTGGATATGTAAAGCGCTTTGGGGTCCTTAGGGACTAGTAAAGCGCTATATAAATACAGGCCATTTACCATTCATCTAATTTCTGTTCAATCCCCTTTCTCACTGCACAGTGCAGCTTCAAGCTCAGCCTTTGTAAGATCACCTTCTTCCATGTTTCAGTCACTTTTTGATTTCTCTGAGGGGAGATCAGCCAAACAACAATAACAGAGCACTCCCTCCACCACGTGCTTCACTCCAGCACACTATAAAGCCCTGACCCTGCATAATCGCACGAATCATTTGGCCACTAAAGCCTGTTTTCTGCTCGAAAAACAATCACCTCCTTCACGGTGTGATCTCTTACCAAAAGACAGAAGTGTGTCACCGCAGCGGTTTTCCCAAGCACACAACCTGAAATTAAACTGGAATGAGATCACATCACCGATGATATCTTCCCCCCCCACCCTCTCGGTGTAACGTTAAGATACATGTAGGAGTTCCTTTCCAACTGTTTGATGCAGAGCCACAGGCCAACAGCAGGTGTATCTCTACGTCTTTTGCTGCGAGTTGTTTCAACATGCTTAACTATAAAAGCAGCCACCACAAACCCTCTCTTCTGTTTCTTTGTATCACAGTTTCGTTGGAAAAACTGCGTATTTACAGCAATCACAGAGAGCTTGTTGTTTACTTTGCTATTATACTGGGTAGATCAACCTGTTACTGACCCTTTGTGGACCTCTGACCCCCACCAGAGGAGCCCATGCTTCACCTACAGCATCCAAACACACTCTGGATAACTAATATTAAAAAAAAGAAAGAAAACATACCTTACTCTTGACCTCGGCGGAGAGTCCGAAGGCTGGGCCGCTCCTGAAATGTGTTGTCATTCTGTCGGGTTTTCTTTTCTTTTCTTTTCTTTTTTGGCTATTTACAGTGGAGCTAGGGGGGAGCTTTAAAAATGGAGAAGCAGGTTAGAGCTCTCTGTCCAAACAAGGCAGGGAAAGCACGCAGAGAAAGTCCCCAACAAATCCGCGGGTATCTTTTACCCCCCTTTTCTTTTCTTTTTATTAATAATATTATTATTCGCCCCAGTCGTGCTCGGACCTGCTGGCGGAGGTTTTTGGACAACTTTCCAACACTTTTCCGAATCTTTTTAAAACTCTTCCCATGTGTGTGCTCTCTGATTGGCCGCGAACTCCGTCCAATCCGGACGCAGCCCCATCACGGAGGGGAGTGATGTCACCGCTCGGGTATTGGATTTAATCAGTGTCACTTTTTCCACCTTCATACCGGTCCGGGATAATTCACACGTGTGTTAATATGCAGTTTGAAGGAGTTATGTCATTGCCATGTTCAGATCAATTTCTGTTTTTACTCAAGGTCTTAAAAGGAAATTCACGTAGCAGTAACATTTAATTCAGTAATATGAATAATTAAATATTAAGGAGATCTATAGCCTAGATAACTGCAATAAAGTCATACAGTAACATATTAGAAAAGGAAGTCTTAAAACATCTTAAAAATACACGCTTAGATATATAAAAATACTAATATGTGTCTAAAACTGGTCTACTATGTTAATAGAACTACTAAAACACATTATTACCAAAATTGAGTAATCACCCATCATTGAATTCAGGTGTTCCAATCACTTTCATGGCCACAAATGTATTAAATCAAGCACCTAGGCAAGCAGAGTGCTTTTTCAAACATGGGTCGCTCTCAGGAGCTAACTAAATTCCAGTGTGGAACTGTGATAGGATACCACCCGTGTTATATATCCAGTTGTGAAATTTCTTCTGTATTAAATATTCCATGGACCTCCAAATTTCATCAGAAAATCAAATTGGCCATCAGATTAACTCAAGAACAGTGCATACAGAGCTTCATGGAATTGGTTTCCATGGCCGAGCAGCTGCATCCAAGCCGCATATTGCAAAGCACAACATTAAGTGTTGTTTGCAGTGGTGTAAAGCATGAGTGCGTGTGCTTCTCAGTCTGGTATTCCGATAGATGAGTTTGGGTTTGGCAGTTGTCAGGAGAACAGCACTTGTCTAACATTGTCATTGTACCAAGTGTAAAGTTTGGTGGAGGGGGATTGTGGTGTGAGGCTGTTTTTCAGGATTCCGGCTTGGCCCCTTTGTTCCAACGAAAGGAACTCTTAATGCGTCAGCATACCAAAACATTTTGGACAATTTCATACCCCCAACTTAGTAGGAACAGTTTGGGGATGGGCCCTAATATAAGTGTGCACATTCTAATATAAGTGTGCACTAGTGCACAAAGCAAGACCCATAAAGACATGGATGAGTGAGTTTGGTGTAGAAGAACTTATTTGGCCTGCAAAGAGTCCTGACCCCAACCTGACAGAACACCTTTGGGATGAATTAGAGTGGAGGCGGTGAGCCAGGCCTTCTTATCAGTTAGTGTCTGACTTCACAAAAGTGGTTCTTGAAGAAACTACGACTACGACTACTTTTGGCCATATTGTGTATGTAATATACCAAGCAATGATAAGCGACAATGCTAGTAGCGGTTTTCTACTGAAAAGGATCAGGTCCCTAATCATTTCTTTACTGCATCTCAGTCATGAAATGACCGGTGCTAGTGTCAAAAAGTAGTCACAGCTGCCATAGTTGGTGATAAAGAGCTGTACGAGCCTACAGCTAAGCAAACCTTTGAGATTAATGCTAACAATCGGCACACTAACATACTCACAATGAAAATACTAACATGTTTTGCAGGCACTGTTTGCTCTGTACTGTATCTTAAATTAGCATGTTAGCATTTGCTAATTAGTACCCAACACAATGCAAAATGGAGGTTGGTGAGTGTGGGAGGGAAGGGATTTTACCACTACCCTCCAGTGACCCCATCAGATCCTCAGATGAACAGTAAAACATTATATATTACACTGATTTTTTTATTCAACAAATGCTAAGCTAAAATGCAGACACAGTATGTGAAAAAGTGCTCCCAAGTAGCTTCCCCTACAGCAGTCAGGCACTGATCAAGCACTTAATAAATTTATCATGTGTGTGTCAGTTTGCTTACTGGTCTGGAGTGTTCAGGTGTGTGTTTACACGATGTCTAGGAGGAAAGACATCGACAATTATCTTAGAAAAGCAACTGCTGATGTCTGTCAGTCTAGGAAGGGTTTTAAGACCAAATCCAAACAATTTGAAGTCCATCTACTCTGAAGAAGATTATTCAAAACATGCAACACCATTGCCAATCTTTCTAGGAGTGGAAATCCCAGCAAATTCAGCCCGAAGTCAGATTGTGCAATACAGAAAATAAACGAGCTACGTCTCAGACTCTACTGGCTTCTGTTAGCATGTTAAATGTGAAAGTTCAGTTAGAAAAAGACTGAACAAAAACGGCTTGTTTCGAAGAGTTGGCAAGAGAAAGCCTATTCAGTCTAAAAAGAAAATGGCAGCACGTTTTTGGTTTGCAAAGTTTCATCTGAACAAATCTTGTGGAACAACGTCCTTTGGACAAAAACACCTAAGTGGAGATATTTGGCCAAAATGTGGAGCTCTATGTTTGAAGAAAACTAAACATAGCATATTAATACAAACCCCTCATACCAACTGTTTGTTGTTGAGTTGGCCATCAGCTCCTCTGTATACCGAAGTATTTCACAGTAAAATGTAAGGCCATTTGTCTGACAGCTAAAGCTTGGATGAAATTAGGTCATGCAACAGGACAATGATCCCAAGCACAAGAGCAAATGTACAACAGAATAACTGAAAAAAAGAAAAGAATCAGGTGTCTCTACAAGGTGATGAATCGTGGGTTGTGTGTAGTTTTCACACATGGCTTATGCATTTTGTCTCAGTTTTTGTAACCGTGTGTAATGCATGGTGATGTTGTTCGTGTCAGGTTGTTTTTAAATCACTTTAGAACCTGTTAAAGATCAGATAATGTTTATTATATTTATTACAGTTAAAAAGGTGTATTTTCTCTTTCACATGGCGATACATAATAATAATAATGGATTGGATTTATATAGCGCTTTTCAAGGCCCCCAAAGCGCTTTACAATACCACTATTCATTCACTCTCACATTCATACACTGGTGGAGGCAAGCTACAGTTGTAGCCACAGCTGCCCTGGGGCAGACTGACAGAAGCGAGGCTGCCATATCGCGCCATCGGCCCCTCTGGTCATCACCAGTAGGCAAGTAGGGTAAAGTGCCTTGCCCAAGGACACAACGACCAGGACAGAGAGCCCAGGGACCGAACCGGCGACTTTCCGGTTACAGATGCGATTCCCAACCCCCTGAGCCATGGTCGCCCCCCATAGACCAAAATCAGTATGAACCTAGTGCTATCATAGGTTTGATTGAATTAGCTCCATTAACGTAAAGAGTATATAGAAGTCCTTGATGCGTGTCTTACCCTCTCTCTCTCTCAGCTTTCCTGTCTATCATCACTGTTGCTATCCAAGAAATGCCAAGAAAATAATATATTTTTTAAAAAGCCAGTAACTTATTAGGCTGTAGATGACATTGGCCTTGGCTCAGGCGATAGAGCGGGATATCTACCAATCTGATGGCTGGTGGTTTGATTCCTGACTCCTCCAGTCTGCATGTTTAAGTGTCCTTAACCCTGGAGAACCCATGGGGTCAAATTTGACCCCATGGTTTCCCTAGAAAACCAATGGGGTCGACTCTGACCCCATGGGTTCTCCAGGGTTGAAGAGTGTGGATGTTAAACAAGTCACAGAACCGGTGAATGAGTCTTATGGCAGAAAGTACTAATGAGTGTTCAGGTAGAGTAGAACAGCACCAGTCAATCTACCATCTGTAGAATTAAGTATTTTGTTCAATGTAGTTTACAATCCCGCCAAGTTGTGGGAATTTAAATGTGGCAAAGTGACCTAACCATGAGGTTTGTAGTTTCTTAATCGACTCAATCGTCCTCAGCTGACTGAAGTAATCAGAACACTTAAAGGACTGGTTCTGGCTGAAATTTAAAGTTTTGCTATTGATTTTGAAGACAACATTCCAGAACAGATCTGGAATATTTGACAGGATCCAATGAGTGTTTCCATGTTAGTTTTCAAGCCAACATAATAATAATGGATTGCATTTATATAGCGCTTTCTAGACACTCAAAGCGCTTTACAATTCCTCTATTCATTCACTCTCACATTCACACACTGGTGGAGGCAGCTACAGTTGTAGCCACAGCTGCCCTGGGGCAGACTGACAGAAGCGAGGCTGCCATATCGGGCCATCGGCCCCTCTGGCCAACACCAGTAGGCGGTAGGGTGAAGTGTCTTGCCCAAGGATCCAATGACCAGGACAGACAGAGCTGGGGATTGAACCGGCAACCTTCGGGTTACAAGATGAGCTTCCCAACCCCCTGAATCACGGTCGCCCCAAACCCCAAACATGGATGAGAAGTTATCAAAATACTTTGTTATGTCAAAGAATAGAGTGCTCATCCCTGTACACTGCTGTGGGACTTTTTTTTTCCGTGTGTTTGACGTGTGTTTGACTGTGCGTAAAAGCTACTGTAGTGTGCCTGACGTCACCCTGGGAACAATGAGGTGGTTTTCCTGTTTTACTCCAGAGCGTTAACTCTTCTTTCCCCCATAGGCGGGCAGACGACATGGAAAGGAATGCAGCAGATTCAGGGGGGTCCGTGTAACAGGGAGCTAGGGAGGACAGGGAAAGCGACTCCCAAGTAGCATGATTCATTCCCTCTTCTCTCTTTTGAGTGCATTTGAACGTTAAGATTATTGCTGGCATGCCAGACTCAGAGAGGAACATTCTGGAAAAGCCAGAGATGGATGAAAAAGAGAGGAACAGAGAGCAGGATGTGTGGCTGTGGTGGTTGGGATACCCAATGAAAGAGTGCAAATAACTATTGGATATACACTGTTACACCGTAGCAATGCAAGGGCTTCAAGTCAGACAGTGGCAGATTTATACAGACCCAGCTGAAATTAATTAGTGCAGAGCACTGGTCTGCATGAGAGACTTTTGGAGACCACAATGGGATTGGCATGTTCACAGTCTAGCATGCCATAGCTACAATCTGTCATGGTAATCCAAAGACAGAAAGCAAACATTGCAGGACCTAAAAGTTCCTTCTCAGTTTCAGGAGTTTAGAACCCAATTGATATCCACCCAGATGGTCCAGTGTTGATCAAGGGAAAATAGTGGGTCTAATGGCAAAATTTTCCCTCCATATAATGATGATTATATACAGGAAGGCATAACTGTTTCTGTTATTCTTGGACAAGGTTTGAATTCCATTAGCTTAAAGGAATCATTAAGAATGTGGTAAAGGAGCCATGTGGTTGTTTTTCATAATTCAGCTGATGGAGGAGTCCAAACAGTCGGTGCTCAGTGGAGCCTGATTGGCTTGCTGTAGAATACCAGAATTGGCAGGTCAACCTCTGACGCCCTTTGGTTTTCACAGATGTGAGCAGGTTCACCCTGAGCACATGTGACAGATGTGAAAAGGTCTCGAGAAGTTGAGGAGAACCTTGTACTACCTGTAAAATCGGTTCGTGTGACCAGTTTGGTGATGGGTCAGCGATGGTCTAGGCAGGCATATCCATGGAGGGACACACATAGGGTGCCGTAGCCTGACCTCTACAGGTTAGGCTACTGCACCCTAACTGTGTCAAGATGAAATTCTTTGGATCCAGTGTCAAACACTACACAGGTACAGTGGTTCCTGGGTTCCTACTAGTGCATGACAATCCTCAGCTTCCTGTGGGAAGAGCATAGAGGCAGTTGCTGTAAGATGAAGGAATTGATACCATGGACTAGTCCCCACACCTGCCTGACTTAAATCCAACAGAAAACCTCTGGGACATTATGTTTTGAGTTCCATGAACTCAAAGTTGCTCCAATGACATCTCAGTAGCTTGAAAGCATTTAGCTTCATGTGCATGGTTAGCCATGCTCATTTGGATGACCTCTGGGTCAGCTGATGGAGGAATCTTAACGGTATGTTGACTGAAATTGAATTCAAATAGCACTTGTTTTATACACTATAAGGACGGAAGGAGAACCTACACAGTACACCTACAGGAACTTTTATGACATTCATTGTGAATTGGTTCCTCTTTGTGGCTATAACAGCTTCCACTCTTTTGGGAAGTTTTCCTACTGGATTTTGGAGTGTTCCTGTGGGAATCTTCTGCATATTCATCCTGAAGAGCATTTGTAAGGTCAGACTTTGATGTTAGACGAGAGAGCCTGACTCACAGTCTTCATTCTAGTTTGTCCCAAAGGTACTTTATAAGGTTGATGTCAGAGATCAGTGTAGTCCTATAAAGTTCTTACAAATAAAACTTATCCAACAATACATTGCCATTAACAGAAAAGTGCCTTCCTTAAAAACTCACACAATATCTAAAGCATTAAGATTTCCCTTCGCTGGAACTAGGGGCTCAAACCAACTCTGGAAAAACAACCAAATACCATTAATGAATTCAGCGATAGAGGTGTGTCACCCAGTACTGCTGCTGCCCATACTTACCATATAAAGCATATTCTGTAATGAATTGTGTAACAGTTGCATTTTGGCCATGTTCTATTGAAAAAGAAAGTTTGGAATTTTGTGGCAAAATCAATGCAAACTGAGAGAGTAAAGGGAAATTTAATAAGGATGTAGCTCGCAGTGAGGCTGCAAACATTTCAGTACCTGTAGGTGAGTTAAAGACTCAATTTCCACGTTGTAAGTTAAGACAGACTTTTGTTTGTTTGTTTGTTTCTTAGAATGCATGTCTTTTTGGAGCAGACTTATTTGTGGAAGAAATACAAACTTGGAGAAGGCTTTAAATTATTTGTTAAAAGTTTGTTAAGGTGTCAGCTAATTTGCTAAAATGCCAGCTAAAGCAATTAGATACTGCCAAAAGGCAAAATATAGCATCCAGTTGCAAGGATGGCTATTCAGCCTCCTCTGGAAGAATTCCTCTGCAAAGCACTAAACCCCCAATTTTGTCCCAGAGGTCACAAGTAGCACTCAGTGTTGTAGCTCACTGCCATCTGTTTTAAGCGTATGTGTGTGTGTGAGAGATGGAGAGAACAGGTGAAAAAGAGGCAAATTGTAAAGCACTTTGGGTAAAAGCACTACATAAATGCAGCCATGGGGCACTGCGGATGCTGCTTGCTCTCTCAGAGTGTCCTAACCTGACAGTTTGGTTGCTTACAGCACTTATGAGTAAGAGATAAAAGCACTTGAATTATAAGATGAATCGAGGTGAAACCTTGAATGAATGTGTGAATTGCAATCAGCTGATGTAGTTGGTAGGGTAACAGTGACGGGAAGTGAAGCATCAGCTCCAAAGCTGTGATTAAAGAAACACTTTAGATTAAATATTAGATTAATGTCTTTAGCTCTACACTTTTAATGCAAGTTGTTATCCACCAGAATTATGCTGTAGAAGTGTAAAAATGTAAAATGCTAAATGTAATAAAGTACAGGGACAATGAGAAGAACATATAACAATAATATTGTAGTTTATGAAAATGCTACCTGTTGAGTTCAGCGCATCAGTAACAGGCTTAATGCTGAGATTACTGAAAGTCCAATAAAAAGAGTAGAGAAACATCATAATGGACCTCATGAACTGGTTAAAGCACAACCTTAAACTCTCACAACATAGTAAAAGCTGACACTCCTAACCTGAAAGCAAATCAAACATTATCAAAGCACAGTAGATTACCATAAACAGCCTGTTAGAATATAGAAATCTGGATTAATTCTGCGTGCCAGGAGATGTGCTCATTTATGCACAATCGCATTCCCTCATGTGCACACGCACACACAAACTAAGCGAGGGTCTTATAAACATTTCACAGGGAGAAGAAGAAGCACACACATGGAATTTGGACGCTTTATTTGGGCATGATGGGAGAAGGGAAGGGCCTGAGCTGACTGGGAGAGGGATAGAAATGTAATGTCTCGTGAAAGAGGAATCCCTCACACTAAAAATAACAGAATACAGTCAGATATTTACTGTACGGTGGGCTTTACTGTTTATACTGGCTCCAGTTCATCTGACACCTAGGCTAATAGGCTACTTCTGGGCACATTTATTGTGTGTCATGTGGATGGATGACTAAAGAGTCTTGGTTTAGGGATAATGGTGTCACAATTTCATAAACTCAGCGGAGAAGTATTGCAGTAATGTGCTTTTGTATTTACAGTATTTTAGTCAGTCATATTTTGTGACTGGACATTTTTTCACTTTAAGCAATCAGTCCTCTTGACAAAGGAGCAATTTTAAGTGACCGGTGAGTTAGTTTACAATTTCCAAGGTGACTGAAACATACTGTACATGCATGGCCCAGTTCAGAGAAACTATTTCAAAGTCAGTGGATACATCATCGGACAAACTTCTTTGGGGTGGGGGTGGGGTGTCTTGGATGGTTGAAGAGATCTGGGTGGATTATAGAGATATGCTCTGAAGGCGCGAGGTTGAGAAAAAGTCCCGAGTCACAAAACTTGACGAGGTGCAGACAGAGAGTTTAAAGGGGCTTAAAACTATTAAGGAAGAAAGATGCAAAAATACAGAATGGGAGGGAAAGAGGAGATTAGTGCAGTTTCTGAAACTCAGAAGGGCATTTCTGCTGGAAGCTGTTTGTTCCTCCACCCACCGACCCCTCTCCCAACTCCTCTTGGGTCTGGCTATTTATGGTAGAAGCCTGTCTGAGGACTTCTGAAGGCTGAGTTCATGGCATCATAATTCCAACCTGTTGCTAGAGTAGGAGAGGAAGCTCTAAACATACCTGGATTTGGTCAACAAGCCCTCAGGCGTCAGCTCAGACCTATTCAATCAGTCCGGTCATATTCTTGCATATGTGTCTCTGGTACTTTTAAAAATAAAATGTTGAACAAAATGTTTTACCTGACTCAGGGACTTTCAGCACTCTATTTATGTTTGCACTAGACAGTGAAAGTTGTTGCCACTTCAACAGCGAGCCAGTATAGCAGTGATCATCACAGTACTCGATTCTTTTGCTCCTTTCATTACTTAGGCTCTGACTGACACCTAAAAAGATGAACAGTTTTTCAATGGAACTGTCTTCAATCTCCATATTTCATACACAATTCACCTCCACTGGTTTTACTTTTTCCATGCTGGTGTACCTGACACTTACAGTGCAGAACCTGGACTGTGCTCAGTTCTACTGCTGCTGCTTTTAGTGGTTACACCTTAAGAGAGCTGTGCATTAACAAATGCCCACAGACTTCAATGAACTGAAGCAATGTTGTAAAGAAGAGCGAGCGAAGATTCCTCTTATAAAGTCATCTAGAAATCCAACACTTTCAGTTTTTGCTGCTAAAACTGGTTCTACAATCTATTGACTTATAAGGTGTACTTTGGATTTTGTTAAATAAATAATGAGTCAGCCTAATATTTGTTCATCTGAAGTTGTATATAAATACTTAATAAATACTTTAAGACTTGGTATGGACTACATTAATATTGTGTGTGTGTGTGTGTGTGTGTATGTGTGTGTGTGTGTGTGTGTGTATATATATAAATATATATAGAACCTCGAAAGATAAGATAAGATAAGATAAGATAAGATAACTCTTTATTGTCATTGCACAGTCATACATAGTACAGTAGTACAATGAAATTGGAAAAACTGTCCTACGTCGGCACTACATATAACACAACACGACACGATATGACACATCACAACGTAACAAACAACACAACACAGTATATTAACTTAGTATAAAAAAGAAGAATAAGTGTATGTGTATTGCACACTGTTATTATTGCACATTAATTATTATTGCACCTTGTTATAAATATAAATATTATTGTTATCGTTTTAAACATTGTTACCTCCCCCTAAAAAGTCCAGGGAGGTATCCAGTCAGGTCAGCTATTTACATTGATCAGGGCTATTGCCCTGTTGTAAAAGCTGTCCTTGAGTCTATTTGTTCGGGACCTCAGCAGCCTGAACCTCCTGCCAGACGGCAGCAGCTTAAACACCCGGTGTCCTGGGTGTGTGCAGTCCCGTAGGATGCTGCGTGCCCTCTTGAGACAGCGAGTGCTGTACAGGTCCTTCAGGGAGGGAAGAGGATGTCCAATGATTTTTTGGGCCATGTTGATGACCCTCTGGAGTGCCTTTCTGTGTGCTGTGGTGCAGCTGGAGAACCACACACCGATGCAATATGTCAGCACACTTTCAATGGAGCAGCGGTAGAAGACGGTCAGCAGCTCCTTCTTCAGGTCCATTTTTCTGAGGATTCTCAGAAAGTGGAGACGCTGTTGGGCCTTCTTTAAGACCGCAGAGGTGTTAGAGCTCCATTGGAGGTCTGTGTCTATGTGCACACCCAGAAACTTGAAACTGGAGACCCTTTCCACGCACTCCCCGTTGATGCTGACAGGCTGCAGCTCGGACTTCCTCCTTCTGAAGTCAACTACCAGTTCTTTTGTTTTGGTGGTATTGAGGTCCAGGTTGTTGTCTGCACACCAATCTGACAGCCTCTGAACTTCAGCTCTGTATGCAGTCTCATCTCCCCCTGAGATGAGCCCCACCACAGTGGTATCATCTGCAAACTTGATGACTGTGTTGTCTGGGTGGGAACTAACACAGTCATGTGTGTACAGAGTGTACAGTATGGGGACTCAGTACACAGCCTTGTGGAGAGCCGGTGTTGAGGCTGAGGGCTGAGGAAAGATGAGGCCCCACTCTAACTCTCTGTACACGGTCTGAGAGGAAGTCTCTGATCCAGCGGCAGGTGGTGGAAGGAAGTCCAATTTCCAGCAGTTTATCTATTAGTCTGTCCGGGAGTATCGTATTGAAAGCAGAGCTAAAGTCAACAAAGAGCAGCCTGGCGTAACGGCCCTGCACTTCCAGGTGAGAGATGGTGGTGTGGAGCGTTGTAGCAATGGCATCTTCAGTTGATCTGTTAGCTCTGTATGCAAACTGGAGCGGGTCGAGTGTGGGTGGCAGGCAGGACATGATGTGACGTCGGACCAGTTTCTCAAAGCACTTCATTATAACAGGTGTTAGAGCAACTGGTCGGTAGTCGTTGAGGCTGCTAATGTTAGTACGCTTTGGCAGTGGGACAATTGTGGCTGACTTTAGGCACGGCGGGATGCAGGACTGGGACAGTGAAGTGTTGAAGATCTTAGTGAAGACCCCAGCCAGCTGGTCTGCACACTCTTTTAGGACCTTTGCGGTTACCCCATCTGGTCCGGTGGCCTTCCTGGGGTTCACTGCCCTCAGTGTGCGCCTCACCTCATATTCCTGCACTATGAGGCTTGGGCTGCTGCTGTCCGATGTTTTTGCTGCTGCTGCCTCTGGTCCCTTCACCTCAAAGCGTGCGAAGAAGTGGTTCAGCTCCTCTGCAAGCTCCGCGTTACCCTCAGTCAACGTGGTATTGCCAGGTTTGTAGTTGGTTAAGTGCTGAACTCCCTGCCATACCTGTCGTGAGTTGTTGGTGGTGAAGTGGTCTTCGATCCTTCTCTTGTACGCTGCCTTGGCCTCTCTGATGCCTCTTTTCAACTGAGATCTGGCTGCACTGTACTGCATACCATCCCCGGATCTAAAAGCGGCGTCACGTTGCTTCAGCAGGACCTGGACCTCTTTAGTCATCCAGGGTTTCTGGTTGGAATACACCCGGAGACGTTTGTCCACAGTGACACTGTTGACACAGAAATTAATATATGAGAGCACTGATGTTGTGTGCTCTTCAAGGTCCTGATGTTCGAACACGCTCCAGTCCGTGTTTTCAAAACAGTCCTGCAGCTGATGTGATGCACCTTCTGGCCAGGTTTTCACAGTTTTTGTGACTGGGGGGGCTCTTCTCCTAATGGGAGTGTATGCAGGGATCAACAGCATGGACATGTGGTCTGACAAACCTAGATGTGGTAGAGGGGTTGCTCTGTAGCCTTTTTGGATGTTGCTGTAGGCTTTATCCAATGTGTTTTTCCCCCTCGTTGCACATTTAATATGCTGTTCAAATCTGGGGAATACTGACCTTAAATCAGCATGGTTGAAGTCCCCAGCTATAATGTGCACTGCGTTTGGATGGGAGTTCTGCTGGTTGCTTATTGTCTTGTGCAGCTCCTCCATGGCAGAGTTAGCATTAGCATCGGGTGGTACATACACGGCCGTTACCATGACAACAGTAAACTCGCGAGGTATGTAGACGGGTCTGCACTTCACAGTCAAGTATTCCAAATCCGGGGAACAGTGGCTGTCTACAGTCTTTGTGTTTTTGCACCAGCTGTCATTGGTGTAGATGCATAAGAGGATGTAACTTATTCTTACAATGACTGTAAGAATACCTTTCAATGTTGCCTCAAACTTTTTCAGCCTTTAGGACTTCACATTTCAACAAAAGATTAAAAAAACTCCTTCAACTCTTCCAAGGCCTTTAAAGATGCAGAGTATAAAATCTCACCCCTAGGCACTAGATGTCAGTAGATTGCAGATTGCAGTCAAGTGAACTTGACATCTTCCACAAACCAGCGCCCACTCCTATCAATATTTAATGGATTATTTCTAATTTTATGAGAATGCTTAATTCTTTGGAACATGTAATTTTACACACTAATCAATGTATGTTTTGTGAGCACATTTAACTGACTGTATGTTTAACTTTCCCTCTTCATAGAGATTTAACGCTGACATTATTGACTTTTTACATCAGCTGGCCTTTAATTTCCTTTACTTCTTAACAGCTTTCAGTTATAACTCTCACCTTTATTCAGCTTTTACTCTTACACTTACATGTGCACTGCTTTCATCTCTCTTTTCAGCTAACATGTCAACTCTTTTCAGTGTTTACACTCTGAATGGCACATTCAGATCTCCAAGCATCACCTGCACCAGATCACCTGCTGTCAGTACTTATTCTTTTCACATCAGCTGACACCTTTCCATCTATACACTTGCACTAGCACTCTAATATCTGGGTTTCTCCTTAGTTCCAGTTGTGAACATTTGCAGCCTGTCTTTATTTTCGCTTGTTTTCCTCTATGTCCAGATCTTGGCTCTCACTCACATGCTGGAACAGGCCAGTGACACCTTTGGCTAAAATTGCTGGTGTCAGTGAGGTGCTGCTTGTTAGCGTGTTTGTTATAAAACGATGCCCAGGCCAGGGGTTTTTAAGCACCTTGTAAAAGTGGACTCCGTTTATAGCTCCTCCAAAGTCTGGAATGTTTATTTGAGTTTTTCTTTTTTCTTTTTAAATGTCTGTTTTTGTTTCTCCGTGTCTGGGAAAGGTCTTCAGAATAAATTCCTCTTGAAATAGACATATCCCTATAATCTATTTATTTTTACATAACTATTACTTGCTCAATGTTGTGTCTGGCTTGTGCTGCATACTAGGAGCAAGCTCAGATATTGGACCTTGTAAAGACAGGGAGAGAGGAGACTTGGCATTTACAGACATGAATTCATTAAGTTAAAATGTCTTACAAACACACAGTCGACGTAAGGAGACGGTGATTTTCTCGGGGAAATCGGCTGTGCTGTGAAAACCAGAGAGCCCGTACAAAATGTATGCTACGTTAAAAAAAAAAAGAAAAGCGCTGACGGATAACGTGTTTTTGTAACAGGCAGGTGTGTTTCTCTGTGTACAAAACACACAGGTGATGAGATTCAGCCCATACATGACTGAAGTTAAACAGTGAATGTGCATTGTAGTAGCAAGAGGAAATGTTCATTGAGTCTGTTATGTGACCTTTTTTGGTAAAGCTTCTCAAGCACGGACTCTGACCAAACCCCTTGACCGATTGGTACACACACACACAGGAGATGGTTTCAATCACAGACCTCTACAGTGGCTCAGACCCCTCCTCCAAATTTTTCACTTTCCGTGCTCCTTCACGGGTCTCTTTCATCCCCATTTCGAGCAATGCTCTCCTCCCTTTTATCTCATAGCGAACGTCTCAGTCCGTGCTTCACCTTTCCTTTTTTGTTGAATATCTCCATCACTTTCCTCACAAACACTTTTTAAAAGAAAACACAGAGCAGTGGTGCCAGCTACCAGTAGTTAGTTTTGGCTTGCCTAAGTAGAACTGTCATACTACTGACTGCTGACAAATGACTGGACAGGTTACACCACAAACAACAGGTCATGCTGACGTCAGTGTTTTTGATAACACTTTATAATACAACCTGTCACTAAAAGTGTAACTAAATGGAATTTCAGTGTGTTGTATTTGAAATTACAATCTAATTATATTTACCTATAAATACTGAAAAGTCGGTGGACTAGAATAATGGGGTAACAAATGTATAAGTATGTTTTACTGTGCAATTTCATGGTAATTTTGCAGAAAAACAAACCGTATTTCTCCATCTTACATGTTAAATGCACCGTATTTGTTGGGTGCGGGTCCTATTATGGAGTGGAATAATCTTCATTATACTGATGTGCATGATGGGTGTTCTATTATTCAATTGTCCTTTTATTTTACTAATATATATGTAAGTCCAACTTACTTTTGTTTCCTGTTCAAACACAAACTAAAGTAAATTTAAGTAAAGTATAATTAAAAAAAACTGATTGTTACTACTTTATTCTAGTGTACACAGGTTTAAGTATATACAGTATAATTACATTGTAATTAAATTATACTGAAGCGCCATTGAATTAGAGGGGAGTTGCACCTGTAGCCGCCCGCCATATTATAAAAGTTTGCATAATGAAAATAGAAATTTAGAGTCAAAATAAAACTCCAACATACTGGTTTTCTATGTTTTCAACTTTATTGAAGAAAAAAAACACTTCAAGTAAGTCTCAGCTTTCAGCACTACAATTATGTGATGATTAGTAGTGGTCATTGTAGACAACAACAGCCTGAGTCACAAGGTAATGCTCGGACGAGGACCCCGAAGGCTGCGTGCGTCTCCGTGTGTGTGTAGTGTAGGCTGTTTCACATTAAAATCTCCAGAAAACATAACAAGATCATTGCATTAAAACACAAAAACAGACAGAGGATGTAAAAGGAGAAGCCACACTGGCAAATCATTCACAGGAGAAAAAGGGGAAAAAAAAAAAAGAAAAGACGTGATCATCACTGAACTTTATCATTATAGAAATCTTCCAGATTCAGCCGATTACATTTCATTGCACAACCAGAAAACAAAGAACGACAAAACTAAAGGAAAGAATGTTTCGTCTTGTACCGTGAATACCCGTGAGAGAAACTGAAGTATAGCATACAACTTCCACCAGCTCAGAAGCAACCCATTTAATATCAGCAGTCTTTTTGTCTAAATGTCTGTCTATTTTGAGACCCCAATAGAAAAGCTCAGCTGTAAGGCCAAAGCGTATTTCATTTCAACATATGCTTGTTGAGCATGTGGAAGAACAACCTAACCGCATTCCAGGCAAACTGGTGGAGGTTCAAATCCAAACTTGCAATTTTGTTCCAAATATATCAGAGTTTGATCACAGGATGATTTTTGCTAACTTTTTGATATATATACACATATAGCTAAGCAATTTCTCTTTATGAAATGCCATAACAAATAGTGGCAATCTGGCTGTTGTAAACAAATAAAAATAATTAGTACAGAATACAGATCACAGCCTTATATCATTCCACTCACTCTCTTTCCAAAAAGCCTCAAAGTGTGCGACAGAGATCTTGAAATATATTCTGTAGAAAAACCCTGACAGGTACAAAAACTCTATTTGTCCAGTTCGCAAAAGAGCTACACAACAAACATCCCAACTGTGTCCTTTTTACATTGTGCATGAGACATGTGCCAGAGAGCAGTCTCAGTCTAAACTCATCCAAAAAGAGCAATACGCTACAACAAGAAGCGTATCAGCATCACTGCTCGGCCGAGTCTCAGTAAAGTCTCCCGTGCTCGGTAGTTCAGACTGAATATTCACAGCTTTGATTTCAGGAGGCTGGAGAAATGAGACACTAGCCTTCCCGTCCACTACGTGTACAGCTTAAAGAACTTGTGTTTAAAAAAAACAAAACACAACAAAAAGAACTTCATTTTCGACATCTGCAGGATCATTTCAATGCCACTAAATAACCTCTCGCAACATTCAGATATATACCCTGCCCAGAAAACGGGCTCCCCTGCTGGGATCAGCTTTGGGATTATAATACTTGGCCGGATTAATCACTGTGCAGGCAGGTTATAAAAATATATATACACAGAGTATACATAAGGAATATAGAGGAAATAATCACTGGATATTACATTAGAAAGTTCATGCTAATTCAAATCTGACTGCATCACATCCACCGTTTGTCTAAAAAGGCACAAGATACTGTAGCCCCTCCTTAGCGGTGACAGACAGAAATACAGGAGAGTCACAGCCCCACGGGGAATGTGCTTTATATTTCCACAGTGAAAACAGCAGCAGAGATTCTCAGACTATTTTAAACATTGATCCAACGAGACAAAGACTCGAAGGAGAAATCCACCAGTTTAACACTTCAAGTGTGTGTGTGTCTGTGCAAGTAACATTTGCTGGGAGGAGGAGGGGGGGGGGGGGGCTGAGGCTAAAAGAGAAAGGGTTTTATTTAAATGCTATATAATTAATGTTTAGTTTAAGTTGTGCAAGGATGGAAAAATTTATTAAATTAGATTTTCTTGCAGATTTTTAGGGATATGTAGTTACTGTCATTCATTTTTGGATGTGAATGCAGCTCAAGTTTAAATAAAACCCTTTCAAGCGAAGAAAGTACAAACCTGCAACCTGTTATTTCAAGATTTGATAGCAAAAATAAAAAAAAATAAAAAATCCCAAACCTGAAACATCTGCTGTGTTTCTGTCTGTCATGAAATCAGCTGTTAAGAATTTGCTGACAGAAGAACTGATGAATCTGTAAGAACTGAAGTCTGTAAATCTGAGTAATGCCAACTGGCCTATGGAAAGTGTGGTAACATCTTAGCCATACAGTACGCACAACTTACCTACTGTATGCGTATACACTGTACAGACATGCAGGTTGAGGGGAAACAATCAAAAAATACAAGTAGTACATGCTTTGAGTATGCTCTGAGAGGACAACACATTTTGGAAGATACCCAGCCCAGCCCCACCCAACCCCTTTAGCATTAGATTAATGCATTTAATATTTAGATGTTAGTCATCTATTTACCCTATTCACTAAGGCGTCACAGAAATATGTCAATCGTACCATGCTCTATCGTGACGATACATTTTATACAGTAAAGTAAATCATGCAGATTGCCACGGTGCTTTCTGATGTCGCAGACCGGTCCATCGAAATTCATGTTCTTATCTGCCAGACAATTTTTGAAAAAACTAATGTAAATAATAAAATGGCATATTGCTACCATTCCTATTGCTCAGATTCTGCAAAAAGGACAAGCACCACCATGGTGTTTAAAAAAAGGGCACTGAATACAGTGTGTAAGATTGCACGCTATGCAGTGCATGTGCAAACAAGTGGAACAAGTACATGTGGGTGAGTCTGCTTTCCACTATTAGAGTCACTGAAAACAGGGTGGATAAGTGGGGGGGGGGGGGGGGGGGGGATCTAACTACAAAAACAAACAAACAAACAAACAAACAATAAACAACACAATTAGAAGCAGTTTAGCAAAGCTGCTCTGCTGCACTGCACTGGCTGGGATAAGCTCTGAAGACAGAGGGAGAAGTCGCTCTGAGCCATTAATGTTGACACAGATGAAGTCTTGAAAGATAAAAACAGTTTTTTCCTTTTTTAACAGGGAAAAAAAAATAAACAGCTGATTAATTCATGAGGACGGGCTCGACAGACTCTTTTGTAAGGCAGGGGGAGAGGTAGAACGAAAATGCTGGAGCTCAATTGTGGAGCCCTACCCAGTGAGGCAGAGGGTTGCAATGAAAATGATATTCCTTTGATTGCTAATGACAAGTGTTAAATTAAAAAAAAAAAGCCATCATGAAGAATACTGAAAAGGCAAAACTGTCCTGTTAGGAGCGAAAGGTGTAAGAGAGTGAGTCTCTGTCTCTCCTGCATGCATATTCTGTGTTTTACATAGAAACTCCAAATGATAACGAGGCTGGAGGGGCATGGCTGGTGATACAGGTAGGTGCCACTTGTTACGAGGAGGCCACAGCAGGTGATACTGTAGAAGAGGCATTCATGGTGTTTTTTTTCCTGTCTCTTTTTTTGTGAGGTTTGATGAGTTTAAGACAAGAGCCCTATAGATTCACAAACACTGTACGGGTCTGACGGATGAATTAGTCACTCTGCAGGCCACGAGTGTGGAATGATGAAGAAGCCTCGAGTTTGTCAGGAGCAAAAGTGAGTGCGATTGTTTTTTTTGTTGTTTTTGAAGGGGGCTAAGCAGTAATGTAATGGGCGATATACTCCTCTACTGTTATTGCTTTCCTGTTTTTTTCCCTTCCCCTCACGCCCCCTCCCACAGGCACTTCAGAGGATTGGGCTTTGGCTGAAGTTGAGTGTGAGAGCAGGCTGTGGGGGAGATGACAGAGGATTGGTGGTAGTGACAGGAGTAACAGACAGAGTTAAAAGTGTTCTTTTGAGCTCTACCTTGTCGTCTGAAAGCTATCACCCAGCAGGATACTAATCTGTCAGTGAAAAAGGTTGCAAACGCTGGTGCTTGTCCTGTGCCAGGGTGAGAACCTGAGGACTCTTAGCCCAGGCCACTAGCTGACTTCAAGAAGATCAGGGGCTGAGATTGAGGGTGAGAGGGAAGCTGAGGCTTTATTAAAAGAGCAAGGTTCCTGGTTGTCCAGCCTCCCTCCATGCTTATTGTCTGTGTCTACAAATGCTGTGCTCTACACCTCCTCAGTCTGTATGGTTGTTTGTGTGCTTCTTATCTAAGGAAGATGACGCCTCTGCTTCTACCTTGACCTTTCGCCCTCCTCTCCCAGTCAGGACCTTGTAGCAGCCCCGAGTGATTTTGTACATCCAAATAATGTTCAAGACATCCAGGGCAATGCAGGAGGTGATCCATGCCACCTGGGCACCCAAGCCCAGCCGCTCAAACTCCGGAGTGCCAAAAGTGGCGAATACACTGGCCCAGTAGGATGGCATGACTGCAATGCGCACCAGGAAGAACACCACAGCCATAGCAACCCCATTTAATACCACCAACCGGTGTGAGCGTGGGTACTTTAATGACTCGAAGAACCACCTGGAGGAGAAAGAGCCATTAGGAAATGTCAGGGAACAAGATATGTCTGCCATATGGTGTGAAGGGGATCCTGACAAGTACATATTCACAAGTGAGGATGACTCACCTTTGGTTCACAAATGGTGTGGATAGCTCAGAAATGAGACGGAAATTGGCAAAGTAGGGAAGGACACCACGGGTCTGCGAAGAGCAAACAACACAGATGATGAGGAATTTAGGAAGCAGAAGGACACAAAAACAACAAGAATCGGGTTTCAGAAAAATGAGCCACTCACCAAAACATATCCGTAAGCATAGAGCGCCGCCAAGTGGTGGCAAACGAAAAAGCTGTCCCCCATAGTGCTCCAATTACATGCTAGCAGCACCAGGTCTGGAGAGCAGGTGGAGACATTGGTCATTAAGCTAGCAAAACATTACACAGCTGACTTTAGAAGAAAAGAACAGAGCCCAGGCTGAACTGAGTCTAACACGAACACAGAATACTCAGGACTTTGACTCTAAAAATGACTTTGACATAATCAATTCATCAACAGATGAATTAAAACTTGTTACAAAACTTGGAGAGCTGACAATACATTCAAAACTAGAATCAAGTCATAAAACAGCAACTGAAGATAAGGAGAGCAAGAACAAAAGAACAAAGAACACAAATTTGCAGAAGAAACTGAAGGAGACATCTATGGTCCTCCATTTTCAACAGCACTCATGCAGCATTTTCATGGACTTAAGCAAAAAGTCCATGAAATATGTTTTTATTTCTTATTCTTTTGAGAGAACAATCAAATTGGTATACTAGTGGACAATTTCCTTTCCTAGTATTTTCAAAAGTTCAGTCGCTGATAATGAGCTTGCTCTGGACATTTCCCTACCATCACGATGACCAACCCACTCATGTGGCCATTATTTGGCTGCAGATTCCACAGATTCCCCTGCTAATTACCCAATCTCATATTCGACTGATGCCACAGTTTTATCAATCCCTGTAATTATAAAGGCGCAGATGGAAACCATTTATTAGTCATCACAAATTTCTGCAACCAGGCCTAACAGTCTAATTACCGTGCCTGACAAAGCCCAGCCTCCCAAGTCAGCAGTTATTGCTCTTTTGAAACGACTGAACTTTTACTAATGAATCATTTATTATTAATGGTTTATTACCATCTTCTGTACCACTGAGACTTGGCTCAAACTAGAGGACTACTGCCCCCTTGTGGAATTTTGCTGACTAAACTACAAATTCTTGAATGCCCTGAGGCGCTCGGGCTGTGGTGGGGTAATCGCTGCGGTTTACAAGGGTAATTTGAATTGTGTTCCATTTCCTCCCACTTCTTTTCATTCATTCAAATTACTATTGTTCAAAATTGACTGTGAAAATCTAGTTTGCTATATTATTATCTACTGACCTCCTAAATCTGCTACCAACTTCCCTAAATGAGTTCCCCAATCGACCTTCATCTATTGTTAAATTTGACAAGCTCATTTTGGTATGCGACTTTAACTTGCGCATTGATTCCTCTAACTGAATTTTACACAAGGCATTTCATTTAGTGTAACATGTTAATGGTCGCACACAATGGTGGGCACATCCTGGTTGGTTGTTTTACTCTTGGCTCATCTTTAGACTCTCTCTGTATGTCATATTTACTGTTTCACCATAAGTGTAATATTTTTGCCACAGTTTTGCAGCCAGTATCGTTTTCAAAGAGGAGAATCATAAAGCCTAGGATCTTTAATGAGAACACAGTGGCTACATTTTTAACTCTCTTACCAAGTGTCAATTATATTTGTAATAAAGCTGAGATAGAAAAATACAAATCACTGCCTTTTCATGACGGAACCAGTTACTAACCAGTCTACTTCTTTGGCTTAATTAGCATGAAAAACAGTCCAAGGTTCTTGTTTAACACCACGAACAGACTCCTTAATCCTGCTCAGTCTGGTTTTCCTGCCCAGCCCTCGGCTGAATGTGAAAAACATTTTTTTTCCTCTTCTGTTGTCTGTTAAGATCAATTATATCAGGTCACAATTAAACCCTAGTTGCTATCAACCTGCTCAGTTGTGTCATGGAGTTCTGTTATCTAAGTTTTTTCCACGACAGATCTTCGTTATGTTTCCTAAAATGTGGAATTGTATGTAATAGTAGCCTTTGACACCACTGATAATCCCATTCTTATTACAGAACTGGTTTGGTATCTCAGGCCTAGCTCCTAAATGGTCTCATCATACTTATCTGACAGATACTCCAGAATTCATATTAACTGTATGTCCTTATCAGAGCCCCTCATATGAGGGGTTCCACAGAGCTCAATCCTGGGTCCAGTTCTGTTTTCTGTATATATGTTACCCCTGGGTTATCTATTAAATAGCTTCTAACAGGGATTTCCGACCGCTGTTATGCTGATGATACATTTTTCTGTTAAGTCAAACAACCTGAAGAGCCTCTCCTATCTCGGGGAATGCTTCACTGCTGTTATTTGTTGGATGTCTTTAAATTTCTGCCATCTCAATACTGGCAAAACGGAGGTTCTTGTGTTTGGCTCTTACAGCTTCTCTAAGATCAGTCATTACATTGTCCAGCTATCCAGCAATATCAAGTCACCTGTTAAGAACCGTATTTTACCAATATTTGAATTTGTAATCTCATATTCTCAAATTCATTCTTCATTTTTTATTAATGACATATAAAGCCCTACATGGCCGGGTTCTGCCTTTCTAGCAGACCTGCTAAGACCTTAATCGAGCACTCAGCCTGCAATCACTGATCAATGTCTCCTAACTGTTTCACACTTCCACATCTATTTTAAAACCAGAGGCAAAAACTCCTAAACCTTCTTTAGGAAAAGTTTTTCTTCTTCTTCAGCCCATGTTCTTTGTTCTTTGAATGTATGGAAGTATGCGCTTGTATGTTTTAGACATGCGCTTATCTTTTGTGTTATTTTATTTAAACTGAAGCATTTAAAAAAGTGCTATAAAAATAAAGTTACCATTATTATTATTATTAACTTCATAATAGTTTTTGTCCTGTTCTGCAGATTCTATGCAAGTTAGAATTTTTATTTATATAGCGCTAAATCACAACAATCGCCTCGAGGCACTTTATATTGTAAAGTAAAGAACCTACAAAATGTCAATGCTGAGCTCTCCAAGGCTGCAGAGGAGAACAAAAACTAACGTTGCAAGTTCACAAATGACCTGGAGTGCACCAACCAGGGAATGAAGGACTCCTGACTATTCTTTCATTTAATGTACAGGGTTTTTGTTTTTTATTAAAAGAAAGTGTAGGTGTGTCTTCCTTTGGTTTGAATTCTGAAGGAAACATTAGAAGTGTTTTAAATTCCAATTCAAGGACACATGATAAGACAAAATAATGACTTTCTTCCAAGTCGGACATGTCAAATATTTTGTCCTTTTTCGATGCTCCTATGCATTCACGTATCACAGGTATCCTTCATAGCATGTAATATACATTTAATTAAAACTATCCGACTCTACAGTAACTTGATTACAATACAAAGCTCTACTTGCACACACACACACGAAGGGTAATGGCAGCCACATATGCAAAAAAACGAAACAAAGACAGAAGAAAAAATTAAACCTCACCATATAGGAGGTAACCACAGGTTATGGCTACATTTAGTTTGACGAGACTGGGGTCACCCCTGTGGAAAAGCAAAGGATACAGTGTAAAGGCACAAAGCCATAATGCTCAATCAGTGAGAGACTGAGATTACTGAGATTACCCAAATGCACCACTGAACAACACACGAAATCATTGCTGGCTGTGGATATCTGCCTGTACAACTCCTCCACCTAATGCACAGCACACAGTGCAATAGTTGCACCGTTTTGCACATCCTGTATAGTCAAAATAACTTATAATTAAACTACTTGTATATTAGAGACATTTTAATATTTTGTAACTTTGTAATATATTGTATTATTAAAATGTAGCTCAGTCTGTTACAGTGTCTTGGAGAAACAGTAACCACATAATTTCCTTAGGGATTAATAAAGTTTCTGATCCTGATTTTAAAAAAAGAAAGTAAGAAAAAAAAAAACAGGAAGAAGAAGCTTCAGTTTATGAGTTAAATATGTTACGTTGTCTTGCTTCCCTGATCGACAGTCTGCAATACTGCACCTCTTGCATTTCTTAGCAGATTAAAACTGAAAGGTCATTTAAGTTCGACTGTCTAACCTTGATGAATTTGCTGTGATACTGTTGTGTGCGGTATAAAGGCAACTGTCTTGACAAGAGCAATGCTTGTGGTGAATCCATAACATGACAGATAGCTCTGCAGAAAAGATATCCACAATGCTGGCACTCCGTGTTCCTCTCCTCCCGTTTGACAGCGTTTCTGTTTAATCAGCAATCAGTAGTTCGGGCCATAAACCTGTGACCTGCTGCTCTTACCATTAAAGTGTCCTTGCAAATAACATCGGTTTAAAATAACAATGGAGGTATGTCTGCTTCAATAGAGATCCGATCCTTGTATCAGCCACAAGTATCGCATAGCAAATGACTGGCTGACTGCTTGTGTAACAGGAGCTCGCAGCACAGCGCACATGCTCTACTATACACTGTACCCACACCAACAACATGACCCTGGGCTCACTGCTTTCAAAATGTATTCTTTATCTCCAAGCTTCGACTGCCTCACTTTAAAATAAGTACTTTAACTAAGTGCATTGAACATCTGGAGATATAACCAAGTTACATGTAAGATTTTCTTTTTACCATACCATTTTAATATCTAATGAAATGTATGTGATAGAAACACACAGACACATTGATGTCAGTCCAAAATGAACAGTCAGGTCAAAGAAGAGTATTTGTTTGAGTTTAAGACTTAACTGCTCAAACATCCATCCATCCATTCGCTTCCGCTTATCCTTTTCAGGGTCGCGGGGGGCGCTGGAGCCTATCCCAGCTGTCATAGGGCGAGAGGCGGGGTACACCCTGGACAGGTCGCCAGTCTGTCGCAGGGCTAACACATAGGGACAGACAACCATTCACACTCACATTCACTCGCACATTCACACCTAGTGACAATTTAGATTAATCAATTAACCTATCCCCACAAGCTGCATGTCTTTGGACGGTGGGAGGAAGCCGGAGTACCCGGAGGGAACCCACGCAAACACGGGGAGAACATGCAAACTCCACACAGAAAGACTACGGCCTGATGGAGGAATTGAACTCAGGACCTTCTTGCTGTGCGGCAACAGTGCTAACCACCGTGCCACCGTGCTGCCTACTGCTCAAACATTTGTATTTATTTGAAAAGACAAAAAAAAAAAAAAAAACATTGTCGTTTTACTAATCTAACATTTCCCCAACATTATTGTTTCCATGAGTATACGTGTATGAATGTAACAAACATGGCCTCGGCCTGTTTTGTTGGAAAGTGTTCATCACACTCTGACAGAAATGCAACGTGCAAACATCAGGTTGGCTAATGCCCATCATGCCTGATAATGTGATTGTCAGGGAGCCTGAAAATCCACATACTTCTTGGTAATCTCATCCGTGTGACTCAACTTTGATTAATCAGATCTACAGTATATTCACGTTGTCTCTTCATGAATGGTTGACTGACTGGAATTTGGCCCAGAAAGATACGTAGAATGTTAAACAGGAAGTACTACAATAGCGCCAACTCAACAGGCATTATACAAAAGACACTCAAAGCCAAATGATATGCTGTTAAGTGGCAAGTAGAAGTCATTTAAGAGCACCAGATGCACTTAGCAGTTTGCTAGGCTTTTTCCATGGGGCTACAGATACGTAGTAATCAGAATGAACCTTGAGCTTATATGTGGTTCAAAGAAAAGCGCAAAGGAAACTTAAATAAACTCTCTATATTCTTACTGAACGCAACTTCGAGAAAAAACCTAACTCTCTCAGAGTTTGTCTTTGCTCAGCAGAACATCCTCACTGGCACATCAAAGTATAGAATTACCTGTAGCGTCTGTACTGTACTCTGTATCATTTATCTCTGTGACAGCTGCATACCCTTGACTGCCGCTCTTCTAAATCATTGACTGTTCCGCTTTTTAACTCTGACAACTTTCGTCTCAGATGGCCAAAAATCACACAGACTTAAGTGGGGGAAGTGTGGTGGTGCTTGGGCTATGAGTTATGTTCACCAGCAGCTGATCTGGAGCTGTGGTGACAAATGACAGCATGGGAATAGAAGGGTCTGACTTTCAGTGGATCTTAGACTTTTTGTTAGTCTTAGTCTGCAACCCTTCATTAAGTCATTCCAGAGTTATCAACAACTTAGATCTACAGATAAATCACGAACTAGCTGGCTGTGTTTCAACCAGTTACGGTTTAGATTCAGGGAAGCAGGTTTTAAAAGTTTTGACGTTCAAGAATGGGGAAACGGATAGCAGCACAGTGGTGAAACTATGATGTATGAAAGCGCTTTTCATTTCCACCTGATGAGATGGATACTGGAAGTCCCATTCAATGTCAATTTTTGATTTAAATATTAATTCCAGTAAGATCAAAAGAAAGAAATATAATTCATTGGTTGATGATTCTCAAGGACGTTTATTCAACCTGTGACAACCAGGAGGCAAACAAACTCAACTCCAGGTCTCTTATAATGAATGAATGATAATGTTGGTAACACTGACATCTTATATGAATCTGATTAGCTTTCTACTTGCTTGCTCTATCGATAGTTTGACTCTTCATTCAGATATTTGCATTTAGTGTTGTGCATGCAGACCCTTAAGGGAAATCTAAGGAATAAAGCATTTTAACTGCAACAATAAAACACATTTGAATGAAGTTTGGAGAAAGAAAAATGCACAAATTTACCAAAACCATAGAAAAGAAAGGAATGCTGGGATACAGGTGGATGACAAAAACAGTTGATGGACCTCTCTTTTCATCACCTCTATTGATTCTTAACAGCAACAGCATCCTTTAGCTGCAGGGTTGCATTTCTTTGAATAAAACTTGCAAACAAATGGGGCCGGATGCTGATGATGACATGCTGACCCTCCTCAGGAAAGACACTGGTGTTATAAATTAGGTTTTGGGGCCTTGCTAGGTAAGGTGAATTGAGGTTTACCTCTGGATTTTGAGTGTTACAAATGCAGTTCTCATCTTATCTGCTTAAATCGCTGTGGTAACTTCTGTGGCAAACCTAACCTGTTCCCAAAAAGGTTGTGCATGAGATAAGACATCAACATGCACATAACAATTACCTACTGACCAATCAGTTCACCGTTAAATGACATAATCATTCCTGCAAGGTCACATGAGGGATTTGAGTTATTAGCCAGCACCTAAACCCTCTGTCTTCTCAATACAGGGACCTTTCTTTGCTGCTTCTAAAATAAGCAAGTCAGCCTGTTTAACAGTCTAAATTCTGTTTGTTTTTTTGTTTTATTTATTTAAGGGTGTTTACTTGTGTAAACAACATTGGGACAGCAGCTGAAAGAAGGCTAAAACCTATTTGAATACCATGAGAATACATTGAAGCAAAACATTAGTTTAATGGAACACCCTTTTCTAATCCTGTATCTTAATAATGGAGCAGTGATACAAATAAGATTGCATTTACAGCCACTAATGCCTTTCTAGACTTCCCGATGGCCTAAAGTGCTTTAAACTGTATGTATGAAAGAATGAATGAATATAGCAGTTTTTTATAGCAGAAGATACACACTCACACTCTGA